>NC_141693.1:260787712-261987712 GCF_964263255.1 Lissotriton vulgaris
AGCTACGTCAGCAAACAAGATGGCTGCTTAGGCTCCCGGCTCCGCCGACCTCCGTAACCCGCCGCGATATCCTGTGCATTATCCTGACTTTACGCCCGGTCTCTGTGTGCATGAACTGTTCCGCACTCCGATGGTGAAATCCGGAAACTTTTATCGGCTTGTTGGAAGAAGTTCTGTCGTGTTGAAGTTTGCGGCCTGCTCCAGCGGTGCAGCCGGGGCCTCGAGTACTTTCACAGCCGGGCTGCAGTGCAACAACATCGGCCAGAAGAACCAGGCTGGGTCCGGGCAACTGGAGTGGAAGCTTTGTTTGAGCCCGAATTTGGCGGCGATCGTTTCAATAGCTCATTATCGATGAAGGAGTGATCCTGCTAATTGCTGGCTGTGAGTGGGGGTCCCCGTCCCGCGGACCCGGTAAGTGGGGCCGCCGAGGTTCGTGATTCGGGGCCTCTGGCCTGCGGCCTTAACGGTGTGGACCGTGGCTGCGAGCAAAGGCCGGTCACCCTCCGTATCTGCACGTTCGCGATCCTGTTTGTCCCCCCCGAGGATGTTGGATTCACCCGGGGAGGTGACTGGGATTGATATCGGGAATGAGACCGTGGATCGAACGATGCATGAGCCATCGCTGAAGTCAGTACTGGCGGAAATTTGGGCGTTTCGATCACAGGTTGATGTCTTATTGAGCAAATTGGACTCGCGCCTATCAGAGATGCTCTTGGTAGACCCGGACCCGGCCTTACGATTGAAACTGGAATCTGCAGCCATTCAAACCGTGGCCATTTTGACTCTGTGCGAGAGCCCCGTGAGGAAACCGGCATTGTGCCCTGGGAGACGGTGTTCCCGAGGATGTTATGGAATCACCGAACCTTCCGCCGCTACCGGCTCTGGAGATATCAAAAGGCGTTCCCCTCCCGGAGACTTTTGTTTGTGACTTTCCTTTCACTTTGTGGTCGTCTTCTCCTCTCTTGGTGACTCTACGACTCCTGTGCAGAATACGTTGGGACTGTTCAGCCAGGAGGGAGAGGTCTTCAGCGTCTAAAGTTCCCGTGGACCTACTGCCTGCGAGTCACCATGGATTGCTTTTTGATGACTCTTTTCTCCTTTATTACCTCTTTGTGTGCCTTGGGGTCTCGACGGGAGGGGTCCGTGTTCTTGTTCGGAAGGGCCACGGTTAGGATTGACTAGGTCGGGAAGGGTGGAAGTGACTTTCACAAGTGTTCGACCTGTAACTGCTTGCTCTAAGAGGCTGGGCGGTGTTTTCCGGTACCCTCTACTCTCTTCTATAGTGTTGTCATAAGTGTTCTTTTATTGATAGGGGGTGGCTGTATCTGGCGGGGGGTCTAAAGGGGCTGGGAGCCCGAATGTCTATGCCCTCCTCCATTCTTTTTCCTTCCTTTAGGGTTTTAGTTATTAGGGGCGACAGGCACGCTGCTAGTGGGGTTAGGCTGTAGCCATCTGCAGGGGTGCAGGGTGGGGGGCTGGATGGGGGGGGTTATTTTGCCTTTTTTTATTTTCTATGGCCTTTCTTTTCCTTGCTTTTCTTTCTGAAGGATCAGTATAGCTACGAATCATTTGGACTTTTATCGTATGCTTGTCTCTAGTGCCCATGCTTTTCTGATATCCGATTTCCGGGTGGCTCCGAGAATTAGCGCAACATGGAATGTATATTGTGTGTTCATTTGCATCGATCTGTATCCTTTGGCGCTGATTCTCCATCACAGTGGTTATTATGTGTCTATCCTGTTTCTTACCCTGTCCCCCGCATTATCTGGTTTGATTGTATGGCACCTGATCCTCTCTCATATAATATAAAACGAAACCTTTGACTCATTCTGAAACTTAATTATGCATTCTTATACCTGTTTTGTCCTGAATCGCCGCCGAACCTCAGGGTTGTCGGCTGATGGGCTGTGTAGTACTGTAATATCGGTGGTCTTACTCTGTCTAGCGGCCAGCCCCCGCGGTTGTAGGCCCATGCCTGTATTTTCTTGAATGCTATAATAAAGGTTCCCCCCCCCCCCCCCCCAAAAAAAAGTGCATAGCGCAAATACCATTAGTGAAAATAATTCTGACTCATTTCGGTCGGTTCCTTGGCATTCCTCAAAAGAAAATGCAAATACACAATCTTTGGAAAACAGAGTGTTTAAACAAATGATTGCTTATCACATGATTGCAGACGAAAACAGGAAACATTTGATACTAAATATTTGCCAATGTTACAATTTTTTACCCACATATCATTGATGTGATACCAATAAACTGCAAAAGATTTCATTTTCACAAATCCCTATACTTACAAAGAAGTGTCCAAAGAAATCCTAGCCTATTTGCCAATCAGTAAAAGGCAATCGGTGCTGCTATCATAATAAAAACATATTTACAATTTGTTCACTTGTAATAACAAAACTGGCAAGCCAGCATTGCCAAAGTCCATAATGAACATCATTATTTAATCCAGAAACAGTACTATTAAAAAATGACATGGAAGCCTTTTTCTGCATTCAAGCCTGTAGGAGCTTTTGTAGAATCTAAGAATTATTGTACCCTCCATCCATGTCGCCTTCTATTTTCCATCTTGTCTCTTTCTACAATCTCATTAGTAATATAGATGAGGGATCAATACTCAATGATTCTTGTCATCATTCATACTATGATTATTTTATAGGTGCAGGCTAAGGCATACACATGAACAACAGATAAACAATTAATGACCTGATCTCAGGTCTCGTTTTGCAGTGGATATACTCCATTTGTTTACAATGTTTGGTCCCTAATAGGCATATTTTACATTTGCCATACGTAAAAAAGTCAGAAGTCGTATTCAGCCAATTCCTCTTTCAGTTACCTTCAAAACGCCTCTCAAAAAGGAGGCCCACAATAGGATTGGCTCTTCCATATGTAATGCTACATATTGCTTACACAGCTGCAGATCAGAATCCACTTATTTAATTCTCCAGTGCTTGGTAAGTATAGCACGTAACCCTTCTCTGTCATTAGTATATTTAGCCATGATCCTATATTTCCTTTCCATCTTACTTTTGACTTTAGAAACCAATAATTTATCTCTAACGTGCCTCGGAGCTTTAGACCTTGCCCTAATAACTGAGTCACATGCGTAACCTTGCTTACTCCAGTATTGGAGCTTTCACAGATTCACATGCCTGAATCATTCCCTGTCGTCGAGACAGGAGTCTCCGGTACATAAAAAAGCAATGCTTAGCAGTATAGCAAACTGAAAGAGGCCTAGACCCATTTCCCTTTTGCAACCCATAACACTCATTATGTAAAAAGGACCAAACTTTTCTCTGAACCAATTAGAGCTCCTCACCCTCTAGAACCCTCCTGAGAGAACCTTTTGCTCCTCAGATTTTCTACCGCACGTTGTGTGTCTCCTTTGAGCTCCTTTGAGCTCTGCTCAAACTCTTCAATTCTACTCACTTTTTACTGGGATTAGAGTTCTCCTTTTTTCCCAGATTTATTTATTTGAAGTTCCTTATTCTTCTACCATGGCTGACAAGGAGAAAAAAGGATTATTTAGAGATTGTGCCACCTGCTCTAAATACAGATGACCCTCATAAAGACTGCATATACTGCTTCTATCCAGACCATCATGCGAAGGATTCTAAGGTATGTCGTACCTTCTCAAATAAAACCTTGAGGGATCGTGAAGGAAGACTACTACTTTGGCTTCAGAAGGTTAAGGCCAGGAATGAGATCCTCTCAAGTGATAGTGAGGAGGAGTCATCTTCATCTAGGAGATCTAAAAAAAGAAACAGATCTCTTCAGGCTCATACCTCAGGTGAGAGACCCGAGAAGGCCCCGAAAAAGACCACTCCAGGATCTTCAGGGCGCAGTCCCTCGAAATCTCCTTCAGCCAAAGCTAAGGAAAAGAAGGGTCATGCTTCAGAGGTAAAACAAGTGAAGGAAACTACCTCAAAATTTCCTCCCAGGGTCAAGATTACTATCAAAAAGCCATCCTCCACACCTTCTGAGGAGAAAGAGAAAAAATCTACACCGTCGACGGGAGCGTCGACGAGGAAAATAACATCATCGTCAACGAAAACGGCATCATCGTCAATGAAGCATGATGTAGTGGCTGTTTCTAAAGCTTTATCTCCGTCGACACTTCCACCGATGACGACCATGGCTACACTCACATCATCGACGGGATCGTCGATGACGGCAGCGACCACGGGACCGTCAACGAAGATATCGTCGACAACTATGATATCGGCGACGGCGGCAAAGGCGATCTCGTCTACGGGCTCGTCTACGAGGGAAAAAACCCCAGAAAAGCATTTTTTGGCCTGGAAAAGAACAATCACACCAGAAATTACATCTCCAAGGAAGGTGCCTCCAATAGTTCCTTCTCACCTTCTAGAGGAAGAGGACTCAGAAGACGAGGATGAAGGTCCGTTTGGATATGCTAGTAGCCCATCCCAGTTAAGGGTGAAATACCAGGAAGAAGACTCGGAGGATGAGTATGAGGGATTTCAGGATCATCCCCAACGACAACAACAATACCACCAGGAACATCATGAGGAGATGACAAATGTACTGTCTTCTTTATTGAAGGATCTACAAGTCATGTTGGAAGATTATAAGAGAAGATATCCGGTGCCTCAGCCTCTAAGGAAATTCCCAAGGTTACGCCTCGACCACGCTCTGTACCAGGTACACCAGTCCGAAGGTGGGAGATCTTGCCGGACCCTCTTCCAAAATCTCCACCACCAAGATCTCAGCAGGATCCAAATACCACAGATGATGACCATGAAGATGGAGAGATTACGGACCCTAGCAGAGACTGGGACGATTATCTCATTCCGTCACCTTCGTCTCCTGCACTGAAACCTGTGAATTCTCCACCGGAGGACATTGGTGGGTTTCATTGGAAAGGGCCACTAAAAGATTCACACTTACCATGGTGGAGGATAAAGCTGAATGTTTCTTATATGAATTTATGGAACCTTATCGAAGATCTATTCGGTCCTTGCCAATTGTAAGTCACATTTGGGAGGAAGGCCTAAAGGTTATGGAAATGCCAGCTACAGTGACTCCGGTGCTCGCCAGACTGGACAAAAAATATAAAGCGCCTGCAGAGATGCTCCAGCGTGTCTTTTGGGTCATCCCAAACCGGACTCAGTTATTATACAAGCAGCACAACAGAAATCGAGAGATCCGTCAGCTCCAATTACGGCACCCCAGACAGAGAAGGCAGGAGGCTGGACAACGCAGGGAAGAGATTTTCTTCAATGTCGGCTCTACTAGTGAAAGTTGCAAATACCCTGGCCATTCTGGGGAGATATGACAGACAAATGTGGTGCGACCTTTCGCCATATATTGACCTTGTACTAGAACCAGAGAGACAAGAGGCCAGCAAAATTCTTCTGGAGGGGGAAAGGACTTCGTCAGAAGTCATAGATTGCGCTATGGATATAGCGACTACAGAATTTAGATCTCTGGGAGGAGCAGCGGTGCTGCGCAGACAAGGGTGGTTAAGAGCGACGGCTTTTAGACCGGAGGTCCAGAATAAGATCTTAGACCTTCCCTTCAACAGTGAAGATTTATTTGGCAAGCATGTTGATGACACACTACAGAGTATCAAAAAAGATACTGATACTGCTAAAGCATTAGGAACCCTGCAATACAGGAAGGTTCCTTTTCGAGGCTCTAAGGGTAGGGGACAATCATCTTACAGTGGTGAATATCAGCAAGGAAGATATTCCTCTTACCCTACCTCATCTCAGCCCTACAGTCAGCAGTATACACAGCGACAATCAGGGGGTTATACAAAATCGACTCCGAGAGGCAAAGGAGGTCATCAGGGGAAAGACAACACCCTACGACAATGACAATCTTCCAGTTCCGGCTACACTGACTTTACTGAGATCGCATGTTCCCCTGGGTGGAAAGATTGCTCATTATTTTCAAAATTGGCTAGAAATAACTACGGACCAATGGGTCCTCAACATTATTCAATTTGGCCACACTCTATAATTTCTACAGACGCCTCCTTTTACGCCACCGGTGCATCAGAAAGTCAATCATTTGCATCAAATCCGGAAGGAGATTCGGACAATGCTCCGAAAGGGAGCAATAGAACTGGTGCCGAACTCCCAAAACGGAAAGGGGTTTTACTTCCGATTTTTTCTAGCCAAGAAGAACATCCTCCAATGGGGTCCTATTCTGGATCTCAACTCCCTAAACACCTATCTCAAAAAGCAGTCTTTCAGGATGGTTTCTCTTCAGGACATCCTTCTACTATTGAACCCAGGAGATCATTTGACCACTGTAGATCTACAGGATGCGTACTTTCACGTCCCCATCCATCTTTCACACAGGCAGTACCTTCGGTTCATGGTAGCCGGAGAACATTACCAATTCAAGGTACTGCCATTCGGCCTGAAGTCAGCGCCAAGAGTGTTCACAAAATGCCTGGCTCCAGTGGCAGCTGTTTTAAGGAAACAAAAACATCAAATATTTCCTTACCTGGACGACTGGTTAGTCAAGGCACCATCAGAAGCACTAGCGTCAACAAAGGCTTGCATAGATTTGTTTGCCAAACTAGGTTTGACTCTATACGAGGAAAAATCATCCCTTCGACCAACAAAACTGATCACTTTTTTTAGAGCAATACTAGAAACGGAGAGAAACAAGGCGTTTCCCTCCAAAGAAAGACAGCTGAAGATCATGTCTCTCTTCCAAGACCTTATAAAAAGAAAGTGTCTTTCAGTACGCAGGTACAAGTCATTACTGGGAATAATGTCATCTTACATTCCCCTAGTGCCTCACTGCAGGTTAAGAATGCGCCCATTGCAAGAACAGCTCCTTCTACAATGGCATCAAGCGGAGGGATCCTTCGAAAACCTAGTAGTCCAAGTAACACCAGTCATGGTTCAAGTAGCGACATGGTGGACACAAGAACAAAATGTCTCTCAAGGTCTTTCATTTATTACGATACTAGCTCCATTGGTAGTGACTACAGATGCGTCCCTAGAAGGATAGGGAGCAATTCTTCAAGACCTTCAAGTCAGCTGTCGTTGGAAGTTGCACGAGCAGCAATTACACATAAATTTGCTGGAGCTCAGGGCAATCCGCTTCGCATTACAGGCTTTCCTACCGAGGATAAGGGGTTTGTCGGTGTTGATAAGAATGGACAACACAACTGCAATGCACTACTTAAACAAACAAGGAGGAACAAGATCTCTCTCCCTTTCTCAAGAAGCCCAGAGAATATGGGAATGGGCGCTACAGCAGGGGATTGACAGCGGAACATCTCCCAGGGGATCAAAATTTTTCGAAGATGGGGAAAACCAACAGTAGACCTCTTCGCCACAAGGAAGAACAAGAAATGCTGGTTCTTCGCAAGCTGGCTTCCCCAGAGGGGATCTTGGGGGAATGCGTTTTTGATGGCATGGTCCGGCGTATTTGCCTATGTTTTTCCTCCAATTCCTCTCCTGCCGCGAGTGCTTGTGAAGATCAAGAAAGAATCGTGCAGGCTGATCCTGAAAGCCCCATGGTGGCCCAGACAACACTGGTTCACAGAACTGCTGCTGCTGTCGGAGGCCCGTCCAGTTTGTCTCCAACCAATTCCATCACTTCTGACAATGTCCCAGGGACAAGTGCTCAATCCGGACCTGAGATCCTTGCGCTTAGCGGCCTTTCTCCTGAGCACTGTGAATTTCAGCATCTAGATATCTCAGAAGAGTGTAAAAACATCCTGTCAAAAGCTAGAGCGGATAGTACCAGCAAAACCTACAGGATGAAGTGAAAAAGGTTTTGTCTCCGGTGTCAGAGAAGTAAAATTCATCCTCTAACTGCAGCACCTCATGAAGTTATACCATACATCTTACTTTTAGCCAAATCGGGATTGGCTCACGCTTCTATTAATGTGCATTTAGCCGCTATATCCCGCTACAGAAGGTCTGCCTCGGGCACATCCTTATGGTCGACGAGGATCATCAAACAATTTATGAAGGGATTATTCAGAGTTTTTCCTCCAATAAAGCCTCCACCACCACTTTGGCATCTAAACATAGTTCTGTCACAATTAATGAAGCAGCCTTTCAAACCTATACACAAGGCAGATATTAAATTCCTATCATGGAAGGTGGAGCTTCTCATCGCTCTAACGTCAGCGAGACAAGTAGGAGAACTACGGGCTCTCACAATTCAAGCCCCTTTTTTGAAATTTAAAGAAGACAGGATAATTCTTAGGACTAATGTATTCCTAAAGTTCCAACTGACTTTCATTTAAATGAACCATTAGTCTTAAAACGCTTCTTTCCACAACCAGTAACAGAGGCGGAAAGAGTTTTACATTCGCTGGATGTACAGCGATGTCTCAAGTTCTATTTAGAAGCGACTAAGGGGCATATTACCAACAAGTAGCAATATTTATCGCTAAATAGGCTTAGCAATGATTATTTTTATCGCTGCCTATCGCCGGATAAGTTAGCGGAGAAAACATGCTATTAGCAACGTTTTTCTCCATTGTGCTAAAATATCCAGCGATAGCGGCGAAATGCGTGAATATCGTTGAGAATACAGTGATATTCACGCATTAGCGACAAAATGCTCTTAGCCATGTTATCCACCTCCCATTGGATAACATGGCTAAGAACTGGTCTGGGCAGGTGTTAGTATTTGGAGATATTGGCGCTTAGCGCAAATATTTCCAATGCTGCGCCTGCCTTGCTAATAGGCGATAGCGACGTTAGCGACTGCTTTCAGTCGCTAACTGGTTGGGTACGCCCACTTTGCATGTAATTAGCGATAAACATCGCTGACTTGCAAAGCGGGCCCCAAAACGCTCGCTATCGCCTAAAAGCTGTCGCTAACATCAGTTAGCGACAGCTTGCTAATAGGGCGATAGAATTACGACGCTTAGCGGTCGAAAACGGCAGCTAAATCAGTGATAATTGCCTATCGCCCCCCTTGGTAATATGTCCCTAAGAGCTTTCACAAGTCTTTACAGGTTTTAGCCGCTTTCAGCGCACTCAGAAAAGGTTTCCCTTTATCAAAACGTGGGAATGCCAGGTGGATTTCCATTTCGATTGTTTACGGTCAACAAGCTGCTGGAAAACCTCTGAATGCACGGGTTCGTGCTCATTCAACGAGAGCAGTGTCCACATCCACTGCATTATTTTCAGGAGTGCAGATCCAGGACATCTGCAGGGCAGCAACCTGGACATCTACGCACACCTTCACTAGGCACTACTGCTTAGAAGCGGCTGCAGAGACAGATGTGGTAGTGGGAGAAGCGGTGCTGAGAAATATCTTCCAATAACGGTGAGCCCTCTTTACATCCTTCCTTCCTTTTTTCTTGATTACAAAGGCACATTTGTATTATTCACTGTATATAATGTTATTCATACTGTCTTACATGATGATGGAATGCAGAGAAAAATTTTGCTCTTTTATATTACTGCTTGCTACTCTGATTCAGGCATGTGAATCTATGAAAGCTCCAATACTGGAGTAAGAAAACAAGTTACTTACCTGTAACTGTAGTTCTCCAGTATTGGAAGCTTTCATAGATTCACATGCGACCCACCCTCCTCCCCTGAGAGGCTCACCTTGGATTCAGCACGGAAAGTGTTTTATGCACAAGTGAGCGAAAATCTGAGGAGCAAAAGGTTCTCTCAAGAGGGTTCTAGAGGGTAAGGAGCTCTGATTGGTTCAGAGAAAAGTTTGGTCCTTTTTACATAACAAGTGTTATGGGTTGCAAAAGGGAAATGGGCCTGGGCCTAGGCCTGTTTCAGTTTGCTATACTGCTAAGCATTGTTTTTTTATGTACCGGAGACTCCCATCTCAACGACAGGGAATGATTCAGGCATGTGAAACTATGAAAGCTTCCAATACTTGAGAACTACAGTTACAAGTAAGTAACTTGTTTTCATATAAAATCTTTACTCCAGTAGTAGCAAGTTTTTCAAATAACTTATAATGTATTTTCTCCTCTTCCACGTAGAGCAGATTATCCAAAAATTCCACCTTCTCTGGCTATATGTGTAAGTGAATATTAAGTTGTAATAATTGTCATTCAATGCCTATACATACTCTTTATATCATCACAACCTCCTCCCAAATAAGAAGGAAGTGATCTATGTATTAGACTCATAGTTTAACAGTGTTTTGGCATTTCCCACATTTCTGTCCCCATGCCACAGATCTTTTCCAGTATCCCATCATCTGGGCTAGGCTAATGTAGGGTCAATACAAGAGTCCACGGCTACTCCATATTTTGCTCCAAAAGAAAGTACCACTGAAAATAAAGAGTCACGTACATAATGTGCCAGACTTTTAACATATGAAACCAGAAATCAGTTTCAAATAGTTTGCCTGATGTTCCATCAAGCATCCTATGGTAGCAACAGTGGGTTTATTTGATGGCTTAACTAGGGACTTATGCACCTTAGGGAGCAGATAAATACAGGAATCAGAGGATGTTTAACTTTTAGATACAGGTAGCCGTCATCAGATAAAATATGGGTATCACACCCTTTTAGTAGTAATGTCCCAAGATTGATTCTACATTGTCTCAAATGTTCATAACATTTACCCTCATACAACTGGTTATATGCCTCTTCTAAGCACTGAACAATACCCACAGATAACAATATTGAGGGCTTGGCGACTATGTTTTGATCATTCTTCAGCAATTTAAATCAATCCTTTGGTTCCTAGTGAGACTTTGTCACCTATATCTACATTTATGGTGCTAAAGCTCAAGATTATTAATTACCAACCCTTAAAACGTTTTAATGAGTACCTCATTGGATACGCCAGAACAGAATGTGTGACTCAGATACTAAACTGGTTTTAGATGATATACTACTTTTAAGGACCAATCATAGTATAGCATCCATATCCATTTAACTATTTTGGCTATCAACATTTTCACCATCCTCCAAATCTTCAAGGATAGTAAAATGTATTAGACATATTCTGTCTCGGTTAACCATTCTTCTTTTTATTTAGAAAATATTTATAAAGTCACAATTTACTTATAAATGTAAACATATCTACTTTTGAACCATCCACACTAAATTCTCTAGAGAGTTAGAATGATAAACCAAATTGCAATGGATTTAAATTATCAACAGATAACTCTCTACTTAAAAGAGCAATTACTTTATGTTTTTTTCTCTCCATATGGTGGGATGGATGTCTCCTGATATTTTTTTATTTCTTTTCTGCCTTTTATCTTTTTGTTATTCTTCCTTGTTCTCTTCTTTCTAAACTCTAAATTTCATCATGCCAAGAGAATATGCATTCAATCTAAAAAAACAACTTTGCTTTGCCTAATCCCTTCCCTTCGGAGCCTTCCGGTTCAGATTCCACATCAGATGAGCTGGGATCTGCTGTATGTGAAACATCTATACCACAGCTTTACTGTCTCAATTTAAAGAATCATATTGCTGAGGAAGTATAAAGCTTGTTCATGATCATTACAATACCTTTTAAACCTTCTTTGTAATTAAATTTCAACTTGATATTTCATAAACTTAGGGCCTATTAGCATGGCTTGTGGATCGCCAAAACACCCCGCCAGGCGGCCATTTACCCCTGCCACATTAGCATGGCAGGGGGTACTGCGGCAGACGGAAACACCGTCTGCGGCTTTTCCGCCTGCAGGCAATCGTCCCGTTTGCCTGCCAGGCGGAAAAGGCCCATAATATGATGGCTGTGTCTTGCAGGCACCGCCATCCATATTATGATGTGTGCACAGGGATGCCTTTCCATGGCGGAGACTCCACCATGGAAAGGCATGCAGAGTTAATTTGGGGGCCTGTTGCGGGCCCCCAGGAGTGTGGGGGGCTGCACTTGGGGAGTACCCATGGTACCCCCCTACATTGACATTCACAAGGTGGCAGGCACTGCACGGTGCCTGCCACGTTGTGCATGCCAATGCACAACATGCATTTTCAACATTGTGGTGGGTGCTGCTTACAGCACCACCCGCCACAATGTTGAATATGCGGGATGCGACCGCCAGTGTGGCGGTCGCATCCTAATGGGCACAACGGGACCGCCACACCTCTGGCAGTCGGTCCCGTTTACCGTTTCAGAAAAGGAGCAATTGTTTCCTATGGCAACATTTTAAATAACTCGCCCTTTAAGAATATTAAGTCTCTCTTCAGTTTTTCATGTTCTATTTTTGCATGTTTCACCAATGTTACAAGCATTGTTTTTCTTGCTTTTCAAGACTTCCTCACAGTCCTGAAACAAGGTTGTGTTCAAATATCCATCATAATTCAGAAAACGCATTATATGCAGTACCCCAGGAGCTGACATGATTAGATTAACATGAAAGTAAACATTTGAAGCATAGCCTCCCTTTTGAGAATACATTCTTGTACCCAGAGACACTGGGTCTGATTTAGAGATTGGCGGACAAGGCACCCCATCACAAACATGATGAGGTACTCTGTTTGCCAAACCGTTGGTCCACTTGCTCTATTTTAAGTCATACGGGTTCAGTTTTCCAATAACTCTCGTCTGTCTGACTAGGAACACAATGTTGAGATCCCCTAATCATATCTTCAACCTTCTCTGGCCACTCATAATGAGGGCCATATTGGTAAACGATACATTAGGAGCATATTATGCTGGCAACATTGGTCAAACCTTAGTAGGATTGGAAATCACTTTACTTGAAGGGGCTGTGTGTTCTCGCAATGTACTTTTTAGTAAATCTAGATGGAAACAGATTGTTAATGTTGGCCAAAATATGGTACAAATGAAGAAGATTCCCCAGGGTGAAAACCTCCTGGAGCTTTCCTGTGAATCACCTCGTTTGTTGCAAAAGTTCCCACTAAGGTCTCGAAAGCATAAAAGTTCTACTCTCTTTCCCCTTCTCTGCCTAGAGAGTGTCAAGGCACAGGCAGTAATTCTGCCAAGCATTTGATCTGGCACCCATCCAGTATTAGTCAAATAAATTCCCTATCAGAAATCCTTCCAGCGGCATGAGGTCACTTTCTGCTACCAACCATACATGTGGATCAGTGTCACCATTGATCATCAGGGCATGGTGTGCCTTGAAAAGCATAACTCGAGAGAAGGAGTGGTTGGAACAGAGATCCGATTCACACAAAAAGTATCCAGGAGTCAAAAACACACTCTAATCACTAACGACCGTTGACATGACAAGAAGAGGGATTGTGAACTAAATGTAATTAGATTAAGCCATGACGACACGTGATACCCTGTAAACAAATGCACGTGCGACACATACCCAAGGTGAGAATTTTCCCATCAGTTGTCGATCTGTTCCACCACTTTTACATAAAAATGTTATGTTTAGGGAGCTGAGAGAAAACATTAAGGCTTCTACTTCTACTCAGCCTCACCTAATTTTACTCACTTCACTAATTATTCACTTGCACTGCTTTTTTCAGTTGTAACATCACACTGACACCACTCATTAGATAACAACGCAGGGTCTTCTTGCTCTCACAGTCCTCTTTCCCAACTTGTGTGACTGTGTGTACACTAACCCCTGGGTAAGGAGAACCCAAATGATGTAAAAGTGGTGGAACTAAACTAACCCTTGGACCCTTTTCTAAGTAGTGTGTTTTATGAAACAGAGATCCCCCACTGCCACCTCGTGCACCTTGTTTACTGTGCAAAGGTGGCTACACCACAGCACTCTTCACAACGTATGCTAAGACCGTAAACATAGCTCCCTCCCAGCTCTTTGCTCACCCTTATTTCTCACCCAGCCACACAGTTTCCAACATTGAAAATATTTAGACACATACACTGACACATTACATAGAAAATCTCAAATTACACCTTTAATGAAAAAGTACTCATTCACACTCACATTCTTTCACTGAAATCTCAATGAGGCCTTCCAAAGTTGAAGACTGGGTCAGAGTTATGGACAGAACGTTTGCTTTGTTCCCAACCAGAGGTCCTCATTCAATGTTCATGCTCACAGCACCTATCACTTTGATTGGAAATGAAACATGAACGAGAGACTGAATAAGTATATCAATGAGCATGTGTGTTTTGATTTTAAATATAGTTTCTGCTATTGTGCATCCTGTGATGTGGTATTGTGAGATTGGAAGAAAGTTGGAAACAGTGGGCCTTATTTATGAAGGACTTGCGCCGCCGGTGCGTCACTTTTAACATGGGAAAAAGTGACGCACCCGCGGCGCAAGTCCTTCATAAATAAGGCCCGGTGTATGGAGGGACGGGAGAGTTAAGGCTGCTTCTGGGGGGGGAGACAGCTAACCTTTACAACTCTTCTGTAGCCAGTGGCTGGCATTTGGCAAACCACAAAAGCTGCAGTTATCTTCGTGCACCATGCCTCAGGTGCACCAGAGCCCCAGCGCCCAGCTCACAATTGCGAACAAGTCACTCGTCCCCCATGGTATCTTCCTTCTATTAGAATCCCCTTGTCCTTCGGTTGGCGACATTGCAGGATATTTTTCCAGGGCTTAACCTCCACTTGTGTCCTTGGGCAAGGGAGCGGGCTTGTCATTGGAAACAGCCGGGAGTAGAGAGATTAACAAACAGAAGCAACTGCTTCTCTCTCGTAATTTTTTTTTATGAATCTCAATCTCCGTGACCTTGGGCAAGGCAGAGTATTTCATGAACTACCCCCTCGGCCACGAGGAAGCCAGTGGGGACAGCTCTTCATAGACGTTGTTAGATGTTGTTGTTGGCACCTGTCATTTTTTGTGATTACTCAAACCATTGGGCAAGGGAAGGAGGTGGGGGGCGTGATCAATTACAAAACACACCCCTTGCTTACTGAAAAAACCTGTCCTACCCCACCATCCTTGGGCATGGAAATGGAGTGGGGCAGAAATACGAGCCAGCTGTTAGCTGTCCCAGGCTTTTATATGTTTTATGTTCAACCCCCATCAGCCCGTGAACAAGATGGGAGTGGGGGTTAACAAAGGAGCCTCTGGGCATGGAAGGAGGAGGTGTCTCCAAAAGGCAATGCCGTCTTTTTTCATTAATCCCCTCATCAGTGGACTTAGTGGGAGGGTTAGGGGTCAGGTAGGAAAGAATGATTGGCCCTACCTGCTTCTTAGGCAAAGCAGGGCAGGTGTAAAAATTTATTT
This sequence comes from Lissotriton vulgaris, assembly GCF_964263255.1. Lineage (NCBI taxonomy): Eukaryota > Metazoa > Chordata > Amphibia > Caudata > Salamandridae > Lissotriton > Lissotriton vulgaris. The sequence continues at coordinate 260,802,796 of NC_141693.1, forward strand.
ATTTATTTATTTATTTTTGTGATTTGTTGAGCGCGGCGAATACCCGTGGGCGTCTCGGCGCTAATTGATTCCATTAAATTCCCTCATCGCTCATGGCAGGCTGTGTTGGACTACTGATCGAATAGCCAGGTTTTCAATAACTTTCGAAATTGCATAAGTGAAGGAGAGGACTTGATGCAGAGAGGCAAGGAGTTCCAAAGCTTTGAAGCCGCAACTAGGAAGCGACGGTCTCCCCAAGATACTGTCTTGGATCGAGGAACCACTAGATGATTCAGAGTGGTGGATCGAAGCATTCTGGTTGGTTTATAGGGTGTCAGATTTGCCTTAAAGAATTGGGGAGCTTGGTCATGTAATGCTTTATACACTATGCATAAAGATTTAAATTTTATGTGGTTGCGGATCGTTAGCCAGTGATAGTTTTTGAGGGTGTCAGATACTGAGGAAAATTTAGGTGTTCCTGAAAGGAGCCGTGCTGCAGCATTCTGTAATGACTGAAGTTTGTTTATTATCCTGGTTTGGGCATTTAAAAATAGCCCATTGCAGTAGTCAAGGGAAGTTAGCACTAACGAACTAACTAGTGTTTTTGCAGCAGTAGCTGGGAGAAAAGGAAGGATCTTCCTAATCAACCTCAGTTTATGGTGGGCAGTTGCCGCTACCTTGTTTGCATGTGCCATGAAATTTAGGTCCACATCGAAAGTTACTCCTAAGTTCCTAACCTTGAGTGTTGGTTTCGGAGGCTCACCCATTCCCGATGGCCACCAAGTTGATGACCAGTCAGGTCTGAGGGGTCCGAAAATTAGCACTTCCGTCTTATCGGAATTTAGCTTGAGACAGTTGCAAGCCATCCACTCACTGATTGCGAGCATTCCGCGCCGAAATCGGTCAGCCACCTCTGGTCCATTATCTTTAATACCCAAAACCAGCTGGGTATCGTCTGCGTAGGAGGTTACGCTCATCCCATATGCCTTGATGACGTTGGCAAGGTCCGACACATAGATGTTAAAAAGTGTCGGACTTAGGGATGAGCCTTGAGGAACCCCACATGGTAATGACAGATTGATGGATTGGTGAGGGCCAATGGTGACAGCTTGTGATCTGTCAGCTAGGAATGAGGCAATCAGTTTGCTCGCCGATTGGTGAATGCCCATCTTTTCGACACGGTCGATTAGAGTGTTGTGGTCGACCGTGTCGAACGCCGCCGACAGGTCCAACATGACTAGGACTGCTGTTCCACCGAGATCTCGGATGGTCCTAATGTCGTCCGCAGCCTTGATTAAGGCGGTTTCAGTGCCATGGTGTCTTCGAAAGCCAAATTGTGAGTCATCCAGTAGATGGTGTGTCTCGATGTATTCAACCAGCTGTTGATTCATGGCCTTTTCGACCACTTTGGCTAAGAAGGGTAGGCTTGCTATTGGTCTATAGTTCTTTGGGTCTGTCTTGTCCAAGCTGGCTTTCTTTAACAGAGGCTTCACAATTGTATTTTTTAGGGATTCGGGAAAAATTCCGGAGCCTAATATTGTGTTACAGACTGAAGTGATCATCGGGATGAGAGTATTCATCACTGGAGGGAGGACCGAGAATGGACACGGATCCAGTATGGATCCTGTCTTAATGGAAGAGACTATTTTTGTGGTTTGTTCCATGGTCAGAGGTTTAAAACTCGTGAATTCATAGTCCGGTACTGGCTTAGGGGGAGACGAGTTTGGGGGGTTAGAAGAGAAAGCCTGATAGATGTCATTGACTTTGGAATAAATGAATTTAGCTAATTCATCACAAAAGGATTGAGAGGCAGGCGGGGTAAGATCTGGTGCGTTGCCCGATAGTGTTCTGGTAATATCGTATAGTTGTCTGGATGAATTTTTAGCTTTGTCGATTTCTTCTGAAAAGAAAGTTTTCTTTGCTTCCATAATCATGTCTTTATACACTGATAGTGACTCTTTATATTTCACTTTCTCATCGGGATCATAATTTTTTCGCCATTTCCTTTCCCTGGTTCTGTTGAGCTGTTTTTGTCTCCTAAGCTCGTCAGTATACCATGGTGCAGAAGGGGTCGTTCTGTTCGTGGAAACTTTTTTTGTTGGAACTAAGGTATTAGTGGCATTTCTTAGCCAATCATGAAATTGTTGTGTGGCAATGGATGGGTCGGTGGAAAGTAATGGACAAGAGCTGTCCAATAGATTGATTAATTCGGAATGGTTAATATTTTTCCAGATTTTAAAAGTGGCTGGCTTCGGCGGCAAAGCTTTTCTCTTGGAAATATCTGTTAGAGTCAGCTTATTGAATATGACATAGTGATCTGTCCATGGCAATGGCAGGATGTTAAGTATATGTAGGGTCTCAACATTAGAAAAAATACCGTCAAGAATGTGTCCAGCTTGGTGGGTCGGAGACGTGATCAAATGTTTGAGTCCTACCATGTCCAGATCCATAATCAGGGTCTGGGTATCCTTGTCCTCTTTCATGTCCAGGTGAAAGTTCATGTCACCCAGAATTGTAAATGATTCCTCCATGATAACTGATTCCATGATTGTACTAAGAGTGTTTATAAAAGGCTTTCTGTTTCCAGGGGGACGATATAAGAGTAGTCCTTTGAAACTGTATATGGCTGTGAAGCGAATGCTAAATTGAAGTACCTCACATGTGGTTACCGAAATGGGAGTTATTTTGATTGGAAAATCTTCTCTGGCAATTATTGCCAGTCCCCCCCTCGTTGTAATTTCCTGTCCAGGCGGTAAATGGTGTAGCCATGAGGCACAGCAATAACCAAGTCTGGTCCGGATGCTTCATCCAGCCAAGTCTCAGTCACAAAAAGGACATCTAGATTATTGTCTATGATGAGGTCGGCTATTTCTTGTCTATGTTTGCCCACTGATCTCGCATTAATCAGGGCCATGAGAAAATCAGTTTCTTTCGCTGCTGATATTCCTTTAGATGGAATTTTTTGGTTATTTATGAAGATCGTGGTATTACAATTAGTACAGTTAATAGCCGTGTTGTATGTAAGACTGCTAGGGTCATGAACCAAACATCGAGAGTTGGAAAGGGTGCGTAGATCTAATAAGGAGGCTCGAGAATGGGTTATCCTACTATCTGATGAGATATGGCCAGGGGTCGGGGCCCTGGGCCCGGTCCCGGCGCGGACGGGCGCAGACGGGCTCACCTTTGGCGCGCCACCGGCGCGCCCGCTGCGCCCGCCCGCTGCGCGGACGGGTTGACATGTTGTTTTTATCCCCAGATCTCGTGCGTATTGAGGAGGGCGGGAGGCGTCCAACAACTAGAACGCGACCCGTTCCTCAGCGCAAGATGGCGCGTGAAGTGTGTGAAAAGCCGGTGTCAGCCCGCAAATCGGCTGCACCGCGCCTTAAAAATGTTTGTAACAGCTTCAGCGCGAAGCGAATCTCGCGCTGAAGTAATGAACAATTACAGTTTTAAAAATTCAATTTAAAATATTTACAGTCCTTAATAACAGGTAATCATTCACATTCAATAGCGCGTTCCAGAAAGTATGAGCCCCCGGCTTTCCGCCTCAGGGGTAGATTTAATAGCAATCACCGATCTACTGGTGCTCGGGATTTAAATAAGCAAGGAGGGCGGGAGGCGTCCAACAACTAGAACGCGACCAGTTCCTCAGCGCAAGATGGCGCGTCAAGTGTGTGAAAAGCCGGTGTCAGCCCGCAAATCGGCTGCACCGCGCCTTAAAAATGTTTGTAACAGCTTCAGCGCGAAGCGAATCTCGCGCTGAAGTAATGAACAATTACAGTTCCCAAAAATATAACTCCAATCCCTGTGTGCAAGGCTTTTTTTTAAAAAAGGCGCGGGACCAGCTACTAAAGAAAAATCCCTCCCCATCCATGTTGAGCGGATGAGAAAGGCTTTAATTTTTTTACTACCCATGCTACAAAGGCTGGTGTATTTGTTACACCCCTGGTCCTGGCCAAGAAGGGTGGAGGGGGTTTTGTCTTGTGATGCCCCCCCTTCTTTGGAGACAAGTGGGCGGCACAAAGGCTCAGCCTCTTATTGCCTCATGCATATTTCTGCTTTCCTGTTTTTAGTTTCTTGCCAATTTTCACACATATTGCGAGGATCAGGGGGTTAGTTGCATCTAAAGGTAGCATCCGCATATTTTATCCTTTTTCCATTGTTCTTTGTTGTGTCTTCCCAGTAATATGGAGATCGCTTTCCTTGATTAATTTATACAGCACTGGCACATGCATTAGTCAGCCATAGTCATGCTTAAATCTTCAAAACAGCCAAACAAAAATCACCAAACGCATAAAAGCTGTTAAATTGAGGAAAATTCATGTTATTCAGAAAAGTTACACTTTTTGGACAATCCCTTATACATTTTCACCCATTTGTTTAATGCAAACAAACGTAGCCATTCTCAGGGCTTGAATTTTGAAGCTATTTCCATTACATTTTATGCATATAATTCAAGAGGGACAAGGTCATCAAGGGGCAAAAATGAGACTGGATTTCCTATGGGGGGAATGTAATTTAAAACCACTCTGATAGGACCGGAACTCTGATACTATAGTATTAGGAGTTACTACACATATGTTATTTATTATTGGTCAACTCATAAGGAGGGCCTTAGAGAGTACTCTGTGAGCTCTCAGAGAGACGTGTTTACGTTGGTGACAAATTCTACAGTACATAGCCTAATAATCAGGGGAACTCTCAAAATGATAAGATATATTTTTTACGGTAAACATTATTTACCACGAAACCTGGAGACGGCATGCCATGACACCGCGGTTGTTACCACGACCGCATTGTTACAATGCACGGCATTACTCCGCAAGTCAGAACAACGGCTTGCTCTAGGGGTCAGAAGGTGTTGGATTTAAAATCCAACACGTTCCCTACTGTTGCACAGACTGGAGTTGGAGTAGTAAATTATACTATTCCGACTTCCAGCCCCCCCACCCCCCCCCCCCCAACCAAGTCGTTGTTCCGACTTGCTGAGTAATGGCATGCGTTTGTACAACGCAGTCATGGTAATGACCGCGTTGTAATGGCATGCAGGAAAAAAACAAGTGGGTTATCGTGGCATATTCATTTTTTACACTACAGCACCCAAACAGCTGTAAGTCAATCACAATACAGAGATTGTTCCTCAAAGTGTTTGATATGTGTTTAGAAGAATTAATACTTTCAATTAATTTCATTCATTATATCTTCCCAGAGTCCTCCTCCTTTTTTGCTGGCAGTCACAAGTCTGTCGGTGACCCTGCTGCAAGTGACCCCACAGCAAGTGAGCCTGGGTCAGGAGATTCTACTTCAAGCGACATTGTTACAAGCAATCCTGCTGCACATGACCGAGCTCTAAATGATCCCGATTCAATGAACCCTGACGCAAGTGAAATGGAGTCAGGAGATTCAATGGAAAGGGACCATGCTACAAGTAGCTCTGCTACCACGGATGAATTGAGAAATTACCAGAGGTTAGATGATCGCTCTAGAAGTAATCCTGCTGCAGCTAAATCTGATGCAATGTCTGTAGATTCTAATGCAAGTGAACCAGATGCGCTTGACATAGCTGTCAGCGATCCAGAGTCAAGTAAAGCTGATCACAGAGATTCGGCAGGAAGTTACACAGTTGCAAATTACCCCACTGTAATTGATGCTACTGCAAGTAGCACCTCTGCAAGCAAGCTTGGGCCAGGATATTTCACTTCAAGTGACCCCAGAACTAGTGGCCCAAGTGGAAGTGACCCAGCTTTAAGTGACATTGACTCCATGTCAAGGGTTAATGCTACAAGTGACTCCGTTGTAAGTGACCCTGCTGCAAAGGATTCCATGAGAACTTACCAGCTGTTAAGGGACCCCACCACAAGTCAGCCTGCCTTAACTGATGCTGATGCAAGAAGCGTCGGGTATGGAGAGTCCACTGCAAGGAATCCTGCTTCAAGTGAGCCTCGGTCAGTTGATTTCCCTGAAAGTGACCCTGTGCCAGGTGGCCTGACTGCAAAAGATGCTATGAGACATGATGGTACATCAGATAATTCCACAACAAATGGGCCTTATGCAAGTGGACCTCATTTAGGTGTATCCCGCGCCAGTCAACATGGATTAGAAGACTTTACTGCAAGTGACCTCAGATCAGGAGATTCCGCACTAAATGACCAGGCTGCAATGATCAGTGATCAATGGTCTACGGAAATCACACAAATTAGCGTTGCTGCAACTGTTCATGCTACAAATAATCACATGCCTGGTAATTCCATCACAAAGTACCCTCCTGCAAGTGACTTTGAGCCAGGAAATTCCTCTTCAAGTGACCTACCATCTCATTACTCAATGTCAAGTGACTCAATAATATCAGGCGATTCAATGCAAAATGGCCGTATGTCTGATGGTTTAATGACAAGTGATCAAATCCATTCAACACAAAGTGACCCTATATCAGATTACTCATTACCAAGTGACCTTGGGTCGCTTGGGTCAGGGGATCCAATACCACATAATCTTGGGCCAGGTGACTCTGCTACAAGTCACCCTGGGACAGGTAGTTCAACTTCTGGAATTTTCACTGAAAGTAATCCGGGTATACATCTCCCTGGGTCAGGTGATCCTACTGCAATTGAACACAGAACAAGTGCCCCAGCTGTAAATTATGCTTTTGTAAGTGACCTTAAGTCAGGCAACTCCCCTTTTAGTGAGCCTGTACCAGGTGATTCAATGGCAAGTTACTCTGGGTCAGGCGATAATGCTACTGAAAATTCTACTGCGGCTTACACTGCTACAAGTGACCCATTGGACTCCCCTGCTAGAGAGTCCAGTGCAAGTGACCCAGGGTCAGGCGACACGCTTACTCCAAATACTTCTACAAGTGATTCTGCTGCAAGTGATCCTAGCTCAGAAGACTCCTTAGCTGGAGAGCCCACTACAAATTACCCTTTTTCAAGTGACTCTGAGTCAGGGGAGCCTAATGCTCTTATCACAGTTGCAAGTGACTTCACTAACAGCTCAGCCCCTGGGAAAAAATCACATGATAAAAACCCTGCTACAATTGGTCTTCAATGGAGTATTCAAGCTCAGAGTGACCCCAATGAACTGGATGCTCCTAGAAGCGACCATGATATACGTGTATATCTTGAAGGGAAATTCCACGGAAATTATGCATTTGCAAGGATATTTACTGAAAGTGAACCAAAACAAAGATTTACATATGAGACTGAAGTGAAAGGAAGTGATGCTGATAGGAGCAAAGTCATTGGAACCAAGTCTCCCAGCATACAAAATCCAGACCAAGACGCTATCAAAGACTCAAGAATATTGCACACTCAAACTCTATACAGAGAATCTGTCACTGGTACAGGGATTTCACAAACCCACAATACAGAAGCAGACTTTACTGTACACTCAGGAGTACCACACACTCAACATCAAAACACGGAATCCACTACAGATGTAGAAATTGTACAAGTACAACATTCTTATGAAAAGCCTTTGACAGGTTCAGACGTATCACATACATACAACCTAGACATCAAAAGTGCCATAGGCTTGGGAATATCATATACACAAAATGGAGATACAGGACCTACTATAGACCTAAGAATATCACACACCCAGAATTCAGACATAGAAACCATCACAAGTACAGAAATATCACACACAAACAATGAAGTCACAGGACACAGCATAGGCTTAGGAATGTCAAACTCAAATGATCAAAACACAGAATCTACCACAGGATTGGGAATACCACACAAACAAAACCTTGATATAGAACTCTCTACAATCCTGTTAACAAAACATGGAAACATAGAAGAGGCAGACTTCAACATAGGCTTTATAATACCAAACGCATATAATAATATCAAGGAGCCCACCCAAGGCTTTGGAAAGTCATACAAGGAAAACCCCAACACAGAATCAACCACAGGGTTTGGAATATCACACAAACAAAATCCTGTCACAGAACCTAATGCATCTTCAGGGGTATCACAGACAACAAAGGCAAACAGAGAGTACCCTAGTAATTCAAGAACACCACTTACACAAAGTGCAGACACAGAACCCACCCCAGGCATAGGAATACCACACAGGCACTATCAAGACACATATCCAACTACAGCCTCAAACATATCGCACACACAGAACCAAGGCTCAAGACCCACACAAGGCTCTGGAATATCACACAGCCAAACTCCAAACAAAGAATCCATCACAGGTACAGTAACAGCACAAAGACACAATTCATATACAGAACCCACTACAGGCCTAGGAATATCAGACATAGGCAGTAGACCCACTGAACCTAAAATGAGTGTCGCAACATCAAACATACCCAATCAAATGACAGAATACAGTGCAAGCTTAGGAAGGTCACACATACAAAATCAAGACACAGACTCTAGGACTGATTTAGAAACATTACCACCACCAGTTGTAGACACGGATCACACTACACGCCTAGGAATATCATACACACACAATCAAGTCACAGTACCCATTACAGGAATATCACATACAGACAATTCAGACACTGAACCCATCATTCATTCAGAAATGTCACACAAACAAAATAAAGTCACAAGTTCAACCAGGGGTCCAGGAATATCAAACAGACAATATCAGGACACAACATTCCCCGCTGGATCAAAAATATTGCACACCCAAAATCAAGGAAAAGAACCCTTCACAAGCTCAGTAATATCACACACAAAAAATTCAGACACAGACTTATTAGTATTGCACCAATATAATACAGACACAGAACCCACCATAGGCGTGGCAGTATCATACACACATAATCAACGCACAGAGCGAATGCCCAGATCTGACTTATCACACAAGGAAAATCCAGACAGAGAAACCAGCACACAGTCAGGAATATTACATACACCAAATGCAAACACAGAACCTGCCACAGACTTAGTAGTTTCTCACAAACAACGTGTAGATCCTCAGTCCATGAAAGGTACAGGAAAATCACAAATATACAATCCAGATGCACAACCTAGTAAATACTCAGAAACATCACAAACAGAAACTCAAGATACAGATCCCACCATATGGTTAGCAACTCTACAGACAGTGAGCACTGCAGGCTCGGGACACTTACTCACACAAACACTAGACAGAGAGTCCAGAACAGGTTTAAGAAATCCCAACACAAAACCCACAGAAGGCTGGGAGTACCACAAACAAAGTGAAGGCACCAAAACCACGATTGGCTCATTAACATCGGAAACACCACATTCAGGCAATGAACCAACCATAAGTTTGGGAATATTACACACACAAAATCAAGTCACTGGACCGAGAACGAGTTCAGAAATATTACCCACACAGAATCAAGGCACAGAACACACTGCAGGCACTAGAAATTCAGAACTGCACAGTCGTGATTCAGAGCCCACGATAGGTGCAGGAATATTTTACACACAAATACGGAACACAGATTCATGGATGTCACATGCAGGAAATGCAGGCGCAGAACTCCCCTTAGGAACTGAAATATCACAGAGACTTGGGGTGGAACCCACCACTCGAGTATTATACCCACAAAACCAAGACTCAGAAACCACTGCAGGATCTGAAATATCACAGGCACCTGACATAGAACCCACCAGTGGAATAGTATACACACAAAAAACAGACACAAAATCCCCTGTAGGATCTAAAGAATCACAGATACCTTTCATAGAACCCGCCGGTGGAATATTAGATAAACAAGATCCAGACACAGAATCCCCTGCAGGATCTGGAATATCACAGACACCTACCGTAGAATCCACCAGCGGAATGTTATACACACAAAATCCAGACACAGAAACCCCTGCAGGATCTAAAGTATCACAGACACCTACCGTAGCACCCACCGTTGGAATATTATATAAACAAGGTCCAGACACAGAGTCCCCGGCAGGATTTGGAATATCACAGCCACCTACCATAGAACCCACCAGAGGAATGTTATACACACAAAATCCAGACACAGAAACCCCTGCAGGATCTGAAATATCACAGACACCTGCCATAAAACCCACCAGTGGAATATTATATAAAACAGGTCCAGACACAGAATCCCCGGCAGGATTTGGAATATCACAGACACCTACCGTAGAACCCACCAGAGGAATGTTATACACACAAAATCCAGACACAGAAACCCCTGCAGGATCTAAAGTATCACAGACACCTACCGTAGCACCCACCGATGGAATATTATATAAACAAGGACCAGACACAGAGTCCCCGGCAGGATTTGGAATATCACAGCCACCTACCATAGAACCCACCAGAGGAATGTTATACACACAAAATCCAGACACAGAAACCCCTGCAGGATCTAAAGTATCACAGACACCTACCGTAGCACCCACCAGTGGAATATTATATAAACAAGGTCCAGACACAGAGTCCCCGGCAGGATTTGGAATATCACAGACACCTACCGTAGAATCCACCAGTGGAATGTTATACACACAAAATCCAGATACAGAAACCCCTGCAGGATCTAAAGTATCACAGACACCTACCGTAGGACCCACCAGTGGAATATTATATAAACAAGGTCCAGACACAGAGTCCCCGGCAGGATTTGGAATATCACAGACACCTACCGTAGAACCCACCAGAGGAATGTTATACACACAAAATCCAGACACAGAAACCCCTGCAGGATCTGAAATATCACAGACACCTGCCATAGAACCCACCAGTGGAATATTATATAAACCAGGTCCAGACACAGAATCCTCTGCAGGATCTGGAATATCACAGACACCTACCGTAGAACCCACCAGTGGAACGTTATACACACAAAATGTAGACACAGAATCCCCTGCAGATTCTGAAATATCACAGACATCTGCCGTAGAAGTAGAACCCACCAGTCCTGGAATATCATACACAAAAAATCCAGACACTATGTACAAAACAGGCTCAGAAACCTCACACATACTACATGCAGACACAGAACCCACCACAATAGGAGGGATATCTCACCCCCAAAATCCAAATAAACAATTCACTAACAGCACAAGACTATTAAACACACAAAAACCAGGCACTGAACCCACAGAAGGATTACTTTTATCACACCCAAATGGTCAAACAACAGAACCCACAATAGACCCCGGAATGTCACATACACAGAATCACGACACAAACACAATGCAAGCTCGGTGATATGATAGATACTAAATCCAGTCACTGAAATTACCGTGGACTAAAAGTAATATCACACCCAGAAAACAAGTCATAAAATACAGCACCAGTTTTAGAAGAGCATCCACCTAAAATCCGGAAACAGAAAATACCTAGAAGACGGACGGAGATCAAGAACCAAGCACTCAAGAACATTGGACATTGTGGCAGCTTTATTCAATAACGCCTCACACCACATACTAGTAACCACTGACTAAAATGTGTGGCACAGCAGATTTTCTGTTTGAGAATGCCAATACGCACTGAGGCTGCACTCTAATACAGGTAACACGTCGGACCCAAATTCAAGAATGTCTGACCTTCAAAGTTTTTCCGTCCAGAATCCCTGACACATATGGAGCCTTATCCAACAACATCCAGCACACCAAAAATTGCTCTCCAGAATGCTCAACGCTTAAGACGTCACCATGGAGAACGCCTACTGCACCAGAAACCTCATTCAAGAATGGTAAATGTACCAAGTCGCCCAGGGTAAAATTAATAACTCATTCCTTTGACTTGTTAGCTCACTCCTTGGGCTAATCTAATCCCTCCTCGGATTGAGTGTTGTTATGTACAGTCATATATAATGTTTACTCTGAGAAGAAGTGGGTTGTAAGTGATTCAGATATTGACAAAGATGCGGGTCGAGAAGGATGCCAGATCTGAAATTGACCTTTCTACTACAATAATAGCCAACAACACTTTTTCAGTATTACATTTCTAACCTCCAAGGTCGTAATATCCTCACCAAGAGGTTGAGTATTTTTCATGAACTCTGTTCTAAGAACAGAGCTGTGCTCCTTCCAGGAAAAACACCTACATAACAAGAACAATCACTGTTGGTGTAAAACATTTTTGCGGCTGTTTCTGTCAACAAAAGCAGCCAGGATAGGAATGTAGTTAGCCCATCATTTTCAATTCAAAATGGAATGCATATGTTAAGATGTTAGCAATACACTGCAAACATCAAGGGCAGGTGCTCTCTCTTGACAAAATAAATATCCTAACCCAAGATTGCAAAGAAGGTCTCCGATCATCAGTAGAACAATCTCAACTTAAAAAAGGGTGGCTTTTCCATGGTGGAAATGATTTTAACCTAGGGCTATATACACAGAAATAGAAAATGCCACAACAATATAGTGGCACCACTATTACCATGTCTCGGTCCAATTATGTCTAAAAGAGGCAAGTTTAGTTGATGTATGTAGGGGTAGATAGTCGCACAAAGCATATGCAAAATAAATGATTATTAAACAGCAAAGAAAATATAGTAGAGCAAACACCCATAACATCCTCAGACCATGGCCCCTCACATGTGCACCGACATGGTAACCAGAGAAGAGCATGGTCTTGTGGGTGTCATGAAGGTTAAACGATGTCCTACCTCTGGTGGTAAAGATGATCAGATAGAGCATTAAGGAATATCTATACTTTAACAATACCGGCAAGGTGCGGAAAAGCACTGTTCTGGTAAACCCTCAAAGTGGCCACTTTGCTGCCTTCACACTAATAAAGATTGACGAGGCCTTACTAGTAAAAAGAAGGGAGAAGCAGAGAGAAACGGGGATCCTAGGTATCTAGAATCAGATTAGAAGCTTATAGTTAGCACAGATTTTCTACCAGCTAGGTTAGATCAGAGATACTACTAAGGGGACAAAAAAGATGGTGGACTTTTAGGTAACAAGTTAAGAGCCCTACATGCTTAAACTTATATAACAGATATCAAAAATGACAAGCGCGGGTGTCACAAAGGGCAAGGGAAAATCAGAGCAGTTGAAATGGCAATTATACATGTCTAAATACACTGTAGAACTGACAACACCCGAAGCTAGGTGAAGCTAGTTTGCAAACAGGTTCTCTTCAAAAAATAGAAAAGAGTAGCAGAGTTGCCCTAGAGGCTCTCATTGAGAAGGAGGACATTTTGAATGACTTTCAAAGCATGAAAAGAAAAAAAAGCCACAGGGCTGAAAGGCTTTTCAGCATGCTTCTATAAGCAATCTGCGACATCCTTAGCATCCAGGAGTAATGAATGTTATTAGCAAGTAGCAAACAGTGACTCCTTCCTTGAATGCAACTGTTGCCTTAATTCTCAAGATCAACAAAGCTGGTCTATGACTCGTGTAAGCCCACCTCCTGTCTCATTGTGGATGACTAAGATTTCACAAACATTGCCACCAGGCTGTACCGATTGATCCAGCACCTAGTGCAGCCAGATTCAGAAGAGAGAATGAATATGAAGAGGATGACAAACAGATGATGTTACAAAAATATATTTCACCTGGTTGATGTCACCAGGTGGATTGTCATGAATGTTTGTCTGCTATTAATAAACACTGAGAAGGTGTTTGACAGAAGATTTGGTGTATATGGATCACACACTATGGAGATGGGATTTGGTGAAAGCTACATGAGATAGGTGTTAACAAGTTATTGATACACTTCATGGTTTACTGCCAACAATCATGGCGGGCGGACAAACAGAGTGGGATTGGTCAAGCCTGTCTGCTACCCCTTCCTTTTTTGTTCTTTTGATGGAGTCTCTGGCACCGATTGTGCAAGACAATCAGTGTAAAAGGAGGATTTCACTGGGTAGAAACGACTTTAAACTGACAATGTTTGCAACAAGATTCTAGTAGTGGACTCAATGTCAAAATCCTCCCTGTCAGAGCTAGTGTCAAAGTTCCAACACTACCAAGCAGCATCTGTATATAGTATTAAAAGAAACAAGTAAAAACTTGAAACATGACCCTTATCTCCCCTGTTCTTGAAAATCTGAAGACACACAACTCATCAAGAGGAGAAGAGTGGCTATGAACTACTTTGGTATGTTCAAAACTACGGATTTACAGGGTACTCGACCAAGGTATTCACAGACGGGCATAAGGCGATTGCAGTGGACTAACATAATCTGCTTCGAAAAGCTTCCAAACGCTACTGCTATATGGGACAAAGGCCAAAATCACAAAGCTACAGGGCACTTGTGACAATTGATTTGGGGTGGTAAAACAGTGAGAATTGGGCTGATCCCCTTCTCTCTAAATAACCAATGTAGAAGGACTGGCAGTCCCTAAATTATGGCTCTAGTACCAAGCCTCCCTTGCTACATCATATGATGGCTAGTGTAAGGAAAGAAACAGATATGGCCGCCGGTGCTTCACTGACCACACTCTCTGGCAATGAGTCTTGGAATGACCAAAATAGAACGTTGCTTGGATACCAAATAGCTAAGATGTAACTATATATCACTCATTGATGGTAATCCTAAATATGTGCTACTTATTAAGCTTTCAACAGGGTTTTACAACCTGTTCCTCATTCTTTACATGGCATATATGAAATCAGAAGGTTACTCTAAGAAAAGAATTTGCACTTCAGAAGGAAGCAAGTTGCAAGAGACGTAATCTACAAAGGTGCGATTAAATTCTTCCTGCATGCCAGAGAAGGATTTGTTACCTGGGAATCAGAAAGATTCAAATATTTCAATTTGAGACATTGAGTTCTACACCTTCAGATGAAATGAGGCACAACCAAAGCTTTCTACCTAGAAAAACTTCACGATCTAGAAAATATTAAACACACGATAGAGTAACAGTAAATTGAGGTTTTAGACCGTGTGGGGAAAGGAATCAGGGATTCACTGTAACTGGGAAGGGAAACACTTTATAAGATATTATATCATAGCACCGCACTCCCAAGCATCTCCACACAATTACAAATCATACATAGATGCTTGCCAGAGCGGATGTGGGCATAAAGAAACTATTTCACTCATCTTGGTATTACGCATTATTGCAGTTCTTCTGGAAGAAACTTCGTGAAGAACTGAAAAAAACCATGTGAACCTTGCATCCCACTTGTCCTGAATTGATATTATTGATATCAAGCTTTTTCTCAGATAGATACTAGCCAAACACAAAAAAATGGAAATGGGATGTCACTAATGTTACTTGCAGTAAAATAATCACTCTGGAGGAACTACCCAAATAACAGCACCAATGATGCATTTACATCAGATCTGGACTATTCTGTGTGAGGAAAAATATTGAAAGGACCTCGGGGCAGCGAAAGGGCGTTTATGTCAATAAGGTCTGCAGTGCTTGGCTACCTGGCGAGGGACAGTAGAGAGCTAACAGCTCAAGGATATTATATGAGCTTTATGTCCTGTAAGATACAATGTAACTATGATCGAACTACAGGGTCAAATTGCGATGTATATACCCATAACAATCCAGTGTACAAATGTTATTGTATTTCACTTTGAGTGCCAGATAAGACATAAAGGGATGGTGGAATTGAATAGAAGCCTGGAATTTGGAAAGATTCTACATTATTGAGAATGTTGAGGTCAAGTCATATTTGGTGATATTCACCACTAACATTGGTGTAGTTTGTTTGTGTAAGACCCAATAAAATATTGAAATCTAAAAACGGTACAAATGTTGTGAATGAGACAATCATGTTTTTCTGTTTAATGTTTTCTACTTTAGTGCTCTGTCCCAGACTGCAATGCAAAGTTATAGATAACCCGCTGACTGAGCCTTCTAGTTCAACATTAAACCGCTTAACGCTAGATGACCTCAATGATGGTGATGTCTCAGGTATGAGAATTAGGTTTAGTATTCCAGGGCACTGGCAGGTGGTGATCTTTGAAAGTGGTGAGGGGTAATACCTACAAAATTTGCTTCGTGAGTTTCCCATGTGTAAAGAATTACCTTCATTGTGCCAATGCCAGCGTTTTGGTATGGTATGGTTACCCCCTTATAACAGCAATTACATCCAATATTCCAGCACCATACTTTTGTCATTGATACTGTTCATATAATATAATATGAGTGGCCCAACACCTCCTCTCAGCCCGCATAATGCCATGGCTGATGTCTCTGATACAAAGAATTACCTCCAGTGTGCCATCACACCAGTTTGACATAGGTGTGCCCTTATTTTTATTACTTCCCGTAGTAGTACTTTTATAACTGTCTTGCAACTAATGACTTGACTGATGTGCCTTGAATAAATCATCATATTTAACTATATGTGAATGTATGTGAATAAACTTATTTATTTGACGATGCTATCATTTAATTTACTTATGCATTTGAAGGGTCTTTTCAATTTTTCTTTTATATCTTAAATGCTACACAATTGGGGTTTTGTTGCCATCTGACAAATATAATCAAAATGGGCTCCTATGTCCGGCAACTGGTCGTTGACTTTATGTATGGACGAAAGTTGTATGCTGTTTACTTTGTTGGAATCTGGCAAAGGAAATTGAAATAGGTACCTTTGTTTACCCACTGAACTGAACTTTGTTTACTTTTCTTTACCTTTTTTTCTTTACCTTTTCTGCTTTGGTTTATCACTGACTCATGAATGTCCAGCCATGAAAAAGCCACAGACATGCACGCCACAGGGGGGCAAAACATTTGTTCACTGCATTTTCACTTGCTCTTTTCTCTGGTTCACCAGAATAACTTGGATTAATAACAAGAAAAAAGTATTACAAACATCAAAGATGGACCTTTTAAGATCTGGAAATCAAAGTAAGAGAAACTTTTGGAGACTACTAAACTGGTAACGGACTTGGTTTGATCTTGGGTTTTTTTTGTGGTTTTTTTCCCCCAAGGTCCTATGATTACGCTACTTGGAATCCCTCTTTTCCACTTGACTATACTCAATATATTGAAGGCAATACACAATTGGGTATATGAACGCAGTATGTGTCCCAGACGGGTGCTCTAAAGTAGTTTTGTTGGATTATGACACTACTTACTGTGGGGCAATTAGGGTGACGTTTCTCGGAGCTCCTCCCAGTTTATCTGAGACAGTAAGGTCATTTCCACTTGCTACTAGTTGGTCACCAAGGGCGAAGATGAGGACAAAAAAAAAACAAGAAAAAAGACTCGATTAGGCAACATTTACATTTGTCCCTTACTCTGGATCACCAAAATAACGTGGATTACCATTGTGGTAGAGAATTTCCAATCATATTCTATCACCAGCTCTGTCCTTCACCCAATCTCAGGCATTCTGGTGACTGCTAGGCTCCAATGCCCCAGATGCCACAGATGATCATGTTATACTGGTTTCCTGTTGAGTCCAGGGATATCTGAGGAAACTGCTCCCAAAGCCAGCCACTGCCACTCCATCCACATTATTTCTGTAGTTCAGGAACATATCCCTTTAATCTTTCAGAAGGTTTTTGGCATTACATTTATATATACACATGCTTTGACTATTTCCTGTTATCCTTAGTGCATTTTAAACGTATCAGTATTAACATGTGCCTTCTCCAGCTGCTTTTATCGAAGCATAGAGAACAATTCTAGATATTCTAGAGAACAATTCTTAACCCTCTCACAGTAGAAGAAGATTAAAGACACAGAGCTAAGGAGTGTGCTTGCTCTTCTCAGGACTATCTTTCCTTGAGGATAAGTGCACCCTCGTACAATCCTTATGAATACATGAAGTCTGCCATATGTTTACCCCCACTTTTATAAAGGTACCCCTGTATCAAAAAGTCCAGAATTCCTATTTATGTATTGGTGTTTTCAATTGAGTGCTCGTAAATGTTGTTTCATGGTGTTAACTACAGAGGTGCAGCCTGACAAAGCAATGTTGCTCCCTTAAAGATAGCCTAGAAGATTATTTAAAAAGGATGGGGCCAAAACTCAGAAAGATTAACATTCCTATTTTATTTATACATGCACCAACAGAAACCCTGCTTGTGCTAAGCTGAGCAGAGTGAAAAGTTTGCAGCTTTTCTCACAAAAATCCAGGGATGCTAGTATACAGTCACCTATGATCCAAACAGATTCTTAGAGCCAACTCTTTGTCCAGTTAAAGCTACTGAAGTGCTCAGATGTGGTGGGAGTTATGTAGGAATGTGAGAATCTTGAATACCAAAAGCACGGCAACATTGTGGAACTAGCCTTCATTACCTTTGCAAGTGTATGGGCGAACATAGGCACAAGTTTTCTTAATTGAGACAGAAGTTGACAACATTTTACACAAACTGATGGAGCAAGAGATTACGTCAAAGTATCTTCAAAATTACACCCTCTACACACATCACAAATTCTGCTATGATAAAATCTTTAAATATCTCCTTACATTGTCTACCACTCAGGGATGGAGTTTCTCATATTGTGATGCATGTTGGTCTGTTAGTTTCTTATACACGTTTAACCAAAGGAATTATACCTGTACAAAAATCAGTAACTCCAAAAATGAACATTAGATTTTCTAAATTCAATTGTGAGATTCAGATGCGGATTCAGAGTCTTCATTACCTTCTTAAATCCTCCAAAGGTTTCTACACTCCCTTCCAAACTGGCAGAATGTCATTGATGCCTAACATCAATTTGACCCCCTTGGATATATCTTTTACAGAATAGAAGAAAGACAATGTAAAATAATTATTTAATATGTACATCAATTCCCTACTTTATTTAAGAGAATAAAGTCATCCAAGGATCCATCACACCTGTCTGTGTGAGAATTGTATTGTTATATCTATTCCATGCATGTTATTCAGTTTCTTGATTTATTTCCTATTTTTTTACCACATTGAAAATAACTGGCACATAGGGTGATATGTTGAGAGCTGACTCAGACTATGGCATCTTCTGCTCAATGCTTATCATTCAGAATTGGAGCAATTTTCTGGAACAAACTCATCTGATGCTGATAAAAATATGAAACAGACTTTATCTGGGGATCCTGAGAGACGAATGATTCAATCCTGAAACCGATGTCACGAGTAATTGTTTTTCAGCTCAATCAGCAATTAACCAAATGATCTCTTGGTTAGTTATAGCCATTATCTCTGCCCTGTCCTAGTTTAGCGTCACTGAGCGAATGTCTGTCCAATCGTGTGCAACCAGCATGCACAATGAAAAGGATGGGACAATACACCTCAGAGAGGAAACATCCTTTACGACGCAACTTTTACCACGCAGTGCCTTTACAAAGCAGGTTTTTCAATGCAAGTCATTACAACGAATTGCGCTGGGGGGCGGTGTAGTATAGGTAATAGTTTAATTTACTATCCAACGCCTTCCCTACTATCCACGGGGACTGGAGTTGGAATAGTAAATTAAACTATTCACTATCCAGCACCCCCAACGCAAGTCGTTGTAACGACTTACGTTGAAAAACCTGCGTTGTAAAGGCATGCGTGGTAAAAGCATGCATTGTAACAATGTACATCCACCTCAGATCCCACCCAACAAGAGGGGTATGCAGGTGTCCTCAGGATACATAAAAACATAGTAATCATGCTCATGGATGACAGCAATGTAGACTTTAAATAAAGTAGTAGATAGATATGATCGGCGTGGTGTACCGTACTGTTAGTAGGGAAGGCTCTCAAGATAACGCTGGGAAAGCCCAATGAACGAGAAGTGTCACTTAAGTATAGAATATTACTCATTTTAGTGTCATCTACCAGCTCCAACTCTCTGAGACACACCAGGAGGTTGACAAGATGAATAATGTCAACAAAGGCTAAACATCTAAAATAAAGTAAAGTTTGAAAGCACCAACATCCGCTTCCGTCCTGAGGTCATCACGAATTTCCACCAAGACCAATTCTCTGCCCCTGTTATGGTGAAGTTTTATTAGACACTGGTTATACTGCAGCTCAGCTGATATAATATTGAGTTAAAAATAGAAGGTTCATGAGCATCCAGTGATTGCTTCTTCAGCAATGGTAACGTTGCTTGTTCTTTAATATGAGGACCTTATCCAATATTTACAAGAATATTGTCTTCCAACAGGGTAGACCTCAAAGCTAATAAAAAGTTTTACAAATGTCACCACACACTGCCCTAAAGGTGAGCCAGACTTGATGGGAGTCAAAAAAAATTCGCTGGGCCAAGGAAGATGGTCTTCAAATTGTTTATCAGGATGTCAGAAGTCTAATTTTCTGCATAGAGAATGTGAAAGTGAGAACAGTTCTTCAATCTTTTGTGAGCAAAGGGCACATGGGTAGAATAATATGTACACCTCACTGAAATAAAGGATCACCGATAGAGCTAAAAGAAAGCATATCTGAGAATCTTGATAATGGTTCAACCAATTCTTAGGTCTTCGAGCTGTGTTTTGTAAAATTGCTAAATCCTTAATAACTCATGTAGCAGGTTTCCTGTTCACAGCAACAGATTTTAGTGTATTTTCTTTACAATTTCGGTCTCAATCTGAATTTTCTGAAGCAGAAGTTACTTATCAGGGATATTGAAGTAAAGCAAAATTAACTCCTACATGGTGCAGGAGAATACAAATAATCACAGATTTGCTCATCCAAATCTATTGTTGGACAGTGCTTTAGTATTAGGATTGTGTGGCCAACATACACCTTTTAGGCCCCCATTTCTAGTACTGCGGAATTCCATGCAGAGATTCCCAGCTGCTGGAAATACTGTTATCAGCTATAGTCTCCAAATGGAATTCCTACAAATATGAAATAAATTCCTTCAGAATGGTGAATAATTGTGTAGACCCAGAATTTCCAGATGGAATTCTGATTGACATTCTCCATTCTGATGGGTTACACACATCTGCTACCTGCTCTGAGCAGGTGACACCTGTATGCCGGGGCTGGTGTGAGTCAGCAGGAGGGATGAGGGTCGGGAGGGTAGAGGAGGAAGATCTCTGATGACATACGGGAGTATTGCATGCTTACCCTTTGCCCTAGAGGGAGGACTGGTGGGGCCATCAGCAGACACCTGGCCGCTCTTGTAGCCCAAGTCTAAAGCGATTTTACTGGCTAGTTTTTCTGGATGGTAAAACTGGGTTCAGTATTCCCACACCCAGGCAAAACCAGGTGCAAGAATATCCAGCCAGTTATGATCGGGAGGAGCGATATGCCACACTGAGATACCACTTGCCCAATCTTGTAATCGGGCCTGAAACTCAATAATATTGCCAAAGACCAGCCCATTCAAGTTATATTAACAAAGACGCCTGTAGATTCAGAAAGACCTAGAACTTTCCCATGTCCCTCGTGAAGTTTATAGAGCTTAAGTATCACTGTTGCAAACACTTGATACTAACTGTATTGCGTGGCAAGTACAGTATCCTTGGAATTATGTTGATTTTATTAGATGCCTTCTCTCCTGAATACCATCATTTGAAAGGAAAATCTCTTTAGTAATATTTTCTACAACAGTAGATAAATGACTATAAATGTCTATGACCAGCTCCAGAGCATCATCACCTACTGAACGGCCGTTTTTGAATGTAGGACCTCAATGTGAACCCCCAATAAAGGTAAGAGGAAAACAAAAAAATACCATCAGCCAGGCATACATAATACAGGATATGTGAACACTTTCATTGACTTCTTCATTTAAAAGCAATATTTACAGGCCTAGGCCCTGATTATGAATAGGTACTATTTATTGCACCCGAGAACAACTGAAGCCTTAGGACGTTTTTGGGGAATAACATGCTAATTCCAGACCCATTTCAAACTTTCTCTTCATAAGCAAAATCAGGCAAAGGATAGTCCCACATCAACACCAAAACATTTTTGCGTCAAAGAAAAGCATTCATGACAGACTATCTGGGATCTGACAAGGGAGAAGAACAGGAAAAACAATCAATGTAAGGGCAGATTCCCTTTCCTCTCTTGGAAGTCTTTTGTCAGAAACCCTACTTCTAATCTACAGTAGACCATAAATCCCTTTGGAAACACTTTGAAAAATGGAAGCGGGTCCCCCTTCAATGGTGCCAAGCATTCCTAGTTAATCAAATAAACGGATTTAGATGGAGTCCTTCTTGTTATCATTTTGACCAATTGCCTGTGCTTTACCAAAGTGTCCGCCTTTATCTCCACCAACCTATAACATATATATGAGACACCTGGTTCTGGTAATCTCACAATACCATAAATCCTTCCAATTGTATCCAATTGAATTTCAATTTAACATCGAACTGGTAAGGACCCCCAATCAGAAAAACAAGATCACAGCAGACATGAAGCACATCTACTTTTGGATGAAGGAAAGATACCCATTTTTTTTGTTTTAAATAATTCTTTTTATTAAACAAAGTCAGCAAAATTACAATACAGAGGAATCGCCTTAAGCGCGGCAGCACTTCAAGGGGTATAGGGAAAGTAGTAAAACACATGATGGGGGACATTATGGGGAAGAGGGCACATAAAACTCAATAGTTCTCGGTGGCACACAAATATGTGACGATTCCAAGGTCCCCATACCAATGACCATTTTCAAGGGCGTCCCCTCACTAGATAAACAGTTTTTTCCCTGAACATACACAAGTCTAA
Organism: Lissotriton vulgaris; assembly: GCF_964263255.1. NCBI lineage: Eukaryota > Metazoa > Chordata > Amphibia > Caudata > Salamandridae > Lissotriton > Lissotriton vulgaris. The sequence continues at coordinate 260,825,255 of NC_141693.1, forward strand.
ATTGTTTTCCCATACTTCCAGAGTGGGAGGCTGTGCAGCTCCCCAAAGCTGGGCAATGTTTCTTTTCGCTATCAGGAAGCCCAGCGTAGCCCACTGTGTCTGCCCAGAGTTTAGGTCAGTTGGCTCCCATATATTCAGGAGGCACCTCCTCGACTCCAGCATCAAAGAGACCACCAGCACCCTACGCATCGTGTCATGAATTTTGCGCCAATACTCGGCGATGTGTGTGCATTCCCAAATGATGTGGAGAAAGGAACCAGTCAAACCACACTGACATCTACATAGACTGGAATCCGACAGACCCATATGTGCTAACTGGGGACTCGTGACATAGACCCTATGAAGTACCTTCAGCTGAACAAGTCTCAGCCGAGCCGGAATAGCAACCTCCTTAGGGGAGGACACTGCCATTTGCCAGTCCTCGCCGTCAAATTCTATCCCGTCCTGGACCCACTTGGCCCTAAGCACCCCGAGGGGATCAGCTCTATGGTTAATTAACTTCTTATATATTAAAGAAATTGTTTTTCCGGGGAGGTGACTATCGAGAAACCTATCTTCAAGCGGAGAGGCCTCCGGGGGTTCCACGTCTCCGGGCAGGGGAGCCCGGCGCGAATGCCGAATCTGTGCATAACGGAAATATTCCGAACGTGCCAATTTGTATTCTGCCTGCAGTTCTATGAATGATTTAATCCTCCCCTTACCCCAAACGTCTCTGATGGTAGAAATCCCTATTAGGTCCCATTTATGAAACCCTTTTGTCCTCCAGAGCTTGCCAAGCCTCTCCGAGTCAAAGAGCGGAGTGGCCATGGTCAATTTATCTCTCCAACCCAAGGAACAGGTGACATCATGCCAAATCCGGACTGCATGCTTGGTGGGTCCCGTCAAATCCATTTTCCTCGGTCTCGAATACAGTGCCCTGCCGTACCCCCCAGGAAGAAGCCACCTGTCCATGGCATATGCTGGATCAGCCACCGGACCATACGTACAGTGGTTAATCTCAGTAAGCTGGGAAGCCCAGTAGTACCGTTTGATATACTGTGGTAAATAAAAAGCTAGTTATTTACGCTGTGTCGGAATTTCTATAATTACCCAAGAAAATGGTAATGCACAAAAATGAGGAGCAGAGTCCGTGGTCTTCGAGTTGAAAGGGTTTTATTCCAGAACTCGAGTTAAGGGAGAGCTCCTTCACAAAGCGGGTTCAGGAGTAGTCTACTTTACTTGAAACAGATCAGCATTTTTATACAATACGAGTACAATTAAAAAGAAGGAGTTTCCCTCAGACTTGATTCAATCAAAGACATAGCATACTTGTTCTCGTTGGAAGAATAACCTGAATAGCATATAAACAAACATATTGCATCGTGGTGATTGTGGTGGCAAGTTACAGAGTTGCTGGTATCTGAGGACAGAGAATCGAGGCATTGTTACAGGGTCATTGCTGTCGGAAAGGCAAAAAGGACGAGGCATTGTGCGTTCTTTACTTCGTACACAAAGGTGATGATGTTTCACAATGGTATGTGTGTGCAGCGGGGAAGAAGGAGAATGGGCTGTAGTAAACTATTCTTCTTCGTGGCAGTCCAGTGTCCTTGATTATGTTTTCCCTTGGTTGTTAACCCAACCCGTGGCTGTCCTCACAAAACTAGGAAATCATTGACGAGCGAGAGCTGCTCGTTCGGTGACAGAGTCAGGGAAGGGGGTGTTCCGAGTCAGCCATCTGACTGATTTTGTTCTTGTCAAAGGGAAAATATCAAACGGGAAGGGAACCCGTAGGTTACATGATAGCTGGACATTATTCTTGGCATGGGTCAGCTTTATGAAAAAGAGAACAGGCAAGAGGGGGTACAACGGGGTTTGTGCTTGACATAGGAGGATCGGCTTGCCTGGTCGATGGTCGATGTCAGGGTGGATAGGGTGCATGATGGGACACCAGAGAAAAAGGGAGCTTTTTTAGTCAAATTCCACATTCCCTCCTTGTCCCAAGAAACCCTATTACAGAAATTCTTAGTCAATTTCTATATTCATCAGATCGTATACTTGCTCCTGTAACATGATCATTTCATTTTTCTTTCCTTTATTACGTGGACGAGGAGTACAGGAAGTGGCACACAGTCCACAAAGGGCGGGGCCACACTGGACACAGAGGCAACAGGTGAAGATAGTGGCCAGAACGAGGCCCAGGACTGTTAGTGCCTTCCACCCCCAGGTGGACAGGAGGTCCCAAAACCAGCCAGTCAGTGACCATGTGCCGGTGTCCATATCCACTTTTTCGGATAGAACATGGAGGAGGGAGATAGCAGAATAGACGGAGGGGGCGTTGTCGGGAATAAATACACAACAACTGGACCCTATTACCTTACATACACCACCACGGTCGGCTAACAGGACATCTAAAACTATACGGTGTTGTAGTGTCATGAGTCTATCTGCAGCGACCTCAGCTGTAATGTTATTTAAGGCGCCAGTTGTTTCGTCTATGGCGGCCTGAACTACACGGGTTAGTTGCCGGATGTGGCGACTATTTGCCATAGGTCCCCAGAAAGGGAGAAAACCTTTAAAGAAGTCTCCTACTTCTTGCCCCGTAGTATCTTCTGCATCTATGACCCCCCTTCGTTGTCTCCTAACTTGGGTCAGAGGGTCAATCAGGTAGTAATTGGCGGGGGCTGTGTAAGTCGGTGGTAATAGGAATGCGATGTAGCACTTTCCAGACCAGCCTTGGGGCAACCAGGTGCGTGCATGGGGTCCACAGATGAAATAGGTGTTTGGGGCAGTTACTATGGTCGGAAAATCGGGAGCGGGCAGTGTGTATGTCCTATCACACTCGCTGTTCCCCATTACTTCTCCTTTTCCCTTCCCCATTATGCAAAACCGGCCGTTTTGCGGTACTACCCAACCTCCTTGATCTGTCCGTCTTTGGTCGACGGAAAATATTTCCCTGAAGGAAGCAATGTCATGGAACTGGGAGTAACTGATATTTTCGTGATCTTCGGCCCTCCCCCAGGTGACAGTGAGATCCACCATTTTAGAAACAGCCTTTACTATTTTGGTCTTTACCTCGTTCCAATTACTTTCGTTTTTCAATTTGGTCGGGGGAATGTTTCTGACGGAAACAGAGAATATCATGGCTAAGGCATAGGCAGATCCTGAATAACCGAACGGGAGGGAGAAAAAGGGCATTCCCTTATGCACGGAATGTGGCATCAAGCCACAAACCCAACAGTTGGTCTTGTTGACTATGAGCTGGTGTTTGTGGAGGGTGGAAATGAATGTATTATTTATAAATTCCTTTCTTCTGTCCTCGAGGTGTGGGGGAAGATCTACATGGGAATGCATAGTGGTATTCTTTACAAACGTAGAAGAATGTGGAGGGAAAACTGTACATAAGATCCATCCCAGGCAGGCTGCTACACAGAAACAAGTAACATTATGAACAGAAAAATCGAGAACCTGCTATGCAGTAATTTTACATAATTAGTCTTTTTCCATTGACGCACTGCGTCATTTCTCCTCATCATGTCTATAGATTTAATATCAAGATGTCTCTGGACACGAGACCAAAAACGTCCCCCAACAGCCGCTTCACCAAGAACTTGTTCCTGGTCTTAATTAGCCACCGGTGCGTTATGGTCAGGTGCAATGTCTTTAATCTGTTTTTGGTGAGATCGCAGCCGCGATCGGTATTCCTGTTGAGGAGTGAGTTCTGGAATTGGTGAAATTACATCCGTGGCGTTGGTAGCCGTTGAACAAGGTACAGTGTCTGTGGGTGTGGGTCCAAAAAATTTCCGACAGTGGCTAGCGTGGAGCCATCCTTTGCGTCCTTCCACTTTGACGGCGGTCCTCGTAGTCAGCAGGACCAGTTTAGGAGCTGTCCATCTCTTCTCCAGGGGGCTGGTACGATCGAAATTTCTGATTAGGATCCAATCCCCGGGCCTGATGGCGTGCTCTCCAGGCGTGGTGAGGTCTGGAAATGCTGCTGTAACCTGTGAACGACAAGATTGGAGTGCAGACATCAAGGAAGCCAGGTAATCTGTCAGCATATTAGAATCAACGTCAGTTAGTTTTCTAGGAGAAGGGACACCCCAGATGTTAGGAGGTCTCCCGAATGTTATTTCGAAAGGGGACAGTCCCGTCCGGGAATGTGCCACCATTCGCATATAAAAGAGAGCGACCGGGAGGGCAGTGACCCAGTCTATCCCTTTTTCTGCACATACTTTGGCTAGTTTCGTTTTCAAGGTCTGGTTGTGCCTTTCGACTAGGCCAGCTGCTTGAGGGTGTCCGACACAATGGAATCTCCAGGTGTATCCCAATAAAAGAGAAACAGCCTCCATTAATTTGGAGGAGAAAGGCTGTTCATTATCTGAATAGATGACCCTCGGTAACCTATATCTGGGGAAGAATTCTCTCACTAATTGTTTAGCTGTTGTCTGGGCACCATAGTCTGGGATGGGATATGCTTCAGTCCATCGTGTCAGTGTACACACTACCACTAGCACATATTTGTACCCTCTACATCTGTCCATCTGGATATAATCCATTTGGAGGACTTCGAAGGAATGATCAGGAGGCTGGAATCCACCTTGTTCTACTGATACACCTTTACCAGGATTAAATTGGCAACATATCATGCACGTTTTTACTTTCTGTTTGGCTGCAGCTCTCAGATGTTTGTTAAACCAGATATTCCGTAAACTGTCCAGCATACCTTTCTCGCCTAAATGGGCGGGGCTATGGGCTGTGTCAATTATAACTTGTACCATGGAGTCAGGGAGAAACCACACTGTTCGGTCTTTGGTCATCCAACCTTGATCTGTCTGGACCCCGCCTTGTTCAGCCCATTTCTTTATTTCGCCTAAGGTGGCATGAGTCTGTATGTCTAGCACATCTTTCAAGGGGTCTCTCACTACCATAGTGATCGTCTGTATTGGTACCTGAGTGTCTGATGTGTTCACTGGATGCTGAGCTGTCTGTTTAGCAGTTCGGTCCGCTAAGTCATTTCCTTTGGATATGGTGTCTGTAGTTTTGGTATGCGCTTTACATTTCAGAATAGCTATGGCTGTAGGTAGGTGTATGGCATCTAGTAGGGCTTGAATCAGGGGACCATGCTGTATTTTGGCCCCATGTGAGGTAAGGAAACCTCGTTCCTGCCACAACACTCCAAAATTGTGAACTACACCGAATGCATATTGGGAATCGGTATAGATGTTCACTTTCAATTGTTTTGCCCATGTGCAGGCCTGTGTCAGAGCGATGAGCTCTGCTGCTTGAGCTGACAAAATGTCAATTCTTTGGGTCTCTATAACTTTACAGTCCGTTGTTACTGCATAGGCTGCTACTAACTCGCCAGCGCTTGTTCTCATGCACGACCCATCCACATAGAGAGTTACATCAGGATCTGGGAGTGCAACATCTGTTAGGTCCTGTCTTGGTTTTGTCACTACGTCGATCATTTCTACACAGTCATGTCGTGTTGTGTCATCTGAGCTTGAGGGTAAAAGGGTAGCAGGATTCAATACATTGCATCGTCTAATCTCTACGTGTGGCTGAAAGAGCGTTAGTTCGTATCCTGTCAGTCTTGCTACAGTCAGGTGTTGTATCTGTGTTCTGTTCAAAAGGACTTCCACAGCATGTGGTACTTGGACTATCAGGGGATGTCCTAACACTATTGAGTCACTTTGTCTTATGGCCAGGGCTGTAGCCGCAACAGATTTCAGACATGCAGGTAAAGCTTGTGCTACGGGGTCTAATGTGCTAGAAAAATATGCACAGGGTCTGTTTCTTCCTGCTTGGTCTTGTGTGAGGACGGATAGTGCTGTTCCGTCACGTTCTGTCACAAACAGGGTAAAAGGCTTGCTATAGTTCGGGGTGGCTAGAACTGGTGCTTGACACAGAGCTAGTTTTAGAGCTTCAAATGCTTGGGAGTGTTCTGATGTCCAAGGGAGAGTTGTATGAGTGGCTGCTTCCACTGTGGTTAACTGTATAAGTGGCTTGACTATGTGGGCATACTGAGGGATCCATTGTCTGCAATATGAAGTGAGACCAATGAATGCGCGAACTTCTTTCTGTGACTTTGGCTGTGAAATTGTCGAAATCAGTTGGATTCGTTCTTGTGTTAGTTGCCTACCCTCTTTTGACAGCAAATGTCCTAAGTAAGCTACTTGCTGTGCGCAGAACTGTAATTTTGAGGGAGACACCTTGTGACCTTTGTCTGTCAGGAAATGTAGGCCTGTGAGAGATGCTTTTTCACATTCTGGCTCTGTCCTTGCAGTGACGAGGATGTCGTCGACATACTGTATCAATGCTGTGTTGGCATATTGATACTGTCAAGGTGTCTTTTTAGTGCTTGGCTGTAGATGCTCGGGCTTTCTGTAAAGCCTTGGGGAGCTCTAGTGAACCTGAAGCTTCGTCCTTTCAAACTGAATCCGAACAGATATTGACTGTCAGGATGTATTGGAATGATGAAAAACGCATTCTTCAAGTCGATGACTGTGAAAAATGCAGCTTCGGGATCTATGGCAGTCAATAGTGAAGAAATATCTGAGACCACCGGATATTGTGGGATCACACATTTGTTCAGTTCTCGGAGGTCAACCACCAGTCGGTAGACCGGGGGTGCCTGAGGATCAGTCATTTTGAGGACCGGAAGAACTGGAGAATTGCAAACATTTGAATCAGTCTCGATCACCACACCATGCTCTATGAGTTCTTGGATTATTTTTAGTAAGGCTTGTTCAGCCTCGGGTGGAATCTTATATTGTCGTATACGGGGTAAGACTACACCCTCCTTGAGTGTGACTCGATGTGGGGTGATGTCCATGTAACCGACATCAGTCGAGCTTTTTGCCTATAAATGTTGCGGGATGTCTTTTAGTCTGGGGTCGAATTCTTTGACTGTGAAATGTCCTTTGAAATCTCGTAGGAACAATTTTACTCCTTCCGGTGAACAGCAAATTACTGCTCCTAGTTCTTTGAGTGTCTTGATACCTAATAAATTCTCTGGGCACGTTTCTGTAAGGACCAAATCAGTAGTACGTGTCAGAGGACCCACTCCTAAAGAGACTTGTTCAGATACTTTATTTATGATCGGTTTTCCTGAAAAGCCCAGAGATATATTATGTGAGCCAGAGAGAGGAACCTCTGGGACTTCCTTATGACTTATGGTAGTCCTACTTGCCCCCGTGTCTATGAGGAATTTTCTGTCTTGTCCCAGTAAGTGAGCTTGTACATATAGACCTTTATGATCTACTGGAACTGGAATAAGGGGCAAGTCACTTTCTCTCTCAAGGCTGTCTCATGCACACGGTTCAAACTCGGGGTAATCTGATTGGGCGTACTGGTACATCTGTGTGGCAGCAGTAGCGGGTTTCTGAACCTGTGGCGGCGTAATGGTCTGAGGCTGCTGAGTGTTACCTGGTCTAGGAGTATGTGGGCGTTCTTTTGTCCTTCCTGTTGCTATATTAAGTTTCAGAAATGGACATTCTTTCACAAAATGGCCCTGCTGCTTGCAGTAGTTGCAAGTACCTTTATTGGTCCCCACATTACCTTTGGGGCCTGTGTTTACTGGTGCCGTCTGCGCAACCAGTGCCTTAATTTTTGTGTCTTTCACCCTCTTCTTTTCCTGTTCCTGTTCCTCCCTTATTCTGTTATGGTGGTACTGTAACATCTGTAACATTTGTGAAGGACTATTTGCTTGCCAGGTACTTTCAATTTTCAACACTCTATTCCTTATGGGGGGTAAGGCGTTGTCCACCAATTTGGACACAAAAAGATGAGGATATGCCTCGCTGCTATGTGCGAGACCACTATTTATAGAAAAACATTTATCTAATCTGGTGTAGTAATCACCCGTATCCTCGTCTGGCTTTTGTTTACAGGCAGAAATGGCATCCCAATCTTCCTTTTTCGTTGTCAACAACAGAGGCAAGACCTGTATGAGGAGACTGGGCAGTTCTCTTACGCGCTCATCTAAACCTTCACCTGGTTTTCTGTCTGTCTCTTCTTGTTCTAGGGCAGTCCACGTGATCTTTTTACCACCCACCTCCCAATCCTTTTCCTTCAATTTGTCAAATATGCCAGTAGGTAGAATTACTTTAAGGAGTAATATTATATCCGGATATGTAAAACTACCCATTTGGAGGATATCTTTCAACTCCCTATGAAATCCTCTGGGATCTTTTTCGTGAGAGGGCACCATCTTTTTCATTTCCATTATCTCTAACTTGGTTAGGGGAGTATACACATGTACTCGTTGCAGTGTACCATCTGGCTGGGGTATGGGGTGGACTTCTCGTAAAGGATATTGGCCTATACTGTAAGGTTCATGATCTGATGAAGCTAAAGTAAGTTGCAGGAAACGGAGGCGCAGGTCCAGAATGGTGTTAATCAATTCCGGTCCCCGAGACCTCCATCTATCTGTCACTACCTCTTGTAACAATTTGTATAGTTTGTCTGGTCGGTGGAAGTTGTTTTCGTGTAAGTTAGCCAGGTGTTGGACCATATAAATTCCTGCTAGTCGTTGTTCTGCTCGGGGGAGAGCCAAAAACATTTGCGCTATTATATCTGGGCCATATACTCGATGCTGTGATATCCAATGGGTGGCAGACCGGGCCAATTCTTTTTCTTGCTGTGTAAGGGGAGGCTCATTGTCCTTCCATTCATCTAGGGCTCTTTCCCTGGACTGAAAAAGATCTTCCAAAGAAGGATCTAATCTTTTAATTTTCTGCGACATTCGTGGGGTTCGCCACTTGGGGCCAGGACAATGTCGCGCTACACCCAGGAAATTCATTCTATCTAGTGTCGGACTATCATCCTCCTCTGAGCCGTCCGTTGTTGTGCGACTTTCTCAGAGTGAATAGTGACAATTTTCTTAACCAGTCCTTTAGTTATTTTGTCGATCTGATGTCCCAGATCGTGTGCTCCTCGGTGTATCTGATCGCTGAGATCTGTTAACTCAGAGTCTACGCTTCCATTACCCGGGTCTAGTTCCCGGATCAGACAATTTATGATGAACCGCAGGAGAAGTCCTCTGATGGGAACTTTTCTGTTCTTCATGACCTTGGCCAGAGTATCTGGACCTTCACCTGTCCGTATGAATTCGTAAACTCTATCCAAATGTTTTGTTATATCAGGGACCTTTTGGAGTTGACCCACAGCCAATCTTAATCTTTCTGATATCGTGGCCATTGGGCCACTACCGGGTTCGGGGTCGTGAGGACACTCAAGAGGCGGGACATCGTCTTTATCCTCAGCCCCGTTCCCGGACACCCCTAAGCCAGAGGTAGAACCACTGGCTACTAGTTCAGGAGCACGTGCAGGCTGGCGTGTTCTGGGCATGTTTACATAAGCGGGGGGTGGTTCGGACAGGTAGGCAGGAAGGAAATTTTCAGGAGCAGTGGGAATTACTTTCACTGGGGGCTTGGGGTGTTCTTCCACAATTTCTTCAGGAAGAACGGGATAAATACCAGTAACACAGGCGTTTTTCTCTCTCTCTACCTGTTCAGCTAAGACTTTCTCACCTTCTACCTGTAATTGCTTTTCTTTGGCCTGTTCCGACATTCTCTTACTTTTCTCGACTTGCCCTAGTTCTTTCTGGGCCCTCCTATGCCCTTCCTTACGCCATAACTCAATGGCTTCTGTCTGTGAGGGCCTCGCCTTTCTTTTCCATAATTCTTCCTCCACTCTCATAATGCATTCTACATCCCATGTACCTGTGACAGGCCACCTATACGCCATCTCTAATTTCTCGGAATATTCTACCCAAAGGTCTAAAAACAATATGGCACTCAACCCATGCTTTTTGTACATAAAATATCCAGGAGTGTCCCTAGGCGGGACTTTACCTGGTTTTTCTAACAGATTCTTTTTGGTGCCAATTGTACGTAATTTGGAAAACAGAGGCATTCTTAAATTCAACAAATTACGATTTAGAAGGTTTGGAAGATACAAAAACAAAACGAACACTTTATACACTAGAATATAGTGCAACCATACCGGTTTCACGAATGAAACACGTCTTTACCGTTTTCCAAAAATGGAACCAGTCTTTATACTATCTCAGTGGTACTCACCAAGAAGCAAAACTTGAAGACCTGGTCATCGGACTCTTGACTTGCGCAGGAATTCGGGGCTCTAAAGACCTCGGACTCTGCACTCTCACTGGTCAGGCTCTGGGTTGGGACGCTCCGCAATCTTCTTCACCGCCTCGTGTGGATGATCAGTCGCAGTCTGTCTCCTCCTCGTCTCGAGGGAGTTAGCGGGAACACCCCGCTGTTGTGCACTTGAAGTCCGTCGAAAGTATGGAAGGGACAAGGACCCGACTTACATCGCCGGCGCGTAGGGAAGAGGGAGTGTTCCTGTTCAGGCGCCAATTAATGTGGTAAATAAAAAGCTAGTTATTTACGCCGTGTCGGAATTTCTATAATTACCCAAGAAAATGGTAATGCATAAAAATGAGGAGCAGAGTCCGTGGTCTTCGAGTTGAAAGGGTTTTATTCCAGATCTCGAGTTAAGGGAGAGCTCCTTCACCAAGCGGGTTCAGGAGTAGTCTACTTTACTTGAAACAGATCGGCATTTTTATACAATACGAGTACAATTGAAAAGAAGGAGTTTCCCTCAGACTTGATTCAATCAAAGACATCGCATACTTGTTCTCGTTGGAAGAATAACCTGAATAGCATATAAACAAACATATTGCATCGTGGTGATTGTGGTGGCAAGTTACAGAGTTGCTGGTATCTGAGGACAGAGAATCGAGGCATTGTTACAGGGTCCTTGCTGTCGGAATGGCAAAAAGGACGAGGCATTGTGCGTTCTTTACTTCGTACACAAAGGTGATGATGTTTCACAATGGTATGTGTGTGCAGCGGGGAAGAAGGAGATTGGGCTGTAGTAAACTATTCTTCTTCGTGGCAGTCCCGTGTGCTTGATTATGTTTTCCCTTGGTTGTTAACCCAACCCGTGGCTGTCCTCACAAACTAGGAAATCATTGACGAGCGAGAGCTGCTCGTTCGGTGACAGAGTCAGGGAAGGGGGTTTTCCGAGTCAGCCATCTGACTGATTTTGTTCTTGTCAAAGGGAAAATATCGAACGGGAAGGAAACCCGTAGGTTACATGATAGCTGGACATTATTCTTGGCATGGGTCAGCTTTATGAAAAAGAGAACAGGCAAGAGGGGGTACAACGGGGTTTGTGCTTGACATAGGAGGATCGGCTTGCCTGGTCGATGTCAAGGTGGATAGGGTGCATGATGGGACACCAGAGAAAAAGGGAGCTTTTTTAGTCAAATTCCACAATACCAGGGAAGAATGAGTCTAGTTAGCGCAATACGGGGTCTGCCCTCCCATAGTAGACTACGTTGCAGCCCCTCAACATCGCGGAATTAGCTAGCCGGCACAACATCCAGAGTATTCTGAAGAGCATAGAGAAAAAGGGGCAGAGGGCAGACCCCGATATCGCTACTGGCAGTAACACCGAGGCTAGCCAGGGGTTTCTGTTGGCAGTAAAAGCGGCACTGCAGAAGGAGGTTACACAGAAAGCAATAGGGGAGTACCAAGCTTCGAAGGCAAAAAGGTATGAAACGGGTGAGCAAGCTGGTAGAGCACTTGCACTCCGGATTAGACAGGAAAAAACAAAGAATGCGATCCCTTGTATAGAAGAGGAAGGGATAACATATACAGAGCTAAAAGATATCCTATTGATATTTAAAAAATATTATCAGAAATTATATGAGAAGGACCCTTTCAATATTGATCAGGAGGACAGGTGTATTGACAGAGGACCGTGTTTGGATGATACAACAAGAAATGCACTTGATAAAGATATTACGTCTGAGGAAGTCTTATCTGCCCTGCGAGAATTAGCGCCAGGGAAAGCATCAGGCCCTGATGGTCTTCCCTCGGAGGTTTATAAAGCTATTGAAAAAGAGATCGCTCCTCTTCTAGTAGATCTTTTTAATGGGATATTGTACTCTGGGGTGGTCCCCGATTCATGGAAGGAAACCAACATTATAGTATTTCATAAGAAAGGCAAACCAACAGAGAAACCGGGGTCATATCGACCTATATCCTTAATAAATGCTGATACTAAGCTATATTCAAGGATTTGGGAGAAGAGGTTGGGCAGGATCATAGGCGATCTTGTCTCCCCATGGCAACATGGTTTTGTCCCTGGGCGTGGTACGACAGATCACATATCTAGAGCAATAACCCTGTTTGATGCCCAGGAAGTCGTGGGGGGAGGGATGGCCATGATCCTGCTCGACGCAGAAAAAGCTTTTGACCGGGTGGAGTGGAGCTTCCTCTGGAGCATTTTGGCCGGGAGGGGTTTTGGTCCAAATATTGTTAGAGCTATTAAAGCTATGTATACTGACCCAGAAGCGACAATTACAGTAATGGGAGAGAAATCAGACAAGTTTAAGATAAGTAGAGGGACACAGCAGGGTTGTCCCTGCTCCCCCATACTATTTGCTCTATACATCGATCCGCTCATTCAGAAGATTCTAGAGAGCCCTAGAATATCTCCTGTGATTTATAATAGTTATGAAAACAAGATTTTAGCCTACGCTGATGACCTGGCGGTTATCACAACAGATCCGCAGCAAACACTCCCAGAACTGGTACAGATGGCTAAACTTTTTGGTAAAGGTTCTGGATATCTCCTGAATGAATCTAAAACCCAGATAATTTGCTCTAGAAACATATCAAGACCCGACCCTAGGTATGTTGATTCTGCTCTATATTTAGGGGTTAAGATAAATGCTACAGTGGGTAAGATAGTGGAAGAGAATTATCCTCCCCTTATTAAATCCATAGAGGTAGAACTGAAAAGGATGGATGCCCTTCATCTTTCGCTGGTCGGGAGAGTAAATGTTGTAAAAATGGCGATGTTTCCAAGGGTGCTATATCTATTCAGAGCCATTCCCCTATATATTGAGGAGAAAATTCTGAAGCAACTAGAGTCTGTCTTTATCAAGTTCATATGGCAGTATGGCAAGGTTCGACGCTCAACGACCCTTATGTCCCTTCTGTGGGAAAGGGGTGGGATGGCACTTCCGAACTTGAGACTTTATCATTGGACCTGTCTCCTAACCCAGATGTCAATTCTGTTTCAATCCGACACTGATGTGACTATTGTAGACAACCAGGGTCTCCCTTCCATCTTTAAATTACTAATGGGGGAGAAAGCTATGGGATTACTGCTAACCGAACTGGAATATAGGTTTTATAGAAAGGCACGATTTAAGATCCTGCTAGGTGCATGGCATGTATGGAAATCAATTTTAAAATGTTATCATATCCCTAAAATCAACCCTTCTCTTCTCTTGGTTAATTCTAGCCTTTTTCCTCACTTAAACAACAACGGGATACTACAAGTCTGGAAGGATTTAGGGGTTAAGACTATTGGATATTTAATGGTAGGAGATAGGATAAGCGGGTTTGAGGACATGCAAAGGAGATATGGCCTCCCCTCAAATCAATGGCTTATATATGGCCACATCTCCGGCATCCTACAGGCTTGTAGACCAAAGCTCAAACCCCTTGCAGACTTTCCTGTGGTTGAAGGTATGAGAAGAAGATGTAGGAAGATTAAAGATATCTACAACATGCTGGTGTCCAGATTACAGGACGATGTAGGAAAAGTAGAAAGTGATTGGGCAACTAAATTGGGAAACCCGGATGTAGATTTGGACCTAGCATTAATCTTGAACAAAAAGATTTTTCGGGCGTCCAATTTACGAGCACAACATTTTAGGTTTAAAGTATTTTATTAGAAAGGTACAGCTGCATAGTAAAACAAACACATAGATATGCAATGTCAGTGGCAGGAAGTGTCCCAGGAATGGAGTTCTTATGTCCCAGCCCTGGGGGCTGCCTCAGTATCCTGCTTCTTGCATGGAAATATGCAAACGAGGAGAAGGAGCATCCACGTACCATCCTGTACCTCTCCGTAAGTAAACAATATTCCCCAACAACCCTCCCCTCCCCACCACCCGGCCTGCCCAGTGCTGCGTATTGTGGAAATAAACCTTCTACTTTGTAATCCATCCTGGTCACAGTCTCACCCTTGGGGTCGTGCCTCCTTTCCTCCAGCGAAACAGTGCTTCACAACGGCGGCGTAAGCCTCAGTAGTCTTAGGTATCTAGGGCATGTAATTTCCTTGAACTCTGTGGCCAATAGCGAGTGAAAGGGCTGCCACAGCTCCTCAAAACCAGTAACATCTCCCGCTAACGTGAGAGACAGCTTTTCCATCCCCAGAACATGCCACAACCTATGAAGCCAACCTGTGTGAGATGGAATGGTAGGTGTGCGCCAGTGTATCAGTATGTTTTGTACAGCCGAGCCCAGCATAATAGTAATCTGCCGTCCCCTCTTAGATTTCAGCGGGTACATTAAGCCATTAGGGAGACCCAGCAGAGTGTACGCTGGAAATCGAGGCAGTTCAATCTCAAAGCATGCATCAATGTCATCTATCACTTCTGACCAGTAGGTTTGCAGTACGGGGCAGTCCCAGAGGATGTGTGTTAGTGTACCAATCTGCCCACACTCGCGCCAGCACTTATCACTAAGGAGCCTGTTCATTTCACGCAATCGTTCCGGGGTGTAATACCAGTAGGTGGAAACCTTGGTAAAGGTTTCCGTGAGGCCCACGTGGTAAGCTGAATGCCTCGCTCTGTATGAAATTTGGTCCCACTCCTTATGGCTAAGTGTTCTCCCCAGTCCCTTATTCCAACGTTCCCGGCCAGGAAAGTGGAAGTGGGAGGACGGGAGCTGGAGCATCTTATATAGGTCCGATATGAGCTTGGCGTCTGAGGTGCGGGTAATTAGCCACCTTTCATATGGCAGTAACTTCCTATCTGCTGAGTCTCTAACACTCGGCTGTAAGGCCCAGTGTCGAACCTGCCAGTACCTCATGCGTTCTGTTTCGGCCATCTGGTACTCATCTCTAAAGTCCTGGAAGGAAATCACCCCCTCCGCAGCATACATGTGGAAAAGTGCCCTGCAGCCCCTATCTCTCCAGTGGGAGAAGGCCCCTTGTTCCGTTCCTGGTGTGAAATCTGGATTGCCTATGATCGGTGTGAACGGCGAGGGAAACGAGGTGAGTTCAAAAGCGCGATTGGTAGTGTCCCACATCTTAGCGGCACTCGTGTGATATAAGAAGCATAGAGATTCGGGGGCGATGTGGCCTGCGAAGGAATGGAATTTCCTGTAAGGGGCGTCCGGCTATTGCTTGGTCTTGGAAGAGCCAGTGTTTATCGGATTCCCACCTACTCCACTCTACCAAGTAACGCAGTTGTGATGCTTGGAAGTATTTGCGGAGATCAGGGATTCCTAGTCCTCCGGCTTCTGGTGCTAAGGTTGTGAGGGCGCGACGCATTCGGGGCTTACGGCCCTGCCACACAAAGCGGGACACTTCGGTTTGCATCTGTTGAATCCAACCCTTGGGGGGCTGCAGAAGTAGTGCTCGGAATAAGTATAAGAGTTGGGGCAAAACGGTCATTTTGACCGCTGCTACCCTACCAAGCATGGAGATCATCCCTTTGTTCCATCTCCCAAGTTCCTCCCTCACCTTCACACCCATCGCTTCATAGTTAATTGAAACCATGGCCTGCAATGTTGGGGCTAGCGCAATCCCCAGGTATTGTACCCGATCTCGTGACCAACGTAGGGGAAAGAGCCCCTGTAGGTCGCTTTTCACCGCCGACGACAGGGAAATGTCCAAGGCTGTGGACTTTTCAACATTCATTCGAAAGCTCGCCACATTCTCGAAAGCTTTAAGTTCAGCCATACATGCAGGTAGGGCCTGTCCCGGGTTCTCCAATGTAAAAAGTACATCATCCGCATAAAGGCTGATGGTATGGGTGTAACCGCCCATTCGCACCCCAGTCACTGCCTCATTCTGCCGAACCCGTTGGGCGAAGGGCTCCATATAGAGCGCGAAGAGAAGGGGAGAGAGAGGACAGCCTTGTCTCGTTCCACGCTCGATATCAAATCGCCGGGAACCACAGCCATTCACTCGCACGGTCGCAGAGGGGAATTTATAGCAGTTAAACACCATGGTCCGGAATTTCTCCCCCATTCCCAACCGCGCCATCACCCGTTCGAGGTAGGGCCAGTGCACCCGGTCAAACGCTTTCTCTGCGTCGACTGAGAGCAACATCCTCTCCCCCGGAATACGCGAAGCTTTTTCTAAAATGTGTGTTATTCTCTTAGTGTTGTCCACAGTTTGGCGGCCAGGCACGAAGCCGGCCTGATCCGGTTCAATCAGGCCGGGAAGGTACTGAGCTAGTCTTGTTGCTAGGATCCCCGTGTAGATTTTCAAATCTACGTTTAGTAAGGAGATCGGCCTATATGAGCCGCATTGTTTCCTGTCTTTCCCTGGTTTAGGAATTACCGATACTGTTGCCTGTAGGAGGTCTGGAGAGATGGCTCCTGGATCAGAAAAGGAGTTAAACAGTTTGGTCAGGATCGGAGCCAGTGTCGTGCTGAACGTTTTATAGAAGAGGGCGGTGTAACCGTCCGGGCCCGGGGCTTTCCCTAATTTGAGCTTAGAGATCGCTGCTATCACCTCCTCAATCCTAATTTCTCTCTCAAGATAGCTTGCCTGTTCGGGGGTCAAGGACGATAGGGTCACCGAATCAAGGTAATCATTTGGGTCTTCCATGTGTGCGGTCTCCGCCGCATACAGGTCAGCGTAAAATCGACGGAAGGTCTCAGCAATTTCCTCGTCGCCTGAGATCCCCTGACCCTCGTTCCCCGCCAATTCTTTCACCTGGCGACTCTGATGTGCTACTCTCAGTTTAGCTGCTAGGAGGCGGCCACAGCGATCCCCTCCTGTGTAATAGGCGTGTTTTAGGCGTAGCGCAGCATATTCAGCCCTATCCAAGTCCAATGAGGACAAGAGTTTCCTAGCCACTTTCAACTGCTTCCAAACTCTCGGAGCCCCAGTGCGACGGTGTACGTGTTCCAGCTCCCTGACCTTCTGTGTGAGCCCGTCTCGTTTTATTATCCTCTCGCGATTGTCCGCAGCGGAAATTGCTATGAACTCTCCCCGTATTACCGCCTTGAGGGCCCCCCATTGAGTCGATATTGAAGTATCAGTGTTAGAGTTATGTAGTTGGAAATCTTTCACTGAGTCCATAATACTCTGCACTACTGCTTTTTTATGTAGGAGTGTATCTCGGAGTCGCCAGACTCCCCTGCGGGCAGAGCCCTGCGGGAGAAGAAAGGTCCCCGATACCGGTGCATGGTCCCAAAGAGAAATGACACCCATTTCTGAGGCGGTAGCCAAGTTACGGACCGGTCCAGAGACCAGTAGGTGATCTAGCCTGGCGTATGTCTTGTGTGCGTGTGAGTAATAGGAAAAGTCCCTGTCGGTGGGGTGGAGTTCGCGGCAGAGGTCGTGTAGGTCGGAATCAATTAGCTGTGCCTTCACCTCTTGCGAGAGTTCCCCAGTCTGCGGGTGTCGCTGCATTAATCTATCCGTTGAAGAGTCAAAGACCAGGTTAATGTCCCCTCCCAATATAATATGTATATCTGGTGATGCTGTGATATCCTCTAGTGCCTTGCGTAAAAATCTATCTTGTTGTTCATTCGGGCCATAAACTGTGCCTACCGTGAATACCAGGGTTCCCAGTTTAAATCTGTAGGCCAAGAGTCTCCCCTTTTGTTCTACAAATTTGTGCAGGACTTCCCCCTTGAATGCTTTGGACAAAAGAATGGCAACTCCAGCCGTTTTGGTTGTGTTGGAGGAAAAGAACTGCGTAGGGAAATGGCGGGACCTTAACCTGTGACAGTCGCCGGCCAATAAGTGAGTTTCCTGAAGTAAACAGATGTCTGCTTGGGAGTGTTCCAATAGTGAAAGTACAGCCCTCCTCTTCGTGGGATTGTTCAGCCCCTTAACATTCAGGGTGACTATCTTTAACTCTGCCATGGAGGGTCGGGACTACTTTGGCTATGTGTGTAGATTAGACTGCGCGGCATCTCAATGGCTACCAAGTGGACATGTGTGTCAGGACCACTACTTGCAGATACTGTAAAAGCACTGGACAGGGAAGCCCCCAACTCTCGCCCTTCAACATGTCCCCTCTCTCCCCCCAGTCCCCAACTCCACAACTCCCCCCCTCCCCTCTCCAAACTTGGTCCTCGAACTCCCCCTCCCCACCCATCCACAACAACCCCCCCCAAAACCTAGAATCAATAGTCCCAGTCCTGCCCATATCGGACAAGTCCGTGGTAAAGCACCTCAGTGGACGTCCTGCCACCAGTATCGTCCCCTCCGCCCCCCCACCCCCACCTTACCCCAAGCCAGCTTCAACAGTGATGCAGTGTCATTCTCCCCCCGGAGCCATGTTACGCGGTCAGTGCAACTCCACCTTCTGCTGCCGTGTCCCTGGAAATCGTCTGAATGGCATCTGCCATCCCAGCTCTGATGGTGGGCGAGCCCGGTCTCCGTGATGCAGTCGATGTCCTGCGCCTCGGGACTCTCCGCCATCCCTCCTCGGTAGTGCGTCGCCTCCGTGGCGTGGAAGATTCCTCCTCTTCCGCGGTGATTCCCAACACTTCGCAGGTGTCCTGAAGGGACCTCAATTGGTGCGTTTCCCCATTCCATCTGAAAATGAGGCGGAAAGGGTGCCCCCAGGAGTAGGGCGTGTCGTGCTGCCGCAGGAAGTCCGTCGCTATCTTAAATGACTTGCGCTTTTGAAGGGTAATCGTGGAGAGGTCCTGATATAGGGCCACAGGGTGACCCCTGAACGTTATCGATTGCTTTCTCCTCGCTTCGGCCATGATCCGTTCTTTCACCGGGAATTCGGGTAGGAAGGCCAGGATGTCTGGTGGGGGCCCCGTTGCTCGTCTCGGCGGACCCACCCTGTGAGCCCTGTCGATTCTAATAAGGAAGTCCTCTGATTCGCCTAGGACGTCCCGGAATAGCTCCTGCAGGTACTCGACTATGCCAGCATTCTCCTCCGAGGACGGCACCCCCCGTACCCGTATGTTGTTCCTCCGCTACCTATTCTCCAAATCCTCATTGTGCAGTTGAAGATCCAGGTGTTGATCTCTGAGGCGCAACACCTCCTGCTGCAAGTGCGAGATCTCCTCGTCCTGTCTCTGCGTGGAGCTTTCAACCGAGGCCACTCTCTCACCCAGGCCATCCACTTCCCGGCGTATTTCACGCACCTCCCCTGCTACTTCCTGCTTCAAGGTTTGAAAGTCTTCCCTCAGCGTCCCAAAAAGGGTCTCTAGAAAGGACCTGGTGACCGGGGGTTCTCCATTGCTCACCACTTGGGAGCTGCCGGACGCCCCTGGCGATGTCTGGTTCCTGTCGCCCCTGCCTTGGGACTTGCCAAGCGTCTCAGGGAGAGTGCGGTCCCCCTTTTTATTGCCTTTCTGTCCGGCCATCTCACCTGCTGGCCCGCTGTACGTGCTTGACTCGCCTCAATACCCAGCACCTTCTTCACAGGACCAGTCACTATGCCCCAGTACGCAGCACCGGGGCTACCAGCCTCCAACTCAGCCCCTCCGCACCGAGCGCACGTCTCCACAGGGGCCCAAGCTGCAAACGGGCCGGAAAAGTCCCCAATACAGCTCCACTACTCTGCCCCCAGGTTGCCGTGACGCAACAGTACCGTCTGCTCTCCACCGGGTAGGCCTCTCTTTGACCAGGCCAATGCTGCCGCTCCTCGGTCACCCCAAGCTTGCAACATGGATCGGCGATCTCCGCCGTTACCCCAACATCCGTTTGCTCATGGGAGGCCCCAACTGGCCAAGGCCCGGGGCGTGGGTTCCCAGCAAGGCCCCTCTGCCGGACCGGGTGTCACCCTGGGCTCCAGCTGCCTCCTGCGTGCCTCACTCCGCCCCCATGCAGTCCCCGGGGTCAATTGCTGCCACACCTGGGCCCCCAGCACGTTTCGGCACCCCACCTGCTGCCTCCTCACCTCTTCCGAGTAGCCTGGGGGGGGTGGGGGGGGGGGGGGGGGGGCGCCCGCTCCGTCTCCGTCTCCTCCTGACCTGCAGCTATCCCGGCCTCTCTGGCACCGCGCCCCGGATGCGCTGCTATGGGCACTGTAGCTGGGGGTCACAGGCGCAGCTCGGTGGGCTGCGGGTACCGCTGCTGCGCTGGGTTCTTCCCTGCCACCGGAGCTGCTCCTCCGATGTTCCGTTCACTGCCGCCTTCCGTCTAGGCCGCAGCCGCGGCCTCAATTGGTCGAGGGGCGGGCTCAGGGGCAGGCAGGCACCAGGGTTGGCGCCGTCCTCGGGGCTCCGCTCCTCCCACACCGGACTCCGGCGCTCGCCTCCGCCGGGTCACCGACCCCAATTGTACCGGTTCCCAGCCCGGACCTCGGGATCGCCAGGCGTCTTGATACCAGCAGCTGTGCCTCGGCTCCGGCCCGCTCCACTGCAGCACCTCGGGGCTCCGGGGCCGCCCGCACCGCTCACGGCTCTCTCAGCAACGGCGAGTCCGGACCCCAGACCAGCGGTGACCGGAAGCACCCCCAGGCAGCTCCGCTTCCCCAGGTCGGCAGGGGGGGAGAAAATGCTCAGTTCAGGGGGCTTCGGGCCTGGCCGGGAGCGGGAGCTCGGAGAGGACACGTCCTTCTACTCCTCCATCTTGGCCACGCCCCCCCTTGAGCACAACATTTTAAAACAGTCTTTAATCTATACCATACACCGGCTAAATTATTTGCCTGGGGTGTCAAGAATGATGATTGCTGCCCAAGATGCGATAAGGGACAAGCTGATCTACTACATATGTTCTTTACTTGTGAACGATTGACCCCCGTCCTGGATGGAATAACAAAATTCTGGGAGGGGTTGCTAGGTCATAAGATCGATCCATCCCCAACACTAATGCTATTTGGCTCAGATTCTAAACTGGTTTTAACAGATGACGAGGCTGCTTTGGTTTTTATGTCGGTTGCCGTACTCAGAATTATTATTTCGGCCGGTTGGAAGGATGTAACAGCCCCGTCTTTTCAGATGTGGATCTCTAGATTCTTAGCTATTTACAATATTGAGTCTAGCCTTTATGAATTTAAAGGTGTCAAAAAACGAGAAATGGGGAGACGATTATGGGCCCCGTTTAAGAAATGAATGGACGATAGAATAAGAATTTGAAATGTACTGTATTGTTATATTTATTTGATTTTTATACAATTTTTTACCACCACATAAAAATATTGTGTTCTTTAATTGCTCATATATGTATCAGATGTTCTTAAACCTTGCTGATGGTAATGTATTTATGTATTTCCTTATTGCACCATGAACTCCAATAAAAAAAAAGAGAAAAAGAGGCAGAGCCATCATTTTAAAGAGGTCCGCCCGACCCAACCAAGAGAGAGGGAGTCTCCCCCAGTTCGCAATATCGCTCCTAAGTCTCTGCAACAGGGAAAGGAGATTCCGAGCATATCTGGTCGCTGGGTTCAGAGCGATGAAAATCACCAAATATTTGAACCCGTCAGTATTGATTTGTATCAGAAAGTTACGAGGAGGGATCGGAGGGTCACCCCTCAACACAAACAACAGGGACTTCTCTGAGTTAATGGAGAGTCCTGAGTTTTTGCCAAAAGAGGCCAAGACATCAAGAACAACAGTAAGAGACTTCCGGGGTGAGGTCAGATAAAGCAAAATATAATCTGCGTACAAAGATATTCGGTCCTCCCACTCCGAGGACCACTGCAGACCCCGAATCGATGTTTCCCAACACAGCCAGGCTGCAAGCGGCTCCAGGACCAGCACAAAAAGGAGCGAGGACAGAGGGCACCCCTGCCAGGTACCCCGACTGAGCAAAAATGGCACCGACACCCTATTGTTTACGACTATTTGGGCCATCGGTTTGGAATATAGCAGTCGCACCCATCTAATAACTTCAGGGCCGAACCCAACTTGGCCTACACCGCCCAGAGATAGGTCCATTTAACAGTATCGAAGGCCATGGTTGCATCAAGCGAAGCAATCACGGCCGGCTCAGTCAGAGTGTGGGCTCTAGCAATCACCCCGTGTAGTCTGCGCAAATTTAGAGCCGTGTTTCTGTGGGGCATGAAGCCCGACGGATCTGAATTAATCAAGCCGCTCACCAGTTTTACCAGTCTATTCGACAAAAGCTTGGCCAAAATCTTAGGCTCTGCATTTAATAAGGATATGGGCATGTATGAGGAACAGTTAGTCTTGACTTTACCCTCTTTTTGGATTACCACCACTGACGCCACCCTTTGGTCTTCAGGCAAGATCCCTCTGTCCCGTGCCTCAACATACATGTCTTTCAGGTAGGGGGCCAGTTTATCCGGCTTGAGCTTGTAGAGTTCAATTGGGAGCCCGTTTAGGCCCTGCGCCTTACCGGAATTCAGGGAACGAATGGCTTGAGTGATCTCTGTGGTAAATGGTTTCAATGTATTTTCTCTGTCTACCACTTTATCAGAATGTCCTGTGACATCATGGAATGTTAGTGTGCCTCACTGTGTTGAGATTGTCAGTTGGTCATCTCAGGCTGAGGAGCTGGTAGCTCTCTCCTGGTGGGGTTTCTCCTTGTAACTTCCTATCCTGTAACCTGCCACCTAACTACTTGTTAATAAAGAAGAATCTACTACTACACCTGGACTACGCATCCTTGTTTATGTACCACATTTTGGCGACGTTTTTGGACTAACCTTTGCTGCAAAGAAGGAATACTGGAACTCAGCTATAAGGAAACCAAGGACTCTTCTACATTTAAGTAAGTTTATCTCCTGGAGATCAGAGTAACGCCCAGTAAACCCCACCAGTGTCCTTTTTATCTTGGACAGCCTGCACCCTGGGCGTCTGTGTTGTGAGAGCTCTAACTGCCATTTCTCTATCATCTGGAGTTTGACTGTTTCCTGCTACTAGTGCCACTGTCTCAGCGGGCCTGATCACCCTGTTGTGCCTTCTGGCTTTCTTGTCTGCATTGACAGTTCGCCTTTATTACAGCCACTGTGTATATTGTGTGTTTTCACACAGTGTGGACATTTATTTTGAGCACTATTTTTGTTTGCTCTTATGGAGGTCCCCTGGCGCTGGCAGTTCACTCTCAAGCACAGCAACCTTCGTCGTTGAAGTCACGTTTTTTTTAATATGTGGAGAGTGTTTTACTTTGCCCTGAGTGTTACTTGTCTTATTCTGAGTGCCTTTGGGACTTGGCCGTTCTCGCAGTTATAAGTATGCGTGGCCGCCCCTCAATTACTGTTTTTGAAGAATTTTTCAATTTGGAAAAGCACACGGGCGCACGTACGACTCTGAAGGTGTGAGTGGCCGCCCCTCCATCACTGTTGGGCTGTCTTGTTTAAATTTCGAAATGTGCACGAGCTGCACACATCTTACCTCTTCACGAGCGGCACCCCGTCATTTCTCTATGACGTCTGTCTTGCCTTGGCTGCCTTCAGAAGTCTCGCAGCAGCAGCGCAGCAACGTGCCTTGAGCCATCCTGTGTGCGTCGTGCGGACGTACCGCCATCTTGGGATTGCTTTACTCTGGTCAGTTTGCGGCAGCTTCCCATGCAGTTTCTCCCGCACGAGCGTTGCCAACCACAGTGTAATTTTCAGTAAAATTACAAGCGTCAAGCACTATTGGCATATCGTCTCGCAGTTTTGTTGGTGCTTGTTCTGGGACTCTCGGAGTTACTGTGGAGTTGTTGCTTTTGTCTAAGTTTCTCTTCCTCTCCAATGTTGGTGCAGGGACGGTCGACGTCTCAACATTAGATGTAATTCTTCAGCAGTTTCTTCCCTTGGTTGGATGTTTCGTTTCCTTGGGCGGAGGATCTCGCGGACTACTTTTCTGGACTTGCCTGCACGTCACCTGGTGTCAAGTCACTCATCGGAGTTTATGGACAATCCTGGCTATGAAGATCTCGGGTGAGAAATCGCTCATCGGAGCTAAAAACTCTTGTTTTTTTTTTCTTCTACATTTGCCTATGCTTTACCTTATTTGTATTTCGGTGTATGTTGTAGGTTGATGTGTGTGTTGGGCATAATGGATTGTTCTATTTACCTTTGGGAGGTTGTAGTATGTCATTGTGGTGAACTTTTTAGTATCTCTGTGCATGTTGTGTGTGGGTGTATGTTTTGAGCATAATTTCTTGTTGAGTATTTTGCATATTGTGTCTGTTGTTGTGGTTGCTTTGACATACACCTAGAGTTACACAGAACTCTCTCTGGGTAATCCAGTACTTTTTGTTGTTCTCTTTTGTGGGGAGTTTAGTTTCCTAAGGCAACATCTTACCCTACGGTGTACCCTTATTTAGGGGAGGGTGTGTGGCTAGTCAATGCCATATTTTGAAACTAGGGCAATGTTGTGCCTTATGGTGTACCCTGTATATATATAGGGGATGTTCTAGTTTTGGTCTCACAGGGTGTGTATCCTGTGTTTCACCCTGCTTTGGCAGCTAGGGTGTTTGTGCCTAATTTTACCCCATCCATGTACGTAGGGTTAGTACTTATGGTGTACCCTTACTTAGGGGAAGTTGTGGGGTTGTGGTGCCAGTCAGTGCCTACTTTTTGTTTCCTAGGGTCTTGTTGTTACTCTTTGGAGAAGTTACATTGCGCACTTTTAACGTGGTGTACCCTTTTATTAGGGGAGGTTGTCTGCATGTAACTATTTAGTTCGAAAGTTTCAAGGATTAGTATCCTTTGTGTACCCTTTTCTGGGGAAGGTGGTGTGCGTTGTCAGCGCCGCCATTATGTGATGTTACTTTGAACAATTTCCTTTTTGTTCAATTGTGTACCCTTTTGTTAGGAGAGGTTGTCTCTGTTGGTCTAAGTTGCATCACTTTATGTGGGTAGGCGGGGTGCGTTGTCAGCGCTACCTCTTGGTGTAGTTGCGCCACTATTGTCAGTGTGTGGCTTCTGTGTACTTTGTTCCAGGGGCGTTAGTTTCCTCTGGTGTACCCTTTCCTGGGGAGTTGTTTTGTTCCACAGTTTAAGGTTGCCTTTCTTGGTGTACCCTTGAAAGGGGAGGTTGTTAGTGCACGTCATGCACTTGTTTTTTTGCAAGGCTTTCCTTTTTCTGTGTAGGTTGCTAGTTCATCTTATTGTGCTTACTTCCATCTGCACACATTTTGTCATTTTGTGGTTTCACCCTACTTGGTTTGCCAGGTTTGCTACCTTGTTTTATTAAGGAGGGTGGATGGGCATGTTATGTAATTTGCATTCTTGGGTTTTGTCCAACCATGACCATTTGTGCATCTTATGTATATCTTTCTACATGCCTCTTTTTATTTTCCTTTGCTTCTGCTTTCACGCTTCAGTTTCCCGCTTTTCAATTTGTCTCTTTGACTAGCTCTTGTGTCTACAGTCTCCTCTTAATCCTTCTGCTCCGTCTTGACTTCTTACTTGCTGTTGTTCGCTAACGGAAGAGGATGTGTGGTAAATGGTTTCTATGTATTTTCTCTCTCTACCACTTTATCAGAATGTCCTGTGACATCATGGAATGTTAGTGTGCCTCACTGTGTTGAGATTGTCAGTTGGTCATCTCAGGCTGAGGAGCTGGTAGCTCTCTCCTGGTGGGGTTTCTCCTTGTAACTTCCTATCCTGTAACCTGCCACCTAACTACTTGTTAATAAAGAAGAATCTACTACTACACCTGGACTACGCATCCTTGTTTATGTACCACAATCTCCTCAGATGTTAGGGCACTATCCATAAAGTCCCGATCCTCCAAGGAGAGACACGGGAGCTGGATATCCCGGAGCAACAAATGTGAGTCCTCCTCTGGCCGAGCAGAAACTGCAGTATAAACCGTCTGAAAATGAGCCGCAAACATGTCAACCACATCCTGAGGGTCTGTAAGCAAAGCTCCGTCCGCTGTGAGGAGTCCAGGGACAAGACGGCTGGCCCAGTCTTTTTTATCTAACCATGCAATTAGCTTTCCCGCTTTATCCCCCAGGTCATAGAGCCTACCCTGTTGTTCCCGAGCCAATGTCTTGGCCCCATCTGTTGTCAGCGATTTATACTCATGTTGCTTAAGCCTCAGAAAATGTAATTTAGCCTGTGTAACCCCAGGATCCAACTCCCTTTCGAGCAGACTAATCTCAGTCTCCAGATCAACCAACTCCCTATTTCTTTCTTTCTTTGAGCCCGCTATAAGGGAGAGGGCCTGACCACTTATGACTGTTTTAAAGGCTTCCCAGAGAGACAGTGAAGAAGATACCGATGACTCATTGTTGAGGGAGTAGTCATCTAATGCCTTAAGGAGTTCACTGCGAAATTTGAGATTACGCAAATACCAGGGATTAATGGGGGCGACCCAGCCGGCTCTGAGTGAAATGTGTATTGCCGTTGATCAGGATGAAGTTGCCGCCAGCCATCGATCAGTCCCAGAGCCTCCATAAAATCAGGCAGCCACCGCATAGCTCCCCCCAGGTCCCGCAGAGGGTGTCTATCAAGAACGCCAGAGACGACTGCATGAAAGTCGCTCCCCAAGAACAGGAGTCCCTCGGGAGAGTAAGCAAAAGCCTCCCCAAGTCTGCAAATGTGGTGCCCTGCAACCCCCGGAGGAACTTAGATCGACAAAAGGGTGATATTGTGACGCTCCCATGTGCCTGTGACTCCGACATATCTACCCCTGTCATCTTCCCAAACAGAAGTAATTGCCAATGGGAAGGCCCTACGAACCAATATGCCCACCCCTCTGGAGCCTGATGTGAAACCTGAGTGTGCCACTAGTCTATATCCCAGTCTATGCAGGGCTTTGCATGAATTCCCCACTAAATGCGTCTCCTGGAGCAGGAGCACATCTGGCGACCTCCTCTTAAGATACTGAAGGACCACACTTCGCTTAATCTTGTCCCCCAACCCATTCCCATTCCAACCTAAAAACGTAATCTCCCTACCCCCATCATCTACGTAGAAAGTCTGACAATCCTCTGCATACAGGATAGCAATAAAGTACAGTGTGCTTACAGAACTAACCAACCACACAACAGGTGAAAAAAACCTCCCCTCCCAAAACCCCCTCACCCTGCTGCCCAGGCGCAATAGGCATAGAATTTCCCTTTGAAAACTGCAGTGTGCCTGTCGCCCTAAACATTCAAAAGAAAGAACAAAAAGCTATTATGGGGGATTACGTCCACGTGCCCCGGTCAGCGCCCAATCGAGCACAACAGAAGATCCAGAGTCTTGAACCACGCGCCAATCTACAGAGTCCCCGGCCCCCCACTTAATCAAAAGAAGAGAATGTCCCACCCTCCCCTACACTCACACTCCACCCACCGCCCCCTGCAATCCCAAAAAACACTTCACCGGCAGTTTATTCAGGAAGGCTCAGCGACCGCACCACCATCCTCCTCATTGTCCGCTGGGGCCTGGGCACCCTGGTATTCGAGCCACTCCATCACAGCCTCTGGTTGATCAAAGAACCACGCTCGAACATCCGCCTCGACCCTAAGACGGGCCGGGAACAACATCGAGTACTTCATGCACCTCTCCCTTAGATCACTCTTTACCAGTAGAAAAGATTTCCTCTGTTTTTGCGCTCTTTGTGTGAAATCCTGGAAGAAGGAGACGGTAGCGTTCTCGTATTTGAGAGGGGGATTGGTCCTCGAGCTCTGGAGGATAGCATCTCTGTCTCGATAATTAAGGCCTCGGGCCAACATATGCCGCGGGGGAGCGCCCGGTCAGGGACGGCCGCCCGGGACCCTGTGTGCTCGCTCTGCAACAAAAAACTTACTGATGCCCTTCGGTTTCAAATGGTTAAGAATAAGATCCTCCACAAAGAGGCCGGGGGCTTGATCCTCCGCTTTCTCTGGCACACCCAAGATGCATAGATTGTTGCGGCGGAGGCGGCCTTCATAATCATCCAGCTTGAGGCTGAAATCAGCCCGGGAGTCCCGCAACTCCTTGACCCCCATCTGCAGCTGGGAAACGTCATCCACCAGGCTGGAGGTAGTGAGCTCCACCGGCTTCACCTTCTCATTCAATTTTCCCATATCTGCACGGTTCAAGGTGATGTCGATAGCCATGGAGTCCATCTTATGTTCAAGCGAGGTCTTGACCCCAGTTATCGCGTTCATGACATCTTTTAGGGAGAGTTCGGGTTCCTCCCCAGGCAGAGTTCCCTTCACTGAGACCTCTGAGAGCCTCCCTTTTTGGCAATCTTTGGAGCTCGTATAACGGTCCAATTTATTTGCCTGGATCGACTTCGAGCCCTTGGCCCCTGCTCCCTTCACACATTCCATAATTCCAGCAGTCGTGCACCGCAGGGGATCAATCACGAGAGGCAACTAAGTCCAGTGCCCTGCACCATACACCAGCTATTGGGCCACCAACCCAGTGCTGGAGTCAGAGCAAACGGCAGCAATGACCACACAAACCGCACAGCCACCCAATTCCTACGCTGCAGCCGAGTGGTCTCCACTATGTTTCCTCAGAGGCTCACGGGTCTTCTATGACTGACGAAGCCGCAGTCAACTCCGCATCTCCCCGGCAGTACAGGCACTGGGTGCCCCACCACTCCCGTTCTATGAAATAATGATGCAGCCCATGAGTATCTTTCAACAGCCAGCCGCACCCTCTCCTGGGACTTTACAAGGAATAGAGGAGGCCGGGAGGGCTCTTCTGCACTACCCCCGCCCAGCCATCCACCAAGTCAGTATCTCTCAGCACAGCAGAAGGGGGGCATGGAAACCCAGTTGTATGAAGGTGAGGCCCAAGGGGCAGGCTGTCCGCCTCACGCCCCAGACAACAGGCAGGTGCACTCACCCGGCCCGCAGCGCGGCCCGCACCCCAGGCCACCACAGCAAACTGGAAGGCTCCACAAAGTTGGGGGGGTCTGCTACCCAACGGCTGAGGAAAGCGGTGATAAACAGGAGCAGTCGGTCGTCCCACACAGCCACTGGCCGGCACAGCTCCCTCCGTGCCGCAAAGCCACCACGATGCTCCAGGCTGGGCCTCACACTATCACCACATCGCTGTGTTCCGGTGACAGCCGGAAAGGGGTGGGAACAAACGCCAAAAGTCACTATCAGATAGTGGGGAGGGTGGGGGAGAGGCTCACACCCCCGGGTGGGTATTTAATTAGGTCAGCAGAGTCCTCCGCAGCTGCGACTGCCGCAGCAACACCGCAGCGGCCACCTCCTTTACTGCAAATATTGCTCCTAAGGGGAGCACATCACCACCCAGTCCCGAGGCAGAGTGAGGCAACACCAGTTACTGGCTGTGCCCTCGGTCGCGCCTCCTCCTTCAGGGCGGACCGGAAGTTGTCAAATGCCGGGCTGGAGCATTAACTGTGGGCTCGGGTGTAGTGGCCCACACACGGCTCTCCGCGATCCGGCACCAGTCCAGAACGCACCTCCACTTTGATGGGTGGAAGACTGAAACCCTGTTAGGCAGAGAATTGCCATATACCATTCAAACAGTCAGAGAAGAGAGCGGCTGCAGCACCAGGTCAAGTGGCAAAAAGATCCTGCAGTGTGGGTCAACTCAGACCTTTCATTTGCTCACCAAATTTCAACAGGAGTAAATGAAAATCTACAATCCCTGATGCTAAAAAGAATCCTTCCTCTTCTTTAGTAAAAACAATGTAATGAACTTACCATGTTTTGACACTATGCCAACTAGGCTACTGTATCTGAATAAATGCAGGGGCACAGAAAAAATATATTTAGAAACTCCAATAACTACCAGAGTAAACAGACTATGCCTATGGCTAACTTAAAAAAAGAATCGCACATCACCCCAGCTCACAAACATTGCTTATCAATAGCACAAAGAATACAACTCAAACGTTTGTTCTCAGTTTACAACTCACACAAATGTATAGGCCTATTCTAACTTTTCGCACAGGCAAGGTTCAACCAAAAAACACAAGAAGGCAAAACTATTTTAATCTTGGGAGTACAAATTTGCAACTCTCTGTGTCCAGGTCAGAAGAAACAAATACGCCTGACTGGCTTTAAACAAAACCCTAAGATGAGACTCCTAATAGAGGCCTTCTCCGCCCTTGCCAACGCAACTGGGAGTATAAACTCCTTTATATGAGAAACAAACCTCATAACAAAGGCAGACCAACATTCTCTAACAAAGGCAGACCAACATTCTCTGATGATTGAATCTGAAGAAATATGGTTTCACACTTGCTTGTCCCTCAGATCAATAAAATTTCAGAAGAATGGAGCCATCGCATACTTCAGATTCTCCAAATATTTCTGGAAATCTCAGGCCTTCGGGTTAAAAATTCAAAATCATCCCTGCTTCTGGCTAATGATTACCCACAGTATCTGGGATGGCAAGTGAACTCCAAGTGACTAGACAGTGACTTTTATTTGGGCATATTTGTAACATAGGATGTTATTTTGGCATGGATAAGGAACATGCGACCCCTCCTTGATAAATAGTCAAATGACATTAGATTCTGGAAAGCATTGCCTATGTAGCTATTGGGCAGATCAGCCATCTTTAAGATGAGAGTGCTGCCCTGCTTCTTGTATCCGTTAAAAACATTCCAGTATGACTTTTCACGCTCCTTCTATGACAATCTCAGGTCTGCCCTTTGGAGCTTCCTTTGGAAGTAGGGTTGTCCTCAGATAGCCCTTTCCAACAGTTACTAGTCCACCTATGAGGGGGAAATTGCTGCCAATATGGTGTCCTACTATAGGGCCTCCTACTTGCTAAGTATTATTGAATTGAGATATACACAGGCTTTGACACGGAGAAATGGGCAATGAGAGGGGCATTATTAGGACACTTACTATATGGAGGTCAGACAGACTCACCATTCCCTAAGCCTACTACACTGGTTCTGCTGCACTAAAAGGAGGTCTTAAAAATCATGGGCTGAGGAGCTTGGCCACACAAGATGGCCAATCGGACGTGATCCTGATAGAGCGGGCTTTAGAAAATATTTTATTCTAGCTCGTGATGTCATACTCTCATAATTTGAAATAATATATTAATGAGTGTTTGCATGATTTGTTTGATTAAACCAACCTAGATTAAGTTTGCACCACACATGAACACGCGGGAAACTAATTACATGTGCTCTTGTTGCATTTGCAAGTCTGTTTTTGTAACACATTATTAATATTGTCCGGTTTGTTATGTCTGTCCTATTGTCTTTGTCACTATTAATATGCAGCTGATCATTCATGGCATGTGCTTTTATATGTGCTTATATGTATGTCCCATGTTGTGTTTGTCTGTCTGTGTATCATTTAATCATCTTTTTACTCTTTCAGAAACATAAAGCTGGATTACATGAAGAATGGTAGTCATTATATGTGTTGCTTTATTTGTTTGCTTCTGCTAGTTGTCATTTATTAATGGGTTAATTTCTAGCAGGGAAAGGGTGGGTAACAGAAGGGTTTGTTTTACCTGAATTAATTATTCTTTTGTGTTTGTTTAAATAATAGTTTTTCTGGAAAGTGACGCAAGCTGAAAGTGGCGCAGTGACGCAATCAGAAGCAGCGCAGAAAAGGCCTGCTGTTGTTGAAAGCCACATGAGACAACTTTATTTTGAAGTGGAAGAAAAACCTTTTATTGTGAAAGCTTCAAAAAATGAACTGCTAAAGACAACTCTGTGGAGTGGGTTTGGATGTGCCATGGAGAGCTCAGAGCCGACAGGCTCAAGGTTGAAAGGAAGAGACGTGACAGATTTCATATTGCTTGAACATTTTTGCTACAAAATGTAGCAGACTAAGGAACTGTCGCCAGGATTCTGTGCATGAACAATGGCTCTGTGTAAAGCCTGGTCTCGTGGTGGAAGATGTCACAGTTTACTGTGGCGTGAGGTGATTCAGCCAATGGAGAGCCAGAATTCAGCTGTTGGAATGTGAAAAATAGTTAGCTCAGCTTAATTTAGGGTATAAAAATAGGCTTTAGCTGCAAACTTTTGGCTTACGCTCCTGATTCCAGAGGGACGTGTTCTGCTGTCCGATGATTACACGTAAGAAATTTAACTTTTAAGACTTTGTTTTCAGGCGATGAGGGTAGTGACAGAGAGATAGTTAGGTTTTGGAAATGCTCTTCCTTTTCACTTATTTCTGCTAATGAATAATATTATCTTGAATTAAGCTCTCTTTATAGAATGCTGAATAAAACTTACTTATGACTTTTTCTAATGCTTGCTTAATAAAGTTCCAAACCTAAGTTTTCTTAAATATGTTTTAATAAACTTTTAAAATGACAAGCTGGTCTTGTTTATTATGAATGTCTTAAACAAACATATAGTATCCATTCACCTCACTCTCTATGTTTATGGGCCTGGTATTGATTGGTAAGTGTGATAGTGGATTGTGTCATCATTTATAAAGAATTTTTGTTTTTGGGCTCCATCAATTTGGTAGCTTCAGATGGTTTATATGTTGTTTTTGACATGCATGTTACATATATGTTGGTATAGACATAGGATTGATGTTTAACAATTGTTAAGTTTTTGGTTATGTCAGAGTGTTATATGTAGTCTTAAGGAATTTTTCCAGTAGTGTGAAAGATTCCTGGTTAATTGCCGGCAAGGTAGTGTGACTAGAAAAGTTACACAGTGCATTTGTCTGTTTCAAAATTGTGGTATAGAATATATCACGTGTTGTGGGCGTACAACACAAGTTTAGGGACCTTAGATTGCATGGTTAAATGAATAGTGAGGATTGCCTATGAAATTGTAGCATTAAGCAGAGGGACCTGGTGAGCCTGTTATAAAGCTTTCTGTGAAGAGAGTAGTAGGATTTATTCAAGCTTGTGTGAAGGGTAAGAGTTATTTTTCTTCTAGGGTTTGAGTCCAAAGAAGGAAGGTAGGCGTTGTTTCTTTCCTAAGGTTAGAGTCCTAAGGAAGAGATAGTGTTGTTTTCTTACTGGCAATTCTGGATTACTACGGTTGGTTAGAGTCCTACCGAAGTTTTCATGATTGTATGATTAGGGTTTTCTTGTTTGAAAGTGTGTGAATGTTTGGTAAACTGAAGGGTAGGGTAGGAATTACTCTATTAGCAATTGAAACTATTCTGTGAGAATAGCGTCGTCTATTCCACTCTGAGAATACTTGTATGAATGTGTAAAACTATCTCTTTGTTAGAGAAGCAGACAAATGGTTTGTTTCCATGTTGTTATTAATTGCGTTTTTAAAAAGTAATTGGAAAGTGTTTTTAAACCCTTCTGGGTAAAGTTAAAGTATTGTGAAGTGTTTTGCGCTATTTAAATGCATTTAAAAGCATTGCGCGCTATGTAAATTCATTCAAAAGTGCCCCGATCGAAAATTGTGAAGGAGGGGCTATTTTTAGGATTGAGAGTGTGTGGGGAGAGCTTGGAACCGCAGCTGCAGTGTGCGTCAGAGCCGCCGCGCCCTGATTGGTTCAGGCGTCCGTAGCATCATAGCAAAGCAGCGCTGTGATTCGCTGAAGTGTTTGGAGTGGTTGCGCGTGATTGGCTGATACGCGTCACCACTGCCTCCTGAATTGTTTTCACCACTGCCTCCTGAATTGTTTGTATTATGTGGGCATCCCCGTGTAGTGACCTGGTTTAAGAGATGGTTGGGTAGTTCATTGAATTGGATAGAGGTTGTGACTGATCCCCAGTGCTTTGTGAGAATATACTCGCTATAATCGTGCTGTTGTTTAGGGAGGCAGCGCGAACAGCGTTGTGGTTGGCTGAATGCGTGTTGCAGCCTGCCTGATTGTTTGTGTTTGTCCTTGCTTCATTCCTCGCTACAGCTGATGCGTGTTTGGTATCGGCTGGTTGCGCGCTGTATTGTGGGCTTGGCTCAGTTGGTTTGCAGGGGAGAGCGTAAGGAAAGCTACCAGCTGCAGCGGCTGTCTACGTCACAGCCGCCGCGCTCTGGTTGGCTAAGGCGTCTGGAACATCGGGGCAAAGCAGCGCTCTGATCGGCTGATGTTCCAAGAATGCTAGAGCAAAGCAGTGCTCTTATTGGTTGAGGTGTCCAGCGCTGCTGTATTGCTTACGAATATAAATGTCCCCGTTATAAATCCTAATTTTAAAGTGTCCCCGATATGGCTATTTCCTTCATTACAACTGCGCTATGCATTTTGTAGGGGAGGGGCTGTATGCCGAGTGAGGAGCGAGTGGGAGAAGCTAAAGGCTGCAGCGGCTGTGTACGTCACAGCCGCCGCCGCGCTGCCATTGGTGGAGACGCGTCGCGTCATCGGAGTGCCGCGCTCCTATTTGACGAGGCTTCGTGAGCCGCGCTCCTATTGGGCGAAGCTCCGGCGAGGTAGAAGCTCTATTGGGCGAGGCTCCGGCGAGGTCTGTCCTGTATCTGTGACCGCGCTCGCTGAGTAAATGGTTAGAGGAGCGAGCGCGAGTGATTAAAAAGTGACACGCTCTCGTTAGAGGAGCGAGCATGTGTGATAAAAGAGTGACACGGTCTCAGGGTCGACAGGGTCGCGCAAGTCTTTGAGGAGTGAGCGCGTGTGTCAAAAGTAGTGTAGAACAGAGGAGGCTTTGTGAGGCTCCGTGAGGCGAGGTGCATCCTGAGTGTCAGGAAGGAGTTGGCTGTGACGTGTGTAGTCACATGTTATGTCCTGATAGGAGGCTGAAGGTTAGCTCTGTCCTGATTGGCTGATGACACTACAGTGTCATAGAGAGGCCGCGACCGGATTGGTCGAGAAACAGTAGGCATTCTCATTGGCTGAGTGCTGTGCAGCCACACGCTGATTAGTCAAAACACTCCTGCTGATGCACATTGTTTACTTTTTGCCAAGGATTTAGTTTCCCACGCTATTAATGCCCAAAACTTCATTTTTATTTAATTGTTTGATATTTACAACAACACATTTTGTTATCAATTAGTGAATAATATAGGGGATATATTAGGACAATAGCAGCAAAGGTAATTAGAGTAAAGGACATTGGTATTATTAATTAATACAATATTAAGTAGTAGTGCAACATTAATAACTGTCACCAGAGCATAGCAAATAAAGCCATAGCAGAATTAGCTTCTACTAGAATAGGAAAGCCAAAATTAAGTTCAGAGAAGACTGATTTTAAAGTTGATTGACAAAAGAATTAATAAAAGGATTGTGCGTAATTAAATAAATAAATATTTCCAAGCATTTTGCTAGTTACTGTAATTACTGGTGTAATTAGGTTGCACTGTGTTCAGGGTGGCAGCAAGACATTATATTTAAATTAAAGGCAAAACACATCAAGTTTTCTTTTTCCACAGCTGATGATGCAGAAAGGTGTGTAAGTGCAAATAAATGTATTAAAAATATACCCAGTCACATTTAAGTGTTGAATAAAGGTTTTATATTGCTGTTTTGTAAATACATATTTCTTTCCAGGTTTATTAAAAATAAAATATATAGGTAAATTAGGAGTTATATTAAATTAATAAGGTTATAAAGTTTTACTTCACCTGACCTTGTCAAATTAATTAATTAATTGATCAGCAAACGCTATTAGGCCAATTAAGTGAACGCATTTACTAATTGAGATTAATTATTATTAAAGGTGAGTATTTTAAAACATGGATAATTATTATTTAAAGACGAAGAAAATGTTTTTCTGCTATCAGAAAATGGAAAATATATTCAAACAGGTTAAAAGGGTTGTTGCTACATGTGAGAGCAAATTAATGAATAAACAGGTGAGTAATGAAGTAACTAGTAAGCATAATAAAAACACAGATGCTACCCCAAAAGAAATAATTTTTAATGAAAATCCGATTTCTGAATTAGCAAATGTAAATAATTAACCTGACAGAGAAGGATTTATTGATCAGTGTAAAAATGATGTTGAAAATACAGATCGGGACAGAAATTCAGGCAAACCGCCAGAGCAGATTAATGTGCGTTATCAAAGTGTCTTAACAGGTAGGTATGATGAGATGCCTAGTACCTCTGAAATTAATATTCCTGATAATGTAAGTTCTACAAATGATTTAATGGAGCAGTTAAAGTCAGACATGGAAGCAGTGACAGTTCCTGTGGTAATTGGACCTGTTCCCCAAGTGCTTAGAAAAGATGAAACTAGTCCCACAGCTTTAACGGTCACATTAAATTCTGAAATTCAAAGGTTTGCTGAAAAACTTTATTCTAATGTACCTGAAAATGAGTTAGTAATGATTCCAACTCAGCAAGAGAGAGTGATGACTTTAGCTTTACCTAGTGAAAACTCTGACGTTGACCTGACACAGCATGGTGAGTACAAATTACTGGATAATACAATCAGTACAGACAGATTAAAAAGATTACAGGATGATGAAGACATTGAAGGCTTGAACAATACAGGTAGGTTTGCCTCTGCCCATATAAAAGATTTAATTTGGGCTTTGAGAAAAAGGGGTAGTCTGAATAAATGGAAAACAAAATGGACGAAGAAAAAAGAGAAGGAAAAAGCGACCTTAGTTTTTGTAGGAGGGTGTAAAAATTCACAGATGCAGAATAAGATAAATGATCAGCAACAGTTACTGAATTAACAGCTACAAATTCAGCGACAGGTGGTGATTGAGCAGAATGAGATATCTCCGCCGCCATTTCTAAATTATGTTAATGAACAGAAATACAATATAGATACAGGATTGGAAAACAGACCTGATCTAGTTAAAATTACAAACAAGCAGGGAAACTCATTTCCTAATGTTACACAGTGCAAGATGAAGTCAGAAACAAATGAAGGAGTTAATCCTGTTATTGAAAAATTAATTAAACAGGGTGTCCTAAAAGAGATTGAGAACAGTCTTTGTAATTCCCAAGATAAGGGAATTAGAAAGCCAGATGAAATGTACAAACTAGTAGAGATCCTTTATCAGATACCGCATGATACTGAATGGTATTGGGTCCGAATGCACCCAGAGAGTCAAATAATTTTTGCTTTCAGGTTCCAAGAGAAAATTCTCAGTCAGGTAACTATTGAGAGAATTAAAATAATTGAGGCAATGGAATGCACTAAGTCGCAAAAACAGGTAAGAATGCTCTTAAGCATGGGTGGTTACTGTTGCCAATGGATTAGTGCTTTCTCAGTGTTTGCAAAACAATTGCGGAGACTGACAAAAGCAGATATAAAAGACCCAATTGTCCTGACAGAAATTAAACTTGAAGCCTTTGAGCAATTTAAAAAGAGTTTGTGTGAAGCTCCTTTTCAGGGCATGCCAGACTTCAACAAAGAATCTGAGCTTCTAGACCAAATAGCAGAGATAAAATGTGCTGGAGAGAAAAATGATCATGTCTTAAAAGGCGATGAGCACGCAGGTATCATTGTTAAATTTAGTGCTCAGGAGTGGGTTGCAATCAATGGGGAAAAATTCAATGAACATGTTTCATGCATCCTCATACTAATCTTTGCAATTCAGACATGGCAAGAGTTAAAACAATTACAAGATGAGGCACATGTTGAGGAGAAAAACACATGGCTCAAAGAAGGTTTCAGACAACAAAAGGAAGATGAAATTTGGTTTTACAAAGATGACAGACCTGTTATGTCCAATTGCATGATTGCTGACATGGCACAGATGCACCATGGTCTAGGTCATTTAGCAAGAGACATAATGATTCAACAGTTCAGGGAAACATGTCTGACATGCCAAGAAAACATTCCAGATCAAAAGACATTTGAGCATTTGGGAACCATAGGCCGGGAGGGTGGTTCATTTGCAAAAATTCAAATAGATTTCTTTGAAATGCCCCAACAAAACAAACTGAGATATGTCCTAGTCATCATTTATTTATTTACAAAATGGGTGGAAGCTTTTCCAACAAGAAAGAATGATACAGTTTCTGTATTCCATCAGTTGGGAACAGATGTGGAAAAGGAGCAAGCTCATGATTTATTGCCAAGAGACTTGGTCAGAACAAAGGTTCATCGGAGGAGAAACTGTCTAGTGCTCAGGTGGCAGAAGGCAAGACAGGTGAACATAGTCACAACAGATACTAGATGGATGAATACCAGTCATACCCTTTGTGCACCTGCACCTGATAACACTGATGAAGTTAGTGAAGAGACTACAACTGATTCAGACTCTGAAAAAGAAATTCCTGAAGAAAATCCAGATCTTGAAGATCAACAAGGTGGTCGACATCTGGATGATGATGTCAAAAATCCAGATCTTGAAGATCGACAAGGTGGTAGACATCTGGATGATGATGTCAATGTGAATGTAACATTGAATGAAGAAGATCTAGAGATTGTGATTCTAGATTCAGAAAATGAAGAAAATCTGCTAGAAAAAGAATCTCAAGCAGAAAGAGAAGATTCAGAAGCAGAAAATTCTGAGCAAGAAGTTAATCAAGTCCAGGAGAGTATTGAAAAGCAGAAGAGTAGCTCTGAATGCGGGAACAAGAATCCTGAAACTGGGAAGCTGAAGGTGATCCCTGAAGAAGAGGAAGTATTACCAAGTACCAGCTGTAAGGATGATGTTACTAATGGAGTGAAGCTGCCGAGTAAAGAAGTTCCTTGGTACAGATTTAAAGTCTCAGAAACAAATACAGATGGGAGTGATGAAGAGTCTGAAATAAGAAAATTCGGAAAAAGAGCTTGGAAAGCTGAATGTAAAGAAAGCAAGCCTAAGAAGAAACTCTTGAGAAAAGGTGATGTCTGGCCTAAAGGTGATGTCTGGCCTAAAGATTTAAAGTTCAAATTTGTAGTGTCGAGTCAGAAGAGTGATTCAGACAAAAAAGAGCAAGCTGGAGAAAAAAATGAAATGATTACCAGGAAGAGCAAAAGACCATTGAGACCAAATGTAAAATACAAGTCTCCAGAATGGGCTTACATAACTATTCTTCCCATAGTTGAAGAGTGCAGTAGCAGCAGTCAAAATGGTGACAATGACTAGGTTTAGTTTTTGTTTTCTTTAAGTTGAGGTTTATTTTTGGCATAAGGCTGAAGAAATTTTGTTAGGGTGACACAAGGTCGAAGAAATTGTGTTCGCTGGAAATACTTTTATGTAAGACGCAAGGTCGAAAAAAACATGTTTTAGAATTTTGAAAAAAAAAAAAAAAAAAGAGGGGGTATATACTATGTACTAATTTTTCAAAAATTTTCAAAAATTTACTTTTTGTTTTTTGTTTTGTTTTATAATACTCAGATTGATATTTGTTTTGTTGGTGCAATTCAAAATGTAGTTATGCAATTTAAAACTTAGTTCCCTAAATTCATTGGGGGTTGGGGATTCAAAGGTGGAAAGGATCCAACTTAGCTGAATAAAGAAAGGGTAAAGGATACAGAATTAGTAAGATGTAAGACTCAATACTAATTATGAGATAGATGAAATTAGAGCTTAAATACTAATCCTGAGTAAGCCTGAAACATGTTCAATAGATAAAAATTTTAAGTAAAATTTTTGGGTGTTGTTTGGTGATTTTGAAATCACCAGATGAGGGAGTTGATAGAGCGAGCTTTAGAAAATATTTTATTCTAGCTCGTGATGTCATACTCTCATAATTTGAAATAATATATTAATGAGTGTTTGCATGATTTGTTTGATTAAACCAACCTAGATTAAGTTTGCACCACACATGAACACGCGGGAAACTAATTACATGTGCTCTTGTTGCATTTGCAAGTCTGTTTTTGTAACACATTATTAATATTGTCCGGTTTGTTATGTCTGTCCTATTGTCTTTGTCACTATTAATATGCAGCTGATCATTCATGGCATGTGCTTTTATATGTGCTTATATGTATGTCCCATGTTGTGTTTGTCTGTCTGTGTATCATTTAATCATCTTTTTACTCTTTCAGAAACATAAAGCTGGATTACATGAAGAATGGTAGTCATTATATGTGTTGCTTTATTTGTTTGCTTCTGCTAGTTGTCATTTATTAATGGGTTAATTTCTAGCAGGGAAAGGGTGGGTAACAGAAGGGTTTGTTTTACCTGAATTAATTATTCTTTTGTGTTTGTTTAAATAATAGTTTTTCTGGAAAGTGACGCAAGCTGAAAGTGGCGCAGTGACGCAATCAGAAGCAGTGCAGAAAAGGCCTGCTGTTGTTGAAAGCCACATGAGACAACTTTATTTTGAAGTGGAAGAAAAACCTTTTATTGTGAAAGCTTCAAAAAATGAACTGCTAAAGACAACTCTGTGGAGTGGGTTTGGATGTGCCATGGAGAGCTCAGAACCGACAGGCTCAAGGTTGAAAGGAAGAGACGTGACAGATTTCATATTGCTTGAACATTTTTGCTACAAAATGTAGCAGACTAAGGAACTGTCGCCAGGATTCTGTGCATGAACAAAG
Source organism: Lissotriton vulgaris (assembly GCF_964263255.1). NCBI lineage: Eukaryota > Metazoa > Chordata > Amphibia > Caudata > Salamandridae > Lissotriton > Lissotriton vulgaris. Next base: position 260,865,372 of record NC_141693.1, read on the forward strand.
GCTCTGTGTAAAGCCTGGTCTCGTGGTGGAAGATGTCACAGTTTACTGTGGCGTGAGGTGATTCAGCCAATGGAGAGCCAGAATTCAGCTGTTGGAATGTGAAAAATAGTTAGCTCAGCTTAATTTAGGGTATAAAAATAGGCTTTAGCTGCAAACTTTTGGCTTACGCTCCTGATTCCAGAGGGACGTGTTCTGCTGTCCGATGATTACACGTAAGAAATGTAACTTTTAAGACTTTGTTTTCAGGCGATGAGGGTAGTGACAGAGAGATAGTTAGGTTTTGGAAATGCTCTTCCTTTTCACTTATTTCTGCTAATGAATAATATTATCTTGAATTAAGCTCTCTTTATAGAATGCTGAATAAAACTTACTTATGACTTTTTCTAATGCTTGCTTAATAAAGTTCCAAACCTAAGTTTTCTTAAATATGTTTTAATAAACTTTTAAAATGACAAGCTGGTCTTGTTTATTATGAATGTCTTAAACAAACATATAGTATCCATTCACCTCACTCTCTATGTTTATGGGCCTGGTATTGATTGGTAAGTGTGATAGTGGATTGTGTCATCATTTATAAAGAATTTTAGTTTTTGGGCTCCATCAATCCACATCGGCACCGCCACCACGAGGCTGTCGTAAGCATTCCTGAAGCCCCAATGTAGCTCCAACTTAACAACTTAAGCTGCATTTGCAGCGGTAATGAAGGTGCTCTCAGCGGAACAAGCGAGAAACCGGCCGCGGCCGCAGAGGAACGCGAAATGCGGAGGCAGACAGCGGCCGCTAAATCTGACCCAAAGCCTCCAAATGGGAATGGGGACTGAGACGCACGAGCAGCACCACTACGTGACCCCCAGTGCAACCGCCCGATACAGCAGTGAACAAGCGATCAGGAAGACACCTGGGGATACACCTACCGCCGGTTGTCTCCGTGTTGGGTAAAGTTGCGGGGAGCAGCACCGAGGAGGTTCTGCAGGTCGAGTGGCTCCTGACGGCTCTGGGGGTCGGCGAGGGCTCCCGCTTCATGATACTGGCCTCAGTCACCTATGAGAGGCAAGTCGTAGCCCTGGGGGTCCTAGAGGGCAGTGGCAACACAGTGGAGAGCCCTCACTTCATAATGCTTGACTCTGGCATGGCAGCATTGAGATCACAATGGTGATCTCCATTCAGAGAGCAAGCAATGCAAGCCTGAAATTTATTTTCATCCATCAAGGGCATGCGCAACCACAAGTATTAGGGGTTGGTGGGCTGTGCACCTTTATTTGAAGACTAAGAACACACAATGAGTGCCTGGCCCTAAGATGGCCGCCGAAGACTGACCATCTACATAAGCTGTCTTGCCCACCTTGTGGGCAAGGTGTCCAGCCCTTATCTTAGAGACATAGGGACCTCTCCGAGAGTGAACACAGCGGCAAGAGAGAAGAACACAGGAGAGAACTGGGAAACTGTGGTAGCTCTGGATTGCAACGGAGACTGCATCTATGCCTTCTAAGAAAACAACCTTTAAGGTGTCTAGTTACTTTGTGCCTGCGGAAAAAGAGACACGCACATGAGAAAGAGACTCCCGATCCAAACATGGCCCTGACTCAGGAAGACCTGCTCAGTTCCCTGAAGGACTTTAAAGCTGAACTGCGCTCTGAATTAAAAGTGGACCTGCAGGCCTCCATGGCTCAATTAAAAACTGATCTCTCAGAAAAATGACTTCACTACATTAGGATGTAGACTCCATCAGAACAAGACTGTTAGATACGGAGACCCAAACCCAGGAGCTTGACAAACAAAGGACACAAACAACAATGTACAATTCCTGCACTTGCAACTCCAAATGGCCCTATATAAGAATGAAGACTTGGAAAACCGGTCTCAGCGAGAAAATATACGCATTAGAGACCTGGAGGAAGTGGCAGAAGGTCCATATTTAGAGACATTTGTGGAAGGCCTCTTAGCAGACATCCTTGGGCCTAAACAACTTAAGATTAAAATCGAACAGCGCACAGTGTGGGAGACATCGTACTTGAGACATTCTTGTCAAACTTCACTTATATAAGGTAAAATAAGCTATCCTACAAGAATCCAGAAAGAAAAACTACATCACCTTTGAAGGATTTCGCTGTATACTATTCCAGGATCTGGCGCAGACGACCCTTCAGAGGAGACAATCTTTCAGACCCCTCACAAAGAAGCTCCCTAAAGACAAAATAAGATATTGATGGACTTATCCCTTTGGGTTAGTGTTCGAATAGACAGCGTCATGTCACAGAACTCAAAGAAGGCATGGAGCGCCTCAAGATCCCCATGCCAGAAGGTGAGGCTTCCAGCTCTCAGTCCGGAAGAAGTGACCATACTCATCCAACTCCACATAGTGGGAAACAATCACTTAAGGTCACTCATCTAGGACCTGACGTGAGGACGACAGAAGTAAAGGACGGTTTAACTGGAGTTGACACAGGCAAAAGGTCCTGTTGCTTGTACAATGTGATTGGAAGGATTTACATATAGTACAACAGACAAAGTATAGGAGGACAGAGGCTTGATATCAATCTAACCTACATCAGCCTATGGATTGAAGTGATTAATAGGTAATGAACCCGGGCCTCGACTTAAGGAAGCCTAAGGAGGCCCGCCCAACAATGGGGAAGGATCGGAACTTTTATGATACAATCCTCAGAAATGACTGGAGTTTTATGGACGCTCAACAAAAAGTGACGCACCGACTTAGGTGGCCGAGAGAACAAAAGGTTTGGAGTAGGAAATAACATATCCCAAATTGCTAAGGAGAGGTTGGGAAGCGATCAGAAGAGGCTCACGCTGCAACGGATATACGGCTACATTGGACACTGATACAGAGACAGCAAGGTGACGACCGAGGGCCGAAACCCCGACCCGACTCTCTTAACGAGAACTGTTGTAACAGCAGGGAATGTAAGGGTCCTGCGGACAAACACTGTTATTCTTCATGGATATGTTTTAAATTCACAGGGAGGGTTAGGGTGGTGGAGAAGCAAGCAGAGAGAGAGAGGGGGGATATTGCTACGCCCAAGGGCGATCTATGGGGTCGGTGGAGACGAGGCTTTGGCGAGAGGTTACTAGCAGGGAGGTATGACACGGAACACCCGAGGGGGTCACACGGCATTGGGGTGGGGGTACCAAATAAGATTATATCAATCACGACATGGAATGTGAAAGGCCTGAACTCGCCGATTAAGTGGCAGAAAATTGGGAAATATCTGGACGACCACCAATTTAATGTGGTGGTGCTCCAAGAGACGCATCTAAAAAGTTCGGAAGAGTTGAGGCTCAGACCAGAAAACTATTAACTTATACATATATATACATATATCATCCACCAAAACAAAGCATAATGGGGTTGCATTAATGTTTCACAACAGCACTAAATGTCAGAGTGAAGGTATTCAGACGGACAAAGACGGACGGGTGGTAATGGTGGAAGGGAAGCTTAGAGGTAGAGCTGTGACTCTGGTCTCAGCTTATGTCCCCAATTCCGGACAAGCGACGTTTGAGAGCTCACTACTGAATATGGTCAGTGGTTTTTTCAGAGGGACAAATAATCGTGATGGGGGATTTTAATCTCACCTAGCACCCTACGGATGATAGCTCGCAGCCGCATAGGTCCACGGGAGGCAAATTCACTAAATCCCTACAACAAGTATTTCAAAACTTGGGGTTCTTTAGCGCATGGAGATTTATTAATCCCACCACCAAAGATTACACATACTATTCACATGCCCACCAAACATACTCCAGGCTGGACTACATTTTTATGTCACAAGAACTACAGGGCTCCCTCCAGGGGGCTAGGATCCTTCCCATCTCTCCATATGACCACAGTCCAGTACCGGTTAGCCTAAACTTGGGAGGGAAGGTGCAATGGTTCACAAAATGGTATCTTCTCGCCTCACTGACGCAAGATAAGTTGCTCCTTGACAAACTGCGACTTGCGATTAGAGTGTTCTTCCAAACGAACGACCAGGGTGACACCTCTCCCCCAGACAATTGGGACGCTTTTAAGGTGATCATTAGGCAAAAGGGTATGGCGATAGTATCAGCGCTAAACAAGGATAGGGCAAAGGAGCAGGAGGACCTGGAGACAGGCTTATCCCAGATAGAAAAGCAATACAAAAAGAACCCCACTTGCAGCCTTAAGCGCCAGCTGGATACTCTCAAAGGGAAACTGGGGACAATTTATACAAACAGAGCTTTGCACTACTCCGGTTTCATCGGAGTGCTTACACTCAGGGAAATAAGGTGGGCACACATCTGGCACGACAGCTTAGGGAAAAAAGGACGGGGGAGTTTATTGGAGAAATACGCAAAGATGGGGGGAACTAGAATTAGAGGACAGGGGTAAGGCCTCTTTGTTTGGCGCTTTTTATCAAGATCTCTATAAAGCAGCGCCCCTGACACCATGGAGCAGAAGGCTTACTTAGACTTGTTCGCCCTCCCTAAGATCTCAGAAACTTGGAGGGAACAGTTGGACGCTCCCATCTCTGAAGACAAGGTATAACTTTCAATTGGGGTGGGGCGCTTAAACTTCATAAATCCCCGGGTCGGACGGTCTAACGGTCCTCTTTTACAAAGCATACACATCCAAACTACTTCCCCATCTGACATCCCTATTTAATGACATAGCAACAAGACAGGCGGTCACCACCACCATGGCAGAAGCGCTCATCACAGTAAGTACAAAGCCGGGGAATAACCTGCAGCATTGCCTCTCATATAGACAGATAGCTCTCCTAAATCTAGATGTCAAGCTTTGCTCTGCTATTGTAGCGACCCCTTTAGAAAATCTACTGCTCGACAGTATCCAACCGTATCAGTCCGGTTTTATAAAAGGGAGACAGATGCATGACAACATCCACAGGACGCTTCACCTTATAGAAAAAGCCAACAAGTTCAAACTTCCAGCGATAGTGTTGGGCCTGGATGACGAAAAAGCCTTTGACAGGGTGGACTGGCACTTCCTGTTTCTCACCCCTTAGAGGTTTGGCTTTGGAGAGAGGTATTTGCACATGATAAAAGCCAATTATTTAAAACTACGTTCTAGAGTTCAGGTTAATGGGGTAAGCTTGGCGTTCTTTGAGCTGGGACGTGGAAAAAGCAGGGGTGCCCTTTGTCCCCACTGCTGATCGCTCTGAGTAGCGAGCCACTGGCAGCCCGACTTAGGGTGAATCCAGACATTCAAGGAATAGGATTTGGGGGGGATGAACATAAGGTGTCACTATTTGCGGACGATATTCTGTTAACTCTCACAACTCCTAGATCATTCCTCTGTGCACTACAGCCGGAATTAGGAGCCTTCGAGGAAGCTGTAGGCTTTCGGGTCAACCTCTCTAAATCTTTCATACTGAACTTAACGATATCGGAGGAGGAGAAGCTGCTAGTACAGGAGGAATACCCATTTGCATGGGCCAAACACAGTTTAACATACTTGGGAATTTAGATTACCCCAAGTATAGAAGGATTGTTTTGGGTGAACTTCCCACCCTTACAAGGACATGTATTGCACTGATGGAAACCCCTGTTAATCTCATGGCTGGGTAGGATCCATTCAGTCAAAATTACCCTTCTCCCTAAGGTGCTCTATTTGTCCCAGGCACTGCCAATAAAATTGGATATGGGTTACATAAAAGAAGTACGATCTATAATACTTCGCTACATTTGGCAGGATGGTAGAGCATTGTTACCCTTTCATGTATTAAGGAGACATGGAGTGGAGGGAGGGGTGCCCCTCCCAGACATATAGCTTTATTATAAGGGAGCACAGTTACGGGTCAATACTAAATGGTCCATGCGAGAATCAGACACATACTGGCTCCACATGGACCGGCCAATCGTGGGCAGGACAATTTGGGATGTGCTGTGGAAACCCAAAAAGGATAGACCAACTAATGCGTATCTAAGCACCCCTACCAGGACCACACTTAAGACTTGGGACGAGGTAAGTAGGAACCTGGGCTGGACCTCTTTTCCATCCCCTTATATACCTATACGCTTTAATCCGGACTTCCCACACGCGCTAAAAGAAGAACGATTTGACGCATGGCAAGAGGGAGGGTGCAAAACGCTCTCAGACTGAAGTACCAAAAAATATACCATAGAGCTATACTTACCAATAGCCCATATACCTTATCTACCATAAATAAGTCAGTCGGCAATGGAGAAGGTTCAATCATTTAATTTGCAAAAGCGCCCTATATAGGGGAGCCTCCCTCTCGCCACAGCTCTCAAAGATGTGCAGAGAAGACCTGTGGATTACATTCAAAACAGTGCATATATACTTTCGGTATACCTCATCGAAACCCCGTACAAGAAAAAAGTATCAGTTCTTTAGAAAACAACAGGAAAACCCATATAAGGCACGATTGATTGATTCGAAACTCAGCTCAAGTTATTCCGGGGGTAGGTCAGTGGAGGTGCCTCCCATTCATTCTGGTGCACGGGAGTACATGCATAGCGCCTGCAAGAATGTGCTCATCCTACAAGAAAGACAGATGCGACCTTGAGTTTCCTAAGTTAGAATCAGTGGTCTGTTCATAGCCCAGTCCGACAAAGGTTTAGCCAGAAGAGAAAAATTAGGAATCCATTGGCGACAGTAAGAGGTTATGCCCAGAAAAGCGCGAACATCACTTTGAGTACGGGGCACAGACATGTTAGTAATAACATTTATTCGTTCAGGAGTTAGTCTTCCTCCCTCTTTCGACAGCAAATGACCGAGGTAGGTCACTTCCTGTCGACAATACTGAAATTTAGACAAGATCACTTTATTACCATTAGCTGCCAAATGGTGCAACAGTTGAACAGTGGCTTCCTTACAACCGGCTGCTGTGCCGGATGCCACAAAAATGTCATCTACATATTGGACAAGAACATTACCAGGAGGGAGGACTAACTCATCGAATACTGCTTTTAAAGCTTGACTTTAAATACTAGGACTCTCGGTGTAGCCCTGAGGTGCGCGACAAAATCTGAAACTGCGGCCAGATAATGAGAATTCAAAAATATGACGACTGTCAGAATGTATTGGGATACTAAAGAAAACATTCTTTAAATCAATCACTGAAAAATACTGTGCAGTAGGGGGAAACATAGTCAGGATGGCAGTGATGTCTGGAACCACAGGGTATTGGGGAACCACTATTTTATTAACCTCTCTAAGGTCAATTACAAAACAATAAGTATCTTTATAATCCGGATCACCATCTAGAGGGGCCTTTTTCAAAATTGGCAAATGGGGCTATTACAAATATTTGCAGCCGTTTCCTCTACTACTCCTTTCTTAATCAAATCCCGAATGACATGTAATAAAGCCTGTTCCCCTTCGGGTGAAATTCGATATTGGGGAATACACGGTAAATGCACATTTGGTTTTAACGTTATGGATACAGGCGGTATTTTCAATAATCCGACATCCGTATCCCCCTTTGCCCAGAGTGTGTGGGGTATATCTGAAAACTCAGGTGGGAGGGGTGTATCTTTGACTAAACATTGGGACATACGTTCAATAGGACGCAGCAATGTTAGATACACACCATCAGGAGAACAATAAATGCGAGCATGCAACTTCTTAATATATCCAATCCTAACAAGTTTTCGCCACAACTAGAAGTAAGCAAGAATGGTGAATCCACAGTAACAGGACAGATAGTAAAGGGAAGTGGCTTTGAGACGGGGCTTACCACGGGAATTCCTGAAAATCCCACCAATACGTTATTCTGCCCAGAAAGAGCAGCCCCTGGGACCAATGTATGAGCAACAGAACTATTCATTGCTCCAGTATCTACCAAAAACTTCTCAGAGGTCCGCATCAATTGCCCCTGCACATAAGGCCCCTGTTGGTCAACTAGTACTGATATATGGCCCCTGCTCTGTCCCTGGCTGTCTCATGCATAATTATTCCCATCATAGCCATCTTCCCGATAATGTTCATTATAACATTGCATTCCCTGGAAATCATCGAAATAATTCTTTACCGACTCATCGCCGGATCTGTCACCGCGTCTCATACTATTCCGATCAGTACCTACTCTTCCTCGTCCTCGATTAAAACCACCCCGTCCATATAATAACGGACACTGGGCTCGCCAGTGTCCTTCTTGTCTGCAATTGGAGCACTGGTTAATCCCTATATTAGGACCCTGACCTCCTCCTCCTCTCATCATTACTCTCCTGGGGAAGGAGCCCCTTCGTCCCCTTCTATCATCCTGTCCTCTACTGACTTGCTGTAGCAATACTCTGGTTTTCAACTCCTTAACCTTTTTGTCCGACTTATCCTTACTCTCATTCTCCCGGTGTTCATAATACTGGGCCATGCTAAGAATAACCGAGGGGGTTGAAGTGGTCCAAGTGCTTTCAGCCGCCTGTCTTGATTTCTGGTAACAAATTAGTGACAAATCTATTCACAAATAGCCGTATGCCACCTTCCGTGAACAGATCTTGTCCGCTAAAATCAATAAATACTTTTTCAAACCTAGTAAAAAAACAGATACATTTTCAACCTTCTTTTGGTTGCAGGATGTTAACTTATCTCAATCCACCTTTCGTGGGGGGATAAGGGTTTGCATAAACGTAATATTCCGAGCGGGAATGGCCTAAATTTCGTCTTTAGGCTTGTCGCCTGATTTTCGGTCTTTATCCCATGCCTTAATTTGATCCCAGGTCCATCCAAGTTCGGCCGCATGATCTGAATCATGTACCTGCCTCCATATGTCTACTGGGATCAAACGACTGAAAAATAACTCGATGTCAGCCAAAGTCATAACGGCGAATTCGCAGCTTCTGTCAATTCTTTATAAAAAGCCGCGGGGTTCTTTCGAGGATCAGGAAGTTGGGCTTTTAAGGTGAGAACTTCACTCCACTTCCACGGGGTATAAACCCATTGTTCCTGGAAACGTGCCTCTACACGTGCTCTGGTGATTTGGCCCCCTCCGTCTAATACTTCAGGGATCTCGGGATAGAAAAGAGGGTGCACTTCCCTCATTGGGTACTGTGCTCCTACGTCTGGATATTTCCTATTCATTCGGTCCCGATGCTGTACCAGAGTTTCGACATTTTAAAATACTTCCTCAAACTGTAATTCGAATTTAAAAGCTCGATCTTTTATATCACATAATATCTGGGGGGGGCAAGTCCCTCCTGAAAACATTGCTCCCATAAGGAAATCAATCTTATTGCCATATGGTCCAATGCTAGTTGTTGCGTAACTGGTTCAAAATCTTTCATAGTACTCCAAATATCTTCCAGAGTATAAATCAGGTTCCGCATCCATTGAGATGCTTAGATTACTATAGCCCGTCTTTCTTCAGTCCCTCAGGATGATCGAGTAAAGACTCGTCGACCCTCCATCCCTCCCATAGGGCGTCGCGGTGTGACATCAAAAGAGGCAGCGGTCAGCCCCATAGGGGTGTCCATCGTTCCTCTGGCTGGGGTGTTAAAAATACTGGGGACAGGGGAGCGGCTGCAGCTGACCCAGGTAACAAAGTAATCAATTCTGAGGTAGTTGAACGAAGGGTAGGAGGAGCGGGCAATGGAGCAGGAGGGTGTACAGCTACCGGTGCGGTAGCAACTGCAGGCACCGCTGCTCCCGCCCTCCCGGTCCAGTCCACCGGGACCGCCGGGTACAAGCCTTGAGGGGCATACGGAGGTGGCGGGTGAACCTTTAAGAGTTCTTCTATTTCATCTTCTGTCTCGGTTCGGGTCACATAACTTTTGTCTGTTTGTAATCGAAACTGTCTATCTAATTGTTCAATATTCTTATCTACTTTTTCCTTTTCATACGCTACTGCTTTTTGAGTCACGGTCTGTCCAGCTTTAATCTTTCCCAATTTTTCCTCTCGTATTCGCCGTCGCTTCGCCTCCTTTAACCATAAGGTTAAGGAGTCAAACATAGTCTGACGGCTCCTTCTTAAAAACAACTTATTCTGCAAATAATTAATTTTTCTTTCATCAAAAGACCCCGTTAAAGGCCATTGTATTTCTGCATTGTCTTTAGTATATTTATTCCACAGTGTATTAAACAAAATGGGAGAAATACCATGCTTTACATACATATCGAAACTAGCGCTGCCTTCCGGAGGAGCAGGCTGTCTTTCTTCCAGCCGTCCACCTCTCTGGCGGCAGCATCCAAAACACAATTTACTAAAACACGACATTTTACAAATTTAACAAATCATACCATTCCAACTGAAATCACACTCATGGACGCATCCACTCACCACATACTCTTTCACTTTTCAACTTACAACAATTACATTCACATAATATACATAAAGTGCATAAGTTCCGATTGATAAAAGTACTCCGGTCATGACTTCATAATTCCATACGACATGTCTTCTACTCGAACAGAGCCCGTCGACTCCTGTTCGGGGAATCGATCACCCTGGATTCCAGACCACTAAAATAATTCACAAAAAATGCAGTCTAAAGACTGCCCTAGGATCATCAGACAGGCGCACCACAAACCCTCTTACAGACTATCCCGTAGTCCTGTGCTGGTTGTGCTGGGCATTATGGGCGCCACCCCAGACCCCGTGCTTACCCAGTTGCTCCTAGGGGCCTTTCTGAAGAGGATTCGGCCGAGTGAGCACCCACCGTGCAACACTAAGGCGTCCGATGTTGTCCCAACTAATCACTGAACAAGTCTGTGGGGCATCTGCCCGTGCAGTCACACCACTGCCACATCAGACCCCCAGCTTCCCTGTGGTTCACTAACCACTACATTCCATACTCAGTTAACTGTTCTTCTGAGCCACTTCTCCAAAAGTGCTCGTTCCAAAATCAACAAAGGATTTACACTACAATTCACTCACCTGGTGCACTCAGGTCTGATTGCGCGTTCCCCACTGCCGACTTCTTTTATAGACCAACACAGTGAGCTGTTCTCGCGTTAAGCCCGAAGGACTCCGGCGAAGGGTTTTTTAGCAGCTGGGAAGGTTACTGGGTCAAAGAGTGGAATTTCCTTTTCTACCACAAACTGGTTTCTCAATTAGGATCCTTTTTCCAGTCCATCCCCTCGACCATAACCCCTCCCCGTCCCTCTTCTGCTATTTATAGGAGGGGATAGCCATATCGCGGAGTCCCGGCAGAGTCGCAAACTGAAGTACCAAAAAATATACCATAGAGCTATACATACCATAAATAAGTCAGTCGGCAATGGAGAAGTTGCAAAAGCACCCTATATAGGGGAGCCTCCCTCTCGCCACAGCTCTCAAAGATGTGCAGAGGAGACTGCTAGATTACATTCAAAACAGTGCATATATACTTTCGTTATACCTCATCGAAACCCCGTACAAGGAAAAGTATCAGTTCTTAAGAAACCAACAGGAAAACCCATATAAGGCACAATTGATTGATTCGAAACTCAGCTCAAGTTATTCCGGGGGTAAGTCAGTGGAGGTGCCGCCCATTCATTCTGGTGCTCTGGAGTACAGGCATGGCGCCTGCAATCAATCAATCAATCACTGACATTTATATAGCGCACTACTTACCCGGAGGGTCTCAAGGCGCTTGGGGGGGGGGGGGAGTGCTGCTACTGCTCGAATAGCCAGGTCTTGAGCTTCTTCCTGAAGGAGAGGTGGTCTTGGGTCAAGCGCAGGTCGGAAGGTAGGGAGTTCCAGGTCTTGGCGGCCAGGTAGGAGAAGGACCTTCCTCCTGTTGTCGTTCTCCGGATGCGGGGGACGGCGGCAAGGGCGTGGTTGGCTGATCGGAGATGTCGTTTGGGAACGTGGAAGTTGATGCGGTTGTTGAGGTAGCTCGGGCCTTGATCGTGTAGGGCTTTGTGTGCGTGGGTGAGGAGGCGGAAGGTGATTCTTTTGTTGACGGGGAGCCAATGCAGGTCTCTCAGATGTCCGGAGATGTGGCTGTGTCGTGGGATGTCGAGGATGAGTCTGGCTGAGGCGTTCTGGATCCGCTGGAGTCTCTTCTGGAGCTTGGCGGTGGTTCCGGCGTAGAGGGTGTTGCCGTAGTCCAGTCGGCTGGTGACGAGGGCCTGGGTGACCGTCTTCCTTGTCTCGGTGGGGATCCACCGGAAGATCTTCCGTAGCATGCGCAGGATGTTGAAGCATGACGAGGAGACGGCGTTGACTTGTCTGGTCATGGTGAGGGAGGAGTCCAAGATGAAGCCCAGGTTGCGTGCGTGGTCTGTCGGTTTGGGTGCGCTGCCCAGGGCGGGGGGCCACCAGGAGTCGTCCCAGGCGGAGAGCGAGGAACCCAGGATGAGGACTTCCGTCTTGTCTGAGTTCAGTTTCAGGCGGCTGGTCGTCATCCACTTGGCTACGTCTTTCATCCCTTCGTGAAGGTTGGCTCTGGCGGCGGCGGGGTCGTTGGTCAGGGAGAGGATCAGCTGGGTGTCGTCAGCGTAGGAGATGATGTTGAGGTTGTGTTGGCGTGCGATGGCTGCGAGGGGGCTCATGTATACGTTGAAGAGGGTGGGGCTCAGCGAGGATCCTTGAGGGACGCCGCAGATGACTTCGGTGGCCTCTGACTTGTACGGTGGTAGACGGACTCTCTGTGTTCTTCCGTCGAGGAAGGAGATGATCCATTCCAGTGCCTTCTCCTGGATTCCGACGTTGCTGAGGCGCTGCACTAGGGTGCGGTGGCAGACAGTGTCAAAAGCCGTGGAGAGGTCTAGAAGGATGAGGGCCGCTGTTTCTCCGTTGTCCATCAGGGCTCGGATGTCATCGGTGGCCGCGATGAGGGCGGTCTCGGTGCTGTGGTTGGCTCGGAAGCCAGACTGTGAGGGGTCGAGGGATCCATTCGTCTCGAGGAAGGCGGCCAGCTGCTTGTTGACGGTCTTCTCGATGACTTTGGCTGGGAACGGGAGGAGCGAGATGGGGCGGTAATTCTTGAGTTCGGTGGGGTCTGCTGTAGGTTTCTTTAGTAGGGCGCTGAGTTCGGCGTGCTTCCAGCTCTCCGGGAAGGTGGCGGTCTCGAAGGAGGTGTTGATGATGTCCCGCAGGTGGGGTGAGGGCAGGGGTCGGTCGGAGATCCGGAGTGGATGGAGTTCATCATGTGGATGGTGTCTTCGGTGCGGATCGGAGTCCAGGTGCGGAGGGTGGTGGTGGGGGGAGGTGGTTCGGTTGTGGCGTGCGTCGGTTGAGTGCTGAAGCTGTTGTGTATGTCCGCGAGCAAGAATGTGCTCATCCTACAAGAAAGACAGATGCGACCTTGAGTTTCCTAAGTTAGAATCAGTGGTCTGTTCATAGCCCAGGCCGACCTTTCAGGCTCTCCTCTCGGCTGCATGTCAAGTGTTTTCCTAACAAGAGAAAGAGGTACGGGGAAATGAAACCAACATGGTGTTTCTTCAGAAAAGGCCCGATTCTTAATGTATACATGATTTGAATATTTTCACAATGGAGGGTTTAACCTAAAATGGTATGCTAATATATTGGATACATTAGGCCAATATTATATGATATTGATTTTATATTTCATCCAGATCTATTCCACAACTACGACATTCTCTCTTTGAAAATTGTCAATGGGATTTTGGGGTACCACCCTCAGAGCACTTTCACTATTTGCAACTTAAACACTGGGCACTTCATCCTCAAGGTTAGAGAGGCAGGGACTAGAAACCTGACCCGATAGAAACCCTGTTGCGGAAGGCTAGTACGACCATGGGCACAATCTCCTTCTTATACAAGCTACTGGTTTCCACTACGATCGCGTCACAGCCCCGATACAGATCTACATGGGAACAGGCCCTGGGAAGGGGGACAACTAAAGGGGAATGGAAACACCTATGGTCAGACATCGCTAAATTTGACCTGAGGGAGGCACATTGAATAATGTTATTCGACTGGTACCTAGTACCTGCCAAACTTAGGAAGATCTTCCCCTTCACCTCAAATCTATGCTGGGGAAGGTGCAGTATCCTTATGAACTTTCACCACATTTGGTGGGACTGCCCAACGATCAAGCCATTTTGGGATGAACTCCTGGCCCAAATAAATGACATGCTAGGTTACCACGTCCCGAGCTCCATAGATATGATTCTCTTGGGCCTTAGAGATACTACATTAGAACACCAAACTAAGGCGGACAAAGCAATTATGTGGGCATGTTTGGGAGCAGTGAAAAAGGCAATAGCTGCTAACTGGAAGAAAAAAGAAGCACCACTACTAGCGCAATGACACTCTGGAAAATACTCACAATGGAGCGTATGTCGGACATTTTCAGAGATGAGTATAAAAAGTTTGAATATAAGTGGGGTCCACTGGTGATGTATCTTACAAAAGGGCTCCTGCTTGCAGTCTGTCCGCCTACACTGAGAGGGCTACACCTATTCCAATTTTAGATCTAGCATTAGGGTTACCACAGATGGCATTTAACAACTAACGGAATGATACTAATCAGACACCAAGCAGAATAAATGCACTCCACCTGTCAGCCCTGAGTAGTAGCTAGGGGAGGGTGGGTTTGCTTCTCCACCACAGGGAGGGTTTGGGAGTCGTGGCTATAGTAACTTGTTTTTCTTTTTCTGGTAAATGCCATTGCATTAAGAACTAATGATGAGCTTCACAGGACATGTATTCCTGTATGGAAGAACACTGTGACAGAATTAGCTATGTCTAGCTTTTGGAATGACAAGATGACTATGAGCCAAGATGAGTTGGATTTGTTTATATCTTAATGCCAATAAACAGAACTTTGACAAAAAAAAATCATGGGCTGGGCACAAATCCAGGTCTTACCCTTGCCCACTGCCAATGTGCCGCGGTATGATGGTAGTTTTGGGATGACCAACCTGTATCTTTACTATCTTGCCTCCCAACTTGTGGTGGTCAACGGCTGACTCAATGGAGGTGGTCTTATCCTAGCTACCAACTGGAATTGACAGCCCTGAGGCTTCCTCAGAATACGGCCAGGCTCTACAGATCCTCAATTCCAATAACCACCCCCACAGGGACTAGGGTGGTTTTCCTCGCATGGAGGGCTGTGCTCTGCCACACCAAATGGGATGCAAAACTTACGTGCCAAGCCCTTAACTGACATGGCACCTGGCTACAGGAAGTAGCGGCGCTGAAGGGCTTTGGGAAGTGAGACCTAATTGGCATAACACACTTGGGCAGAGTTGGTCAGGGACTCATATATAATCCTATCAAGGAATCCAGGAACACTACACCCTTGCCTCCCCACAATTTTATGAATGCTTACAACTAAGACAAGCACTTGGTTCCCACGTACCCCAAGCCACCCTTCTCCATGAGTTTAGTCTGATGGAAGCTAAGCTTCTCATGGGTGCACTATGCAAAGGAGGCATTTCCCAATTCTATTGTACATTAACACTCAATGCTTCTGCTACACGTGATCACCTTAGGTCCCGCTGGGAAGGTTGCTTAGGTCACCCTGAAGAAGAAGATTAGCAGGATGCCATGATGGTGCCTAGGGTTTTTACAATTTCCTCCAGGCTGTGAATGATCCAGACCTACTATCTCTACTGTGCTTATCTCACTCCAGTCTGGTTGCACAAGGCCTCTCTGAACCTACCTGCCCCGACTGCACGTATGCCCCCACTGACTTCTATCACATGGTGTGGTTGTGTTTAAGCATGGGCGAATTTTGCGAATCTGGCGTTCGCAAATTTTGCGGATTTGCGAACTCGCAATCCGCAAAATCCGCGAATTCCCGCGAATTTGCGGATTTTTTTTTTTTGTGTTCGCGCGTGTTTCTGCCAGTTCGCGAGGGTTTTTACAATTTTGCAATTTGCGAACTTAGCTGTCGGGTCGCAAGTTTTGTGAACTTGTTGTTTCTACGTGTCCAGCCTGTTTGGGACACTCTTCTTCATCACTGCCACTCTCTGTCACCACTGCCACTCTCTGACTACTCATGCCACCCTCTGGCCCACCCATGCCACCCTCTGTTTCATCACCACACCCTCTGGTTGTCCAGTGTACATTATTTTCGGCAAAGCAAAGCACACCTTCCCTGCCTCAAGTGACCTGAATTAATTTGGGGCTGATTAATGTGTCACAGAATATTTTTTTAGCTGGCACCTGCTTCCTTAGTGCTTCCTGATTAGTGATCTTTTGCACTTGCTAAGTGCTTTCATTGTTGCAAAATTAGTTACAACACCTGCCCTGCCCCAACTGACAATAATGAATTAGGGGCTGATTAATGGATTTTAACTTCCAGCCTGGCTCCTGCTTGTCTCCCTTAGCTGTAATTCAGGACCTTTGTGGCATATGTGTAACTATTCTGAGGTTCAGAGCAGGGTCACATAATAGTTGCAACTGGCAACTGAACTCTGGAGGGGCCCCTCAGGAAGCACTACAGGAAATGGCTACTAATGATGAGCCTGAACTTTTGAACCTGGTAAGTAGTTTCAGTTTTGCTAAGATCGTATTTCTGCAATTTAGCACTTACTCGCGGGGTGCGAAGTTGTACTGGCAAGCCGCGAACTCACGCGAACAGTGCGAGCAAGCCATAAAATCCGCTGCTCGCAGATTTGCGGATTTTGCGGGAGATTCGCGGATCTCGCGGATTGCGAATTTACCGAAAATCCGCAAAATCCGCGAGCGAAACGGATTTTCCGCCCATGCTTAGTTGTGTTATTATTTAAGAATTATTTAATGCAGCGGCCAGAGAACTGACAGATGTGGTGAGATGGGAGGTCACTTCCCATCCAGATCTTGTTGTGTGGGGTCATGGAGTGCTCTGAGGGATTACAGGCAGATCAGGCATTTCTGTGACCTGCCACCATGGTTGCCCAAGAGAGACATTGCTGCCACTATGTCACAATGGAAACAGGGGTAGACTGGTATGCGCAGCAAGAGAGACCTGTGTGTGAAGCCCGGGCTGTCCTTCGAAGCATGGTCGGGTATGGGGGAACTGGCTGTAACAGTTGGATTGAGACCCACAACCCATGGCTCTAACACCTATGTCTCCCTCTAGGTTACTGACTCATAATGTCTCATTTACCTGTATCATGGGTAATTGCTACGAATATTGTTGCAATATCGGAGTGCCAATTTGTGCACAAATCAATAAAATCTGTTTATCAAAAAAAAACAACATGGGCTGGTACTGGTGTCTGACTAGGGAGACACCAGTTTGGGTAGGTAGGATCCTAGCGCAAGAGTCAACATTAGAAGGCTGACAGAAATTGTA
Source organism: Lissotriton vulgaris (assembly GCF_964263255.1). Taxonomy (NCBI): domain Eukaryota; kingdom Metazoa; phylum Chordata; class Amphibia; order Caudata; family Salamandridae; genus Lissotriton; species Lissotriton vulgaris. Next base: position 260,882,502 of record NC_141693.1, read on the forward strand.
GACTATTGGAATTTTGAGAGATGTGATGCAATGGGTTGGGATGGAATCCTATCAATACCTTCAGGAGCACTATACACTACACCGTAGCCAGGTCTTCTGCCACCTCCAGCTGAGACATGCACTCACACCTATGTGACATGGTTGGAGGAGCTCCAGGACTTCAATCCCTTGGAGGCCAAACTACTGATGGGGAACTGAGTGACCACAAATAATCACAAGTATTCCACACCCCGATTAACATAGTATGGGAACAAGACCTAGGCTCCCTCGAAGATGAGGAAAGGGGAGAGACAAGGGTAACCCCAGGAGAGATTGCCACAGCGGTACCATTCTGTCTTATTTAGTTGAAATGCTTCCATAGGATATATTTTACTCAACACAAGTTATGGAAGTTAGGGGTGATCCCACTTCCCCAGTGCCTCAGGTTATGCTTGTCAGAGGGGGATTTTCTGCATGCTATATGGAAGTGTAGTAAACGTACCCCTTTCGGGAGATCGGTGTTCTCCAACCTGAGCGCAGTTTTGAGATGGCAGCAACATGCCGATCCTATACTGGCCATTCTCCACATTACAATCGATGAGGAATCTAACAGATATAAACTGGCCTTTCTCCAGTTGGTCCTGGCGAAAAGTGACATAGGCTGCCGCTGGCGAAACAAGGAACTCTCTCAGTGGAGGAGTGGAATAGGGGCTTAGATATTTGCCTATGAGTGCGCTGACTTTCCATGAGGCCAGAGGGTGCTCCCATAAACATCTAAAAATCTGGGAGGCCTGGGGCCACTTCCAGGGCATAGAGATGGCTACAATTGGATGTATGTCGTTACAAAGCATACTTTTACAACGCATACCTTTACAACACATTTTTTACACCGCAACATCCATTACAACGCATTCCATTACAACGCATGCCATTACAACGAATTCTTTGAAACTACCTTTACAACGCATTCCACTACAACGCATATTCCATTTACAATGCATACCATTACAACGCATACCATTACATTGCATGTATGGTAAGTGTTGGATAGTGTAGGGGTAAAAATTACGATTCTAACTCCAGGGGGGTGCACCAGTAGGGTAAGTGTCGGATAGTGTAGTGGTAAAAAATACTATTCTAACTCCAGGGGGTGCAACAGTAGGGTAAGTATTGGACAGTGTAGGGGTAAAAATTACTATTCTAACTCCAGGGGGTGCAACAGTAGGGTGAGTGTTGGATAGTGTAGGTATGCTTTGTAATGGTATGTGTTGTAATGACTGCGTTGTAATGACATGCGTTGTAGTGGTATGCGTTGTAGTGACATGCGTTGTAATGGTTGCATTGTAATGGCATACGTTGTAATGGATGTTGCGTTGTAAAAGTTTTGTTGTAAAGGTAGTGCGATGTAAAAGTTGCGTTGTAAGTGTTGTTTCCCGCTACAATTGCTTACTCATCAGCGACACTTGATGAAGAGATATTTTATGGATACCAAAGGGGATCATGGACGGAGTGCTTGAGCAAATCAAACACTCACCCCCCAGTAAAATGATCTGAGTTTAATCCATCATCATTCTTTAGCTCACGCCACCACCCCAGTTCAGCCATGGCCATATGCAAATCAGACTGACCCTGTGCCTCATGGGAACAGTCCAGCCCGAACTGCCAAGCCATGTCTTCCCTGGACCGGAAACAAGCATCCTGGGACCAGTTTCGGATTCACAATCCTCATCAGCCGGGCTATCTTGAATCCAGTGGTAGAGTGAGCAAGAAACCCACGTCTGGGCATACCCTGCCAACTCAGGGCGAACAAAGCGATACCAAAGGGGATGATGGACGGAGTGCTTGAGCAAATCAAACACTCACCCCCAGTCAACTGATCTGGGTTTAATCCATCATCATTCTTTAGCTCACTCCACCCCCCCAGTTCAGGCATGGCCATACGCAAATCAGTCTGACATTGTGCCTCAGGGGAACAGTCCAGCCCGAACTGCCAAGCCATGTCTTCCCTGGACCGGAAACAAGCATCCTGGGACCGGTTTCGGATTCATAATCCTCATCAGCCAGGCTATCTTGAATCCAGTGGTAGAGCGAGCAAGGTACCCACGTCTGGGCATACCCTGCCAACTCAGGGCGAACAAAGCGATACCAAACGGGATGATGGACGGAGTGCTTGAGCAAATCAAGCACTCACCCCCAGTCAACTGATCTGGGTTTAATCCATCATCATTCTTTAGCTCACTCCACCCCCCCAGTTCAGGCATGGCCATACGCAAATCAGTCTGACATTGTGCCTCAGGGGAACAGTCCAGCCTGAACTGCCAAGCCATGTCTTCCCTGGACCGGAAACAACCATCCTGGGACCGGTTTCGGATTCATAATCCTCATCAGCCAGGCTATCTTGAATCCAGTGGTAGAGCGAGCAAGGTACCCACGTCTGGGCATACCCTGCCAACTCAGGGCGAACAAAGCGATACCAAAGGGGATGATGGACTGAGTGCTTGAGCAAATCAAACACTCACCCCCAGTCATTTGATCTGGGTTTAATCCATCATCATTCTTTAGCTCACTCCACCACCCCAGTTCAGACATGGCCTTATGCAAATAAGTCTGACCCTGTGCCTCATGGAAACAGTCCAGCCTGAACTTCCAAGCCATGTCTTCCCTGGTCCGGAAACAAGCATCCTGGGACCGGTTTTGGATTCATAATCCTCACCAAGCCAGGCTATCTTGAATCCAGTGGTAGAGTGAGCAAGGGACACACGTCTGGGCATACCCTGCCAACTCAGGGCGAACAAAGCAATATCAAAGGAGATGATGGATGGAGTGTTTGAGCAAATCAAACACTCACCCCCAGTCAACTGATCTGGGTTTAATCCATCATCATTCTTTAGCTCACGCCACCACCCCAGTTCAGACATGGCCATATGCAAATCAGTCTGACCCTGTGCCTCATGGGAACAGTCCAGCCCGAACTGCCAAGCCATGTCTTCCCTGGACCGGAAACAAGCATCCTGGGACCGGTTTCGGATTCATATTTTATGGAGCCTAATGTTAAGGAAGGAGGAGTAGTGGGGGGTAGTTGGAGTATGTGTAATAATGTGGACTGTAATATATAACTTGGTTAGGGTGGCTGGTGGCTGGGTGGAGACAGAGCATGTTTTGTTGTTATACTGTTAACTTCATTTGCTGCTTTACATGCAGATTCAAAACGTCAATAAAATGTGTTATTTAAAAAAGTTACTAACATTTTATTCAGAAATTCACAAGATGGACTAATTTCTACAAAGCATATCAAGATAAAACTAATACAACTTACATTAGAAATAGACATGACGCAATGTATTTTTGGAGGAACATTTGAATCACGAACATTACTCACATGCATGGAAATTAAGTTCCACTCTCAGGAAAAACCACAAGACTAGAGACAGAAGACTTTGGTGGAGACATCAAATTTATACAGGAATTGCTATAGTCTCTGTGAAGAATTCTATAGGTCCTTAATAATAGATTTCCACCCACAAGAAAAAGAGATCCTTTAAGTGTGCCTTTATCCACCAATCCCCCTTGAATACTTCTCTTCCTTCAGGAGTCATAACGTTACCTCTACCAGCAAACTCCTCTACCCTGGAGCGACGACTCAATCTGCTCAGTTCCAACTTGAAGAGGCAGATCAAGAAAAATACTTTTTTGACAAGGGTTTGAAGAAAAAGGTGTTTCAGAGAAACATGATAGCAGAAATGAAAACAAGTGGAAAATAAATATGGTGACCAAAGAAACTTTGGGCCAAATTATGAGTCTGGTGGTCTGCAGTGGCTATCCAGCCACCGCCACACTGGCAGTCTGACTACCCTTTTACGAGTTTGGCGTCGGACCGTAATTGGACCACTGGCTCTGCCAGGAAACCGCTGTTCTCTGGCGGTGGCACGGTGGTTACGGCCATTGTGAAATGCAGGTGGTGCCACTGCAGCACTGCCATGCACATTACAAGTTTCCAGACCACCAACGTTTTTCCCAATGAAAAGCCTGGGGGTGCTGAAACAAAAGGGGCTCTACATAGCCCCCTCAGCCTGGGGATGCATGCAGTGGGGCACATTTATCAAAGGCAGCGCCACCTTTAAAGGAGGCACCGACATAAGAACCATCACGCCGCCCGGCCACCAGACCACAAAATAACTTGTAATCTGGTGGGCGGGTGGCAGGCAGCAACTCTTGGTGGTGTGGGGGTGCAGTGGTGTCTGGCCACCCACCCTCACACCGCCAAAAGCCGTAATCGGGTCTTTAGTATCTAACTTCATGAACTTCATTTTCTTATATATCTGTTGATTAAGCAGCACCAGATATACAAATAAAAACACTTCAATAAAGAAATTTAATCGAAATATTTTGTTTAACGCCATCTTGTCAATAGATCAATGTCCTTCCATAATCATCAATAAAAAGTATCTCAATTCAAATCCACTATTACCCATGAGAATAATATCCATAAAAGAAATTAAATTGCTGAATCACAATTCTAAACAAAAATAAAAACTAACATTGGAATCAAAAATAAAGATTATTTTTCATTTAAAAAGTGCATTTTGTGCTTGAATATAGCGCTTAGATATAGTGTAGCACACCCAACTGAAGCCAGCTTAATATAACTTGGGTATGTTGATGCTAATAAGCCTTAATATCCTCTGAAAACATAGGAGACTGTTAATATCTAATTAGACTCAGTTTAAAGTGCTTTCACATGGCAAACACAGTAACATATACCTGCATGTCAAAAGAGATAGACTAATTAGCAAAGTGTGAATAATCAAAAGTCCTCCAAATTGCAGTCAATTTTTTAAATTTAAGACTCTGGTCTCGTCGTGCCTATGAATATTCTAAGTATCTAATTAGAGCCACCTTCAAACGTCAATGCTTCATAGTAGAAACTGGTGTGGGAGCACACTGCTTCACCTCCCAGCAGAGTCGCCCCTAGGCATCATGGTAGATGCAGTTCAGTTTGCCAAGCGAGTAGACTTGGAAAGTCTCTTGAGAGTTTCACCAGGTGGGTGCAGATTAGTGCTGGCCATCTCTGAACACGTGTTTCTGGATTATTATCCGTCATCAGCAGAGATTAGGCAAAATTATTTGGGGTTGCTGAGCAGGCTGCCGTATTCTTGGATCGGAGTATCTCTCCAGGCGCGCAGGTGCCTCTCCACCAGCTCGTCAGCTCAAAGCGGCTCGAGGGAGCCTTTAAAAAAGAAACTGGTGTGGGCGCACACTGCTTCACCTCCCAGCAGAGTCGCCCCTAGGCATCATGGTAGATTCAGTTCAGTTTGCCAAGCGAGTACACTTGGAAAGTCTCTTGAGTGTTTCACCAGGTGGGTGCAGATTAGTGCTGGCCATCTCTGGACACTCATGAACTTTGTTTCAACTCTTCAATCTACACGCACTTCATATACCAGAATGCTCAGGGGCGATCCGGAGGAGAGGCTAGCGGTGTGCGATCCATCGTAGATTTCTGTTAGAGGGCTCCCATGAGCCCCTAAGCTGACGAGCTATTGGAGACGCACCTGCGCGCCGGAGAGGCATCGAGGCCTGTGACGGTTACTTGGCGGCCTTCTCATCCACCCCAAATCCTTTCTCTACTGATGAGGGAAACTATCCCGAAACCCGGGCCATGTCTCGGGTCTAGAGATCTTGGGAACTACAAGTACTTACTTGCACCAACTTTGGTGAACCACTCATGAACTTTGTTTCATCTCTTCAATCTACACGCACTTCATATACCAGAGTGCTCAGGGGCCATCCGGAGGAGAGGCTAGCGGTGTGCGATCCATCGTAGATTTCTGTTAGAGGGCTCCCATGAGCCCATAAGCTGACGAGCTTTTGGAGATGCACCGGAGCGCCGGAGAGGCATCGAGGCCTCTGACGGTTACTTGGCGGCCTTCTCATCCACCCCAAATCATTTCTCTACTGATGAGGGAAACTATCCCGAAACCCGGGCCATGTCTCGGGTCTAGAGATCTTGGGAACTACAAGTACTTACTTGCACCAACTTTGGTGAACCACTCATGAACTTTGTTTCAACTCTTCAATCTACACGCACTTCATATACCAGAGTGCTCAGGGGCGATCCGGAGGAGAGGCTAGCGGTGTGCGATCCATCGTAGATTGATGCTTCATAGTAGTTACATCCTGTGGTTTCCAATGCTGTTATATCAAAGAACCGGCAACTGCCATGGCAATACAAATACAATATTGGACATAATTGACTAATATATTTAAATTGCGTGAATACCCAAATAATACTAATGTTGCCTCTTGTTTAATTGTGGTTCCAATAATGTATTTAACTCTTGAAACAAATCAGTCCAGAAGTCATAATGTTAAGTGCATGTAAAAAACATATGAGGACAGTCCCCAAAAACATTCATTGGATATCTAAAACACTACACTGAAATAGCTGTAAACATCCTACGAAAGGCTTTGGGGTGTAATATGCAAGCCATCTTGAAAGGAATGCCATTCTTTTATAATCAGCCGCCCTAAGGGATTTATTTTCCATATGCAAGATAATCTGCCATTCGCTTTATGTAATCCTACAGTTGGTATCCCTATGGATTTTATGTAAACAAAATGTGGGGATCAATGATAAAGACGATTGCTTTGAACCAATAGCTTCATGGCTGCATAATCCAATCAGTCATTCCTGTATAATTAGTTGCCAAAAAAATGGATACCTTGGAAATAAATGCTGAAAAGAAACAGCCATATTTCTTCCCCAAACTGTAAAACAATTTTTGGCCGGGTTCTCCGCCCTTAGCTAATAATAAAATCTCCTATTAGTTATTGGTGTTCCACATTTCCAAACAAGACTTGGCTGTGGCAGGACCCTTATATTTACAATCCTTCAGGGACAAAAAAGCATGGCATGTAGGGACACTCCATAACCTGAAGAATTGGTTAGTACGAGCCTCCATTGAATGTAGTACTTTATATTTAGTATTTTTTGGAACCTTAACAATTTTCTAAAAATCAGGCAAACTAATTTCATATTCTTTCAGCATTTGAATCACTAAAAAATGATCCATAGATTCCATTACATACATGGGGGCATATTATCAAGCCTGTGCGCTAAAATTATCGCCGCGAAAACGGCCGATAAAGCGGCGATAATGGGCTTGATAATATGCTTTGTGGAATTCCAATTGAAGCCCATGTTAGATGTCTTCACATCTAACATGTGCTTCGATTGGAATTCCATAGAGCATATTATCAAGCCCATTATCGCCGCTTTATCGGCCGTTTTCGGCCGATAAAGCGGCGATAATTTTAGCGCACAGGCTTGATAATATGCCCCATGGTTCTTACGAGAGAGTATAAAAGAGATGCCTAATAATAAACCTGCAGATGGGGTAGGGCAAATCCTCCCTGATCCTTATCTAATTGTAAAACTGGAATCCAGACTCTAGGATGTTTATTATTCCAAATACATTTTCTTGTAAGCAAATTAACTTCTTTAAAATAACAGCAATTGATTTTTATTGGGACATTGGCAAAAAGAAATAGGAACAATGGTAACATCGACATTTTAATTATGGAGAAACGTCCAATGATGTTTAAAGTAAGCAAAATCCATCTATTGAAAAATTATTTCACTTTCTTAATGCTGAGTAATTAAGATGAAACAAATCAGCAAAGTTAAATGTTACAATGATCCCTAGGTAACGAACTGTATGGTGGGGAACAAACTGTTGTTGAAGACTTTGAAGAAGAGTATCAACCTCTGCATTAAATAATAAAAGATCTGTTTTAGAGTAATTCATTTTATTCCCCCCCCCCCCATCGAGGTGAATTCTTTAATTTTGTCCAGTGCGCCTTTAATATTTACTTTTTTAGCTTTCAAATACAAGATTATGTCATCCAACAAAAGTTTTAGTTTTGGTATCCCCTCTAGTGGTGAAGCTACTGAAGCCTTATTGTGAGGTCTAACTGATAAAGGTTCAATAAAAAAATGTAAAAGAATTGGAGAAATAGGGCAGACCTGACGCGTGCCTCTTTTAATTATAACTGAACCTATCTCTTTCGAGATAATTGTTATTCAAATTTCCGCACCTTGACATATATTCTGAGGCAGTCTTAAAAATTGGTCAGGTAACACAAATGTTGTCATAATAATTAGCCTTCCAATTAATTAACCCAAAAGCATTCTTGGCATCATTCATCAATATAGTGGCGTTTAGCTGATTAGCTGATTAGAAAAGAAATCAATTGCATTTATCAAGTCATTGATCATGATGGTAAAAAGTCATTCTGATCTTTAGAAATAATTTCTCGTGCAGCTGCCATTATTCGTGCAGCCAAAACCTTAGTCAACAATTCATAATCGGCATTTAACAGGCTTATTTGTCAATATGAATTAATATTGGAAATTGGCTTGTCTTTCTTAGGAAAACTCACTACAACTGATTGCTTAAAACAATGGGGTATGCCAGTTCCTGACATAATTAGGTTATATGGTCAGGGATGCCCGCCACCCCTTCCACCACCAATCCCAATGGTAGGAGACAGACACAGTTTGAACTTTTGGAAGGCAGGGGGGCCTCACGACCCCCCCGGCCGTATTTATTAAAATATGAAACAACATTTTAAACTTTAAATTAAAAACGTTTCATGTATCATGTACAAAATTCAACTTTCATTAAACTTGATGAAGACAGGTATCCAGGCTAACCTTAACAAATCTCTAATACAAAGATTTTCCTAACCAAGTCTAACATCATGACATAATGCATTGCATATGAATTTTGTACATCCTATCGTTAGGGGCCAACGGCAAGGTCTTAACCGGTGTCAGATCCCTATCACCAAATTCCTGCCCTCACGTGTGAGTGTCGTATGCGCAGAGGGCTTTACTCTCGTAGCCAACTGTAACTTCCCTTGTCATGGGGGCCCCCTTTCACTCGACGCCATCTTAAGGTCGTCCGAGTTCCCGTGCGGGGTATCGGTAAGAAGGACAGCGTGGACTCCCCCCCTTTCCCCGCACTCTCTTCCGCCGGAGCGGATATCCGGCCCCCGGGAAATTCATGGGAGGGGCATATAGCCGTCTCCCCCTGGGAGGGGCCTATGGCCGTCTCCCCCTGGGCGACCCATCCGTAATGGGTGCTGCCCCCCGTGGGAGGGGCCAATGGCCGCCTCCCCCCGGGCGCTCCCATCCATAATAGGTGGCGCCCCCACTAGGGATCTTGAAATCACTGCTCACCGATCATGACCTTACCGCCACAGGCCAGATAGTTGACCGACTATCTGGCCCCCCACACCTCCTATAGGTCATGTTTCCTCAATCCCACTAGCCAAGCTATCATGTCCCCTATCAATAAGTCATTCCCCACCCTGGACAGGTGTACCCCATCGTCTGAATAACAGTGGTCCCCCCAGATGCACCCATGAGGTATGCTTTGAAGATGAGCAGAGCGAAACAATTTCTCCATTTTATTGTTGACCCTCTTTACCGAATGGTTCAACACTGTCGTGGACAATCCACCCCTCCATACCCTCCTCGGGATCATGTGTAACCACGCTATCGTGCACCCCGGGAGCGTCTTTGCTAACCAACTAACTGCTGTAAGTATGTGCTCGATTAAAGCTCGTCTGCCCAACCTTACCAAGTCATTGCCCCCAACGTGCACTATGACTACTGATGGCGGTGACCTGTGACGCCCTAACAATTGTTCCACAAAACTTTGCAGTCGGTCAATACATAGGCCACCCTTCCCATGGAAGGACACCCTGAAACCATATTCCTCAGATGTGTGGATCGCATCACCTGTCTTGAATATGTCCGCGGCACACCTCACGTATGAGTGGCCCACAACCCAGACCACTCGCCTTCCATTCCTTGTTCCTGAAGTGGTGGTTAGCTGATACTGGGCCGGTCCCAATTTCCGCCCTGCGTCACAGGCTCGTGAAACTGTAATCCAAACAAAAGACAACATGCGTGAGTGCACTTCTTCCGTAACTTACAACATGTGCAGCCGCACGTACCGTTTGAAACAATTCGAAGACCAGCGGCCTAATTGTTTAACATTGTCTGCCCGCAGACCCCCAGCCGTTGCTTCTGTAGCGGCTCCTATCCTGAATGAATGAGTCCCAAAATCACTCAGGTTCAAGCCCGCAGCTGCAATCGTGATTGCCAGCACCCTCTGGAACTGAAACTTTGTTAACGGGGTGCCGTCAGCATGTCGCAGCAAGGCCCCCCCCCATGTCGTCAACCTTTGTTTTAGGTAGGCCTCAACATGCCTTACTGGGCAACAGGGACTACCCCGAGCGCGCTGCAACACAATGCTATTCCCCTGGGCCTCCTGGTCTATCTTCGACCTGGCTATCGTGATCAGCAGGGAATCCCCCCTCACTTGCGTGTGGTCCCTGGGCAGACCCCCATTGATATCCCTTTTGTTGGCAGCCACTAGTTCGCTTACCCGCAGGGCCCCATAGAACGCCAACGCAAATGCTGCCCTGAATAGGACGACCTCACTAGGTGAGGAGCATGTCTCCTCTAGTTTAGCCAACAAGGAGGTCAATCTGTCAAAACCTATTGGGTGCCTGGTATCCTTTTTGCGACCCTCTAGGCGCCGCCAGCCGCGCAGCGCCTTTCTGACTATAAAGGGATCCGTCGGGTCCCTAATCCCCTGGAGCTGAGCCATAGACAATATGGCGGCCTTATTCCCACTGGTGGTTGCCACCGACTGGCCCTCCTCATGAAGTGCCACTAAAAATCGGGTAAAGGACCCCTCCTGACCCCATCTATGCTCCCATGCAGGGCCCAAAAAGGCGCAGTACGATCGGAACGCCCCTTCATAAGCTTTTCTTGTCCTGGGCACTAAACTGGCTGCCACGAGGTTTTGTAGTCCGGGGCACCGATTTGCCATAGTGCTTCGGGAAATGGCGCTGCCACTAGCTCCGCTGAGGGTAAACAATCCCTGAAAGCCTGCATTTTGAAACGAGAGAGCGCATCCGCTGCATTATTCAGTACTCCCGGCACATGTTTTGCCCTGAATTGTACATTTAGTCTCAAGCATTCCAACACAATCTCTTTCAACAATCGCAATATCCACTTGCAGTGGGCTGCCTGCTGGTTAATGCACTCGACTACAGTCATGTTATCAGACCAAAATATCACCAAGCGGTTTCGGAACTCTTCTGGCCATGCCGACAACGCTACCCAGATGGGGAATAGCTCTAGAAAACCAATGTTGCTCATCAAACCACTTGTTTCCCACCATGCTGGCCATTTCTGGGCCGATCATCGGTTACCAAGGATCGCGCCAAACCCCACACTGCCCGCAGAGTCAGTCCATAAACCTTATTCTGCTGACGAGGCCGGGGCTTTGCACCAGACTACTCGGCCGTTGAAATCCGCCAGGAATGCCAGCCAAATATGCATGTCCTGGGGAACCTCTGCCGACAGCCTCGTACGATGGTGCCCTTCCTTTAGGCCAACCATGACCTGGGCAATCGATCGGGAGAAGGGGCGAGCCATCGGTATAACCCTCAATGCAAAGTTAAGCTGACCCACTGTTTGCTGTAGTTGGTGCAATGTCACTTTGTCGTTCCGGAGACATTGCAATAAGGAGGCCCTGAATTTGGCGATCTTCTCCGCCGGCAAACGGAAGCAACCCTCCACGGAGTCTAGTTCGATACCCAGAAACTCTAGGGAGGTAGTTGGACCCACCGTCTTAACTGGCGCCAATGGTACCCCGAAACCCAGCATGAGCACGCAGAAATTCCGCAATGCCCGTGCACAGTCCTGAGAGCCCGCTGGGCCGAGAAACAGGAAATCATCGAGATAATGCATCACATGTTGGTGCCCTGAGGCCTTCGAGAATACCCACTCCAGAAATGAGCTAAACATTTCAAAATAGGCACACGAAATTGAACAACCCATCGGCATGCACATATCCATGTAGTACTTCCCCTGAAATGCAAAACCCAACAGGTGCTGATCCTGGGGATGCACCAGAAGCAACCTAAATGCAGATTCAATGTCTGATTTCGCTAAAAATGCACCGGGGCCTAGGCGATTCAACATTACTACTGCGTCATCGAATGATGTATACCTCACACTGCAAATGTCTGCATCGATCGCCTCATTAACGGAAGCTCCCCTTGGTGCAGATAAATTATGAATGAGCCTGAATTCTCCCGGCTCCTTCTTGGGAACTACCCCTAATGGGGAAAACACAAAATTGGCCGTTGGTGGTTCACCAAACAGTCCTGCAACCCGCCCCAAGCGAACCTCTTTTGCGATTTTTGTGGCGGCCACCGCCGGGTTGTGCTTAACGGACAGTTGGTTTCTGCATGAGGGGTCCCCCGAAATCACCTCCCGGGATCCTGAAGCCATACGAGAAGCCATCTCTCAGGATCCCAGCGGACACATGATCAGGGTATTTGTTCAGCCAGGGGGTCATGGCCAGAATATCCACGGGCGATTGTTTGGACCTCTGAGGCACCGTGTCAATCCTGTTTGGTACCCCCTTTCCCTCCTGTACTGTTGCCTCTGGATCGGCAGCTAGTCTTGGGGTGGGAGGTGTTACCACAACCTGCACAGGCATGCCTGAACCTGCATGTTCCCTGCAGCCTGCTACACGTTCCCTTGTTGAAACCCAACATACCCCTCGCTTATTCCCATTCCCGCCCGATCTAGACTGAGTATCTCCCCCGTAGGTTGGTCGAAAAGGCTGTGGATGCTTCTGCTGAAAGGCCCTGGAGCCGTTTGCACTCGACCCTGATCCACCCGCTGAGCCCGGCAAGAACTGCGCATGCCAAGATACAGTATCCAAACAATCCCAAGTCAATGTTTCGTTAAACTCTTTCGCTTTTCTAAATGCCACGTCATACCCTTTCCATTCTTCTCCTCCATACTTCTCATGGAAGACTGTGATCCTGCTCTGGTAGCAAGCAAGGTCTCCCAACAGTTCTGGTGTTCGCTCACCCATAATTGCTACAAAAATAGAAAAAGCCCTGATCCAGTTCATCGTAGACTCTTCAACCCTGAATTCTGCCATTTTTGCCCTCCATACACTGGGGTGCCATAAATCCTTCTGAGTCTTGGCATATTCTAACTCACGATTGTCTGTCAACAATGAAAACATATTGATATACTTATTCGCCCACACCATTTCTTTTGTTGCCATAGGAACATGTTGCGCCAAGCATTCCCGCCTTGAGGGTACAGCGCCCTCCCCCATTATTGGGAGCGACCTCTTACCGGCTTCCGTTGTACCTCCGGTCGTGTCCGTCGACTTATTCCGATTTTCAACCGCGGCCAGGTTCGCCACCTGCGGAGAAATAGAAGGCACGTTCGCTGCCCCAGCGCCCCTTGTCTGCCTGAGCTGCTCGACAATCTGCCTAGTTTCTTCGGCTGGGTCTTCCACAGCCGTGGATCCCCCCGCTCCCTTCTTCAACCAAGGTAACACAGCCGCCAACTGAAGCGCTAGTTCGGGAGGCATTTGGTCGTTATCCAGCGGTGTGATAACCACGGGGATTGGCAATCCCCCACCCGGTGCAGGTACCGGGCTGGACGCTGGTGCCACTGGGACCAGCGGGACCTCCATCGGGACTGGGGCCTCGCTAGGACCCACTTTCCCCTTCCTCTTGTTCCCCTTATCCCCCCCTGGGGTAATGTTTGGCAAACTGTACACAAATGAAGGTATTGGATCCTACTACTAATCAGCCTGGATCTCAACAATTGATAAACAGAACGAAATAGCTGATCAGGATTGTTTCAAGAAAATTCAAGGTCCACACAGCCAGACCGTACTGCGTGGCCAATGGTTGTATATTCCAACCAAATTTATTGTCATTTAGAATCAATTTGCATTAGTTCATCAGAAACATGACATCAAAGGAACTTTCTATCAAAACAGTCAGTTCAAAAACATGCAAGAATATGTACAATACATACAAATATACAGACATTTAAGGTGAATACTCAAGATTAACCGACACCAACAAAACAGTTCAAACAAATGACATTGCAAAGTAATTACAACATGAACAATCTTTACAGAAAAAGCACCGTTTATAAGTGGAAAGAACCAGTCCTATGACTAAAAAACCAGTGGACAGGCGGATCTGAAATGGGTATGCCTGCCTGTTTCACAGCACCTGTGGTAAAGTATTTTTTAGATTGACAGCAAGGGCCCACACAAGTGGTATTAGTTAATCCCTAGCTGCACCCTTCTTTCTTGACACAGGCTGGGGGTCAACGCGTTTCGAACCTTGATAAGTATGGGTTCTCCTCAGAACAGGGACTGGGTAGTAGTTTACCTGGAAAAAGGATTAAGGAGTGGTGTCAAAAACTATATATATTGTTTGTATTGTCATACTAAGAGAGTCCTCTCTGTCTCTCTACCCAGGGGTAAAAGAAATTTACCTTATCAGCCAGCACAGAGGCTGCACGAGGGAAATTAGATTGAACATCAGGTAAGTATTCTAAAAAAGCAAGGGTGAAAGCAGTCGGAACTGTAGGGTACATGATTGGCGTGCAAGCACAGACACGGATTTGCGGGGGAGAACCAAATACCTGTATGCGGTAGCAAGGTGTCTGAATACAGAGCGCCCGAGACACGGTGCGCGATTCAAGGGGCGACTCACATGATCGTTTTCAACAAATTCTAGCGCCATGATGAACATACCAATTGTAAGACTAAATACACTGTGTATGCTATTCAATGTCCCTGTAAAAAGCTGTACATTGGGAAGACCACGCAGGAGGTTCGTCAAAGAATCATACATCACAGGTCCCGAATAAACAATAAGAACTTAACGGCACCTCTGGTCTCTCATTTCTTACAATACAAACATTTTTTTTTATTTATTTTTTTTGGCAGACCTTTATTGCACATTATTCATATACACAGCGGTGTGCCTACAACCCACTGTTAGGGCCGGCCGCAATCGGTGTACTGCAATTATTATACAAGCTTAATATCAAACACCAGAAGTACGTTTACAGGAGTCCAAAAGTCTTAGCTCATGTAGGCACTCACAGTTAATCCAGATGTGGTATTGATAACACACCTATTGAATGCGGACGTAAGCCCCCATGTGATCTCGGTCTATTTTTCAGGTTTTATAAAGAAAGGTAACTTCAACAAATCCCAACCCCACCCCCCCGTCCCATCCTGGTTTCAGTGAGCAGTCCAAGTCTAGCAGGCGTGATGTAGCAGAGCAGCTAATACAATACGTGTCGATCAGCACTTCCTAGGTAGGAGTCATTCGTCCCCCTCCCAGAACCATCCAGAGGCCACAGTGAGGATCAATAACTATGGGCACCATGCCAGTCCTCACTTCCCGCCACGTTCTCACTGCCATGACCGTCACACAGACATTCACACCACATACATGGTGAAGCAACCGCATCCGCCCTAAAGCCTGCCAATCGCTCCTTCCTCGCAGTCTGATGAAGCAACAGTCTCATTCTCGCCGCTATTAGTGTCTGTGAGAGAGAGCATATAGAGTGTAAATGGGGCCCATACATCCCTCGGGCGAGATGCCTCAGGTAGCTCGTCATAGTAACAGTTCAACTGGTCCCTGGAATAGGCCATATCTTTCAGCCACATTTGCACCTCAGGCGCTCTCCGTCCTCCCCAGACCATAGCAACCCTCCTTCTGGCCAATTGAAGTGCCAACACCACAAGCCGCCGCGACGGCGCAGCAACCCCAGAGGCAATGCCCAACAGACACAGGCGTACATCCATCTTTACCTCAGTAGAGGCCATGACAGTTAGTCTTTCAGTCACCTCCTTCCAGTAGTCGTAGACGCGTGGGCACCCCCAGGCCAGGTGTACAAAGTCAGCGTCGTCAGCTCCGCAACGGACACATTGAGCTGTGGACCTAAGCCCGTATCGTACCAGTTGGGCTGGCGTATAGTACCACTGCTGTAGAAATTTATAATGTAGAAGGCGAAAGTTGCCATTGATCACATATCCACCAGTCATAGCACAACATTCATTCCAGTCGTCATCACTCAGCGGTTCCGGGAGACTTCTATCCCACCTTGCTCTGGCCAGGATCGCCCCTCCCCCCTCATCTTCCTGCGCAGCCTTATATAATTTAGATAGCAATTTAGTCCTGTCCTTAACCGTATAGAGCAATTGCAATGCACCTAGGGCCGGTGGTTCCTCCGGATACATTGGGTATAGGTCACGCACTGCAGCTCGCAGTCTGACGTACACAAAGGTGGACATAGTAGCGTTCGTCGAGCGGGTGGTCATCTCCCGAGAGGAGATGAACGATGCTCCCGGAAATAGGTCCCCCATAGTCTGTAGTCCAGCCTCCCGTAGGATCAGGAGCCCTCCCGGCTCGCCCGAGACAGAAATGTCCGAGTGGTAAAGTAGTGGCATGGCCGGAGCGTAGAGCGGCAGCTTACCAGCCCGTTTACCCAGGGTAGTCCATGCAGTCGCTGTGAGGCGCACAGTATCAATCTCCCCCTTCTCAAACACCGAGTGCTTATTTACTATCATAGCCCTCAGTGGATATGGCAGAACTGCACTTGCCTCCAATGCTACGTGTGGAGTGTAAGGCGGAGAGTTTATCCAATAACTCGCAAAGTGTGCCTGCGCGCAAAGATAATAGAGTCGCATATCCGGCAAGGCAAAACCACCCAGATCGTATGGCTTGGTCAGTACCTCCCACGTCACTCGTGGCTTCTTGCCGGCCCAGGTGAGAGCTATCAGCAAGGAACGCAGTCTCGCAAAGAAGTGCTGTCTTAGCGGGACCGGGATGTTGACGAATAGGTAAAGGAATTTCGGCAGCACTACCATTTTGATCAGTGACACGCGATCCGCCAGGGTCAATGGGAGACGAATCCATCGTGCCACCTGGTCTTCCAGATTGGAAATGGCAACGCCGTAGTTGGCACGTATAACTTCTTGATAATCCCTGTGCACCCAGACGCCCAGGTATCTGACTGATTCCGTCGCCCACTCCAGCGGGAATTCCAATGGTACTTGGTGAGTGACATCCGTAAGAGGCATCACCACTGACTTGTCCCAATTTATTGTCAGACCTGAGTGCCGGCCAAATTTAATGAACTCACGGAGTATGCGCTCCAGGTGGAGTGCCGGGTCTCTGACATATAGGACCAAGTCGTCGGCATACATTGACACGGCCAGCGATCTGAGAGGGAACTTCAGTGCTGCTTCCGCATATCTCTGACGCAAGACACAGGCCAATGGTTCCATCATGATTGCAAAAAGTAGGGGCGACAGAGGGCAGCCCTGCCTTGTCCCCCGCTGTATTGGAAAGGGGGCAGAGACCTGACCATTAATCCTTACTCTCGCCGTGGGTGCATTGTACAGCAGGGCAATTAGCGACGTAAAAAAAAAAGGCACTCCCATCCGATGCAGGACAGCCATCATATACTTCCATGCCACTGAATCAAAAGCCTTGGCGGCGTCTAGCATGACTGCCACCGCAGCTAGATCTGGTTTAAGGAGATGTAATACGGCGAACAGGGTCCTCAAGTTGTGTGTGGTAGACCGAAGGGGGATAAACCCCGATTGATCGGGTAATACCATTACCGGCAGAAGGAGACGCAGTCTCGTGGCCAGCACTTTGGCTATTATTTTTACATCAGTGTTTATCAGGGAAAGGGGACGATATGACTCGCACCTATTTAAAGGCTTTCCAGGCTTAGGAAGCGCCACCAAGAGTGCCTCTCTCATAGATCCCGGAAGTTGCCCGCATTCAAAAGCTTCCTCTAGGACCATGGCCAGACGCGGAATAAGCAAATCTGCATACGTCTTATAAAATTCGGCGGGCAGGCCATCCGTACCAGCCGCCTTTCCATTCGGTAGGGCAGCTATCGCGTCCCTGAATTCCGCCTCAGTAACATGATGCATTAGGAATTCCTGTTGCCCCCTAGAGAGCCACACTAGCGCTACGTCCTCCAAATACCGCGATATTTCCGCCTCATCCGCTGTTTCTCTATGTTCATAGAGTTGCGCATAATGTCTCGAAAAGCAGGCAAGTATGCCATCCGTCGTAGTCACCACAGTCTCCTGATCCTCAATTTCCACTACAGTACAGTGCCTAGCCCAAGGGTCACGAATCCTTTCAGCTAGTCCCCTGCCTGGCCTACCCCCCTCTCCATAATACCTGGCTGTGGCGCGTTTGGATAAAAATTTTACCTCCTGGTCTGCCAATTCATTATATTCTGTGACCTTTGTCCTGACATCCGCTAGCAATGTGTTATCGGCCCCTTCCTCCATCCGGCGTTCTAAAGCCAACAACTCCCTCTCCAGTTTGGACATAGAGTCTCTGATGGATGTGAGGACTCCAGACCGCAACCCAATGCATGCACCCCTCACCGAAACCTTAAAGGCCTCCCACACCGTGGTCATATTATCGACGAAGCCCACATTGGTCTCGAAGAACTCCTCAATAATTTGCCGCAGACGCTCACACAACACTTGATCCGTCAACACTCCAGGGGAGAGTCGCCAGGTAAACGGGGCAGGAGCATGTGTAGGTATCCGTAGCTGCAGTGCAACAGGGGCATGGTCCGAAAGCGTTCGGGGCAGATGCTCCACATTCAGCACACATCCACTCATATCCCGGGTCAGTAACCAATAATCTAATCTTGACCACGTATTGTGCGCTGATGTATAGCAAGTACCCTCCCGCCTGCCAGGATTCTGCAAGCGCCAAATATCCAACAGTTGCAACTCAGTCACACCCTCGCGCACCGCATCCAGCCCTTTTTTCCGTGTCTCCTATCCAATACAGGGTCCAATGTAACATTCCAGTCCCCCCCACAGAGGATGGCCGACGGTGGTAGGTTATACAATTTGTTCCAAAGTGCAATGAAAAAATCAGGGTCATCTATATTAGGACCGTAGACATTGAGAAGAGTGATCAGCTTGCCACACAGTTTACCCTGCACCACAATATATCTACCCTCCTGATCCACCTCCTCATGTAGCACCTCAAATGGAACTTTCTTTTTTATCAGAATCATTACCCCACGGGCATAGGAAGAATATGACGTAGCCCACCTCGCTCCCGCCCACTGCTTGCCCACCATGTCGGCCGCCGCCCCCTTGAGGTGCGTCTCCTGTAGAAATGCCACTTGTGCCTCATGTCTATTCAAAAATGCAAGCATTTGTCTAGTTTTCTGCGGCTTGTTTAACCCCCGAACATTCCATGTAATACACGTGATGGCGCCCTCCCTATCCATAACGTCTAAGGTGTAAGTTTCCCAGCAGCGCAATCATCCCCAGTGGCCTCTGCCCTGTAATCCACATCCCACCTCTCACTCTCCCAGACACAGTCCCTCTGGCACCTGGAAAGACCCGGAGCCACATACTGCAGCCCCACTCGCAGCTCAATGACGATTCAGATTCAAGCCCCTCGACCAGGAACAACACAAATTACCCAACTAGTAGTAACATCCCATCCCCCATCCCGCCACCCACTTCAGCATTCCCAACTCGCCAAAGCCTCCCCGTGCCCCCCCCCCTTTGCAACCCCCAACAAAGCAAACAGCCACATTTGGGGTTCTCCCTTATCTGGAGGCGTAGCGGCACACCGCCCTCGCCATAACTGACGAGAGTACAGACCATTGACGTTGTCATCTACCCCAACCCCCCCGCCCGCCCCTCGGTCAGAGCCTTAGACCCAATGGTGGTCATATAACATCACACTGCACTGGGCGCCCCCGAAAGCGTTCACTTCTCAGGATCATCACCTAAGTCTCAGAGATGCCACCTCATCCAGCGCAGCAGCATATATCGCACAGCAGCCTACATGTTAGCTGAGTTCCGCTGCATGAGAACCCCTACTACTTCAGGGTGGCATCTTCATCGTGAGCAGTTTCCACCATAGCTCTCTCCTTCACGCATCACATAGAACAACAGCGCAAAGGGTCCCAGGGGCTAAACGTCCGAGCGTCTCTTCAGCTACTACTGCCTACACCGCAACAGAGGCATCCCAGCGCAATACTCCGCAGCTCCCCCATCATCATAGTCAGTAGTATAATGCAGGTCAGGCCTCTTCGTCCAGCCTTTCATCATCCCCCTCATGACGTCCAGGCGGTTCATTGGCACGTTTTTTCAGTTTTTTGGCATAGTCTAGGGCTGCCTTGGGCGAGGATAAGATCTTGTTGTCCGAAGGAGGCCCAATCCGAAGACGTGCAGGGTACAGCATGGCGTATGCGATGTTCTCCGCCCTCAGCAATTGTTTCACCGACACGAACTCCTTACGTGCCGTCTGTACTGCCATGGTGAAATCGGGATAGAACTCCAGTTTATTACCCTGATAGTCTATGGATCCCTTCTCCCTGGCGAGCCTTAGGATGGTGTCCCGGTCCCTATAGTTTAGGATCCGTGCCACAATAGGCCTCGGCGGCGCCCCTGGCGGAGGTTTCTTAGCCAGGGACCGATGCGCACGCTCCACAATGAAGACTCGGGATAGTTGGTCGGCCCCAAATACGTCGATGATCATGCGCTCCATGAAATCTTCCATACGCCCCACGTTCGTGGATTCCGGCAGGCCTGTAACGCGAACGTTGTTCCGCCTGGACCTCCCTTCTAACTCCTCATTCTTCGCTTGTATGACCGCTAGTACTCGTTCCATATTAAACACCTTGGTCGAGACCGTGGCCAGGCCATCCTCCGTGGCGGAGACTCGCTGCTCTACCTCGCCCATCCGTTCATTTTGGCGGTCAAATTGTGTAGCCATCTGATCGAGACGATGATTTACAGACTCCATGGTGCCCTCGATAGATTGCAGAGTCTTCTGCATGGCCACCAGTGTGGATTCTAGATTAGGTGTACCTCCAACAGCCCCACCTTGGTCGGCGTCCGCTGGCGCCTGGGAGGACGAGTGCGCAGTCTTTTTTGCGTCAAAGTTGATTTTAGGCTGGTTTCTATCAGGCCTACCCATGACTGTGATCTACCTCAGCGTGATCCAAAACCAGCTGTGCAGAGTAGTTATCTCAGGTAAGTCCTTTGCAGCGCTATCAGTGCGGATATCAGCCACCGCTCAATGCAAGCTATGTCCAATCCCAGGCCAATGGGTACCCCACGTCCGGGCCAAGCAGCACTGTAGCTTCAGCAGGCAGGACGTGCCATGCAATTTTCGTGTAGGCCCGCAGTGCAGATATGGCAGTGAATCGCAGTGTCTATGGCAGCAGCAAGGCAGCACAGAAGGGCCCCCTCCCTGACAGCGTCTATAGCAGGAGAGGCAGTGTCGGTGGCGCGCTGATAGTCGGTGTGTAAGGAATAGCTGCCAGGCTGGAGGAGACCCCAAGATGGCGGGCGCCGTACAGGCCTCTCAGTGCCACGTGTGTGGCGATGTTCAGAGTCACCGGCAGCCCAGAGTGCGATTCCGCCCAAATATCGTCCCCCTCATCCGCTCCGCTCCTCAGCCGGTCCCCTTCCCGGCCCCCCCGGCCCGAGCTCGCGCGGCGCGGACTATCGCAGCCTAGTACCGCCTCCGCAGCACCGGGCTAGCGTAGCACCAGCGCCCCACTCACCGGGACCAGTAGGGCCAAGTCCAGGCCGCTCCAGGTGTCGCTGCCTTCCCGGGGGATCACGTTGTTAGTACCGCCTCTCCGTTCTCGCAGCCACAAAGCGCCGTCACCTGGGCTCCGCTCTCATAGGCAGCAGCAGCAACAAGGACCTGTATCTCAGCGGAGCTCTCGCACTGCGCCCGCCGGAGTCTCCGCCGTCCACGTCCCGGCCTGGGACCGTGCAGCTCCGGGCGCCCGCAGGACAACCGCTATTACTTTGCAGATCGCCCCAGTGAGTCACCAACGGGAGCGGATCAAACTCCACCGGGGTGCAGGGCAGAGGCGCCGGGTATTTAGGATAAATCAGCAAATTTTGATCGGCCTAGACGGAGCCTCACGCAAGTGCGGCCATCTCGTCCGGCGCCCTCTAGCGCCCCCTCACAATACAAACATTCTGTGAATGATATGAGATGGACTGTGCTGGCAGTGATTCGAGGTGGCAGTGGAGATCCAGACGCACGCCTTTCCCAAAAGGAAGCTTATCTTATCCTAAAATTTGATACATCGAACTGTGGCCTCAATGAAATGTCCGAACTCTCTAACTTGGGAGTCTAGCTCCAACTGAAGCCTGTATTCAGAATCCTCATCAGCCCGCTCTGGCAGTTCTGTGTTTAAGCTGTGCTGCTGCTGATTTCTCTCCTTTCAATCTGGGTTGTCCTAAACACCAATTTCCTCTCTTCTCCGTTGTTGTAAACTTTCTGCCATATTTCTTTGCCTGTACTACTGTCAGTTTCATTTCGCAACTAATGGTGGCATCGGACTTATGTCATGTTCTGAGCAACACCTCTAACTGGCACTGGCTGTTTAGTGCTTTTTAACCAGGGATATGCCTTATAACACAGATGTCACTGTAGGGCACAATTATGGCTTACATTAACAGTTCTGGGTGGGACCAACACGAATAGGGCGACTTATGAAAAGAACTTCATGTTCTAATATGTTTCAAGTTTCAGATACAGGTTCATGCTCTGGGTACAATTTGGACTCCATGTCATAATTGTTCGAGCTCTGGACATATGTCGATGCTGTGTGATGCTGTGTGTAACTCATTCCACAAACGTGCCCCCTCTGACGAAGAAGTCAAATCGTGATTCAGACACGGTTTGTCATTCAGTAACCCCCTCGTGCCCCCTTTTCTCCACCTATCGGCTACATGGAACTACGAGTACCATGATTCTCGGGACTGATACTTAGTCCTTCTTCCATTTTCACGCCCTCCAGTCAGTAACTCGTTTGATGTACGAGCGAGAGGCTCACTCTGTGACTTTGTTTCCAGTTGCGACTAAGAAAAGATTCCTTCCTTCGAGGGCTCCAAGTAAGTAGCATCCCTGCTGCCCGTATTTCTCTGCCCTCTGGCACAATATGATAAACGCGTCCTAATTGCTCCGTGTTTGTCTCCGCTTTTCCACAGCGGTACGCAGCAGTTTTATTCCCGCTCCGCTGCCCGGATTTCTCCGTGGCTCGGCCGTTCCCATACGAGCGCAATTTGGGTGCAGGTAGTAGACGTCCTGTTCGTGCTATACATGAATCTCTGCACTATAGATTCTATATGCCACACTCCAACTGCCCCTCACAGTGTTGTCTCTCTTTTTTCTGTTTTGCCACCCAGCCTACTCAAAAAAAGAAAACGAACATGTGAGTCGCCCCTTGAATCGCGTACCGTGTCTCGGGCGCTCTGTATTCAGACACCTTGCTACCGCATACAGGTATTTGGTTCTCCCCCGCAAATCCGTGTCTGTGCTTGCATGCCAATCATGTACCCTACAGTTCCGACTGCCTTCACTCTTGCTTTTTTAGAATACTTACCTGATGTTCAATCTACTTTCCCTCGTGCAGCCTCTGTGCTGGCTGATAAGGTAAATTTCTTTTACCCCTGGGTAGAGAGACAGAGAGGACTCTCTTAGTATGACAATACATACAATATATATAGTTTTTGACACCACTCCTTAATCCTTTTTCCAGGTAAACTCCTACCCAGTCCCTGCCCTGAGGAGAACCCATACTTATCAAGGTTCGAAACGCGTTGACCCCCAGCCTGTGTCAAGAAAGAAGGGTGCAGCTAGGGATTAACTAATACCACTTGTGTGGGCCCTTGCTGTCAATCTAAAAAATATTCTACCACAGGTGCTGTGAGACAGGCAGGCAAACCCATTTCAGATCCGCCTGTCCACTGTTTTTTTAGTCAAAGGACTGGTTCTTTCCACTTATAAACGGTGCTTTTTCTGTAAAGGTTGTTCATGTTGTAATTACTTTGCAATGTAATTTGTTTGAAGTGTTTTGTTGGTGTCGTTTAATCTTGAGTATTCACCTTAAATGTCTGTATATTTGTATATATTGTACATATTCTTGCATGTTTTTGAACTGACTGTTTTGATAGAAAGTTCCTTTGATGTCATGTTTCTGATGAACTAATGCAAATTGATTCTAAATGACAATAAATTTGTTTGGAATATACAACCATTGGCCCGCAGTACGGTCTGGCCGTGTGGACCTTGAATTTTCTTGAAACAATCCTGATCAGCTATTTCGTAATGTTTGGCAAAGCAGGCCCCACAACCCTCTTAGGTCGCCCTGTCCATCTCAGAGCTCTTTCCACTCTTCTTACCAGGCATATCTGCGTTCTGTTCTGTCTCTGCCTGTTTTCCAGTAGCGACTCGAACTCCAGCTATGCCTTGACGACTGAAACAGAAAAAACAACGATTACACGTTCAAAAAACTGCAGCTTGTTCCCTTGAGGGCTCACGAGTGACGAGTGGTGCAGCCTTCAGAGTGCAGGAACAAGAGGACGCCTGCCTGGGTTCCCGCGCCTTTTATCTTGCAGCTGGAAGGCGGGGCAGCATCCCCATCCCGCCCAGAAGTGCACGGACTTCCGGGCGAGGGTTAGGACAACCCTTTTAGGCGGCGGGGGCGTGCTCCAACCACGCCACTATGGGCATACCGGCCGGGACACGCCCCCCGCCCGCAAAGGTTTCCCGGTGGATCGGGGCACCCAGCCATACATTTGGGGTGACCGAGAGGTCTCCCCTTTCCAAACAAGTCAGTTAAAAATGGAAGTAATTTAGCAGCAAATTCTATATACATCTAATTCGGGATACCATCATCCCCAGATGCTTTTGTGTTACACATATCTTTTAGAGACTTCTCTACTTCTAAATATTAAACTTTTGTCACCAGATAATTTTTCTGAATCTCGATCAAGTGTATTAGAACTATTGAGCTAAACTACTGCTCAAACTTAGCAGGAGAAACATAGGGCCAGATGCATCAACGTTGCATTTTGCGAGTCTATAATAGCGAAAGTTACCGAATCGCTATTATGGACTCGCAAAATGCAATGTATGTAGGTTTCGCACAATAAATTGTGATTCCTACGCATTCCTTATTTGCGACTCGCAAATTTGGAGTCGCAAATAAGGAATGGCTTCCCATTCATTCCTATGGTCCTAGAGGCCCATAGGAATGAATGGGATTTGCATGCGCAATTTGCGAGTACCCAATAGATGCTCTTAAATTGCGCATGCAATTTCAAGGGTGCAAAATGGACACCCTGTTTCACCCCTGAAATATGCATGTGTGCACTTGTGGCGCACAAACATGCCCCAAGGGCAAGTATGTATGCCACATGGCACCTAGATAAATGCAAAAAAGTGCATTTTTCTGTGAGTTCGCATATTACCACCAACTTGAAGTTGGTGGTAATTTGCGATTCCATGAAGCCAGGTCGCAATTTTTTTCTTTGCTTCCTGCATTTCATTTAAGGATTCCTTAAATGCATTTGCATTTTTGAGATGATATATCCGAAAAAGGCATTTGAACTGGAAAAGCGCTTGATACATCCGGCCCATAATCTTTTTACTTATAAATATCTTTATAATAATGCAAGAAAATCTCAGCAATTTTATCACTTTTAGGTGGTCTAGCTTTAGTAACTGGGTTAAAAATCTTCCTAATTATATTATTTTTCCTTCTAATCTTGGAGGACCAATCAAGTTTAAAGATATGTTGGCTCTCCTCATATGTTTTTTGCTGAAACATTCTTTGGTTACAAATTTCTTCAACTAAAAAGAAATCCCTAAGTTTTTGCGTTGCTGCAGATAAGTCATCCTATTTTCCCTAATTTGATTATCTGACCTAGGATCTAAGTTCCCATGGCTACTGTAGCCATATTCAGGGCCATCTGCAACTACACTATTCTTCAGAAACGGGCCCTATTCAATTTCGATTCATAGGCAATCATCTGCCCCCTAAACGTACCTTAAAAGCCTCCCATACTACACAATCTGACGCTGAGTTCCGATTTAATTTAAACAATTCTTTAATAAAGACTCCAATTTCTTCAGCCAGGTCTGATCAGCTAATAAAATTTTGTTGGATTGCCATGGGCACCTATACCTAAGCTGAACATCTAATTTAACTTCCACCGAAACAATGGAGTGATCCGAAAAGGTATTAGCCAAAATAGCTGTTACCTTCCATGAACTTCACCACCAAATGGCATGACTTTCATAAAGTCAAAAACTGCTAAGCAATTTGATTTATGCCTATCTTACAGTTGTATAAGTGTTGCGAGCTGTGTTTTTGTTTGACCTAGTTAAAACGCCCCAGAAAATGGTCAAAAAGTTCCTGTTTTCCAATTACTTTTGGGTTTGGGAAACACTAATTATGGAGGCTCCATTTTTGTGTCCCACTTGCACAGAGAGGCCTGAAAAGTATGAAGAGTTTCAGGCAATGCAGCTCATGCTCAGAAAGGTCAACCAAAACCCAGTTCAGAAATCACTGTAACTAGAAATCATTCTGTTTACCCTGCAGGTAACTGCACCAACCCTGCGGGTAAGGTAGGTTTGAACCTATGCTCTCAGGAAGAAAGGCTTATATACTGCAGTCAATATACAAGGTATACTGGCTACAGTAACCTGGCATGCCTGAAAATACTCAGTAATCAAAGAAAGAGTGTCTTCAGGAAAAGCTAGACCCTTGTAGGAAGCACAAAAACAACCACACTGGGATGTTGAAGAAAGCCCTCACTCACCACCTAGTGATGACATGCTTCATCATCGGGCCCCACCAAAGAGACCGAATGTCTCTTTGGTGTGCTGCAACGCCAGGATTACTGCGGAGCGGGATGGTGAGTTCAGGGCGTGTTGAGTGCAACTAAGAATAGTGAGTGGTGGAGGTATTAAAATAGTCAGTAGTGTATATGAGGTAAAACTTTTATTCTATGATCACTAAAGACAGAGATATTAAAATATGTGAGGAAACAGTCCACTGTAATGGAGTGGTGGGTTCCTATAAGTTTGTCAACATGTTTCTTGCCATCGAAACGGTGTTAATTTACCCGGCAATTCATCAGGACTGTGTGTGATAAACCCTGGCGGTATGGGCACGCTAAGGCCCACCCTTACCTAGGGGCGTGAGAGTGAAAATTAAATAAAAGTGCAAAAAAATTAGGAAGGAACAACCTCTTCCTAATTACTCCTGGTTTAGGAGGCTTCTACTTATCGGTTTCTGCACTTTATAGGTGTTGGAATTAAACACCATGGGTCTCAGGAGGGGGTGGAAGCGTATTCGGCACACCGCCCTTGACGCTTGGCACCCTCAGTCTGCCTACGTTACCCTCGGACCGGACCCCGAATAAAAGTATTACCTCAGATACACTACTGACTATTTTAATACCTCCACCAAGACACTCTTTCTTTGATTACTGATTATTGACCAGGGAACAAGAGTGTCAATCTACTCTCCCTACCTCTCTCTTTGTTACATATGCCTGAAAATACTGCAGGGGTGTGTTTCTGTTGGATTTCTCTCTCCCACAAAAGAAACAGGCAACAAGAGAAGTAATAGCAGAATAATTGACTGCCAATCATTCGTCCAAATTGATGTTGATATCAAAAACACATTGCCAAAAAGTATGCTTTATGTTGGCATAAACGCTTAATATCTACATTCCATTACATCAGTTGTACATGCTGTTTGATGGGAACAATGGCCCTAGATACAAATATGGAGCTAATTCCATTTTTCTGGCACAAACGTCTGCCAGTGCCTGAAACTGGGTTCTAATTCCGGCTGTATATGCCCATGGGAAAATTTAACAACCTGTGTTATTTGCTCACAAATGGTATCAAGTAACACCTTGTTGGGATCATATTGGTAATTAGCCTGAAAGTTTAACTTGCATACCATGAAACTCATTCCAGGATGTGACATTCCAATTTGTGGACCGTGGTGTGCAAATCAGAATTGTACAGTATTTGCCAACAAGATTCTCATCCGGGTTTTACTCCCCAAAACATGGTCGCAAAGCACAGGTACCTCATTTGCATATCATGGGATTGATTCACAAACTACAATCTGTTGTATGAAAAGTACTACTACAGTAGGTAGTAGTTTTAGTAATAAAAAAGAGAGCTATATCCTGAGCTTGTTTCACCATCAATCGGAGTTCTAAATAAATCAACAAAGTGACGCCACTTTCCACACTTTGTACTGTGCCACGCTGCTGCCTATGGGTTTCTGGTGATTTTCGATAAATAGAAAAAAATTGGAGAGGCTACACATCTTGTCTCTCGGCACAAGATATTTATAAATATTTGGACTTTATGATTCACAATAGCTGCTACCTTTTGAACTTTTATGTTTATTTGCGAAGACTTTATAGTATTAGCCCTGAGGAAGGCTGTGGCTCACATAACAAAGAGACAAAACACTAGTAGGCGGATAGGACTGTTTTTGGAGATGTTTTATGAAATAAAAGAAGATTAAGAAGACCTTCTCGATGTTGATTTATTAGGGTCTCTGATTAATGGTGAAGCAAGCTCAGGATATATCTCTCTTCTTTGTCTGAATGTATACCATCTGGTATATGGTGGATGGCCATTGCCCTATCCTTTAAGCTACTGACATCTTTATTGGTTTAACTGTTTCACAACTCTGCGCAATCAACACCTAACCATCTGCTTTGTGTAGTATAGTATTAGTAATACTTGCTACAAAATGTAATTCACAAACCTACAAATGTAAATCTTCACCTCCACCTCTTATATTTTCTCTGGGGAGACTCACACAGGTAACTTTACTATTTAGTAGTAAATGTGGGAAGAACCAGGAGGACATCCTTGCTTCTGAATTGGAGTGGTTATGGAGGAGTTAGTAGGGGTTTAGGCAGTGTTGGGGATGGTTTTAGGAACGCTTAAGGAGTAGTTTAGAGAGTGACATGCTCCCATCCACAAAAGAGTAAGCCGCAGTAGCGGCCGGCAGTGCTCGCGGGTGGTGGTGGGGGGGCGCGGTCTCAAGGGGTTGCGGGCGGATTCATGGGGGTGTCATGGGGGGATTTGTGGGGAAATAAAAAAACTACATTAAATTAAACGACCCTTTCCACCGAGTCCCGCATCTTCTCGGCTCCAGCTTCTGCTCTCCTTTCTCTGACAGGAAAAGGAAGCAAGCAGCCAGGCTCCCTCCCTTAGGCCAATCACAACGCTGCAAGCAGCATTGTGATTGGTCAGGCCGCCGCCCAGCCAGGGGTTCATGGGATGCCCACGTTCTCCATGCAGGTTGCTATGCAGCCTGCATGGAGAAGGGCAGAGTGCACTTGACTGGTTTGAGTGGCCAAAGACGGCTGACCAAACAGTCTTTGCGCTCCCCGGCCCTGCTCAAAGAGCAGAGCAGCCAGCCAGCCTGCAACGCGCAAAGGAATCATAAAATGGTAATAACTTTTAGTTATTACCATTTTGTGTTTTGGTTTTCTAGCACTGAGAGAAAGCAGTGGGGCAACGATCCTCCACCCTAGTTGAGGAGTGTCCCCTGGTAAGCAGGTAGCTATTCTCACACTGCACTTCTAAAGTTACCACAGCCAAAAAGGACCCACAACGGCAATAAATGCACTCCAGCTCAAAGCTGGAGTAAATCCAGCACCACACATGGCTAAACACTGGTACTGCAGTACCATTTTCTAGAAAAGAATGGCAGAGAAATATTGTTCGATTGAAATAAATGAATACATGGATTCTCATAGACAATACCAAATCAGCTTTGATTTTATGAGAGGATGGAGAACAGGGCAAATACCAACGGGTCGCTGTTCAGCATCTCCAATGTTTTTGGGAGGCAAGACACTGATGGAGTGAGACAGCAGGAGAATAAAGTGGGAAGATGCCTGGAGTCTCGAACATATCAGTTCTTAACCCCCAGCTCCCCATCTTTAGCAAGAGGGTTCCGATCTAGGATAGCCACCTTTTTTATTATTACTGCGCAGGACAATATGGGAACGTTTTGAGTATTGAAACAAGCAGTCCTGCATTTCAGCCATGGCTCTCTTACTTGCCCAAATCGTTTGGTCTTTGCCAAAGTTTGTTCTCTATATGCCCCTCTATAAGTTTATATCTAATATATTAGTACTTCAAAACAGAGTCACAACACAGGTTTTTTTTCTAGGATAGGCTCCCAATGCAGTTTTCATCCTACACGATTATGAGTTTATCATATTTTCAATTCAAAATAGGTGCAGTTTAAAGGCAAAAACCTCCTTACCAGCCACTATTACCAAGTGCTGAAATTCCATAGCACACTATTTATTCTCACCTTATTTCTTTGCTCATGCATTATTAATTAAAACAATGATGTGAAGAAATATAAACCTTTCAACATAACAGAGATGTAGAAAATACATGGAAACATTTCCAGAAGTTACAAAAGTTTATTTCTTTTTAGAGAAAGAAGGATTGGTTAGTAAGGGGTCATAGACTATTTTGATCTCAGGCATCTTGAAGCATGTAAAAGTCCACCTCTTCATCATTTCTGTCACTTTGGAGTTTCATGCTCTAGAGAAATCATGTGAGACTCAAGTTCAGGTTGCTAATAAAGTAGGAGGGGAAGATAAGTTGAAACATCATAAGAGGATAGAACATTTTTCACATGAGCATCATTTTGATGGTGTCAAGTCTAACGCCATATTGAAAAATGTAACGTTCCAGAAAAGTACCTTTACCTATATTGAGGGTAGAGGAAATTAAGTGGTTTATTTAGCTTGGTCGGAGGAATATCTTACTGAGGATGCAAGGACCCTAACCCACCTAGGGGCATGCTTCATCATTGGGGCCTGCTCCATGCTAGTTAGGATGTGCCATGTTCAGTCGACACCTCATGTGGTGGCACTTTGGAAGAGATCTTCTTCATGACCTTTTTGAGTGATTGTTTCCTGCCCATTTTTGAGTGCTTGTGAAGGTGTGTTAAAAGTGGCTATAGTGAAAATTGCTTGTAAATCTCCAAGGTGACTCTGCTTTACCTTTAAAATGGGTGATATACTGCAACATTTATAAATAAAGGAACCGTTGAACATCCATTGTTTTTTGATCCTGCTAACTGGGCTACATGTTTTCATGCCTAGCTGTCCCTAAAGGTCAATTGGCTTTTCTTCAGGACCTAAATAAGAACCCTACTATTTCTGTGTGTAACCTAAAATCATGTTATCCTCAGGGTTATTGTGAAACTGAGATGCAGTCTCCCCACTGCGTATCCCACACCTCTGGACACTCAAGTGATCCAATATTCTTGAACCTGTAGGAAAAAAAGGCAAAATGACTTGTATAACGATACATAGACAAACACTTCAGTGTGGCAAGTTGCGAAACAAACAACAACTTTACTCAACGTTGCCAAGTCACCACATGGTGATTATGTGGAAGCACACTCAGCAAGAATAACTTGCACGTTTTTTGTGGGCACTGCAAACGTAATCTGTTCTGCTGTATGTCCTAAATCTTGATAAAGAACGTTTCTTTTTAGACTATGATGATCATAGAAACAATTGTTTAAGGTCTTTTTGCCTTTTACAGTTTCTCAGGGTCCCCGTAGTGTGTAGAAACTCTGCACCTGTTCAGCCTATTAAATTGGAAATAGTTTCTGGTAGAAACATTGTCAAAATGAAGGTTAGTGACCTCTGTGTACCACCAGAATTGTCCTGCGCTTACTGTTCAGAACCTGCTCCCATTTACCGCTCCCAAATCTTGGGGGTTTTTGCCTTTTCATATGCTTCATGGTGATTAGGAAATTGACGGCATTTGCCAGCGCCTCTCCCACAGAGCCAGTCAACTCCTTTGCTGTGTTGTACACAATTTTGAGGGCCCTCTTGAAGTGGTGTAATAAAACCCCTATGTACCTGCATGATGTTTCCCGTTACATTCTACAGGTGTGTAGTTACAGGTTGTTGACAAAACAGTGATGCTAATCTCCTTCACATTACTACATCTATCTATATATAAAAGGAGTGGACTAATCATATAACCGTATTCAAAGTTAGTACGCATAGTGACCTTGATGGTGTCTGTCGTAATGAATGCAGTCGGTGGTGTTGTGGCGCTCATGTTATTCTGCTTGAATGAGCACACGGATGATGGTTTAGTACCTAATGTGTGTCAAGTATTAGACATCCGTCTAGTGGTTTAGGAGTAATAAGACCTACTATGAGGCATTGGCATCCTACTGAGTGTGTAGGAACACACAAGAGAAATTGCGGTAAAGTACCCGAGATATACATGGTTGTATTGTCTAATTCGTGGGTCAAAATCAGTTATTCAAGTGGACTTTGGTGTCTAAGAGATAGGAGGGAAGCCGTAGACATCCTTCCTCTCAAGGTGCACATAACTTTTCATAGGTGAGTGAATCCGGTGTTGAACCACAGCACAGTGTACCTGTAATAAAAGTGTAAAACAAACAGTTAATACATTCAGATTCGAGATACGGTCTACAATATGAGTATAATGTTGATATCATTATCACACACTCCTATAATCACAACAGTTGTTATCAAACTACGGATATAAAAAAACACATCTCTTCAACATGAGTCCAATTGAATATACTAAGATGTGCAATGGTGTGTTGACAAGAAAAGAAAGGAGATTGTGGGGGATGGGTTCAGAAGGGGGGGTTGTGGAGCGTGAGGACAACAGTAGGTCGTAGTTGGGGCTATGCTACAAGTGAGAGTGTATCCCCTCATCTAAGTTCAGCCCCTCCGGGAACTGAGTGCCAGCTTGCAATATAAAGCTGCTAGTTGGTTACCACC
Organism: Lissotriton vulgaris; assembly: GCF_964263255.1. Taxonomy (NCBI): domain Eukaryota; kingdom Metazoa; phylum Chordata; class Amphibia; order Caudata; family Salamandridae; genus Lissotriton; species Lissotriton vulgaris. The sequence goes on from NC_141693.1 coordinate 260,915,099, forward strand.
TCTGGGGTTAAGATTAGCTGACTATTTGGCCTACGTCCAGTCACCATCATGTTTATTAGTGAAGTGCCTCGCTGTGTTATAGCTATGGTCCTTGTTATTTATGGCCTGTCAGTGTTCTTAAGATCCTTTTCTTCACCTGGAATGTTGTAGAGTCAATGTACCACAGGCCACATGGGCACATAATGCTATAAAGCACAAAGTCATTATTACATGAAATTAACCTAGGATTCTTCCATGTGGCCTTGACTCTCTCTAGGGTAGTTTCTGTAACTTTGCTGCTGTGTCTACAGGCTTTACAGTTCCCGCATTTGTGGAAACCCTTAGTTTGTTTCAGCCAGTTAATCTCTTTAGTTTGTAAGAGACAATGTACAAGAATCTCTCTGAATGAGGTGCTTCTCCTATAGGTCATCAATGGATTAGGTCCTATTTTATTTCTAAGTATCGGGTCCTGTCTGAGGATCCCCCCATCTAGATTTCAGAATCCTACTCAATAGTTCTGCGTGACTACTGATCTGGTGATGAACCTAACGGGTTCTGTCTGATCTTTGTTGGGTGTCTTGGTTGGGCTGTGTTCTGATAAGACCTCGACCCTAGAAAGATCTTTTACTCGTGCTTCAGCTTGCTTGAGTGCTTGAGTGGAATAGCCTCTCTCCCTGAACCTCACTTTCATAGCCTGTTTAGTTTGTTCGTAAGCAGAAGCCGTTCTACAGTTTCTCTTGGCTCTTAAAAACTCACTGTAGGGTATGCCCCATCTGAAGCTCGGCGGATGGCTACTCGCGGCATGTAAGATGGAGTTCCTAGCAGTTTTCTTTCTAAAGAGATTGGTGCCGATAGTTTCCCCCTCAATGTTAAGCTTAAGGTTGAGGAAATCGATGTTTTCTTTGCTGTAGTGTCTAGTGAATCGGTTAACTTAATTCTCATTCAAAAGGTCAATGAACATATTCAATTCCACTTCATTACCCGCCCAAATAAAAAAACACATCATCGAAGTATCTTAACCATTTTTGACATTATGGATCCATTTCTCTGTTCTGCCATTCCAGGTCACCTGCTTCTCCCACCAGCCCACCGTTAGGTTGGCGTAGCTGGGGGCAGACTTGGTTTTCTAATTTGTGCACTGCTGGTGAAAGTATTCCATAGGGCACCTTAGCACGGAAACAAACATACACTAACCCAACCGAAGCAAACATGAATATAAGAAGGAAATAATTTAGAACAACCAAGGGTTTAAAGACTTTCTAAATGTGAAGTGATTACAGTTAAGACAAGGATGGTACAACAAGGAATGTCAAAGTTTGACAACTCTTCAGCTAAAGTACAGGCCACCAGCTCTAAGTTTGCAAATTTTGGGCAGGACCAAGAAACAGAAGGTGAAATTTGGGCAGGACAATTAGACAGGAACAGTCAGAGTTCAGATTGAACAAGGGCTGGCACACAGAGATAAGCCTGTGGATGAAGTATGGCCTTTCCATGGATGGCTTTGTGGAAAATTGAAAGACTTTATTGGACCATTTTATCAAAAGGAAGCCAGTGAAGGGTCTTAGATTTTTTGAGGCAGGTGCCCAGACCAAGGCACAGTCTAGCAGCCACATTTTGGATTAGCTGTAGTTTATAAAGCTGGTATTTAGGTAAAGGCAGATAAAGCGTGTTACAATAGCAGCTGCGAGAATCCACTATAACACAAATAACTAGGAGTGTTTTTTGTTGTTGTATATTTTTATTGAGAAGTACATGTCAATATATATATATATATATGTATATATATATATATATATATATATATATGACAAGCCCAGATTTCCGGTACAGGCAGTACCCGCTCTCGAGTGGGTCGTCCCAGGGGCCCCGGAAGCCCAATATATTTCACCACACGTTTTCCATTCCAGAAAATACGTAGACGACACACCAAGAGTTTGCTGTGCTGTGGAGATTTATTGGCAGCAAAAACAAACAACGCGTTTCACCTCACGGCTTGCTCACGTTACGTTTAATGTGTCCAGATAATAGCATTGATAAACATTCAACATCATGTTTAAACATCTGTAATACTCCCGAAATTCAAACATCCCAAGTGGGTAATTTTACATGTTATCCATAACTTTTGATGAAGTTTGCCATAATTAAACCAATACGTTCAACATCCCAGTGGGTACTTTTTTGCAGACCAACCTCATCTCCATGATAACATTTATTAATGTTTATAACCATTCCCAAGTGGGTAATCATTTGGAATTATGATTGTCTCTGTGTACTCGCCATGTATAAACAATTATATAACAATTCTGTTACTCCCGAGGGGGTATTCCAGGACTCTTTTAATTTCTGGCACATTCTCGTCTTCTTGAAGAATCACCTATAAAAAATCAAACGTACATTTGTGGTTTATCCTATGTTGATTACGATTCAACAGTGAATTTAAAAACACTTTTAAAACTATTGGAAGCAAAAAAGGAGGATAGATAGAGTCACACATTTCATAAGGATCACAATACATAATGATCCAGTATGCAGAGATTTAACAGTTTTAGCAGTATTCTGACCACGCTAGCTTTGTTACTACACATTCATTCCCCAAGGAACCAATTAATCTCTTCTTCAGAGTTTAAGCCCCCTGGAATTCTAGTATCGAGCTCCAGAATAAGCCTAGACTCCATTTGTCGTAACTTGCGAATTCTGTCCCCTCCCCTGCTAGATTGTGGAACCCTATCAATCACAAAAAAGCGTAGCAAATTGCGATTGCTATTGTGTAGTTCCTCAAAATGGCGAGCTATCCGGGACAATTTATCTTTGTTAGCAAACGCCCGCATGTGCTCCAAAATTATTTTCTTTGCAGGGAACATTGTGCTCCCTACATATTTTTTTGCACAGGGGCACAGTAAACCATAGACACTATAGCCAGACAAACAGGTTAGGTGTTTTTCAATCTTTCTCTCAGAATCCAACAAAGGATAGTGTACAGTCTTTACATTAGAACTAAATGTGCATGCTTTGCATTTCATGCAAACATAGAAACCTTGGATCTCTTTAAGAGTAGATTTCTGTTGAATGATCTCATTTTAACAGAGTCTGGCCTTCAGGGAGTTGCATTTTCTGTAAGTTATACTGGGGGAATCCTTAATCACCTCTGCTACTGCAGGATCTGTATGCAAGATTTTCCAATGCTTGTTAAGACACCTGCGTATATCAACAGATTTAGAATTAAAGGTCGAGATGTATCTAATCATATTATCTTCACCCTCATACTCTTTCTTTAGGAGTCAGAAGATCAATTTGCGTATAATTAGATGCTTTAGAACAAGCATCAAATCAAAGGGGGACTGTAAAAGTTATAACTTTTGCAGTCCCCTTTTGATTACCATCAATATGAACTTACCAATAAGGGAACAGCACTGTTTATTTAAACGTTATGCGTGTGTTAAGAATATCAACTTTGTGCATTGATAAAAGTGACAGGCTGAAACGTGTCTGCATTAATAAAGCTGATTAAAATTCATCCCAGGAGTGCCTACGTGTGCTATAATTGCATATGTTGGAGCTTTGATATTTACGTGAGTCCTCATTCTCACGAAGGAAAGGCACCCGCCTTAAGAGTTCGGAATATATATATATATATATATATATAATATGTAAAAAAAGAGAGAGAATTAAACAAAAAATCATTTATGGCCACACAATAAATTACTATGAAAAGTTAGCTTCTCAGGTTTCTAAATACAAGAATCATAAAACAGATATCAATAGATACAATATCTGAGATAATCATAAAAGCTGGAAAGGTAGACATAGGAAAGGTGGACAATGGAGGATATGATGTAGATAGTATAAAATATGGATTAAACCATATATTATAGATAGTTTGAAGATAGTAGAGATAATAAAATACAAATCCCCAACATACCAAATCAAATGGAGATATTCCTGCTAATTCAACAATGGCCAATAGGTGAACAGTAAGTCCTAATTAAAATCACAGTATTAATGGCTAAAGCATCAACAGTCCTAATGATAACAGCAACAGCATAAATATAAATAATGATGATATTGAATTAACAAGAAGACGAAGAAGGATGGGGCTCCCTTATTGTGTTTCCTAATTAGAAGGAGAAACCTTGAGTATTACCAGAAATAGAATGTGTATTAGCTAGAAAGGATTTCAAAATTTGGATGAAAATTTCAACATTATCCTGCAATCTGTAAATAAGTTTTTCATTTGATGCCATTTTATACATTTCAATAAACCATTCATCATGTGTAGGACGTTGTGGTGTTCTCCAATGTCGTAATATCCAGATTTTTGCTACAGTGAGTGCAATGGCTATTAATTGTCTGGTATAGTTTGGTAGATTTGTGAGATCAGTAACATCATGTAATAGAATTATTTTTTCTCTTAAAGGAATGGACACATTTATAGCTCTGTATAGAGATCAATTTATGGAAGACCAGTATTCCTTAAAAATTGGACATCGGAATAAAATCTGTAGTATATCGCAGCCCTCCTGTGTGACCTCCAACTTGTAAAATGGTGTAGTAAACCTGCTGTCTTGAGTTTTTGTGGCGACCAGTACCAGATATGAAGAATTTTGAAGAGAGTACATTTCATTCTGGCCTCTCTGATTCCTTTATCCATGTTCATAATAACTTCTGCCCATTTCTTATCAGAATAAGCTACAGTAAGTAACCCTTGCCATTTGACGTGAAGTTGTGCTAGTAATGGGCATGAGTGTAGTTTATGCACTATGAGATTATACAATCCAGAGACTGCTTCTTTGAATTTCCCCCCAATTTTTAAGTATTGTAACACTGGGGAATCCTCTAGTATCCACCCACATGGTCCTAGTCTACGAAACAGGATTTGTTTTAGTTGTAAGTATTTCCCCTCTTTGAAGCTATGGAGTTGAAATGCTATCTGAAGTATTTCAAAGGTTTTAAGCTCACCTTCTAAAGTTAATAAGTGAACTAGGAGTGTTGAGCGTAAAAGAGGCAGGACCTTGCTCGATAGCTTTAGATAAAAGAAACAAACAGAAGTATGGGCATATTAGCAAGAACCTCATAAAATGATCATCGTTTTAGCGGCAGGAAACTGCCACTAAAACGGCGATAATGGGCTTGCTAATATGCGTTATAGAATTCCAACAGAAGCCCAGGTTAGATGTCCTGCACATCTAACCTGGGCTTCTATTGGAATTCTATAACGCATATTAGCAAGCCTATTATCGCCGTTTTAAAACGGCGATCATTTTTATGAGATTCTTGCTAATATGCCCCAATGTTTTTCAATTCCAGCAGATAAATTCAGTTGCTCATTTGTGAACCAAGGGCACTGTAATGAGGACCTTTCCCAAAGAACTTGGCCACCATTTTCAGAAACACAGGGAAGCAGGGTCTCTAATAATCCGACCCTCTTTCTTCTTAGAGTTTTATTAGAGAAAAGTTTATGAGATAAGGCTGAAAGTTGTATTGTGCCATCTGTCGGCCCCCCCTTGAACTTACATATTTTGGATGTAATCTGTGTTGGCATGGGGATTTTCCTTGCATGGTATATGGGTGTTATCCCTTGAGTGCCCAACTGAGTGTGACATCTGGCATCCTGATTTTGTATTTGTCTCTGCCATCACACTATTCAAGCATGTGTGCAGAGGCCACGCCTATCTGATTGTGTGAAGTCCTGGACCTGTCCTGTGACTGAAGAGACACACGAAGGGTGCCGCCATTGTTGTCAGAGCCTGACCTACCTAGCGGCATTGCAGTATCTTTCGGCCACATGCATCAACCTATTTAGGAAGTGCAAACTGTGCGAATCGGTAAATTCGGCCGTTTGCGATTCCTAAATAGGTTTTGTTATGTTATGTTATGTTACGCGCATTTATTACGCGCCCAGCTGCTCCAGCAAAGGAGCGTCCCGGCGCCTGACAAGGAAGCAACATAACACAACTTAAAAGAGTGGACTGGTAAAAGGGAAAAGACTAAGGGAACAGGAAATGGGGAAATTTGGGATGCATCAAGCATTTTTGGCAAAATCGCTATTTTTAGCAAATTCCAAAAATTCGATTGCTTTTAAGGAATCGCAAATTTGCAATTCCTTAAAAGCAATGCATGATTACTTTTAAAATTGCGTATTCGCAAATAGGGGGTGCAAATTACCACGAGGGTGAACCTCGTGATAATTTGCGAAAATGTATTAAAATGCTAAAAATTGCATTTTAAAACACTGTCATGTTACAGACACACATGTCCTTAGGACATGTGTGTGTGAAACATGCTCTTCAAAATACATTTCAGGGGTGCAGGGGGGGGTCCTTTGGACCCCCCCCTGCACCCATGGAATGCATTAACATTTTGCGAATCGCTAATTGAAATTCGCAAAATGTCAATGCCTTCCCATTGATTCCTATGGGCCTTTTGGCATCCCGTTTTGCGATTCCTTATTTGCGATTCCCTAAAAATCGCAAATAAGGAATCGCAAAACCGGACTTTGATGCATGTGGCCGTTTGTTCTGACCACAAGTGCAGGGATAAGCCACCAGAACTGCTCACAAAAAGAGAGCAGAGAACGAATGCATCTCTTGCCGAGCACCACAAGAGGGTATGACTTGAGACAATTGTGAAATGAGTGTACATTTTAATGGGGGAAACTAAGGACTGCCAGTGAGAAGATTCTTGTTTTAACCAAAGAATGGTCACCCAGGAGGGTCTAGCAAGAGAGATAAGCCGGTGTAGAATCACGAGGAAGTACCACAACCAGGAACACTCTTGTATAATAATTTGGATTGTGTAGTTCTTAGTGCTGCTGTGCCATTAAAAGTACATTCTTTTCCTTAAAAGGCAAGCACTAGGCTGGACATTTAAGTTATTGTGCCTGTTGGGTGATTTTTGAGTGCCGTGCTCTGGCACACCATGCTATCTTCCAGAGAAGTCTGTGACTGCTTGCCCCAGTACTCTGAATGTCAGTTGTGAAAAGTGTTCTACATAGTTCACTTGGCAGAGTAGTAGGATGTGCCACACACCTCCTATGACAAATGACCTTAACCACCACAGTTGAGTCCCAAGAGGCCTTGCCTGCAGGGAGGCAAACCCGGAATATGGTTTGATTTAAAACAAAGCAAAGCAGCGCTTGGCATCTACTATCAAACATAAAAAGTGGTTGCTCTGGAAGTGTGACTTAGTCACAGCACCAGCACTGCTTTTCATTGCTTAGCGTCAAGGATGCATTACAGGAGACAGATCATTCAGATTAGTGCATATATATGCAAAGCCAGATATGCTAACATTTCCGGACTCTGCTTTCCATCGAAAACTAATAGCTACTTGAAGTATGTACAAGCAAGGGGAATTGTGTTTAATTCACAAAAAACAACAACACATTCCATGGGTGCTGCAATCCACAGCTAAAGTCCAATGCTTTTATGTCCCTTTTGCTGCTGTCCAAGCATAGGAAGCAATGGAATTTGTACTGAACTGTATTTGCCAGTACAAATCTTAAACTGGACAACTCACACTCGCCTCTGCACCATGGTTCAAAGCTGTGCATGTTGCAAGGCAGCCTGTCTGTGTGCTGGTACCGGGGAGGTGGGGGACATGGCTCTTACGCATATTTATATAAGTGCGGATTTTACCCAAACGTGATAGACCGCTATACTGTAGAAATATTTTGCTAAATGGAAATTACAGATGACTTAAACTTACCAAATACTACCAAAAATAATTACAAAGAATGACAATTACAAAATGCGTAAAAGGTATATACCGCAGTGAAAAGGTTGTTAGTTCCTGGGGAGATTGAGTTCATGTAGATGTATGTGCCCAGAATAATTGAAATCTCTTAAATAAAATAAGGATGGGGGAGAAGGGTTTTCAGGTCCGTTTAGTACATTGCCAACAAGGTGGTTGTGCGTAGGTTTGGAGGTGATGAGTTCCAAGCTCTGGTTGCACTAGTACCCGAGAAGGATTGTGCCAAGAGTCCTTCTTTTGTAAAGTTTTACGAGGGTTCTAGCAACATCGCTTCGGCGTTTTGCAATGGCTTAGAGCCAACTGAAAGCTTGAGGGGCATATTATCAAGACAGGCGATAAAATTATCGCAGTTTTAGCGGCAGAAAACTGCCGCTAAAACGGCGATATTGGGCTTGATATTATGCTCTGTGGAATTCCAATTGAAGCCCAACATGGGCTTCAATTGGAATTCAATAGAGCATAATATCAAGCCCATTATCGCCGTTTTTGCGGCAGTTTTCTGCCGCTAAAACGGCGATAATTGTATCGCCTGTCTTGATAATATGCCTGAGTTTCTCCACCAGGAAAGGGGGAGTGGCTGTGTGCAGAGCTTTGTGGGTGGTGCAAGCAGAATTGTAAATAGTCCTAGCTTTAATTGGAAAACATCAGGGAGGGGCCAGCAAAGGTGTAATTTCTTTTTGCACCGAAAACGGGGCAGGCTCTGTGCTGCGTATTCCCTTTTGTGCAATGGAGAGCAGCTAATTTCAATGGTGCGCAATATAGCGTGAACAATAAGTAAACCTAGGGCATTAGGATGTATGTACTCCATCCACTGAGCTGCTGAAAAATCTATCGACTGTAGTTCAAGCTGTAGTCGGCGGAGGGCGGTATTGCTCCGCATTTGACTTTACCTTCCTTCGCCTTCACAAAGTTGAGTGATTTCACCTCTCAGGTCCTCCTACGGAAGCAGAAGCAGAGCAGAGATTTTCCAAGCTGACCCTTCCTGTTTTCCTTTTAATTGCTGTTCATTTATTGGTTTTAACTGCAATCACACCCCACTTAAGGGAGAACCAATGCACTTTATAAAAAATAAAAGGAGGGAGAGTAAGAAATACTAAAACCGAAGACACAACCCTAAAATTCAAACAAGCATTCGTATTTTAGAGAGGAGAGGTGAGATTAGTAGGTAGGGGCCCCCGGAAGAGGGGGTCTGGGCGGGGCGGAGTGCGGAGGCCAGTGAAGAGGGGGGGGGGGGGGGGGGCAGGGTTTTCGGAATAGGAACAGAGCCGGAGGCCCCCAAATCCCTGCCGGGACCGCCACGCAAATATGTATCCATCCTCAGAGGATTATTATACTAAGGATATATATTGGCATGGTGGCCCCTGGGGTTTGGTGGCCCTGTGCAGGTGCACAGCTTGCACATGCCTAAGGCCGCCCCTGTAATGGCCATGTCTCCACATGGCTTGGCGGCCCTCTTACCAAAATTGGAAGCCTTGCCTACTCTAGAAAAGAACAGCCTGGATTTCAATTACATGGACCACATTTTCCTACGAACTGCGTGCGTCATGGGCTGTTGAATAACTTAGTAAACTGAAAGGTACCTTTTGGGGGTGTGGAATAACTTTGTCAACTGAAAGGTTCCATTCTCCCGTGGGGGCTGAGGTTCTTGCAAGAAGTGGCCTGGTACAGAAGAAGACATGCTGTGAGATGATAAATGGACCAGTAGAAAAAGAAGGAAGTAGAGTCGGCACAAAAGAAGGCGGGGGGGGGGGGGGGGGGGGATTGTGAGACACGTACCAGTACAGTAAAGGTTTGAGGCAGGGGGCTTACTATAAAAGTAGACACAGCTTTGAGGAAGTAATCTGTTAACTCTAAGATGTGAGCAGGGTCTTGAAGCAGAGCATCGACACATTCAAGAAGTAGGGAAACGCTGTGAATCATGGACCGACAAAAGAAGGAAGAAAAGCCCAAAGGTAGCAGGGGCTATGGACAGGCAACAGGCACAGAAAGAAGTGGAGTTGTGGGACGGAACTGGTAAGTACAGAAGGAATTTAGAGATGTCAGACTGGTGACCTGTACAGAGGAAGCAGGGGCCAACAGACGGGTTGCCTCTACGGAATGAAGCATGGGCCATCAGACTAGTGACCAGCACAGAAGTTTGGTGGAGGTGCTATACTGATGACTGGAACAGAAGGAACCAGGGACAATTAGACTGGTGGCCAGTGGAGAGGATAGCAAAGGACATCAGACTGGTGACGTTGTACAGAAGGAAGCAGGGTGCATCACACTGGTGACCGGTACAGAAGGAAGCAAGGGCCTTCAGTCTAGTGATCCGTACAATAGAAAGTAGAGGCCATCAAACTGGTAATCGCTACAGAAGGAAGCAGAGGCCATCGGACTGGTACAGTGGGAAGCAGGAGCCATCAGACTGGTGACTGCTATGGTAGGAAGCAGGGGCCATCAGAGTGGTGACTGGTATAATGGGAAGCAGGGGCCGTCAAACTGGTGACCGAACAGAAGGAAGCATGGGACATCAATCAAATGAGATTTGTAGAGCGCTGCTTATCACCCGCAAGGGTATTCAGGTGCTGGGGCTTTCTGCTGCTGGGTGTCGTCAGTCGAACAGCCAGGTATTCAGACCCTTTCTGAATACCTGCAAGGTGGTGTAGGTCCAAGTGTGGGCCCATTCCAGATCTTAGCTGCCTGATAGGAGAAAGAGCGACCGCCGCTCTTGCTTCAGTGGATGTGGGGGAGGTCCGGGCAATAAATCAATCAATCTGGGAATTGTAAGTGCGCTACTCACCCGTGAGGGTCTCAAGGCGTGGGGACGGGGAGGGGGGTCAGCAGTGCTGTTCAGCTGAAGAGCCAGGTCTTGAAATTCTTCCTGAAGGTGTTCCGGGAGGAGGTGCATCTGATGTCTGTTGGGAGCTCGTTCCATGTCTTGGCCGCAACGTTGGAGAAGGATCTTCCGCCTGCTTTGGCTCTGTGGATGGGCGGGGTTTCGGAGAGGACGAGGTCGGCTGATTGGAGGTTTCTTATGGGTACGTGGAGGGTGAATCTGTCATTGAGGTATTTGAGTCCGATGTTGTGTAGGCATTTGTAGGCGTGGGTTAGGATCTTGAGAGTGACTCTCTTCTCCACGGGAAGCCAGTGGAGCTTCCGTAGGTGTTGGCTGATGTGCTCGTGACGAGGATGCCGAGGACGAGTCTGGCAGCGGTGTTCTGTATCGTCTGGAGTTTGCGGAGTAGGGACTTGTTTATGCCGGTGTAGAGTGTGTTTCCATAGTCCAGCCTGCTGGTGATGAGTGCGTGGGTGACTGTCTTCCTTGTCTGGGGAATCCATTTGAACATTTTACAGAGGATGCAGAGGGTGTTGAAGCAGCTGAAGGTAACGGCGTTGACCTGTCCGTTCATTGAGAGAGATGAGTCGAGTACAATGCTAAGGTTTCTGGCATGGTCCTTGGGTGTTGGTGGGGTGCCGAGGGTGGTGGGCCACCAGGTGTTGTCCCATGCTGAAGGGGTGGTTCCGAGGACTTCTGTCTTCTCAGAGTTGAGCTTTAGGCGAAGGGAGGCGGAGTGCAGTTAATTGACTGGAGGGCTGGTGGAAGTTCACACACTGGTAGATTAAGGCTGGTTCCTGATTGTGAGGGCCTTGTAGGAATAGGTTACCACCTTGAACTGGCACCTATTGTGGACGGGGAGCCTGGGGTGAGGGTAGATATGGGCCCATCTGGGGAGATTAAGGATGAATCTGGCGGCTGACGGCTGAGTTCTGAATGGTCTGTAGTCTCTTTAGCAGGTGTGAGGTGACTCCTACATAGAGAGTGTTGATGTAGTCCAGGCAGCTTATGACAAGGGCCTGGGTGATGGTGCGGAGCCACTTGAAGACTTTCGGGAGCATGCAGAGAATGAGGAAGCAGGCTGAGGATACTGTGTTAATCTTGTTTTCCATGGTGAATTTGCCATCCAGTATAATGCCATGGTTCCTGATATGTTCTGTGGGTGCGGGTGAGTGTGAGAGTCCAAGTACTGCTGGCCACCAGGAGTCATCCAAGAGCCGTTCCATGGGGATGTTTTGCTCCCAAAAATATGTTTCTCTTTTTTGTTGGTGTTGAGTGTAAGGCAGTTGGTTTGCATCCAGTGGGAGATGCTGGTCATGTACGAGTGGAAGTTGGCCTTGGTGATGGATGAGTCTGCAGACACAGATAGGATGAGCTGGGTGTCGTCTTCATATTGTAGTGTAGTTCCTATAGATTAGATGTAGGACTGAGGTTGACTAGGTCTCTATCGAATATACTAGACTTAATTGTGTGTGCCAGCTAGCTCAGAGGTCACTAGAAACTTTCTCGAATTCACAAGAAGGGATTAGTCTCTGACAACCACATAAACATGACAACTTTGTTTCCCCCAAGATAAAACGTATCTTCAGAGTCATGGAAACAATAGATAGATATTTCACTCAGTCAATCGGCATGCTTCGTTTCACTAGAGGTGCGGAGAAAGTAAAAAGACGGGCGTTTTCAATAAAAGGTTTTATTGAACAGTCCTCTTTCTCAAGCATAAGAAATGAACTGCTACAATAGTAAAACTGTTTGTAAAATATAATTAGTACAGTACAAATAGTAGAATAAAATAATACTGTAAGAGCATTGTATGGTTCCTAAACCATATATAAATACATACATAAATAACAGAGGCTAAAAGTACTCAACTGGTGCTTCTAAAATACGCCTACCCCGGTGTACCTAACCTAAGCTTAATATGAGGGAAGGAGTAAGTGAGGTGTAGCTTAAGTTTTAGTATTCTTTTGCCAAGAATCTGCCCAAGATTTCTCTAAGGGTATAATCAGCTCCGTACCTTAGTTTAGAATGGAGAAGGTCAGTCTCAGTACTCGATTTCCCAACAACCCGTAAGGGTAGCTTGGAAACACTGGAGCTGGATTTCTCTGCAGGAGAAAAGACAGCGTCTCTCTCAGTGCGTCTGCTGGAGGGTCGGCTTCCTTCGGCACCTGCTGTAGCAGGGCGCGTCGGGCAAGTAGATAGTCGAACTGCTCCAAACCACCGTGTGTTTGCTTGGGCGAGTGTGGGCATATTTATACCTTGAAGGTGCCGACTTTGACATACAGTTGGACATAATAACGTCATCAAAGAGTCTCAGTTCTTTGGAAACTCCATGAGTTCTTGGATACATCAATACTCAAGCAAGGGGAAGTCCCTGACTGCTGAAGGCGGGTTTTTCCAAGAAATCGTTGTGGATTTTCGGAACTAGTGGAAGCAGCCCTGCCGTATTTGGACTGCATGAGCTATGCCTAAATATGGTTATGATTTCTATGCCTATATAAGGATATGGTGATTCATACCTATATAAGGGCATGAATCAGAAAACTTACAATAGGGTCCTAAAATGATACATAACAATATGAAATGATGTTCAGTCATAGGTCCTGACTAAGTTGGCCAGTGTGGACATATAGGCATTTAACAGAGTAAGGCTGAAGGAAGACCCTTAGGGGATGGTGCAGATAATGTTCTTGGGATCCTAAGTGTAGGGTGGAAGACAGAACACCTGGGTTCTTCCAGTGAGGAAAGATGCGATCCACTTGAGGCCATCTCCTTGAATCCCCATTTTTCAGGGCTGGGGGCTGCTTTAGGGCTGGGGCGCTGGGGTTGGGGTCATTTTTTGGGCTGGGGCCGTTTTAGTGCTCAGGGCGGGGGACAGGGGTTGGGATCGTTTTTGGAGCTGGGGGCTGTTTTAGGGCTGAGGAGGGGGCTCAGGTAGTGTTTAGGGCAGGCGCAGGGGCAATTACAGTACTGGAGGCAGGTTTTTTAGGGCTCAGGGCATTGGGGTTGGGGTGTAAACTTTACTACGCATATAACTTTATCAAGCATGCCTACACAATGAAAAACGTTGTAAAGGCATGTGTGCTAAACGAATGCGTGGTTGTGACGCATTTCTTGTTGCTACCATGTTGTTGAAGTGCGTGTGGTTTAACCAATGCTTGCTTCTGTCATACAACCCTTGGAGAGTCCTGATGTCGTCGGTGGCTGTGGTTAAAGCGGTTTCTGTGCTGTGGTTTGAGCAGAACCCAGATTAAGATGGGTCCAGGAGGTCGTTGTCCTCTAGTTGATGAGTTGGTGGTTACTGGCTTTTTCCAGGTCTTAGGCAAGGAATGGGAGCAGGGAGATGGTCTGGCAGTTCTTGAGCTCTTTTGGGTCTGCATATTTTTTTGAGGATTGGTTGGACTTCTGCATGTTTCTATTTCTCTGGGAAGTGGCAGAGGTGATGAAGATGGTGGTGAGTTCTTTGCTAATGGTATTGATCCCCAGGTTGACCATGTGATGGAGACACGGGTCCCTGGGTGCTCCTGAGTGGATAGAGCTCTTGATGGTAGAAGCGGTCTGCGTGGTGTATTGGTCCCATGTTGTGTTCCTGAGGTGCAGGTATAAGTCAGTGTGGTTAAAGAGGCAAAAGATGCTGCCGTTGGGTGGTTGGTGGTTGAAGTGCTCGTAGATGGTTGAGATTTTATTGCGAAAGAAATATTTTAGGGTGTCGCAGAGATCTTGGGAGGGGTGACTTTGTTCTTGGATGCTGAGGGATAGGCAAACTCATCGACGATGTTGAAGAGTTCTTTGCAGGATTAGAACTGGCTTCGAGGCGGGCGGTTAGAGCTTCCCTTTTCGTGTCTTTCAGGTGCTTGTGGTAGTTATTGAGTGCTAGCTTGAAGGTGGCTCAGTCGTTCGGCTCTTTTCTAGAGCCATCAGAGGGATGCCTGATACAATGGGAAGCAGAGGCCATCGGACTGGTGAAGTCGGGGACTGTGACATAGTGACCACACTTCTCAGATGGGAGCACCAACTATGAGACAGAGACCCACTCCTGAGAAGGAAGCAGGGCCTTTGAGACCGTGGTTGGTGCACGAGGAAACAGGACTTGTCAGCCAGCGCTGTACAGACAGGAGGGCATAAGAAAAGGGTTTTTACAAAAGGAAGCTGGAGGTGCCAGACTGTGGATATGACACAGGAATTGGCGCAAAAGAAAGCAGGGCCCCTAAGATAGCGAATGGGAAGCAGGGACTGAGTCAGAAGCCCCTTCTCAGCAGGAAGCCAGGGGCTATGAGCCAGGAACTGGTGCAGAAGGAAGCATGGCCGCCACGACAGGACTGTATAAAAGGAAGCAGGGGCCTGTGAGCAGGTAGTGAAGCAGAGGGAAGCAAGGCCTTTGAGACAGTGACTATAGAGGAGGTATCTGGGGCTGTGAGGCAGTGGTCGTCAGAATGGCGCCGGAAATGATAAGGAAGCTTGCTCTTTAAGACAGTGGCGGGAACCTCTCAGAGGGAAGCACCAGCTGTCAGTCAGGGCCCGTTTCTCAGAAGGGAGCAGGGGAGCGATGCATGAACTGGTACCGAAGAAAGAATGGGCGGTTAAACAGCAACCGTACATAAGGAAGCCGTTGTTGAGAGACATTTGCCCGCACAGAATCTTGCTGGAGCTGTGAAGAAAGTAGTGTAGGTCTGTGGACAGGGACTGTACAGATTGAAGCAGGGTATGTGAGAAAGAAACCGGTATTTCTTCTTTTCCATACAATGAGCGTGTTCAAAACATGACTTTTCAGAGCACACTCCCTGCCCTATTTCTAAATATATCCGGGAGCACTAATGCACCTTCCAATTTTTTATTTTGCAAATAATATGATAAAAGAGCAGCTCCCTGCCCGGTGCCACCGCCGGCCCTGGCGCGGCCGCTGATGTCATTGTTTTCCTCAGACGTACCGAAACCAGAGCCGAAAAACAAACAACGCGGCCTGCGCCAGCCTGTGCTGTTTTTTTGGGATGGGAGGCTGGGTGTGGCGGCTTTATTATTCTCAGGTGAAAAAAAACTGCATTTCGTGAACAGGTCTGAGGAGAGTCCATGAGAATTTGCCGTGCATTGGCCTGAAACTCGAGACACCGCCCTGTCCGAGGGACCCTGGACTCTTCTGGTCAGTGGCGTAATTCAAAACTATGCCCCCACCCCCTCTTGTAAAATGTGACGAGGGGCCATGAGTGTCTCAAATCTCACGGATATTAATTGGCCTTGGGGGGAATGTTGCTCCAATGCAGGTTTGGGGATTCCCTGGGCCAAAGGGGCTGCAGGGGCCTGAGGTTTGCCACTGACTCTGGTTACCTGTTCGGTGACACGGTGACTTGGGTCACACCAGGACACCGCAGTATTTGAGACCCCTGTGGGTATTAATACGGAAGCATATGTTTGACAAAGGTATTTTCTTCATTTCCCTGTTGTTTATTTTTATTAGGATTGGAAAGGAATCTTCACCTCTGGGCTTAAAGCCCGCTCCATTAATTGCCAATCTGGTTTCTTCATTCTGCTTTACATTTCTAAATGTTAATTTGTGTATCAGTACTGTGTCTTACTCTCTGTTATCTTTTCATCTTCCACTTCCTTCCATGGTGGTGTCATGTATAAAGAACTACACAAAGGGTAAAAACCGTCTGAAAATCAAATCGCTTGCTCTTGAAACAAAAGGCCACATCCTGAGTTTATGTATGTTTTCAGCACCTCAAAATTGGTCAAAGAGTTCACTACAAGGAACTTTGTAACTACAAAACCCAAGGGCTTGATTTACAAACTCCACTTTGTAGTACTTTTTGTAGTACATTTTGTATTACTACGGCAGTACTACAAAACGTACTACAAAGTGCTATCCACAAACTGCGCTTTTGTAATAATTTGCACTTCTGAGTAAGTTTACTACTTTTCGGTATTCGAAAGAGTAGGAAACTTACTCAAAAGTATGTTACCTTTGGTAACAGGCCCTATGTATGTAACTTGATTTCTTCTCTTACACCCTCAAACTATACCCACTTATTTCTATACATATTATTTCTCTGTGTAATGACCATTGTAATATATTGCATGTTCCATACTTGAAGTGTTACAACATCCTCTTGGCTTTTGCATCTTTGTTTTTCGAGCAAGGACAGCAAGGAGGAAGGTGGATGAAGAGATGATGTCCTGATTACTTAACCCCTTAAGCGCTGCCGTTGGCCAACGGTCGTTGCGAGCACTACCTTGCCAGTGCTGCGCACGACCATTGGCCGACGGGCCAGCGCTCGTTATTCGAACGTTCAAAACTGGGTGCTGAACGTTCGACACAGCTATGAGGTTAAAGATAATCTCACTACTCCGAGTCCTAATCTTTGCTTGACATAGTCATTTCTACCAGTCCCATTAACCTATGGTGTCTGACCAAAGGAGTTGCAGGGCTACATGGTAGATCTAAACACCTCTTACGGGTGGTGTCTATTTTTAGTTGCAAGGAGTGAGAGGAGCTAGAGTTAGGGTCTTAGCACCTGATTCAAAAAGGAAAAGTTAGACCACAAGTCTAACTTTGACCAAAAGTTTAACTTTGCTGCTTCTTGGTATCCACATAGGTAAAGTTAAACCAAAAGTCTAACTTAGACCAAAGGTCTAACTTTACTACTTTTCGGTATCCACAAAGGTAAAGTTAAACCAAAAGTCTAACTTAGACCAAAAGTCTAACTTTACAACTTTTTGGTATTCACAAAGGAAAAGTTAGATCAAAAGTCTAACTTAAACAAAAAGACTAACTTTGCTGCTTTTTGGTATCTACATAGGTAAAGTTAAACCAAAAGTCTAACTTAGACCAAAAGTCTAACTTTACAACTTTTTGGTATTCACAAAGGAAAAGTTAGATCAAAAGTCTAACTTAAACAAAAAGACTAACTTTGCTGCTTTTTGGTATCTACATAGGTCAAGTTAAACCAAAAGTCTAACTTAGACCAAAAGACTAACTTTACTACTTTTTGATATTCACAAAAGAAAAGTTAAACCAAAAGTCTAACTTAGATCAAAAGTTTAACTTTGCTACTTTTCGGTATCCACAAAGGTAAAGTTAAACCTAAAGTCTAACTTAGACCAAAAGTCAAACTTTACTACTTTTTGGTATTCACAAAGGAAAAGTTAAACCAAAAGTCTAACTTAGATCAAAAGTCAAACTCTGCTACTTTTCGGTATCCACAAAGGTAGAGTTAAACCAAAAGTCTAACTTAGACCAAAAATCTAACTATACTACATTTCGGTATTCACAAAGGTAAGTTATTACTAGTAACTTTACTACTAGTAATTTTATTACACTCATGACTCGGTTTGCAAAGTAGCAAAGCATAGGGGGGCATATTATCAACAAATACGATATTTATCGCTATCTAGGCTAAGCGGCTATTTTTTTATCGCCGCACATCACTGGAATTTATCGCTGAGATAACGTGCTATTAGCAACGTTTATCTCAAAAGCAATAAAATTCCAGGTGATAGCGTCAAAATCCGTGAATATCGCTGAGAATACAGCGATATTCACGCATTATCGCTAACAGGGTCTTAGCCATTATATCCAACTCCCATTGGATATAATGGCTAAGAACTGGTCTGAGCAGGTGTTAGTTTTTGGAGATATTCTCGCTTAGCGCGAATATTTCCAATGCTACGCCTGTGTTGGTAATAGGCGATAGCGAGGTTAGCAACTGCTTTCAGTCGCTAACAGGTTGGGAACGCCCACTTTGCATATCATTAGCGATAAATATCGCTGACATGCAAAGCGGACCCCAAACCGCTCGCTATCGCCTACAAGCTGTCGCTAACAGCAGTTAGCGACAACTTGCTAATAGGGCGATAGAATTAAGCGGCGATAATTCCCTATCGCCACCCTTGATAATATGCCCCAGGGTTTCTTCTTTGCAAGTACAGAAAAAATGGAATTAAAAAAAAGTTGAGGCTACCAATAAAAACTAAAGTAAGTGTACTGGAAGCAGGAGCAAGACTGCATTCTCCTTCTGAAATAGTAGATAGGAGCATTTACAGTGAGGTGGGGAACTAGACCAGGAACTAGTAAGGGGTTTTTAGGTTTCAGGGCAGTGTAGTGTTATGGGATAGTAAGAGTTTTTTTTAGTGTTTATGGAAGGGTAGCATTAAGGAGAGGTTCTGAGTTTTTAGGGATCAGGGAGAGGTCTTCTAAGGTGGTAGTAGGGGGTTTTATGATTCAGTGAAGGGTAGCATTAAGGGGTAGTAAGGGATTTTTCAGGGTTTAGGGAAGGGTAACCTTATGGTGTAGTAATGAGTTGGTAGGGTTCAGGACTTTCTAGCATAAAAGGCAGTGAGGTGTTACTTTTAGAGTTCAGGGAATGATAGCATTAGGCGTTGTAAAGGTTTTTAGGGTCAGGGAAAGGTTGCATTAATGGGTAGTTCAGGGTTTTAAGAGTTCTGGAATGGGAAGCAGCAAGGGGTGCTAAGGAGCTATTAGAGAACAGTAGGATACATTAAAGAATGTATGTAAGAAAAATTCAACATATTTTAAACTGAAATAGATAATAATGAAGGAGACTATATTATACCTCGACAATTTCAACTCAACTTTAATGTATTTGACATTTTAAAAGTCAACTATATTATAACCTGCCATTCAGCAAAAATATAACACGGGGGGGGGGAGGTAATTTCCATGCCAAACTTTGCAGGGCAAGGTAATGCAAAACATGAAAATGCGTACGCACCTGTGAGGCCCATTAATTGTGCTTCCACTACGACAGTTGTAACTGGAACCTGCTGTGCCAGTTTCCATCTGGCTTAAAGTGCCCTGTAGATAGTTACTCACACATGGGATCCAGGGGGGTCTGGCTCTATTTGCTTTGAAGGTAGCAGGTTTGCCTTAACAAAATGCAACAAACAGACTGAGCAACAGATTTCTGCCTCAGTGTTCATTATACTTAAAGATATTTAAGCCTAGTGGTTTTCACAGGATGATTATGTATGAGATAAAGAGCAATGTGACCTGAAAAAGAGCTGCAGGGCCACATTATTCCTTTTCCATGGGAACAAATTATTGGTGGGGCCCATGACATGCATGCTGCTACATCGAGGAGAAATGCCGAGCGTGTCCTATAGGATGTCCCGACTCACGTATTACATGATCCATAGGAAAGGCCGAAGGATTGAACAGATCCGTCCAGACTTCAGAACCATAAGTAAGCTGATTATGTATTCATGTTGGCTGGCACCAATCAACCAGCCCTGGACACCCAAACTGCACTCACTGAAGCCCTATAGCAGAGGGAAAGTCTTAAAAAATAGAGGTGGTGGAATAATTAGCTAGACAATGTGCCACTGATAGCGCGCGCAGGTCGCCCGACCCTAAGTTTTACCAGATTTCAGGCACTTTTAAAGACAAGCGGCCATTTTAGCAATAATGCGCATGAGCGAAAACATCCCTCCAAAACTGAGAGTGCGTCACATCACATGGGTATGACCGACGCATGCGCAGACTGGATTTCTGCGAAGCAGCCATTCTGTAGTATGCAAGCTTTGTTAGGATTAATAGACACATAGGCAAGCGTCTCTGGGACACCCGCGTGTACTGTAAAAGTGCGATATTAATGACAAACGGGATTGGTTAATACTATTACAGGTTAACGAGGTTCATGAATGTGAGCAAGTCGCTTTACGTGCGAATCCTTGCTCCATCAATCCCCTCTTTGATGATATTTACTTTCATCACTATTATTGGAAACAGATGCCAACTTCGTTTCTCACATATCACTCATCTCGATTTCAACAAATTTGTTATTGAGCTTCTTCTCAGCATCCTTATTAGGATGGAAACTCTTAGCCTTTTTATAGATTTGGTTTCTCAACTCTTCTAATTCAAGTTCGTCAATATTTCTCTTGACTCCTCTCTTGTTTACCATATACTTCTTTCTGCACTTTTGACATTTGCAGCAAATAATTATAATAAACACAATCAAACTTATTCCAGCTATTGGCATCAGTATTTTCCCAACAAGACTGCGTCCTATGTTAGAAAACCAACTACCTACAGAGGAGAGACCATCAGTCAGTTTCTTCCAGGCACTATCAACCTCCAGTGGTTTGAGTTCTTTTTCCAAATTAGTTATGTTTTGCACATATTTCTTAATTTCTACGCTTTTATCAGGAATGTAAGTGCAACAATGTTGCGCCTTCAGCATCCTGAAGACTCCGCCCTCTTTTGCCAATAAGGTATCAAGAGCAAGCCGATTCTGTAAAACCATTGATCTGATCGCAACCATTTCAGTATTGACCAGCAGGAATCCAGCAGCAGTGTCAGTTGATAACCGATCCACTACTGTAGATAATTTGCAAATACGGTGAGTATTGAGAACCACTCCCACTCCAGGTATCAGTGCACTAAATATATCACCTATAATTTCTCCTACACTTTCACGTCTACTACGTACTAAACCATTAGTATTTTCATTGCTTCCAGCGGCGTTGTTCACATGGTATATTTTCGGGAAGACAATACCAAAATAGCAGCTTCCATACCAGTGATCCGGCAATTTGAAATAAGCCTTGTTTCCACATATATAATAAATTCCGGGAAACACAGGTTCTGACCCATTTTTGAATCCCCAACCTCCAATTACCTTGTAATTATGTTCGCATTCACTGGAACCGATGAATACATTGTTATAATAACTAGTCTTTTCTCTATGAAGACATAGTTTCCCTTTCCGTTCAAAGTCCAGCAACAGTGCAGGATTAGCTTCGCTATTTGAGGTGCTTTCCATGTTTTCAGCCCATTTAGGAGTTTTCTGTCTCTTATCATTGGCCTTTCTTTGGAAACTCTCCCTTCTCTTTTCTGCCATTTTCAAATACATTTTCTCTTGCTCATGTAATGAACAAGTCAAATTATCTCTGCGAGCTTCATTTAAATCTATGTCACCTATAGTCAGGAAGCATTCTCCCATGTAAAGAGTCACTTCGCTTCTAACATGTACAATGTTCAGGTTTCCCCAAATAGGAAGTTCAGAAAAAATCACGTCAGTGTTTGAATAGTAGTACTATAAAGTGCTTCTCTAAAACAAGCTTGCTAATATACTACAGGAAATTCCATAGGTCAGGGGTAAATGGTGATAGGTCACGCCTTCAGCTACTGAAGTGGGTAGCTTCATGCAGACATAACAATCTTCTATTTCCATAGCTTCTACATAATGCACTAAAAGATTCGCAAAAACATTTAAATGTGTTCTGTTTCTCATTCTGTGAAAATGTAGTCCTTCCTCATCTGGTGCTTCTAAGTCAGGTCGTGTTTGTTTCAGGCTAACTGAATTGTCACGTCTTTCTACACTTCGTGGTGTTTCTTCGTTATGTACAACTTCTGTGTCTAGGGTCATCGATTTAGTAGGGTACAAGTTAGTATCTTTACTTATCCTAAAGGTATAAAGACTGTTAGTCCTATCCATACTATTATAACTATTGCTACGCTGCATAAGCATATTTTACAGCAAGTTTTACAACAATTCCCTCTAGGTCTTCCATTCACATTTGAATCAGACATTTTTGCTCACAGGTGGCTGTCCAACCCCTCTTTGTTTCTCAACACAAGAGGCTTACGCAGTTTTACTTTCAAGTTGGGTCCTCCTCCTCAGGACTCAGATCCTCAATCGAATCCTGATCGCTTCTGTTTCTTATTTCGGGATCATCAATTTCTTCCAACACCAAATAGGTCCATTCAGGACTTTGGTAGTTTTTGTTTTGTCTTTTTATCCTGGTACTGCGTCTGTTTTGCTGAGTTCCTGTTCTCTGTCTTTCACTAGCAGCTCTTTTTCGGTCTTCTATTTTCTCTTCCACTGTTTTTAGTCTTAATTTCAGTCTCTTTATGTATCTGGGTTCACTTTTCTTCTTGAGCCTTTTAGCTATTACTGTAGTTTGGCTCTCTTCACAAGCTCTTTTATTTTCGTTCTGTTGTGGCACTATTGTTTTGGCAGTGTCTTTTTCCCTTCCTGTCTGACTAGTTCCAGGTCTTTCTTTAGTTTCTTCTGCCTGGTTTCTAAGCTGGCCTTGTTCAGGTATATATTGTATTGGTCTTTGGTTTTCAACTGTTTCTGGTTCTGCCTCCTGAACACGTTCGTCTATGTCTATCTGTTCCTGTTCATGCACTTCGAACCCTTGATTTTCTTCCGCATGAACTTCAGCTCTAATTACTATCTGTCCCTTTTCAGTTTCTGGAGTCTTTGGAGGTGTGTCGATGACTTGGTCTGTCTCTACTTGACCTATGTCCTGATCAGGTCTGACGTGAATCTCGATAACCTGACCTTCTTCTTCTACTCCTGTCTCGTCCTCACTATCCCACTCTCTATCTAGATAGGAATACTTTCTGGTTCTTATTGGATCAAGAATCAGATCGTCTGCCGGGAACCATTCGTCATGACTGGTGCTCGGTAGTATGACATCAGCTAGATCCGGACCCTCGTCTGGAGTCTCCTCAGCTGCACCACCTTCAGCTTCAGTCGCTTCTTCTCCGGTTACCTTCTTGGTATGGCTGGCGTGGATCCACTTTGGCACACCGGCGCACTTCACAGCAGTGGTAGTGACAAGGATCACTTGCCTCAGTTTTCCCCACTTTGGTGCAAGGCAACTCTTCCGGGTGTGTTTCTTCAACACAACCCAATCCCCAGGTTTCAGTTTATGGGCTGGAGTTGTTGGCCATTCGACAGCAGCCTCCCCAATCTGGTGAGAGATAGAACGCACTTGGTCACCCAGCTGCCTGCAGTATTCTAGTACCAAATCATCAGAAATACTTAGCAGTTTGTGTCCAGGTACCCATGCTTGTCGCATCACTCTTCCCATTAGTATCTCATGGGGGCTCAGGCCTGTTTTTCGGTTTGGAATGCTTCTTAATCCCATCAGGACAAGAGGTAATGCCTCTATCCAGTTCAATTTTGTAGAATTACACATTTTTGCCAGTCTTGATTTTATAGTGCCATTCACTTGTTCGACTATTCCAGAAGCCTCTGGATGATATGCACAGTGTAGCTTAGGCTCAATCTTGAATGCTGTATAGAGCTCTGTTAAAACTTCGTTGGCAAAGTGCCCACCTCTGTCTGTTTCAATTGTTTCTGGAAATCCATACCTAGGTATTAGCTCCTTAAGTAACAATTTTGCTACAGTAATGGCATAATTTTTATTTGCTGGGTATGCTTCCACCCACCTTGAGAATAGGCAAACTATCACTAAGACATACCTATATCCTTTGCACATGGGTAACTGAATAAAGTCTGCCTGTAGTCTGACGAAGGGGCCTTCTGCCTTTCCAATTGTACTTTGCTCCACTACAATCCTTTTCCCTGGGTTAAACTGCTGGCACACCAAACACCTTTGGCAAAGCATCTCCGCAATGTTTCTGAACTTTGAGTTATAGAACACTTCATGGAACATACGGCACATCGCATCCCTCCCAATATGTGTGTCTCCATGGATCATCCGGGCCATTGGGGCAACCATGCTATCTGGTAACACAGGCACACCCGTCTTATCAACCATAACACCATCCCTTTCTCTGGGCTGACATTCCTCAGTCTCCCATCTTTGCTTTTCCTCCTCCTCTGCTGCTTGCTGCAACTCTTTCAGTTCCCTCCAAGAGGATACATTCTCAAACACCATAAGTTGGCAGCTGTTTCCACCTCCCCATAATTTAATTTTTAGGGACATTTTGTATCGGGCACAATATTGTGCAATTTGGTCAGCATATCTATTTCCGGCTGTCTCATCGTCATTACCAGATTTGTGAGCAGCACATTTGACCACCGCCAATTCTTTGGGTAACTGGATTGCTTCCAGTAGGTTTTGTACCACTTTTCCATTTCTGATAGGGGTACCTGAGGAAGTCATAAATTCTCTTTGCAACCATAGCTGGCCGAAGTCATGAACAACCCCGTAACCATATTGACTGTCAGTGTATATGGTTACTCTCTTATTTTTCCCTTGCTTGCAAGCTCTTGCCAAGGCAATTAACTCGGCTACTTGGGCAGATTTTATTTCACTTAAATAGGATGCTTCCAGGGTCGTTTCTAGAGTGACTACGGCATAGGCAGCACTCAACCCTCCATCCTCATGTCTCAAACAGGAGCCATCCACAAACATCACAAGGTCCTCTATAGGTAGAGCCGTTTCTTTTATATCAGGTCGTGGTTTGGTGCTAAACTCAGTTAAGTCAATGCAATTATGTTCAATTTCACCCTCCACTTCTGCATTTTGGGTGATTGGTAACAAGGTTGCAGGGTTCAAGACATTACATCGGGAAATTATCACATTCTCTGCACCAATAAGAATTCTCTCATACTTAGTCAGCCGACTAGGTGTGAGGTACTGGGTCTTGGTTCGGGTCAACAGAATCACAAGTGAATGTGGAACATAAACCGTTACAGGATGTCCCATGACAATGTTTTCACTTTGTTCCAGACTAACGCAAGTGGCAGCTACTACTTTCAGACACCCAGGCAGTCCAGCAGCCACCGGGTCCAGAGTAGCTGAAAAGTAGGCCACTGGACGTCTGGTCAGTCCATGTTCTTGTGTTAGGACTGAGAGTGCACAATTGTTTCGCGTATCACAGAACAATTCAAAGTTCTTGGAATAATCAGGCATTCCTAATGCAGGAGCTGAGCACAGACAATTTCGTAATTTTATCCAGGCAGTCATGCTTTCATCATCCCAGCTAACTGGATCATCTACTCCTTTCTTGGTCATTTTTATCAATGGCTTGGCTAAAACAGTAAATCCCACAATCCACTGTCTGCAGTATCCCACAACCCCTAGGAACATTCTGACTTCCTTCTGGGTTCTAGGTAACTCCATATCTCGAATTATTCTAATTCTTTCTGAAGTAACCCTTCTGATACCTTTTTCTATCTGGACCCCCAGATATTTCACCGAATTTTTACAGAACTGCAATTTGTCAGGTGATACTTTATGTCCTCCTTTGCCTAAATGATTCAATAAGGCAATGGTATCAGTAACACAGTCGCTTTGACTTTTAGACGCCACTAGAAGGTCGTCTATGTACTGAACCAAAACGGATTCCTTTGGCAGGACTAAGGACTCAAGGCATCTTTTTAAGATCTGATTAAAAATGGAAGGACTTTCTGTGTACCCCTGGGGACGCGATTCCAGACGTAGACATGACTGTCGAACTCAAAAGAGAAAAGAAATTTGCTGTCTGGATGCAATGGGATGGAAAAGAATGCATGACATAAGTCAATGACAGTGAACCATTCCGCATTCCATGGAATCTGGTACAAGATCACTGCAGGGTTTGGCACAATAGGACAGCAAGGTACAACGATCTGGTTTACCTTTCGGAGGTCCTGCACTACCCTGTACTTTCCGCTAGGCTTTTTAATTCCAATTATGGGAGAGTTACAAGGACTGCTCATTACTTCCTGTATGATGTTTGACTCCAGTAACCTGTTTACTTCCAATGCGACTCCAGCTTTTACTTCTGCACTCATTTTATACTGTCTAGTTTTCGGGTAGGTAGCATTGGGTTTAATGGCTATTTTAACTGGGTCCACATTTGCCATTAATCCTACATCTTTCCCAGTGAAATCCCACACCTCGGGTATCACCTTTTGTTGGAGTTCTTCAGGTAAGTCGTGAATTGTCAGAGCTTTAATTGCTGCATCAGGCCTTAGCAACATAAGTTTGTACAGGCCATCTTAGTCTGGGGTCTGAATTTCGACGCCTTTTGGAGTGCAAAAGATGGTACAGTTCATTTTGCACAACAAATCACGTCCCAGTAGATTCACTGGACTAGAGTCACAGACAACAAATCTGTGCATTTCTTTAAAATTCCCTATAGAAATCTCCATTGGTTCAGTTACAGGAGTACTAATTATCTGATTTGATACGCCCACTACTTGGATAGCTTCTCCCGAGAGGGGTAGGTTTGGAACGTCCGCTGTTCTCACAGTCGAACGGGTAGCACCAGTGTCCAACAGAAAGGTGACGTCATTTCCTTCAACCTTTCCTTCAATGTATGGACCTGTCTGGTCTACCGGTAAGGAGGCGCCAAGCACGCACTCCTCTTCCTCCCCCCTCAGGCCACGTCAGTATGGTTCATCACAGAGGAATGTATCATTTAACAGGAATTGTGAAGTTGCTGCATTTCTCTCATTCCCTCCTTCCCGTAGCTCAACCCCCTCATTCTGTGGAGTCTGATTCTTGTAATTAGGTCTAGGAGCTCGAGGCAATGGATGCTGATTTACCTGTTGCTGATTCTTTTGTGGCCCCTCTTTCTGCACCTGTGGATTTAAACCATTTATGGGGGCATTACCAGCCTGCAAATGTGGACATTCGTCTCTCCAGTGCCCTATCTGACCGCACCCGTGGCAGGGGAACTTTTTCTTAGCCTCTTCTTTGCTCATCTTTACACGGGGCTTCCCTCCTCCCCCGGAGTTAGTGTTTTGAGTATTGTTATTCATTTTACTTAACTGTTTCTCCTGTTGCTCAGCCAATTTTACTTTTGCCCACATAACCTTCTCCTTCAGGGCCTTCTTTTTGTTCTCCATCTCATCCTCACAGTACTTGGCGTACTTGAGAACCTCATCTATGGGCTTTCCCTGCCAACAGATTTTATTATCCCTGATCCACTGGGATATTTCAGGTCTCAAACCCAGCACGAATCGATAAATGAAATGGGTCATGTCCTTCATTTCAATGTTATCGATCCCACTGTAGGTTTTGAATACCTGCAATAATCTTTCATAATAGGAATGCACAGTTTCGTTATGATCCTGGGTAGTTCTATCTATTCGGGTCCAATCAGTTTCTTTTGCTGGCACTTTTCATTTTAGATATTGTATGACTTGATCATACTTTCTCATTACATCTGGAGAAGGAGCTCCGGTTCGGGAGTCTCTCGCATATTCATCACTGGGCCAATCAATTGCAACCTTGCACTCAGTCCATAAATCTACAGGAACTACAATGTCAAAGAACCCATCCATGTCCTTCAGGAGACACTTTTGGACTTTCACAAATCGCTCCACCTGCCTATACCACTCCACTGGCTTCTCTCTTAATTTTGGGAAATCATTGGTAAAAGACACAATTTCTTGTCGGGACCACGGGACATGTACATAATTCCCACCTGGGACTTCTCTCATGGGATACAGTTTTTCTGCTTGGCCTACTTCTTTTAACATGTATTTGGAAGTCTTTGGTTTGGCCTTACTATCTTCCTTTTTCTTTGCCCATCTGGCTTTCCATTTATCTAGATCTCCCCATTTCTGCAGTATGTTCAGCAATTCCTTTATCTGTATTTTCTTCCCTGACACATTCATGTTCTCCAAATCCTTGTCGGAGAATTCTGCTTTATAAGGCTTCTGCAAGACTTTCGATCGACTTACATCAATTCTCATACATATCAGCAGCAGTGTCCATTAATTTTTCGTGGAGCACTCTGGTGTTCCGGGTAAGGCTTTTGCTGATAAACAGCAACTCTTCTTCACTAAGAGTATTCAATCTGTCTAATCCCACATTTCCAGCCATTAGTTCCTCCATTTCTATCCTTAGCCTGTAGATATCTAAAGGTTTGGGCTGGGGATTTTCCCTTTCTATCTCTTTAGTCCATCTATCCAGTTCTTCTGGAGTCACCACTGTGGCACTCCTGATCCCTGAAGTGGTTTCAATTAGGACTTCCTTTGCCTTAGCCAGATTTCCTACCCGTGGTTCACTGCTTCCAGGCTCCCTTATGGGCAAATCCATTAAGGAGATCACGGACTCACATTCACTTGTCTGATCATCAACTATGAGCGGCTCTTTTCTTGGGGGTGCTGCAATTGGAGTAATAACTGGAGTTTTTGGACTAACCTGCCTATCCCCATAAAGAGGTATAGCGGGACCAATAGTTACTGGAATTGTTAAGGCGTCAGGACTGGGATGTATCTGAGCTATAGTCTGAATTAGGTCATTTCGCTGCTTAATCAGGGCCTCTCTTTCCCGTTCATGCAACACCCTTTCCGTCGAGTTGTCATGCATCACTTGGGGTACTAAAGGAGGGTATATACTCGGGGCAGTTGGGATTACTAATCCTGGTCTGTCTTCTCCAAAAGGTCGGTAATTTGGGACTGCTGTTCTAGGTCTGCAAAAATCGTCACTATTACTGGGTTTGCTACCAACACCAGATACATCTGTCTCGCTGGCCCTTCTACTTCTTGGATGTCGGAAAAAATGATTTTTCGAGCTTAGGGTCCCAGACTCTTCAGCGTAAGGAGGTGGATTTTTCATTAACGAATCCTCCATGTATTCATCCTCTGAATCCCCCATAGCCATTAGATGTCGAGTTTTCTCTACCTTTTTCCCTCCTCCTTGTTCAGTTACCCCAAACATCAGAAATAGTCCCTCAACCATCATATTCTGCCTCCACTGCTTCATCTTTTGCTCTTTTGTTTCTCGCTGCAACTTTGGATACCATTTGCTCACTCCCTTATCCATCCGGGGCCTGTCACGCTCTAGAGCCTCAATCTCCCATTCCTCTAAAGCTTCATATTGCGTTAATCTGGGTCGGGGTGTAATTCATTCATTCGGGTTCTTAAGTTAAACAGGATTCTACCATTAAAGGTACCATCGAGGGGAAATGCTAGGACTCCGTCATCTTCAGTGTATTTTACCCAATTTTCCAACCACACACAGGTATGATACCCTTTATCAAACATCATAAAGGATGCAGGAGTATTAGGAGGTGGAATGATCACACCCTCCCTAGTTCTAATGGGTTTGTCTTTCTTAAAATAATTCTTGATCTTTTCGGCGAATGACAATTTTCTCTTCCCTCCGTACATATTGTAAGGTCTACCTCTTAGCATCTGTTCCTTATGAAAACCTAGGTTTTGCGGATTAGGTAAGAATTCGGGATACCACATACACCTTTCCAAACTATCTTCAAGCTCGGATTGATTAATTTTGTTTACTTATGTGCTTCCAATGCCAGTGCGTCTTCCAACTCACGGCAACCAATCAGCACTGAGGTGGCAAACTCTGTTGACCAATGGGTGTGCGGCCCCTTCGTGAGACACGGTCTCACTCTTCGGCGCTCACCCCTTCCTTACAATTCTGGCTTCGCTACACTCCCGCTGGCTCAACCAATACCAGCGCGGCACAGAGTGACGTCAGTGCAGCCTTGCGACCGACTCCCTCCTTCACAAGGTAACGGAAACTTTGAATTTTTCTTAAAGTGCAAGTGCTGATTTTTGTTAACAACGTATAACGTTCACCACTGTGCTTGAGGGTTTTAAAAAGAAAGAGGGTTTTTCTTTTACTGCAAGTAAACCACTTTTGTCTACTTTTCTTTCACTACGGATAGATCTCTTCTGCCTATCCTCTCCCCCAAGCAATAGAGAACCTGCTACTCCTCCGACTAATCCACTTCTTTCCGGGATATATACTAAGTCAAACTTTCACCAGCGAACTCTTTTGCTGTCACTCAAGCTCCAAAGAACCTATTACTCCTGCCCTACGTGACCCTTACTAGGTGATATCACAACGGGAGTTTCATCAGGGTACTTGTAGCTAACATTTATACCTCAAAAATTCAGGAAAAATCCTAATTAGCGCTTCCAGTTCTGCCTAACCATGCACTAATCTCCCTCTTAGCCAGTGACCTCACAGCCAAGTGGATTCTACTTACCACCTGCTATTTTATTTCCCCGGGGATTCTAAACAACATAGAACACTTACTCACAGTCTTACATGCAATAATATAGCAGCATTTCATGAGATATAAAAAAACCCTTATTTCATAACATTTAAATGCAAAAAAACGTATTTTAGCAGCACAAATTTTAGCAGCACATTTTATTTTTCATAGTTCATCAGAAACTATCCTATCTACTTATCTTAACTAGTCCTAACCATCCTCTGCTACCAGAAAATACTGATAGCGCGCGCAGGTCGCCCGACCCTAAGTTTTACCAGATTTCACGCACGGGCCCATGACGTGATTATTGACAAATATTTTTGTGAGTCGGGCGGGTTTACGCACCACTATCAGTACTCTGTATGTGTTTACCTTTAACACTACTACTTATGTACCTGACTTACCACAGGCACATATTCTCCTGATGAATCAGGAGCTAGCAGTGGACAAGAGATAAGATAATAATCTAAAACACTTTATTCATCCTATAATACTTTGAATTATATTGACCACAGACACCTGGAGGGTTTTAAAAGTTTTATATAGTAAGTAAAATTCAGAGTGACAAGAGTATAAGACTTATACAGATCAAAATATCAATAATCAGGATTACAACTATAATGTAGCTATGGATGAGGGCAAGCACCATTGAGTGCGGGTGGAAAACTACGGGATAAGGGAAACAGGGAACATGCTATTCAGTTTCAGGCTTATACTAAGGTGGACAAGTTTAAAGCACATTAGTCAGTGAATTTCTAAAGACCTATAAGTGAAAACTGATCTTGGTCTAACTATTAATTCAAACCGAAATTCTAAACACAAATACATTTTAGATTCACGCTAATTTAAGTAAAACAGTTTCAACAATATCCTACAGGTAAGGGAAAATTGGAACACAACTAATAAACAGTTTGCATATACGACATAGGAGATGACCGAGAGAATATCATGGGCATAGAGGCTTTATTAAAGAGTAGGAGGAAGGTGGATAGAAAGACGAACACCCACAGATAATATTTACCTAGGACAGGAATGAGGACTAACCCTGGCCACGGGTCAGCTTTGGGAAAGGCGAGGACAAGGACCCTCAAGGATTTAGGATGCCAGTAGGTGAGCAGGTACAGCTCACGGACAATCAGGACAGGATACCCCTCAGGATTTGGGTCAGGACTGGGCTCACCAAAGGGCACGACCAACACCTGCAGCTTCGGATGCAACGCCTGCACTACCCCCTCTCTGCACGGAATCCGCCAGTAACCCCGATTGGGCTCTCGAATCTCCCAGCAAAGTGCTTCGCCAGCACTTAAAACTATTTCCACCCCTTGGAGTTTGTGGAAATCTCGGACAGAGTGCTCCGCAGCTCTCTGTATCAATTACCTATAGAGTTCGTAGGGTCGGTGACAGGTCTGCTACTCGGACAAGTCGGACAATTTCTCTATCTAAACTAGGCTAGTTATACCCTTTTTTCGGGTCCTAGACCACCCACAAATGTTGCAAGTGACAGGATCCCCAACTTAGGATTGGTCAGGAGAGGTGGTTAGGTCATTGTCACCACCTAAAATTCTGGGTTCCCATGTTTAATATTCATATTTCGTATCCACCCCTTACATTCCAGTTCCCAGGGCATGAGAAAGGTGTAAAACAATAGGGCGCCCATAAGAAAATACATTTGTAGCAGTTTTAGGTACAGCCAAAATCTTCTCTCGGTGCACGAAAGTTGTCCCCAGGCGCATCTCAACTTCAGAAGCCAGCTGGCTTGGTGTTGCTTCTGCGCAGTTTGAATTCTCCATCATCACATGACGGGGTTGTAATGGGTTTCAAAGATGGAGCGGCTCCCCACTCCCAGGCCCACAGATACGCGGAACGTGAAAAGTAAGCGAAAACAAATTAGAAACACAGAAGAAATGAATACGCTGTACACCATGATAAGCTACACTTCACCCCTTACTTTATAATAACTATAGCGGTTAGGAGTTATGCAGAAATAGATAGAAGTGCAAAGCGGCATGGGCAAGCAGAGAGCGTGTTTAAAGACAAGCGGCCATTTTAGCAATAATGCGCATAAGCTAAAACATCCCTCCAAAACTGCGAGTGCGTCACATCACATGGGTATGACCGACGCATGCGCAGACTGGATTTCTGCGAAGCAGCCATTCTGTAGTATGCAAGCTTTGTTAGGATTAATAGACACATAGGCAAGCGTCTCTGGGACACCCGCGTGTACTGTAAAAGTGCGATATTAATGACAAACGGGATTGGTTAATACTATTACAGGTTAACGAGGTTCATGAATGTGAGCAAGTCGCTTTACGTGCGAATCCTTGCTCCATCACCACCATGTAACATCATCATAGGATAAGCTGGCAAACCCCTACCATGACATCCTTTGTAGTTATAGCTTAGGTACAACATTTGCAATGCATATTTTGTGTGCACCTAGGTATTTATGTGATTTACAATGTATATTTCCATACATAAACAACGGCAGGATCTCAAAGGGTTGTGATCATGTTATGTTTTTTTAGAGCTCTTAACCCACCTGCTGACTGTGTGAAAATTATACAAAAACAACAGAAAAACAGATATTATTACAAATGAAAATGTGAAAAGGACAGTGAAAATGTTTTTAACTTATGTATCACGTGCGTTTTTTACACTTTGCAAGAGGTAGCAGACTTTACAAATGCCCCAAACCACAACATTAAAACAGCAGGAATATAACTTTGCTTGGGAAGTTTTTCACCAAAGAAAACAGTTATTCTGCTTTGAATATTATAAAATTAGGAGCTATGGGTCTGAGACAATTGGAGCATTTTGTGTTTCCACTTACCTTTTAGATATTTTGATCGCTCTATGTCGCCTCTTTTTCTTTCTGAAAGTAGGCAACTGGCAATATATAAGCCTCAAACAGGTCCAGCCATTAAACATTAAACATTGTCAAAAGTTCGGGTCACACCTATGGCATTTTATCAGTTGCGGCTGCCACTAACAAAGGGTGGTAGGGTGGGAAGGGAGAGCCCGGGGGACAGATTAATAATAATAATTTTTTTTAAACGTACTAGACGCTGCAGGCCTCCTCCCGCGTTGCACCGTTCCTGCTGGCCTCTTCCTGGGTCCCAGTAGCACCTGGGACAGACTCCCTGCCAAACCCTGTGCTGTAAAGCAGCACTGGGATTGGCCTCAGTGGGCAGAAAAAACACTCCGCTCAGGTCATTGAGTCTGTGGGGTTTCTCCAGCCCAGCTGCTGAATGCAGCCGGGCTGGAGAAACCTAAGTGCGCAGGTGTGTTTTGGTCAGCCTGAGACAGCCGGCCAAACACACATGAGTACTTAGGGAGTGTACACCCTCCTATGCCACGCTCCTCCATGCATAAGCTGGCTCAGAGCCGGCAAACAAAAAATAAAACAATGCTATGCTAAAACATCATTTTATTTTTTTCGTTTGCTGGCTCTGAGCCAGCCAGTTGGGCAAGGCTCCTCCGCCATTGAGGAGTAGCCACCACTGGATCCTATCATAAATTATTGTTGGAGCCAGTGCTTACTTCGTAAAAGAATAAGTGCTGTGGCCCAAAGTTTTGCTCTGGAACCGCTTTCGAATGAAGTGGGTGCCAAATACCAAGGGTATGGATCTTAATTCCACCTCAGGTCTCTTCATCGGTCATCTGATTCTCTAGGCCCCTTTATCTCACTCTTTCAGATTCTTTTCCATCCCTCCTTTCTTTTTTTTTTTTAAATTATTTTTATTATAAGAACCGGCTCCATAACATTGCACTTCAGTCAGCATTGGAAGGACAGTGGTAAATACAAACAGAATCAATCATAAAATGCCTGTACCCAAAATGGCCTACACACAGAGATCAAGCCCCTGGATACCTATCTATGCAATAGCAAAAAGAAAACAAACACCTTCAATACCACAGGACTAAAATCCCCTTCTTACAAATTACCCTCCCCCACCCGCTCCCCCCCTATCCCTCAGATGCCATAATATGTCCTTCGTTATCCACAGTAGCAGTCTGTAGGGTTCAAGGGGTGCACGGTGACCCACAATATCACCATCAACAGTGCATATAGGAAATACAAATCCGTTAGCATACATAACATCAATCAAGGACAGACCCAGACTGGGTATCCATCAATTCCCCCCTGTATCGCCGCCATGCCGCCCATATTTTCCCCCACTTCTTGGGGCACCCTCGGCTTTTGTAAATAACTTTCTCAGCCCTCTGGCACCAGTCCAAGTCCCGCTCCCATTCCTCCACTGTTGGCAAAAGATCACTTCCCCATAACCGTGCTATATTTCTCTTGTCTTTTTTAAACAACAAGGGACCCCAATAGTA
Source organism: Lissotriton vulgaris (assembly GCF_964263255.1). Classification (NCBI taxonomy): domain Eukaryota; kingdom Metazoa; phylum Chordata; class Amphibia; order Caudata; family Salamandridae; genus Lissotriton; species Lissotriton vulgaris. Next base: position 260,949,667 of record NC_141693.1, read on the forward strand.
TCAGCGAAGGACCCTGGGGAGCTTATTATACAAAAACAACAACGGTCCCAAGCAAGGAGACAGAACATAGTGGGAAATAAATATAGACCCAGTCAGTTCTATATTGGTGAAGACATGCCCAGCCGGACAGAGGTCTTCAAAGTTTATACTAAATTAGGAGTTATAACACAACGTAATACCTTCAACATTTCACTGTTGTGGGGCACAAGCCTGTACCCAACCACATCAATACATGGACCTAAAAGTACCATATACTTGTGTAATGAACCCCTATGCAATGCTATGTAATGGTACCTATTGAAATTTTTCTGTATGATTGGATTTCTACAGAAACTGCTGCTCTTGCCTTGCAAGCCCTTTCATGTTGTGTCTGTGTCTATGTATTGATGTGGTTGGGTACAGGCTTGTGCCCCACACCAGTGAAATGTTGAAGGTATTACGTTGTGTTATAACTCCTAATTTAGTATAAACTTTGAAGATCTCTGTCCGGATGGGCATATTTCTCTTTGCCACCATACTCGCCAGCGCCAGCCATATCTTATCCCATTTCGGCGAAGTAATGTCGCTCGTCACCCCCAAAACATGCCAACGGGCCTCCAGCGGGACCTCTGCACCATCCCTCCTTTCTTAGTACATTTTTCCGTCTTTCTCTTTCTCCTCCTTAGCCCTCAGTGTATTTTCTCTCTTGCTCTGGGTCAGTCTGATGAGGGATCATAAGAGTGGGTCCCAAAAATGAATGCCAGTGGACAGTACTTGGAGGGGCCCAAGCCCCAAAAACATTTATTACTTGGGATCGATGCCCCTCTTTCAGGGGCGTGGGTTAGTCAGTTCAATTGAAAAAGGGGGGGGGTGGAACAGGTTTCCCATTAATCATTGACATTAAAATGGCAGAGTGAATCAAAATACTATTACATTTAAAAGGCTTCTCTGAACCACATTAGAGCCATCAAGTGAGTCCGTTGTTTATTCTTGAACTGTTTTGTGTGAGATGGAAGTGGATGGTGGATGATCTGCAAAGTTTAATAGAGATGTGTGTCTTTGCTATAAGAAAGGATAATACGTGTGGAAGCCCGGCCACAGACACTGCTAGCCCGACTGGAGGACCCTAGACACAACTACACACATTATTAGGGGTGTGTCACAGCCAAAACACCCTTCTGGAGCTATGCCCTCCCCCCGTTCCTCTTTTAGTCCTGCTTTGTGGGCCCGCGATGTCAACGTCAGAATATGAGATTGCAAAAACAGTTATGGAGTTGGCACTAACCCTTACCCTCCCAGAGGGAGGCCAGATGTGCCAGAATTGTGTTCCTTGCAAATTGACTACACCTGCCATGGCAACACGTGTTAAACATCTCTGACTAACTGTGGTACAATTTGAAAGCAAAATTATAGGTGCAAATATTTGGTGCCAAACTGTGAGTGAAAAGATAGTGCTAGTCTGCTGTAACAGCACAGGACCAGTGGCGGCCCATAACAATTCGAACAGACGCAGCACTGAGTATAGTTACTTGGGCTGCAGCAGGGAAGCTACAAACAGCAATGACCTATTAGGTGGTACCGCTCCTGCTCAATATGTTGAAAGTCAAAGAATCAACAAAAACTACAGCAGTCTGTAAATGGCCACAGACTTTCATTTTGATCCACTTTTACCACAAAGTGTCTATGCTTCATCTTGAAATCATTGCTGCATTGATTTAAGTCTGCAATCCTGCATAGGAATATCTCTTCAGGCTTCACATGCAGGGTGTGTAAGTTGGTTTCACTTCTTTTTTAAACTCAGCTTTCTTTCACCTGCATAACTGAAAAAACATTATCATTCAACATTTGCCCCACCAATATGGAGCATAAAAAACACAGCCATCCTCGAGTGTGAGTGTGTGCAAGGGAGAAAGCTCATGAAAGGGCTCATGAGGAACAGTAGGTGAGAGAGGGATATGAGCAAGAAATAACGCTGTAAGAAAGATCAACTGCGTAAAAAGGGCAGGTAGATGGGGTTTGCGAGGGAAAGGAGGATTCGAAAGAGGGAAGGAAATGTATTAATGTTTGTTTGTGAGAGGTGAATTTCATTGAGAGGTGAGTATGTGTGAATGTGAATACAAAGGTAAGAGGAGCATGTATGACAGAAAAGAGGAACTTTGGATGAACCGTGTGAGAAGAAGGGGAGACTGGAAAAGGTGAGACAAGAAGATGTACTACAGGATTGTTTAAGAGACAATAGTGAGATGCCTGCCATGAAGAGCAGTGTGAGTGTGAATGGTGAGCTTAAGTAAACTAACAAGTATTTGCAATGCAATAGATCTCGCATTAGGAAAGTTTGAGCGATTGGTATTGTAAATGACACATTTTTTATTTTATGTGTTGGTTTTGAAAATAGCTAAATTATTAGCTTTGTCATTTACAATGCCAATAGTTATAACTTTCGCAAATGTGACACCTATGGCATTTGTATTGCAATATGTGTTGTATTTACGTGACTTAGATGTATTGCTATTACAAATAACAATAGCTTTTAATTTTTTTAAATAATTAATACTTAAATAAAAGTAATTGTAATTTATAATGGCAATAGCTTAAACATTTGTAAATAACTTTTGTGAAGATTATGTTCAGTTTATTTTATTCTGACGAAAATCCAAGAACAGAAGTGAAATATTAACATCTTTTTGTGACATTTGTAATAAAGCTTGAAACATTGAGAGAACATATTTGAACCAGTTGTTGTTGAACGGTTGCACAGATTGATGCTGTGGTGGCGCTGAGTGATGTTGTAGTGGCGACGAGGGATGCAGTGCCGTTCAATGATGCTGTGGTAGCGCATAGTGATGTTGTGGTGCCCCTGAGTGATGCTGTGGTGGTGCTGAGTGATGATGTGGTGATGTGATAGATAGAGTGAGTGCGATAGATAAATAGAGTGAGTGCGATAGATAGATAGATAGAGTGAGGGCTATAGATAGATTGAGGGAGGGCGATAGATAGATAGAGGGCGATAGATTGATAGATAGATAGATAGATAGATAGATAGATAGATAGATAGATAGATAGATAGATAGATAGATAGATAGATAGATAGACTGAGGGCGATAGATAGATAGATAGATAGATAGATAGATAGATAGATAGAAAGATAGATAGATAGATAGATATATAGATAGATAGATAGAGTGAGGGCGATAGATAGAGTGAGGACGATAGATAGAGTGAGGGTGATATATAGATAGAGTGAGGGCGATAGATAGATAGATAGAGTGAGGGCGATAGATAGATAGATAGATAGATAGATAGATAGATAGATAGATAGATAGATAGATAGATAGATAGATAGATAGATAGATAGATAGATAGATAGAGTGAGGGCGATAGATAGATAGATAGATAGATAGATAGATAGATAGATAGATAGATAGATAGATAGATAGATAGATAGATAGATAGATAGATAGATAGATAGAGTGAGGGCAATAGATAGATAGATAGATAGATAGATAGATAGATAGCTAGATAGATAGATAGATAGATAGATAGATAGATAGATAGATAGATGTTTTTTGTGTGTGGCTGTGGTTGTGTGTGTGGTTCTGGGTGGTTGTGTGTGTGTGGTTGTGTGTGTGTATGTGGTTGTGTGTGTGCGGTTGTGTGTGTGGTTGTGTGTGTGGTTGTTTGTGTGTGGTTGTGTGTGTGGTTGTGTGTGTGTGAGGTTGTGTGTGTGATTGTGTGTGTGGTTGTGTTTTTGGTTGTGTGGTTGTATGTGGTTGTGTGTGTGGTTATGTGTGTGTGTGGTTGAGTGTGTGTGTACTGTTACATCACTGCTCTTTATCTGATGCTGTTTTGGCCCAGAACTGACTAGTGTTTAAGCGTGCAAGCCAGCCAATTACAAAACCAATCGATTCAGCACAGGCAGCACATACTGCACGACGATGGGATAATAGTACTGATAGACTACTCATGGTATCATCAGCAACAGTATAGTTGGCGCAGGCAGCAGTGAGCTGCCAAATAACACTAAAGGAGCAGGTACAGGCATTACTGCGAGGCGCTGAGAGACAGTCAGCCTTTAATTAATTTTTATTGCGTGACAATCTTGAGGCATTACACTGATACAACAAAAATCAGCAAATGTGTTAGTCTGGCACAAGATGTGTGTGGCACTTGTTGAAATGTCAGCCATGAATGACCCTGTGTGCCCTAGGGAGGTTAGCTGTCTAGTTCTAGTCTGGAAGAGGAACTTCCAGGAAGGCGAGGAAACAGGAAGTGGGTAGGGGGCAAAATTAGAGCAGCGGAGGCAGTACGTCAGAAATTAAGGCAGATGCTACAGTGAACCATTGTGACATTTCCATAAAGAAGAGACTTAACACATTGCAGGGCTGTTTTCCGCCTGAAATTGCAGCTGCTTTAATAGAAGTCAATTGGGAAAATACGACCCCCTTCATGTTTTTCCCCAAAACCTCCTTGTTTCCTGTTCTAACATGTTGACATGTATGCAATTAGGAAGGCAGGGTAGGACTCCCTGCACCAGTCTACTTTCATTAGCCATAAAGTGCTTGGTTGATTGTTATTGAATAGGGCACGTTGCTGCTACGCTGATCCTGGGAGGGGTTACTGGTACATTACAGGCGCATTAAGACCTTTCAAGTGTCACAGATCTGCGTGAAAAAGTTCATATACTTTCTTCGGCATTCTTGTATCTGGTAAGTTTCGATATTATATAGACATCTCAGCATGTGAAGAGAAAACTGACCCAGACGAGCAAGAAACTGACCTCGATGAGTTTACTCACGCATGAACCTTGGAAATGTTAAAGCCCTGCTCTTTAACAGTGGGATTCTTTCCACTGTGTGTATGGCAACGTGCGGCAAACACCATCAGCACATTAACGCGCTTTGAGGCCTTGGCGAATGGTAAGTAAGAGCTATAGTAACGCATAGGTGTGCGTGCATCCCACTTAACCCCCCGCTCAAACAGAACTTTAAATGGCGAGCCCGTCATTGAGGGCATTTTAAGCAAAGATAGGATTTGCTCAGTTTGTAGCAACTATTATGAATCACTTTGCAACTGAACGTTGACACTTGTTTATTAGTAAACGAGGTCCTTTTGCACACTGTTTTGAAACATAACAAGCAGTGGAAGTGCTCCCACAACGAGAGGCCAACAATTGTGTGAATTGCACCCTGGGGATACCGGAATGTGAGCTGGCGGGCGCGGGTGAAGAGGACAGTGTCAGAGGCCTGCCCTTCGCCCGCGGACTGATAGCGGCGCAGTGTGGGGCCACGTCACTGCAATATCATAGCGAACAGCGAGGAGAGACACCCCTGAATAATCCCACTATTGAGGGGTTGGCCTGTGTTACTACGGCAGCCCCAGCCATTGAATTCGGTGCTGGGCTGCCCTGTTGCTACTGCAACGTTCATTGCGATGTTCAGGTCATTACAGAGGCCCAGCGGGCTGGTGGCACGGGGGATGTGCTTTTGCTGGGTTTATGTGAGCCTCTGGCGGTGCAAGTCGGGGTCTGCTAGTGCCCCCGAGCAGCAGTGCGCTGCAGCAGTGACAGTACTGTGACCAGCACAGTTTATGTCACTCTGGACACCGGTGGAGGCAGGAAGACAGGATGTTGGTCCATCACTGCTTGCCTGACTCCAGTAGAGAGCCTGTGACTATCCGGGAGCAGGCTGGGCCCAGTGCTCACAGGCGCTCGAGCTAATGTGACGTAGCTGTCTTCAGCACGGTATACGTACTGTCATTGCTTGCCTGTTACTAACATGGCGGCTGTGGCCTTGGCAGCATGTGCTGCCACAGGGCACTCCCTCCAAGAGCGGTGATATTGTTACTTGTCTGGGGCCAGCAAGCATGTGTGACCATCCGCAGCCTGTGCAGGCCCAATGCTCACTGGATTGGGGTCTGTCTGTGGCACTGCCCACCTGCCCCGAGCACAGTGCACGCGCCTCCCTGGTAGCAGGCGCAATCACAGGGCCCACAGGTAAATCAGCGGAACTAACAGATAAGAGGGGCAATTTTACACTGAGCCCAGCACACTAGAATGAAGTATATTGTTATAACTATCATTTCGGGATCAGGCTGATGGAAAATGTCATTTGTCTTCAGCACACACTTCATCTTCTCGGATCAGAGAGAAACAGGGAGAGATGAGAAAAGACAGGGGCTGGAAGGAGATGCTGCAGATAAAGAGGGAGTCTGAGCGAGAAATGAAGAGGAAGATTAAGGAGGAGCTTGTAAAGTGGGAAAGAAAATTAAGAAACAAAGTTAACTCGTATAAAGAGATGAGGATGTCGATACAAGGACGAGAGGAGAAGAAAAGAAGAAGGTTAAGCAAAAAGGAGAGGGCCAAAATGGGAAGCCAATACTAGTAAGGAAGGAAGCAGAGTGAAGGAACAACACGAGATTGTATAAAATCGGAGAAAGGAATGGTGAGACAAACAAGCTCTTGGCATTGCTGTGGGTGGGGGGCGGGGCGGGAGCGCATTGGCGAGGGAGCAGCAGCCTTTGATGTGCGAGCGAGTGGGAGGGAACACCATATGGGGTGTGATTGAGAAGTGAGGCCAAGCGCGCGCTGGGGAAGCGTTGCGGTTGAGTACCTCACATGCATTAGGGACAATCCTTGCTGGTTTCAAGAGTTTGTTTTGCCTACAATACTCTCGAAGAACAACGCATGCGCGTTGGTTCTACGAGACCTAAAAAGGGTAGAAAGATGATGGTATTAGAGGATGAACAGAAATGAATGTACAAGTGAAAAGTATGAGAAGTGCGAGAGAGGACGGTATGTGAGATAGAGAAAAGGAAGTGAAGCAGTGAGAACGGAAAATGTGAGGATTCTGTATTAAAAAAGAGGGAGGATGATGAACGGTAAAGAGAATTCTAGAGAGCAGCTGTGAGAAGAGAAACCAGTGTAAGACAGGAGCACAGGCAAGTTTTGCAGGAAGAGAATACTAGGTGAATATCAAGGCTGCAGCCTTCAGAAGGCACCCATACTCATATTAGCAGCAACTGTGTCAACACTGCTGGAGAAAAATGTAACCTTGAACTAGGATGGCAAAACTACTGTCCAATACATGGAGGCATTATAAAGGACTATGGGCCATATGTATGAAGGTAGCAATTAGCGATTCTGTAATAGCGATTTTTAAGAAATCGCTATTTCAGAATCGCTAATTGCTATGTATCAAGAAAATCGCAATTTTATAGCAATTTCTTGATATTCCTTAATTGCGAATTCGTAAATTGCGAATTTGCAATTAAGGAATACTTTCCCATTCATTTCTATGGGCCTGGAGGCCCGTAGGAATGAATGGGAAATTTGCGATTCGCAATTTGCTAATCGCAAATTGAGAATATTTCCAAGGGTGCAGGGGTGTCCAAAGGACACCTGTTGCACCCCTGAAATATGCATGGGTGCACATGTGGCGCACATACATGCCCTAAGGGCATGTATGTGCGTCATATGGCATTTCGAAAAATGCAAAAATATGTATTTTTCAAGGAATTCGCAACTTACCACCAACTAGAAGTTGGTGGTAATTTGCGATTCCTTAAGGCCAATTTGCGAATTTTTTTTGGCTTCTTACATTGCATTTAAGGAATCGAAAAATTTGCGATTCCCTAAATGCAATCGCAAAATAAGGAATCGCAAATTTTGCGATTCCTTATTTTGCAAGCAGATTTCCTTGATACATACCATTAGGCCAAATTGCATTCGCAAACACCGAAATTCTGCAAATTTCGGTGTTTGCGAAGTCAATTTGGCTTGATACATATGGTCCTTTATCTTCTACACCAAGAAACCCGCTAAATGGAGAGAAAACCTCTTACAGCACTTACATGTAACCAACACTACCACCATCCCATATGAAACCAAACTCAATATATCCCCACCCCAAAAATTCGACAGTGAATTATCCATATCCATATATGGAAACAGGAACATCCTAATCGAAGCCTCAGAACATACCTCTTCATCCTCGACCATCACTACCTGTGTATCCATGTCAACTGCCTTCAACCCCACTTTACCTTCTCCCCCACAGAACATATCCCCATACAACCTACCACTCCTCAATCCCATTGCACCAACTCTACCTACACCCCTCATACACCCTACCCTACCCATCTCGAAATTCCATGAAGCTTTGGCCACACTTCAGAAATTAGCTTCTCCTCCCTCAAAAACCACTGCCACTACAATCTAAGACCAAGCTGCTTCACAGGAATTCTCAAAGTCTTTGATCGACTTCAGACTAGATCCAACAATAGCCCCAAACCAAGCCTAGGGTGACCACCAGCCTACCCCTTTCTCTGCCATAGAACCGTCAGCCTCTCAACTGACCCCCATAATTATTCTCCTTGACCTCGAAATGAACACCATACTCGATGACATATCTTCATTACGAAAAGACACGCAGATTTGCTCCAGCTCACCTCCCATCCACACAACTATGGCGCACACTGATCTGATCTCAAATATGCACCCCGACTTCCCCTTAGCCTACTACCCGCTTTATTTATTACCACCGCAAACCTTGACGCACCACTAAAGAAATGTCTTAGCATGAAGCTGAGATTCTGAGTAACAGATACAACAACTCTCCCAGCCTTTCCTGCTACAAGATTTCAGTAATTCTGGTCACTTGTAGGATCCCCCCACCAATCGCTCCCTTGGATTACCGCCCCAACTCACTACTGCTCAGCCCAATGAATCTAAACCAAGAACACTCCCTACATTAAAATGCTTTCTATTAAACTGTCAATCAGCAGTCAAGCATTCCACTGAACTAGTTGAAACCATCCTACTACATGAAACTGACATTTGCTTTCTGACCGAAACCTGGCTAAACAACCACTCATGCACCATTATTGATCACATCACCCCTCAAGGCTTCTCAGTGCATTGTCGCGACCGCAAAGACTGTGTCAGTTATGGATTAGCTATTATTCACAAAAATGATCTCTGCTTGAAACCCTTCCACACAGCCAAATACCCTACATTCGAATATCTAGCAGTCGAACTCTCGTCCAAAGGCACCAAACCGATCAAATTCCACGTCATCTACCCACCAGGGGAAAACCCCCAATTGTTCGAGGATCTAAAAGACCTAATAACCCAAAGCTCCCTGAACGGCCCCACAGACCAGGGGCGGCTCCTCCATTAGGGCGGTGGATCACCCCCCACTGCTTTCTCACAGTGCGAGACGCAGAAAATAAAATGGTATTTTAAATACCATTTTATTTTCTGCTGCAAGAAAGCAGAAGGCAGGGGTATGCCTGGTTGGGGATGGGCAGGAGGACATGCCTGGTTGGGGGTTGGCAAGTGAGTGGGTCAGGGAGGAGTGGCGTGCACCACTCTGAGTACCCTGACTGCTTTGGTCGGCCCTGGGGTCGACCAAAGCAGTCATGCATACTCTACATTTTCTCTATGTAGGCTGCATGTAACCTACATAGAGAAAATGGCCTCCCTACAGGTGCCCGGCTGGGCACTATCCGGGACTCCACACCAACCGCCCATGCATGCGCAGTTTTGAGGAAGAAGTGGAGCTGGAGGAAGAGGACAGTCCGGGGACGCTGCAGATAAGGTAAGGCGTTTTATTACTCTTTAAATTGTTTTTTTTTTTAAATGTACATAATTGGTAGTAGGGCAGGTGGGAGGCGGGTGGTGCGTAGTGGAGCTACGCGGAGTGTGCGGAGTTTGTTTTGAACTCCATGGCACTCCACGTAGCGCACTATGCACGCTACACCTAGGGTTCCTCCAGACCCAAACTAATCTCCCTAAGCACTGAACGAGAAATACACACAAAATCCCTCAATCTAAGTTAGAATTCATTGTCACAGGATAGGATCTATGTGACAATCAGTCATTCCTACACTTCAGATAATAACTTACATTATTCTGTCTCTCCAAATACTTGAACCCACCCTCATAACATAACCGACTTCCACGACCAATTTCCCCCCCCAACCAGCAAAGAGTCTGAACAACTCTACCTCTGAATTTAACTATACATTCCCTTAACTTTTTAAATAACCTATCATACGCTTCCTCCGAACTATAGCACCTGTCTACTCCACCATCGTTTACATATAATTACCCTGTATGCCCACTGTTTCTATTTTCCTTGTATGCTGTCTTTAAATGTTGCTGATAATCCGTCTACTCCACCATCGTTTACATATAATTACCATGCACGCCCACTGTTTTTATTATTTTCCCTGTATATTGTCAGCAAATGTTGCTGTGTATATTCTGCAAAGCGAACTAATACCCTTGGGTCAAGTTTGAGCTATATAAAACTCGAAAAATAAATAAAGACATGAGGAAGTGAGTTCCTGTAAATTAGAGATAATGTCGGTGAGAGTAGACAAAATGAGAAAAGTGTGACAGAAGGCGTGTTTAATGGATTAAGTTTGACTAAAAGAGGGCGAAAGATGCAAAGATGTGAATGAGAAGTGGGAGCAAGTTGACGGTAAGAGAAAAGGACGAAAAGACCTTTACAACTTCTGCCCTATCTCCAGCCTCCCCTTCATGGTGAAAAGCCTAGAAAAGTTGAGTTTCGCAACAGATTAAAGACTTAATTGAAAATAACAATCTACTGGGTGACTGTCAATCTGATTTTAGAACGAGCTGTAGCAAAGAAACAACCATTCTTCAAATACCTGGTGACATTATACCTATATTAGCGTAAATGTGTATCGTGCCTTCTTGTGCACCTTGATGCTTCTTTAATATTCAACACTGTCAACAATGCCACCTTATTTCGAACCCTGGAAGAAAGGATAGTCATTTTTGTCACATTTCTAAAATAGTTTGATACATACCTAGGTAACCGCATGCAGCAAATGAAACTGGCTGGCACAATCTCTGATCCTGCACTGCTACAACAAGTAGTCCCCCAGAACCCTATCCTTTCTCCAATGTTTTTAACCTTTACTTGGAATCCTTTACTGCTGTCCTGAATTAAACAAACATTGCATTTCACCTGTATGCTGATGACATGCAGCTGTACATGAAAATATCAGCCTTGAAAGACATACCATCTTTTGCCCCTTCTCTGCGAAAGCTTCAGTCATGAATGGCTCTTCACCACTTCCAACTTAATCCCCAGAACACTGATTTCCTACTAATATGCCCCCAAGTATACAGTACACCTGTACACACGTGGATAGATGCAGCAAACCTACTCGACTGCAAACCATCCATCGTTGAAATTCAAGATGACTAGACTTCAACCTAGATAAGAAGCTGAACTGGCATGTGCATATTAATGCTTTAGGAAGGAGTACCAATGTCAAACCACCATTCTCCAGACAGTCAAGTCTCTAACTCCTTAATCTCCAAACAACAGTGCATTCACTGTCTTCTCAAAACTAGACTACTAAAATACGCTGCTCACAGGCATTCTCAGAATTCATATGGCCCCTCTAAGGGGAAGACTTCAATGCTGCAGGCAGCTGCTTCAGACGTAAGAAGATCAGATCACATTCTAAACTGCTCACCCTCAAATAGCTCCACAGGAAGGTCACATGTTTTTTCAAGCTGATCTGTATTGTTTACAAGGCCTAACATGGAAGTTCAGCAGAATTACTGTCCTAGACTCATGTTATTTCCTGCGGATCCAGTTTACTCTAAAGCATTGCCTCTCTCTGCCTCGAAACTAAGCATGGGCGACTTTTGTGAATTTGCAATTTGCAAATTTGCAAATTCGCGATCCGCAAAATCCACGAATTTGAGGATTCGCTGATTTTGCAGATTGTGTGGGTAAAGGCCGGGCGGGAAAACAGTGCACATCGCTAGTGTGAGGGGCAGGGCCAAACGGGCGAGCCTTATATGCTAGTTCACATGCCTCTTGTGTGCATAAAAGGACAGGCACGGATCAGAGAAGCTCGTGGTCACAGGAACTGCACAGGGATTGAGCTCGTGAAAGTCAATAATGCAAAGGCCTCCATCAAGCATCATAGCTAATTTTCGACGATAGATATGGGGAGAACGCACACCTGCCCAACCTCGACAAAACTCACATTTTTGTCCTGTAACTATTTTAGGATGGCGCCGGCAATCTGCCAGCGCCATCCTAAAATAGTTACTAAATTAGCTTCATCAGGAAGCACTAATAGATAAAATAAACAGGTGCTCGAGCACCTGCTTTATTTTATCTATTAGTGCTTCCTGTTGAAGCTAACTTAGTAACTATTTTAGGATGGCGCTGGCAGCTTGCCGGCGCCATCCTAAAATAGTTACAAGTTCAACAGGCTTGAACTTTTGCCCCCCAAATAAGCCGCTCGCTGATTTTGCGGATTTTCAGTAAATTCGCGGGAGTTCGCGGATCGCGGATTTACCGAAAATCCGAGAAATCCGCGAGCAGAACGGATTTTGCGCACATGCTTACTCGAAACTCCATCCTTCACATACACCCTGAATCAATCCTTTTGTGGGTGTGCCCATAAAGTTTCAAAATTTAGGGAGAGGACGTGTCATAAAGGTTAGAATGTTGACCTCAAAGCTAGGGAACTGTGTTCGAGTCTTGGCAGGGGCACCCAACATCCTGTGATTCTGGGCAAGTCACTAACAGTCACATGCATCAAGCTAAAAACCGGTCGCAAACGGGCAGATTCTCAGAATCGGCCCCTTTGCGACCGGTATTTTTGCATTTGGGATGCATCACCACAAATGTAAAAAGCTCAATTTAAGGAATCTCTAAATTGAGATTCCTTAAATTGCGATTGCATTTAAGGAATCCCAAATTGAGATTCCTGAAATGCAATGCATCAAAGTAAAAAAATCAGCGATTTCGCTAATAGGAGTAGCAAATTACCATGAAGTTGAACTTCATGGTAATTTGCAAAAACTTTGAAAAATGCACTTCTGTGCATTTTTCAAAGTTTCGTGTTGCGCACACACATGGTGTCCTTTTGACACCCTGGCATCCTTGAAATTGCATTCTCAATTTGCTATTCTCTAATTGAGAATTGGTTTCGCAGTGCCGGATTTCGAGGCCTATTATCATGCAGCACAGCTACAGTGGTTCACGAAATGGATGGCAGGACGTCTTAAAAATGCAGGGGACCTTGGTGGGCCGGACCCGAGCCTGAGACTTCTATCCCAGGTGCTACTGTGTCTGCCCATGAGGATCCCCTCAGAGCTGCAAATGGTGCACCAGTGCTGAAACCGATTAGCTAGGAGAGCGCAGGTACAAACCCCAGATGCGCCTGAGATCCTGTTGGTCATTTGTGAGGTACTATCCCGTGGGGGGGATTGGAGTAGGCTACATTTATAGAGAGAGGCAGGGAACTCCACTGTAGGGGATTTATTTGAAGACAATATCCTGCTCCCTTTCATTGATCTTCTGGAGCGCCACAACCTCCAAAGAGGTGATTTCCTTCTGCATGCCACTCTGACAGCAGCTATCCGAAAGCATTGGCGGGCGGGGATGGTGGAACCCTAGACCTCCCTGGTATGTCAATATGTAGTGATGGCGGCTTGTACTTTCAAAGCAGTCACATGCCTTTACAGGTGTATAACACAAGGAATGCGCCGACCCCTAACAACACTACGTCTCAAATAGGAGGAGGACCTGGGTGAGGTCATTGATGAGAAACCCTCGGGAGAATTTGTGGACAGGGCCTGGAAGAGCTCTAGGAGTGTACGCTTTCATTTATTCTCTTCTATGTTTTGCACAGGGCGTACCTTACCCCGGGCAAGATTAATGAATACTTCGGAGCCCTGACCGCATGTCTGAGATGTAACTTAGAGGGTGCAGGGATTCTCCACACGCTCTGGGATTGTCAACATCAGGGAGAGTTCTGGAGATGGGTGACAATTGGGTTGCCAGCCACAATGGAGAGAGAGATAGCGTTGACACCAGGTTGTTGTTTGCTGCACTGGTTTCCTCACACTGCCAGGAATAAAGTCACTAGCAAGTTCATAGATGTGGGGCTGGTGTTGGCTAAAAGGGAACTCACTAGTCACTAGAAAGCGAAGAATGGCCCAAGTGTGACAGGATGGACAAGGGAGCTAGTGACGTGGGCAGATTGCGAGGGGACCTTCCGACTACGGATGGCCCAACGAACTGGGAACAAAAAAACACTGAAGATGGCAAGGGCATGGGTGGTATTGGTGGACCTGTTGAACCACCCGATTGATGACGCTGCTGACAACCCTGAGGGCGTGAACCCTGTAGTGGGAGAATGATCCTGGGATTACCCTGTTGCCCTGAGTTCGGCCACTTACTGGGAAAGGCCGACACGGTAAGCATCCCATCCAATAGCACCACTAACCTGAGATCATGGGCATAGCGCCCACGGTGCATTGTTGGATCAACCAATGCCCAAGTAAGGAGGCTTTGATGAATCAGCGACATGCCTGGGGAGTGGGGAGGGAGGAGGTTTGGAAGAGATTGCGAGGGGGTTTGTTGGGTGTTAATTGCACAGGGACACCAGGTGTAATTTATGGCTGATGGATTGCACTGAGACACACTGCAGGATATGGAGATGAGGGCGGGCGTTGGGCTCGGATGCACATTCCCTTGTTTCCCCAACAGGTGGACTGACAATAGATACTGAAGGATTATTCTGCAATTATTGTGTTCAACTGCTTTGAATTTTGAGATGGACCCCATGTCTTTCCACAAAGCCCTGCAGGCTTTTTTCTATGCCTTTTGCGAATTAATAACATTTGTTTACAAAAAACAAAAAAAATGATGAAATAGGAACAGTAATGGACGCAGGGTGGGCTGCGGCTCTTGTCCTGCTTGACCTGTCGGCAGCCTTCGACACGGTAGACCACAAAACCCTGCTTAAACTTCTGAATTCTTTTGGCATCTCTTGAAAGGTACTGGCATTGGTCTCCTTCCTAGCTGATAGGACGCAATCTGTCCAACTGGGTAATTTGACTGCCCCGTCCTTCACACTTCCATGTGGAGTCCCAAAGGTTTCTTCCTTAAGTCCTACGCTTTTCAATATATATGCTTCTGAACTGGCAGCACTAATTAGATCTTTTGGAATTGCACTAACATCGTACGTGGATGACACCCAAATTGTGGTATCAATCAGCAAAAAACACACAACCACCGGTTAATAGATGTAAGGACTGTATGACAGCAGTCAGCTCATGGATGAGTTTGCACTGCCTCAAGCTAAATTCCAGGAAAACCGAGATGATTCTGGGCCATATGTAGGTAGGTGTTTTGCGATCGCAACCCTGTGATTCGCAGATCGCAAAAGTGTGTGATGCGATGTAGGTAAGTATTGTGCCACGCAAAATTGGTATTCGCAAAATTAGCGATTAGCAATTTTGCGTGTCATGGATTATGTAAATAAAATTGCAAATTTGCAAGCTGCGTCCCAATAATTGCAAAAATTGCAAAAAGCGTCACGCAAATTGCGAATTTGCAATTTTCTATGTAGGTAAAAATCGCAAATTGCTATTTTTCGAGATTCACAAATCTGCACTTCTCAAATACCACCAACTCAGAGCAGGTGGTAGCCAGGTGCAACCTATTTAAATAGGCCCACAATGCCACAGTGTCTTCTCACAATGGCTGGGCTGTATGTAATAGCCAGGAGGCTGCATATCCGAGAGGCTGAAGAGAGAAGGAGACGCCAGGAGAGGATCTACAGAACACGCATCACCCTCCTCCAGTGCACTGAGGAGGACATCCATGTGCACTACAGGCTGCACCCAGAAAGTATCCTGGAGCTGATAGAGGAGCTGAAACCCATGCTGGAGCACCCCACATACAGGGCACACACCATTTCCACCCACATTCAGGTGTTGTGCTCCCTGCACCTCCTAGCGTCAGGGAGTGTAATAGCCGCAGCAGGAGGGGTCTCCCAGAGTGCACTTTCGCGCTTTTTTCACGCTTTCCTTAATGCTATGAAGTAGAGGATGCATCACCACATCAAATTCCCAAACACACAGCAGGAACTTGACCAGACCAAACAAGATTTTTACCAAATTGCTCAATTTCCCCACATGATTGGCTGCGTAGACGGAACCCATGTCACACTCTCCCCCATCACACAATGAGTATGTGTTCAGAAACCAAAAATCATATCATTCTTTAAACATCCAGGTAGTCTGCAATGCTAAACATGTAATTACAGATATAGTAGCAAAATTCCCAGGAAGCACTCATGATTCCTTCATTTTCCGACACTGTGGTTTACATCGCAGACTCACAAATGGCGAGTTTGGAGAGGGATAACCGCTAGGTTATTGTATGGCACACACAAACACTAGTATGTAATGTCTGAACTGGCAGTATATCACTTCCCCAGCTCTGGCCTGACGCCCACTCCTGCGCCTTTCAGCAGTGATTGGTGGAGTCGGGTGCTCCTGCTGGACTGGCCATCGGTGTCCAAGCTCCCTGATGTTCCTATGCCACCAGTGACTACAGGACACAGTTGATCTAGTGCATGTGTGACCTGCACCAGGCCCCTGGCCACATCTTGGCAGCAGTGTGCCATCTCACGTTGCATGCTAATGCATCTCTGAGCTAGCATGGAGATTGCAGTAGATTGGCGAGTCACAGCCTTAGTGAACTGGTCCAGGCGGGTGTGTAGACAATGTTGTTCCCTGCGCCTGGCCAGCCTATCTCTTCTGTTCTCCCTCAGATTAGCCTCCGAAGCTTGTGCGATGGTAGTCACCCCAAGCCTCAGCTCTGACATGTGGCGGTTATGTTGTGCTAGTTGGCACTAAATTGACATTATCCCTTTGACTTGCTGGCGCTGTGCACGCAACATGTTGCCCCCTACAGGCCTGTAAAGACAGAGTCTGTTCCCGAGGAGGCATTGCTAGTGGTGGCCATGCCCTGTGTCTTGCACCACTGCCGGTTGCGGTTGGTGCGCAGGATTGTGGTGTGCTCTGCCTTCGGATTTGGGTTGGAGCAGCCTGCAAGTCTTCATCTTCATCCGTTGACTCTGACGCCGTTGGTTGTAGTGCTGGAACAAGACTGCGCCGTTTGGGTTGCGCTGATCGTGTGTCCCTTGTTGCACCCTGCCTCTCCTGCCCTGCCCGGTTCTCATCTGTTGCTGTCTCCCCCACTTCAGCCACTGTGTCCTGTGTTGTTGATCCAGCTGTAAAAATAATAGCACACATGAGTTGTGTGTCATGTTTTTTTTCATTACATTAAAGTTCTTGATACTACTAATGACATGAATACTTGTCTATTTTGCACTTTGCCAGTATGACTGTTCCCTATGTACCCTTTGTATGTGTCACAGGACCTAGTTTCAGAGCATGAGACTACATTTCCCATAATGCAATTCTGGGAGACCCTGAACACATGGACTGGATTTCTTCTCATGCATGGGTGTTTGGGGCTGTGAGTGGGATGGGTATGTTTTGGGGATATTGGCATGCATCTTACCTTCTCTGGTGTCTCTATTTTCTGAGCTGTCAAGATCAGCCACGTCAGTCACTGACTCAGGCATGAGTGTGCCCTCCACCAACTCCTCCAGGGGCGTCGGCTCTGGTGCAGTTGAGGTCCCATCTCCAGGCGCCTTTGCCTCTGCCAATCAGGTGGCCACCCTCTCCTTTGATCTCTGCCTCATGTCGTACCACCTCTTCCTTAAGTCCTCCGTGGAGCAGTGGGTTAAGCCTATGGCATTGACCTTTTCTTGGATGTCACTCCAAATTTTCCTCTTCCTGGTCTCAGGAACACGAAGTGAGCTTTTCCCAAACAGGAGGTCGTGTTTCCTCACAACCTCCTCTGTCAACACCTCGAGCTCCCTCTCAAAGAACGTCTGCTTTCTCTTCCTGCTGTGTTCCTCTGCCTGCTTGTCCCCACCCTGGGAATCCATTTCAGCTTGGATGAGGAGCACAGACAAAACCACACTCCCTCTTCACAGTCTCTCAGGCAGCAACTGACTCAGGAACAGGTGCAGGCAATCAGGTGCAGCACGGGCAGTCACTCTTCCTGGTTGTGATGTCATAATTCTGGATCTGAATTGCTTTTTTCAGTTTTTGCAAATTCGCTAATAAGGAATCGCTATTTGAGTAATCGCTCTTTGCTTTTGCGATTTTTTGGTAATCGCAATTTTATTGCGATTTTTTATCTACATCGCGTTTTCAGAATCACAAATGTAAATTACCTACATATGTCCCTTTGTTCTGTAACTTTTCCCCCTCCTGGTCCCAGATTTGGTTGCCAGATGACCCGGGAACAGCACCAATCCCTGTCCCCAAAGTAAAACATCTCTGTGTGATGATAGACCAGAGACTGGACTTTGAAGCCCAAGTTAAGACAGTTTCATCATCAAGTTTCTTTATTCTTAAAGCAATCAAGAAAATCCTACCTCTGATCCCAACAGATAGCAGGAAAACGGTAGTCACATCTATAGTCCTTTCCAGATTGGATAATTGTAATGGGTTAAATCTTGGCATTCCCATGAAGCAATTACATAGGCTCCAGATGATCCAAAATGCAGCTGCAAGACTCCTTTTGGGGATTCCTAAATTTCAATTGGTGGGAAATCATCTCCAGAGTCTGCATTGGCTGACAATTAAAAGTTGGATCAAGTTTAAAACTCTCCGTATCACATACAAGGCTCTACACAGGACCGGTCCTCAGTTCCTGAAACGTTTACTCCATTGGTACTCTCCAAATAGATGCCTTAGATCAAAGAGGCAGAAGTGATACAGTCTCAGAAATGTGTTAAATCAAACTGGGGTGGCAGAAGATTTGTGGTGGGAGCTATAAGGCTCTGAAACTCCCTCCCTTTTAACATCAGAAATCTTCCCTCCCTGACTTTGTACAGGAAAGCCATTAAGACCTGGCTGTTCATTGAATAATGCTTCTGCTCGCATCTCGGTCTGCTAGCACAAAGTCACCGTTGGTATTCATGCGCTGTATCAATTTATAACACAAATACACTTATAAACACAAGGGTTGAGGCAGTGAGACCTGCACCTGTTATAGTCTGTGACTTGGAAATATTGCGGTGGTGCTCGAGAAACCAAGGAACACAACCCTATCTGTTCCTTTAAGGACAAAGTCCAAATACAAAACACAGAATGTGGAATCAGTACCCATCAAGAAGTGTTTTCCATAATATTTAGTGTCCTTCAATCAGTAATTAGAATCCATTTCAAATGAACAGGTCCGAACTTGATAGTAGTATGCTTTCAATTCTTTATTAGGGTTTTCAACAGTAGAAAAACGATCCAATATCACAGCAGATTTTCCTTTTTAGCCTCTTTTTTAAGCCAATGCGTTTCGTCTCAAAAATGAGACTTCTTCAGGGCTAAAGATAAAACATACAAAATATTATAAATTCACATATATATACACATACAAGATATTTACATGGAGACATTTTTACATATGTATACAGATCTTTAAGACAAATTGGATCAGTCCGAGTTGTTCCAAGATGCAAAGTAGACTGTATTAGTTTCATTAAAAACAGAGCACATATTCATGTTGTAAAATTGCATTACTAAGACATGATGAAGTTTCTACACAAAACTTCCTTGTCAGTTTCTTAATGAACATCAGAGAAGAGAATGTTATGGAGAATGATAAGAAATATCATATAAATAGTACAGATCAACCGCATGATAATAACCATACCTCAAAAACCTGTCTTTGTGAAGTTTAGTATAAGCAGGAACGTTTCTTTAGTTCAAGCATATTTTGGGATGGTCTGAAAGTATACAGGAATTGCATTTAGACGATGATCCTACCACATATTTTATACTCGCAAAATCGATGTTTCCGTTTGGAACAAATACCAAGGTTTATTCTATTGTAAATACTTCAAGAGATGAATCAGATATTTAAAAATAACAGATTTGCACATGACCTTAAGAATTACATTTTTTAAATTACAAAAGGAAAGAAAATATGCAAAACACACAAATAGAACTAAGCAATTCAACTTTATAAAAACGATTTTTTTATCATATAATCATGTGTGGAGTCAAAGCGCTTTCAGACTCAGAGAGTGGAATTGACCTTTTACCTTGATACAGTTTGGCAATTATTCCTCAATATAAGTTACACCATATTTATTACTAGCATAGCCTATTTCTATATTATAAAAAATTCTCTTGAGATGACAAGAATTTCTGTTATATAATTTAGAAAGTCATCCTGAGCCACCTAAATATAGATACAGTGGTTGCATTCTTAAACATATTTACAAAAGCCATGATGGTATTAGTACAAATGTAAGTGCCTAATTATATGTGTCCAATATATCGCAAAAAACTCTTCTTTCGTGATGATTCAATATATTAATTGAATCTTGAATGGAAAATAATGCGTATAACATTGACACGGCTTTGAAAACAATGTTATGTGTCAAAAAAGTATATGTTCTCATTTATCCCAACCAATAGAACAACAAATAGATAGTACAACCTTTTGTTTTCAATTCAACTTTAATAACATACATTTCGACTAAACAGAGACCTAATCTTCTATACTAAAAGTATGTAGGACCTCCGGTTCTCATCGTTTGGAATATTCGAGGCATTTTCGACTTTATATAAATTTCCTTTTTTATTTTCAATTGTTTTACTCTTGAAATTTATTTTAATTTGGCTTGACTCTTTCCTTCTTTTACACTTTTGATTTGGATTATGGTCTAGTATAACGTATTTTACATATTTACAAATTGACCTTACAAGATGGCCGCTTATTTTGCCTTTCACTATTTGCATTGGGATCCACTTCCGGTTTACGCGATCGGGATTTTTCGAACACACAGGTTCAATTAATTAATCTATTAAGTCCCCTATATAAGCTAGTGGTTCTACCACTTTATGTTTGTCACTCCAGAACGTTGGCTGACCGTGCTTTTCAGGTTACCATGCCGTTTTTTGGGTAAGTTCGGCCGCAGGCTCTGTCCTAATACCACGAGGACAGATTGTGATTTTCTTTCATGCCTTGCTTACTTAGATGTATCTATTTTGTGATTTAGAAACTTATATTTGCATCTACACTCTTGAATTAGTATAATTTTTAATCATTTATCTAGTGGCTTCTACAATATAAGGTTGTACTATGTGAGCTGGTAAGCCTTTACAAGATGTCCGACAGTTTGCGAGCGTTTCCAGTCGGTTAAATGCGATCGGTTTTCCTCTGGATTTAACGAGGATAATATTTAGTGGCGTTTATAATATAAGGCTATTTAATGCGATATGTAAAGCTTTTTAAAAATTGTCCAACAGTTTCTTTGAGTTTCCGGTCGGTTATATGCGATCGGTTTTACTCCAAGATTAACTAGAATGATAGTTACTCTTGAACATTAAATTAATGGGAGCTGTCTTTCCGTCTAAGTCAATCTCAGAGGAATAGTTCATGATACTTGGTTTATTTTCGCTTGAAGACCACATAATGATAGACATATATATTCTTTTTTCTTTCCTCAATAGTCCCTTCTGAATACTCATCTGAACTGACAGGTACACTTGTTCCTTACAGTATTTGGATGCATTTGTTTTCTCAGTTTGTATATAGTGATAGTTTTATTTGTTTAAATACAATTTTTCTATATGAGCTGTTCTTTCCGATTTCTACAGAGTGAGATGGGATTTCAAATATCCTGAGGTGTCTTCTTGCACAAATCAGCCTTAAATACATTGAGGTTATCAGTGATTGGTTGAGATAAATGAGAACATATACTTTTTTGACACATAACATTGTTTTCAAAGCCGTGTCAATGTTATACGCATTATTTTCCATTCAAGATTCAATTAACATATTGAATCATCACGAAAGAAGAGTTTTTTGCGATATATTGGACACATATAATTAGGCACTTACATTTGTACTAATACCATCATGGCTTTTGTAAATATGTTTAAGGATGCAACCACTGTATCTATATTTAGGTGGCTCAGGATGACTTTTTAAATTATATAACAGAAATTCTTGTCATCTCAAGAGAATTTTTTATAATATAGAAATAGGCTATGCTTGTAATAAATATGGTGTAACTTATATTGAGGAATAATTGCCAAACTGTATTAAGGTAAAAGGTCAATTCCACTCTCTGAGTCTGAAAGCGCTTTGACTCCACACATGAATATATGATATAAAAATCGTTTTTATAACGTTGAATTGCTTAGTTCTATTTGTGTGTTTTGCATATTTTCTTTCCTTTTGTAATTTAAAAAATGTAATTCTTAAGGTCATGTGCAAATCTGTTATTTTTAAATATGTGATTTATCTCTTGAAGTATTTACAATAGAATAAACCTTGGCATTTGTTCCAAACTGAAACATCGATTTTGCGAGTATAAAATATGTGGTAGGATCATCGTCTAAATGCAATTCATGTATACTTTCAGACCATCCCAAAATATGCTTGAACTAAAGAAACTTTCCTGCTTATACTAAACTTCACAAAGACAGGTTTTTGAGGTATGGTTATTATCATGCGGTTGATCTGTACTATTTATATGATATTTCTTATCATTCTCCGTAACATTCTCTTCTCTGATGTTCATTAAGAAACTGACAAGGAGGTTTTGTGTAGAAACTTCATCATGTCTTAGTAATGCAATTTTAAAACATGAATATGTGCTCTAGTTTTAATGAAACTAATACAGTCTACTTAGCATCTTGGAACAACTCGGACTGATCCAATATGGCCGGGATGCCTGTTACCCCCTCCCAACACAATCCCCAAGGATGGGAAGACGGACGCAGTTCTGAACTTTTGGAAGGCGGGAGGGAGTGACCCCCCCGGCCGTATTTATTAAAATATGAAACAAAATTAAAACATTAAAATAACAGTTTCATATCATGTACAATTTTCATTTATTACATTTTGATGAAGACATGTTCTTTGGCTAACCTTAACAAATCTCTAGTACAAAGGTTTTCCTAGCCGAGTCTAATATCCTGCAAATGCATACTTTCTAAATTAAAATTGTACATCCTAGCATTACGGGCCAACGGCAAGGTCGCAACCGGTGTCAGATCCCTACTACCAGAACTCTCCCCCTCACGGTGTGAGGGCGGCCGCGCAGAGGACTGTGCCCTCTGTGCCAACTCCAATTTCCCTTGTCTTGCGGGGGCCCCCATTTTAACTCAACGCCATCTTAAAGGTCGTCCGAGGACCCGTGTGGGGTGTCTGTAAGAAGGCAGCGTGGACCCCCCTCCCACCCCACACTGTCTATCACATCCGCCGTCGCGGATATCCGGGCCCCGGGAAATTCGTAGGAGGGGCATTTAGCCGCCTCCTCCCCTGGAAGGGGCCTATGGCCGTCTTCCCGTAGGCGACCCATACTTAGTGGGTGCCGCCTCCCCGTGGGAGGGGCCAATGGCCACCTCCCCCCCGGGCGCTCCCATCCATAGTGGGTGGCGCCCCCCCTCTAGGGACCTTGAAATTACTGCTCACCGATCATGACCTTACCGCCACAGGCCGGATAGTTGACCGGCTATCCGGCCCCCCCACAAACTCCTACTAAAGGTCATGTTATTACAAACCCCTTAACCATGCTATGAAGTCTCCTATGAGTAAGACATTCCCCTCCCGGGACAAATGGACCCCATCATCGAGATACATGTGATCCCCCCGAATACATCCATGCGGAATACAGTGCAACTGCGCCGAGCGAAGCAACCTACTAAGTTTGTTATTGACCTTCTTTACCGAATGGTTCAGTGCTGGCACCGAGAGGCCCCCCCGCCACACCTTTCTGGGAATCATGTGGGACCATGCTATCGTGCACCCCGGGATCCTTCTCGCCAGCCAGCTAACAGTAGATAGAACTTGCTCGAGTAGTACTCGCCGACCGAGTGTCACCAAGTCATTGCCCCCCAGGTGTACTATGATTACAGATGGCGGTGACCTCTGCCGCCCTAACAGTTCCTCGACAAAACATTGAAACTGGTCAATTCAGAGCCCACCCCTTCCGTGGAAGGTCACTCTGTACCCGTATTCCCCAGCTGCGTGAGTCACGTCACCTGCTTTGAATACGTCCCCGGCCCGTCTCACGTATGAGTGGCCCACGACCCACACCACACTGTCCTCAGCCGGTGATCTCTGACCGCTGGTCCCCAGGTGCCGGGTCGACTGCACAGTCCGCCCCGCATAGTATGCTCGCGAAACTGAAAACCAAACAGAAGACAAGAAGCGTGAGTGCATGACATTGGCTTCACAACATGTGCAAACGCACATACCTTTTATAACAGTTCGAGGACCATCGTCCCAGTTGCTTCACCTTCTCAACACTCTGACCCCTGGCTGTAGCCTCTGTAGCAGCCCCTATCCGAAAGGAATGGGTCCCGAAATCGCCGGGGTCCAAGCCCGCCGCTGCGATTGCCATTGCTAGCACCCTCTGAAACTGAAACCTCGTCAGTGGGGTGGCGTCGATGTGTCTCAGCAGGCTACCGCCCCATGTATCCGCCCTTTGCACCAAATATTCCTCAATGCACTTCACCGGGCACATGGGGGACCCGCGCATGCGCTGGACCACAATACTGTCTCCCCTAGCACTCTGATCAGTCTTGGACTTGACTATTGTGACCACCATAGAATCACCCTTAATCAGAATGCAATCCCGACACAGTCCTCCCTCCACATCTTTCTTGTTTCTTGCCACCAGCTCGCTCACCCGCATAGCCCCATGGAATGCTAATGCGAAAGCGGCCCGGAACAGCACTGCCTCGAACTGGGAGGAACATCTCGTGGGGAGCATCGACATCAGCAGGGACAACCTGTCTAACCCAATCGGGCGCCTCTAGTCCACTCTACGACCCTCAAGGCGTTGCCAACCACGAAGGGCTTTCTTTACCAAAAAGGACGATGTCGGTCCTTGATACCATGCGCCTGCGCCATGAAAGAAATGGCGGCCCGGTGCCTATTGGCCGTTGCCGCTGATCGGCCTTCCCTGTGCAGTGCTACTAACTTCAGCACATTATCCTCCTGACCCCAATTGTTCCCCCCTGTCGGACCCAAAAATGTACAATAGGAACGAAACGCTCCTTCGTATGCCTTCCTTGTCCTGGGGGCTAAGCTTGCTGCCACGAGGTCCTGTAATCCGGGGCACCGAGTAACCAGAGTGCTTCGGGAAATGGTGCCGCCGCTAGGTCCGCGGAAGGTAGATAACCCCTGAAAGCCTGCATGTGTGAACGAGAGAGTGCATCAGCCGCCTGGTTCAGTACACCTGGCATATGCTTCGCTCTGAATTGCACGTTCAATCTCATGCAAAGCAGTACAATTTCTTTCAGTAGTCTCAATATCCACTTGCAGCGTGCTGCCTGACTATTTATACATTCAACCACAGTCATATTATCGGACCAAAACACCACAGAGCGATCTCTGAACTCATCGGGCCATGCCTTCAGAGCCACAAAAATGGGGAACAACTCGAGGAACCCAATGTTACCTGTGAGGCCGCTGGTGTGCCACCACATCGGCCATGTCTGCGCCGACCATCGATTACCGAAGATGGCGCCAAATCCCACGCTCCCCGCCGAGTCGGTCCACAAACCCAGCTCGTCCGAAGACGCTGGCGGCTTGTTCCACACCACTCGACTGTTGAAGTCCGCCAGGAACGCCAACCATATGCGCATGTCCTGGCGAACCTCTGCCGACAGTCTCGTGCGGTGATGCCCTTCCTTTAGACCAACCATGGCTTGTGCAATGGAGCGGGAGAAGGGGCGGGCCATTGGTATCACTCTTAGGGCAAAGTTAAGCTGACCTACTGCTTGTTGTAACTGGTGGAGAGTCACTTTCTCTTTGCAAATGCACAGTTCCAGGGAAGCCCTGAATTTCGCTACTTTCCCCACTGGCAAACGGAAACATCCCTCCACAGAATCGAGCTCAATTCCCAGAAACTCGAGTGAAGTAGATGGTCCAACTGTTTTACCTGGTGCCAATGGCACCCCGAATTCCTTCATGAGAGTGCAAAATTCATGTAAGGCCTGCGCACATGTTGTGTCGCTGGCTGCCCCCAAGAATAAAAAATCATCCAGGTAATGCATAACATGGCTATGGCCAGTGGCTTTGGTGAATGCCCATTCCAGAAAACAGCTGAATTTTTCAAAATAAGCACAAGAGATGGAGCAACCCATTGGCATACATCTATCCATGTAGTAATGACCCTGGAACACAAAGCCTAACAGACGCTGATCCCTCGGGTGAACCGGGAGCAACCGGAACGCTGACTCGATATCTGACTTCGCCATCAGTGCTCCGGGCCCCAATCGATTCAGCATGGTGACGGCATCATCGAAGGATGCGTACCGCACCGAACAAACTCCTGGGTCAATCGCATCGTTCACCGAAAGACCCCTCGGAACTGACAAGTTATGGATCAGCCTAAATTCCCCAGGGTCCTTCTTGGGAACCACCCCCAACGGGGAACAGATGAAATTAGGTACTGGCGGGTGCTTATATGGGCCAGCAACCCGGCCAAGGGCAACCTCTTTTGCTATCTTCCTCTCGACCACCGCTGGATTGTGCTGAGCCGAGAGTTGGTTCCTACAATGCGGTTCCCCACGAAAATCCCCCGCCGGGATGTGGAAACCATACAAGAAGCCGTTCCTCAACACCCCAGCGGAGACATGATCTGGGTATTCGTTTAGCCAGGGAATCATTGCCATGATATCGACGGGGGTAGGTATCGGTACATAATGGACCCCCTGAGACCTGTTTGGCCCCTCCTCTACCCCCCGTATCACTATTCCTGGATCTGCACGAACTCTCGGGGTGTGAAGAATTTCCGCAACCTGCACACACATGTCTGAACTTACATGTCCTTTGTGGCCTAGTGCAATTGCCCCTGTTAAAATTCCAACAGACCCCATTCTTACCCCCATTCCCACCATTCCTTGGTTGGTGGTCGCCAGCGGGGCCCGGCCGAAAGGGCGTCGCGGGCTGTTGGCGGGAAGGCCCCGACCCACTCCCGCCTAGCGAGGATGACTTTGTCGCGCCCGGCAGGAGCTGCTTCTGCCAAGAGATCGAGTCGAGACAATCCCACGTCAGGGATGAATCGTACTCCTTGGCCTTACGAAACTTCATATCGTAACCCATCCACTCATCGCCCTCATACGTTTCATAAAAATCCATTATTCGTGCCTGATAGCAGGACAATTCGGTCAAAACCTCGGGCTTACGTTCCCCAATAATTGCAGTAAACATCGCAAAGGCCTTGGCCCAATTTGAGATTGTCTCATCGACCCTGAATCCTACCATTTTGGCTCGCCACACACTCGGGTGCCACAAATCTTTCTGAGTCTTAACATACTCCATCTCGCGATGGTCAGTCAGAAGAGAAAACATATTCACATACTTATCAGCCCAAATCAATTCTTTCGTGGCCAGCGGTATATGTTGGACCACCTTTTCCCTTCTCGAGGGCAAAGACCCCTCCCTTGCCATTGGCAATGCCTGCTTACCCGGCTCCATTGCTGATCCCGCTGTTTTTTCGACGCCGGATGCTGCTCCTTCCGAGGTCACCTGTGGGGGGACAAGAGAGAGATTCGCCTTCGCGGCATCTCGCGACTGCCGCAACTGCTGCATTAGTAATTTGGCCTCTTCGGCCGTGTCTCCCGGTGCCGTAGCACCCTCTGTTTTTCTGCCGAGCCATGCGGCCAACTGGGCGGCTAACTCCGGAGGCATATCCTCCTCGCTGGCGGGCGTAACAACAACCGGAATCGGTTGGCCCGCGTCCGGGATCGGTACCGGGGCCTCGACTGGAATGACTGGGCTTGCCGGGGGTAACTCGGGAACCGGGACCTCCCCCCCTGCCGCCCTATTCCTGGCCCTTTTACCCCTCCCTGCGGGGACAACTCCCGGCAATGTCGGGCCTATAACCTTCTTCGGTTTACCCGTATTGTTCATCGCTGCCATCTGTTTCTTCATGCTTGCCATATCTTTTATCAGCATGCGAAGCATCTGGTCAGTCCCTGACTTCTTTCCGGCCTTCTTGCCAGGCATTGTTATCGGATGTTCGATCCTTGTTGCTCAAAACGGTCCTGGATCCGTAGGCTCGAAGTCGCTGAAAGAGAAACACAAAAATTACAAGTTCTCAAAATTGCTCCTTGTTCCGTCGAGGGCTCACGTGCAACGAGTGGGTGCAGCTTCCAAGCACAGGAACAAGAGGATGCTTCTTCGGATTCCTGCTCTCTTTATTCCTCTTCGGGAGGTCGTGTACCCTCCTCCGGTACGCCTACTGGGCGTGGCCACCGGTGTAGGTGTCTAGGACAACCCCTCTTGGGCGGGAAAAAGGCGCGCCCCGGCTACGCCGCTTCGGGCATACCAGCCGTGACACGCCCCCCGCCCAAAATGGTTTCCCGGGGGGATCCGGGCCCCCTACCATACGTTCGGGGGGACCGAGTGGTCGCCCCTTTCCATTTGTCTTAAAGATCTGTATACATATGTAAAAATGTCTCCATGTAAATATCTTGTATGTGTATATATATGTGAATTTATAATATTTTGTATGTTTTATCTTTAGCCCTGAAGAAGTCTAATTTTTTAGACAAAACGCGTTGGCTAAAAAAGAGGCTAAAAAGGAAAATCTGCTTTGATATTGGATCGTTTTTCTACTGTTGAAAACCCTAATAAAGAATTGAAAGCATACTACTATCAAGTTCTGACCTGTTCATTTGAAATGGATTCTAATTACTGATTGAAGGACACTAAATATTATGGAAAATACTTCTTGATGGGTGCTGATTCCATATTCTGTAATTTAAAACACAACATAACATCTCTGTGCCCTTCCATAACATCAGCATACACAGAAATATTGATTATTCATCTCAGGGAAAGGTGGCAACTCTCCTACAGATCTTTAAAGAAGACAGGGGCACCCAATGGATGAACACAATCATGGTTAGAACCCACAGCAAGATGGACCTCATGGCACCAACAGACAGGTACTCAACAGTGAGTGTGATTAATGCTTTTGCAACATGAGAGTGCAATCTTTCCCCCTCAGAGTATAGGTACACCTCACCATCAGCAGTGCAAGTGTCACTAGAAGAAGAGGCACAGCAATTTCCCCAAGCTTCTCATCTTCAGAGAAGTACACCACATCATCCTTTACACAACAGGTGCAGCTGGGCAGCAGCAATGCAGAGTTCCATTACTCATGGACAAAGTACATCATGCGTACAGCATGAGCAGAAATGCAAGCTTCCCTCCGTCACAGAAACGGTACAGCAAGGTAAGAGCAGTGGAAGCTTCCCTCCCTGACACTACGGCCATAAAAAACCTTGGATGTCCTTTCGCTGTACTGCAAGGAAAACAAGCTATCAGTAAACCACTCCAAAACAAAATTCATGATCTGTGGTACTAGAGGCATCAACAAAGTCAAATTTGTTATGGCTGAAGCAAGATTAGAGCAAGTACCATTCTTAAAGTATATGGACATCCACTTTAATCAGCATGGTTCACTTCAGGCTCAGCTAGCAAACTTAAAAGAATCCTCTGTAGCTATGATCATAAGTTTCCTAAAATTGTTAAAGAAAATACATAGATCTC
The DNA here is from genome assembly GCF_964263255.1 of Lissotriton vulgaris. Taxonomy (NCBI): domain Eukaryota; kingdom Metazoa; phylum Chordata; class Amphibia; order Caudata; family Salamandridae; genus Lissotriton; species Lissotriton vulgaris. The sequence goes on from NC_141693.1 coordinate 260,979,114, forward strand.
ACTGACATCTGTGGAGTAATCAACGCCAAGTACATACCAACCTTGTTTAAGGCTCATTTTTATTCAAATATCTTCTTGCCTCAAGGCTGGATAAAGCCCAAACTCAATGCTACAGAGGCCTATTTTAGCTGCCAGGCCCAACCCCTTCTTTCCAAGTATGTCTGGAATTCAGTCCCTGCAAACAATCAACTATTCTTAAAGCTTGATTTCTTGGGTATTATGTAAAGTTCAAGATTGTCTTCTTTTCTGTTGTTTTAGTAAATTTTAGGATGATTCCAAGTTTTTAATGTAGAATGCATTTTATCCTGTTGCATTTAATTGTTGCTGCGGAATGGCCCCGTTGGTAGAACTCTATTTACTAAAAGTGGAGATTTTTAACGTTGGTTAGAACATTGGAATGTTGAGAGCTCCATTGAGACAATGGAGTGCTCCGGGCTTCTAATGGCTGGTAGAAGCCCGGAGCATCAACTTTCAAGTGTTTTTTTGAACTGTTGCTGTAAACAAAGGCCTCACGGAGCCCAAGGGGATTTCAACCCCCTCAGGCTTTGTGAGGCCTCTGTTTTACAAATTAGAACATTCTGCCCTCTAGACACGGAATGTTCTAATAACCTTAGAGCCCTCCGTAGCAGGCTCTACTGGCCATTAAAGGCCTGCTCCCTTGTCAAAGACCCTCACCGAAATGCTGGAGCAGGTCTTTAATGGCCGGTAGAGCCCGCTATGTTGGGCTCTAAGGCTATATTGCATAAGTCACAAAGACAATAAAAGTAGAAGCAGTTGACTGTTGACTCTAGGTTATGATGGAAAGTAATGAGCAATTGTATATTTTGAAGTGATCATTTACAATTTCATATTCCTTGAAGTGTTCTTTCTCAATCTTGTTCTTTTTTAGCGGTTCTTAAATGCCTCTTGATATAATGTAATGGTTTTAAATAACTTAAAACAATAAAACTTTTTTCTATCTCACTGACACTACAGCAGCAGTAGGTGCTTTGTGCTGTCACAGAACAGGTAAAACCCAGGAAGTTTCAGTGAAGTCTACTCTTTCAAATTATAAGTACCACGCAGTCTGTAGTAACAGTGCAAATACCCTTTCTATTTAATGTGTACATTTAAGTATAGTTGTGTGAATTGATAAGTGAATGGATAATTGAGCAAGTAAAATGGTTAAGTATGGACAGTGGAGTATGAACGTCGTTTATTTCAGTGTGAAGATGCCCATGTGGTGTACTTACACATATAAATATATTATGTCATATGTTATGTTGTATGATATGTTGTATGATATATGTTATATGTTATTTTATGTGTTTTTGTTGTTTTTTGGTCCTCATGTGACAAATAAGTAAGAAGTGTATGATCAGATTTGGAGTCGTGCACCCACAGCCTGCTTGGAATATACTCCTCCTGATACACCTTCCTTCAACCAGTTTTAGAGGTTGTGGGGACATCTCTTTGGATGAAGATGGGGACGGGTGCAGCGGGCTCGCCGGCGGCGCGCCGAAGGCAATCCCATCTGCGCCCCTCTGCTCCCGGCCGGGACCAGGGGCCAGTTATAATGCCCATTTTTTCACTAACACTTCATCTGAGCTTCATAACCTACAGAACAACTGGCCCATCAGCGCCAATGTCAGAATAGCCGCTAAGAAAGCAGGTATTTTGTCCCCCACAGACCTACCCCCTAAGTTTCCCACCCAGTGCACCGGGCTGGGCCCTACCTCCCCCAACAAGTACTCTCTAATACCCACCAATTCCATCACCCCGGAAGGAGGACCCCTTGTCATCACCTACCTAAATATGCGCTCTATGGTGAAGCAACAGCTTGAAATTTTCCAACTAATCGATTCCGACAAACCCAACATCCTTCTCTTGTCGGAAAACCTGGCTCACGGCAGACTCCACCCCGACATTCTTGCAGCAGTACCTACTGGCTACTATATACTTCAAGCTAACAGGGTGACGGGCAAGCCAGGGGGCGGGGTGGCAGCTATTATCCAGGGAAAACACAAATTCTCCATCCTTGAGGTTAGTAGTCTACCTCACGTTGACAGCCTCGTTTTAAAATTTGAATCCCCTAAATTCTCCTTTGTTTGTGCTCTCCATTACCGACCTCCTGTTCACATGCCCCTGTTCCCTCAACTATTCAGTGAAGTAATCTCCCAGCTAGTCATCAACCACGCCAGGATTATCATCCTTGGTGACTTCAACTACTGGCCCTCTGATACCCTTGAGAGTGGCAGTTCTGTTGAATTTACAGACCTTCTATTAGGCATGAACTGTACCCAACACGTGCACAAGGCTACCCATGCCAAAGGTCATATTCTGGACCAAGTCTGGACTTCTAATATAGAAATTACACCCCCCTTAGTGTCTCCATGTACCAGGTCTGACCATCATTTTATAACTTTCACCACGGCCTACACTCTTCCTTTTAAGCCGCCGCCGGCGGGTTACCTTTTTGCCAGAAACTGGAAACAGGCCAACATGGATGACTCCCACGCTTTTTTAACAGCCACTTCCCCCACCGAAGATGCCCTCATCTGTCTTCAGGCTACTAACTTTGATCAAGGCTAGAATTAGCCTGCAATAAGGTGAACCCCAAGAGCCCCCATGACGCTCAACGTTGGTTCTCCGACGACCTAAAAAGAAAAAAACTGACAAGCAGAACACTGTTGGAGACTTATGCTCCAGAGGAGAGAGCGGTGTATGTAGCCTTGTTAAAAAACTACAAAGATTCCATCCTTCAAAGCAAAACTTCTTACTTCTCTTTGAAAATCACTAACTCATCCACAAAGTCCAAAGATATTTTCGCTATTGTCAATGAGCTTGCACAACCTGATAGGGTGATCGCTAAATCTGTCCCCTCGCAAACTTTATGCAATTCGCTGAACTCATTCTTTTTATGATAAAATCATCTCTATCAAGAGCCATATCCCTACTTCTACCTCCCCCACTATCCTCCCCACACCATGCAAAAACCCCTCCACGCTTGACCAAATTCCCCTCCCCTCCAGAGAGGAGTTCCTGGCCCTTTTAAACAAGGTGAGATCTGGCTCTCCTAATGACTGCTGCCCCCCCCACATTCTGAAAGAGGCCTTTCTTACCTGCCCTGACCCACCACTTTCACTCCTCAACAATTCCCTCAAACTAGGCATCGTTCCGGATACCTTTAAAAACGCCGTAATCATCCCTATACTGAAAAAACCCAATGCCGATCCTTCAGTGATGAGCATTCAGCAAGATACTAGAGTCTCATGTCACAAATTGCCTTAGCTCATTCATTGAGCAATCCCAGTTCCTTGACTCCCGGCAGGCGGGCTTCAGGCCAGCACACTCCACGGAGTCAGTCATCTTGGCAGTCATGGACGAGCTTAGGAGAGGAGCTGATAATAACATCTCCAACGCCCTGGTGCTCTTAGATCTGTCAGCCGCTTTCGACACGGTCGATCATGAACTCTTGATCGACTGTGTCAGAAATGCAGGCATCCAGGGTCTGGCCCTTAAATGGATCACCTCCTTCCTACACAAGCGCTTCCAGGCAGTTCGCCTAGCCAACTTCTCAGCGGAGAAAACTTGACTGACCTGTGGGGTCCCCCAAGGCTCTGCTCTATTGCCCCTCCTGTTCAACCTATATATGGAACCCCTGATTGTGTATGTGCGCAACAGCCCAGTCACTACCTTTAACTATGCTGACGACCTCCAGTTGGTGTTCAACATAGACTCTTCCAACACATCCATCAGCAATTTCCAATCCACCATGATCTCCATCAGCGAATGGATGTACGCCAATCAATTAAAATTAAATCCTGATAAAACAGAACTTATACTTACTGGAGACGCCACTAACCCCTAAAACTCCAGCTTCTGGCCGTCATCCCTGGGCACCCCCCCCCCCATCCAGCAGATTCTGTAAAAAGTCTTGGGGTCATCATCTGCAGTGACCTGTCCTTAAAACCACAGATCAATGCTGTGGTATCCTCCTGCTTCTTCCTCCTCCGCAGAATTCGGAAGATCAGCAGATTCCTAACTACCTCGGCCCTCCCTCTTGTCATCTTGGCCTTGATCACCTCTCGCATTGATTACGCGAATTCACTCTATGTGGGGGGGCGGAGCTAGCTCTGGAGCGTAATTGCCGCCTGAGCCCGGAGCTCCGTGAAGCCATCTGACAATCCTGTAATTATCCTTCAGCTAAGGTGGTGTTACTGAATTCCAATCTGCCCCCACGGTGACTAAAGGGGTCCGGAGGCGATGGGGACGATCGCCCCTCTTAAATAACGGCGGTGGAGTGTGTGCAGGTGACGAGGCATCTCCTGGCGCTGGGCCGCTTATCCCCGGTGTGTGGTGATCTCGGCGGCCGGGTTGCGTCATAGGACGTGCGGCGTGCTGGAGCCCTTGATTCCGAGGGGGGAGGGGCCCGAGCGGAATGCTCCCGGCGGGAGCAACGAGCGCCATAGCGGAGAGGGGCGCAGGACATAATGTCGTGATCGCTCTCGCGGCGACCGCGAGAAGAAGAAGGAAATATCATAAATCGCGATTGCTCCCTCCGCACTACAAGACCCAGAAGGCCAAGCGGCTCTGGAGAGCAGGAAAGGAGGCCGTACCTATATAGCTCTGCCTTTGGAAACGGATCGGCGCTTGACAATTGTTTTTGTGGATTCTCGAGTAGGCGGATGGTGTTCCCCGCCGGAGTGAGCCCCGAGAGAAACTAACGCCGAGCAAGTGCCAGCGTGGTCAGAGGAGTGAAGACGACGCCGAGCAAGTGCCAGAGTGGTCAGTACTTCATCAAGCCTTTTCCGAGCAAGAGCCAGCGTGGTCAGAGGAGTGAAGAAACTTCCGACCAACCGCAAGTATATCTACAGAAGAACGGGATCGTTCTTCTTTCTCAGGTAATACTTTTTTGTCCGAGTTTCCCACGAGTACCCTGGTGTAATTTCCTAAGTTCCAAGAGCCCTCGTTATTATCTTTGACGGGTGCTCTAAGACAATCTCTTTGTTCTCAAGCAGTATTGAGAAAACGAGTGTAACGGAGAAAAACATTTCAGCATTTAGAAGTGAATGAGCCTTGATTGGGGATATGACATTAAGAGAAAGTGACGAATAACTTTCTCTTAAACCTTGCCAGTCCTTTCAGAGAGAGGAACTGTTTGTTTTCCTTTAAAGCAAGAAAGGAATTGATCTTTGGTAAGTGTCATTATTCGGGGCCGGGGGAAAGAAGTGAACATATGGGACAAGGTACTTATACCTGTCATTTATCTCTCCTCGCTGCAGTACGTCCCACCTCTGAGGATTCCTCGAACCCAGACCCAGAGGGCCATATCCTGCACTCCGTTCTTCCCCTACACTTTTACCCTTCCGGCTTCTCGCAATACCCATTCAGAAGGTGCTCTAATCGACACCGCTGGGTGTGGTGTTTAGACGAGTCGAGAGGACTTTCATCCCATCGTTCCTGCTGACCAGACTCATAAGGTTAGTGGTGCGCGACAGTAGTAGCGCCGCTTGCGATCGCGACAGATTGTCAAGCCCAAGAATACGCACCAGCCCGGACGATGGAAGTCGATGCTACTCTCGCTTCCCTGCTGGAAAGCTTCTCGGGACTTCGACAGGAGGTTCTTACCTCTCGTGCCGAGAACCAATCCTTATACCAGGAAGTTACACAGATGCGCAAAAGAGCTGTCTGACTTATCACATAAGGAGCCAGTGGTAAGACCCATACTTAAACCGGCAACATTGCCCCCGCCTTCGTCCTCCCGAACCGGGGGTTACTTTTTGCCCTTATCTACTCCTGCTGTAGCCTCGGATGCAATACCAACTGTTCAAGTGATCCAGAACACGGGGATTCCTTTAGCCCCCCCCTAGAGGTTTTACGGGGATCCTCGCAAGTTCGAAACGTTTCTGAATCAATGCCGTCTCCATTTCCTGTGCAAACCCGCGGTCTTCCAGGAGGAAGCAGTTAAAACGGCATTCATGATGTCATTTATGGGGGGGAATGCATCAAGTTGGACCATTCCCTTGTTGGAGCGTAACGACCCAGTATTGCATAACTTTTCGGATTTTTGTCTCGAATTGAGAAAACTCTTCGACAGGAAATCCCACATGCTAACCCTTGACAGAGAAATTATGACACTAAAACAGGGGTCACAAGATTTACTGTCTTACATCACCACCTTTAATCGTCTTCTGGTAGAAACGGATTGGCCAGCGGAAAAACGAATATCCCTCTTTTATCAAGGGTTAAGAAGTGAATTAAAAGATGTGTTGGCTCAGGTGGTCCAATTACCAACTATGGTATCGGACTTCATCGATCTAACAGTCCAGTTAGACCATCGTCTGCTGGAAAGAAAAGGAGAAAGGCCCAGAGGGGAGGCTCGTTTCTACTATCCCGACCTAGAGTCGGAGGAGAGGAAAAAACGAAGGTATCCGATGAAACAGAACCTATGCAGATCGGAGGGGTCAGAGGCCCCCTTACTGCGGAAGAAAAAGATAAAAGACGACGTATGAAACTTTGCCTTTATTGTGGGAAAGGAGGGCATTTTATTAAGGAATGCCGAGCCCGGAATTACGTTCCCGGACGCTCTACCCTTCCCCGAGTCCAAGCTACCCAAAAGGATGTCGAACCGTCGGAAAACTGAAGATCTCAAATCAGACGGAGGTCTCTGACTTGAGATACCAGCTTTCTATGATCTCCCCCGTCCTTGCCAACACCCTTCATCCTGCGGTGGCCCACATGAACATAAGTGTGTCTCTCTGGATTGCCTCTCACAACAAACTACAAGTTGATGCCCTTCTCGACTCGGGGGCCACCGGTAATTATATCGACCAGGATTTTGCTTTAAGAATGGGCATCCCCCGCGAGAAGAAGCTGCGACCAGAAACAGTAAAGGCAGTGGATGGAACCATCCTTTCCTCGGGCCCGGTAGTTTATAACACCCTTTCACTATTGATGGAGTTTGGCGAGAACCATCAGGAACACATCCAATTCGATTTGATAGACGCCCCGCAGTTCAGTCTAATCCTGGGTATGCCGCGGCTTACGCTACATGATCCTTTCGTTAGTTGGTCTTCCCGTACGGTCAACATGACCTCTCCTTATTGTAGAGAACACTGTAAGAATCATGAGATTCGTCCTTCCCTCCCGGTGCCCTCGCCTGCAGCCTGTTTGGCGAACGCTTGTTGCATGGAAAAGTTCTGTTGCGCCACGGTGCTTCCCGTCGATTACCAGGAGTATAAGGCCTTGTTCGACAAACAAAAGGCATCCCAGTTACCACCCCATAGGGTCTATGACTGTCGAGTTGACCTAATACCGGGGGCAGATATCCCTTGCAGCAGAGTTTATGCTTTAACGGAGAAAGAAACACAGTACTTGAAAACATACATCGATGATAACCTTGCTTCCGGGTTTATTAGACACTCCACTTCCCCTGCGTCTTCCCCGATGTTTTTCATTGCCAAAAAGACTGTGATGAGTTGAGACCATGCATCGACTACCGCACTATTAATAAGGTAACGATCAAGAACCGTTATCCTCTTCCCCTTATCCCAGTCCTGATGGACCAATTGAATGGTGCGAAATACTTCACGAAACTCGATCTTCGGGGGGCCTACCACCTTGTTCGTGTGAAAAAGGGAGACGAGTGGAAGACGGCGTTCCGAACCAAATTCGGGTTGTTTGAATACCGGGTGATGCCCTTTGGTCCCTGCAACGCCCTTGCTGCCTTCCAATACTTCATGGACGAGGTGCTGAGAGGATGTATGGAATCATACTGTGTGGTCTACATAGACGATATTTTGATTTATTCAACGACTATGGCCGAACATATTGTCCATGTGAAGACCGTCTTGGGAAAGCTACAACAAAACTCGTTGTAAGCAAAGTTGGAGAAATGTCTTTTCCATGTACAGGAAGTCGCCTTCTTGGGGTACATCATAGATGCCCAAGGGTTCCGGATGGATACAAGCAAGGTCGAGGTAATCCTTAACTGGAAAACCCCACAAAATGTTAAGGCAGTGCAAAGTTTTCTTGGCTTTGCCAACTATTATCGGCGCTTTATTCAGGACTTCTCGAAAACCATACATCCCATCACATCCCTTCTGCGAAAAAACGTCCCGTTTGTATGGGGAACAGAAGCAGAACAGGCCTTTCAGCTTCTCAAAGACAGGTTCACCCAGGCACCAATTCTCAGACATCCAGATCCTCAGTTACCGTATATTCTTGAGACGGATGCCTCTCAATCCGCTATCGGAGGAATCTTGTCTCAAAGACATCCCAACACGGGCCAGTTGCACCCAGTGGCATACTATTCCAAGAAACTTACACCTTGTGAGGTAAATTACACCATCACTGATAAAGAACTCCTTGCAATAAAAAGGGCCTGTGAAGAATGGCGACATTATCTCCTAGGGGCTTTACACACAGTGGAGATCATTACGGATCATCGCAACCTATTGTTCCTCAAAACGGCTAAGGCTTTGACCCCTAGGCAGCTTCGATGGACTTTGTTTTTTTCCGATTATGATTTTGTAATCAAGTACAGGCCTGGGTCACGAAATGGGAAGGCGGACGCCTTATCCCGCTTAGGGGGAGAAGATGCGGTTGAACCTGTGGAACCACCTTATATCCTTCAAGAAGCCGATTGCTTCAGTGCATCCCTTGCCCTGGTATCCTCTGAGGACTTTCTGGATGATTTGAAAGTAGCCATCGCCGATCAGGATATTGACTCTTGGATCCAGGAAGAGCCGGAACACCGCCACATGGAGAATGACCTGGCATACCATTACCATGCGTTGTACATTCCTCAGACGCAGTTGCAACAACAAGCATTGAAGTGGGCACATGACTCGGTATTAAGCGGCCACATGGGCATATACAAGACCACTGCAAATGTAGAACGTTCCTTTTGGTGGAAGGAGGTTCGCGCTGACGTAAAAGAATACGTAAAGACTTGTGCTGTTTGTGCCCAGGGCAAATCAGTCCATACCAAACCATCAGGGTTCCTCCATCCGTTGCCCATTCCTCCTAAACCTTGGCACACCTTATCCATGGATTTTATCATTGAGATGCCTTCCTGTGCGAATCAAACTGTAGTTCTGGTAGTAGTAGACCATCTAACAAAAATGGGACATTTCATTTCATTGCCGGGTCTACCTACATCAGTGGAGTTGGCGAAAGTATTCCTTCAACACATTGTGCGAGCGCATGGATTGCCCAGTGTGCTAATAACTGATTGCGGAACGCAATTTACTTCGCATTTTTGGAAGGCTCTCTGTGCCATCTTGCAAATTGATGCCCGATTATCCACTAGCTTTCATCCTCAGACAGATGGAAAAACCGAAAGGCTTAACCAAACACTGGAGCAATACCTCCGCTGTTTTACCATGCAGAATGCCTCGGATTGGACCACTCTCTTGTGGTTGGCGGAGTTCGCTTATAACAATGCTGTTCATTCCACCTTGGGGTGTTCCCCTTTTTTTTGCCTTTACGGTTTCCATCCGAACATGCTTCCATTCGACTGGCCTGCGGAATCCTTGGTTCCTTCCATACATGAACATCATGCTCATTTGAGGGCCATCCTTATCGATGCGCGCCATAGTTTGGAGACGGCACAAGAAGCTCATAAACTGTTTGCAGACCGGAAGAGGTCTGAGGAGCCAGCATATAAGGTGGGGGACAAGGTATGGCTTTCCACACGTAACATTCACCTAAAAGGGGTAAATAAACTTAAGCCGAAGTTTATTGGACCGTATAGTATCTGTGAGGTTGTGAATCCTGTAGCCATGAAACTGTCTCTGCCGGTTTCTTGGTCCATTCATCCGGTGTTCCATGTGTCCCTCCTCAGGCATTGTCCATTGAGTATGCGCTTGCCGGAGCGTCCCCCTGCTCTGGAGGTAGAAGGCCAGGAAGAATATGAGGTACAACGTGTTCTGGACTCTCGTATGGTGCGTGGTAGGGTCCAGTATCTGGTCGACTGGATGGGGTATGGGCCCGAGGACAGAACATGGGAACCTGTGAGCCATCTGCATTGCCCTGATCTGGTTGCTGAGTTTCACGAACGCTTCCCTGGGAAACCGGGTCGACCGCCGGGTCGGCAGTCCTCGAGAGGGGGTTCTGTCGTGATCGCTCTCGCGGCGACCGCGAGAAGAAGAAGGAAATATCATAAATCGCGATTGCTCCCTCCGCACTACAAGACCCAGAAGGCCAAGCGGCTCTGGAGAGCAGGAAAGGAGGCCGTACCTATATAGCTCCGCCTTTGGAAACGGATCGGCGCTTGACAATTGTTTTTGTGGATTCTCGAGTAGGCGGATGGTGTTCCCCGCCGGAGTGAGCCCCGAGAGAACCCGACGCCGAGCAAGTGCCAGCGTGGTCAGAGGAGTGAAGACGACGCCGAGCAAGTGCCAGAGTGGTCAGAGGAGTGAAGACGACGCCGAGCAAGTGCCAGCGTGGTCAGTACTTCATCAAGCCTTTTCCGAGCAAGAGCCAGCGTGGTCAGAGGAGTGAAGAGACTTCCGACCAACCGCAAGTATATCTACAGAAGAACGGGATCATTCTTCTTTCTCAGTTAATACTTTTTTGTCCGAGTTTCCCACGAGTACCCTGGTGTAATTTCCTAAGTTCCAAGAGCCCTCGTTATTATCTTTGACGGGTGCTCTAAGACAATCTCTTTGTTCTCAAGCAGTATTGAGAAAACGAGTGTAACGGAGAAAAACATTTCAGCATTTAGAAGTGAATGAGCCTTGATTGGGGATATGACATTAAGAGAAAGTGACGAATAACTTTCTCTTAAACCTTGCCAGTCCTTTCGGAGAGAGGAACTGTTTGTTTTCCTTTAAAGCAAGAAAGGAATTGATCTTTGGTAAGTGTCATTATTCGGGGCCGGGGGAAAGAAGTGAACATATGGGACAAGGTACTTATACCTGTCATTTATCTCTCCTCGCTGCAGTACGTCCCACCTCTGAGGATTCCTCGAACCCAGACCCAGAGGGCCATATCCTGCACTCCGTTCTTCCCCTACACCTTTACCCTTCCGGCTTCTCGCAATACCCATTCAGAAGGTGCTCTAATCGACACCGCTGGGTGTGGTGTTTAGACGAGTCGAGAGGACTTTCATCCCATCGTTCCTGCTGACCAGACTCATAAGGTTAGTGGTGCGCGACAGTAGTAGCGCCGCTTGCGATCGCGACACATAAGATGAGTGTTGCAGCAGAGGAGAGGCCGCTGGCGGACACTTGACGGAGTTATTGCGGAGGAAGAGAGAGGTGAGATCCTGGAGGCGTGGAGCAGAGCAGTGACCCTGGTGATACCCACTGAAAGCTGCATTGTAGCGCAAGGGGAGAACGTGAGAGGTGGTTGCCTCTGGCCCCGCACCCCCTGGGGGTCGGCTTGTGACAGTGTGGAGAGGCCAGGGCCTATTTACAACCCCCACGACTGACATATCTGCAAAGCAGACCATATTGGGGAAGTGTGCTTAGTCTTACTAGTGCCCTGATCCCCCCTGTGGAACTGGTAAATGGCTGGGCTATGCTTACTAGGCACTCCTGCACCTGCTGTGTGATCAGGCTGGGCAGGAGGAGACCTGGGTAGTTGCCCTAGGTTAAGACGCTGCCAATCAGTCACAGGACTCTGTGGGGGTAGAGAGATGAGTTACAGGAGAACGGTGGCTACAGGACGCAAGGAGCTATACCAGAGGACTTGTGATGCCAGCATTGGAGTGGCATCTGCCTTATAGCTGACAGGGGAACGTGAGTGATAGAACCCTGTCTGTTTGCAGCAGGCGCCCAAAGCAAAAATGGGCATGGGGAAAAAACTCAGTCTAAGTTGGCCTTTGAAAAAAAGCGATCCAAATCGCAGGACCCAGGCCCTGGTAGGAGTGATGAGGCGCTGGCGCCATCGCAGGATGACACTGAAGAAGATATACGATCCATCCTCAAATCCATGGAACAATCAATTCGGAGCGGCATCACCCTCGGGTACTAAAATGGACGCTTTATCCTATAGGATGGATAAAATTATGGAGCACCTAGATAAGCACGCTGAACGTTTGGATATGTCTGAGAGGCGCCTGACGAAGGTTGAAGAGGCGCACACCACATTGGATGCTGACCATAAACAACTGGGAAAAGTCATACGTATCCTGCAGGAGAAGACGGAAGACATGGAAGCGCGTTGCCGACGCTGCAACATGCGAATCGTAGGCCTTCCCGAATCGACAGCCACAGGCAATATGGAACAGTTCATTGAAAAATTACTTGTCCAGCTGCTGGGGGACGTCGTCTTCTCAGCAATGTTCGTGGTGGAGAGAGAGCACAGGGCTCTGGGGCCTCGACCGCCGCCGGGTGCTGCCCCGCGCCTGATTATAGCTAAACTGCTTAACTATCGCGATCGGGATGCGGCCCTTCGTGCTGCCAGAGACAAGAAGACTTTGAGGTATGAGGGGTCGGAACTCTCTTTGTAGCCAGATTGTACTGCTAGAGTACAGGAGGCCTGTAGACACTTTGTGCCACTGAAGAGGCAACTCCGAGAGATGGAGGTGGACTACGCCATGTTGTATCCTGCGAAGCTACGGGTAAATCAACAGGGGAGATTGCACATCTTTACGGACCCTAAAGTCTTGCAACAAGCCATCAAGAACTGGGTGAAAGAACGGAAGAACAGTCTGGAGTGAGGGCAGCAGGATGTGTCAGAAAAGGCTGCGCTAGATGAACAGGACTGATAGTTGCAGTGGTCATTGTTGGGTAATGCGAGGCTATAAAGGCTGCGCTGAGGGGGGAACTATGTTTTCAGGTAGGAGAGATTGAGGTGGTAATCAATGTGATGCCTGCTTCAGAAGGGTAAATTGCTGAATAGTGAATTGTGAATTGGAGGTGGCTTTGAATATTAGCAGTGGTTGCTGGGTGTTGGTTGGGACAGCTACATGTCGACAGAATTCACGTAAAGCTGATGGGTCTGGGGGGTGGTGGGTTAGCCACAGGGAGAGCAAGTTGGGACTGTTATTTTGCAATATGTTATGGGGGCATGTATATTAACCTGTGAGGGCTTGACGCTTTATAGTCTAAGCTGGAAATATGACTTGGATGGCACATGAGGGCAGGGCCAGTTACTGGAGTTGGGAACGTTGGGCTACCTCCACTCACATGTGCCTTGCACTGTTGTTTTTTTTTCACTGGAAAGGATTTGGGAACGGGCAGTGTTAGGGGGTGGGGACAGGGATTTGAATTACATGGGGCCATGTTGTGGAAGGTCTGCTGTGGGAGGGGGGTAGCGGAGGGAAGGGGTAGGTTGGATGAGGGGGATTGTTACAGATGTTGGGTGTTTCTTTAGTGGAAGCTACACGGCACGTCAATGCACACATTTGCTCACTTCACAATAAGTATTGTTTACGTGGATAATGGTACGTGATCAACATGAGGAGCGGGAGGAAGGGAGGGAGATACGGACGCTGACATGGAATGTTTGAGGACTAAGCGATTACCGTAAGCTCAGGAAGGTGTTGAGTTTTCTTAATAGGCAGAATATCGATTTGGCTCTCCTGCAGGAGACACATCTGCCAAAAATGAGCCCCATGTTGAGACATAGGGGGCTGGAGGGTAACATTAACTCTGCAGGATTTACTACACATGCCAGAGGGGTACTAAATTGGGTTAATCTAAGGTCATCCCTTAAACTTACATTGCTCAGAGAGGATCCTGAGGGTAGATATGTCATGTCTAAATGTGCGGGTCAGGGGCTGGACCTACTGGTGGTGAATATATATAGCCCTAACTTTGACTGCCCTAAGTTTTTGGGAGACATAGCCAGGATTATTGCGCAAGGTGGGGACATTAAGATACTATGGGGGGGGGACTTCAACTTGGTGAGAGATCCAGACATGGATAGATCGGCGGGTCCGGCTAGGAGCCCGGCAGCGGCAGCAAGGAAGCTGGAGGAAGTTATGATACGTTTGGATGTGTGTGAAGTGTGGCAGATGAGAAACGGAGGGAAGGGGGGGTTATACGCACTACTCGGCATACCACAACATACATACCTGAATAGACTATTGGATGGCTTCCACTGCTCTAATTAATAGGGTACGACACTGCTCGGCATTGCCGCGCACACTCCTCGGATCACTCTCCCCTATTGTTGGTATTGGAGCACCTGGGTAGGCGAATACCACCGTTTACGTGGAGGTTCCCACCTTACTCCTTACTGGATCCGGTGTTCAGGGAGGAGATGGCAGTTGCCATTGATACCTTCTTTGAAGCCAACGTTGGCTCAGTGGATAGCTATCAAACTGTTACGGAGGTGTTTTTTGCGTAAATCAGGGGTGTTGCGATGGCTAAACAATCAGGAGTGCTTAGGACTCTGGACTCTCCGTAGGACATTAGCTGATCTGGAAGGGAAGTTAAAACGCCTAGAGCAGAAACGACTTGCTGGGGGGGGATGAGACTCTGGATGATGAAATTAAGTCAGTATTGGAGGAATATCATGCGGCTGCTGATAGCGAAGTGAAACACATGGGAAAATATGCCACGGCACGTGTGTATGGCGAGGGAGAGAGACCGGGATCTGTTCTGGCATGGTTAATGAAAGCGAGGCGCGGTAAGACTCAAATTACAGAGATTAAGGCGGAGAGTGGGGAGCTTTTGACTGAGGAGTCGCAGGTAGCAGAACGTTTTTGACAGTACTATGCAGAGCTATATAGTTCCCGGTCGGCAGGGTCGGATGACCAGATAGCTGAGTATTTAGAGTATATATGACTTCCCTTTCTCCCGAACTCGCATAGGGAACTCCTCATGCACCCGATTGACAGAGATGAGATATGAGATATGAGAGATGAGATAATTGAGGCAATAGGAAGCATGAGAGCTGGTAGTGCTCCAGGGAAGGATGGTTTGATTGTTGCGTTCTATAAGACATTCTTGGAACAATTGCTACCACACCTCGCAGCCCTGTTTGACGATATGTGCACCACGGGCACGACACCCACATCCATGAGGGAGGCCATGCTGGTAGCCATCCCTAAGCCGGGTAAGGCACTGGATGAGTGCAGTCGTTTCGGCCCCTGTCTCTGTTTAATTTTGACGTAAAAATATTTGTGAAAATATTAGCCACCAGGCTTGCTCTGATGTCACATATTCTGGTAGCCCCGGAACAGGCAGGATTTATCCCAGCCAGGAACTTAACTTATAACATTCGTACAGTATTTGGCACGATGCCACATGTCTGCCAGGAAAACAAAGCGGTAGCTGTTATTCTTGATATGGAAAAAGAATTTGATTCAGTGGAATGGCCATTTTTAAAGCAAGTGTTGACGAGAATGGGGCTTGGGGCGGTGTTTTTGCAGTTGTTGGGGACTCTTAATTACAAGCCTACAGCTCGAGTGCAAATTGGCGACCTGGTCACAGCTTCCTTTAATATTACTAGGGGCATCAGGCAAGGGTGCCCGTTGTCCCCGTTGCTCTATGCTCTGTATGCTTTGGCTTGTGCTTTGAGGGAGTATCATAGAAACGAAGGTATCGGATTCCCGACTTATAGAATAATACTGTCAACATATGCGGATGACACGCTTTTGCATTTGAGGGATCCGGAGACTAACTTGGCCCCAGTTCTTAGGGAGGTGGTCCGCTTCGGAGCGCTGTCTGGACTTCGGGTTAACTGGGATAAATCCCTAGTGTTCCCACTTACATCAGTTACTTGCAAATTTGAGATGGAATACCCATTGCAGTGGACGGCTGACTCTGTACGATATCTGGGCATTAGACTGCACACAGACTCCGATATTGTTTTTAGAGAAAACTATGGCGTGGCTATTTCTAGACTGGAAGACAATGTTGAGCTATTGTGTCGTCTGCCATTGTCCTTGCTGGGGCGTATCTCTATTATGAAAATGATAGTCCTGCCTAGATACTTGTTCCACTTCACAAATATTCCCTTGGTGCTTCTGCGCACTTTTTTCCACAGGCTAAGGCAATTAATGATAAAATTGACGTGGGTGGGTAGGCAAGCTAGGGTCCAGTGGAGAGTGCTTACACTGCCATATCATCTGGGGGGTTTGGGCGCTCCAGACTTCGAACTATTTTACAGGGCGGCTCAAGGTGCACAGTTGCATGCTTGGATACATGGTGGGACTGACGTCTGTTTTCTGAGGATGGAGAGGCTCTTTGTTGAACCTATTCCTCTACCAGCAATAATAATGGAACCTGTTGACCGAAGGACGGGTATTGTAGATCCTTGAACACCACTAGGCATGCGTGGAACTGGTTGCTGCAGAACTAGGCGGGCGCATTATTATATTCTCCAGCTATGCCACTAGAGTGGATGAGATGGCTGGGACCATGTACGGAACGAGGCGTTATTATGGCATTCCATGAACTGAAAATAGAGGTCACAGGGGACTTATTTTGTGACGGACGGTTTGCACTCTGGAGCAGGTGACAAGTGCGCTGGAGGTGTCTCGCTTCTGACCAGTTTTCAATTCCATAAGGTGAGGAATGCTCTTAGAGCACAATTGGGCAGTAGTTTGGAAGAACCACCAGAGGTTCAGGAATTGTCGCATGTTACCAAGAGTACCTCTCCCAGGAAAATGATAACAGCTATTTATAAGATAGCAATGTAGCACAGGACACGTGTACACTGCAGCCAGACTTGCATGGCAACGTGATTTGGACGTTGAATAGGACGACAATAGGTTGGTCTATTGTTGCACGGCTACTAAGAAAGTGTCCCTACACGGTAGACATAGGTTGGTTTATTTCAAATATCTTAATAGAATATATTATACTCCTGAATGATTGTGTAGATACGGTCTGCGTGAAGACGCAAGGTGTGAGAGGTGCTGCTCACCAGTTGCAGACTTTTTCCATCTGGCATGGTTGTGCCCGGGAATCTATTTCTTTTGGGAAAGTGTATTTGTGGAGTTAGGCAAAGTGGTTGAGGCCGACCTTACACCAGATCCGTTGCTGGCCCTGTTGGGGTACACGAAGGAGCTGCCTAGGGCAGTGCGCAGGCTGGTCGATATGGGGTTGCTTATAGCCAAAAAACGTGTGGATATATGTTGGATGAGGGGACTGGTCCCGATGCTGCAACAGTGGACTCAGGATATGATGTACTGCTCCACACAATCTAGTGAGTTGCTACCTCCCAGGAGCAGATCAAAGAACTTTTGGGGTCTGTATATTACTTAGGTGCAGAACACTGAAAGGGCGGCCGAAGGGGCAATAGAGGAGGAATGAGCTGGAGGAGCTCAGAGCAAGAATGAACCAGCTGGTATTGGTTGAGGCCTGGCAGGATTGCTTACACTACTTTGTAATAGGAGATGGTTAGTAAGAAAGTTGATAGAACAGTAAGTGCGCTACTGTAGAGCTTGCAATGGCAGAACGCAAGAGAACAGGAATATCGTCGGACAGGTACACAATGAGCACATTCAAGTAATGTTAACTAGGGGTCTATACTTTTTCTTACACACTCCGGGGTGCGGGTAGTCGTTGTTCAAAAAGTACTATTTTACTATGCCCCGTTGAATACTCACCGCCTGCCCGGGGTGTTGGCTAAATGGCTGTGTACCATGATTCAGTAAGTGAGCTAAGTGTATGCTGTTTAGAAGGACTGAGCGTTAATGATGGGCTGTGTGGCTGTCAATTACTACAATAAAATGTTTAATAATTTTATTTTTAAATTCACTCTATGTGGGCATCCCAGCATACCAGCTTCATTGCCTTCAGCTCATACAGAACCAAGCAGCCAGACTCATCTTTCGTCAACCCAAACATCAACATGTCAGCCCCTTGATGAAGAGCCTTTATTGGCTCCAGGTAGCCAAACGCTGTATATTAAAATTAGGCTGCACCATCTTCAAAGGCCTGGCAGGTCAGGGCCCTGCCTTTATTTCCTCGAGGATCCAACATTATGTCCCCTCACGCAATCTCCGCTCCTCTCATCTCAATTTGCTCACTATCCCCACCTTCAAATGCAAAAAACATTGTGGTCGTAAGTTTTCCTTCTTGGCCCCCCGTTTCTGGAACTCCCTTCCAATTGAGCTGAGATTGGCTATGTGCTACACTCAATTCCGAACCCTCCTTAAAACTCTCCTGTTCTTACAAGCCTACGAATAAAGTTTTTGTCATCCCTCTGCCGTCGTCCCTCCGCTCCTAGCGCAGTGTTAGTGCGCTCTATAAATATTTTTAACATAACATAACATAATCCTTGGACCATTATAAATCCTGTTCCAAGTATGATTTGGAAAGAAGATAGAAAAGTTTCCCAGGTGCTAACCCTCTTTTTGGACCTATATATACAGTCCAATCCACCGATACGCTTCACTGACTTTAGCCAACCCAAACAAGATGGTAGAGTCCTAGAACCCCAGTTAATGCAGATTTCCCTATGTGCTATTGTTATTAAAATAAATAGTAATTGCAATTTCCTTCTCACCCTTTAAATACGACTCCCTCTGAAACCCCAAATATGATCAAAGACGAGCTTACCTCTGTTCTGTTTTTCATAACCACTGACAAGACCATACCCACTTCTTGACAATAAGCTTGGATTCCTGGACATTGCCAAAACATGTGTACATCATCTGCTTTCTCCACATCGCATTTCGAGAAACACTTAATTTTCTTCTCTCCCATTTTGGATAATTTTGTGGGGGACCAGTAAGCCCTATGTAAAGTAAACAGATGCTTTTTTCTTAGGGGTGCATATCTAACGAAAGACCAAAGTGTAGCCATTGATACTTGCCAGAGAGATATTTAATCTGCTCAGGTAGGACTTCTTTCCACCTTTCTTATGGCAATGTGTTGGGACCATCTTCTTCTTGAACCAACATCCAATACCACCTCTTTTTTTTGCGGGGTACTACTGCAGATTTCTTCCTCCCAGTCCATTGTGAGTCCCACATTCGATTGGACAAAATTAATCAACCTCCCTCGAATGAAGGCTCTGTAAGCATCCCATTTTATTTGTAAGGTGACAGAGTCACTGTTTAACTCGAAGAATTCTAAGGCATCATGCTTCAGCTTAATTTTTATCTTCTGCTCCTCTAGTTGGGACCTATCCATCGTCCATCTAGACAGTGTTACACCGCTATCCAAAGATAACTACAGTTTTACTGCGGAGTGGTCTGATCGATGATCTGGTTGGTGGGAAACTTCCTTAAACCTGTTTCTAAATCAAAAAATAGTCTATACATGAAGCATGACCATAATTCTTGTTATGGAATGTATAGTCTTTATTCTTGCCCGCCTTACGTTGCCAGGGATCTATCAAACCCAAGTTCTTCATTAAATTATGAATCAATTCCCTCATTTTTGGTGTATTAATTGTCGACCTGGGGTGGGGTTTATCCAATACAGGATCTAATAATACATTGAAATCTTCACCCATTCTGATAAAATTCCTGTTGTCTAATAACTGTTGAAGAAGTTCTTGAAGCGGGGTTGGATCATCAATGTTTGGACCATAATAACTTATAGCTGAATATTTTATGCTATTGATTCTAACCCTAACAATGAGCCCTCTCCCTTTTGGAAAGGGGCGACCAACTCGGTCCCCCCGAACGTATGGCCGAGTGCCTCGATCCCCCCGGGAAGCCATTTTTGGGCGGGAGGCGCGTCTCAGCTGGTATGCCCGAAGCGGCGTAGCTGGGGCGCGCCCGTTCCCGCCCTAGAGTGGGCTGGCCTAGACACTGACGCAGCCAGCCACGCCCTCGGGGCAGGCAGGGGCGGGTATACGCCCGCCCTGAAGACGGATAAAAAGGGACGCAAGACCAGAAGACATCCTCTTGTTCTTGTGCTCTGAAGCTGCACCTCCTCGCTGCACGTGAGCTCGGGACAGAACGAAGAGCCAATTTTGAGCGTTTTAATATTTCTTTTTGTCTTCTAGATACTTCGTCTGAAAGATGCCCAAGAAAGGCGCGAAGAGAATGTCGACTGACCAGATGGTTCGGGTCCTCATGAAGGAAATGTCCGAAATAAAGAAGCAGTTGGCGGGGCGAGACGGAGAGGAGGGATCGGGGCGTCCACCGGCCGGAGGGAGGCCAAAGAGGCCGAGAAGGGGGCCGGTCGGGGGAGACGTCCCGGTTCCCTGTTCCCCGCTCGAGGCGCCAGCTCCGGTACCGGCCCCGGTACCGAAGGAAGGGAATCCGATTCCCGTCGTAGTCACCCCGACATCCGCTGAGGATATGCCTCCCGAGTTGGCGGCACAGTTAGCGGCGTGGTTGGGGGATAGTAGTGAGGGCGCCACGGCTGCCGAAGCGCAAGCACTCATGAAACAGTTGCGCGAGAAACGTGATACAGCCAAGGTGCCCGCGCCGGATGCGGTGATAGACAAGCCACGAGGGGCGGAAGCAGCGTCCGGTGCAGGTAAGCGGACATTGCCGATCGCGAGGGATGAGTCAACACCCTCTCGTAGAGAAAAATTGGGGCAACATGTTCCTTTGGCAATAAAGGAAAAGATTTGGGCTGGGGAATACGTAAACATTTTCTCCTTGCTTGTTGACCATTATGAGGTTGAAACTGTTAAGAGTCAAAAGGATCTGATGCATCCAAGTGTTTGGCGCGCAAAAATGGCCGCCTTTAAAGTGAATGAGAATATTGGCAACTGGGGCAATGCATGGGGAATTTTTACGTCAATTTTGGGGGAACGTAGGCCTGAATTGCTCCCTGAGTTTCCAGTATATCAGTCACGAATTATGGGGTACTCGACATCGCACCAAGGTAACCAATGGTTCTGTTATGACAACCTTTTCAGGAAAGCGATGGAGCATAACAAAAGTTTAACCTGGGACTGTTATGATTCTTTGACATGGGATAAAATGAAAGAGTCAGGGATGTTGAAAATGCCGTTGGTGGGGAGTACTGTTGGTGAGTCCTCCCGCCAATATGGGGGGACGCCCTTTCGGTCGGGTACGGGTACCGATGATTATCCGAGACCCGCCGGCAATACAGGGAAGAGGGGTTTCTGTTTCAATTTCAACAAAGGTAAATGTACTAGGCCCCCGGGATCTTGCAAATTCAAGCACGAATGTAGTGGTTGCGGGGCACCCCATCCTGAGTCCTCGTGCAGAGCCAAAACGGGTGAAAATGGGGGTAGAGGAGGCGCCAAACAGGTCTAATATAGTCCGAGGGGCGCCCTTACCAACCCCGATTGATACCTTGGCGATGATTCCTTGGCTCAGCGAATACCCAGATCGTACTTCTGCTGGGGTGCTGCGAAACGGTTGTTCATATGGTTTCCGCATCCCGGTGGGGGACTTTCAGGGTGTCGGGACGTGCAAAAACCAACTTTCCGTCTTGCAGCATACGACTGTAGTACAGGATAAGATCCGGAAAGAGGTTATACGAGGTCGGGTTGCCGGCCCGTTTAGTGTTCCCCCGGTACAGAATTTTGTCTGTTCTCCTTTAGGGGTGGTCCCCAAGAAGGACCCAGGTGAGTTTCGATTGATCCACAATTTATCAGCTCCTCATGGCCTTTCTGTGAACGATGCAATTGATCCAGGGGTATGTTCGGTGCGGTACGCATCATTTGATGAGGCCGTAGCCATTTTGAATCGCCTGGGGCCCGGGACGCTGATGGCGAAATCAGATATCGAGTCAGCGTTCCGTTTGCTCCCGGTATACCCGGACGACCAACGTCTTCTGGGATTCATGTTTCAAGGTTCGTATTACATGGATAGGTGTATGCCGATGGGGTGCTCTATATCTTGTGCATATTTCGAGAAATTCAGTAGTTTTCTACAATGGGTTTACACGAAGGAAACGGGTTTTCGAAATGTGATGCATTATCTTGATGACTTTCTGTTCCTCGGGCCCGCTGGGGATGACGAATGTGCCCGGGCCTTGACTGAATTTTGTGTATTAATGGATCGATTTGGCGTGCCATTGGCACCAGGTAAAACTGTGGGTCCCACGACTTGCCTCGAGTTTCTGGGGATCGAGTTGGACTCTAGTGAGGGTTGTTTTCGTTTACCAGCTGCCAAAGTGTCGAAATTCAGGGCAGCCCTGCAAATGTGTATAAATGCATCTAAAGTTACGCTGCATCAATTGCAGCAATTGGTGGGGAAGTTGAACTTTGCTCTAAGGGTGATCCCGATGGCCCGCCCCTTTTCCCGTTCAATTGCCCAGGCGATGGTCGGCCTAAAGGATGGTCATCATCGCACGAGATTATCGGCTGAGGTCCGCCAAGACATGCGTATTTGGTTAGCATTTTTGGCGGATTTCAATGGTCGAGTCGTCTGGAACAAACCGGCTTTGTCCTCTGAAGAGCTTGGTCTATGGACAGATTCAGCGGGAAGCATGGGTTTTGGCGCCATCTTCGGCACAAAATGGTCGGCACAAAGGTGGCCAACATGGTGGCATGAAGAGGGGCTGACGAGTAAATATTGCTTTCCTTGAACTGTTTCCCATTTTGGTGGCCCTCAGAACCTGGCCCGATGGATTCAAGAATCACTCTGTCGTATTTTGGTCTGACAATATGACCGTTGTAGAATGCATCAATAGTCAGGCAGCACGTTGTAAAATGATTTTAAGGCTGCTTAAAGAAATTGTCTTACTGTGTATGCAACTGAACGTGGTATTCAGAGCGAAACATGTCCCAGGGGTGATGAATCAGGCGGCTGATGCACTGTCTCGTTTTCAAATGCAGGCTTTCTCGGGTTTCCTTCCCTCAGCGGACCCAGAGCCGGCACCCTTTCCCGAAGCTCTCTGGTCTCTCGGTGCCCCGAACTTCGTTACCTCGTGGGAGAGAGTCTAGCACCAAGGACGAGGAAGGCATACGAAGGGGCGTTTCGGGCCTATTTAGCCTTTTTGGGGACTGAGAGAGGGGGGTTTTGGGGGCAGGAGGATTGGGTAGTACATTTTCTGATGTCCTTGCGTAGGGCTGGGAAGTCGGTGGCTACAGCCCAGAGGCATCGTGCTGCCATTTCCTTTGTTGCCAGGGCTCATAATATCCAGGACCCGACAGCGTCTTTTGTGGTACAGAAAGCGCTGCGTGGGTGGCAACGCCTTGAGGGTCGCAGAGTAGACGAGAGGCGCCCGATAGGTCTGGATAGGTTGTCCCAGTTGCTGGCCACACTCCCCGCCACATGCTCGTCTCAGTTCGAGGCCTGTTTGTTCCGAGCTGCTTTTACGCTTGCATTTCACGGGGCAATGAGGATAAGTGAGCTGGTGGCAAGGAACAAGCAGGATGTGGCGGGGGGTTTGTGCCGGGAACACGTTCAGATCAGGGTTGAGACGATGACCGTATCCTTTGTCAGGTCCAAAACCGATCAAGATGGGATAGGGGACTGCATAGTCATTCGCAGGATTCCAGGGTCCTCCATGTGTCCGGTAAAGTGTTTAGAAGATTACCTAGCACGAAGGGTGGCATCATGGGGAGGGACATTGTTGAGACACGCTGACGCCACCCCACTGACGAAATTTCAGTTTCAGCGGGTGCTTGCGATGTCAATTACCGCAGCGGGCTTGGACCCGGGCGAGTTTGGGACCCATTCCTTTCGGATAGGGGCTGCCACTGAAGCTACAGCCAGGGGTCTTAATGTGGAACAAGTAAAACGAGTGGGGCGTTGGTCCTCCAATTGTTATAAGAGGTATGTGCGGTTGCACATGTTGTGAAGCTGTAATAATATACTCACGCTTCTTGTCTTTGTTTGGTTTTCAGTTACGCAAGCCTTTGAGGCGGGGCGGACTATGCAGTCGACCCAACACCAGGCCAGCGGTCAGACATCACCGGCTGTGAGAAAGGAGGTGTGGGTCGTGGGCCACTCATACGTGAGGCGTGCCGCAGACGTATTCGAAGCAGGTGACATGATTCACGTAGCTGGGGAATACGGGTACAGAATGTCCTTCTACGGAAGGGGCGGTCTCTGTATTGACCAGTTTCAGGCATTCTTTGAGGGTTTGTTAGGGCGGACGAGGTCACCGCCGTCTATAGTCATAGTACATTTAGGGGGCAATGATTTGGTCACCACCGGTAGACGACTTCTCCTAGAGGCAATGCTTTCCACTGTAAGTTGGTTGGCAAGGAAAGTTCCGGGGTGCATAATTGCGTGGTCTCATATGATCCCACGAAAAGTGTGGCGGGGGGCTGTTTCGATTCGTGCTTTGAACCATTCTGTTAGAAAACTTAATAACAAAGTGAGTAGGTTGTTCCGTTCCAAGACATTGCATTCTATCTCGCATGGTTGTATTAATGATGACAGTATGTATTTAGGGGATGGTGTGCATTTGTCTCGGGTGGGAAATGAGTTACTCATAGGAGACTTCTTAGCATGGTTAAAAACGTTGAAACATGACCTTTAGGTAGGACTTTTGTGGGGGGCCCGGATAGCCGGTCAACTATCCGGGCCTGTGGCGGTAAGGTCATGATCGGTGAGCACTAATTAGTAGATCCCTATGAGTGGGCGTCACCCAACACGGATGGGAGCGCTCGGGAGAGGTGGCCATTGGCCCCTCAATGGGGAGGCGGTCCCTTCTAAGGATGGGTCGCCGGAAGTAAAGGAAAGGCGGTCAAGGCCCCTTCCTTTGTAGGAGGGGTTACAGCCCCCTCCTGGGGAATTTCCCGGGGCCAGTGACATCTGCGACGGCAGATGCGGTAAGTTGTGTGGGGTTGGGATAAGGTCTACGATACCTTCGAGATACCTCACACGAGTATTCGAACGACCTTTAACTGGCGTCGAGTCTTTAGGTGCCCCCGTCAAGTCAAGGGAAATTGGTAGTAGTTGCACTTGAGGTACGCCTCCGTGCTGTCGCCCATCCCAAGTGGGAGGGGTAAGTCTGGTTAGGGATCTTGACACCGGTTATGACCTTGCCGTTGGCCCTTAAACGTTAGGTTGTACAATTTCAATATGTCAAGAAATGTTTTGTAGGATGCTAGTTCGGCTAGGAGAACCTCTGTATTAGAGAATCTGTTAAGGTTAGCCAAACATCGCAATATGGTAATGAAATTGTACATAACATGAAACGTTTAATTTTTTAATTTTGTTTTAATAAATACGGCCGGGCTGGTCACTCCATCCCACTTCCAAAAAAAAAAAAAAACTTCAAGAACTGTTTCCGGTTTCCCTCCTTTTGGGGATTGTGTTGAGAGGGGGTGGCGGGTATCTCGGCCATATGGAAAGGGGCGACCAACTCGGTCCCCCCGAACGTATGGCCGAGTGCCTCGATCCCCCCGGGAAGCCATTTTTGGGCGGGAGGCGCGTCTCAGCTGGTATGCCCGAAGCGGCGTAGCTGGGGCGCGCCCGTTCCCGCCCTAGAGTGGGCTGGCCTAGACACTGACGCAGCCAGCCACGCCCTCGGGGCAGGCAGGGGCGGGTATACGCCAGCCCTGAAGACGGATAAAAAGGGACGCAAGACCAGAAGACATCCTCTTGTTCTTGTGCTCTGAAGCTGCACCTCCTCGCTGCACGTGAGCTCGGGACAGAACGAAGAGCCAATTTTGACCCACCCACCAGCCCCTGAAGACAGCCAGTTGTGTATAATAAAGTTGATTAATTTTGCTTCTGTTTTCGTTTACAGGTTGTAGTGTCATGTTGATGTTGAGTTAATAAAGAATGGTCGGTTTGAGTACGTTTGCCATTAAAGAGATTCAGATTTGTGTTGAATTTTGATGCATGCTCTTTCGGTCATAGTGGCCAATGTATTCTTAGGTTTAATTAGCACTGTCGTATTTATTTTGGTAGGCGGTAAGGTCATGATCGGTGAGCACTAATTAGTAGATCCCTATGAGTGGGCGTCACCCAACACGGATGGGAGCGCTCGGGAGAGGTGGCCATTGGCCCCTCAATGGGGAGGCGGTCCCTTCTAAGGATGGGTCGCCGGAAGTAAAGGAAAGGCGGTCAAGGCCCCTTCCTTTGTAGGAGGGGTTACAGCCCCCTCCTGGGGAATTTCCCGGGGCCAGTGACATCTGCGACGGCAGATGCGGTAAGTTGTGTGGGGTTGGGATAAGGTCTACGATACCTTCGAGATACCTCACACGAGTATTCGAACGACCTTTAACTGGCGTCGAGTCTTTAGGTGCCCCCGTCAAGTCAAGGGAAATTGGTAGTAGTTGCACTTGAGGTACGCCTCCGTGCTGTCGCCCATCCCAAGTGGGAGGGGTAAGTCTGGTTAGGGATCTTGACACCGGTTATGACCTTGCCGTTGGCCCTTAAACGTTAGGTTGTACAATTTCAATATGTCAAGAAATGTTTTGTAGGATGCTAGTTCGGCTAGGAGAACCTCTGTATTAGAGAATCTGTTAAGGTTAGCCAAACATCGCAATATGGTAATGAAATTGTACATAACATGAAACGTTTCATTTTTTAATTTTGTTTTAATAAATACGGCCGGGCTGGTCACTCCATCCCACTTCCAAAAAAAAAAAAAAACTTCAAGAACTGTTTCCGGTTTCCCTCCTTTTGGGGATTGTGTTGAGAGGGGGTGGCGGGTATCTCGGCCATAAAGATCTGTGGTCAGTTTTACTATTTTAGCCTGGGCTGAATTTTTTTGCAGAGTCACCACTCCTTTCTCGTTACAGTTTTGATTTGTACATGCAAATTGGTTAATCCATCTGTGCCCCTTTATTATTCCTTCCCACTCTTCCTGGCACAAATGTGTTTCTTGTAACATTATGATGTCATTATTTGACTGTTTTAAAAAGTGAAGAACTCCCCTTCTTCTACCT
This sequence comes from Lissotriton vulgaris, assembly GCF_964263255.1. Lineage (NCBI taxonomy): Eukaryota > Metazoa > Chordata > Amphibia > Caudata > Salamandridae > Lissotriton > Lissotriton vulgaris. The sequence goes on from NC_141693.1 coordinate 261,005,742, forward strand.
GGTACCCTTAGGCTGTTTATGTTCCAGGTTGAAATCCTCAGGCTGTGCGTCTTATTTACTACTGTTATTTTTCCTGGTCCATCCAACTCCCAACACCTTCATTTTATACTTGTTTTTCACATATGAGGACTGTGTATTTTATTTAAATTTTCTCACAATTGGTCCCCACCCAGTGCACACCTTTCCTACTATTTACATCTAACGTGAAACACCTCACCCTCCTGAGCCTACCCTGTCTCCCAGGGGAAGCCTCCCTTTAACCAAACTAGGCAGTACAGCATGCCCATCAGCTCTCGTCTCTCCGGAATAAATGTATGTCTTCAAGTTATCGATGGACATTTGACCTAGTGATGCGTTTTTATTTGGTTTATTAAACTCTCTGCTTCCGCTGGCTCTTTTATATTGTACATTTTGTTATTCCACATTACTCCTAATATGGCTGGAAATTTCAATTGGGCAGTGGCTCCCAAAAACTTGAGTTCTTGCATATATTGACCTAACTTCCATTGTCGATTTTGTGTTTTTTACGCTATTTCTGAGCAAATGCGGGAAGACCATTTGTTTTTTTATATGATCCTACTTTCAGCGCTTCAGAAAGTTTCAGTTCTTTAATCGAGTAAGTGTTTTTTTATTTACTTGAGTTTTATATAGTGCTGGCTAGACCCGGAGGTAGCAGAGCGCTTTACATAAGATTCCACAAAATTACATCAGTTACAAGTTACATCAGTTACAGGAAAACATTTCAAGAACATCAGAAGACAAAATAATTGGTTTATTAAACTCTCTGCTTCCACTGGCTCTTTTATATTGTACATTTTGTTATTCCACATTACTCCTAATATGGCTGGAAATTTCAATTGGGCAGTGGCTCCCAAAGACTTGAGTTCTTGCATATATTTACCTAACTTCCATTGTCGATTTTGTGTTTTTTACGCTATTTCTGAGCAAATGCGGGAAGACCATTTGTATTTTTATATGATCCTACTTTCAGCGCTTCAGAAAGTTTCAGTTCTTTAATCGAGTAAGTGTTTTTTTATTTATTTGAGTTTTATATAGTGCTGGCTAGACCCGGAGGTAGCAGAGCGCTTTACATAAGATTCCACAAAATTACATCAGTTACAAGTTACATCAGTTACAGGAAAACATTTCAAGAACATCAGAAGACAAAATAAATGGAGCTTAGAAGGGAAAGGGGGTGGGGTAAAGGTGTAGGAGGGTGAAAGGATAGAGATAGGATGGATGGAGGGACGAAGGAGAGTCTGCCCAAAGTCCGGCTGGGTAGGTGACGGCTGAGGGTGAAGTCAACAGCCCATCTCCCTTATAGCTATCAGGTAGCTCCACCGGGCATCAGTCAAACGGCTAGGTCTCAATGAGAAAACAATTACAAAGCAAAGAGGAGGGATAAATGGAGTATAATGAAGAAAGTGGGTGGAATAAAGGGGTAGGAGGGAGAGAACGACAGAGAGATGAAGTAAGGTCTGCCAATGTCCGGCTGGGAAGGTGACGGCCAAAGGGGTAGTCCACAGTCCCATCTCCTCTATAGCTATCAAGTAGCTCCACTGGGCCTTGGTCAAAAAGCTAGGTCTCCACGGTCATATGTAGGATTGACAGATTCGGTATCCTGAAGGGTAGGCCGGACGGGGGATGTGTTCCATGACTGATCGACGTCCGTTTTTTTTTTCTCAGACGAGTAGCACGACGTGGTAGGGAACACAATGGTAGCCATCTTGGGGTCAGGCAAGGGATTCTCACCTTGGAGTTAGAAACAGCAGGTTCCCATTTTAGTGTTTCGCTCGAGGGGGGCAGGGTGTTTGTTGTGCAATGGAGCAGCTTGAGGCCACAGTCAGTGTCTGCTTGACTCCCGAGAAGGAAAGTATTTCTGCGTTATAGCTGCCATGGGGAGAGACAGACGCCATAATAGGTATTATTCACCTCTGATATGCACAATCAGTAAGAAGCGAAAGGCTCTACTCTGTCATCTTCATTTATGGGACAAAAATCAAAAAGAACTGCTCTGAGAGATGTTTTCCAAAGCAAAATCAAGTATATCATAAAGGCGTCACGCCCATTTGTATGACAAAAGCATGACATTGGTTTTGAGCCCAGACTCCACTATCAACAAAATTATGGTTGCAGAAAGGGGTCACACATAAACTTGCCAAGCCACAGCCTTGCGCACCATTTTTATTTGTGGCATTGAGAAAGTTAACAGTAGCAGAATTGGCTCAAATAAATCTAAAAATGAAAACACAAAGAACCCACGGGTCCGAGAGGCAGTCAAGAAAGAATGTGAACCACAATACCCAACTAAAGAAAGTCACATGGGAGTATCCCTTTTAAAGGACGACTCCCCTCACACACCCGGAGATGTCATGTTTCATCATAGGGGTGCCTCCTCGTGTCGGGACATAGTCACGGCACGGGCTACAACCTCCTCTCTACGAGGGGGGAGCTCAGGGATGTTTTGGATGTGGCAAATGGGTTGTCCTAAAAACCCTATGTGAGCGTGGGGTGTGTGTAGAAATAATGCAGTGCTGAATTAGTGAGTGAATCTAAAGCTGCCTACAGGTAGAGTGATAGACTTTATTGAGCTCGCCTGTGACAGGATTAAAAAGCTGTGAATGAGCCTATCGAAATTATAAAGACTTCATTAGCTTGATCAACATGTTTTAGCCGTAATGATCTATAAAAGTATCTCTGCTCTCATCAGGATCTGTGTGGTGCAGCTACTGTCAAACAAAAAATACACCAAATGTGAAAATGTAAATAGTAACAACAGTGTGTTAATGCTAAACCTGGTGGTTGTATGCTCTTTCTGGTCTAACAATGAGACCTGTATTGTAAAAAGACAAAAAATATTGTGTTGGATATCTGGACACAAAATTCTTGACATGCATTAGCCTTAGCCATATGTGATTAGGCTAGTAAACTACTCACATTTGTTAGTAGTAGAATGTGGCACTTACCAAATAGGTGTGTGCAAGTTACCACAACTGTCCGGTGCTACAATGGGCAAATGGTACAGACGCCAACCTACAAAAGAGGAGGAAGGCAAGGTAAAAACAGAGCTAGAAGGAAGCAATAGAGACCTGTATCTCTTCGTCATATGTTAGAATAGATGTTAGATTTCAGTATTACGTCAGATTCAGGTGACCTTTGAAGATAGCCACAGGATCTGAACAAAACAAACAAACGGACAAACAGACATCACGAGGCATTGCACTGAATAGAGGTGGATCCCCTGAAAAGTAACCGCAGCGAATAAACCAAAAGAGGGTTAAATAGAGCAGCAGACAGTATAACTGACGATCTCAGTGGAGCCTCTTGTATAAAGGCGCATAGACAGACATAGCGCGTTACACGGAAACTAGTGGCAAAGTAATAGTGGCCATAAAGGCCAGAGAGAGAGAACACATCCGCACTTGCATATCTGCTGTTCATGGAGAAAATGCAGAACATTGCTTATCAAAAGCAGTGCGCTTCCGGCAAATGAAACGCTACACGCGTTTAAAGGCTTAAGGGCACATAGGTGTCAGAATGATAATTAGTGCCATAGCGATCAAAGCAACAGAGCGTGTCAGCTTACAAAACAGTGCTGTGCATGGGCGCGGGTTAAGACTGGCAACGGCAAAGCGGTTACAGAAAATAAAACGCTTATCGCATTGGATGTAAGCAGTGGCGTTCTGTGTGCACGCGCAAACGCTTTACACCTTGCCTCCGGGATAAGCCTGACGGCTCGTGCCAAGCTACCAAGAGGGTGAGCAGGGGTTATCTTCGGTGTGTAACTCCCTTGCCCTGACTAGAGTGGTGGTCTCTGCCTGGCTTTGGCCCAAGCCTTAGCCAACCAGAAACCCCATTTCTAACATTGGTTGTCAGCGGTGAGGATAGGACTTGCGTTTGCGCAGTACCACAGGGACAACTGGTTACACTACGAGCTCTACATTTTAGATAGTCACATAGATGGGGATTATTGTGTTTGAGTTTATTATAAATATATATTTTTTTTAAATGTGTGTGTTTGTTGCACTCTGTGTTGGGGGTCGTGCCAAGGACAGAAACCAGAGAATCTGGAGGAGTGACTGCTATTTCTTGGGTTTGCCTGAAGCTGAAGGAGGGACTGCCCTTGTGCCATTGTGCTATTTCTTGGGTTGGCCTGGCGCTGAAGGAGTGACTGCCCCTGTGCTGTTTGCTGGTTCTAGGGTTGGCCTACAGTGGTAACTTAATTGACATGGAGTAACTAGCTCAGGAGGTTAGATTATCCCCTAAGTGCAGTGTGAGTTGTCTGGATTGATCAGCAAAGGTGAGATCCAGTGGTGGCAGCAATATGGAGTACAGTGCAGGAAGTCCCATTCCCAGTTCCCAGAGTATGGTACCTGGTTCCCGGTTAAGAGGGAGATAGGTTGAGATTCAGGGGCAGTAAGATACTGTCTCACCAGTCTGGGGGGGGGGGGCGTATGTGGATGAGTGGTGTGTTGCACTGGACGATTGGGTGTGAGTTCTCGGAATAAGGAGCTTGCATGGGGGAGTGACCCTAGAGGAATGGTGCAGGTGTCTCCCAACCCGTGTGGCGGAGATGATTCAGAGGAACCCAACTAGGTGCCCTTATAGTGAGAAGGTTGCAAGACCTCACATCCTGTCCCGCAGAGGAAGGTGTGAGACTGGGCCATGGTCTGTGCCTCAACCTCAGTCTCCACTACTCGATGGTTTGTACAGGAAACACCAGGTGGGGAGGCTAGTCTGTCCTGTTGGACTGTTCTTGGTGGGGGATCTCCCCATGGTTGGTGAGCTGAGAGTGATCTTACAAGGAGTGACTGAGGTGTCTTCCAACCCAGAGTGGTGGAAGAGGTTCAGAGTAGCCCAGCTAGGTCCCAGTGGAATGGGAGGGGTGTGGGGACTCACATCCTGTCTCAGAGGAGAAGGAGTGAGTGTGGGACTGCATGTCCCAAGGTGCCCGAAACCCCGTCTCAGGACCTGGATGGTTCCCGAGGGGAACACCAGGTTGGGATCCTAAGCAGTACTGATGGGCCATTTGTGGGGGATCTCCCAGTATCAAGAGGGCATAGAGTGTCTGTAACCAGAGCTCCAGCGGTCCTGGTATCTGGCAGTACCACTCCAGTGGGGAGGGTGCAGAAGTCCAGAGTGAGGGGTGAGAGAGGGAAAGAGTGCCCAGTGGAAGAACCAGTGGATTAGGGGCCAGCCAGAAGGGCTCAGTCGCCAATGATTTTCCATGGTGACTCCACTTCTGTCTTCGGGGATCTTCACGCACTGTCAGATGGTCAGGAGGTCGTGAGATTGGCGCCGGGGAGACAGTCACACAACACATTAGTTATGTGTCACCCTCAAAGGGGGGGGGGGGGTGGGGGGGGGGGAATGCGTGCTCCAGGGATGTCCTGCTTCGCCGGGCATCTGACCAAAGGGTACCGTCCCTGGGTTGGGAAGCCGGGAGCAGGTGTTTCCTGACCTGGACGGCAGGACAACTGCAATCAGTGTTCTGACCGGTTTGCCTTCTAGGGGTACCACTCCAGAGGGGTGGTACAGGCCTAGCCGGGATATTTAGGGTCCCTGGCTGAGTGTGGTAATACTACCTTGAAGGCAGGTGTGGCCCATCTTAAGTGAAGGGACCCTGTTCTTCATAAGGGAGGGGGCAGAACTCTGGAAGGGGGTGTAGAGAGAGGGAGTCCTCGCCTCTGATCCTGGTGCAGCCGGTGAATGTGGATCCCAGGTGGCAGAACAGTTGATGGAGAGAGGTCCTGAACTGGTGGGAGAGTTGTGTTCTGGTGGGTGCTTCTCCTGGGAGAGCGCGGAACCCCAGAAGAAGAGGTCGGCTGAGGAGACGCTTCGCCCGTGACCTCTGGTCAGCCTGAGGGTGCGGAACCTAGGTTGGAGGATCAGTCGTAGTTTGGAACTACACTGAGAAAGAGAGTGGAGAATGGCTATTATGTGCCAGGGGTTACTGCCCCCCACTCTGTGGATTGGCAAGGACCAGTGATGTCTGGGTGGCCTAGGGCCTGGTCCTGGCCGTGGACAACTAGGGAGTACCAGTGGGGTAGCCTAGTTGGGCCTGAGAGTTCTTTTTTCAGAGGGAACCACATGGGTTCAGAGTGGCATAAAACCGGAAGGTGTCCTTGCGGTTGTGGGCCTGTGTCCGTGTTCTATCGCCCAAAGCAGGGAAGCCCATTAAGGGAGTGATTGGTCTACCCTACGTTTTGGCTGGAAGGGGGTTGTGTTGGACTTGGGCCTTTTTGGCAGGTTCACCCCTAAACTTTGTGCCTTTTCTGTGACCTGGTGTTGGTTGTTTTAGACCTCTGGGCACTTTAGCTCTGTGGTCCAGTGTAAAGTGCATGCGCTCTCTTTGCACATTTGGTGTAGTTGGCCTGCCCTCCCATAGGAATGCATTGAGGATAAGTGTGTCCATGGTAATTCCTGGTATGAGAGGAGCAGACGGGTCGAGTATAGTATGTATGAATTCGTGAGAATAAATGCTGTGCAATGGTGTGCACAGATTTATTGTGACTAAGGGAGAAATGCCACTTTTAGAAGTTGGCATTTCTGTGTGCTATGTGTCTGCCTGCCTGATGTGAATTGCATGTCTGGCTTGTGAAGGACAGGGGCTGGGAGGTGTGTGTGGCTCCAGGAGGGGCAGGGTGAGTCAGCGCTGGGCTGAATAGGACATCTGGGCTGAGAGTAGTGGGAGGGGTAATCCCATGACTCTGAATGGGATAGTGCCTGCACTAGTGAATGCTGGCTCCACCCCCTGTGGTGTGTCTGATCACCTAGCCACCACCTGACAAAGGGGAAGAGGAGCTTGCAAAACAAAGTGCTCCAAATTCCCCCTGAACCAGTTGCATCTGGTTCCCCATGCCCTGCACTAAAGACAAAGGAAATGTTGATATTAATATAGGGCTGTGACCCCATGAGGTTGTTCACTTCTAGTGTCCTGTCCCTGCTGGGGCATGCTTCTGCTTACGGGGGTCCAAGGGGGTGCTGCCATGAGGGCTTGCCTCCGTGGGCCCTGGATTGCCCCCTGGACCTGGAAAACCTTTTTACTTGGACCAATTTTACTTTGATTCATTTTCTTTATCCTTCCGCTATATTTTAATAATTCCCCGAAGGGAGAGAGCGTGGGCTTAGCAGCGCGGCGCTGCAGCCCTTTCGAGAGGGAATCCCGGCTTGAGGGATTCCCCTGTGATGAAGGAAACGGCGGGTGCCCACCCCACTTTTTGCTGTCTTGGTTGCTGGTGCCCACCCTGCTGGTGTTTGCTTTTTATGATGGCGGGTGCCCACCCCGTATTTTGCCTGCAAAGCGGGTGCCACCCCACAAGTGCCTTTACCTAAAACGGGAACCTACCCCGTATTACCCGCAAAGAAATCACCGCCGCGACCCGGGGAAGAGACGTGCCAAACCAGAAGGCAGGCAAGGCCTGCCTTACGTTAGACGGAGCTTCCGCCGCCAGGAAGTGAGGCGTGGAGTGGATGGCCCAATCGGAGCTCCCGTGAGCTGGTGGGAGCCCCAGTGCACAGAGAGGAGCGGGAAGGAGTTTGGGGGCTCCTCCAGAACCCAGCAGTAAGCCAAGCTTTCCCCGCATTTGGTCCAGGAAGAGCCCCGGGCAGAGAGGCCTCACTGGAGCCTCGAGGGCTCCCAGTGTAGAAGTCTCCACAGTTGGAAGAAGACAGAGCCTGCCTTTGCCCCAGTGCCAGAGAAGCCCTGAGTCCCAGGAGGGGGCCCGGGTGAAGAGAGGAGAGGCAGCGGTCCCGTAGAGAAGGGGAGAGCAGAGTCTCCACAGGAGCCGGTGAGTGAGGGCTCCAGGAGGGTTGTGGCCACTGAGGCACAGTATAGGTGCCACTTTCCTGAGTGGCCCCCGCCTGATAGGGGGCCGCTCCAACGTCATGCACATTTGTTTAAAACGCCCCAGTGGGGCCCCGAGGGCACAGAGCTGCCCGGGCCCCTTCTCCATGGTTATCTCAGCTGTCCTGCTTGCAGAGGGCAGCTGCACTGAGGAGGTAATTTCATTTAGAGAGCCCCAGTGTGGCCCTGAGGGCACAGTGGTACCAGGGCCTATTTGCTTGTTGTCAGCTGCGCCGCAGCAGCGCAGGGAGCTTCCACGTTTTGCCTGTTTGTCCACCCAAAGGGCACCGGGAGTGTCCAGGCCTCATTTGATATTCACAGCTGCGCAGCACTTAGTGCCAGCTGCCACGTTTAGGCCACAGTTCTTTGAGGGCATCTTTGAGAGGGATAGGAGTGAGATGCACTCCTTTTCCCCAGCACAATGGTGCACATTGGATTCCGCTGCCTTGGCAGCAGCCCTGACATTTTGGATGTAGGGCATTTGAGCCCCTTTGAGAAGGCCAGTTGGCCAGGGGGACTGTGAGGTTTATAGGGCACCAGGCCCTAATGTGAGTTATGTGGTGCTAGGAAATGTGATTCATATACTATGATTCACGCACCCTGTTTTAAGCCTCTAACTGTGGTTCATGTTGATGGGGTATTGCATAATGTGTTTATGCTTGTGAGGTTATTGTATAATGCGTTTAGACTTATGAGATGATTGCATAATGTGTTTATGCTGGTTAGGTTGGCGCAGAACGTAATTCACGACAAAATGTGATACTGTGCATAATGTGGTTTATGTTACAGGATGATGCTTAGTACAGTGGTTACCAGTGATTACTGGTTGTGCGTTTATGTGATGTCCTACTTTTACTAAGTTTACTTTGTGAGGGTTCTGACAGTGGTCCAGTTGGCCCTGTCAGGTGTGTATAATCCCTTGCAGATATTACCTAGTGCCAGGTGGAACAATGCATATTATGTGATTACTATTATGATGTGTTTGACAAAATATCAAGTTTTAAATATTGTGGGACATGAATAACCTTAAAATATATTGTTGCTACCCAAATACATTTGATAGCATATCGTTGGCAAGAATACCAGTTTTATTGGTATATAATATTGTTCTCAAGAATATTGTTGTTTTGAGCCTGCCAAATCTGCAACTTATGAAGGCTGTGTGTCTTCCTGGTTCATGGAATAAAGGGGCTGATGTGTCTTCTGGGATGGGTGGTGGGCGGGTGCTTTGGAGCGGGTGTGACTAACTGTGATATGCTACTTGTTTTGTATTGGTTGAAAATGCAAATAATAATTTGTTTTAAAGAATATTGTTTTAATATGTTTTCTTTAATATAGTTGTAAAACATATTATTTAATATTTAATGTAATATGTTTTAGTTAATACATTACTTTTATGTGTTTGTATTGTTAGAATAATTGTTAAATAATGTTTTAAAATATAGTTTGTAATTTTAAGAGTTTTAGTAATTTATTTGTGTATTTAATTATTTATGTATAGTATGGTTGTGGGTTGTAATGCAAGTAAGAGAATGTGGTGGGAAGTTAATTAAACATACATAATTTACATTTAATGGCAATTAGCTCTTTAATGTATATTAAATGATTATTAATTGTGTTCATTGTTTAATTCGTATATTATATTTTTTTAGTTCAAATTGTTAATTTTAAAGCATATTCTAGTTTTATTATTGGTATAGTAAGTTATATGTTAGTAGCAGGTTGTTGGATTTGTAGGAGAATAGGATGGGAAGTTAACTAAAATAAAATGTATTTAAATGTAATATTGACATAATGTTTTGGTAATTGAATATGTAATTGAGTAATAATTATGGGAATTGCTTAATTTATTAAGTAGTTTCATTGTTGAAGTGTTTTATGTTAATTTTTTAATGTGTATTTTTCTTTTTATATGTTTATTGAGCATTTATTTTAAAGCTGTGTTTTTTGGGGGAATATGATGGGAAGATATTAAAGTTATAATATTTTGTACATTTTTTGTTTTTATATGTAATAGATTAATTGATAATTGAGTATGTAGAATTTTACTATTGTGTTTTTTATGTTCTGTATTGTGTTTTATTTAAATTACTAATTTATTAGGGTCGGATTCACAGAATGAACTTAAGACTCAATCCTAAACTTACTACTGTTTTGGTATTCACAGATTGCACTTACTACTTTTGGTATTCACAGAATGAACTTACTACTTTTGGCATTCACAGAATGCACTTACTACTTTTGGTATTCACAGAATGAACTTACTCATTTCGGTATTCACAGAAGTTAGGACTCCTAGCTTTAGGACTCCTAAATGCCTTCTGTGAATACCGAAAGTCCTAAAATTACGATTTTTCTCAATTTAGTAGTAGTAAAGTTAGGACTCCTAACTTTAGGACGCCTAAATGCCTTCTGTGAATACCGAAAGTCTTAAAATTAGGATTTTTCTCAATTTAGTAGTAGTAAAGTTAGGACTCCTAACTTTAGGATGCCTAAATGCCTTCTGTGAATACCGAAAGTCCTAAAATTACGATTTTTCTCAATTTAGTAGTAGTAAAGTTAGGACTACTAACTTTAGGACGCCTAAATGCCTTCTGTGAATACCGAACGTCTTAAAATTACGATTTTTCTCAATTTAGTAGTGGTAAAGTTAGGACTACTAACTTTAGGATGCCTAAATGCCTTCTGTGAATTCCGAAAGTCTTAAAATTAGGATGTTTCTCAATTTAGTAGTAGTAAAGTTAGGAGTCCTAACTTTACTTCTACTAAATTGAGAAAAATCCTAATCCTAATGCCAAAAGTAGTAAATTCATTCTGTGAATACCAAAAGTAGTAAGTGTAATCTGTGAATACCAAAACAGTAGTAAGTTTAAGATTGAGTCTTAAATTCATTCTGTGAATCGGGCCCGATAACTTTAAATGTTTTTCAAATTTTGTCTGTGGAATGATTTTTGTATTTAAATATTATTTGTTTTACTGTTCATTTAAATTAATTACATTCGTATTTATTTTAAAGGGTTTTTTAGTTAGATGAATTTGTCAGTGGCAACATTAACATTTTGAACTAAAAATAAACAGAAATTCACCAGTTATAGTTAGCAGAGCTAATTATAACCTGTGCCCCCGCCATGCACTGCTTATGACCTCACATATTATATCACTCATGACATGTTCTAAGACATAATTTATTAAATCACTGATGACAACTTAAATGAAATAATTGATGACATGTTTGATGACATTGATTGTATTTTTTAGTTCAAAACATTAATTTTGTCATTGACAAATTCACTGATTATGTTACTTTAACCTTTGTTTTTTTTCAGTGAACAGATAAAAACATACACATAAACTTTAAAAAATGAATTACACTTATTAACACCTTAGCTGCGTGTAAACATCCCTCCCCAGTGCTGCGCTGTCCATTGGAACCAGTGCTGAATGGACGTCCAATGGTCGTGCGCAGCACTGGGGAGGTAGCGCTGCTGACGACCGTTGGCCGTCAGCAGCACTTAAGGGGTTAAATAAACATTGCATTACTTATAAATAATTACTTTTTTAAGAAAATTCTTTTGAACGATATTTTTTACCTGATATTTTGTCATTTCCATTACAAGAACAAAACCACAATATTTTTGGCAACAACATTTTTGACACAATATTCGTGTCATTCAATAATAATGTTAACAATATTTGTTAATGAATCACTTTACAAGTCATGCCGTTTTCTTCTACCATCTCTCTCTCTTATAGATTCTTGCACCCTTTTTCTCCCTCATCTTACTGATATCCTACATCTACATAACTCAGACATCATCCTTTTCCTCTTCACACCATCTTTTCACTCTATTCTTCAGCAAGTATTTCTGCTCATCTCCTCGCATCACCATCCTCCCAAACAAGCACCGTACCAAATTAGCCTTAGGCACTGCATTTTATTTTCCTTTGACGCTGCCAATATTTTGACTGCAGTATTTCTCCTTCAGACATTTTGAAATAAATGTAACAATTGCTAAATGCACTCTGCAGAGAGGCCAAGGACTGCATGTGCATTAAGTTGCAACACCTTTATAGGACACTGATAGGAAAGGCACTGTGAGAAATTGGAAACAAAGTGGGTAGCTGAACCGTTCCTGATAGAGAGTTATGTGTATTTGGCGTGACCAGGGGTGTACATGTGGCACCCTTGGGCATCCATTTTGTTGGATATATTTGCCTCACACACCTGGATGGGTGTCATGCTTCATCATTGGCGTTGCTCCTCGTCGGGGAGGCGGTGCAATCCCCGACGGGCTCACCTCAAAGAGGGGCTCTTTATCGGAGATCTTTTAATCCAACTGCCTTATGGTGAAGTGCGGGTATGTGGGAAAATGGAGCAAATAGCCTGGAGAGTGATTAAAATGTAGTAGGGAATACCAAAAAGTACTACTTTATTCTGAGGGTCTCCCGCTACGGTTAAAAACGTGAATCCAATTCACTGGGTACCACCTAGTTAGGTATGATGGCACTAGATGAAGATGGACAAAAAATGTTCATTGCCTTCAGACACATCTCCAGTGCTCTCACTCGCGTCCTGTCATGAACACTCACCCAAAACTGGAATGTACACTAATGCCTAGAGGCGACTTGGTTAACAAAAAGCAGTCATATGTTGCATAAAAATCTAGAGAAATACATCTTATGAAAAAACTGGTAGGTGATGCACGTCCGGGGCGGCTGGGAGGAGCCGTCGGGAGTACTTCTGACCTCTGCCCCGCTGGGGAGGCCTCTTTGCCGCTCCGGACGTCGCAGTTCCATGTTGGGACACTCTTTTCCCGCCCTTCCTCTAACCCAGACTGTCTGCTTGAGGGGGCTCAGGGGGGGGCTTTTAATGTGTTCCTTTTTCGTTGCAGGCGGAGTTACTGGGCGATCCGGAAGAAGAGAGGTGCAAACGCTGGATGTCAGTGGGCACATAGGGGTGCCAGAGCATAACCTCAGAGCCTAACCTGTAACCTCATGGGAGGTGCAGGAATTCGTGTCGGCGCCCCAGTAGTCCTTCGGGCGGTTGTGGGCCTGTGCAACCGGGGGTTTGCCTAGTCACGCCCAGCAATGGGCGTGTCAGTATAATTATGGTATTTGTACAACAGTTGGGTGGTTCGCCACTGTGTTGTTTGGCTCAACAGGCGGGCAGGTGGCGAGAATGTGGCCTGCCCTAGGATCGCCCGTAAGATAACCCACCGTCATTACATATGTTGTATGTAATAAACCTGCAGCAATTTTTTCCCAAACCTAACACTTGTGTCTTTGTGTTATTTGCGGGTTTGGGCATGTGGGGCGGGGGTTCATGTGGCCCTGATGTGACTATGGGCACTGTGGAAGAGGGCTCACGAGGAGCCCGCACGACTGCCGGTCCCTGCGCCTAGCTCAGCGTCCCCCATACAGGGCAAGGCTTGTTGCAATCTTCCCAGGTCACCTCCCTACCATAGGGGGTTGTTTATGGCCGGCACACGCAAAATGAACTGTAAAGAAACCCTCGTTGAGTGCACACAGCATGCCCTCCAAGTAGCTGACAAAACAAGATGTGTTTGAAATGTGTTGAGCCCTACGGATGTCCGCTTGTGTACGTTGGTGGCTTTACTAGGGCAAACAACGCAACGGGGTACACTCTAGGGAATAAGGAAACAATGCAATGGGGAAATGTGATGAGGGTGGACAATGGAAGACAATGCAGCAGGGACGTTACAGTGTTGGGCAAAGGAGAGTGGAAGACGTGAGATGGTAAAATGCAGTACATGGGACTGGAACAGCAGTTAGAATGAAGAAGGCAGGTTGCCTGAGGGGAGATTAGGGACGGCAGAGCTGCAGGGTGAGGAGTGGTGGGGAGTCGGTGTGGGTTTAGCAAAAGAAAAAGTACCTGGGAAGGGCAATGCAGTTGGACCTGAGGTGATAAATTGTAGTCAGGATGGGCCAAGTGTATTTGCAGTAAAGGGATCACAAATTGGCAAAATGGGGGTGGAGAACAGAAGCAGGGAGTTGGTGATAGCCATTTAAGAGGGATCCTTGCAATAGGCCAAGCCACTAATGTATCACACAGTGACGAGGTGATGCTACAAGAACAAGGCCTTTCATTAAATGTAGAAAGGAATGGACTTTGCGGATACTGACAGGTCTAGCGTTCCACACTGTCAGAGGAAAGCAGAAGAAGGTCTGGCATCTCGTCTTCTCTTTCCTGCATTTCCAGTTCTCTAGTATGGTGACACTGCTGTTTTGCATCTTGTACAGCCCTTTGGGAATCTTGCATGGCAGTATGGTGGGTGCCATTGCTAACTGCCTAGTAGGTGTTTCGTCAGGTGGGTCGAGGAAGCCCATAGAGTAATGGTGGCCAGGGATCTTTGAAAGTGTGTGTGTGTTTTTGGTGGGGGGAGGCGTAATATCTGCAACTTCATCTCATTTTTCAAAATTTGCCTTGAGCACTCGCTCTCCATATGTTAAGAATTACCACCAGGGTGCCAAAGCCAGCGTTTTGTAAGGGGTACCCCCTTATGACAAGAATTACATGCAATATTTCTGCTCCAAAATGTTGCCGTTGATACTGTCCATATACCATGGGGTGCCTGTATGTCAAAAATTACCTCCAGTGTTTCAGAGCAAGCTTTTTATCATGTTTTGCATCATCCTCACCATCCCCCTCAGCCTCGAAATGGCATGACTAGCCTCTCTGAGGCAAAGACTTACATCCACCTGCCAGCACCAGCATTTTGCCATAAGTGTTCCTTTATTTCAGTATTACTTCCAGGGTTGATTTCTTGGTCTGCTGGTCTGCATTTTACCTTAGTGCCGTCCCTCACGCCAAGAATTCCCTGCAAGATCTCAGGGAGATCTAATAAGATCCAAAGATTGTTGCTAAGGTTCTTCAGCGGTGCCTACACGCCTTCTGCACCTACATGACGCAGAAAGCTGCACTGGCCACGTTTCCATATAGTTTGTTTTGTTTGCTATAAAACTTTCCCCAAACTTTACTGGCAAGGGATGTTCCACATTTAGTGAAATATGTGATGCAATGCTATCTGGCATTTGGATGTGCAGTAATACTAAAGATAACCCTTGTTGTTATATAGCACATCAGGTCACACTTCCGCTGTTTCTAAATTTTGTAAATAACAGGTGTTACTATTGGTAAATTTACCCCAAGTACTATTGTACAACTACAATAGTTGTTTAATAGTATGATTGTATCATGTATTAGACGTCCTTTATATTATCTATGTTTTTCTCTTTTACAGCAACCTCCTAGTAACAGTAGCTACCCTTGATGTGTGATAGGCCTGCAGCCAGGTTTTTACTGACTTACATCTAGCCTCAACACCACTCCGTTTGGCCCAGACGGCGTAGAATCGATCGCAGCCTTCCTACTAGATGACATTCAAGGGAATATTGACAGAGGCTTGATGCTGCGATCGAACAAGGACTACCCCACTCTCTGGGTATGAGCCAGTGTCTCATTAACCCAAAACCCACAGAAATCGGTGCTTTTGAATAACAGACCACAAGTGCATCAATCAAGAATGGGCCACACGTCTCGCAGTATTGGGTGCGGTCTCTGGTTAGGTGCCCAATCTTTGGTGATCTTGCCTGTAAGTATGTGGAGCTCTGCATCAAGCTTTATTTCCCATACAGGACTTCAGGTGCAGCCAGCTGCAGATACCAGACTATGTATCAATCAAGAATACGCCGGCTGCCACACCAGCCCCAGTGCGGAGTGATATTCTGGATAATCCCCAACCTCTGGATAATCTTGACTGTGTAGATCTACTGTGCATCTAGTCATATCTACCATAAGTTCTTCAGGTGCAGCCGCCTGAGATACCAGACCACATATCAATCGGGAATGTGCCCACTGCCACAACACCCCCTGGTTAAGAGCTCAATCTCTGGATGATCTAGACTGTAGATATCTGCTGTGCATTAAGCTATAAATACCATAAAGGACTTTAGGTGCAACAGTCTACCGCTACCTGGCCTCAGTATCAAGCAAGAATGTGCGTTCACCCAGAGTCAGGTGTAGGGTCCTTTCTCCTATTAGGATTCCTCCCAATGGGGATCACAAACTGCAGATATCAGTCCAGATTCTTTCATTCATTGACAGTCCAGATGCAGTGATTACCAATGATGCACTGCCTAAATAAACAGCCAGTAAAAAGGCTGATCTCTACAGAGGCTATTGTCTTTGGAAAATAAAAAAAACAGAACTATTGTACCCTATGCTAAGGGTTCCCCCTCCCCCCAAGACTGGAGGGTTCTGTGAAATGAGGCATGGGGCAGTACGGGTGAGTGGGCAGGACATTCCCAATTGTGTGGTGGGTTTCTCATTGCTAGCAACTCTAAATGAGCCCCCTTCGTTGAATTTTGTTTTTGAAAAAATGCTGAGCATCCTAGCGAAAACGAACGGTAGATGGAGGAAAGTTTCTACCAGACAAAGAAATTCTAGGCTTATCACAACCTAAAATGCAGATAAAAAAACGTCTTCTAATCAGAAGGGGGGAGGTGGAAAGGAGGATCATTTCAGTTTCCAAAAATATGTATACTAATCAAGAGAGAAAGGATCACTTGTCCTGTACAACCTTAGGTCTGCAGGAGTTACGGCCGGACGTCCCAAAGTAAAAGACCCTCATGCACGTGATGGGTATGATGGTATTCAAGGGGTATATCTTGGTTCTCCGCTGTACATGTCACGTGTGTGCATAATCATTAGGTCATTGAGTTATGCAGCCTCCACCAGGAGGTTCTTACCCAAGGTGGCAACAGTAGTGAGTCAGTGATAGGGGATCTTAAAAAGGCCCGGAAAACCAGATAGAAATATTTATTAGGTCTGGGTTCGGGTCTGAATAACTCTGTAAAAGTGCATCTTATGATTTTTTATGAGTCGTAGGTGCACTTAGAGTAGTAGATTAAAAAATTGTGAGGGGGGAGTAAAAATTGGTCGACATGTTTCTGCCCTGTCTGCCTAAGTTAGGACTTACGGGCATTCATCAGGACGGTTATGTGAATAACGTGGGGGGAAAAAAGAGGGGTAAAGTGCTCTCAAAAAAGTGATAAGAAAATAGGAAACCGGGTGGCAGTGAGCAGCGTCAACAGTACAGACGCGAGGAGCGGACACAAGAGTCTACCTCGAGCCCTCCACCCGATTGGAGCGAGTATAACAAACGCGCAAGGTACACTGAGACCTTTATCAAAAGGAAACAGGTTAATTAATCCTATTTTCTTATCACTTTTTTGAGAGCACTTTATCCCTCTTTTTTCCCCCCACGTTATTCACATAACGGTCCTGATGAATGCCCGTAAGTCCTAACTTAGGCAGACAAGGCAGAAACATGTCGACCAATTTTTACTCCCCCCCTCACAATTTTTTAATCTACTACTCTAAGTGCACCTACGACTCATAAAAAATCATAAGATGCACTTTTACAGAGTTATTCAGACCCGAACCCAGACCTAATAAATATTTCTATCTGGTTTTCCGGGCCTTTTTAAGATCCCCTATCACTGGCTCACTACTGTTGCAACCTTGGGTAAGAACCTCCTGGTGGAGGCTGCATAACTCAATGACCTAATGATTATGCACACACGTGACATGTACAGCGGAGAACCAAGATATACCGCTTGAATACCATCATACCCATCACGTGCATGAGGGTCTTTTACTCTGGGACGTCCGGCCGTAACTCCTGCAGACCTAAGGTTGTACAGGACAAGTGATAAAAAACGTCAACAACAGTGATGTAAATAAGCTGTGCTGTCTAACAATCCCGAGCTTGAAATAATACTTATTGTCCACCCTTCAAGGGGGCACCTACTATCCAGGTAAAGAGACTCATGTTATTTGAGCATTTGCTATTGAAATAAGTGTTTTTCAGAATATAGGAATTAGCATGGAGGTTCTTAGGAAACTAATACAGATGCACCCTTTGCAGTTAGGATTCTGTGGATTTCCAAAAACGTACCCAGCTGGTACAAGAGCAGTGAAGACTAAAAAGGGCAAAAGTGGTTCCATGGAAGGCTTGCTTAGGATAATATGTCATCTTCTAATTTAGAAGTTGGAGCGCTAGACTTAAATTCTGGCATCTACATCGCATTAAATGCGGACATTACGCGCCTTTTATTACAACTCTTTCGGAGGTGAAACAATGGTGTGGCCGAGGGACTTTTTCTGCAAGTCCAAATTTGCACTAAAACAGGCATTGCAGAAATATTTTTAAAAAATGACAACAAGAGCCTAAGTGGACTCTCACCAGATCTTAGCAACAGGGAATTCATCCAAGGAAGTCTTTAACATTCTGAGGCCTTTAGCGTTCCCGAATTGTGCCGCTGCTGTCATTGAGCATTCTCAAGAGCTGTCTGTGTAACCAGGGCCAGTACCAGGGCAAGCTGCCTATGTAACCAGCATCAGTACCAGGGCGAGCTGCCTATGTAACCATGGTCAGTACCAGGGCGAGCTGTCTACTTAACCAGGGCCAGTACCAGGGCGAGCTGCCTATGTAACCAGCATCATTACCAGGGCGAGCTGCCGATGTCAAATCAAAGATATGGACACGAGATCTCAGATCAACAAACCACAACAAACTAGCTGCCCAATGTAAATCCATCCTTTCCTCCCAAGCTGACTTGGTCGAGGTTCAAACTCTCATGGACCACTACAACCCGTGCATTGCCAAAATCATGGACGACATTGCTCCACTCCAGCTTAAAAATACTTCATCAAAAATGTCCAAACCATCGTACAACAATAACTTAAACTCGGAACATCGCAACCTTAGAGCAGCTTAACATTCCTGGTGATCCAATCCCTCCTCGGAGCAACTAAAACTTCAGAGAGATGTCAGAAGCCTCTACAATAAACAAATCAAGAAGAAATCAAGATCCGCGCCGCCAAGAAAACAGCATTCAAGGACCGGTTGGACAACAACGCACACAACTGCAAGGAACTCTTCAACATCGTGAAAGAGCTTTCCAACCCCAGCGCAGGAAACAACAACATCACCCCATCGCAAGACCTCTGCAACTCCCTCACTTCATACTTCCACAACAAGATCGCGGACATACACAACAGCTTCAACAACCAACCAACGCTCACCATGACCGAACAACCACCCCCCACCACCACCCTCCACGCCTGGACCCCGATCAGCATCGAAGACACCATCCGCACGATGAACTCCATCCACTCCGGATCACCGACCGACCCCTGCCCTCACCACGTCTTCAACAAGGCCGACGCTGTCATCGCACCCCACCTGCGAGACATCATCAACACATCCTTCGACACCACCATCTTCCCTGAGAGCTGGAAACACGCCGAACTCAGCGCTCTACTCAAGAAACCAACAGCGGACCCCACCGACCTCAAGAATTACCGCCCCATCTCGCTCCTCCCGTTTCCAGCCAAAGTCATCGAGAAGACCGTCAACAAGCAGATGGCCGCCTTCCTCGAGACGAACGGATCCCTCGACCCCTCACAGTCCGGCTTCCGAGCCAACCACAGCACCGAGACCGCCCTCATCGCCGCCACCGATGACATCCGAGCCCTGATGGACAATGGAGAAACAGCGGCCCTCATCCTCCTAGACCTCTCCGCGGCATTCGACACGGTCTGCCACCGCACCCTAGTACGGCGCCTCAGCAACATCGGAATCCAGGACAAGGCGCTGGAATGGATCATCTCCTTCCTCGACGGAAGAACACAGAGAGTCCGCCTACCACCGTACAAGTCAGAGGCCTCCGAAGCCATCTGCGGCGTCCCCCAAGGATCATCTCTGAGCCCCACCCTCTTCAACGTCTACATGAGCCCCCTCGCGGCCATCGTACGCAAACACAACCTCAGCATAATCTCCTACGCCGACGATACCCAGCTGATCCTCTCCCTGACCACCGACCCCGCCGCCGCCAGAGCCAACCTGCACGAAGGGATGAAAGAGGTAGCCGAGTGGATGACGACCAGCCGCCTGAAACTGAACTCGGACAAGACGGAGGTCCTCATCCTGGGCTCCTCATCCTCCGCCTGGGACGACTCCTGGTGGCCTCCCGCCCTGGGCACCGCACCCAAACCGACAGACCATGCACGCAACCTGGGCTTCATCCTGGACTCCTCCCTCTCCATGACCAGGCAAGTCAACAACGTCTCCTCGGCGTGCTTCAACATCCTACGCATGCTACGGAAGATCTTCTGGTGGATCCCCACCGAGACCAGGAAGACCGTCACCCAGGCCCTCGTCACCAGCCGACTGGACTACGGCAACGCCCTCTACGCCGGGACCACCACCAAGCTCCAGAAGAGACTCCAGCGGATCCAGAACGCCTCAGCCAGACTCATCCTCGACATCCCACTAACCAGCCACATCTCCGGACATCTGAGAGACCTTCACTGGCTCCCCGTCAACAAAAGAATCACCTTCCGCCTCCTCACCCACGCACACAAAGCCCTACACGACCAAGGCCCGAGCTACCTCAACAGCCGAGTCAACTTCTACGCTCCCAAACGCCACCTCCGATCAGCCAACCACGCCCTCGCCGCCGTCCCCCGCATCCGAAGAGTGACTACAGGAGGAGAACCTTCTCCTACCTGGCCGCCAAGACCTGGAACTCCCTCCCGACCGACCTGCGCCTGACCCAAGACCACCTCTCCTTCAGGAAGAAGCTGAAGACCTGGCTGTTCGAGCAGTAGCGGCACCACCCCCCCCCCCCCCCCCCCAGCGCCTTGAGACCCTACGGGTATGTAGCGCGCTTTATAAGTGTCAATGATTGATTGATTGATTGATTAAGGCTGACTATTTCAGACTACAACTAGACCAAGCAGCAAATCGCCCCAAGAAACTCTTTGAATTGGTCAAACAGCATTCTGTTACTGGTCCAAGCCTCTCTGATTCGAATGGCATCCCACCCTCTTGCAAGGAATTTGACGCTTTCTTCACGGATAAATCATGACTCATCTCCATTGGCCTCGCCTCTTTGAAGGCCCGATTGCCCCCCTCTATAGCTGCCTTGCCCCCTTCTTCCCTGAAAAGTGTATCCCGACCATCTTCGATGCTGAGAACAATGCGTCATAGAGCACCTTTTCCCCGTTTAGTGAAAAAGACATTGCAAAAATTCACCAGACTATCAACCCGTCCAACCACTTCTGTGACCCGTTGCCCCCGGCCATCTTCAAAGAAATCAAAAGCGCTCTCATACCCACCTGGACCAGGATTGTAAATGCCTCCTTATCTCAAAGCTTGATCCCCGACTGCCTAAAAGCAGCCCAGGTCTCACCTATTCTAAAACAAAATCAACGCCGGCAAATCGGATCTGAATAACTTCCGTCCTATCTCCAACATCCCCACCCAAGTGAAACTCCTTGAAAAATGTGTCCAATCCCAGCTCTGTTCTCACATTGAGAATTACCAACTCCTAAACCATAATCAAGCCGGTTTTCAGAGGGGTCACAGCAACGAATCAGCCCTCATATACATTATTGATGACATCCTGAAAATGCTTTACAAAACCGAATCCTGCCTTTTGATCCTCCTTGACCTTTCCTCTGCATTCGATACGGTTAATCATGACATTCTCCTATCCATCCTACAAAACAGAATGGGTTTCTGGGATCGGATGCTTCCCTGGTTCTCATCCTTCCTTCATCACAGATCTCAAAGAGTCAAAGACAAACCACTCTCTCTCTCAGCCCTCTCCAGTACTCATGGGGGTCCCCCAAGGATCCTTCCTTTCTCCTATCCTATTCAACCTTTTCTTATAACCTCTTGCTAACTCACTTAACTCCATGAACATTCTCTTCCACATGTATGCCGACGACTCACAACTCTATTTGAAAATGTCATCCCCGGAAAACATAATCTCACTAAACCCTACTTAAAACTGGTTAACAGATAACCATCTCCTACTCCACGCCTCCAAAACTGAGTTCCTGCTCATCTCCCTGCTAAACCAGAACCCCAAGATTGATCTCAATATATCTCACCTCACTGCTCTCAACTGCACTCTGATCATCAAAGACTCAGCCAAATTGCTCGGAGTCACCGTGGACAAGCACCTGAGTATGAAGACTAATATCAGCAATGTTTGTGAGGGAGCTAACCACTTGACGAGGACACTCAGAAATATCAAAAAAACGTTCCTGCCACAAAATGTTTTCAAGCAGGTGGTACAAGCGCTTGTCTTACCAAGGTTAGACTATGGCAGTGCAACTCTCTGTTGCCTTCCCAAATAACCCTTGGCTCCACTTAGGGCCTATTTGAACTCTGCAGCAAGATTGACTACATGCTCTAAACGATATGAACACATATCCCCAGTCCTTGAATCTCTCAACTGGCTACCCTTTGAAGCGCGAATCCAGCTAAAGATTGCAATCCTGACGCACAAAGCCCTTCATTACAATACTCCCACGTATCTGGCGCAAAAAATGTAACTATCTTGAGGGGAGAGGGCATCAAGAAGTGCCTCTACTCTCCTCCTGAAACGGATCATCCTTAGCAAAAAGAGAACTTGTCACCGAGCCTTCTCTGGTGCTGTCCCAAAAATATGGAGCTCTCTTACTCCGGATGTACGAAGACTCTCCTCGACAACGGCTTTCAAACTGGAAGCCAAAATATTCCTAATGAGCAAATTCTTACCATAAGGGATAGAGGCACTCATTATACGGTTGTTCTTGGTTTCTATCTCCATGGTACACCTAACAGTCACAGATCATCTCTTCTGCATTATATTATCCTCTATATGTGTACCACTATTTACTGTTTATTGTATTTTCACAATTGCTAGGTACATTTCATTTTTGTTCTCTCTTCCAACCTATTGTAAAGCGCTCTAATATCTTTCGAGATCTTGTTTGCGCTATATAAAACTTTATGAATAAAATAAATAAATAAATAAATACAAATGTAACCATGGTTAGTACCAGGGTGAGCTGCCTATGTAATCCGCAACAATACCAGGACGAGCTGCCTATGTAACCAGGGCCAGTACCAATGCAAGCTGCCTATGTAACCCGCATCAGTACCAGGGCGAGCTGCCTATGGAACCAGGATCAGTACCAGGGCAGGCTGACTATGTAACCATGGTAAGCACCAGGACGAGCTGCCTATGTAAGCGGATCAGTACTGGGGTGAGTCGCCTTTGTAACCTGCATCAGTGCCAGGGTGAGCTGCCTATGTAAGCAGCATCAATACCAGGGCGAGCTGCCTAGGTAACCAGGATCCGTACCAGGGTTAGCTACAAATGAAACCAGGGCCAGTACCAGGACAAGCTGCCTATGTAACCAGCATCATAACCAGGGTGAGCTGCTAATGTAACCATGGCCACTACAAGGGTGAGCTGCCTATGTAACCCGCATCAGGACCAGGACGAACTGCCTATGTAACCAGCATCAGTACCAGGGCGAGCTGCCTATGTAACCCGCATCAGTACCAAGGCGAGCTGCCTATGTGACCAGGATCAGTACCAGGGCAAGCTGACTATATAACCATGGTCAGCCCCAGGACGAGCTGCCTATGTAAGCAGGATCAGAACCGGGGCGAGCTGCCTTTGTAACCAGGATCAGTACCAGGACAAGCCGTCTATGTAACCAGGGCCATTACCAGGGCAAGCTGCCTATGTAACTAGGACCAGTCCCAGGACGAGCTGCCTATGTAACCAGCATCATTACCAGGGCAAGCTACTAATGTAATCATGGTCAGTACCAGGGTGAGTTGCCTATGTTATACGCATAAGTACCAGGACGAGCTGCCTATGCACCAGGGCCAGTACGAGGGCGAGTTGCCAATGTAACCAGAGTCAGTACCAGGGCAAGCTGCCTATGTAACCCGCATCAGTACCTGGACGAGCTGCCTATGTAACCAGGATCAGTACCAGGGCGAGCTGCCTAGGTAACCAGGATCCGTACCAGGGTTAGCTACAAATGAAACCAGGGCCAGTACCAGGACAAGCTGCCTATGTAACCAGCATCATAACCAGGGTGAGCTGCTAATGTAACCATGGCCACTACAAGGGTGAGCTGCCTATGTAACCCGCATCAGGACCAGGACGAACTGCCTATGTAACCAGCATCAGTACCAGGGCGAGCTGCCTATGTAACCCGCATCAGTACCAAGGCGAGCTGCCTATGTGACCAGGATCAGTACCAGGGCAAGCTGACTATATAACCATGGTCAGCCCCAGGACGAGCTGCCTATGTAAGCAGGATCAGTACCGGGGCGAGCTGCCTTTGTAACCAGGATCAGTACCAGGACAAGCCGTCTATGTAACCAGGGCCATTACCAGGGCAAGCTGCCTATGTAACTAGGACCAGTCCCAGGACGAGCTGCCTATGTAACCAGCATCATTACCAGGGCAAGCTACTAATGTAATCATGGTCAGTACCAGGGTGAGTTGCCTATGTTATACGCATAAGTACCAGGACGAGCTGCCTATGCACCAGGGCCAGTACGAGGGCGAGTTGCCAATGTAACCAGAGTCAGTACCAGGGCAAGCTGCCTATGTAACCCGCATCAGTACCTGGACGAGCTGCCTATGTAACCAGGATCAGTACCAGGGCAAGCTGACTATGTAACCATGGTCAATGTAACCACAAAAGGCTTGGGTCTAGTTACTGCCTGGCCTAGACCACTCTAACTGAACAAACAAACAATATGGCCAGGCCAATTATATCAATCTATTGACACCGCACCTAGCCAATAATCCTAAGTGGGCAGCATTTTCATTATAATCATTTTTACTTATTTACATGTATTTTTCAGTTCAATATGTGCGAAAACAAGACACTGTTATCAAAAAACATTGTACACCATCAATACAAACATATAATATAACTCAAATCAAAAATGGAAAACATTCATATATACACCATATAAACAAAGGAAGAGTGAGTGGGAGATGCCTCCAAATATTATATTCATGGGGCACCAGTCCTACTATTTTATATACAAAAGCAAGTGGCCAATCAATATTTTCTAAAGGCCTGCCTGTTGACTACACTAGGAACTGTTTTTTGTAAGGGTCTGATTGCAGGGAGAAATTATTTAAACTGTATCCCTGCGCCACCCATTCTGATTCTTGTTCCAGCGTAGAGTCAACGCGTTTCGAACCCTTAGATTATTCAGGGGTTCTCCTCAGGACATGGACTGGAAATGGCCTACAACAATAAAGATTGGTGTAAGTGGGGATTTCTTTTATTATACTCTGTTTACTTCAGGCTACACCTGTGACAGCAAAAAAGTACCTGTATGTCTTTTTCTTCCCAGTACTGCTATCTACCAATCCTGGTAGGACAGGAAAATATCTACAAATGAATGAGCATTTAGACAAAACATCAGTCTCTATTGTTTTTTTGGGCATTCCTTCTTGGATCGCTATTAAAAATTAACGTGAAAACGGGTATGTACCTTGGACCCTTATTTGTTGTGCTCGGTCCCTTAGTCTGTCAGCGAGTCGCACTGTGGAGGAGATTTATGATGGAAATTTTAAGCATGACATGCAAAAAGATTCTACCTCTGAACTTCTCGCAACTGCGAGTTCGGATGCGACGTGGCTGCCTTGGTGTCCGAAAAGAGTAAAGAATTTTAGGAATAAAACAAAAACTCAGAATTCCCTCAGTTTATCCATATAGAGAAAATCGAAGACATCCACTGCTGACCGGACACCGAGGCAGCCACGTCGCATCCGAACTCGCAGTTGCGAGTAGTTCAGAGGTAGAATCTTTTTGCATGTCATGCTTAAAATTTCCATCATAAATCTCCTCCACAGAATGTATACGAACTCAAACCCTGCTATTGTCATTTACAGCGCAGTGCCAATATCTATCCACCACAGTGCGACTCGCTGACAGACTAAGGGACCGAGCACAACAAATAAGGGTCCAAGGTACATACCCGTTTTCATATTAATTTTTAATAGAGTGCGAGACCGCCCTCATCGCCCTCATCGCCCTCATCGCCGCCACCGATGACATCCGAGCCCTGATGGACAAGGGAGAAACAGCGGCCCTCATCCTCCTAGACCTCTCCGCAGCATTCGACACGGTCTGCCACCGCACCCTAATACAGCGCCTCAGCAACATCGGAATCCAGGACAAGGCGCTGGAATGGATCATCTCCTTCCTCGACGGAAGAACACAGCGAGTCCGCCTACCACCGTACAAGTCAGAGGCCTCCGAAGTCATCTGCGGCGTCCCCCAAGGATCATCCCTGAGCCCAACCCTCTTCAACGTCTACATGAGCCCCCTCGCGGCCATCGTACGCAAACACCACCTCAGCATCATCTCCTACGCCGACGACACCCAGCTGATCCTCTCCCTGACCAACGACCCCGCCGCCGCCAGAGCCAACCTGCACGAAGGGATGAGAGAGGTAGCCGAGTGGATGACGACCAGCCGCCTGAAACTGAACTCTGACAAGACGGAGGTCCTCATCCTGGGCTCCTCACCCTCCGCCTGGGACGACTCCTGGTGGCCTCCCGCCCTGGGCACCGCACCCAAACCGACAGACCATGCACGAAACCTGGGCTTCATCCTGGACTCCTCCCTCTCCATGACCAGGCAAGTCAACAGCGTCTCCTCGGCGTGCTTCAACATCCTACGCATGCTACGAAAGATCTTCTGGTGGATCCCCACAGAGACCAGGAAGACCGTCACCCAGGCCCTCGTCACCAGCCGACTGGACTACGGCAACGCCCTCTACGCCGGGACCACCGCCAAGCTCCAGAAGAGACTCCAGCGGATCCAAAACGCCTCAGCCAGACTCATCCTCGACATCCCACGATCCAGCCACATCTCCGGACATCTGAGAGACCTTCACTGGCTCCCCATCAACAAGAGAATCACCTTCCGCCTCCTCACCCACGCACACAAAGCCCTACACGACCAAGGCCCGAGCTACCTCAACAGCCGAGTCAACTTCTACGCTCCCAAACGCCACCTCCGATCAGCCAACCACGCCCTCGCCGCCGTCCCCCGCATCCGAAGAGCGACCACAGGAGGAAGGTCTTTCTCCTACCTGGCCGCCAAAACCTGGAACTCCCTCCCGTCCGACCTGCGCCTGACCCAAGACCACCTCTCCTTCAGGAAGAAGCTGAAGACCTGGCTGTTCGAGCAGTAGCGGCACCCCCCCCCCCCCCCCCCAAGCGCCTTGAGACCCTACGGGTATGTAGCGCGCTTTACAAGTTTCACTGATTGATTGATTGATTGATAGAGGTCTAGGCCCAAGCCTTTTATGGTTACATTGCTAGTAGAGCGGGCACTCACTCGCAAGGCTACTATTTCCAAAGCGAAATTAATTATTTCGCATTAATTGACTCCAGGGTGGGTTCTCCATCCCTGGAGACTTAGTATGTCCGAAAAAGATACATCATCATTTAGTGAGGATCACATTCAAAAACTCATTTCAGAATCCACCTTGTTTTCATCAATTACCCTAAGCAGATCCTAGGCTAATCTTTGGGGCACATAGGGTTAAACACTTGCAATAGTACACCTTTACAACCAACCCACCACGCAACGAGACCAGACTGTATTCTGTAAAAATATATATCTTTATATAGATTTTAAGCAGGCTTG
Source organism: Lissotriton vulgaris (assembly GCF_964263255.1). NCBI lineage: Eukaryota > Metazoa > Chordata > Amphibia > Caudata > Salamandridae > Lissotriton > Lissotriton vulgaris. The sequence goes on from NC_141693.1 coordinate 261,033,161, forward strand.
TGAATACAGTCGATATACTTTATGAAAACGGTTGCAGATTACTTGATTCGGGTTACCACAGTTCTTATAGCAGTTCTCTTGAGGCCCGTAGGCCGGTGTTAATCAAAGTTCTTTGTGGAGCCGGCGGCTTCCAGGGGATCTGTCCCACGTCGCGTTGCCTTCCCGGGGTCGCTGATCGTTGCGGCTCTTCAGCCGAGCAGGTCACTGGTCGACCGGGGCAGCGGTGTCCTGTGGCGGCAGGGTCCTCTCCTCGTCGTCCGCTCCGACCCTGGAGACGGCGGCTGCGCGGCGGTGACAAGTGGCAGTACGGTCCCCGAGTGCAGGACGTACCCGGCCAAATGTCGGTGCAGCTGTGGGCTCACAGCTGGGCTGTCGGGCAGGCTACCGACCTTGTGGATTCTCGTAGGGCAGCTGCCTGTCCTTGCAGGTGAGTGACTGCTCACTATGCAGTCTCCTCGAGAGCTCGGACCGGACGGGTCCTCCTTCCCTTTGCTCTCGGGCTCCCGGTGCAGTTGCGGTCACGGTGTTCGGGCCAGCGGCGGCTGGTCCTTACTTTGCTCCCGCTGTTGCTGTGGGCCCCGGTCACGGTGGTCGGGATGACGTTGATGCCTTAGAGGAGATTCCTCTTGTCGATACTGCGGCGATGGTCAGCACCCGCAGTCGCTTTCTTCCAAGGGGGTTAGCGTCCACTGGTCCTGGGACGCTGGTCAGGGGGCAAGTTCAGTTGCAAGCCCTTGGAGATCTCTTCAGCAGAGTTTGGCACAAAGTAAAGCAAAAGTCTTCTCGTAGTCTTTTCTCCTGTCTCTCCTTCGGCAGCAAGGCACCAGACACAGGCAAGAGTCAGCACCCCTCCTTGTCCCTCACGGTCCTTCTCGTCGGGCAGAGTCCTTCTGTGGCCCAAACCGGATCTAATTCTCAAGGAGCCGGGCTCCTTCTTTTATAGGCCAATTCTTTTGTTCTCGCAGGCCAGGGGGGCCTTTGCATAGCCACTCTCAGTTCTGGAGTACCCTGGCGGGTGTACTCCGGCTTCTGCTTTCAGTGTGAGGGGCAGGCGCATCAGACGCCCCACAGGGGGTGGAGCCAGCATTGTGCGGACAGGGGCGGCCAGAGTACCTTGTTGATGGAGGCTTCGCCCTTCCTGGGCCAGGTGCCGGCAGAGTCATCCGCCGCTCCCCAGGAGGGTGGAGCCAGCATTGTGGTGGCCGAGCACAGTGACAGTTTGAGTCAAGAGGCACTCCTACCTCCCACTAAGGTGTAATCTGCGCATTCACCACCTGTCATCCCTCCAGCCCTGTCACTCCCACATCCCAGACAGTCAGATACACATACCAGCAGAGGCGGACTGAAATGGTTAAGCAAGCAAATGCTAACTTTCTAAAAGTAGCATTTGCAAACCCAGGATACTAAAATAAACTTGACTACAAGAAATATCTCATCATCCTGAGTTCAGGCATACTAAACATGACTCGCTACCATGCTCCTTGAGCCTGCGGGAATTATATGGTGTAATAATTCCAGCAGCTCAGTCTGGCCTAATGGAGCAGGTAGCCTTCAATAGTGAAATACGGTCTCGGTTGTAAGTCACTACTAGGACATGCCACACACATCAGGGCCTGTCCTACCTTGCACCTACAATGCACCCTGCCCGCAGGCCTACCATAGGGGTGGCTAACATGTAGTCAAGGGAAGGGTCGGTGCTGGCAAGTGGGGGCACTTGCCAGCCGGCGTGACAGTACGGGACTGCACGCGGGTTCTGCGGTCGCAGTTCCCAGAAACATCTTTACGGCTGCTTCGGTGGGTGGCGCAACCAGCGCTGCAGGCCCACCAGCAGTATTGGCATCTACAAGCCCCGGCACTCTCTCGTGCACTTTACTAGGGACTAACAGTAGATCCAATGCACCAATCATGGATACCAATCGTAAGTACAATTTACAGTAGGGAGCACTTGCACTGCGGCACGGATCAGCCGTGGCGCAGTGCCCTGAGTATCGGAAAACCAGCAAAACATCGGAGGCACATCAGCAAAAAGTGGAAGGGAGACTCACGCCAAGGTGCCAGGTCTAACATGTGTCCCCTCCAGCTGAAATGTGGGGGGAACTACCCTTCCCCAGGGAGTTCCACATCACTAAGGCGGAAAAATCTGGACAGACCGTCAGCGTTGGCGTGATCGGTGCCAGGGCGGTGTTCCACCGTAAAGTCCATACTCTGTAGAGAAATGGACCACCTCAACAGTTTCGGGTTCTCACCCTTCATTTGCATCAACCATCTGAGGGGCCTGTGGTCCGTCTGAACTCGGAAGTGAGATCCAAACAAGTAGGGTCTTAGCTTCTTCAGCGCCCAGACCACAGCAAATGCTTCACGCTCTATTGCACTCCACCTACTTTCCCGTGGAAGTAACCTCCGACTTATGAAGGCTACGGGTTGGTCAAAGCCCTCCTCAGTCATCTGTGAAAGAACAGCCCCTACACCATGCTCTGAAGCGTCTGTTTGCACTATGAATTCCTTGGAGAAGTCAGGAGCCAGGAGCACGGGCGCCGTGCACATGGCAGTCTTCAGGGTGTCAAAAGCCTTCTGACAGGTGTCAGTCCAAATCACATTCCTGGGCTGCTTCTTCGAAGTCAGCTCTGTCAAGGGGGTCACGATCGTGCCATAGCCCTTGACAAACCTCCTGTAATACCCAGTGAGCCCCAGGAAGGCTCTCACTGCAGTCTGGGTCTTGGGGGGTTCCCAAGCCAGGATGGTTTCGATTTTGGGCTGCAAGGGGGCTACCTTGCCACTCCCAACTTGGTGTCCCAAGTACACCACGGAACCCTGCCCAATCTGGCACTTGCTTGCCTTGATTGTGAGGCCTGCTCTGCGCAGGGCCATCAACACTTCCCAGAGGTGTCGCAGGTGTTCGGGCCAGGTACCGCTGAACACTGCGATGTCATCCAGGTAGGCGGCACTGAACTCGTCCAGTCCAGCCAACACCTGGTTGACCAACCTCTGAAAGGTGGCAGGGGCATTCTTCATCCCAAATGGCATGACCCGGAACTGGAAATGCCCATCTGGTGTTGAGAATGCCGACCTCTCCTTTGCCCCATCGGTCAAGGCGATCTGCCAGTACCCAGACGTCAAATCAAACGTGCTGAGAAACCGGGCAGCCCCTAGCCGATCAATGAGCTCGTCAGCTCTGGGGATGGGGTGCGCGTCAGTCTTCGTGACTGAATTGAGTCCTCTGTAGTCCACACAGAACCGGAGTTCGGGTGTGGCTCCCGGCGCAGCAGCCTTCGGAACCAAGACCACGGGGCTGGACCAAGGACTGCTGGAAGACTCAACCACCCCGAGGGCAAGCATCTTGGAGACCTCCTCCTTGATGCAGGCCCGGACCCTGTCAGTTACCCTGTAAGCCTTATGCTTCACCGGTAAGCTGTCTCCAGTGTCCACATCATGGACGCACCAATCTGTGACACTCGGAACCAGGGAGAACAGGTCTGGAAACTGCCCCAGCAACTGGCGGCAGTCCTCCTGTTGTTCGGCGGTCAGGGAGGGTGAGAGGTTAACTCCATCCACTGACCCATCCTTCTCACAGGCCACCAAGAGGTCCGGAAGAGGCTCTGACTCCTCCTCCATTCCGTCATCGGTTGCCAACAACATGCCCACTTCGGACCTTCGCAAGTGGGGCTTGAGGCGGTTGACATGTAGGACCCGCAAAGGGTTCCTGGGCGTCTTCATGTCCACCAAGTATGTCACGGGGCTCTTGCGCTCCACAACCTCAAATGGTCCTGTCCACTTATCCTGAAGGGCACAGGGCTCCACTGGGGCCAAGACATACACCTCCTGTCCAGGCTGAAGTTCGACCAGAGTGGCATTCTGATCGTACCACCGCTTCATTTCCTCCTGGCTCGCTTCCAGATTTGCCTCGGCAAGTTGTCTGAAGCGCCTGGTTTGGTTTCTGAAGGCCAGCATGTAGCTATATACATTCTGGGGAGGTTTCCTGGGAGATTGCTCCCAGCCTTCCTTTACCAAACTCAGTGGTCCTCTCACGGGGTGGCCGTACAGCAGTTCAAAGGGGCTGAACCCTAGGGACTTCTGTGGTACCTCGCGATATGCAAAAAGCAGGCATGGTAAGAGGACGTCCCACTTACGCCTCATCGGACCTTCCAGGCCCATGATCATGCCTTTCAGGGTTCGGTTGAATCTTTCAACCAACCCGTTACCTTGGGGATGGTAGGGTGTGGTGAACTTATACGTTACGCCACACTCTTGCCAAAGGGACTTCATATACTTCGATATGAAATTGGTCCCCCTGTCGCTCACCACCTCTAGAGGGAATCCTACTCATGAGAAAATTCCCATCAGTGCACGCCCCACCACGGGAGCCGTCACTGTCCTCAGAGGGATGGCTTCAGGGTACCGGGTGGCATGGTCCACCAAGACCAGGATGAACCTGTTGCCCATGGCTGTCTTGGGGTCCAGAGGCCCAACGATGTCAATACCCACTCGCTGGAATGGCGTACCGACCACAGGGAAGGGTTGGAGGGGAGCCTTGTTCTTCCCTCCCGTCTTCCCACTTGCCTGGCAAGTCGGACAGGTTCTGCAATAAGCATCGGAACTCTTATGCATTTGGGGCCAGTAAAAGTGGGTGACAAGCCTGTCATAGGTCTTGTCCATCCCCAAATGTCCTGCTAAAGGCACATCGTGAGCCAGACCCAGTAGGAAGGCTCTGAACTTCTGGGGTACCACCAGCACACGGGCTGACCCAGGTTCAGCAGCCTTAGGCTCGGAATACAGGAGGTCGTTCTCCCAGTACACATAATGTGTTTTGGCCTGAACACCATTGGCCTGGTCTGCAGCCTGCTGCCGCATACCCACGAGAGAAGGGCATTCTTTCTGCTCCTTGCAGAATTCCTCCCTGGAGGGTCCTACTTCTTGCTGCCAATGGGTCAGCTCAGGCAGGTCCCCCAGTTCGGCGATCTGTTCCCCTGTAGGCTCCAGGGCATCCCCCTCAAGGTCTGCCTCCTCCTGGACCGTAGGAACTTCAGGGGCCGGTTTCCCGCGCCCCCTGCGCCTTCTCCCTAAGGCCGGTTCCTGGGCCTCTCCATCAGGCCCCAGGATCTCTCGATCACCCCTACTGGCTGCCATCGACCGGGTGGTCACGCACGCCCAGTCAGGCAGACCCACCATCCGCAGGTGAGTCGTTTTCTCCACCTTTTCCCAAGGGGAGTGCTCCAAGTCGTTCCCTAGCAAACAGTCAACAGGCATGGTTTTTCTCACACAGACCTGCAGAGTACCAGAGACCCCCCCCCCACTCGAAGGGAACTTGAGCCATCGGACACTGACTCTCAGAATTATCAGCGTTGATAACCCTACAGTAGACATGGGGTACAACCTGCTCTTGAGACACCAGGTGCTGCCTCACTGCAGTCACACTGGCTCCTGTGTCTCTAAGAGCCTCGGCTTCCTTACAATTGATGATCACCACCTGCCCATATTTTTTAGTGTTAGAGGGCAGGTAGTTCGTAGGGATCATCTCGCTGTCTCCTAACGAGACCAGGGTCATGTGAACGGGATCTCCACCCCCCGGGACCATCATTTCTTCTCCCAGGTGAACGCTAGTCACTTGTCGGGGCGGAGCACCAGTGGGTGCGGGTTTTCCAAATAGGCGACACTTGGGGTCACTGGATATGTGCCCAGGCTCGCCACATTTGAAACAATTGAAGGGCCCCTTTGGAACAGGTTTACCTGTCGGGGCCCCATTCTGCTTCGGGGGTGGGGGAGGCTGAGAACCCTGCTGCGGATTCCCTTGGGAACTACTTTGGGGGCCTTTTTGGGACCCTTTCTGTTTTCCCCCCTTGTCCCCCCCACTCTTCTGCTGGGGACCCTGCCCACTTTTGGCGGAGTCTCCCACGGGACCCTTGTGGACCCTGGTGCTGAGCCAGCGGTCCGCCTCCTCAGCAAGCTTCCTCGGGTTGGACAGCTTGCTGTCAATCAGGTGTTGGCGTAACTCAGGAAAACAGTGATCAGACAAGTGCTCCCATGCAATTAAATCAAAGAGACCTTGAAAATCATTAACTTTGTTACCTTTCACCCAACCATCCAGTGCTCTGCAAAAGTAAGTCACATACTCCACATACGTATTCCCAGGCCGCTTAGTACATCCCATGAACTTCTGTCTATACATTTCAGGGGTAAGCCCGTACCTGTTCAATAAAGCTTCTTTCATGTGGGCATAGGATCTCTGATTCTCAACGGGCAAATCTAGCAAGGTATCTCTCCCTTCGCTAAGGAACCTTCCCCACAACCCCGCTCCCCAATCCTTGTCAGGGACCCGGTGGGAGGACATGGCTACCTCGTATGCCCTAAACCACTGTCCTATGTCATCCCCCTTAAAGAACTCCTTGACTACGTCCTTCGGGATATGCACTCTTGACTCTACCTGCACTGGCGATGTGCTGCCACCAGAGGGAGGACGATCCAAGTCTCTTTCCTTGAGACTTATCTCCCTCATTTTCACCTCATAATCCATCTGGTGCTTTTGCTCTTCCAGCGCCATTCTTTTTGTTTCAAGCTCCAGCTGGATTTTCAATTCTGCCAACTTCCTTTCGTGATTCCGGGTTTCCTTCCTGTCCGCCAGCTCCTCTGGCGACAGGCCTTTTCCAAAGCTGTGTTCGCTGTCTTGCCGCTCGAGATCGATCAGATCCCCAAGCGCATTCTGCTCCTCCGTTGCATTCTGCTCGGCGAGGACGTCTTGCTCCTCCGGGGTCTTTCGGGACTCTATCCAGGCTTTCAGGGCCTTGGAGAGCTGCGTCTTGTTTTTGCAGCCAGCGTGCGGGATTTTGAGTTTCTTACAAAAGAACTTCAGTTCGTCTTTGGAGTATTTATCCACTTTGGCGGGGTCCCACTTCACCTCCAACACCTCGGAGGTCGTGGACTCTGCTCCATCCAGGCTCTTTGTGCCCGGCATGGCTTCTGCACTCGGAATCTTCTTTCGGCAAAATTCAAAAAGCAAAGTCTGTGGCTAAGTAACTGGGCCGTAATCCTTGTGTAGTGGTCAGAAGCTCAGGTATAGATATCGCAAGTGTAAATTCGAAATCCTCACCTCTGCGTCCAATGTAGGAAGGGGGAGGCTCTAGTTGGCGCAGTGCAACACTAGCGACAAGCAGGGACTCTCTCTTCCTCGTCAGGGCTGAGGGTTACCTTCCAGACAACCTCTGCTTACCCTCTAGGTAGTGTGGCTTAAGCAGTCGTAGGCTAATCTTTGGGGCACATAGGGTTAAACACTTGCAATAGTACACCTTTACAACCAACCCACCACGCAACGAGACCAGACTGTATTCTGTAAAAATATATATCTTTATATAAATTTTAAGCAGGCTTGTGAATACAGTCGATATACTTTATGAAAACGGTTGCAGATTACTTGATTCGGGTTACCACAGTTCTTATAGCAGTTCTCTTGAGGCCCGTAGGCCGGTGTTAATCAAAGTTCTTTGTGGAGCCGGCGGCTTCCAGGGGATCTGTCCCACGTCGCGTTGCCTTCCCGGGGTCGCTGATCGTTGCGGCTCTTCAGCCGAGCAGGTCACTGGTCGACCGGGGCAGCGGTGTCCTGTGGCGGCAGGGTCCTCTCCTCGTCGTCCGCTCCGACCCTGGAGACGGCGGCTGTGCGGCGGTGACAAGTGGCAGTACGGTCCCCGAGTGCAGGACGTACCCGGCCAAATGTCGGTGCAGCTGTGGGCTCACAGCTGGGCTGTCGGGCAGGCTACCGACCTTGTGGATTCTCGTAGGGCAGCTGCCCGTCCTTGCAGGTGAGTGACTGCTCGCTATGCAGTCTCCTCGAGAGCTCGGACCGGACGGGTCCTCCTTCCCTTTGCTCTCGGGCTCCCGGTGCAGTTGCGGTCACGGTGTTCGGGCCAGCGGCGGCTGGTCCTTACTTTGCTCCCGCTGTTGCTGTGGGCCCCGGTCACGGTGGTCGGGATGACGTTGATGCCTTAGAGGAGATTCCTCTTGTCGATACTGCGGCGATGGTCAGCACCCGCAGTCGCTTTCTTCCAAGGGGGTTAGCGTCCACTGGTCCTGGGACGCTGGTCAGGGGGCAAGTTCAGTTGCAAGCCCTTGGAGATCTCTTCAGCAGAGTTTGGCACAAAGTAAAGCAAAAGTCTTCTCGTAGTCTTTTCTCCTGTCTCTCCTTCGGCAGCAAGGCACCAGACACAGGCAAGAGTCAGCACCCCTCCTTGTCCCTCACGGTCCTTCTCGTCGGGCAGAGTCCTTCTGTGGCCCAAACCGGATCTAATTCTCAAGGAGCCGGGCTCCTTCTTTTATAGGCCAATTCTTTTGTTCTCGCAGGCCAGGGGGGCCTTTGCATAGCCACTCTCAGTTCTGGAGTACCCTGGCGGGTGTACTCCGGCTTCTGCTTTCAGTGTGAGGGGCAGGCGCATCAGACGCCCCACAGGGGGTGGAGCCAGCATTGTGCGGACAGGGGCGGCCAGAGTACCTTGTTGATGGAGGCTTCGCCCTTCCTGGGCCAGGTGCCGGCAGAGTCATCCGCCGCTCCCCAGGAGGGTGGAGCCAGCATTGTGGTGGCCGAGCACAGTGACAGTTTGAGTCAAGAGGCACTCCTACCTCCCACTAAGGTGTAATCTGCGCATTCACCACCTGTCATCCCTCCAGCCCTGTCACTCCCACATCCCAGACAGTCAGATACACATACCAGCAGAGGCGGACTGAAATGGTTAAGCAAGCAAATGCTAACTTTCTAAAAGTAGCATTTGCAAACCCAGGATACTAAAATAAACTTGACTACAAGAAATATCTCATCATCCTGAGTTCAGGCATACTAAACATGACTCGCTACCATGCTCCTTGAGCCTGCGGGAATTATATGGTGTAATAATTCCAGCAGCTCAGTCTGGCCTAATGGAGCAGGTAGCCTTCAATAGTGAAATACGGTCTCGGTTGTAAGTCACTACTAGGACATGCCACACACATCAGGGCCTGTCCTACCTTGCACCTACAATGCACCCTGCCCGCAGGCCTACCATAGGGGTGGCTAACATGTAGTCAAGGGAAGGGTCGGTGCTGGCAAGTGGGGGCACTTGCCAGCCGGCGTGACAGTACCGGACTGCACGCGGGTTCTGCGGTCGCAGTTCCCAGACACATCTTTACGGCTGCTTCGGTGGGTGGCGCAACCAGCGCTGCAGGCCCACCAGCAGTATTGGCATCTACAAGCCCCGGCACTCTCTCGTGCACTTTACTAGGGACTAACAGTAGATCCAATGCACCAATCATGGATACCAATCGTAAGTACAATTTACAGTAGGGAGCACTTGCACTGCGGCACGGATCAGCCGTGGCGCAGTGCCCTGAGTATCGGAAAACCAGCAAAACATCGGAGGCACATCAGCAAAAAGTGGAAGGGAGACTCACGCCAAGGTGCCAGGTCTAACACCCGATATATAGAAAGGGGTTTAGCTGTATTAGTACCAAATGCAGCAGAGGTTTGATGGTGCATACCATCGAGACAGCACAGAGAGTGTGTAAAAAAGAACAAGAGGAGATTGAGGAACAGCTACAAGCAATTAAAGATAATCAAACAGATTCCAAAGCCAAACTACTTTTGGAGAAAATTGAAAAAGAATTAGCCACATTTAAAGATCACACAATCAACATCAAGACTAACAAATTTGAGAAGGATAAGAAGAGTTTCAATCTTGAAACGGTGTACCCGTATTTAAAGGACAAATTTTACACACGACCAGATTCCACCAGGTTCTTGAATACATATCAAGGGAGATCGAGAAACAAATTTCTCACTTTCTCCGAAACATCGTCCTCTGAATCTACAGGGGACTCCGATCCAGGTGAAGGTTCCTCCAATAGAAACCAGCAAAAGAGGCCTTTTTTAGGGCAGGGCAAACAACAACCACGAAGCAGGTTCAACCCCCAATGGGAAATGACAACTCGCAAAAATCATTCCAAGTCATACATAAATTCTCCATTATCAATTTATCTAATCGTGTGCTCTCGAAGGCAGAGATGGAGGTACTGGAATTGGGACTATCGTTCGCAAAAATCAGTACAAGTCATAAATAAATCTCCCATTATCAATGTATCTAATCGTGTGCTCTCGAAGGCAGAGATGGATGTACTGGAATTGGGACTATCGTTCGTTCCTGGAACTGCGATTGATTTCACAAAAGTTAAAATGGAAGTGATGGAGTTTTTTTAGAAAGATCCGGCTCAGGTGGTTCTTCAAAGATTCACAAAACCTTATCCGGACTGAGGCCTCTGGGTTGAGAAATAAATCATCTTTCTGTCCTCCAAACCACAATATGCCAAAAGACATCATCACCTTTGAGCATACAGTACTGTCAACCCTCAATGCTCTTGCGAAAAAACGATCATTCGTTCCATCTAATATATCCAAATGTCATAAAGAAGCAATCAAAGATCTAAAGAACCAGCAGGATGCAGTAATTCGACCAGCATATAAGGGCGGTGCAGTGGTGTTATGGTCTAAAGAACTATATAGAGCTGAAGGTAGAAGCCATATATACAACCAAGAATGGTACCGACGAATCAGCCACGATCCAACCATCCAAATGATTCAAGAGATAACATCCATTGTCAATTAAGCCAAAGAGACCAGCATACTTGGCCCAAAAGAAGCTGAATACTTGGTGAAAAAACATCCTCGAACGCCCCATTTGTATTTTTTACCTAAAGGCCATAAGGACGCATTGACACCACCTGGGCAGCCCATTGTTTCAGGATGTGACTCGATTCTTGAACCAGTGTCCAAATTCGTTGATGTCTTTCTGAAACCTTTTCTACCTGAAGTACCATCTTACTTAAGAGACACAATGGAGTTCATCAATAAAGTAGAAGGTTTCCAAGTCGATCCCAAGACACAGATCTTAGTGACAATGGATGTGTCATCCTTATATACGCAAATTCCACAACACAACAAGAGGGACTAGAGGCCATTGAAATCTATCTAGAAAAGAGACCTTGCCCCCACAGAGTACCAACAGAATTGATCCTGAGATTGGCATCAATAGCATTGAAAAAAAAATTCTTTACATTTGAGGATGAGCTGTTCCTCCAGGTGAAGGGGACAGCAATGGGTTGTCCTTTTGCGCCGGAGATGGCGGTGCTGTATATGGCCCAGTATGAGGAGAAGTACATATATAACAACAACCCATACAGTGAACACATAAAACAGTGGCTAAGGTACATTGATGACGTGTGGTGCATCTGGGAAGGAACAACTAAGGGTTTGTCGGAATTCCACGAGTGGCTGAACAACTGCAGTCCTGACATCAAGTTCAGTTTGGCATACGACTGTAAATCTCTTCCATTTTTGGATGTCGAAATGAAACACACACCGGAAGGATTGATGTCTTCCTTATATCTAAAAAAGACAGACAAAAACAATGCATTGCACTTTCAGAGCTACCATCCGAGAAATCTGAAAAACAATCTCCCCTATGGACAATTCCTTAGGGTGAGACGTAACTGCTCCAAGATAGATGACTTTGAGATACATTGTAAAGCCTTAAGTCAAAAATTAAAAGAAAGAGGATATCCTCGCAAACTTGTGAAGCACTCTAGAAAAAGAGCACAATTCCAAGAGAACATCTACTGCAGAAGAATTATAAACCACTCATAGAACGGATTATGTGCGTCTCAATGTTTGGACCCCACACACATCCGGTTCAATAAAGTATACGGAACCATTGGCACTTGGTAGAAGATGCACTGCCCAGTATCAGTCAACCACTTTTTGCACTTAAAAAAAACCGAAGTATAGGACAACAGGTTACCTCCACACGTCCACCACCAAAAAAAGACACCCAAAGTACTTTGTTTGGCTCGAGTCCGGTTAAAGGCCACCACAAATGCGGAACCTGCTCAGTATGTAACGTGTCAATGGAAGGCACATTGTTTTCTGATGGCAAGAAATTCTGGCGACATGATCAATTTACCAATTGTAAGTCAAAATATGCAATCTATGCCATATTATGTCCATGCCAAATAAGTTACAGTGGTAAAACAACGCAGGAAGTGCGGCAATGAATCATCCAGCACCGCTCAAGAATTAAAAACAAAGTCATTACAGCTCCGCTGGTTTCAAACTTTATACAGATGAATCACGGTCCAAATGATTTTAAGTGGACAATTCTAGCAGTTATCAAAGTGCATGCAGGTGTGGGGGGAGACCCCGATGCATTGCTGGCCCAAAAAAAAGCCTTCCTGATCATGAAATTTGACACAGCGATGTCAGGATTGAATGAATTGTCAGAACTGAGTAATTTACGATAGCCATCCACTGACACTTTTACACAGAATGTATTGTGTACAAAAAGATTCCAGCCATCAATCATGTGGATTACAGTGCAACCCCTCTGTAATATATTAGACACAAACGTGCCTCTAATCTTTTCACCCGCACACATATGATAGCTGCTATGATGCGCGCTCAAGAATCGAGCCAATAAGTATGTGTTTGAGATACTGTACTCAAAGTACCATGAGCCCCTGGGACGGTCTGTGTGAACAAACTAACAACTGTGGCTTTAAACATATGCCGCCGCGCACACGTTGCTACCATGTGATGCGCGCCAGCGTACGAATCGAGCAGCTCATTCGGAAGTCAGAGATCGTCTGTTGGAAGTAAGTTTCCCTCGGTGGTTTGGGCATCTGTACAAATTGAGTGAATCGTTCCAATTCTTCTCTCTAGTTTTACAAACTCAGAGCCCGTCCTGTTTGTTTTTCTAGACTTAATTAAGGATACGACCCACCTTCCCAAACCAGGTGTCACGCCGCATTCGAACTCTGCGACGAGAAGTGCAGAGGTAAAGTTCATTTCCGGCTATGTGTTACAAACTATCAAAAGAGTAAAGAATTTTAGGAATAAAACAAAAACTCAGAATTCGCTCCGTTTATCCTTATAAAGAAAATCGAAGACATCCCCTGCTGACCAGACACCGAGGCAGCCACGTCGCATCCAAACTCGCAGTTGCGAGAAGTTTAGAGGTAGAATCTTTTTGCACGTCATGCTTAAAATTTCCATCATAAATCACCTCCACAGAATGTATACGAACTCAAAACCGGCTATTGTCATTCACAGCGCAGTGCCAATATCTATCCACCACAGTGCAACTCGCTGACAGACTAAGGGACGGAGCACAACAAATAAGGGTCATACATACCCGTTTTCACGTTAATTTTTAATAGAGATCCAAGAAGGAATGCCCAAAAAAACAATAGAGACTGATGTTTTCTTTAAATGCTCATTCATTTGTAGATATTTTCCTGTCCTACCAGGATTGGTAGATAGCCCTACTGGGAAGAAAAAGACATAGAGGTACTTTTTTGCTGTCACAGGTGTAGCCTGAATTAAACAGAGTATAATAAAAGAAATCCCCACTTACACCAATCTTTATTGTTGTAGGCCATTTCCAGTCCATGTCCTGAGGAGAACCCCTGAATAATCTAAGGGTTCGGAACGCGTTCACTCTACGCTGGAACAAGAATCAGAATGGGTGGCGCAGGGATACATTTTAAATAATTTCTCCCCGCAATCAGACCCTTACAAAAAACATTTCCTAGTATAGTCGACAGGCAGGCCTTTAGAAAAGATTAATTGGCCGCTTGCTTTTGTATATGAAATAGTAGGACTGGTGCCCCATGAATATAATATTTGGAGGCATCTTCCACTCACTCTTCCTTTGTTTGTATGGTGCATATATGAATGTTTTCCATTTTTGATTTGTGTATATTATATGTTTGTTTTGATGGTGTACAATGTTTTTTGGTAACAGTGTCTTGTTTTCGCACATATTGAACTGAAAAATACATGCAATAAGTAAAAAATGATTATAATGAAAATCTTATGTTATGTTATGTTATGTTATGTTACAGTTTATTTATATAGCGCACGGCTACTCCAATGGAGTGTCCCGGCGCTTTAGATTGGCAGCTCATTGAACAGAAACATAACAACTAAAAGCATCCTAAACAGCAAAGTGACATAAACTAAAGAGTAAAAAGCCAAGTTTTCAGGCCCTTCCTAAACAACAGAAGATTGGCAGTGTTCCGTAAGGCCAGAGGCAGAGTGTTCCACAGCTGTGGTGCCCTCAAACTAAAGGAGCGCCCCCCAACACGCGCACTCTTTACTCGGGGAACCACTGCGAGAGCCAGAGATTCAGATCGCAAGGATCTGGCCAGCCGGTAAAAAGCAAGCCTACGCTGAAGATATTTTGCTCCCGTGCCAAATAGCGCTTTATGGGCCAGGGTCAGCGCTTTGAAAACTATCCGCTTCCGGATAGGCAGCCAGTGGAGCGACTGCAGGAGGCCGGACACTCTGGCTCGCCCGCGAAGGCCAAAAATAGCACGCGCAGCAGAGTTCTGCACGCCCTGCAGCCGCTGCACCAGATAGTCCGGAAGGCCCAGATAGAGGACGTTGGCGTAGTCCAACCTGGAGCCAATCAAGGCTTGAACCGTGATCCTCCTATGCTTTTCTGTGAGCAGAGGTAGAAATTTCCAGAGCATCTTAAGAATGCCGAAACATGTGCCCATAAGACCGAAGATCTGAGATCTCAATGTCAGAACGTTATCGATCTTGACTCCCAGATTTTTTCCCAACTGGGATGCCTGTGCTGGAGGGAACATGTCAATCGGCCACCATGCCTGCCAGTCGGGGTCTGAGGGACAGCCAAAAAACAGCACCTCTGACTTGTCAGAGTTGCATTTAAGGCTGTTCCACTGAAACCAGTTGAAGACAGCCCCGAGACAGTCCCGTATGCTCTCACCATCGAAATCCTCACCCCTCTTACACGTGAAGAGGAGCTGGGTGTCATCAGCGTAAGAAACGATCTGGGCCCCAAAAGACTCCACCAGTGCCGCCAAAGGGGTCATAAAGATGTTAAAAAGAGTCGGGCTCAACACAGAGCCCTGTGGAACCCTGACTCCCAATAGTGGCATCTCAGCGGAGCTAGCAGAGGCCCAGACCGTTTGTCGGCGGCCAGCTAAAAAAGATGTAAACCAGCTGAGCACCGTCCCCCTCAGACCGATGTGATAAAGTCTGGCGAGGAGCCCCTCATGGGGGACGGTGTCAAAGGCCGCCGACAGATCAAGCATGACAAGCATGGCTTTGCCTCCAGAGTCCAGAACCTCCTTGATGGCCTCAGACACCTCCAGCAGCGCCGTCTCGGTACTCAAATTAGGGTGGAAGCCCGATTGAGTCGAGTGAAGCAAATCGTTAGTTTCCAAAAAAACGGAGAGCACGCTATGGACGTGCTTCTCCGTAATTTTAGCCAGCGCTGGAAGGAGCGATATAGGCCTGTAATTGGCCAGCACCTCGGGGTCTAGGCCGGGCTTCTTAAGGAGGGGGATCACAATTGCCCGTTTCCAGGCCTGCGCGACCGTCCCCTCCCTCAAAGAGAGGTTCAAGAGTGGGTTGACCAAAGGGTTCACCACATCCGCCATCCTCGCAAGAAATCTAGCCAGACAAGGATCTAACGGCGACCCCGACTTCAGGTTGGCCAGAAGCGCCAATGACGCCGATGGAGAAATAGGCGGAAAAACAGACAAAACAGAGTCCAGGGTAGGAGATGGAACTAACCCAACCCCATTGCAGGGAGGTGCTTCAACCGACCTCCTCGGGAAGGAGTCCTGGATCAGTTTAATCTTGTCTGTAAAAAACTTAGCAAGATCACAGGCCCACGACTCAGGGCGAGCGGTTTGAGAGAGATTAGATCTGGGGGCCATGAACTAACTCACAACCGTAAAGATCTCCCTGCAGGAATTAGAGGCTGCCTCTATCCTCCTAGCCAGGTAGTCCTTTTTCTCGCGGAGAATGTCGCGGTGGTAAGCCTTGATAGCGGACCTGTATGCAAGTCTAGCCAACGGGTCATACTGAGTGCGCCAGGCCCTCTCCGCCACCTTACACTGGCGCCGGGAGGCAGACAGCGCCTCCGTAAACCATGGAGCAGAAACCCGCTTTGATGTCCCCCGGGAATCCAACACAGGGGCTAGATCGTTCAACCTCTCTGTCAGCCACAGCTGCAGAGAGTCCACATCCTGCTCAAGGTCGCCTGAGAGGGGACACGGATGGTCTAGAGAAGCCTGAGCTAGCATCTCAGGAGTCACACGATGGAGTGCCCTAGAAACAGGTCCATGCTGTCTAGCCACATTGCTAGGCAGTTTCTCCCTGCCTGGTACATAGAACCTGGCCAGCCTGTGGTCAGACCAGAGCACCGGAACGAGTTCTATGTCCTCTAGAGGGGCCGTGGAAAAGACTTGATCCAGCGTGTGGCCTTTGTCGTGTGTGGGGCCAGTGATATACGGCACAAGGCCGAGGGGAACCGTAATATCGAGCAGCTTGTTCATGTTTGGATCCTCACCCTCGTCCATGTGGAAGTTGAAGTCTCCCGCCAACACACAGTGCTCAGCCCTTAAAGCTAACCCTGCAATGGCAGCCTGAAGTTTATCAAAAAAGGATCCCGCCGGTCCAGGAGCTCTATATACCAGCAGCCCTTTCAGTGCTTGATGGGGGGCCAAAGTAATGGAGAAGGCTAGGGACTCCGAGCCAGTAATCGTGTCCAATGGGATAATAGAACAAGCAACACGCTTATCCACCACGAGAGCCACCCCTCCTCCCCTCCCTTTCACTCTATCCTGCCGAAAGATATTATATTCCGGTGGAATGGCCGCCATACTGTCGGGATTGGACAATTCCCCCAACCATGTTTCTGTCAGCATCAGACATAAAGGTTTTTCCGCAACAAGGAGATCAAAGATCTCCAGGGCATGTCTGCACACTGATCTGGTATTAAGAAGCAGACAGAGATGTTTCGCCCTAGCCTCACCCCTCTGCGATGAAGTAGCAGGGGTATACCCGGGTGACCATCCGCAACCAGGACATTGCCTCTTACCCCTATAACGACCAGGAAAGACAGACCGACAGGCGCATAATGCCTTTTGCAAGGAGCGAAGTTCCAGCGACGAGTAAAACACCATCCTCCCAGCAGTAACAGAAAGCACTACGGAGCCGAGCCCAGCCGCCGCTCTGCCGCCTCCGGGCCGCTGACGGGCGCAGACGGGCAGGACTCTGGCAAGACTCAGTCACAGCGAAGGCACGACTGCTGCGCGTTACCGCTGCGCGGTCGAGGGAGCTTTAAGTAGGCATCCCTCTGGCTGTCCTGAGCGCTAGAGCGCTCTCAACTGGCGTCCCCTGCAGCTCTGCACCACTCCAAGATGGCGCCCGAACTTCCCCACCACCCGGAAACCGGACCCGCCAAACAGCGGTGCTCGACCGATTATGGTGCAAGTAAGGGGCCACAAAAGTTCCAGCTAAAAACAAGGATAAATAACAGAAATAAAACTAAATATCCAAAGGGTATAGTTTAAAATAGAAGCGCGATGGTCAGAGCGCCCAGCGCAATGAAGTCTGCAAAATCTTTAACGAGGGACCCACCGGATTGGTCGCCTTAAGTAGGCGTCCCTCTGGCTGTCCTGAGCGCTAGAGCGCTCTCAACTGGCGTCCCCTGCAGCTCTGCACCACTCCAAGATGGCGCCCGAACTTCCCCACCACCACCCGGAAACCGGACCCGCCAAACAGCGGTGCTCGACCGATTATGGTGCAAGTAAGGGGCCACAAAAGTTCCAGCTAAAAACAAGGGCTAAATAACAGAAATATAACTAAATATCCAAAGGGTATAGTTTAAAATAGAAGCGCGATGGTCAGAGCGCCCAGCGCAATGAAGTCTGCAAAATCTTTAACGAGGGACCCACCGGATTGGTCGCCTTAAGTAGACGTCCCTCTGGCTGTCCTGAGCGCTAGAGCGCTCTCAACTGGCGTCCCCTGCAGCTCTGCACCACTCCAAGATGGCGCCCGAACTGCTGCCTGATTTGGATTATTAGCTAGGTGTGGTGTCAATAGATTGAAATAATTGACCTGGCCATATTGTTTGTTTATTATGTAACCATGGTCATCACCAGGACAAGTTTCCTTTGTAAGCAGAATCAGTACCAGAGCGAGCTGCCTATGTAACCCGCATCAGTACCAGGGCAAGCTGCCTATGTAAGAAGCATCAGTACCAGGGCGAGCTGCCTATGTAAGAAGCATCAGTACCAGGGCGAGCTGCCTATTTAACCAAGGCCAGTTCCAGGACGAGCTGCCTATGTAACCAGCTTCATAACCAGGTCAATAGATTGAAATAATTGACCTGGCCATATTGTTTGTTTATTATGTAACCATGGTCAGCACCAGGACAAGTTTCCTATGTAACCAGCATCAGTACCAGTACGAGCTGCCTATGTAACCAGGGCCAGTACCAGGGCGAGCTGCCTATGTAACCCGCATCAGTACCAGGGCGTGCTGCCTATGTAACCAGGATCAGTACCAGGGCGAGCTAGCTATGTAACCAGGGCCAGTTCCAGAACGAGCTGCCTATGTAATGAGCTGCTAATGTAACCATGGCCAGTACGAGGATGAGATGCCAATGAGGAAAGATCACCCCTCGGTAAAGTGCCTACTCCATAATGCTAGATCATTGGTCAAACACAGTATAAAAGTAGCGGATTTGATTCAGGACGCTGGAGTGACAATAGCATTTATCACTGAATCCTGGACCGATGCCGCCTTGGGTCCAGACATTGTTAACGCCACTCCGCCGGAGTATGTCTGTTATACTCAAAATCGAGAAAAGAGGAAAGGCGGAGACCTAGCTATTATTTACCACAACTCAATTAGAGGGTCCTTTCAACCTGGACCTATAGGCTTAGAGGAGACTCTTCTGTTTAATCTCACTTTATCTGATCATCAATCCCTCAGAGGCTGCCTAGTTTACAGGCCCCCAGGGACCAAAGCCCCATTTGTTACAGCTCTGAGTAACCTACTCGAAGTAGCAGTTTGTGCCCAATCCTTTACACTACTGGGGGATTTTAATTTCCACCTTGAATGCGGCTCGGATCCAGATACGCGCGATCTGATTGACCTACTGCAGGGGGTGGATTTGAAGCAATGGGTCTGTGGTCCGACTCACAAGGCAGGACATACCCTAGATGGGATTTTTCCCAATCATCCCAACCTAGAAGTACTAACAGTGCAGCCGGTCTCCTGGTCTGATCATTCAGCAGTCCTTTTTAATTTCACTCTAGCCAACCCCGTGAGATCGTCTAAAGCTAAAAATGTACCAAGACAGGTTAGGAAATGGAACAAGAAACCGTCCAGGTGTATGTTGCGCTCAATAAATATTTTAAACTTAAACTTAAACAACATGAATGGTGAGACGCTGGAGGGCGTATTAAAAACATCCTTGTTGCCCCTCTCAGGAAATGTAGAGGAAGCTGCCTCAGCCTACACTAATTGGCTTGATTAAGCATGCTTACAACTGGCTCCCCCCCAAAAATTTTATTCCACGCGCTCAAACCCTTCCGCCCCTTGGTTCTCTGATCAGATCAGGGACCATAAAACTCATTGTAAAAAAATGGAAAGAACTTGGCGGACAAATTATAGAGAGGCAGACAAAAAACTTCTCAATATTGAGCAAAGAGCCTATAAAGAGATGATACAACAGGCAAAACGTGCTTTTTTCATGAAACGGATTAAAGAAGCCAGTAATGCCCCGAAGGAACTATTTCGGATGGTGTCATCCCTGGCAGTCCCCAAGACCATAGAGATACCCCCCAGTCTCCAACTTTGTGATAATCTTGCCACTTTCTTCCGGGAAAAAGTGGAAAAGATTTTCTCTTCTCTAGACAATCAAGTAAGGACTCCTTCCCCTATCGCTGGTCCTGAGTTGAACAGCAATTCCGAAAAACTCCATCAATTCACCCAAATCAGCGAGGAGGAGGTAGTGAGCCGACTACAGAAGATAAAGTCGGGCTCCCCTCATGACCCCTGCCCCAGTCGCCAATTTAGCCCAAGCCACTATTGCAGCAGGACTCACCCCCCTCTTCAATCTTATGTTGGATAGTGGGGAATTCCCCTCAAAATGGAAATAAGCATCCATCCTACCTCTCCTGAAAAAATCCAACCTGGACATAATCGAGATGAACAACTATCGGCCTATTGCCAGATTACCCCTCCCAGCCAAAATCATGGAGGGCACTCTAAACACCCAGCTAAGTGCCTTCTTCAGGATAGGAGAACATCTAGATCCATCCCAACATGGTTTTCGTGCAGAACACAGCATGGAATCGGCCCTGATTAAGTCTGTGGAAGACATCAGAAGAGTGATGGACGCAGGAGGCAGAGCCGCCCTGATCCTGTTGGATCTCTCTGCGGCCTTCGACACGGTCCATCACAAGTTGTTGATGGACCGGTTGGGGGCCTGCGGAATTCAAGGAAAGGCACTGAAGATCTTACAGGCCTTCCTTTCAAATAGGATTCAGACGGTGGCCCTGGGGGACTTTGAATCACGTCCATTTGTGCTTCCTTGTGGAGTTCCCCAGGGGTCTTCCCTGAGTCCGACCCTTTTTAACGTGTACGTCTCCACCCTAGCGCCAGTTATTCGATCCTATGGCTTTAATCTCAGAGCATGTGCAGATGACACGCAGATAGTGGTGTAACTGCTTCCGGGTGAAATAGACAATACAGCAGACAGGTTTAGTGGCTGTATGTGAGAGGTAGGCAACTGGATGGCACAAAATTGTCTCAAGCTCAACTCAGCAAAGACAGAAGTGCTACTCTTTGGTTCCAAGAACAACTTCTGGTCCCCAAGGTGGTGGCCAGAAGAAATGGGAACCCTCCCTTCCCCAGTGGCGAAGGTTAAAACCTTAGGTATACTTATGGTCGAATCATTGTCCTATAAACCACAGATCAATGCACTATCCTCAACAACGCATTACATCCTTAAAACCATTCGGAAAGTTCTGCCATTTTTGGCGGTAGAACATAGAAAAACTGTGGTAACAGGACTGGTTCTCTCACGCCTAGATTACTGTAACAGCCTCATGCTGAACGCCCAACAGGGCTTATTAAACAAGCTCCTGATCCTGCAGAATGCAGCCGCTCGCCTGATCACTGACACCTCAGTAGCACAGGATCTGGTGAAGCTACATTGGTTGCCAGTTCGTAAAAGAATAGTCTTCAAAGCACTCTGCGTGGTCTTCAAGGCACTGCATGGCCTTGGCCCCCGGTGTATGAAGCTGCTTTTCCATTAGCACAAGCCTGCAGGAACCTTAAGATCTGCTGAGCAGGCGCTGGTAACAGTACCTAGAATCAGGAAAGCGTGCTGGGGGGGCAGGAGCTTTTCCCTTGGCGCTGCAGTAGCATGGAACAGATTACCACTCAATCTCAGACAGTCGTCTGACCTTCTATCTTTCAGAAGAGCGCTAAAGACCTGGCTCTTTAATCACTAAGCTCCTTGCCCATACACACTGGATCAATCATTCTAGCGCCAGGACACCTCCGGGTAACAGTGCGCTCTAAAAATGTGAAAAATAAATAAATAAATATGTAACCAGCATCAGTACCAGGACGAACTGCCTATGTAACCAGGGCCAGTACCAGGGCGAGCTGCCTATGTAACCAGGATCAGTACCAGGGCAAGCTGACTATGTAACCATGGTTAGCACCAGGACGAGCTGCCTTTGTAAGCAGGACCAGTACCAGGGCGAGATGCCTATGTAACCAGCATCAGTACCAGGGCGAGCTGCCTATGTAACCTGCATCAGTACCAGGGCGAGCTGCCTATCTAATCAGCATCAGTAGCAGGGCGAGCTGCCTATGTACCCTGCATCAGTACCAGGGCGTGCTGTCTATGTAACCGGGGCCAGTACCAGGAAAAGCTGACTATGTAACCAGGGACAGTTCCAGGGCAAGCTGCCTATGTAACCAGGGCCAGTCCCAGGACAAGCTGTCTTTGTAACCAGAATCATTACCAGGGCGAGCTGCTAATGTAACCATGGTCAGTACCAGGGTGAGCTGCCTATGAAACCCGCATCAGTACCAGGACGAGCTGCCAGCTGCACTTGTAAACAGGGCCAGTACCAGGGCGAGCTGCCTATGTAACCAGCATCAGTACTAGGCCGAACTGCCTATGTAACCATGGTCAGTACCAGGGCGAGCTGCCTATGTAAGCAGGATCAGTACCAGGGCGAGCTGCCTATGTAACTGCATCAGTACCAGGGCAAACTGCCTATGTAACCACTTCAGTACCAGGGCAAGCTGCATATGTAAGCAGGATCAGTACCAGGATGAGACGTCTATGTAACCAGGGCCAGTACCAGGGTGAGCTGCCTATGTAACCTGCATCATTACCAGGACGAGCTGCCTGTATAACCAGGACCAGTACCAGGGAGAGCTGCCTATGTAACGAGCATCAGTACCAGGGCGAGATGCCTATGTAACCCGCATCAATACCAGAGTGAGCTGCCTATGTAACTAGGATCGGTACATGGGCAAGCTGACTATGTAACCATGGTCAGCACCAAGCCGGTCTGCCTATGTAAGCAGGATTAGTACCAGGGCGACCTGCCTATGTAACCCGCATCAGTATCAGGGCGAGCTGCCTATGAAAGAAGCATCAGTACGAGGGCGAGCTGGCTATGTAATCAAGGCCAGTACCAGGACAAGCTGCCTATGTAACCAGGATCAGTACCAGGTCGAGATACCTATGTAACCAGGGCCACTCCCAGGATGAGGTGCCTATGTAACCAGCATCAGTACCAGGGCGAGCTGCCTATGTAACCCGCATCAGTGCCAAGGCAAGCTGACCATGGCCGGCTGTCCAGTCATCTGAGTTCCTGTGGGAGGGGTAGGTGCAGAGATGCCTGCCACCAGCGACTTTTGAGGAACTCCTCACTCGCTGCTGGCCCCACCTGGACAGCTCGTGAGGCCTTCAGGAGGAATCACAACGGTTCCCAGGAGGTCCCTCGTAAGGAACCATTTCTGAACGACACTATACAGGTCGTATACCGGTGTCCTCTTAATTTGGAGGATCCAAGCAATTATATGAGCACGAAGGTCCTGACGAATCGCCCTTAGGGCGAGAAACATGTCGACCGCTTTCACAACAAGGGTTGAATAAGGGTTGGTTTCATTGTTCACCACTCCTTAATACCCCTTTATCTTTTAATAAAGCAGTGAGCCTGACTATTAAAATAATCTCCAATAGGACTCTACTGACTTTTTTTAAACACACCACCACGCTCACTATTGCACTCTTTTAGGCCCCTCACACTCACACACCCGTTGGCTCGGAATAGAAGATCTCCGCCAAAGTGCAGCTTCCCTTGCTGCCCGACGGGCATTGCACCGCCAGCCTGCCGTAGGAGCAGGATACCGATGATGACGCTGGACGGTCATCGGCTGGGACAACAGTTGTGGTCCTGCCGGTAGCCTGTGTGAGGTATCCTTACATTCTGAAAAGGGTCTACACCATGCACTTAACCCCCACTTCTTAACTAAGTGAGAGAGAAGATAGGCTGAGCTAACTTCCTAGCTCCCATTGGGGAACTCTGTACAATTCTCATTGTTTGAAGCTGACCATGTAACCATAGTCAGCACCAGGACGAGCTTCCTATGTAAGCAGGATCAGTACCAGCACGAGCTGCCTATGTAACCAGGGCCATTACAAGGGTGAGCTGCCTATGTAACCAGGGTCAGTCCCAGGATGAGCTGCCTATGTAACCAGCATCATTACCAGGGCAAGCTACTAATGTAACAATGGTCAGTACCAGGATGAGGTGCCTATGTAACCAGCATCATTACCAGTGCAAGCTACTAATGTAACAATGGTCAGTACCAGGGTGAGCTGCCTATGTAATCCGCATCAGTAACAGGACGAGCTGCTTATGTAACCAGGGCCAATACCGATGCGAGCTGCCTTTGTAACCAGCATCAGTATCAGGGCGAGCTGCCTATGTAACCTGCATCAATGCCAGGGCGAGTTGCCTATGTAACCAGGATCAGTACCAAGGAAGGCTGACTATGTAACCATGGTCAACACCAGGGCGAGCTGCCTATGTAAGCAGGATCAGTACCATGGCGTGCTGCCTATGTGACCCGCACCAGTACCAGGGCGACCTGCCTCTATAAGCTGCATCAGTACCAGGGCGAGCAGCCTATGTAACCAGGGCCAGTACCAGGACAAGCTGCCTATGTAACCAGGGCCAGTACCAGGGCGAGCTGCCTATGTAACCAGCATCAGTACCAGGATGAGCTGCCTATGTAACCCGCATCAGTACCAGGGCGAGATGCCTATGTAACCAGGATCAGTACGTGGGCAAGCTGACTATGTAACCATGGTCAGCACCAGGACGAGCTGCCTTTGTAAGCAGGATCAGTATCAGGGCGAGCTGCCTATGTAACCAGCATCATTACCAAGGCGAGCTGCTAATCCAACTGTGACCACTACAAGGGTGAGCTGCCTACGTAACCCGCATCAGTACCAGGACGAGCTGCCTATGTAACCGGGGCCAGTACAAGGGCGAGCTGCCTATGTAGCCAGCATCAGTACCAGGGCGAGCTGCCTATCTAACTCGCATCAGTATCAAGGCGAGCTGCCTTTGTAACCAGGATAAGTACCAGGGCAAGCGGACTATGAAACCATGGCCAGAACCAGGACGAGCTGCCTATGTAAGCAGGATCAGTACCAGGGTGAGCTGCCTATGTATCCAACATCAGTACCAGGATGAGCTGCCTATGTAACCAGGGCCATTACCAGGGTGAGCTGCTTATGTAACCAGGGTCAGTCCCAGGACGAGCTGCCTTTATAACCAACCTCATTACCAGGGCAAGCTACTAATTTAACTATGGTCAGTACCAGGGTGAACTGCCTCTATAACCAGGGCCAGTACCAATTCGAGCTGCCTCTGTAACCAGCTCCAGTATCAGAGCGAGCTGCCTATGTAACCAGGATCAGTACCAGGACAGGCTGACTATGTAACCATGGTCAGCACCAGGACGAGCTGCCTATGTAAGCAGGATCAGTACCAGGGCGGGCTACCTATGTAACCCACATCAGTACCAGGGCGAACTGCCTATGTAAGAAGCATCAGTACCAGGGCGAGCTGTCTATGTAACCAGGGCCAGTACCAGGACTAGCTGTCTATGTAACCAGGGCCAGTACCAGGACGAGCTGCCTATGTAAGCAGGATCAGTACCAGGGCGGGCTACCTATGTAACCCACATCAGTACCAGGGCGAACTGCCTATGTAAGAAGCATCAGTACCAGGGCGAGCTGTCTATGTAACCAGGGCCAGTACCAGGACTAGCTGTCTATGTAACCAGGGCCAGTACCAGGGTGAGCTGCCTATGTAACCAGCATCAGTACCAGGACGAGCTGCCTATGTAACCCACATCAGTACCAGGGCGAGTTGCCTATGTAACAGTACCAGGGCAAGCTGACTATGTAACTATGGTCAGCACCAGGACGAGCTGCCTATGTAACCAGCATCAGCACCAGGGCGAGCTCCCTATGTAACCAGCATCAGTACCAGGGTGAGCTGCAAATGTAACCATGGTCAGTACCAGGGTGAGCGACCTAAGTAACCCACATCAGTACCAGAACGAGCTGCCAGCTGCATTTGTAAACAGGGCCAGTACCAGGGCGAGCTACTTATGTAACCAGCATCAGTAGCAGGCCAAGCTGCCTATGTAACCATGGTCAGTACCAGGGCGAGCTGCCTATGTAAGCCGGATCAGTACCAGGGCGAGCTGCCTATGTAACCACATCAGTACCAGGGCGAGCTGCCTATGTAACCGCTTCAGTACCAGGACGAGCTGCATATGTAAGCAGGATCATTACCAGGACGAGCTGCATATGTAAGCAGGATCATTACCAGGACGAGCAGTCTATGTAACCAGAGCCGGTACCAGGAAGAGCAGCCTATGTAACCCGCATCAGTACCAGGACGAGCTGCCTATGTAACCAGGGCTAGTACCAGGGCGAGCTGTCTATGTAACCAGCATCAGTACCAGGGCGAGATGTCTATGTAATCCGCATCAGTACCAGGGCGAGCTGCCTATGTAACTAGGATCAGTACCAGGGCTAGCTGACTATGTAACCAGGGCAGGTCCCAGGACGAGCTGCCTATGTAACAAGCATCATTACCAGGGCGAGCTGCTAATATAACCATGGTCAGTACCAGGGTGAGCTGCGTATGTAACCTGCATCAGTACCAGGACGAGCTGCCTATGTAACCAGGCCCAGTCCCAGGTGAGCTGCCTATGTAACAAGCATCAATACCAGGGCGAGCTGCCTATGTAACCGGCATCAGTACCAAGGCAAGCTGACTATGTAACCATGGTCAGCACCAGGATGAGCTGCCTATGTAAGCAAGATCAGTACCAGCGCGAGCTGCCTATGTAACCCGCATCAGTACCAGGGCGAGCTGCCTATGTAACCAGGATCAGTACCAGGATGAGCCGTCTATGTAATCAGGGCTAGTACCAGGACAAACTGCCTATGTAACCAGCATCAGTACCAGGGTGAGCTGCCTATGTAACCAGCATCAGTACCGGGTGAGCTGTCTATGTAACCAGGGCCAGTACCAGGGCGAGCTGCCTATGTAACCAGCATCAGTACCAGGACGAGCTGCCTATGTAAGCAGGATCAGAACCGGGGTGAACTGCCTATGTAACCCGCATCAGTACCAGGGCGAGCTGCCTATGTAACCAGGGCCAGTCCCAGGACAAGCTGCCGATGTAACCAGCATCAGTCCCAGGACGAGCTGCCTATGTAACCAGCATCAGTCCCAGGACGAGCTGCCAGCTGCCTTTGAAATGAAGGCCAGTACCAGGGCAAGCTGACTATGTAACCATGGTCAGCACCAGGGCGAGCTGCCTATGTATTCAGGATCTGTCCCAGAGCTAGCTGCCTATGTAACCAGGGCCAGTACCAGTGCGAACTGCCAATGTAACCAGAGTTAGTACAAGGGTGAGCTGGCTGTGTAACCAAGGTCAATTGTAACCTGTCGCTGTAACCAGCATCAGTACCAGGGTGAGCTGTCGTTGTAATCTGCTCCAGTACAAAAGAGAGCTTGTCTGTGTAACCTGGGTCAGTGGTACCAGGGCGAGCTGTCTGTGTAACGAGGGTCAGTCCCAGTGCGAGCTGTCAATGTAATAAGAGTCAGTGCCAGGGCGAACGGTTGATGTAACCGGAGTCAGTACCACAGCAAGCTGTCTGTCCCGGCGCGAGCTGTATGCGTTACCAGAATCAGCCTTTCCTTTAATTTTACCATTTCACACACTGGAAAAATATCCTCTCGGAAATGTGTGAGGCCTGCTCCGTTCCAGCTCCGCGTTAACCCTTCCCGTCCCAAGGGCTGTATTCTTGAGGTTAATTATCAAATTTAATATTCACTTAGGGGTAGTAAAAAAAATAGTAATTTTCCTGAGATAGGAATGAGTTGACGAGTGTTTTTATAGCGTCCGTGAGGCGGGTGGTACAGCGGGTAATCGCGCCCCAGCCCCTCACAGACGCCAAAAGTGTAGACGCAGCAGATCGCGCGGTAATAACGTCTCCTCAAATGTCTCCATATTCTTTTTAATATATTAAATAATGAGAGAGATGATTGCCGGGGACACAGGAGGGCAGTGAAGGCTGGTGATGGGGCCGCGAGAGTGGCATTATTAGGGCAGCGGGGTGCGCGCCAGTGAGAGGGAGGGACCGGGGCAGGGCCGCGGAGCCGGGATCAGGCGGGGGCTCCGGTGAACTCTCGCGCGCTGGAAGGCTGCAGGTGGCCCTCTTGAGTAGGGAGCAATAGGGCCGGAAACCACCTCCCTCTCCCGCCATAGTAAGGGCGACCTTGTTGCACCGTGGATCTGCAGACCCGGTGAAGTCAACACCCGCTGCTTACAGGGAAGTGAACAGGCTCGGAGACTCGGTTCAATGAAGCCTAAACGTCCCCCTGAACTGAAGGTCCCTTTTACTGAGCTGATCAAAACAATTCCTCCTTCTAATGCCTCTGTGCACTTCCAGACAGTGATCCCTCTGTGCCTTGCCAGGACAGGTGACCCTTTCAGACATGAACACAAAGAGACACCGAGAAACAGAAAGAAGTTACAACTGAGAGACATGGTCACAAAAATACACTAGGGGACTGTCCCTGGGGCGGGAAAACACAGTCAAAGGAAGACTCTAAGAGACACGGGCGCATCGAGTCACCTTCCCTGTGAGAAATGGGGGTCACAGGCACTGGAAAAACGTGGGAAACAAGGAATTGGGAGAAACTAGAAGGTAGTACACAGGGAGAATCTGTGAGACTGGAACACAGCGAACACTGGGCTCCAGGATAGGCAGAGACATGACACCAGGAGATATAGGCACAAGGAAACAGGGGGAGGTGCAGACTTTGGGACACACTAAAAGATCAGGCACTGGGAGATGATGGCATTGAAAAGAGAGGTAGACTCGTGTATTAGGAGACGTTGACACAGGGGCATTGGGAGTCATGGCCACTGGAAGACATACAAAAAACAAAAGGGGGAGATAGAGCAAATAGGGATTGGATTCTTGCTCCACAGAGATACTTTAATAAACAAGGGGAATCCAACACGTAAGTGGGGTGAATTGTTCAACAAATGTTGAAGCACTTAGTGTTTTGTAAAATACCCCTCACACACCAACAGGCCCGTTGGTGTCATGCTTCATTATCGGGGTCTTCGCACCCCTCTAACGGGATGCGGCGTGCTGCGACCAACGACTACGCGGGAGCACTTATAGTTAATGACTATATGTGGTGCATGTGTGTGGGGTGTATTTACAAGTGAGTGGTGGGATGTGGTGAAGGTTTAAAAAGTACCTGGCACATGAGTATATGGGAAACATTTTTTATTCTAAACTCTGGCTGGTACTATTAAAAGGGTGCAGTTTGTGGTCGAATCTGTTTTATTAAAGAACAGGACCTCTGGTGTGCGTCGACATGTTTCGGAGGCAAGCTCCTTCTTCAGGACGGGGGCACAACTTCCCCACCTTACTCACGTATTTCAAGATAAATATCAAGGTGTATTTACAAAAAAGTGAAGTATTAGGCTAAATGTGCCTACAGCGGTCTGCTACAAGCTCAATGACCTGTAGAAAGACAAAAAGAGAAATAAACTAATGGTTACCCATGTATCGGGTAGTTCAAGCAGGTTCAGTCACCTGGAACCTCACCATTTGCTTTTAATAAGCCCTGTAAAGGAAAAAAGTACTAACATCACATACAACACAGAAAACACAAACACTAGGAGTTACTGGCAATAGTTGTCATACTTATGAAGCTTGCTTGCTTCATGAGCAATAGGAACGTCAGGGGTGTTGCTTTTTTTCAATCTGTGGTGAGAAGTAATGAAGGTGTAAAAGTACATTCTCACTTACTTAGGAAATTAGTTCATATGGTCGTTTCAGGTTCTATACTTACAGGATCGGGACACAGTAATCTCCGGGTGTGGGGGTAAATCTCCGCCTTACCCCCACACGCTGCTCCGCTGAAGTGAGGTGATCACAGGGTTTTCGCTATTTATACCCTGTACTTAATTGAGTAGTGCTTTTCTTACAGCGCACGTTGCTTTTGTGCTCATTCATTTGTGTTTTTATTGCCCTTGTGGTCATGCCCACATATTCAAGATTGCAGGGGCATTTGATAAGGTAGACCACGTTTTTGGAGTTACAGTTTGTAAACCTCCTTTGTTCCCAAGTTGTGCCATTGCGGAACGTTAGTCTTGTGCTCTTCTGAGTGAGATGGCAACTGCTACAGTTCCCGCAGGGAAAATGGCCTTGTACTCCTATGGATGGTTGTATGGCCATGGATGTCGGTTTTGGTCTGGTATGCACCAACATGTCTCTGAGATTGCGTCCTCTTCGGTGAGCGAACATTGGTTTTTCCAAATTCAGGTTACCACATGTCAGTATACTCCAATGTTTGTTGACGATCTTAGACACTTCGTTGGACATGGTGTTGTACGTCGTCACACAGATTGGTCTTCTAGCTTCATTTGGTTCTTTTTGTCGCTCTTCCAGTAATGCCTCTCTGTTGTTATTTTTTGCTCTCTTCATCGCTTTGTCAATGATTTTGATCGGGTATTCTCGTAGTTTAAGATTTTCTTTCAGATCATTGGCCTGTAGTCTGAAGTCTGACACATCTGTGCAGTTACGCCTTAGGCGTAAAAATTGTCCGTATGGTAAGTTTTCTCGCAGGTGCCGGGGGTGAAAACTATCAAACCTAAGCAGGCAATTCCTGGATGTCGGCTTGAAATGGGTGGTTGTTTTCAAACGTCCTCCTTCTGCATGTATATTTAGATCCAGGAAAACCAACGTGTGGTCGGAGACCGAGCTCGTGAATTTCAGGAAGGCGTTCTGGTTATTGAGCCATACTTCAAAATTTTGTACAGATTGTCGGTCATCCTCCCAGATGACCAGGATGTCATCTATGTACCTTCTCCAGCATTTGATATTTGATCTGTAAGGGTTCTGGTTGTGAAGGATCTTGGTAGTTTCGAGGTGGTGCACATAGAGTCCAGCCAGACTTGGAGCAAAAGTACTGCCCATGCTGGTACCATGGCACTGCTGATAGATTGTTGTTTTGTATTGAAAAAAGTTTTTCTGCAGTGCCAGTGAAATGCATTCTAATACCAGACCTCTTGGAGTTTGGTATTTCCATGGCGTGGAGAATAGGACTTCCTCGATGATCAGGAGTGTCTCATCGTGAGGTAAGCTAGTATAAAGACTTTCCACGTCTAGGCTGATTAAGAGTTGGGTCAGCATTAAAATTCATCATGGGTAGGGTCTGGAAGACATGGCCTGAGTAGACCAAGTACAAGGATACACAAGCACGGCAAGTTATTAGGTGACACCCTAAAGACCCTAATGGGGGAGAAATTGGGAGTCAAGAACACCGAAAGACACTGGGAGATGAGAACACACGGAGACCCTGGAAGAAATAGACATAGGGAGAAACTGTAAAACAAGAACACAGGAAAACACTGAAGTGAAGGCACACTGGGTAATCAAGACAAAAGATACACAAAGTAACACAAACCCATGGAGACCTAAACACAGGGAGACACAGTGGAAAACCATAGCAGATACAGTCGCTGGGTGACACAGAGAGACAAAGACATTATGGAGATGGACATGAGGAGACACTAAAAGGTAGTCTCACATAATATGCAAATCTGGATTTCAGCCAACATAGCCTACATTATTTTCAGCTCTAATTGCAATTTGGAATGAATGTAATTGCAGCCCCTGATACCGAGGACCACAAGCCCCACAACCCCAATGCAACCACCTCTCAACTAGTATAGGTGGTGGCCGACTCACCTGAGGTTGAAGGTGCCGCGTGGAGCCTTTTTTTGTAACCCGCGAGCCTGTCGGCTGGTCTGCTTTGAGGGCTGTGCAGGATGCACACCCCCTAGCACAGTGCTGCCCCCACTGATAAGCGATGCCTGCAAGTGCTGCCTACCCCAAAGAACTTTACAAAGTATCCACCACGAAAGAAAGATACTGTAGCATTGCGCCAGAAAAGAGAGGGTAGGGAGCAGCAGCAATTCAAGGGACAGAAAACCCATCTTGAGAGTGAGCTAAAGTGCAAGAGCTACCCTAATAGTCTCCCTGAGATCCCCCTGGCAGAGCTAAGCATCAATGTACTTTACCACAAAGTCTGTTCCCCCGATGTGATGTGCAGTGTTTGCCATGAATACCACCGATGAATGGCCTCTGGACCTCTATTATCGACAGTATTTTCTATTCTATGTCTTAGAATGAAAGTACTTTTCTTTTTACAAACCAGAGTACTGGCTGGACAGTCATTTATTGATTGTTTTCTGATATCCCTTGAGTTCTGAATCTCTAACTCCACCTCCCTGAGTAAGCCTTGAAATGTTCGACCTCCGCTACTCTAAGGGTCAAATGATAAAAGGGTGTACTTGATGTTCAATTTTTTGGTGCAGTAGTAAGTTTACGCCCCAGAGCACTACTGCTAAACTGCTGTGAATTACATGATCTGAGCTAGTAATCCGTGTTTGCCCCCGAACGCTTGAAAAAGTTCCGACAGAGTCCTTCTTTGACCACTGTTTATTGTCATGGAAGTCATTTACTCCAAAAATTGTAGGTATGAACTTATTCAATCGTACAAAAGGTGGACTGACCTCTACATTGAAGTCACTACATTGTGTGACATTCTGCTCCATAAATCAAATTCAATTTAATGGAAGTCTGCACTCATTATGGCCTAGTGCCGGAAACTAAGGGCCTCACTTAAATTTCGTTGGAAAGTTTACTCCTTCACAAGAGTGACTGATAGCCAGTCAGCCGAAATCTAAATCAGGCCCATAGTTTAATAATGACGGTGCATGAACCTGCTTGTCATGAGAGGCTGTTAGAACCTCACACCCATGGCTGATCACTAGACCCTTGTGCAAGGGGAAAGCCAGTACAGACAGCTAGAACCATGTGTTAATGGCAGGGATAACGAGCATTGAGTTCATGGCACAGGCGTAGAGTCATATGTTTATGGCTGTGTGTTGAGCCTTGTGGTTATGACAAGGAGCTGGAGCCTTGTGTTCATGAAAGGGCATCGTGCTCTTGTTCTGCATCAAAGAGGGGTCTCCTATTAATGTTGGATGATCTGCAATGGACGCGTATAGTACTGTTGTCTCTTACCTTATACATTTTCAGCAGCTTTCGACTCCATAAGCGAAACCCTGCATTAAAATTCATCATGGGTAGGGGTCCAGGATAAGGTCCTTATATAAAGAGCACTGATTTTAGTAGTTTTAGTGGATTTAGTGGTCCTGACGCTCTCAGTAGCGGTCGCTCCCCACGCTCCCTGCTCTACTCCTGGTATCGCTTGGGCTGCGCTCTTTGATCTCCTCAGAGTATTGTACATCTGCTGGCTGCTGTGCATATTCGCGCTATATTGCGATAAGCTTTGCCGAATTGCAGAATTAATTTAACCTTCAGCGCTCGCTGTGTTGCTCTGATTATAATTGCATTGCTTGTGTTGTGCCTTGTTTATTTGTAGCGCTTTATTGAAACATCGTGTAAGCTGCTCGATTTTGGCTTTGTGCCCTAGCCTCTCGCTAGTTTCGTTTTCTGATACTGCTGCCATTTTGTTGTTGTTGTGCCTCGGTGACCGTCCCCTACACCTCGCCCCCGCCTCCCAGCTGATCCTCCCTCCCACTGATTGCATAGCCCTGCTCCCACCCTCGGTAACGCTGTGACCGTCCTGACGCTCTCAGTAGCGGTCGCTCCCCACGCTCCCTGCTCTACTCCTGGTATCGTTTGGGCTGCGCTCTTTGATCTCCTCAGAGTATTGTACATCTGCTGGCTGCTGTGCATATTCGCGCTATATTGCGATAAGCTTTGCCGAATTGCAGAATTAATTTAACCTTCAGCGCTCGCTGTGTTGCTCTGATTATAATTGCATTGCTTGTGTTGTGCCTTGTTTATTTGTAGCGCTTTATTGAAACATCGTGTAAGCTGCTCGATTTTGGCTTTGTGCCCTAGCCTCTCGCTAGTTTCGTTTTCTGATACTGCTCCCATTTTGTTGTTGTTGTGCCTCGGAGACCGTCCCCTACACCTCACCCCCGCCTCCCAGCTGATCCTCCCTCCCACTGATTGCATAGCCCTGCTCCCACCCTCGGTAGCGCTGTGACCGTCCTGACGCTCTCAGTAGCGGTCGCTCCCCACGCTCCCCACGCTCCCTGCTCTACTCCTGGTATCGTTTGGGCTGCGCTCTTTGATCTCCTCAGAGTATTGTACATCTGCTGGCTGCTGTGCATATTCGCGCTATATTGCGATAAGCTTTGCCGAATTGCAGAATTAATTTAACCTTCAGCGCTCGCTGTGTTGCTCTGATTATAATTGCATTGCTTGTGTTGTGCCTTGTTTATTTGTTATGGTAATTGAACCTTCAAGGGTTTTAATTGTCTTAATGTTTCGAATATTATTTTAAATATCTACAATTGTACGACCTGATATATTTGATGCCGTTAATGCACAAGAACTGTGACAAATGTCTTTTTAAGTTAATTTCTGTTTGTCACTGAACAGTGATCTTTTTGAGACAAAAGAGAGCAAGAGAAAGGGTGTATATGAAAGAGTATTCGGATTTAATATTTGTTACAAGGGTACATGATAGATAAACAACGTTGTAAGAGAACATACAAATAAATTGATCTATAAAAATTCTCTATACAACAATTGCAAAAGCTTTTCTACCTATTTACAATCTAATTTATTATCCGGTAGAAAAAGCAATCGTCGACGTTTCGGTCTCTATTCTTGCGTTTCCGAGACCATCCTCAGGACATAAAAAATCATATCTTGGGAGACCCTCAATCACGAAAATTCTGAATATGGTGGTAATGTGCGACACAGCATAAATCAAAATGATTGTATGTCTCTTAGTAGAATAACCTGTTTGAAGTCCTTATTCGCCTGACTTCATAGATGTATAGAAAAGGAATTGGGCAGATAAGGTATCTAAAAAAATTGGTGAAAATCTCCTATCGTATTATTCTGGCGTTTGTAGTTACAACGTTGAGTCTATCGCAGTCAGCTCTCAACAACTGAAATTAATTTGCTGCAGCCCGTCACTTCCAAGTCAGTTCAGGAGCAAGATATGATTTTTTATGTCCTGAGGATGGTCTCGGAAACGCAAGAATAGAGACCGAAACGTCGACGATTGCTTTTTCTACCGGATAATAAATTAGATTGTAAATAGGTAGAAAAGCTTTTGCAATTGTTGTATAGAGAATTTTTATAGATCAATTTATTTGTATGTTCTCTTACAACGTTGTTTATCTATCATGTACCCTTGTAACAAATATTAAATCCGAATACTCTTTCATATACACCCTTTCTCTTGCTCTCTTTTGTCTCAAAAAGATCACTGTTCAGTGACAAACAGAAATTAACTTAAAAAGACATTTGTCACAGTTGTTGTGCATTAACGGCATCAAATATATCAGGTCGTACAATTGTAGATATTTAAAATAATATTCGAAACATTAAGACAATTAAAACCCTTGAAGGTTCAATTACCATAACATATCTATTGCCCAAACCCTCAAGGGTATATTGGGTTGCTCACTTTTGTGTACCTTGTTTATTTGTAGCGCTTTATTGAAACATCGTGTAAGCTGCTCGATTTTGGTTATGTGCCCCAGCCTCTCGCTAGTTTCGTTTTCTGATACTGCTGCCATTTTGTTGTTGTTGTGCCTCGGAGACCCTCCCCTACACCTCGCCCCGCCTCCCAGCTGATCCTCCCTCGCCCCTCCCCCCTCCACTTATGACAGATGCATTTGCGCGCAGCGTTCACGTGCAGCGGTCGCGCCCAAGTCGCGCCCAAGGTGTGCCAAAGGTAAGCCCGCACCAACCACCAACCAAACAGGAGGAGGCATAGCCATCGTCCATAAGAACACCATCAGAATCACGACCAGCTTCAACGATAACCTTGCAACTGCCGAACGCCTCCACTTCCAGATCCACACCGACCCCAGGACCACACTTAGAGGCACCCTCATCTACAGACCACCAGGAACCCGTAAACAATTCAGCGAAGACATCACTGACTTCATCAGCCCACATGCCCTCCCCTCCGAAAACTACATTCTACTGGGAGACTTCAACTTCCACCTAGAAAAGAAAAACGACAGCAACACCACCACCCTACTGGACAACCTGGCCAATCTTGGACTCAAACAACTTGTTGACACCCCCACCCATGTAGCCGGACATACGCTCGACTCTATCTTCACCTCCTGCAAACACATCTCCTTCGATCACACCACAGCTCTCCATTGGACGGACCACAGCTGTGTTCACTTCAGCTACAAAACTACCCCGATCCACAACCCCCCACAACCTATTCCTCGAAGAAACTGGAACAAAATCACCACCGACCAACTCCTCACATCGCTCAACCAAAACCCTCCCGCCCTCTCATCGGACCCAAACGAATGACGTAAATAATTAATTTACTCTCTTAATTTCTATGCAGGTAAGTACCTAATCAATAATAACTCAGATCGGATGAAAAAAGACAGAGTCCGTGGTGTGAGAGTTCTAAGGGGTTTTATTCCTTAAAAAGGAATGGTCATGGCCAAGATATCATGTTCTGACCACCACACAGGGTGTCAGAAGGGATAGAGCGCTACATTTTATTAACAGTACATAGCTTATATACTTATTTCATTCCATAAGTAACAGTGCAAGAGGCGTAACAGCTGAGAGAAGACAAGATAACAGTATTACACGTGGTACATGTGCGTAATCAAGAGGCGTGAACTAGAGGTGTGTTCTGGAAACGTCACTGATAGGTGTCACAAAGGGGTGGCACTAACAGAAAATGTGGCAATGTCAGCAGAAATCGGAAGCTTGGATGCGTGCGCAGCTGGATGACGTGTAACTGGAGGGGTGCAGGGGACTTGACATTTACACTGACGGAAAGAGACAGAAGTCTGGCATGTCAGATCAACTTGTGCTTCTATCATATCTGATATCTGATGTTTAGGAACTAAGCTATCGGGGCAGAAAGGTCTCTGGAGCAGAAGCTATTCTATACTTGCTGTGAGTGCGTGTATAAGCGCCTGAGTGTCTGTATGAGAAGCGTGGGGGCATGGGGCCTTTTATGGAGGCATGGCAACAGAAGCTATGAATTACTTGCATAGAGACAGGTCGGCCCTTTAGCCTCGTAGCTGAGGAAGGATGTTTACTGAAGCTAGCAGGCTGGAATGTATTTTCGGGGAGGGAAACAGATAACTCGAAGGTTATAGTCAATCTTGGCAGGCAGCAGGCTGAGCTGAGCACGGAGGGCCGCGCTAGAAGTAAGTCAGAGTTCACGGGTACGGGGGCTGCCTGGGCAGAGATTTCTCGGAGTCAGAAGCCAGAAAAGAGGCTCGGTGGCAGAGATTCAGGGCCTACTTCAGCCAGGGCTGAAAAACGTAGGAGTACACTAAAAAAAACGTTGGCATAGCATACTTAGGAACGGACCATTCAACCCATTCATGGTGGGTCTGAAAGAGGACATGTTAACGTTGGACGCAAATGTATTTGCGTCTTCATAGCTGACACAGGAGGGAAGTTACATGCACTTTAACTCGTACATGGAGTCGGTGGGGTACTCGCTAGGGAACACAACTTGACCATAAAATTTATATTACCTCATTCCCTCCTTGTTCCCTACGGACCCTTCATGATATATCGATCCTCATAAATCGATCGGTTTGTTCTTGTAACATTATATGTTCATCTTTCTTTCTTTGACTGTTTGAGAGACAACTGAAATGTTCAATGCACGATGTGGCACACAGTCCACAAATCGCTGGCCCACACTATAGGCACAGGCAGCAGCTGAATACTATAACAAGGCCAATGCCTAGGAATGATAGGATCTTCCATCCCCAAGCGGTTAACGTAGTCCAGAACCAACCGGACCAAGTCCAGGTGCCTGGATTCTGATGTATCTGATTTGCAATTTTATGCAGACGAGTAATAGCTTGATAAACAGATGGTGCGTTTTGTGGGATGAAAACACAGCAACTTGACCCGATGACCTTACAGGCTCCACCTCTATCTGCCAAGATGACGTCAATTACAAGACGATTTTGAAGGACGACAACCCGCATAGCAGATTGCTCCTCTGTTAGGTTACCTAAGGCGGAGGCAGTTTCATGTACTACTGCTTCAAGTGTTCTGGTTAATCTGCGTATTAATTTACTGTTTTGCACAGGCCCTAGAAAGAAAAAGAATCCTTTATTGAAATCAGTGTACTGTTCCCATGCCGTTTCTGTGTAGTCGACAAGTGGAATATCTCTTTTGGGTCTATTCTGTACTAGATTCGTATTTCTATGGTAATCAGGAGGAGCTAGAAAAACAGGTGGCAGAAGGAATGCAATATAACAGGTACCATCCCAATCTGGAGGCAAACGTATGTATGCGGTATGACCACAAACAAAATAGGAGTGACTTATAGCTTTAAAGGACGATTTACCATGATCACTGAATTCGACCACAGTAGTGCATTTACTATGACCTACGTGTACTGAACCTTTCTTGCTAACACATAGTTCGCCTGTGACTGGTAATACCAACATATGGGGCAGAACTGGAGCAGCTTCGGATTCAACAGTAAGGATCATAAGGCTAATTGTGTAATTACCTAATCCATATACTTCATTTTCTAGATCAGTTCCTATTCGAGTGGGAAGTCCCTCTTTGTCAGGGTAACAGACGTTGAGCAGGACTAAGTTCAAGTTTCCCCAAACCCAGCCCCCATCGAAAACAGCAATATCAGGATCTAAGGAATTAATTATTTTAAACCATGCCCCACAGGAGCCATTGTGAGTGAACGGGTACGGAAAAAGGGGCAGAGCTCCCTTGTAATTCTGGTAGGGAGGGAGTCGGCCACATATCCAGCAGTCTGTAGCATTATTCGTCTGATGGGAGTGATGTAACATACTAATGAATGTATTGTTGCGCAGCGCAAGTCTGTAAGAGAGTTCATGTGCAGGAAGTTCACTAAAAGTGTGTTCAGCAGAGACATTGTAAGCAGATTGTTCACGCCTGAAAATAGGCCAATATATAGGTAGCAGAATGCTGGCAATAATAATTAGAATACTTAGAAAAAACATTATTAACAAAGTCACTATACAGTGACTACGCAGTGATTTGCAGTATGTACGTTTCTTTGCTTCTCTCTCTCTCTCTCTATCTCGATCTAGGGGATACATGTCAGAAACTATTTAACCGATTCACCTAGGGGAGGACTTAAACAATTAAACTGTCTGACTTGCTAGATCGGAGCTTCATACGGTACAGTTCTTGGGGAGTCTTTTCTCGTTCGGTAACGGTAAAGTCTTTTTCCTCAACACAGTCTTTGGTGGGGGTGGACGAGTCAGAGTCCTGTTTTAGTCCGTTTTTTAGTTCATTGCAAAGTTTGATGTGACTCGTATGGACCCACCCCTTTCTCCCCTCTATCTTCACGGCGGTCCTGGTTGTAAGGAGGACGGTCTTCGGAGACTTCCAACGGGGTTCCAGCGGACTTTTCCGGTCGAAATTCCGGACGAGTACCAGGTCCCCAGGACGGACCTCATGCGTTTTTACATCGGTGTTGTCAGGGAAGGCTGCGGCAACCTGTGAACGACATGATTGGAGTGCAGACATCAAGGAGGCAAGGTAATCTGTCAACATATTACAATCAACATCAGTTATTTTCTTCGGAATGGGCGTCCCCCACATATTCGGTGGTCTGCCAAAGACCACTTCGTACGGGGATAGCCCTGATCTTGAGTGGGCGACCATTCTCATGTAGAATAGTGCCACGGGCAGGGCGACTATCCAGTCGACCCCTTTTTCCTGACAGATCTTGGCAAGGCGGATTTTTAGCGTCTGATTATGCCTTTCTACAAGGCCTGCTGCTTCGGGATGTCGGACACAGTGGAACCTCCACTGATATCCTAGCAAAAGGGAAACCTGTTTCATCAACTCGGACGAGAACGGCTGTCCGTTACCTGAATACACGACACGGGGCAAACCGTACCGTGGGAAGAATTCACGAACCAACTGTCTGGCAGTGGTCGGAGCAGTGTAGTCTGGGACTGGGTATGCTTCGGTCCAGCGGGACAGAGCACAAACAATTACAAGGACATACTTAAAACCTCGACAACTGTTCATCTGGATATAATCCATCTGGAGGACTTCAAAAGGGTGATCGGGAGGATGAAATCCTCCTTGCTCTACAGGGACGCTTTTACCTGGATTGAACTGACAACAGATCATGCAAGTACGCACTTTCTGTTTTGCTGCTGCTCGTAAGTGTTTGTTGTACCAGAGATTCTGTAAACTGTCTAACATCGCCTTCTCTCCTAGATGTGCCGGACTATGTGCTGTATTTATCATGACTTGAACCATTGCGTCAGGGAGAAACCATATAGATTTTCCCTTCGTCACCCAACCTTGATCTGTCTGAATCCCTCCTAGTTCAGTCCATTTCTTTATTTCATCTGGAGTAGCATGTGTCTGAATGTCAATTACGTCTAGGGCGGGATCTCGAACTGTCATAGACTTTGTCGGTACTATTGTCTTTGTCACATCAGTAATCTGGATGTGAGTCAGTGCTGTATGTTTTGCTGTCTGGTCTGCCAGGTCATTACCCTGGGAAACAGAATCTGTAACTTTAGTATGTGCTTTACACTTCATGACTGATATGCCCGAGGGCAAATGTATTGCTTCTAACAGTGCTTGAATGAGGGGACCATGTTGAATCTTGGCCCCATGAGAGGTCAGGAAACCTCGTTCTTGCCAGAGGACTCCGAAGTCGTGTACAACTCCGAAGGCATAACGGGAATCAGTGTATATGTTAACATTTCTGTTCTTGGCTAGAATACAAGCTCGGGTCAGAGCGATGAGCTCTGCTGCTTGAGCAGACAGTGTGTCAATACGATGTGTTTCTTTAACTTCAGTTTCAGTGGTCACGGCATACGCGGCCACTAATTCTCCTGTACTTGTTCTCATGCATGAACCGTCCACATAAAGTGTCAGGTCTGGGTTTGTCAACGGAACATCTGTTAAATCTCGTCTAGGCTTTGTTACTGCATTAATGATTTCTATACAATCATGTGGGGCTGGATCTGTCATAACTGTTGGTAATAGTGTTGCGGGGTTCAGGATACTGCAGCGTCTGATTTCTATGTGTGGCTGGAATAGTGTTAATTCATAACCTGTCAGTCGTGCTATAGTCAAGTGTTGAGTCTGGGTTCTGTTTAACAAAACCTCTACAGAATGTGGTACTTGAACTGTTAACTGATGACCTAAAACAATTGAATCACTTTGTCTTATTGCTAACGCTGTTGCTGCTACTGACTTTAAGCACGCAGGGAGTGCTTGGGCTACTGAATCCAATGTACTAGAAAAATAAGCACAAGGCTTATGTGAACCTGCTTGATCTTGAGTGAGGACAGACAACGCTGTACCATCACGTTCTGTAACAAAAAGTGTAAACGGTTTGCTGTAACATGGTGTCGCTAAAACTGGTGCTTGACATAAGGCTTTCTTTAAGTCTTCAAAAGCTTGTGTGTGTTCCTGAGTCCAAGGGAGGGCAGTCGAAGTCGCTGCCTCCTGTGTCGTTAACTGGATGAGTGGCTTGGCTAGAAATGCATACTGGGGAATCCATTGTCTGCAGTACGAGGTGAGGCCTATGAAGGCCCGCACTTCCTTTTGTGTCTGGGGTTGTGGCATATTTGCAATTAACTGAATGCGATCGGGAGTGAGCTGTCTCCCCACTTTGGACAGCAAGTGACCCAAGTACACAACTTGCTGAACACAGAATTGTAGCTTCGAAGGAGACACCTTGTGTCCCTTGTCGGCCAGAAAGTGTAGAACTGTCAGTGATGCTTTTTCACATTCGGGCTCACTTCGTGCGGTGATCAGCAGATCATCGACGTATTGCAGTAAAGCGGTGTTAACTGGCATTTGAATACAATCTAGTTGTCTTTTCAGTGCTTGACTATAGATGCTGGGGCTTTCTGTGAATCCTTGAGGTGCGCGCGAAAATTTGAAACTGCGTCCATTTAAACTGAATCCGAAGAGATATTGGCTCTCCGGATCAATAGGCACGCTGAAGAAGGCGTTCTTGAGATCAATTACAGTAAAGAACGTTACTTCTGAATCAATAGCAGTCAGTAGAGAGGAGATATCGGGGACCACAGGATACTGTGGAATAATGCATTTATTTAATTCTCGAAGATCAATCACCAGCCGATATACTGGCGGTGCATTGGGATCAGTACGTTTAAGAATCGGAATGATGGGTGAGTTACAGATATTGGAGTTGGTTTCGACGACCACTCCTTGGGCAATGAGCTCTTCAATGATTTTCAGTAAAGCCACTACAGCATCGGGTGGTAACTTATATTGTCTGATTCTGGGTAATACAACACCTGCCTTGAGTGTAACGCGGTATGGTGTAATGTGCATACAACCTACATCAGCTGGGCCTTTTGCCCATAAGTGATCTGGTACATTTTTTAATCTGACATCAAATTCACGCAGAACATAATGACCCTTGAAATCCCGCAGAAAGAGTCTAACTCCCTCCGGGGAACAGCATATTATAGCTCCTAGAGCCTTCAATGTTTTAATTCCTAACAGATTTTCTGGACATGATTTCGTCAGTAACAGGTCTGTAACACGTGATAATGGACCCACAGCCAGGGGGACTGGTTCAGATACTTCATTTACAATAGGCTGTCCTGAAAAACCCAGGGAAACATTCTGTGAGCCTGAGAGGGGTGCCCCTGGAACTTCATCATGACTTATTGTAGTGCGACTTGCCCCTGTGTCAATTAAAAACTTTCTGTCTTTTCCCAATACTTGACTGTGTACATAAGGACCTTCTTGATCTACAGGAATCTCAATAAGAGGCAAGCCACCTTCCCTCTCTAGGCTGTTTCATGTATATCGGGAATATTCAGGGTAAGCAGACTGGGCATACTGGTACATCTGCTGTGACACTTGCTGAGTTGCGGCAATGGGCTGTGGCTGTGATACTGCTACGGTCTGTGCTGGAGTCGAGGAAGCATGCATAGGCTGTGTATTCTGTGTAGACTGATGCTGGTTATGGTCTTGTCTAGGCGGATGCGGCCTTTCTTTAGTTTTACCTGTCGCTATGTTATGTTTCAGAACTGGGCATTCGTGTACGTAGTGACCTGGCTGCTTGCAATAATTGCATGTCCCTTTAACAGGAGCTGCAGTGTGACTTGTCTGGGTCGTACCCTTTCTGTGTCCGTCGGATGGGACTGTCTGAGCTACTAACATTTTCATCTTTGTGTCTTTCATGCGTTTTTGTTCCTGATCTTGTTCTTCTCTAATTCTGTTCTGATGATATTGTAACATTTGTAACATCTGGGATGGCGTATTTGCTTGCCATGTACTCTCAACCTTGTACACTCTATTTTTAACTAACGGTAGGGAATTCTCGACTAACTTTGATACAAAAAGATGTGGGTACGACTCGCTACTTGGCTGGAGGCCACTATTAATAATAAAACATTTCTCGAATCTCGAATAGAAGTCACTAGTATCTTCATCATGTTTCTGTTTACAGGACGAGATTGCATCCCAATCCTCCTTTCTAGTTGTCAATAATCTGGGCAGGACCTGTACTATCAAACCTGGTAATGCTTTAGTTTTGTCCCCAAGGCCTAACCCTGGGACCCGTTTTTTCTCTTCCTCTTCTATTTCTGCCCAGGCAATCTTTGTGTCTCCCACCTCCCATTCCTTTTCCTTTAATTTCTCGAATATACCCGTAGGCAATAATACTTTCAACATTTTCATGATATCATCATATGTGTAGTCCCCCATTAATAACATGTCTTTAAGCTCTCTATGGAAACCTGCAGGATCTTTATCATGGCATGGTACTAGTTTCTTCATTTCTAACAGTTCTAATTTAGTCAGAGGCGTGTGTACATACACGCGTTTCAAAGTTTTATCCTCACCCATAACAGGGTGCACTTCTCGTAAGGGGTTCTGACTTTCAATACCACCCCCGCATTGCATATGGTA
This sequence comes from Lissotriton vulgaris, assembly GCF_964263255.1. Taxonomy (NCBI): domain Eukaryota; kingdom Metazoa; phylum Chordata; class Amphibia; order Caudata; family Salamandridae; genus Lissotriton; species Lissotriton vulgaris. The sequence continues at coordinate 261,076,651 of NC_141693.1, forward strand.
CATTTTCCTTTCTGGAGGTGGGGCGGGAACATATTCAGAGCTTACAAAGGTATCATATCTGTGTCGTTGTTCTAGAATTATTTGAATTAATTTAGTGCTTAGACCTCTCCATCTATCCATCAGTAGTGCTTCTAGTGTCTCGTGTAAGGGACCTGGATCGGAATAATGTTTTCTGTATTTAATGAGAAGGTGCTGAATCATGTATACACCTGCTAATTTCTGTTCGTCGGGGGAGAGGTTCAGAAACGTCTGCGCCACTGTGTCATCATTATATATGTCTGCATTTTCGGCCCATGATACAGCTGATCGGGCGAGTTCTTGTTCATCCATAGAATTGAGTACATGGTACCCAACTCGATCTCGAAGCCTTTTATCAGTTTCCTGGAACTGATGCTCAGCAGAATTCGGATTTGTTAAGGCAGAGAAGAAAACTCTCTTGCTCTCCGGACGGATACCCTTCCTAAGGTAAGTTCCCTTACCTACATATGCTATTGTTCCTGTATTTCTTTCGGATTCTTCCTGTACTTCTTCCTCCTCGGAGGAAGCCTTTTCTTTCTCTTTCTGATGTACTGCTATCACTGCTTTCTTAATCTTCTTGTACATAGAGTCTATGCAATTTTGTCTGTCATGTCTTCCATCAGCTATATTTTGACCCCACTTGTTCAATGCGTCTAATTCACTCTGATCTGTTCCGGGCCTGTCTCGTTCTCTTATTAGACAATTTATGAAAAATCGTAGTATCAGTGCTTGCATGCCAACTTTCTGTTTCTCCATGGCATCCTTAATACTGTCAGAGTCCTTTCCTGTCTGAACGAACTCATATATTCTGTCTAGACGATCCTTCATTCCTGTATAGCATAACAAGCTATCAGTAGCGGATCTTAACCGTAGTGATGCCAATATCATTAAATCGTCTTTTCCGGGTACTGGATCATATCTGCAAACTGACATGTTTTCCTTTAATGTGTCAAGGCGGGATGAATTAGAGGAGTGGGGAGACCTGTACGTGAGAGGACTCTGCATATCTCTGAGATTGAATCTGTGAGTAGGTGGCGGGGTCTGAGGACCCGCGGTCGCACCTCCTGAAGCGGACGCTTGCACATTACCTCCCTGGGGAGTCTGTATCTGAACTTGAACTTGTCGTTTAGGTGGATCAGGCAAACGTGGTTTCGGTAGGTCAGTTTTGAGTACGGGAAGTGGCGGGGCTGGCGGAACAGGAGAAGTCTGTTGTGGTACCGGCGGAACGTGACCTGGGGGTGGAGTGCCACCCCCGTCCCTGTCTATAGGCAGGGCACGGACAGGCAGATTGGTGTAAGCTGGTGCTACATCGTCTAAGTATGAATTTAAGAATATGTCTTTAGTAGTCTTATGCATTACTTTAGTTGGAACTAATGGTGACGGCAAATTTTTCGGTATTTCTGAAATGGCGTCAGGGGTACCTTCGGCCAAAAGATACATGTTGTTCACTTGGCTATTTCGGATGCGATCTATTTGTTCTGATTTTACTCGAATTCCTTCAGTAACTAATTCGTTTTCTTGGGCCTTTTCTGATTCTTTAAGTCTGTCTTCTCTACGGAGTGCTCTTTCAGCACGTTTATGTGATTCCTTACGCCAAAATTCTATGGCGTCTTTCTGAGATTGTCTGGCTTTCTTTTTCCGTAATGTTTCTTCTACCTTTATGATGCACTCGGCATCCCATGTTCCGTTAACTGGCCATCGGTATCTTTCCTCTAGGTGCTTGGTATAATCGGTCCATAACTCTAGATACAATATGGCGTCTATGCCATGTTTGTTATACATGAAATTACCTGGAGTGTCCCTAGGGGGGATTGGAATTTCTTCCTCTAACATCCCTTTCCTAGTTCGTATCTGCTTTAACTTGTTGAAAAACGGCATTGTGCCTACTTGATACTGAAATGCTTGATCCTTGATACTTAATTCTGAATGTAACTATTTATACAAAAAAACACAATAATGCACAAGGAAAACAATCACATTCATACCACGACATTAATCACAAAAACATTTAAAATATAGATGACTACCCCACTATACTAGATGTACTGCTAAACAGTACAGATACACTGTTGTAACAGTGCAAAAATTCAGAAATTCGGAATACTAGATATACTGCTAAACAGTACAGATACACTGCCTAAAAACAGTGCAGACCGGACTTGCGTACCCAAACCCGTCTAGATACGACCCAGCAATGGTACTCACCGGGAAGCACGGAAACAGAAGGCCTCGGAAAAACTCGACTGGACTCGACTCGATACTTCGGAAAACTTCGGAAAACTTCGGGAATTTTCGGAAAACTTCGGAAAACCTGGTGGGCCTCTTGACACCTCGGACCTTGCTTCTTTCGGCTAGGCTCTGGTCGGGATCCTCCGCACTCCTCACCGCCTCGTCTGGGCACTGATCGCAGTCTTCGTCACCTCCGTGGGTCAGAGGGAGATGCAGGAAATCCTGCCGGTACGCGTATGGTTCTTCTAACTGATGGCAGGGGACAGAGCTTGCAATGCGCCAACCGGCGCGTGAGGTGGGGGAGGGGTCCCTATTCGGGCGCCAAAATGACGTAAATAATTAATTTACTCTCTTAATTTCTATGCAGGTAAGTACCTAATCAATAATAACTCAGATCGGATGAAAAAAGACAGAGTCCGTGGTGTGAGAGTTCTAAGGGGTTTTATTCCTTAAAAAGGAATGGTCATGGCCAAGATATCATGTTCTGACCACCACACAGGGTGTCAGAAGGGATAGAGCGCTACATTTTATTAACAGTACATAGCTTATATACTTATTTCATTCCATAAGTAACAGTGCAAGAGGCGTAACAGCTGAGAGAAGACAAGATAACAGTATTACACGTGGTACATGTGCGTAATCAAGAGGCGTGAACTAGAGGTGTGTTCTGGAAACGTCACTGATAGGTGTCACAAAGGGGTGGCACTAACAGAAAATGTGGCAATGTCAGCAGAAATCGGAAGCTTGGATGCGTGCGCAGCTGGATGACGTGTAACTGGAGGGGTGCAGGGGACTTGACATTTACACTGACGGAAAGAGACAGAAGTCTGGCATGTCAGATCAACTTGTGCTTCTATCATATCTGATATCTGATGTTTAGGAACTAAGCTATCGGGGCAGAAAGGTCTCTGGAGCAGAAGCTATTCTATACTTGCTGTGAGTGCGTGTATAAGCGCCTGAGTGTCTGTATGAGAAGCGTGGGGGCATGGGGCCTTTTATGGAGGCATGGCAACAGAAGCTATGAATTACTTGCATAGAGACAGGTCGGCCCTTTAGCCTCGTAGCTGAGGAAGGATGTTTACTGAAGCTAGCAGGCTGGAATGTATTTTCGGGGAGGGAAACAGATAACTCGAAGGTTATAGTCAATCTTGGCAGGCAGCAGGCTGAGCTGAGCACGGAGGGCCGCGCTAGAAGTAAGTCAGAGTTCACGGGTACGGGGGCTGCCTGGGCAGAGATTTCTCGGAGTCAGAAGCCAGAAAAGAGGCTCGGTGGCAGAGATTCAGGGCCTACTTCAGCCAGGGCTGAAAAACGTAGGAGTACACTAAAAAAAACGTTGGCATAGCATACTTAGGAACGGACCATTCAACCCATTCATGGTGGGTCTGAAAGAGGACATGTTAACGTTCGACGCAAATGTATTTGCGTCTTCATAGCTGACACAGGAGGGAAGTTACATGCACTTTAACTCGTACATGGAGTCGGTGGGGTACTCGCTAGGGAACACAACTTGACCATAAAATTTATATTACCTCACGAAGCTGCCACCAAACTCAAACAATGGATCACTCACAGCGTTGACGAATTAGCACCCTTGAAAAACCACCAAACCAAACAGGGTAGCAAAAAGGCCCCCTGGTTCAACGATGACCTTAAGAAATCCAAGAAACTATGCCGTACTCTCGAGAAAACATGGAGAAAAAACCCAAACACTGACAACCTGACCACCTTCAAGGCAGCCACCCGCAAACACCACCAATTGATCCGATCCACCAAGAAATCAACATTCAAGGATCGACTCGACAACAACGCCCATAACAGCAAGGAACTTTTCAACATCGTCAAAGAATTTACCAACCCCACCGCAGCCACAAACGACATTACTCCCTCCCAAGACCTCTGCGATTCGTTATCCTCTTTCTTCTACAACAAAATCGCCGACATACATAACAGCTTTAAGAACATTTCCAAAGAACAGTCCACTCCACCCACCTCCGAACCTAAACCGCTCACTAACAACCTTAGCGCCTGGAACCCAATCACCACTGAAGACACCATCCGCCTAATGAACTCCATCCATTCAGGTTCGCCTACCGACCCCTGTCCCCACCACATCTTCAACAAAGCAGACTCCATCATCGCACCCCATCTCCGTGATGTCATCAACTGCTGCAGAATCCCGAAGCAGAAGCTGGAAACCCTTATTGCCTCGCCAGTTACCTGGGTCACACGCCACACGCCGAGCTACCGCCACCGCCGCGCCTGGAGACATCAGCGGCAGCAGAGCGGACTCGGTTTCCCAGGGGGCCCTGCTCTCGCGCACTCTGTGCGCGTCATCATCTTGCGCCAGGATGCGCCTGAAAAGCCGGGTCCTCCTGACCAGTTTGTGTTGCTGCAGAATCCCGAAGCAGAAGTTGGAAACCCTTATTGCCTCGCCAGTTACCTGGGTCACACGCCGGGCTACCGCCGCCGCCGCGCCTGGAGACATCAGAGGCAGCAGAGCGGACTCGGTATCCCAGGGGGCCCTGCTCTCGCGCACGCTGTGCGCGTCATCATCTTGCGCCAGGAGGCGCCTGAAAAGCCAGGTCCTCCCGCAACGCCGGACGCGAGCAGGACGCCCAGACGAAGCCCGGACAAAGAGCGGACAGTATAAGACAGTCCAAGTCTGGCCACGACTGAACTGGACCAGGACTCTTGTCATTTTCCCATTGCAAGGTATTTATTCGTTGTTGAAACCTCTTAGGCTTTATTACTGTCTGCTTATTGTGAAAAGTGGAATAGTACTGTTATTGGAAGTGGGACAAGTGGGATACTAGCATTGCATATATTTGCATACTGCATTTAGTTTTGGTCATGTCTAAGCAAAAATCACTTATCGCTCCCTCCAACACCATGGACAATTATTTAGTCCAGGTGGTGGCAAAAATCAATAATGAGCGAAGGTCCTCCTTGGGACTTAATACCTCACCAATAGTCACTCAAATGGAGACCTCAATGGTGAATTTATTGGATTCGGATGCAACAAATGACATTGCAGTATCTTCCCAACCCAACACTGATAGGCCTCTGCTAAATGTCTCAACCAACTCAAACCTAGATATAATAGTGGAGGATGACCTAGTTGACCTACACCAAGATCTAGACTTAGTAGAGGAAGATCTACCCCAACCAGCGCCTGTCCCCGCGCCGAGAGTAGCCAAAGGGGCCACCAAGATTCAATCCAAACGAGGTGGGCTGCGTTCAAGCAGGAAAAGGCCAGCATCTCCCCTGAGTAAAAGCGCCACAGAAGATACAGGGAGAGAAGACAATGGTAGTATGGTGTGGGATGATGCCAATATCAAAAAACTTATGGGTATGTTGGACTCAAAAATAAGTCACATAATTAAACCTTTGTTATCTAAGATTGATCATCTCACTGATAAAGTTAACAAACTTGAGAGCCTTCTGAAAAGCACCAATGATAATGTGGGGGACATACCAAATCTGGTGGTAAGTAAGATTGAGCAAAAACAAACTATGGAAAAACCAACAGGGGAAGGAGTAGAGACAACGGTTCCAACTCATTCCCTCCCACTACAACCAGAATCATGTATAAATATCCCTCTAGTCGATGGTCCTACGGCAAGACCAGTAATGATCGATGAATCTGGTTTAGGACTAGAAGTAGGTCCGGTGGAGCTAATTGTAGAAGCCTCCCCTCTGATCCTGGTTCTGGCCAATGTTCCACCCCTGAAAACAGGCCAGATCGAATCTCCCCAATCTCTATTAAACAAAGCACTGCTCTGGTTGAGTAACAACATGCACATTTCTCCTTGGGGCAAACAAAAGTTGTCAGAGGATCTGTTAACAGCAAGAAGAGTGAAGTGGATAGGGAGTAGACCTAAGAAATTTGAGGGCGACTGTGTGGTATTGAATTTTAAAGGCCCCGAAGTTCTGCCTGAAATCCTACCTAACCTATTCCCCCCCCCAACGTAGAACAGCAGAAATAATTCCACTCACGCTGGACTTCTTCTATAGTAGAAGAGGACTGGTAGCAAACCCAAGTGTGCTAAGGACCAAGTGGTCAGTTGTGGGTAGCAGAAAGGCAAGGGGTGGCCCAACTTGTGACTGGGGGTTATACATGGAAAATAGATTTTCTGCCCTGTCTAATTTAAATGAGTGCGATTGACTCAAAGGACCAACAAATGTGCCAGGAAACATACAGGGGATATCAACATACTTAACTGCTCTCAATATGGTGCGCACACAAACTAACACACAGGCAGAAAGATGTAGGGAATCCCTAGACCTTAATGCAAGGGGGGTGGATAATGTCTCACACGATAGATCTAGTAATCCTAAACATGTAAGGACCGATGGTCGGTTGACTGAACAAGAACTATCTGTCCCAACAGATACTTCCGTAGTAATCTTGGAGGCTAGAATATCTCCAACACCGAGCCTGCAGATAATGATACAGGGCCGTATCAGGCAGGGCCAAATTTGGGTAAATCTATCCTGACTTTTATGTCATGGAATATTGCGGGTTTAGCAAATAAAATGGTAACCCCAGAATGGTGCGATTTTATTGATCTTTTTGATATCATTCTGTTACACGAAACGTTGTCACTAAGCCCAGTTTTTCGACAGGGGTATATAAACTTTTTTATTCCCGCAACAAAAAATCTAATTGGCCGCCCTTCAGGAGGCCTACTGATATGGATACGCCAGTCGCTGAACTGCACAATAAGACAAAGATCCCTACCAACTAATGATATCTTAGGACTTGATATTAGATGGGACAATGGACAGGAGCTTGCTCTTTTTAACATATATGCCAGGGGGGTTGGGGGTGGGAAATCCTCAGATGTAGTTTCTGCCCTAGAACAGGAATTAGAGCTGCTACCCTTGGAATCACATATTATTGTGGGGGGGGGGGGGGGGGGGGATATCAACTCTACCTTTGAACCCTTAGGTGAGGAATATAGGGTACTGTCTGAGGAGGAGGATAGTAAGTGGAGAATACCCCAGCTGGAGGTTCCTGTCATTAAAAGATGGAGTGTTGTGGCCATTCAAGTAAAGAGCCTCTGCCTGGCAAGAGGTCTAAGAGCAGCTAATGGGTGTACGGCCTCTGACCGAAATGGGAACAGCACATTTGATAACGGACGAGCATCAAGCAGAATAGACTACTTCTTAGTAGATGTGAGGGACTGGAGTAAATTGATAGATATGGTTGTGGAAACAAGAACGGAAAGTGATCACAACCCTTTGTGTATGACTCTTCACCCATATCAGGGGATTTGGGGCAAAATACCAAGGTTGAATTGATGACCAAGGATTTAGTCTGTTCAAATAACCAGCGCAACCTGAAATGGGGAAGTCTGGTAGAAGATGTAGGGAAGCTAGATGACCTCAAGAGAACAGTGGTAGAGGAAATAAATAACATCAAACCTCATATTGGGAAGTCAAACTTCCAAGACCACATGATAGAGGCCCACATAACATTCTTCTGCAGACTGCAAGGCTTCTTCCGAAAAGCGGTAGACCGAAGCAAGGGTAAAAAATATCTATCAAAACAGGGTTGGTATGATAAAAGCTGTAGATTGGCACGACAAAATTTGAGTAGTGAACTAAGAAGGGGTAATACTGATGCAGTTAGGAAAGCGAGGGATTTATATAGACTAACCCAAAAACAAGCCAAGAGACGGTGGGACGAAGAACACTGGTGCGAGCTGAAACACGCTTGCGCAGCTAAAGATTCTAAGCTATTTTGGTCCGCGGTAAAATGGGATAGGGGAGGGATAGCTGCCCAACCACAAAACCATGTTGCAAAAAACAAATGGATCGAGTTCTTCGAGCCACAATATGCCCGTAGCCTAACGCAAGTTACTGATACTCCCCCCCCCCCAACTGTTCACTTTACACACGAAGTATTTAACGAAAATGATGTTAGTATCGCTTTGGATTGTGTAACGGGGGGAAGAGCTCTGGGTATGGATGGTATTCCGGCAGATGTGTTCTTAACAGACCGAAACTCATGGTGCATATATTTTTCTTGGTTGGCGAATGCAGTGGCCATGCGAGGGGAAGTGCCTCCCTCCTGGAAGGGAGCTGAAATTATCCTCGTATTTAAAAAAGGCGACAAATCCCTTCCCAAAAATTACAGACCCATCAGTCTGATAGATACAGCACAGAAGCTGATGGGCCGACTAGTGCAGAATAAACTGCAAACATGGATAGAGGAAAATAACATCTTGTCGCCATACCAAGCGGGGTTCCGCCCCTTGACTAGTTCCATAGACCAGGTTTTCTATTTTATTGCTATTTACTGGAGAAATGTAACTTTGAAAAACGGCACTCTATATGCCGTATTTGTGGATTTAAAAGCAGCCTTTGAGTTGACCTAGTGCCAAGAGAAAATCTGTGGAGGACTTTGGCTGAAGCAGGTTTAAGTCCAGAACTTCGCACTCTTCTTGTGCGCCTGCATGAAAATAATTATGCCAAAAACAGGTGGGGAGCGCAGGGAGAAGTGACTGAGCTATTTCCTGTAGAACGGGGGGGTGCGGCAAGGGTGTGTCCTGGCCCCAACTCTATTTTCCATCTATATTAATGGCATTGTGGACTATTTGAAAAAATCTCCAAGTGATGCCCCGATCATAGCAGGCTCACATGTCCCCGTCCTCATGTTTGCGGATGACACGCTTACACTTTCACGCACATCGAGCGGTCTCCAAAAGGCTGTCCATGCATTTGGCGAATTCTGTGATAGCCGGGGCCTTGAGCTGAACACAACCAAGACAAAATTTATGTGTCTGAACCGACAGTCAACATTTAAAGGTGTCATTACGTATAAGGGTATTCCGCTTGAGGAAGTAGAGGCTTTTTCCTATTTAGGAATAATTTTACAGGGCAATATGAAATGGAAATCACATATCAACACGGCAGTATTAAAGTTTAGCCAGCTTGCAGGCGCGGTTGCGCTCAAACATAAAGCCTCGCTGACAAAACCCATAAACTGCGCCCTAGAAATTTACAATATGAAAGTCTTGAGCGCCTGTTTGTACGGTTCTGAACTCTGGGGTTTTTCAAATTTGGTAGATTTGGTTGTAGCGGAAAACAGATTTTTGCGAGGGCTGGTAATGGCCCAGCAAAGCACACCTATAATCCCATTGAAGTTGGATCTTGGTAGGAAAAGCATCGAGGATATAGCCCGATTGCGGCCATTGTTGTATTGGAGGCGCCTGATGGTGACCCCTGAGTTGGCCCACTATGCCGCAGCATTGTCAGATGTTGTTAAGTTTGACCGTTTCCACTGCATTGTATGGCTGAAAGATCTGCGGGGTCTACTGGTAAAGCTAAAACTGGACCATCTTTGGGGTAACAGGAATGTGGCTTGCTTCCCGACAAAAGCAAAATTGAAAGAAATATACTGGGAGATGGTGTATTCCATAATTTATTGCACTGGGCAAATAGCCAAACTGTCAGCTCGCTTTCTGGACATTAAAATGGTTCCATCCTGTGAAGCCTATTGGGACATAATTGAAAGCCCGCGTGACAGGAAGCTATACTTTCAATTCCGAGTTGGAACACTCCCAGTAAATGCTTTTAAGAAACATTGGATCCCACCGCGGGATGAGCACTGTTATTACTGTAAAGACCAAACAGAGCATATTTCCCATTTGTTCTTTTGTTGTGGGGATTCCTGTCTATCAGCTCCAAAAACTTCAGCTGATCCAGAACCAGGCCGCTCGTCTGGTGTACCACCAACCCAAACACCAGCACGTTTCCCCCCTCCTGAGGAGCCTTCATTGGCTCCCAGTGGCTAAACGTTGCTCCTTCAAGCTCGGCTGCACCCTATTCAAATCCTTGCATAACCATGCCCCTGAGTTCATTTCCTCCAAGCTTAAGCGATACCTTCCAACCCGCAATTTACGATCTTCTGCCGATAATCTTCTTTGCATCCCATCATTCCGCCGAAAAAAACACGGTGGTTTATGCTTCTCTTTTCTTGGCCCTTCCTTCTGGAACTCCCTCCCTTCTTCCTTTCGCCATTGTCCTTCATATGAGTTGTTCCGAAAAACCCTGAAAACCCACCTTTTCAAGGTGGCCTTTGAGTAACACATCTGCCCTGGCTAGCTATGTTTGTTATGAGCGCCAAGAAACCGTCTCGGTGTACGTGCGCGGTATAAACTTTTTTAACATAACATAACATAACAAATGCTTTTATGACAAATGTCAAATAAAGCTTTGAAATTGATTGTCATCAACTGCTCCTTCAACTCCGCTACCTTCCCAGAAAGCTGGAAACACGCCGAACTCAGCGCCCTCCTGAAGAAACCCACAGCAGACCCCTCTGAACTTAAAAACTACGGCCCCATTTCCCTCCTCCCATTCCCTGCCAAAGTCATAGAGAAAGCCGTCAATAATCAGCTTGCCGCCTTCCTTGAATCCAACAACTCCCTCGACTCCTCACAGTCCGACTTTTGAGGCAAACACAGCACCGAAACCGCCCTCATTGCAGCGACAGACGACATCCGAACGCTACTGGACAACGGAGAAACAGTTGCTCTCATCCTACTCGACCTCTCCGCCGCCTTCGACACAGTCTGTCATAGCACCCTCATACAACGGCTCAAAAACGTCGGAATACAAGGAAAAGCCTTGGACTGGATCATCTCATTCCTCGCCGGGAGAACCCAGAGAGTCCGACTCCCCCCATTCAAATCAGAGGCCACCGAAGTCATCTGCGGAGTACCACAAGGATCATCACTCAGTCCCACCCTCTTCAACATTTACATGAGCCCCCTCGCATCCATCGCGCGACAACACAACCTCAACATCATCTCCTACGCTGACGACACCCAGCTGATCCTTTCCCTCACCAAAGACCCTAACACCGCCAAAACCAATCTTCATGAAGGCATGAAAGAAGTAGCCGAATGGATGAAAAACAGCCGCCTAAAACTCAACTCAGACAAAACGGAAGCCCTCATCCTAGGATCATCCCCCTCTGCCTGGGACGACTCATGGTGGCCATCGGCCCTGGGCACAGCACCCATACCCACAGACCATGCACGTAACCTAGGCTTCATCCTAGACTCCTCCCTCTCAATGACCAGACAAGTCAACGCCGTCTCATCCTCTTGCTTCAACGTACTTCGTATGCTCAAAAAAATCTTCCGTTGGATCCCCACCGAAACAAGAAAGACTGTCACCCACGCACTGGTCACTAGCCGACTGGACTATGGAAACACCCTCTACGCCGGAACCACAGCCAAATTACAGAAAAAACTCCAACGCATCCAAAATGCATCACCAAGACTCATACTGGACATCCCTCGTCAAGCTCACATTACCGGCCACCTGAAAGACCTCCACTGGCTTCCCGTCAACAAGAGAATAACGTTCCATCTCCTCACCCACGCACACAAGGCCCTCTACAAACTAGGACCCGAATGCCTCAACACACGACTGTCCTTCTACACACCCACCCGCCAACTAAGATCCTCCAATCAAGCCCTCGCCGCAGTTCCGCGCATCCACAGATCCACCATGGGAGGAAGATCCTTCTCCTACCTGGCGGCCAAGACCTGGAATTCTCTCCCCACTCACCTCCGCCTCACACAGAACCACATTTCCTTCAGAAAGGAACTTAAAACCTGGCTATTCGATAAATAATGCACCCCCTCCCACAAGCGCCTTGAAACCCTCTGGGTGAGTAGTGCGCTATACAAATTCTTGAACTTGAACTTGAACTTATTAACTTCTCAGTGGTTCCTCAAGCCAAACAAGATATCTATTTCACAGAATTAGACACTGTAATCTCTATTTTTCATCTACTACCTGAGACTTTTAATGATGATGCTTCATCAGTGTTGAGGTGAGATTCTTCATGTACATCGATGACTGCCAGCTCATTCTGAACTTGAAGAACAGTGAAAGACATGCCACACTGAAATTTGTTCAGTTTTTATTGCTGTAAGAGTGTGTCTAGGTGGCAATTTTGATTAATCCTACTAGATTGCTTTAAAGCTCTCTCGCTCTCCGTCAGTCCTTTGTCACACATATGATTGGCCAATGTGTTATATTCTGACTTATTGGTATTTCCCTTTTAATCCAACCCTGTACATATTTCCCTTTTAATAGAACCTTTGTTCTATGTTGCACATGCACACCATTCAAGAGGTTCCATTTAGAATTGTTATGATCTGAAAAGAAATACTGGGATTGTTAACTTGATGCTTGGAAGTACTGTGCTGCAGCTGAATAAATCCTGGACTCTTCAACATATCTTGGATTTCTCTTTATTTATTACAAAATTGGCGACGAGGGTGGGATGTACCTACTACTTCTACATCAGCAGCACAGGTGTGGTACAAAACTGGAATTTTGGGAAATTTTTGAGCTGTTTGCAGTATTTACCCATTTCCAGAAGCTTTTGGATTTAGAATTTATTCTCCAAAGGTACTTAGATTTTTCTATCGTTTGATGTGTGACCTGGAATGTGACCTGTAGATCTATCTGAGAAAGATTCAAGAAAGGATTCGTTTTTCTACTTCTTCATTGTGGATTTATTTCAAGGAATTACAATTTATTACAAGCCTCCGGATTTCTTGCCATTATACAAAAATTGCGTTAACTTGGAACCTTTCCTGTGTAATCCTGCAGATTTTACTATCTAATACCTTATTTTTACGAGTGTTTATCTTCAAAAACGGAGTCTTCAGTTGCAGCTCGCATGCGCCGCCGAGAAAGCTGTATCCAAGGTAACAAGGCAACAAGTGAGGCTACACGCATGCGCTGTCAGACAAGCTGTATCTATGGCAACGAAGGAAGCTGCACGCAACGCATGATGTAATGCGCAATGCGTCGGTAGCGGCCATATTTGTTTACTTTATCTTCAACGTTACTGTCGAGCGCTGCGAAGAGCGAGCATTTGTTTCACAACAAAACTGAAAGTACTTTTAAAAACAAACTTAACGCTACTGCCAAGCGCTGCTTAAGAGCGGGCATTTATTTACAACGTGGTTGAAGGTACTTGGAAAGCGCGTCTGCCTGAAAGTGTTAGCAACGCGCATGAAGGTGATTTAAGGTACTTTGAAAGCGCGTCTGTCTGAAAGTGTTAGCAACGCGCATGAAGGTGATTCAAACAACGAAATTACTACTTTAGACTGGATTCAAGAAAATTTACCACAGGTTGCAAGTTTGAATCCTACGCTGATTTCATGTCAATTTCGCTGATGTACACAGCCTGTGTACTCATTAACTTATCTATCATTAAGTTGTAATAATTAGTGCAATTTAGTTCTTATTGCATTACTATTATTTATACTGTTATATTGCTTTTATTTATTTATTTTTTTGTGTTATTCATTGCTGTGATATTTGCATTTACTAATTAACATGCAGTTCGATCCTCCTTCAAAATTTTTGCAAAGCAAGGGTGATCCTCCCATTCCGTGGAACAGATGGAAGGAGGAGTTTATGACTTATTTAAAAGCTATTGATGGAGAAAGGATGGGTAATGAAAGGAAGAAAAACATCTTCTTACATTGTTTGGGATCCGAGGGGCAAGCTATTTTCAGAAATTTACCATCCGTTCCTGGCGATAATGGGGTTTTTGATGAAGCTATGCTTCGTGTAGAAACACGTTTTAAACCCACCACTAGTCTAGCTTTAAACCGGTACAAGTTTTATACTAGAACACAAAAAGAAAATGAGTCGTTTGATGATTTTCTAACAGGTTTGAGAGCTCTAGTTATGCCGTGTAATTTCGGTAATATGACAGATGAGATGCTTAGAGATAATATTATTGTGAATGTTAAATGCAAGAAAACACAAGAACAATTGTGGATTGTAGGAAACCCAACCTTGCTGGAGTGTATTTCAACTGCTAAGGCTTTTGAACAGTCTAACAAATGGATGAAAACGATAGAGGAGACAAGCAATAAGAGTAGTAAGAGTGATAAGTTAACTGAAGAAGTGTGTGCAATGAACAATGTTGCAAGAGGTTCCCCAAGTCATAAGTTTGGACCACGTAACCGCATCGTGTGTTTTAGATGTGGGAGTTACAATCATGTTGCTATTTTTAAATTTTGTCCTGCTTTGGGCAAGGAGTGCAACAAGTGTGGAAAAGTGTGTCATTTTTCCAACTCATGTAGAGAAGACAGAAAGAAAACTGGGGATAAAGGTAGTTATTCCAAGAAAAAGGAAGTTTCTTGTGTGAGAGATGAAACAGACTATGATTCAAGTTTAGTTAAATATGAACGTGTTGTGTCTGATGAACCCAACAGAGTAAGTGGGATGATTGTGTCCATTATAAGTATAAGTCTGCTTGAAGAGGATTATTTGGAGTCTCCAAAATGTTCCGTTAGGTTTAAAGGAGTAGAGTTAGAGTTGATGGCTGACTCGGGATCTCCTTGGACCATAATAACTGAAAGGTATTTTGATGAAATGTACAAGAACATAATTTCTAAGAGTGAATTGTGTCCCCCCGATGTCATGGCAAAAGGTTTTAATGGTTCTAGTATTGATTTTATAGGATACATTGCCTCCATGATGTATTTTAAAGATCAATCTGCATATATCAAACTGTATGTGGTTGTGAAGGGAGTGAATGTGTTGGGATGGCGGGATCAATTCAGACTTCACATTACGTTGAATCCACGCAACAAAGATCCTGTCATGGTGTCATATGATTGTGATATGTCAGAGGATAAAATCAGATCAGTAGAAGAGAGTAATGTTTGGAAGACTCTGTCTGATGAGTTTCCTAGTGTGTTTTCAGACAAATTAGGTAAATTAAGTGGGTTCACTCATGTTATTAAGCTTAAACAACGAGCTATGCCGGTTGTACAGAAACTTAGGCCGGTACCACTTAATGTTGGAGAAGAATTAAGTGATGCACTGAATGATATGTTAAAGAATGATGTCATAGAAGAAATAGAGTCATCCGAATGGGTTTCGCCAATGGTTTTGGCACGCAAACCTGACAAATCTTTGAGGTTGTGCATAGATTTGAGAGCACTAAATGCAAACATTGTGGTAGACTGTCATCCCCTGCCCAATATCAACGAGGTCGTGAGTATGCTGGGAGGTGGTATGATATTTTCCACGTTGGATTTGAGATCGGCGTATCATCAGGTTGTGTTAGCAGAGGAGTCACGCCATCTCACTGCTTTTATCACACCCCAGGGTTTGTTCCAGTTCAAACGGATGCCGTTCGGTTTGGCGTCGGCAGCCTCTGTTTTTCAGAGATCTATGTACCATATATTTAAGGACATGAGTGAGTACGTGAAGTGTTTCCAAGACGATATCTTGGTTTTCTCCAAAAATGATGAAACACACATGGAGCATTTGAGGAACGTGTGCAAGAAGTTAGATAAGTTTGGACTTACGATTAAGAGTAAGAAGTGTAAATTATTTCAAAAAACTATAGAATATTTGGGACACACAATTTCTGGTAAGGGTGTTGCTCCAAAAAGATCCTTGGTAGATGCCATTTTAAAGGCTCCTGCACCAGATTGTAAGGACAAGTTGTTGTCGTTCCTAGGGCTGTGCGAATATTACAGTAAGTTTATTGCAAACTTTGCAACAAAGATGGAGCCGTTAAGGGAGTTGACAAGGAAGGAGGTAGAATTTTTGTGGGGATCTAAGCAGCAGGATGCTTTCGAAAGTGTCAAGCTTGATATGGTGTCAGCACCTACTTTAAGGCCTTTTTGTTTGAATAAACTTTGCATTTTGACAGTAGATGCCAGCCTTTATGGGTTAGGTTGTGTACTTTCACAACGTTCTGGGAAGGAAGATTGGAACGTTGCGTTTGCATCCAGGTCGTTGAATCAAACTGAAAGACGGTATGCTGTCATAGAAAAGGAATTGTTAGGATGTGTATGGGGCGTTGAGCATTTCCGGAATTACATTTGGGGTGCAAGATTCCTCATACGCACTGATCACAAACCATTGGTGAGCATTCTCTCACCTGGTGGAGGGTTAAATGCCACAGCTCGCATTGCAAGATTGATGTCACGTTTGCAAGAATATAGTTTTGACATTGAATACGTGCCTGGGAAGCTAAATGTAACTGCAGACTGTTTGTCTAGATTGCCATGTACAAGCTCTGGGGTTGAAGAGGATACAGAGGTGGTAACCAGTGTTTCTGAAATGTTTTCAGAGGAATACAAAGTTATATCAGAGGATATGTGGAAGAAGGGTATGGATGAGGATGATTGGCTATGTAAGGTCAGAGACTATGTGAGGTTGGGATGGCCTTCCAAAGAACGTATTCCTGCGGAGATCACACCATTTTACAACGTTGCTGATGATTTGGCCATTGAGGGAGATCTTTTGTTCAGAGCTGGGAAATGTATTCCACCGTTGGCTATAAGAAGTGTGATTTTACAAATGAGTCATGAATGTCATATGGGTATGTCTTCTATGAAAAGACTTACCAGGTCCAACTTCTGGTGGCCAGGGGTTGATAGAGTAGTGGATAAGTATGTCAGGGAATGTCCTGAGTGCATTGAGAGTGATAAATTGTGTAAGTGTGATCCTGCACCTTTAGTTCCTGTAAAGTGGCCAGATCATCCGTGGCAAAAGTTAGGAATTGATATAGCTGGTCCTTTCAATTTCGGATGACTCTATTTCTTCTATGACATCATTCTTTAACATATCATTCAGTGCATCACTTAATTCTTCTCTAAAAGGGAAATATGTACAGGGTTGGATTAAAAGGGAAATACCAATAAGTCAGATTATAACACATGGCGACACACAAGAATGTAGGTTTGCCATTGTTACTGTGGACTATCACTCAAAGTGGCCTGAGGTCAAGCTAGTGCCTCACCCGAATACTGAAAGTGTTATTCTATTTTTAAAAGAGATTTTTTCCAGAGAAGGTTCTCCGGAGTGTATTGTATCAGATAATGGGGTACAGTTCAAGTCCTCACTTATGTCAGAGTTTTTAAACACGTATGGCATTAAGCATTGTACAACAGCTCTCTATGAACCACAAGGTAATGGACTAGTGGAGAGATATAATAGAGTCCTCAAGGAAGATTTGATTTGGGCTCGCAAATCAGGAAGTCTGTGGAAAGATAAGTTGAGAGAGAAATTATGGTTATACCGTATTACACCTCATGCCACTACTGAAGTCTCTCCTTTCCGTTTACTAAAAGGTAGAGATCCTGTTTCGGGATTATGTCCTTGGTGGTTTAAGAAAAGTTGTAGTCAACAAGTGACTGATGTGAATATTAAGGATGTGGCTGGAAAAGTGGAGCTAAAACAAAACAAGTACAAATGCAATTATGATTCTAGGATGAAAGTTAGAGAACCAGAATTCATGGTTGGAGATGTTGTCAGGATTCGCAAACCAGGGTTCATTGCTAAAGGAGAGAGCAAATTTGGTAAGCCAATGAAAGTTATGCGAGTCTTTCATAATAGTGTTGTTACTCAAGATGGGAAAAGATGGAATGTTAGAAGAGTTTCAAAATGTGTACCATAGTTGATTTATACGTACGCATACTGATGTTTGAACATACAGCTTGTAAGGTTAATGTTTTTTCTTGCATACTGATGTTTGAACATACAGCTTGTAAGGTTAATGTTTTTTCTTCTTCTTTAAGGGGGGAAATGTGTTATATTCTGACTTATTGGTATTTCCCTTTTAATCCAACCCTGTACATATTTCCCTTTTAATAGAACCTTTGTTCTATGTTGCACATGCACACCATTCAAGAGGTTCCATTTAGAATTGTTATGATCTGAAAAGAAATACTGGGATTGTTAACTTGATGCTTGGAAGTACTGTGCTGCAGCTGAATAAATCCTGGACTCTTCAACATATCTTGGATTTCTCTTTATTTATTACAAAATCCCATGGCTAACGTCCATCTGCAAGCAATGTGGTGCAGAGCTTGAGCACTTAAGTTAGTGCCAATATTTGTTTAAGCTAATAGATTGGATCAATTCTCATGCCCAGTGTTTTATTACAGGCTTATTTCAGCTGAGACTTGAGCAAATCCACCCTCTTCCTTTTTTCACATTAAATTGCTCAATAAAAACAATTGTCTCCTCTGCCGCGACCTTGTTGTTCCTGCAGATAATGTTCTTCAGAAACATGGAAAATCTAATTATATCTCTTCAGGTCTGTGCTCTGCATCAGCTGCAATTGCAGAAGCACATCTTTTATCCACCTGGTTGGCCCACAGAGCCTTCTAGGATTCCTAGTCTTGTTTCACAGATTAAGAGTAATTATTAAACATGATGACTAGGTGCTTGAAGAAAGGGCGCGGGAGTACTGCAGCACCCACATAATAACCATGCTGGAGTTTGCAAACTGAATGACAAATACAAATGCCTTTATATTTTGTTTTTACTTGTCACATTTGCAGTGTGTTCAAAGATCGAGGTCATATGTCATCTTATGTCTTCTGACAAATTGATGCTTATTCTGTTAACATAAAGATTATTGTTTAGTTTTGTTTCTTGGCTGGAAAATGAGAGGACTTCTTAAACTGAACTATCTGACTCTCTTGCTAAGGGTAAATGGAATGTTAAAGGAAAGGCTGCAGGATGTCAGTTTTTTTACACACAACTCCCTCCCCCCTCAAACACAGCAGTGCAACAAGATCCAGACCCCAGGTCATTTGGTGCACAGAAGAACCCAGACTGATGGAATGCTACCGCACATAATTGGAGCGCAAATGGAGAATGAGCCACGACAATGGAGACAGTATTATGTTCAAATACACCCTATGATGCTACCATGAAATGATCCGACCACCAAACTCTCCACTCTGGCGGACCTCATTAATGCCAACACCAATAGAAACAAAAAAATCTTTGCTACTGTGAAAGTTTTCATCTCACCATCTGCCACCTCCAACTCAACCACCCTCTCGTGGTACCTCTGAAACAATCTCTCTCAATTGTTCAGCAACAAAATCACTGCCATTTACAGCAACTTTAGTCTGCAACCTGACAAACCTTGTCAAACATTTCCCAATCTTATCCAAAGAACCAACGCTAACCACATGGCCTGTCATCACCCCAGAATAAATCACTGCTACCATGAAGAGCATCCACTTAATGGCCCCATCAGACCCCTGTCCCCATTACTCCTACACAAGAGGACTGAAACTCATCAGCATCATGCTCACTCCCATTATGAATGCTTCCACCTCTTCTGCAACCTTCTTAGATGCTTGGAAATTCGCAACAGTCCTCCCATTGCTGAAGAAACCCTTTTCGTGCATTTGAACGCTCGCAAACCTCAGACAGATCTCCCTGCTACTATTCCCAGACAAGGTCCTAGACAAAATCATTAACAGACACTTCACAGAATACCTCAATGACCACCAACTCTTCTGCATCACTCAGTCTAGATTCATACCCAACCACAGCTTGGAACCTGCCCTCATTGATGCTATGGATGACATCCACATGACCCTGGACAGAAGAGACACATCGGACTCATCCTCCTGGACCTCTCTGCAGCCTTTGACAGTCTCCAACTGTACCCTCACCCATTGCCTATACAACATTGGAATACAAGGACATGCACTCTGATGGATCTGCTCATTCCTAACCAGAAGGACCCGTCGGACAGTCTGGCACCTTACACCTTGGACGCCTGAGACCTCATCTGTGGAGTTCCTCAAGGATCCTTCCTGAACCCAACCCTCTTCAATGCACACATGACCCCTCTAGCCAGCATCATCTGCTCTCACTACATTAGCGTTCTCTCCAGTGCCAATAACACGCAGCTCATTCTCTCCCTCACGGACAAGACGCCAAGTACACAGATCAAGTTCAACGCCCGCATGACTAAAATCGCTCTCTGGATGAAGACCAACTGTCTAATGCTAAACACCGACAAGTCCAAAATCATAATGTTTGGTGAGAGCACATTATAGTCGGATGCCACCTGGTGGCTAACAGAGCTAGGACCGACGCCAACCCCCAACACCCACGCCAAGAACCTCGGGATCATCACCCACAGCAAACTCAATATGACCATCCAAGTACATGCAATCAATGCCTCATTCTTCCACATCTTGAAGATGCTGAGGAAGATTTTCAAATGTCTCCTAATGAGTATCTGGAAAACTTTCACACATGCACGCTGGACTATGGGAACACTCTATATGTCAATATTAACAAAAAAACTCACCAGAAAGCTGCAGACTATTCAAAATTTGCTGGCCAAAATAACTGTCAACCTCCGACGCCGCACTCATAAAACACTACACTTGAAGGACACCACTGGCTCCCCATCGACAAACAAGCACAATTCAAATTCCTCACCCATACTTTGAAGGCACTACATAACACTGGCCCTGCATACCTCAACAATCGCATCTGCTTTCACAAACTTTCTAGACAGCTCCCTTCATCTGGCTTCCTACGTGAACAAATCCCACGTATACAGAAAACCAGATCTGGCAGATGAGCCTTCTCCTACATCATTCCTAAAGGATGACTACACAGAAAAGCCTCTTCCTCGCTTATTGACTACGGCAAGAAGTGAAAACCTGGCTTTTTGAGTAGTCCCATTAGGCCTTAGGCGTGGCTACACTCATAACTGCTCAGTGCCGTGATACCCTCCTGGGTGCTCTCTACTAATCTGCATCACATAACAACATAACATTTAAATACTTGTAAATGAACTACACAAATATTTCAAAATATATCAGCAGTTAGGACAGCACAAATTAAGTAAATGTTTTCGCTAATCCAGAAGAGTGGTGGAAACGAAGATTTTAAAAGGAGGAAAACAAATCAAGTCACTTTTATTTCCACATATTATTGTTTGTGCCCTCTATAGTTTTATCAGTAAGACTGCATCTCTGTGCAAATTTGGTGGCTGTTTTAATAGAAAACGTGTATGTCTGTAAATGACAGTGATCTCCCACACCATGCTTTGTTGAAACATTTGCAGCAGTGTGCTCCAAAATGGGGCACCAGCCACAAACCTCACCTTTACCACTTTCCTGCTGAATGGACATGACTTATTTGCCACACTTTTTCTTTTTTGTAATGCTTGGACTTCCGTTATGTAACATTATTTGCAGCACACCAACTCTGAAAATTGTTCCAGCTCCAGTGCAGGTGAGGCCGCCTCTGTAGGTCTTTGGCAAGTGCTCCGAAGGTTCTTTCACCTTACCACAGAGTGTGGCTTCATGGCAGAGGTTTCCAAATACAAGCTACAGTTCTGAGCATGGGCAGGCATAGACAGAGGAGTTCTGAAAGACTCTCAAGAAGTTCTAATCCACCACCACAGTCGGTTGACCTCACATATTTCAGTCCCAGTTCATCAGCAAGTGGAAACCCCTTTGAGGTGTTTTGAGCTTTATCAGCACCAATACCATTAGATTGCATTTGTGGCAAGAGGCTAAAGACGTGCTTGTGAAAGGAGCTAGAACTGTGTGTCAGTGTCAGGGTGCTATAGCCTTGTTTTAGAGGCAGGGCATGTCACTTGGGTGTGCATGGTAGGAAGCTGAAGCCTGCTTTTCAAGACTGCCACCTAGAGCTATGTGTCCACATGACACGGTTATGTAGCTTTGTGTTCATGGCAGGGCAATATAGAGTTGATAGAGCGCGCAGGTCACCCGGCTCAGAGTTTACCAGATTTTCACGCACTTGGGCCCATGACGTGATTACGAAATACAATTTTGCAAGTCGGGTGATTTTACACGCCACTATCAGTATTCTATGTGTGTTTCCTGTAACACTATTACCATAGCACCTGACTTACCACAGGTATTTTACTCCTCCTGATGGATCAGGAGCTTGAGAATAGGCGATAACACTTTAAATGAAACACTTTGTTTATTCACTCAACATTAGTTGTACTTTTCTGAATGACCACAGACACCTGAGGCGTTTTAAAAGTTTTATATAGTAATTTAAAGAGACAAGATTATGAGGCAAATACTGATAAAGACATCAATAAGCAGAACCAAAAAGATAAAATAGCTGTGTACAAGGGACAACACCATTTAGGGCAATGGAGATTTCTAAAGGGTACGGGTAACAGGGAACATGCTAGTCAGCTTAGACTTAAACTAGGGACGGCAAGTTCAAAACACATTAGTCAGTGAATTTCTATAGCCTACGAGGGATTCAAACCCTAATCTTATTCTATCTAACTTAGTCCTCAAACATTTAATATTGTTTACCACACTTTGATTAAGCCAAAACAGTGTCAAATAAGTCCTAAAGGAAAGGGGAAAAATTGGAACATGCTAACAAAACATTTTGCAAATGCATAAATGGAGAGAACAGAGAGAAAATATCATGGGCATAGAGGCTTTATTTAAGGAGCAGGACGGAAAAGATAGAAGACAGACGCCCACATATATATTTACCTAAGACGGGAATGAGGACTAACCCTGGCCACGGGTCAGCTTCGGGAAAGGACGAGGACAAGGACCCTCAAGGATTTAGGATGCCAGTAGGTGAGCAGGTACAGCTCACGGAAACCAGGACAGGATACCCCTCAGGTTTGGGTCAGGACTGGGCTCACCAAAGGGCACGACCAACCCCTACAGCTTTGGATGCAACGCCTGCGTTACCCCCTCACTGCACGGAATCCGCCAATAACCCCGATTGGGTTCTCAGGTCTCCCAGCAAAAGTGCTTCGCCAGCACTTAAGACTATTTCCACCCCTTGGAGTTTGTGGAAAATTCGGACAGAGCGCTCCGCAGCTCTCTGTATCAATCACCTATAGAGTCATGGGGTCGGTGACAGGTCTGCTATTCGGACAAGTCGGACAATTTTCCCTAACTGACTAGGCTAGTTATACCCTTCTGGGGTTCCCAGACCACCCACAAATGTTGCAAGTGACAGGGTCCCAACTTATGATTGGTCAGGGGAGGTGATTAGGTCACTATTACCTCCTAAATTCTACGTTCCCACAATGAATATGTAATTTTTCATACCCGCCCCCTGCATTCGTGTTCCCAGGCATAGGAATATGGAAAAACAATGGGTGTATACAGCAGACAGAAACAATGTAACAAAATTTAGGTAGATAGCAGCATCTTCTCCCAGGACCTAGGTAGGTTCCCAGGCGCATCTTGCTTCAGGAGCCAGCTGGCTGAGTTCTGCTTCTGCGCAGTGTGGGTTTTCCCTCATCACGTGACAGGGTCGGAACGGGTTTCAATATGGAGTAGGGTCCCTCACCAAGGCCCATGTGTGCGTGGTACATGAAAAGTAAGCGAAAACAAATTAATGACACGGAAAAACAAAATACACTGTACACCATGAAAATCTACTCTGTACCCCTTATTTCATAATAACTATAGCAATTAGTGATTATGCGGAAAATAGATAGAAATGCGAAGCAGCATATGCAAGCAAGGTGCATGGTTAGAAATAAGCGGCCATGTCAGCTACAATGCGCATGAGCGAGCTTCTCCCTCCAAATCTGCGAGTGCGTCACATTACATGGGTATGACCGACGCATGCGCAGACTGATTTTCTGCGAAGCAGCCATACAATAGCATGCAAGCGGTGTTACGATTAGTAAACACATATGCAAGCATCTCTGGGTCACCCGCGTGTGCCGAAAAAGTGTAATATTAATGACGAACAGGGTTGTTTATTACTATTACACGTTAACGAGGTTCATGAGAAGAGCAAGTCGCTTCATGTGCGAATTCTCACTCCATCAATCCCCTCTTTGATGATATTTACTATCATCACTACTACTGGAAACAGATGCCAACTTCAATTTTCTCACATTTCACTCATTTCTATCTCAACAAATTTATTGTTAAGACGTTTTTCAGAAGTTTTACTGGGATGGGATTCTTTAGCCTTTTTATAGATCTGGTTCCTTAATTCTTCTAATTCAAGTTCATCCACATTCCGTTTCATTCCCCTCCTATTTACAGTGTACTTCTTTCTGCATTTTTGACATTTGCAACAAATTATGATGATAAACACAATCAGACTTATTCCAGCTATTGGCATCAGTATCTTTCCTACCAGACTACGGCCTATGTTAGTGAACCAACTACCTACAGAAGAGAGACCATCAGTCAGTCTTCTCCAGGCACTATCAACCTCCAATGGTTTAAGTTCTTTTTCCAAATTAGTTATGTTTTGCACATATTTCTTAATTTCTACGCTTTTATCTGGAATGTAAGTGCAACAATGTTGCGCCTTCAACATTCTACAGACCCCGCCCTCTTTTGCCAATAAGGTATCAAGAGCAAGGCGATTTTGTAAAACCATTGATCTGATCGCAACCATTTCAGTATTGACCAGCAGGAATCCAGCAGCAGTGTCAGTTGATAACCGATCTACTACTGTAGACAATTTGCAGATACGGTGAGTATTCAGAACTACCCCCATTCCAGTTATCAGTGCACTAAAAATATCACCTATAATCTCTCCTACACTCTCACGTCTACTACGCACTAAACCATTAGTGTCTTCATTGCTTCCAGCAGCGTTATTCACATGGTATATTTTCGGGAAGACAATGCCAAAGTAGCAGCTTCCATACCAGTGATCCGGCAATTTGAAATAAGCCTTGTTTCCACATATATAATAAATTCCGGGAAACACAGGTTCTGACCCATTTTTGAAACCCCAACCTCCAATTACCTTGTAATTATGTTCGCATTCGCTGGAACCGATGAATACATTGTTATAGTAACTAGTCTTCTCTCCATGAAGACAGAGTTTCCCTTTCCGTTCAAAATCCAACAACAGCGCAGGATTAGCATCGCCATTTGAGGTGCCCTCCATGTTTTCAGCCCATTTGGGAGTTTTCTGTTTCTTATCATCGGCCTTTCTTTGGAAACTCTCCCTTCTCTTTTCTGCCATTTTCAAGAACATCTTTTCTTGCTCATGTAATGAACAAGTCAAATTATCTCTGCGAGCTTCATTTAAATCTATGTCACCTATAGTCAGGAAGTATTCTCCCATGTAACGGGTCACCTCGCTTCTGACATGCACAATATTCAGGTGCCCCCGAACAGGCAGTTCAGAAAAAATCACGCCAGTGTTTGAATAATAGTACTGTAAAGTGCTTCTATAAAATAAGCTTGCTAATATACTACAGGAAATGCCATAGGTCAGGGGTAAATGGTGATAGGTCACGCCTTCAGCTACAGAAGTAGGTAGCTTCATGCAGACATAACAATCTTCTATTTCCATAGCTTCTACGTAATGCACTAAAAGATTTGCAAAGACATTTAAATGTGATCGGTTTTTCATGTGATGAAAATGTATTCCTTCCTCATCTGGTGCTTCTAAGTCATGTCGTGTTTGTCTCAGGCTGACTGAGTTGTCACGTCTTTCTACACTTTGTGGTGTTTTTTCCGTATGTACAACTTCTGGATCTGGGGTCATCGGTTTAGTAGGGTACAGGTTAGTATCCTTACTTATCATAAAGGGTATAAAGACTGTTAGTCCTATCCATATTACTATGACTATAGCTACACTGCATAAGCATATCTTACAGCAAGTTTTGCAACAATTCCCTTTCGGTCTTCCATTTACATTTGAATCAGACATTTTGCTTTCAGGTGGCTTCTCAACCCCTCTTTGGTTCTTTTTCAAGAGGTACACACAGTTTCACCTTTCAGGGTGGGTCTTCTACCTCAGAGCTCTGATCCTCAATCGAATCGTGATCGCTTCCGTCACTTTCTTCCGGATCGTCAATCTCTTCCAACACCAAAAAGGTCCATTCAGGGCTCCGATAGTTTTTGTTTAGCTTTTCGTTCTGGTACTGCGTCTATTTTGCTGAGCTCCGTCTCTTTGTCTTTCACTAGCAGC
Organism: Lissotriton vulgaris; assembly: GCF_964263255.1. Lineage (NCBI taxonomy): Eukaryota > Metazoa > Chordata > Amphibia > Caudata > Salamandridae > Lissotriton > Lissotriton vulgaris. The sequence goes on from NC_141693.1 coordinate 261,102,664, forward strand.
TCTTTTTCGGTCTTCTAGTTTTTCTTCTACAGTTTTCAGTCTTAGTTTCAGTCTCTTTATATATTTTGGTCTCTCCTTTTTCTTGAGCCTTTTTGTGGTCGAGGATACTTGGCCTTCCTCGTGAACCCTCTTGTTTTCACTCCGTTGTGGCACTATTGCATTGGCACTGTCTTGTTCTTTTCCTGTCTGACTAGGTCCAGGTCTTTCATCTGTTTCTTCTGCCTGGCTTCTAAGCTGGCCTTGTTCAGGTAGGTTCTGTATTGGATCTTTGCTTTCAACCAGTTTGGACTCTGGTTCCTGAACACGTTCGTCTATTTCTATCTGTTCCTGTTCATGCACTTCGACCCCTTGATTTTCTTCCGCATGAACTTCAGCTTTAATTACTATCTGTCCCTTTCCAGTTTCTGGAGTCTCTGGAGGAGTGTCTATGACTTGGTCTGTCCCTACTTGGCCTATTTCCTGATCAGGTCTGATGTGATTCTCGATAACCTGACCCTCTTCTTCTAGTCCTGTCTCACCCTCACTATCCCACTCTCTATCTAGGTAGGAGTATTTTCTGGTTCTTATTGGATCAAGAATCAGGTCGTCTGCTGGAAACCACTCGTCTTGGCTGGTGCTCTGTAGTATTACGTCGGCTAGATCTGGACCCTCGTCTGGAGTCTCTTCAGCTGCACCACCTTCAGCCTCAGCCGGCTCTTCCTTTGTTACCTTCTTGGTGTGGCTGGCATGAATCCACTTCGGTACTCCAGCACACTTTACAGCAGTGGTAGTTACAAGGATCACTTGCCTCTTTTTCCCCCACTTTGGTCCAAGGCAACTCTTCCGGGTGTGTTTCTTCAACACCACCCAATCTCCAGGTTTTAGTTTATGGGCTGGAGAGGTTGGCCATTCATCAGCAGTCTCTCCAATCTGGTGAGAGATAAAACGCACTTGGTCACCCAGCTGCCTGCAGTATTCTAGCACCAAATCATCAGAAATACTCAGCAGTTTGTGTCCAGGTACCCATGCCTGTCGCATCACTCTTCCCATTAGTACTTCATGGGGGCTCAGGCCTGTCTTTCGGTTCGGGATGCTCCTCAATCCCATCAAGACAAGAGGCAAAGCTTCTATCCAGTTCAATTTAGTGGTATCACACATTTTTGCCAATCTTGATTTTATAGTGCCATTTATTTGTTCCACTATTCCAGAAGCCTCTGGACGATATGCACAGTGCAGTCTAGGCTCAATCTTGAACGCTGCATAGAGCTCTTTTAGGACTTCGCTGGCAAAGTGCCCACCCCTGTCTGTTTCAATGGTCTCTGGAAATCCGAATCTAGGTATTAGCTCTCTGAGTAACAATTTAGCTGTAATGGCATCGTTTTTCTTGGCTTCCACCCACCTTGAGAATAGGCAAACTATTACCAGGACATATCTGTATCCTCTACACATGGGCAACTGTATAAAATCTGCCTGTAATCTGACAAAGGGGCCTTCTGCCTTTCCAATCGTGCTTTGCTCTACCACCGTCCTCTTTCCTGCATTGAACTGTTGACACACTAGGCACCTCTGGAAGAGCATCTCCGCGATATTCCTGAACTTTGAATTGTAGAACACCTTATCAAACACACGGCACATTGCATCCCTTCCAATATGGGTATCTCCATGAATCATCCGAACCATTGGGTCAGCCACACAGTCTGGCAATACAGGCACACCGGAGTTATTCACCATGATACCATCCCTTTCCCTGAGCTGACATTCCTCAGTCTCCCATCTGAGCTTTTCATCGTCATCTGCTGCCTGCTGCAACTCTCTCAGTTCCTTCCAGGTAGATACATTCTCAAACACCATAAGTTGGCAGCTGTTTCCGCCCCCCCATAATTGGATTTTCAGGGACATTTTATATCGGGCACAGTATTGGGCAATTTGGTCAGCATATCTATTTCCGGCTGTCACTTCATCATTTCCAGATTTGTGAGCAGCACATTTGACTACTGCCAATTCTTTGGGCAATTGGATTGCTTCTAATAGGGTTTGCACCACCTTTCCATTTCTGATGGGGGTACCTGAGGAAGTCATGAATTCTCTTTATAGCCATAATTGGCCGAAGTCATGAACAACCCCGTAACCATATTGACTGTCAGTGTATACGGTTACTCGTTTGCTTTTCCCATGTTTGCAAGCTCTGGCCAATGCGATGAGCTCGGCCACTTGGGCGGATTTGACTTCACTCAAATAAGATGCCTCTAGGGTGGTTTCCAGAGTGACTACAGCATAGGCAGCACTTAACCCACCGTCCTCATGTCTCAAGCAGGAGCCATCCACAAACATCACTAAGTCAGCAATGGATAGGGCTGTTTCCTTTATATCAGGACGAGGTTTTGTACTAAATTCAGTTAGGCCAATGCAATTATGTTCAATTTCACCTTCTAATTCTGCATTTTGGGAAAGGGGTAACAGTGTTGCAGGGTTCAAAATATTGCATCTGGAAATTATCACATTTTCTGCACCAATAAGAATTCTCTCATACTTAGTCAGCCGACTAGGAGTGAGATACTGGGTTTTGGTTCGGGTTAGCAGGATCACCACTGAGTGTGGAACATAAACCGTTACAGGATGTCCCATGACAATGTTTTCGCTCTGTTCTAGACTCGTGCATGTGGCAGCTACTGCCTTCAGGCACCCCGGAAGCCCAGCAGCCACTGGGTCCAGAGTGGCTGAAAAGTAGGCTACAGGACGTCTAGTCAGACCATGCTCCTGGGTTAGGACTGAGAGTGCACAATTGTCTCGTGTATCGCAGAATAACTCAAAGTTCTTGGAGTAATCAGGCATGCCCAGTGCAGGAGCAGAGCACAGACAGTTTCGCAATTTTATCCAAGCTGTCATGCTTTCATCATCCCAACTAACTGGATCGTCTGCCCCTTTCTTGGTCATTTTTATCAGGGGTTTGGCTAGAACAGCAAATCCCACAATCCACTGTCTGCAGTATCCCACTACTCCCAGGAACATTCTGACTTCCTTCTGGGTTCTGGGCAATTCCATGTCTCGAATTATTCTGATTCTTTCTGAAGTGACTCTTCTGATTCCTTTCTCTATTTGGTGTCCTAGATATTTTACTGAAGTCTTACAAAACTGCAATTTGTCAGGGGATACTTTGTGTCCTCCTCTGCCCAAATGATTCAACAAGGCAATGGTATCAGTGACACAGTCGCTTTGACTTTTAGACGCCACTAGAAGGTCGTCTATGCACTGAACCAGGACAGACTTCTTTGGTAGGACTAAAGATTCAAGGCATCCTTTTAGGATCTGATTAAAGATTGAAGGGCTTTCTGTGTACCCCTGGGGGACGCGATTCCAGACATAGACGTGACTGTCAAACTCAAATGAGAAAAGAAATTTGCTGTCCGGATGCAATGGGATGGAAAAGAATGTGTGGCACAGATCTATGACAGTGAACCACTCTGCATTCCAGGGAATCTGATACAGGATCACAGCAGGGTTTGGCACAATGGGACAACAAGGTACAACAATCTGGTTCACCTTTCTCAAGTCCTGCACTACCCTGTACTTTCCGCTAGGCTTTTTAATTCCGATTATGGGTGAATTACAAGGACTGCTCAATACTTCCTGAATTATGTTTGCTTCCAACAATCTGTTTATTTCAAGTGCAACTCCAGCTTTCACTTCCGCACTCATTTTATACTGTCTAGTTTTCGGGTAGGTTGCATTGGGTTTAATGGCTATTCTGACTGGGTCTACGTTTGCCATTAATCCTACATCTCTCCCGGTGAAATCCCATACCTCTGGTTTCACCCTTTGCTGGAGTTCTTCAGGTAAGTCGTGAATGGTTAGAGTTTTGACTGCTGTATCAGGCCTTAACAACATTAGCTTGTACAGGCCATCTTCATCTGGGGTCTGAATTTCAACACCCTTTGGTGTGCAAAAGATGGTACAGTTCATTTTGCACAACAAATCACGTCCCAGTAAATTTACAAACCTGTGCATCTCTTTGAAATTTCCTATAGAAATCTCCATGGGTTCAGTTACAGGAGTGCTAATTATCTGATTTGATACGCCCACTACTTGGATTGTTTCTCCCGAGAGGGGTAGGTTAGGAACGTCCGCTGTTCTCACAGTCGAACGGGTAGCGCCAGTGTCCAACAGAAAGGTGACATCATTTCCTTCAACCTTTCCTTCAATGTATGGCCCTGACTGGTCTACCGGTAGGGATGCACCAAGCACGCACTCCCCTTCCTCCCCCCTCAGGCCCCGTCAGTATGGTTCATCACAGAGGAATGTATCGTTTAACAGGAACTGTGAGGCTGCCTGATTTCTCTCATGCTGTCCTTCCCACACTTCAACCCTCTCATTCTGTTGGGCCTGATTCTTATAATTCGGTCTAGGAGCTCTAGGCAATGGAGGTGGATTTACCTGTTGCGGGTTCTTTCGTGGCCCCTCTTTCTGCACCTGTGGATTTAAACCATTTATGGGGGCATTACCAGCTTGTAAATGTGGACACTCATCTCTCCAGTGCCCTATCTGCCCGCACCCGTGACAGGGAAACTTCTTTTTAGCCTCTTCTTTACTCATTTTTACTCGAGGTTTCCCTCCCCCTCCAGAGTTAGTATTTGGAGTATTGCTATTCATTTTACTTAACTGTTTCTCTTGTTGCTCAGCCAATTTTACCTGTGTCCACATTACCTTCTCCTTCAGTGCCTTCTTTTTGTTCTCCATTTCATCCTCACAGTACTTAGCATACTTGAGGACATCGTCTATGGGCTTTCCCTGCCAACATATTTTATTATCTCTGATCCACTGGGATATCTCTGGTTTCAACCCCAGCACGAATCGATAAATGAAATGAGTCATGTCTTTCATTTCAATATTATCGATGCCACTGTAGGTCTTGAATACCTGCAATAGCCTCTCGTAATATGAATGGACCGTTTCATTATGGTCCTGGGTAGTTCTGTCTATTCGGGTCCAATCAGTTTCCTTTGCTGGCACCTTTCTTTTCAGAAATTGTATGACTTGATCATATTTTCTCATTACCTCTGGGTTAGGGGCTCCAGTTTGAGGGTCCCTTGGTAATTCTTCACTGGGCCAATCAACGTCTATTTTACAGTCAGTCCATAAATCTACTGGAACTACAATGTCAAAGAACCCATCCAGGTCTTTCAAGAGGCATTTCTGAACCTTCACAAACCTCTCCACCTGTCTATACCACTCCACTGGCTTCTCCCTTAATTTTGGGAAATCGTTGGTAAATGACACAATGTCATGTCAGGACCACGGGACATGTACATATTTCCCACCTGGCACTTCCCTCATGGGATACAGTTTTTCTGCTTGACCTACCTCTTTTAGCACAAACTCAGAAGCTTTTGGTTTTGCCCTACTCTCTTCCTTTTTCTTTGCCCACCTAGTTTTCCACTTGTCCAGATCTCCCCATTTCTGCAGGACATTCAACAATTCTTTTATCTGAGTTCTCTTTCCTGACACATTCATGTTTTCTAAATCCTTGTCTGAAAATTCTGCCCTATACGGTTTCTGCAGGACTTTTGATCGACTTACATCAATCCCCATGTCTACAGCCGCGTCCATTAGTTTTTCATGGAGTACTCTAGTATTTCGGGTAAGGCTTTTGCTGATAAACAGCAACTCTTCTTCGCTAAGGGTGTTTAATCTGTCTAACCCCACATTCCCTGCCATTAGCTCCTCTATCTCTATTCTTAACCTGTAAATATCCAAAGGTTTGGGCGGGGAAGTTTCTCGATCCATTTCTTTAGTCCATCTATCTAGTTCTTCTGGAGTCACCACTGTGGCACTCCGGATTCCTGATGTAGTTTCGATTAGGAGCTCCTTGGCCTTGGTTTGACTCCCTGACCGAGATCCACTGGTACTTGGCTCTCTTATGGGCAGATCCATTAGGGAGATTACAGACTCGTATTCGCTAGCGTGGCTATCTACGACAAGTGGCTCCTTTCTGGGGGGAGCTGGCATCGGAGTAAGGACAGGAGTTTTAGGACTAGCCTGCCTATCCCCATAAAGGGGTATAGCAGGACTAATAGTTACAGGAATCTTCAGGGCATCAGGACTGGGATGTATCTGAGCTATACTTTGAATCAGTTCATTTCTTTGCTTAATCAGGACGTCTCTTTCCCTCTCCTGCAAAACTCTCTCTGACGAGTTATCATGCAGTATTTGAGGCACCAAAGGAGGGTATATATTCGGGGCAGTAGGGATGGCTGACCCTGGTCTATCCTCACCAAAAGGTCGGTAATTTGGGACTGCTGTACTAGGTCTGCAAAACTCATCACTATTCCTTGATTTACTACAAATACCAGCTATGTCTGTCTCGCTTGCCCTCCTACTCCTGGCGTGGTGAAGAAAAGGATTTTTCGAACTTAATGTTCCTGAAGCTTCAGCATAAGGAGGTGGATTTTTCATCAATAAATCCTCCAGATATTCGTCCTCTGAGTCCCCCATGGCCATTAAAGGTCGACTTTTCTCTGTCTCTTTCCCACCTGCTTGTTCAGTTACCCCAAACATCGGAAACAGTCCCTCAACCATCATATTCTGTCTCCACTGCTTCATCTTCTGCTCCTTTGTCTCCCGATGTAATTTAGGATACCACTTGCTTACTCCCTTATCCATGCGGGGTCTATCTTGCTCTAGAGCCTCAATTTCCCATTCCTCTAAAGCTTCATACTGCGTTAGTCTGGGTCGGGGGTGCAATTCATTCATTCGGGTTCTCAAATTAAACAGGATTCTACCATTAAAAGTACCATCGAGGGGGGAAAGCTAGGACTCCATCATCTTCCGTGTACTTTACCCAATGTTATAACCACACACAGGTATGGTCCCCCTTGTCAAACATCATGAATGAGGCGGGAGTATTAGGAGGGGGAATGATTACTCCCTCTCTAGTTCGAATGGGCTTGTCTTTCTTAAAATAATTCTTTATCTTTTCGGCAAAAGACATTTTTCTCTTAACTCCGTACATATTGTGAGGTCTACCTCTGCTCATCGATTCCTTATGACAACCTAGATTCCTTGGATCAGGCAAAAATTCAGGATACCACATACACCTCTCGTAACAGCCTACCAGCTCGGTTCGGAAAATTTTGTTTACCTTTGTGCTTCCAATGCTAGTGCGTCTTTCAATTTACAACAACCAATCAGTACTGAGATTTCAAACTCTGTCAGCCAATGGGTGCGCGACCCCTTCGTGAGACGCGGTCTCACTCTGCGGCGCTCACCCCTCCCTTACAACTCTACCTTCGCCACACACCCGCTGGCTCAACCAATACCAGCGCGGCACGAAGTGACGTCAGCGCAACCTTGCGACCGACTCCCTCCTTTACAAGGTAACGGAAACTTTGAATTTTTCCTAAAGTGCGAGTGCAGATTTTAGTTAACAACGTGAAACGACTGCCACTGTGCCTAAGGGTTTTAGAAAAGAAAAGAGTCTTTCTTTTACTGCAAGTAAACCACTTTTGTCTACTTTTCATTCACAATGGATAGATCCCTTCCGCCTATCCTTTTCACACAAGCAATAGAGAACCTGCTACTCTTTTGACTAATCTACTTCTTTCCGGGATATATACTAAGTCAATTTTCACCAATGTCCTCCCTTGCTGCCACTCAAGCTCCAAAAACCTATTACTCCTGCCGTCTGTGACCCTTACTAGGTGATATCACAACGAGAGTTTTACCACGGTTTTGGTAGCTAACATTTACACTTCAAATAAAGAGAAGGAAAAACCTGTTTAGTGCTTCCAGTTCTACCTAACCATGCACTAACCTTTCCCTTGACCAGTGACCTTACAGCCAAGTGGATTCTACTCACCACTTGCTATTTCTTTTCCCCGGGGATCCCCACAACATAAAACACTTACTCACAATGGGTTAGTAATATACTCAATATTCATGAAATACAATAAACATATTCTATGACATTTAAATGGAATTACAATTCTTTTTATAGCAGCATACACATTTTAGCAGCACATTTTATTTTCACGGTTCAACAGTAACTATCTTATCTACCTATCCTAACTAGTCCTAACCATCTTACTGCTACCAGAAAATACTGATAGAGCGCGCAGGTCACCCGGCTCAGAGTTTACCAGATTTTCACGCACTTGGGCCCATGACGTGATTACGAAATACAATTTTGCAAGTCGGGTGATTTTACACGCCACTATCAGTATTCTATGTGTGTTTCCTGTAACACTATTACCATAGCACCTGACTTACCACAGGTATTTTACTCCTCCTGATGAAACAGGAGCTTGAGAATAGGCGATAACACTTTAAATGAAACACTTTGTTTATTCACTCAACATTAGTTGTACTTTTCTGAATGACCACAGACACCTGAGGCGTTTTAAAAGTTTTATGTAGTAATTTAAAGAGACAAGATTATGAGGCAAATACTAATAAAGACATCAATAAGCAGAACCAAAAAGATAAAATAGCTGTGTACAAGGGACAACACCATTTAGGGCAATGGAGATTTCTAAAGGGTACGGGTAACAGGGAACATGCTAGTCAGCTTAGACTTAAACTAGGGACGGCAAGTTCAAAACACATTAGTCAGTGAATTTCTATAGCCTACGAGGGATTCAAACCCTAATCTTATTCTATCTAACTTAGTCCTCAAACATTTAATATTGTTTACCACACTTTGATTAAGCCAAAACAGTGTCAAATAAGTCCTAAAGGAAAGGGGAAAAATTGGAACATGCTAACAAAACATTTTGCAAATGCATAAATGGAGAGAACAGAGAGAAAATATCATGGGCATAGAGGCTTTATTTAAGGAGCAGGACGGAAAAGATAGAAGACAGACGCCCACATATATATTTACCTAAGACGGGAATGAGGACTAACCCTGGCCACGGGTCAGCTTCGGGAAAGGACGAGGACAAGGACCCTCAAGGATTTAGGATGCCAGTAGGTGAGCAGGTACAGCTCACGGAAACCAGGACAGGATACCCCTCAGGTTTGGGTCAGGACTGGGCTCACCAAAGGGCACGACCAACCCCTACAGCTTCGGATGCAACGCCTGCGTTACCCCCTCACTGCACGGAATCCGCCAATAACCCCGATTGGGTTCTCAGGTCTCCCAGCAAAAGTGCTTCGCCAGCACTTAAGACTATTTCCACCCCTTGGAGTTTGTGGAAAATTCAGACAGAGCGCTCCGCAGCTCTCTGTATCAATCACCTATAGAGTCGTGGGGTCGGTGACAGGTCTGCTATTCGGACAAGTCGGACAATTTTCCCTAACTGACTAGGCTAGTTATACCCTTCTGGGGTTCCCAGACCACCCACAAATGTTGCAAGTGACAGGGTCCCAACTTATGATTGGTCAGGGGAGGTGATTAGGTCACTATTACCTCCTAAATTCTACGTTCCCACAATGAATATGTAATTTTTCATACCCGCCCCCTGCATTCGTGTTCCCAGGCATAGGAATATGGAAAAACAATGGGTGTATACAGCAGACAGAAACAATGTAACAAAATTTAGGTAGATAGCAGCATCTTCTCCCAGGACCTAGGTAGGTTCCCAGGCGCATCTTGCTTCAGGAGCCAGCTGGCTGAGTTCTGCTTCTGCGCAGTGTGGGTTTTCCCTCATCACGTGACCGGGTCGGAACGGGTTTCAATATGGAGTAGGGTCCCTCACCCAGGCCCATGTTTGCGTGGTACATGAAAAGTAAGCGAAAACAAATTAATGACACGGAAAAACAAAATACACTGTACACCATGAAAATCTACTCTGTACCCCTTATTTCATAATAACTATAGCAATTAGTGATTATGCGGAAAATAGATAGAAATGCAAAGCAGCATATGCAAGCAAGGTGCATGGTTAGAAATAAGCGGCCATGTCAGCTACAATGCGCATGAGCGAGCTTCTCCCTCCAAATCTGCGAGTGCGTCACATCACATGGGTATGACCGACGCATGCGCAGACTGATTTTCTGCGAAGCGGCCATACAATAGTATGCAAGCGGTGTTACGATTAGTAAACACATATGCAAGCATCTCTGGGTCACCCGCGTGTGCCGAAAAAGTGTAATATTAATGACGAACAGGGTTGTTTAATACTATTACACGTTAATGAGGTTCATGAGAAGAGCAAGTCGCTTCATGTGCGAATTCTCACTCCATCAGAGTTGTGTGCACGATAGGACTATGAAGTTGTGTGTTCACTGTAGGTTGCGATCATTTTTAGTGATCGTGGCAGGGAGCACAAGCTGTGTGTTTTTGGCATGTGCTAGAGCCTTGCCTTCTGGGAACAGCACTAGAAACTCTGTGTTTATGTCTGGGATCAAAGAATGGTAGAGGGCATCATGCCAGGGCCCTTCTGCTATGTGACAAGGCCTGGGTATGACTGAGTGCTACTTAGCAGGGCTAATGTTGTCCTGGCAGGACCAGGAGCATGACAGAGTTCATAATCACAGCAGGGTCCATGGTATGGTGCAACTTTACCATGACAGAGCGTTGAGTTTTCCAGAGCTCTTAATCGCAGATCAGAGTAAGGCATAGCTCTTCTTTAAGATGAGATCCAGGGTCTGACAGAGCTCTTCATACTTAGAAGTAACGCATAGCTCTTTAGGGTAGGATCCGGGGTATGACAGAGCTCTTCATGTAATTGCATAAGGAAGACATAGCTCTTTAGGATAGGATCCAGGGTATGACAGAGCTCTTATGTAATGGCATAAGTAAGACATACCTCTTTAGGGTAGGATCCAGGGTATGACAGAGCTCTTCGAGGAATGGCATAAGTAACGCATACCTCTTTAGGGGAGGATCCAGGGTATAACAGAGCTCTTCATGTAATGGGATAAGTAAGACATAGCTCTTTAGGGTAGGATCAGGGGTATGAAAGAGCTTTTCGAGGAATGGCATAAGTAACGCATGGCTCTTTAGGGTAGGATCCAGGGTATGACAGAGCTCTTCATGTAATGGCATAAGTAAGACATACCTCTTTAGGGGAGGATCCAGGGTATGACAGAGCTCTTCATGTAATGGCATAAGTAAGACATAGCTCTTTAGGGTAGGATCCGGGGTATGAAAGAGCTTTTCGAGGAATGGCATAAGTAACGCATAGATCTTTAGGGTAGGATCCAGGGTATGACAGAGCTCTTCATGTAATGGCATAAGTAAGACATACCTCTTTATGGGAGGATCCAGGGTATGACAGAGCTCTTCATGTAATGGAATAAGTAAGACATAGCTCTTTAGGGTAGGATCCAGGGTATGAAAGAGCTCTTCGAGGAATGGCATAAGTAACGCATAGCTCTTTAGGGTAGGATCCAGGGTATGACAGAGCTCTTCATGTAATGGCATAATTAAGACATACCTCTTTAGGGGAGGATCCAGGGTATGACAGAGCTCTTTGTGGAATGGCCAGCAGTAAGATATAGCTCTTTAAGCGGGATCCAGGATATGTCAGAGCTCTTCATGGAATGACCAGAAATATGGCATACCTCTTTAGGGTGTGATCTAGATTACGGCAGAGCACTGCATGGAATGGCTGAAGTAAGGTATAGCTGTTTAGGGCGCGATCCAGGGTATGGCAGAGCTATATATAGCATGGACAGACATTAGACATAGCTCTTCTTTAGAGCAGGATCCAGGATATGCCAGAGCTCTTCGTGGAATGGCCAAACGTTAGGCATACCTCTTTAGTGTGGGCTCCAAGTTCAAGTAGAGCACTGCATTGAATGGCTAGAAGTAAGGTATAGCTCTTTAGGGTGGGATCCAGGTTATAATAGAGCTATTTAAGGCATGAGCAGATGTAAGACATAGCTGTTCTTTAGGGTGGGATCCAGGATATGTAAAAGCTCTTCATGGAATGGTCAGAAGTAAGCTTAGGGTGGGATCAAAGGTACGGCAGAGGACTGTATGGCATATCCAGATGTAAACATAGCTGTTGTTTAGGGTGAGATCTAGGGTAGGGTAGAGCTCTTCATGACATGGCCAGAAGTAGGGCAGAGCGAATTTCACTGGCATATTCACAGTGTGTGTTGCAGGGTAACTTAAGAATAAAGAAAAAGACAGACTCTTTTTGGCATTGGAAAAACAGCTCTTTTCTGTCGCGACAGGGAGAGTGGTTAGTCCACACCAGTAAACAGCCGGTCTCAATCTGCTGTTTCACAGGCAGCTACTTTTATACAGAGTTAAACAATACTTGTTGCCCCTATGAACCTAAACTGTAACCTAATTCACTACACATCCTTTACTGCAGGTCTAACAATGCTTAACAAACTAAGTATTCTACTTTCGAATGTGTGTGCATTTGAGTTGAATGCATATTTGTCTGTGTGTGTGCTTTATCATTATGCCTCTAAGGCCTCTTATCATATTCCGTGTTTTTGGCTAATTCGATCTCCTGCTCCTATTGTTTAATCAGTTTCCACTCAATTTGAAAACATATAATATGTGCTGGCAGGCCTGTGTGCAAAGGTCATAAATTCTTTTATGCTTGCTAAACACATGTTTTCCTTTAACTATTACCTTAAAGGTCATGCACTCTGTTCTGGAGTAAATTCTTCACCTCTGCCTCATCAGCATGAGCTTTTTGGCCTGCATTGATCTTTCACCACATATGGCTGAGTGACGCTCTCTGATGATGTTTGCTGTTGCGCCGCGTTTTTACATTTCACATAACATTCCCCCAACTAGTTGATATTTCAACTACTGGCTCTAAACCTTGGTCTACACTTGACCCTAAGTGATATATGTTGCCCTGGGAATCTACTACTTGTGTTGGTCTCCTAACTGGGAACATCCCTCCTGTCTTTGTACCTATCATTTTACAACATGCTAGGACTAATCGTATAACACAATAAAATGTTAGTAGAGCCACATTAGTTGCCAACAAGGCTCTCAACAATCCCGACATCCAGGATGACAGTAATGACAACCACCCACTGAACCAAATATCTGGAGCTCCTCCTTCATCTACCATTTTCTTCTGTAGATTGTGTAAAGTCTGTATAGCCTCTTACAAAGTTCCATTGTCTGTATCGTTTGCTAGAATAGAAGTACTGCAAGCAGTTCCTATCTTGGCACATACCCCTCCTTGCATGGCTGTAATAAGTCAAGTACATAACAGTGCTGCATTATCACCATTCTCATACCACGCATCACTTTATGGCATTAAATCCATCCTTTGTAGTATTGATGCACTTGAGCGACTCCCATCGAGTTATCTGCAGCCATCGAGCAGTTGCCTTAGCCTGAACAAATGGTAGAATGAGTCCACAGAACAACTGCACATCATTAAATATTAAACATCAAACAACCAATACTCTTGAGGATTATCATTCCAAGTGCTGATGCCATAATACTCTACAGTTCTCTTTTTTTCGATGATGATGATGTAAAAAAGTTGATGGACAGCTCAGGGGGTGCTCATGTAAACTTTATATATTATTTCCATGAATTACCAAGACAGGGGCATGCAAGGTGACCAAGGAGCCAACAGTAGTCCATGAGACTGCATGTCGGTGTTGTCTATTGTGGTTCCACAACCAATACTGTGCCCTACATTAATGGTGCCATTTCCCCTGAAATATAAAGAAACAGAAGTTAATCTCATGACTGTCTGAGGGCTTACTGAACTATCTATCCGAGTGTAACATGCAGCGTTTTCGTTCCAGATATGCTAATCCTGACTAACATCAGCACCATTCCTTAACGACACGACCCTACAGGAAAATTAAATTTCAGAATGCCATTGATCATGGGCAAAAACTGATCCAGTGGCTCTAAATCCATCCCACTCTGTGATAACGTTGGGATCTTAGGTCAGCAAATGAGGGAAGTAAGCAGTCCCAAGCCTCCGGGGACCTCCGTTGCAGAGCTGCAGATAAGTGTGTGTGTGTTCTTTTAAAATTAATGTTTGGTGTGTGCATGTATGTATGAACGTTTGGTAATGAGTGTTGTGAATGGATGTGTTTGTGTGTGTGTGTGTGTGTGTGTGTGTGTGTGCATGTGAATTCATGGCTATGAGTGTGTATGTGTATGTGTGAGTGTGCATGTGAGTCCCACCACTGGGCGGCTGGTGAGTTTAGGAGGCAGGGGCAAATGGGGCACAGACGCACATGCATACACACACAAACACATCCATTCATATCACTCATTTGTCAGTAATTCTTTATTCGATAGTTTAAAAAACATCAAAAAAGGACACATATCAACAGTTTTAAAAAGAGAGAATTACATTAAAATGATTTTCCAATTCATTAAATCAGTATAAAAACCATAATCATTCACATCACTCATTACCAAACAGTCATACATACATGCACACACGCACCAAACATTAATTTATAAAAAAAACACACACACACTTACTTGCAGCTCTGCCTCAGAGGTCCCAGGAGGCTTGGGACTTCTGTCTTCCCTCATTGGCTGACCTAAGATAAACCAATGAGGGAAGGCAGCAGTTCCAACATCTACACAAAGTGGGATGGGGTCAGTGAGTCTGCTGACCCCATCCCACTCTGTGATGAAGTGTCATTTATTGATACTCGACCCTGGGTGCTTCAGGGCTTTAAACTGAAGAGCCCAGGTGTGCGGCAATCAGTGTTACTACCCCTCATCACTGAGGGGAGGGCCTCATGGGCCTTTGCTGAGCTGAGGAGGTCACACCCACAGGAGCTGTGACTTCCTCAGCCCAGCAAAGTTCAGCTCGGGCAGCCAGGAGCCTGTGCATTTAGCTCATGTCTGGATGCTGGCTGCCTGACCTGAAAATGAAAAGTGTCTGTGAGTCTGACCTATGCTCAGCCTGACAGACACTATCTGTGAGGGGCAAAAGGTGGGGGTGTGAGCCCCTCAGCCCCAGTGGAACGGCCAGGGCTGACAGGGCTTCTCACAATGCTCCTCAGTAATGACCTATCATGCACTTCTCTCCATGTAGGGCAACATGCCCAGTGCAATCCAATACACCACCGCCGGACCCCATTCACTGAAACATTGGGGCCAGCAGAGGCTACTAGGTAGTGGCCTGTGGGCCAGGGGTAAATTGCCTCCAATGCCCTGTGGTAATTGCGAGCAGTCACAGTCTTCTCAAGTAGGTAGTGTAGGGGCGTTTCAACCTCAGTTCACAACAATCACTTACCTGCGCAAGGATAGATTCCCCAACCCATTGCTTGTCTTTTGTAAAAGAAAGTACTTTAATACACGTATAAAATGTAATACTACACACTGCAATATACAGGTACTGTTAATTCAGTTTCAGTTTTTAAC
The DNA here is from genome assembly GCF_964263255.1 of Lissotriton vulgaris. Taxonomy (NCBI): domain Eukaryota; kingdom Metazoa; phylum Chordata; class Amphibia; order Caudata; family Salamandridae; genus Lissotriton; species Lissotriton vulgaris. Next base: position 261,117,914 of record NC_141693.1, read on the forward strand.
GTCTTTATTTCAAAGTTTTTCTTCATAAAAGACAAGCATATAAAATACATACACAAAACACCCAACTAATATGTACAGATTTATACAAACAATTAAAAATTTTCTTCAAGAATCTTGTTTAAAAAACAATTTAATAGCATAGAAAGACGTTTATGTCAATGTTAATACAGATATAAAGAGTCAATTCAGGAATGCTTCCCAAGAAAAATAGGTTAACAAGTTTGACACTCAGCTATTGGCTCTTCAAAATTACATATAATACAAGTTAAAAGAGACATATGCCCGTTCTATAGGAGCCTTTTCCTCGCTTAAGAACATACTACATAAAAACCACATTACTGACTGGGTTAAAATGTAAACTTGACCCTTAATAACAGCTATTCAAACATTGCAGTATTTATAGAATAAGTCATATCTATGAGGGGCTGGTGAGCTAATACCACCCCTTTCTAGCAAATAATTGTGTGCTGCTGTAGATCTTGGTAAGGGGATGTGTGGGGTACACGGATAAAAATCATACAAATCCCAAATGGAGATGGGGCCGTCACCTTCGTGGGGCTGGGAGGATCGTAAGTAGGGGACGATGTTCCTATTCCTAAATTTAACAAGGATTAGGTCCCCAGGAATGTCCTTAGGTAGTGACCCTAACCAGCCCACCCTTCTAACACTCAGGATACCACCATCCATATTGGGTGGCAAGGGTCTATTTTTAGCTAACCAGAAAATGACCTTGTATAATAGGTCCTGATAACTCTCGGGTTTCCTGTGAGCGGGAGCTGGTACTCCTGAAAGAACAAGCACAAAGGGGGCGGCTTCCGGAGGTAGGTCTATACGTGCTGTTCTGTTTGGCTCTGCTCTTATAGCAGAGTAGTTTGTTAACAAAGGATTAGGGGCAATTTTAGTGACCAGTGGGGGTTGACTTTTAGGAGGCTGTCTTTCAATCGGGACATTTTTTGTATTGAACAAAGGTTTGTGCGCGGTTTTAGAAGCAGTTGGAGGTAACATGCTGGGAGCTGAAACAGTTTTTGTTGTGTCATTTAACATAGGCACTTCAGGTGCAGTTAGTGGAATGGAGCAATTGGGTGTTGCCATCTTTATAACATGTGAAGAGTTGGCTTTAATAGCAGACTCTATACTTGTCAGCCTATCCCCTAAAGCGGTAATTCGTTCTAGCAGGGGTGCTATTACAGAATTTAACAACAATTCGAGCTGGGGCAGTAATTGCAATTGAGGCGATGATACTTTATCATCCAAACATTCACCGACCCCCCTGGGTGTGATGGAGTTTATAACAGGCGATGGGGGATCGATACAGCGTTTTTGTATTTTGGGTTGGAGTTCGTAATCATTTGCCCCTTCATGTTTCCTTTTCACACTTTGGCCCAGCGACAGAGTAGTAGCCTGGATGTTATCCTCATTGGGTGGTAGGGAAAGTTCACAAGGTCTGTCAGGGGGAGTGTTAATGCTAAGGCCTTTTACGGGGGAGGGGGATATTACTGGAATAAACTTAGTCCCGCACAGAGCATTTAGTTCCTCCCAGTAGGACAAGTTTGGCAAACTAACGGGGGTATGTGACGGGGATAGCCTTTGGCGACGATCATCAATATCTATTTCACAGATAGTGGTAGGTGATGCATAGCTCAGAATAAGCTTTTCCATTCTCTAGCTGTAGTATAGAAAGTTAGTATGCCCCCTTATGTATCACTAATAGTAAAGTATGTTCTAAAATAGTGACAGTGAAGGGGAAGCCAAGAAGTCCATGAGTAGTCTTGTGAATGGTATACTGTACTATACCTTCTTTAGCTGTGGAGCCAAGAGAGGTGGCCCGTCCCGGCCACCTCGTGCCTCTGAGGGCCACAGAGGGCCCGCCCTTTGCCCGGGGTTCGCCCCGGGCTGTGCCACGCGCGCGTCCGGCTTCGCGGGATTGGAAGTGAGATTTAAGCACCTTAGGCGTGGGGGGCGGGAACGCCGAGGGAAGAGGCAGCAGCTGGGGATCCGAGAGACTGCTGGACCTCGCAGTCCCTCGGCGTGTGGAGCAGCCTCTGTCCTTTCCCCTTCCAAAAGGTCCCACACAAAGTCACTAGCGCTTAGAAAGCGCCCAGATCCCACGTCGTTCCTCCCAGCAGCAAGCACACCGTGAGCGGCACCCGCGGAGCGGGGGCCGCGATAGGTAATTAAAATGAAATGACCAGGCGTGGGGGGCGGGAACGCCGAGGGAAGAGGCAGCAGCTGGGGATCCGAGAGACTGCTGGACCTCGCAGTCCCTCGGCGTGTGGAGCAGCCTCTGTCCTTTCCCCTTCCAAAAGGTCCCACACAAAGTCACTAGCGCTTAGAAAGCGCCCAGATCCCACGTCGTTCCTCCCAGCAGCAAGCACACCGTGAGCGGCGCCCGCGGAGCGGGGGCCGCGATAGGTAATTAAAATGAAATGACCAGGCGTGGGGGGCAGGAACGCCGAGGGAAGAGGCAGCAGCTGGGGATCCGAGAGACTGCTGGACCTCGCAGTCCCTCGGCGTGTGGAGCAGCCTCTGTCCTTTCCCCTTCCAAAAGGTCCCACACAAAGTCACTAGCGCTTAGAAAGCGCCCAGATCCCACGTCGTTCCTCCCAGCAGCAAGCACACCGTGAGCAGCACCGGTACTGTTAATTCATAGGTGGAGGGCCACTGTTTCCTGGAAGTAGTAATCTTTCCTCCCCGCTTCCCCCTAGTCTCTCCTCTATTCCCAGGTTTGAATAGGTAGGTAAAGGTGCAGATATCAGGCCCATGTGCAGTGCTATCTCCTCTCTCCAAAGTGTGTGCACTTAGCAACTTGTCTCATTCCAAAATGTCCCTCACTGTGATGATGCAGCAGCTGAGTCTGCCCAAGTTCACGCTGTTTTTGAGCACTGTCCGCTCAGGAACAACTTCCGGACCTTGCAGCGGCTCAGTGCATTTGGCATAATTTCAGGTTCACCGTGGCACAGTCTCCGTGGGCAAAGATTCAGGACAGAGCCATGGTGTAGGCGGCTAAGGAACAGCTGCATGACTGTAGTGGCATGGTCCACTTGGGTACAGGGAGACAAGTAACATGCCTCAGCCTTACATTGGCATGCTGGTATCTCTCTGCTACTTGAGGTATTAATTTGCATTAAATGTTCCACTCTTTCTTTTAGTAGTGTTCTGAACTGTTTCGCGTTAGTACAAATCAATATCTGTATTTTACGCTACATTGACAACAAAATAATTGATTTGTGTAGCTGCAAAATAGCACTGCTCACCACAAATATAAATATAGTTAAATAGCACAGCCCTAAGGATGCTGTATTCTCCCTGCACCTCCATCCCCACCCCCTAAGCACCCCCTCTGCCCCAGGCACCCCATAATAAGAGGGTCCTGTGAAGGCAAAAAGAGATAAAGCTGTTAAAATGTCACAAAGAATTGTAATCTTCATAGATAATTGGCACCCTCAGTATGGTGCTGTCATTTGGAAACAACATTTGTCCCTCCCTTGCTGAAGCCAAAACAATAAAGGTTTTTGTGGAGGAGGGGCCACAATTAAGACTTCTGTGTTAGGAGGGGTCCAACGCCTTCAAGCCCTCCAATTATTACTGTGATACACTGAATACGTACCTTGGTAACCTCTATTTGCATACAAGTAACATGGGAACCCCTATTTGCATGAGTCTTCTGGCGTGCTGCTGTCTCTTCTGGTGACGTCACTTCCATTGATGTCACAGAGGGTCAAACAAAGCATCTGATGGCTCGGAACCCTTTCGTCTCTCCTGCTGAACAACTGTAAATCAGTTCCTCTCATTATACCTGGCCTTTGAGTGTGTGCTTTGGAGAGCATGCCCTGTTGCTGCCCACTGACTACCTGTTTTACATAATAAGATGGGCTTTCTGAGAGGGAGAGAGATAAATGAGGGAAGGAGATTTTGTCACCTTGTTAAAAGTCAGTGTGCATGATTGAGAGCAGAGGAATGGATCACCTGTTTAAGCGCAGATTAAAGTCTCCAAGAATGATAAGTTAAGTGGTGAATATTAACGATTCAATGACAGCCACACAGTCCAGACTGTAGAATGTGAAGATATTGGCATTGAACCATGCAGGTATTGTTGTACATGGGATTCAACAAACAAGGGTGATGGAGTGATAGATGTCAAGAGAGGGACAGTCTTAGTGATTTGTTGAGGAGAACCACTCCTTCACCTTTGCAGGTATTTCATGGTGTGTGGAGGAGGTGGCATGGTCCATGTAAAGGGCTGCGGAATGGCAGATTCTTTAGGATCAAACCTAGTTTCGGTTATAACTTTGAAGTGTAGATGGGGAGGTATGAGCCAGAATGGTGAAAAGGGATGTCTTGTTGCAGGCTGTTCAGCATGGATGCTAGTCTAGTTTAGTTTAGTTTAGTCTATGAAGGTATGTAAGATAATAATGGTTTGAATGTCTCTGCGATGTGCATACACTGGGGTTAGCCTGCACAGAGAGTTTGTGTGGTGATGTATAGCAGTTTACAATATGTATGTCCCTGAGGCCAGAGCTTTTAGGGAGTGCAACCAGGAGCCTGTAGAAGGATATTGTGAATAGTAATAAGCATGGGATGAGAGTGAGCATTAGCAAGTGATTCTGCTTTGCATGATGATACACATAGGTTTGAGAGTGTGCATGAAATGAGAGTATGTGCAGCATGAGAGTGTACACTGAATAAGAGTGTGGGGGAGCAAGGCACACAAGTGTGCATGGGATCAGAAGGGGCATGTGATCAGGGAGGTGCATAGGGTCAGAGAGTGTCTATGGTCAGAAGTCATAAGAGATGAGTTAACGGCGGAGATGTTGACACTGTTGACGTGGTGGGCAGGCACATGCCTAGCTTGTGCCTTTGAGGAGCTGCAGAGTGTGGAAAGTTTGAGTGTTGAGCATTGGGTGTCCCAGAATTACGTGGGTTGTGCTGCTGGCCGTGTCCGTTCTGCAGCCATTAGATTCTCCTACCCACTGTCTTTCTGCTGGTCTATCAACATCACTACTCCACTGCTAACGCACAGAGTAGGTCCATGCTCAACCAAGCAGTGGATGGGGCAATTACTGCTGCCTTGCTTGAGGATCCTCGGAGAGTAGCAGGAGTTTGAATAGTCCCTACACCAGATAATGTTGCCACAGATGGACCTCTTAGGGACCCGCAGTACCAAGGGGATAATGAGATAGTAAGTGTGCAGTATATGACAGGCAAGGTGCCATGGTTAAACAGTTAGGACAGGCTGAGTAGAGCAGGTTGGCTTTGGCGAGCAATGGAGCAGCAAGGCCAGTCGCTTGACTTTCCGTCCTCCGTCGTGTGGTCACATTAGGCCTGGGCAGGTACACCACCATTTACATGCTCATGTTTAAACTTGACACACTTTTGCTGGCATGCTTGTACGGGTAATGTTCCATGAAATAAGCTTTGCTTACATTTTGCACATCTTCGTAGGCACATTATCACAGCTTTGAACATTCTGTAAGAATGCTAAAGTTCACTGCGCAAAAAGATGTTGTAGACATTGTGATTCATGTGAGTAATCAGCGTGTAGGAATACATGTTGCATGGAATTCAATGGCTGATGAAGCTGCAAAAGCAACAATGCAAACTGCTGTTGTCGTTCAAATTACTCATTCTAGTACGAGGATAGATGGAGATATCATGACGGCTGTCAACGTTGCCTTCAATGACACTCTCTTGCTGAAAGGTTTTTCAACTAAATACTCCTACCAGTTAAGTTTACAAAATATACCAATTTGTTCATATTCCTGGAGTGAGGGATAGAGTAATACCTGATTCAGTTCACAGGCTAGGATTTATCCTAGCAGAACATGAGGGCCTAGCATCTGCTCACGCAGGGGTGGTGGCTGCAATTTTATTGGTGGCCAGGTCTATGAAGACATACAAAGAGCTTAAATGGGATATCTGTCAGCAGATTAAAGTTTCCACCATGGCCCGCCCTCCACAGACACCTCTAATGATCTCTGACAAGCTTCTGGCTAATGCTTATTTGGACCACTGCAGAAACTTACATTCTGACAGGTCTTACAAGTACATCATGGTAGCAGTGGATTACTGCTCTCGAATCCAATGGGTCTGGCTACAGCGATCAGCTGGCGCTCGAACTGTTATAAAAGACTTGCAAATCTTCATCAGGACATATGATGTAGCCACATATCATTCAGACCAGGATTAGGCGTTTGCATCTAAGGCTTACAGAGACGCCATAGGAAAATTGGGTGTAACTGTACAGTACTGCTCCCCCTATCATCCTGAGGGAAACGCAGTAGTGGAGAGGAAGAACCAAGACTTAAAGCAATCTTTAACAGCTAGGGTACTAGGTTTGGGTCTAGAGAACCCTCAATAATATGCCTAGAAAATCCCTGGGTGGTCGAACTCGTTATGAGATCCAGTTCAGGGTTAAGATGTGGGTTCCAGACCTTGCCAGTCCCAGTACAGTGGTGGCTAAAATGCCTTTTGATACCAGTGAACGGTTGGATGTCTTACAGAAACTAAATGACTTCCGAGATGCTCAGAGAAACATCTAGCAAGAATGTTCTGCCACTGTTAGAGTGAAGGAAGTACAAACAACTCCTGGTTGGAACCAAAGATTGATGATCTGGTCTAAGCATGGGCGGAAAATCCGTTACGCTCGCGGATTTTGCGGATTTTCGGTAAATTCGCAATCCGCGAACGCTCGCGAATTTACCGAAAATCCGCAAATTCGCACGCAGCGGATTTTTTTTTTCTTGGTGATACAATTTTGCGGCGCGCGGCGTTTACTTACCGTCATTCAGCGTTTGCCGAGTTGTTTTTCTTGATATTTTGCGAGTGCTGCGCCATTTTGGATCTTGCTGCGGGATCCCGCGAGAATTTGGCGAGCGCGATTACGTAATCGCGGCTTGCCAACTTGCACAGCGAGAGTTTGTCAACGCGAGTACGCCGTGATCACGTATCGCGGTACTTCGCAATTGCGAGCTTTGAGATGCGAGCAGCAACAATCTCGCACTCGTGAAAATACAAAATTTGCAATTCTGCACAAGAAATCCACCAGCAAGCAGCATAAACCTTCTGGAAATTATGATTTTTATCTGAATAACTCCTCAGGTTGACATTTGCCTGCACTTTTTTTGCGAGGAGTCCTTTTTGGGGAGGGGGGGTGGGAGGAAGGAAGTGCCCCACAGTCTTCAACTTCCTGTTCCTGTCAGCAGGCTCCTCCCAGTGCTTTGTCCATCTCCTGGTCACTTTTCATTTGGATCTGGAGCTAGAAGGATTACTTTTTGTGGATGCTGCTGGATATTTGGATTTGAGGCCTTTTTGACTTTCTTTGGATCACTTTTGGATTAGAAATTTCACAAGTAAGTTTGTTTGGGGCATTACAGTTGCTGCAACTACAATTTTGGAATTTTCGATTTTTGGGCTGTTTTGGGGCCTTTTGCCCAGGGGTACTCAGTGGTGGGTGCACTGAGTGTTTCTGTGGGGTGTTTTGAATTTAAACATCATGGAGGGGCTGGATGGCTTGGGATTGTGCTGATTTTTCTCTGATTTTCGTTTTTTGGGCCTGTTGTGGCCTTTTCACCAGGGGTAGTGAGTGGTGCATGTGCCTAGTCTTTCTGTGGGTTGTCTTGAATTTAAACATCATGGAGGGGCTGGATGGCTTGGGATTGTGCTGATTTTTCTGTGATTTTCGTTTTTTTGGCCTGTTGTGGACAGGCCATGTGGTTGGGGGCCATTTTGAGTGCTGCTACAGGCCCTGGCCATGTGTTGTGAGGGAGGGGGCCATTTTGAATGCAGGCAGTGTTCTCAGGCCTGCACCCATTTTGCCTAGCTTTCATCCATTATGCCCAGTGGTAGTGAGTGGTGCATGGGCCTAGTCTTTCTGTGGGTTGTCTTGAATTTAAACATCATGGAGAGGCTGGATGGCTTGGGATTGTGCTGATTTTTCTGTGATTTTCGTTTTTTTGGCCTGTTGTGGCCTTTTCACCAGGGGTAGTGAGTGGTGCATGGGCCTAGTCTTTCTGTGGGTTGTCTTGAATGTAAACATCATGGAGGGGCTGGATGGCTTGGGATTGTGCTGATTTTTCTGTGATTTTCGTTTTTTTGGCCTGTTGTTGTGGCCTTTTCACCAGGGGTAGTGACTAGTGAGTGTTGCATGGGCCTAGTCTTTCTGTGGGGTGTCTTGAATTTAAACATCATGGAGGGCATGGGATTGTGCTGATTTTTCTGTTTTTTTAAAAATTTTTTGGGGTGTATAACTGAACTGATGTTCCTCTGTCTTCCATTGCTTTTAAGCGCACAAGACTCAAGAGAACCACCAGTGCCAGGAAGAAGTCCTGCAGCGGTGTGTGTGTGCAGCATAACGTCACGCGACGTCTTGTGGTAAATAATTAATTACCCTGTCATAATTTCTATACATTAATAAGGATTATTCATATAATGAGAGGCAGAGTCCGTGGTGTCCGATTCAGAAGGGCTTTAATTCAGAAACTCGAGTTACTGGAGAATCGGGTTCCATCACCACTAAGGTTCAGGAAGGATCGTCATCTGAATCTTTATTCACAGAATGCATTATATATAGTTAAAACATACATTGAATTGGATAGAGAAGGCGGAGCGCTCCAGGCGGAGCAGGTGAAAGAGAGAGATAAGAGCACATGGGCGTGAAAGAAGGCGTGTAAGGAGGCGTACACGTGGGTGTTCACTTGATGAGTCATAGGTGTTTCATAGGTGGGTGGATGCATAGAGGGGGTCTGCATGATCAGCAGGAACCTTTACCCTACTTGTGCGCGCAAAATTGGTCATGACGTGGAATTGACGTGTAACTGGGGAGAGCTGGGGGGAGCTGACTTTGGTGCTAGTAGGAGAGTCTGGGATGTCAGAACGACCTGCACCTTTGGCATATCTGATATCTTGTGTTTGGAGGATGTATTGTCTGACTTAAAGGTCGCTGGAGCAAAGGCTGCTCATCACTAAATACAAGTGTGTGCACACATTTCTTCGTGCATTGCGTGCGGCCATGGGCCTTCTATGGAAACGGGTTCTGTAAATCACTTGGATGGAGACAGAAAGGCTAGGCCCTATCTTCTGCAGGCGGAATATGTTTACCCCTTTCGTTAGTCAGGAATGTGTTTCTGTGGAGCTGAGCAGATAACTGTAAGCAAAATACTGTCTTTGGCAGGCCGAGCTGGGCACCTCGGCTGAGCAGGAAGTAAGTGAGAGGTCAGGGATACAAAACTATTCTGCAGCTTTCAGAGTAACGGGAGGCTTGGTTCCTGAATTCGGGTCCTGTCTCGGCTGTGCCACAAAGACGAATTCATCTCGACTTTTAAACGTGTACCATGTAAATGCATTGGCAACATAGGCCTCAGTGCAGAATTAACGTTTCATTCATGGAGGGCCTAATAACTGACATGCTAACATTGGACGAAAATGCAGAGGCATTATTATTATTGACATGAGAAGGGAATTACATGATGACATGGACATACAGGGGCATAGGTACATACATAGGGTGCGTGTAGGGGACACACTGGCCACGTAAAATTTCTATTTCCTCATTCCCTCCTTGGCCCCTACTGTGCCCTTCAGGACACATCTATATTCATGATACCATCTATCTGTTCATACAGCATCATTTGCTCGTCTTTTTTCTTTTGTGCACGTGAACGTGGACGGGGAATACAGGCAGTGGCACACAAGCCGCAAATCGCTGGGCCACATTGCAAACAGAGACAGCAACTGAATATAACTAGTAGTATTATTCCTAGGAATGACAGTACTTTCCATCCCCAAGCTGATATCACACTCCAGAGCCAACCGGACCAAGTCCAGGTGCCTGGATTTTGGTGTATCTCGTGAGCTATCTTATGGAGCCTTGTTATTGCTGCATACACGGATGGCGCATTATTTGGAATAAACACGCAACAACTGGAGCTGATCACTCTACAAGCCCCGCCCCTATCTGCCAGGATGACGTCGAGAACAAGGCGGTTCTGAAGAACAACAAGTCTCATAGCAGACTGCTCCTCGGTCAAGTTTCCTAAAGCAGAAGTAGTCTCATTCACTACTGCTTCCAGTGTTCTTGTCAATCTGCGTATTAATTTACTGTTTTGGACGGGACCTATGATGAAAAAGAATCCTTTATTGAAATCTTTATATTGCTCCAAAGCTGTCTCAGTCTGATCAACTACAGGGGAATCGGTCTCCCTCTTGTGTCTAACATGTACTAGTCGTGAATCTCGATGATAATGGGATGGGGCTAGAAAAACAGGTGGCAGTAGGAACGCTATATAACACGTTCCACCCCAGTCTAAGGGCAGACGTACATAGGCTGTCTGACCGCAAATAAAATAGGAATGGCGGGAAGCTTTGAAAGTAGACTTTCCTTTATCATTAAACTCGACCACAGTATTACAATCACTGTGACCTAAATGCACTGAGCCTTTCTTTCTAACGCATAATTCACCTTTTACCGGTAAGACTGTTATGAATGGTGAACCTATATTTGTCTCGGACTGGACATTCAGAATCATAAAGTTAAGGGAAACATTTCCTAGTTCGTACACTTCATTTTCTAGATCTGTTCCTTTCCTTTGGGGAAAACCATTTTTGTCGGGGTAACATGCCTTATTCATTACTATATTCAAATCTCCCCAAATCCATTCACTCTGGGAATCTGTGAACTTTCTATCTTGTGACGATGACATTAAAGCAAACCATGCTCCGCACGAACCATTGTGCGAGAAAGGATAGGGAAAGAGAGGCAGAACTCCCTTCGTTTTCTGATAAGGTGGGAGTCGGCCACATACCCAACAATTTGTTACATTGCTGGTCTGATGAGAATGGTGTAACATTCGAATAAAAGTATTGTTGCGCAGTGCTAGTCGATATGACAATTCATGGGGTGGCAGATCACTGAATGTGTGCTCTACAGTGTCATTGAAGGAAGAATGTATATGTGAACCAAGAGGAGGAAAGAAAACATGTAGCGTCAAGCTTATACATATAATTGATATACTTAGAAAAAACATTATGATCAGAGTTACTATGCATCTGCTGCGTAACGTTTTGCAGTATTTCTCTTTCTTATCTCTCTGTCTATCTTTCGTGTCTATGATCTTATACATGTCAGGAACCTGTCTAACCGATTCACCCAAGGGGGACTTAAACAATTAAACGCTGTCTGACTTACTAGACCGTAGCTTTAATTTGTACTCCTGTTGCGGAGTCTTTTCTAGCAAAGGGAGTTTCGAGTCACTGGTATCTGGGCAGTCCTTAGTTTCGTCTACTGTTCCGTGTCCATGGAATCGTTTAACGTGGTGGGCATGGATCCAGCCCTTCCTCCCCTCGACCTTGACGGCGGTCCTCGTCGTGAGAAGTACTAGCTTCGGTGCTTTCCAGCGGGGCTCGAGCGGACTTGAACGATCAAAGTTCCGTATTAGAACAGTATCACCGGGAACAATGCAATGTTCTTTGACTTCGGTGTTGTCAGGGAAGGCGGCTGCAACCTGTGAACGACAAGAAAGGAGTGCAGACATCAAGGAAGCCAGGTAATCTGTCAGCATATTACTGTCAACATCGGTTATTCTTTTTGGCATAGGCGTACCTCACATATTCGGTGGTCTACCAAAAACCACCTCGTAAGGGGACAGTCCTGTTCTGGAATGAGCTACCATACGCATGTAGAAGAGGGCAACCGGCAAGGCTACCATCCAATCCACGCCTTTTTCTGCACAGACTTTCGCTAATTTTGTCTTGAGTGTCTGATTGTGTCTCTCGACGAGGCCTGCTGCCTCTGGGTGTCGTACGCAATGGAACTTCCACTGGTACCCTAACAGAAGAGATACTTGTTTCATTAATTCAGAGGAGAATGGCTGACCGTTATCTGAATACACGACACGGGGCAAGCCGTACCACGGAAAGAACTCTCGGACCAACTGCCTGGCAGTGGTCACAGCAGTGTAATCTGGGACTGGGTACGCTTCTGTCCATCTAGATAGTGCACATACAACTACTAGGACGTACTTGTATCCTCGACATCTGTCCATCTGAATGTAATCCATCTGGAGGACTTCAAAAGGGTGGTCAGGAGGATGAAATCCACCTTGTTCCACGGGAATGCCTTTTCCTGGGTTGAACTGACAACAGATCATGCAGGTACGCACTTTCTGTTTTGCTGCTGCACGCAGGTGCTTGTTGAACCAAATATTCTGTAAACTGTCTAGCATTGCCTTTTCTCCTAAGTGTGCTGGACTATGTGCTGTATTTATGATGACTTGTACCATGGAGTCAGGAAGAAACCATGTAGCTTTGCCTTTTGTCATCCAACCCTGGTCGGTCTGGACCCCTCCTTGTTCAGTCCATTTCTTTATTTCGTCTGGAGTGGCATGTGTCTGTATGTCGAGTACATCTTGTGAGGGATCCCTGACTGTCATGCAATTTGTCAGTGATGGTACTTCTGTCTTTGTCGTGTCTGTGGGAATGTCTGTTGGAGTCTGGGCTATAAGTTTAGCTGTTCGATCTGCCAGGTCGTTACCCTGGGAAATGGTGTCTGTGATTTTAGTATGTGCTTTGCACTTCATGATGGCTATGGCTGTAGGCAAGTGTATTGCATCCAACAGAGCCTGAATAAGGGGACCATGCTGTATTTTGGCCCCATGAGAGGTCAGAAAACCTCTCTCCTGCCACAGAACTCCGAAGTCGTGAACGACTCCGAAGGCATACTGTGAACCTGTGTATATATTTACTTTCAAGTTCTTGGCTCGTATGCATGCTTGCGTCAGAGCAATGAGCTCTGCTGCTTGGGCTGACAATGTGTCAATTCGATGTGACTCTACGACTTCAGTATCAGTGGTCACTGCATATGCGGCCACTAACTCTCCTGTGCTTGTTCTCATGCATGAACCATCCACATAAAGTGTCAGGTCTGGGTCTGGTAGTGCAATGTCTGTCAAGTCTTGTCTTGGCTTCGTCACTGTATTAATTACTTCCACACAGTCGGTGGGGAAGTGTCTGCTGTGCTTGAGGGCAAGAGTGTAGCAGGGTTCAGGGTATTGCATCGTCTGATCTCTATGTGTGGCTGGAACAATGTCAGTTCATATCCTGTCAGTCTTGCTACAGTCAGATGTTGTGTCTGAGTCCTGTTCAAGAGAACTTCCACTGAGTGTGGAACCTGTACTGTCAGGGGGTATCCTAACATTATGGAATCACTCTGTCTTATTTCTAGGGCTGTTGCTGCAACTGATTTCAGGCACGCAGGCAGAGCCTGGGCCACTGGATCCAATGTACTAGAAAAATAAGCACAAGGCTTGTGTTTTCCTGCTTGATCTTGTGTAAGGACAGATAATGCTGTACCTTCGCATTCAGTGACAAAAAGTGTAAAAGGTTTGCTGTAACATGGAGTCGCTAAAACTGGTGCTTGACATAGAGCTTTCTTCAATTCATCAAATGCAAGTGTATGTTCTTGTGTCCAAGGGAGGACAGTCGAAGACGCTGCCTCCTGTGTTGTTAACTGTATGAGTGGCTTGGCTAGATATGCATACTGGGGAATCCATTGTCTACAGTAAGAAGTGAGGCCAATGAAGGCCCGTACCTCCTTTTGTGTCTTGGGCTGTGAAAGGTTTGCAATTAATTGAATGCGGTCTGGTGTCAGCTGTCTACCCCTCTTGGACAGCAAGTGTCCAAGGTACACCACTTGCTGTGCACAGAATTGCAACTTGGAAGGGGACACCTTGTGCCCCTTGTCCGCTAGAAAGTATAAGACTGTCAGTGATGCACGTTCGCAGTCTTTTTCTGTTCGTGCTGTAATCAAGATGTCATCAACATATTGAAGCAGTGCGGTGTCGGCAGGCATGTGAATACTATCTAGTTGTCTTTTCAATGCTTGACTGTAAATACTAGGACTTTCTGTGAATCCTTGAGGAGCCCTCGTAAATTTAAAGCTGCGTCCATTTAAACAGAATCCGAAAAGGTACTGGCTCTCGGGATGTATCGGGACACTAAAGAAGGCGTTCTTGAGATCGATTACAGTAAAGAACGTCGCTTCGGAATCAATTGCAGTCAGTAATGAAGAAATGTCTGGGACCACTGGGTACTGGGGTATTATGCACTTGTTCAGTTCTCGAAGGTCAATCACTAGTCTGTAGACTGGTGGTGCATTTGGGTCAGTTCGTTTAAGAATAGGAATGATAGGTGAATTACATACATTTGAGTCAGTTTCTACAACCACTCCTTGTGCAATGAGTTCGTCAACAATTTTCAGTAATGCTACTACAGCATCAGGTGGTAACTTGTATTGTCGGATTCGTGGCAGTACTACTCCTTGTTTGAGAGTGACACGGTGTGGTGTAATGTGCATGTAACCTACGTCAGTCGGACCTCGCGCCCATAAATGCTGTGGTACATTCTGGAGTCTGGGATCAAAATCTCTCAACACATAATGTCCTTTAAAATCACGTAAAAACAATCGCTCTCCTTCCGGAGAACAACAAATCACTGCTCCTAGTTCTTTCAATGTCTTTATACCAAGCAAAGTTTCCGGACATGACTTAGTAAGTAACAAGTCTGTGGTTCGGGACAATGGACCGACTCCTAGGGAAACTGGCTTTGACACTTCGTTAACAATAGGCTTTCCTGAAAATCCCAGGGAAATATTCTGTGAGCCTGAGAGGGGTGCCCCTGGAACCTCGTCATGACTGATGGTAGTTCTGCTCGCCCCTGTGTCAATCAGAAATTTTCTGTCCTTTCCCAATACACGACTATGTACATAGGGACCCTCTTGATCTACAGGAACCTCAATAAGGGGCAAGCCAACCTCCCTCTCTAGGCTGTTTCATGAGTACTGTTGATATTCTGGATAGTCTGACTGTGCGTACTGGTACATTTGTTGCGTGACATGTTGTGTGGCAGCTATTGGTTGCGGTACAGCTACTGTCTGTTGTGTGTTCTGTGGCGTCTGCGTGTTCTGTGGGGTATTCTGTCTGGAAGGATGCGGTCTTTCCTTTGTCTTGCCTGTAGATATATTGTGTTTCAGGACAGCACATTCATTCACATAGTGACCTGGTTGCTTGCAATAATTACAGTTCCCCTTAACAGGAGCCGTGCCCTTTTTATGTCCCTCAGCCGGTACTGATTGTGCAACTAGCACTTTCATTTTCGTATCTTTCATGCGTCTCTTTTCATGTTCCTGTTCCTCTCTAATTCTGTTCTGGTGATATTGTAACATTTGCAACATTTGGGAAGGGCTATTTGCTTGCCAGGTACTCTCAACCTTCTGTACTCTATTTCTGATTGGCGGTAAGGAATTCTCCACTAATTTGTTCACAAAAAGATGTGGGTACGATTCACTACTTGTCTTAAGGCCACTATTAATAGTAAAACATTTTTCGAATCTAGAATAAAAATCACTAGTGTCTTCATCTGGTTTCTGTTTACAGGCTGAAATAGCATCCCAATCTTCCTTTTTAGTAACCAATAATCTCGGCAGGACCTGTATCAATAGTTCAGGTAGTGCTTTAGCTTTTTCCCCAAGACCAACACCAGGACCTCGGAGTTTATCCTCATCTTCCAATTCTGTCCAATTTATCTTTTTCTCTCCCACCTCCCAGTCTTTTTCTTTAAGCTTTTCATAAATGCCAGCTGGTAACAGTACTTTTAATAATTTAATGATGTCAGTGTATGTGTAATCCCCTATGCGGAAAATGTCTTTTAATTCACGGTGGAATCCCCCCGGGTCTTTATCATAACGTGGCAACAATTTTTTCATTTCCAGTATTTCTATTTTCGTCAAGGGTGTGTAAACATATACTCGTTGAAGCTCATTCGCTGCATTTCTAACGGGATGTACCTCTCGTAGGGGGTTCTGTCTGTCTATGTGTAAGATCTTTCTGTCGTGGTGTGGGGCAGGAATCATGTGCGTGGTCATAAAAGTCAAGTACTTATGTCGTTGGTCTAGAATGACATTAATTAATTCGGTACCTAGGCCTCTCCATCTTTCTAGGAGTAGATTGTCCAATAATTTATACAAGGGACCTGGATCAGAATGTTGACTCTCGTACAACGTGATTAGATGCTGAACCATGTAAATACCGGCCAAACGCTGTTCTTCCAGAGGAAGACTTAGAAACGTTTGCGCCACTACGTCATCATTATATATATTGGAATTACACGCCCATTGGACGGCTGACCGGGCTAGTTCCTGTTCATGTATAGTGTGTGGTCTATCGCACTCTACTTGTCTTTTCAGTGCGTTCTCAGTAGCTTGGAAAAGATGTTCGAGAGAATATCTTTCTGGTATGGGAGGTCCATGTTTACTGTAATCGAGACCTTTGGGCCTGTCAAACTGTCTTGCTCTACCTACGTAATTTATTTTAGCCACTTCCTCTGTTTCGGACTCAGCCTCATCAGATGCTAAGTCGTCCTCTTTCTCGTCTGGCTCTTTCCTGTGTAAGTTTAGAATTTCTTTACGAATTTTCTTGTACATGCATTCTATCTTTGCCATTGTATCATGTTTACCTGCAGCTATGTTGTCATTCCAATCAACCATACCTCTAGTTACTCCTTTATCTGGCTGGTCTTGTTCCCTGATCAGACAATTAATCAAAAACTGTAAAAGCATGCATTGAATCTCCACCTTTCTTTGCGCCATGGCCTCATGTATACTCTCGGGTCCCTCCCCCGTTCTAATGAAATGGTATATTCTGTCTAAATTGTCCTTCATGCCTGGTAATGCAATCAGATAGTCTGCAACGCGTCTTAATCGTAGTGAGTACATGAGCATTGAACCTACACCTGGTACTGGATCGTATATACAATGTGAAATCGTTACAATTTGTTTAAGAGGTGATGCTGTCATTTTTGGCGTTCGTTGTAATGCTAATTCTTGTAGTGCTCGTGATGGTGGTGGTGTTTGCAGTATGTCTGTGGTGGGTCCCCCTCCCACTGCCCCTTGGCTTGAATCGTCTTTCACTGTCATTGTCATTGCTGGTGTGGGTTGATCCTGTGATACGGGCGGAGGGAGAAAAGGATTGTTAGGATTGTTGCCAGGAGGAGGAGGAGGAGGAAAATCTGCATTAACATAATCCGGAGCGGCCTCTTCTAAATAGGAGGAGAGAAAAATGTCGGCTGCTGTCTGTTTATGACTACGCACTTTGGTCGGGATCAGTGGTGGCAGCAAATTACTGGGTACTTCCGGGGTCACTTTAGGTAGTCCTTCAGCGAGGACGGGATACATGCCTTTAATAAGGGCATTTATTTGTCTATCTGCTTGTTCTGCCTTAACCCGTTCACCTTCTTCCTTTAATTCTTGTTCTCTGGCTTTTTCTGCTGCTTCTTTACTTCTCTCTGCTTTGTGGAATTCTTTCTCCGCTCTCCTATGCGCTTCTTTACGTCATAACTCAATGGCATCTTTCTGGGACTGTCTAACCTTTCTTTTCCATAGCGCTTCCTCTACTCTCATGATGCAATCAGCATCCCATGTTCCTGAGGCAGGCCATCTATATTTCTCTTCCAGATCCTTCGTGTAATTTACCCATAAGTCTAAAAACAGTATGGCATCTAGCCCTTGCTTCTGGTACATAAAATGACCAGGAGTGTCTCTGGGCGGGACGGGGACTGCCTCTTCGAGTATCCCTTTCCTGGTCCCTATCTGACGTAATTTCGAAAACAGTGGCATGTTGGAACTAACTTGAACGAAAACACAATATACACAAAAATAGACTGAAAACAACCATTCATACTACGACATTAAAACATTTTAAAACAGATACATCCTAACTAGTACATAGAAGAAAAAAAAAACATGATCCTGAAAAACTGTTTACTTTATGTACTGAAAAACAGTACAACCATACCGGTCTCGTGAAGAGACACGTCTTTACCGCTTCCACCGAAATGGACACGTCTCTACCGTGCCTGTGTACCCAGGCACGTCTTTACCGGGCTCAAATAAATGACCCCGTCTCTATGCCTTCCCAATAACAGTACTCACCGGGAAGCAGAACTGAAGGCCTCGGAAACTCGATACTGGACTGCTACTGCTGCGGCTCCTGCTGCGCATGCGCCTCGGAACAGGTGGGCCTCGGGATACCTCGGACCTTGCTCTCTCGGCTTGGGCTCTCGTCGGGATGATCCGCAATCCTCACCGCCTCGTGCGGATGCCTGGTCGCAGTCTCCGTCTCCTCCATGGGCCTGAGGGAGTAGGCAGGAAGTCCCGCTGTCGTGTACACTTGAAGTCCGTCACGGCTGTAGAAGGGGTCAGGGGGCTGGACCTACATCGCCGGCGCGTGGGGAAGGGGACTTGTTCCTATTCGGGCGCCAGATTAATGTGGTAAATAATTAATTACCCTGTCATAATTTCTATACATTAATAAGGATTATTCATATAATGAGAGGCAGAGTCCGTGGTGTCCGATTCAGAAGGGCTTTAATTCAGAAACTCGAGTTACTGGAGAATCGGGTTCTATCACCACTAAGGTTCAGGAAGGATCGTCATCTGAATCTTTATTCACAGAATGCATTATATATAGTTAAAACATACATTGAATTGGATAGAGAAGGCGGAGGCCTCCAGGCGGAGCAGGTGAAAGAGAAAGATAAGAACACATGGGCGTGAAAGAAGGCGTGTAAGGAGGCGTACACGTGGGTGTTCACTTGATGAGCCATAGGTGTGTCATAGGTGGGTGGATGCATAGAGGGGGTCTGCATGATCAGCAGGAACCTTTACCCTACTTGTGCGCGCAAAACTGGTCATGACGTGGAATTGACGTGTAACTGGGGAGAGCTGGGGGGAGCTGACTTTGGTGCTAGTAGGAGAGTCTGGGATGTCAGAACGACCTGCACCTTTGGCATATCTGATATCTTGTGTTTGGAGGATGTATTGTCTGACTTAAAGGTCGCTGGAGCAAAGGCTGCTCATCACTAAATACGAGTGTGTGCATACATTTCTTCGTGCATTGCGTGGGGCCATGGGCCTTCTATGGAAACGGGTTCTGTAAATCACTTGGATGGAGACAGAAAGGCTAGGCCCTATATTCTGCAGGCGGAATATGTTTACCCCTTTCGTTAGTCAGGAATGTGTTTCTGTGGAGCTGAGCAGATAACTGTAAGCAAAATACTGTCTTTGGCAGGCCGAGCTGGGCACCTCTCGGCTGAGCAGGAAGTAAGGGAGAGGTCAGGGATACAAAACTATTCTGCAGCTTTCAGAGTAACGGGAGGCTTGGAGCCTGAATTCGGGTCCTGGCTCGGCGGTGCCACAAAGACGAATTCATCTCGACTTTTAAACGTGTACCATGTAAATGCATTGGCAACATAGGCCTCAGTGCAGAATTAACGTTTCATTCATGGAGGGCCTAATAACTGACATGCTAACATTGGACGAAAATGCAGAGGCATTATTATTATTGACATGAGAAGGGAATTACATGATGACATGGACATACATGGGGCATAGGTACACACATAGGGTGCGTGTAGGGGACACACTGGCCACGTAAAATTTCTATTTCCTCAGTCTCGTCTGGCCACAGACAACTCTGCAACTCGTGCAACTGCGGCCTGCTGTTCTGACCTGCTCTGAAGAAGATGGCCCCCAAAAAAGTTCTCCGTAGCTCCTCTAGCAAGAAAGTTGCCAGAAAGGAGCAGAATAAGCAAGTTACCAAGGAGGCTGGTGTGCCGGCCGCCGCGTTTTTTGGGAGTAAAAAAAAAAGTACGCCTGCAGCAGCAGCGGGATCTGCTGGGGACCAAGCTTTGAGCAGCACCCCCGCTCCATTGGGCTCAGTGCCTCCACCACCACCACCACGCCAACTTAAGTCAAAGCCCTTGAGTGCTGCAGAGGCAGTCAGTGTACTTCTTCAATCACCATCGACCAGTGATGTTGGCTCATCGCAAGAAAGTAGCAGCAATGTCCCTGAATCAGCACAGGTTGTTGTAACTCATCTGACAAGTGTTGAACAACCACAGCCGCAACAACAACAACATGTGCAAGTACAAGCCCAAGTACATGTGGAAGGAGAGGCAGTGCAAGGAGATGCGCAAGCAGAGGTGCATGGAGGGTCACACGTGCCCACAATAGTTGTTCCTCCCGAAGTAGGGGCACATCAGGAAATTGACAATCAAACCGAGGTATCATTTGAGGAAGCCACTCCTCCTGATGATCATTCATTGTCTTCCACATCCCTAGCAAGGAAAAGATCAAGGGGGTGTCTACATCTTCTTCAAGCCCACCTCCTTCTGATGATCTGGATGAAGATTGGGAACCATCACGGCAGTCTGAGAGTGAGGCACACCATGATCTGACAAAGGTACCTAAGCGTAAAAGGAAGGTTGTCGAAAAACTCATAGCTATGGAGTGTGATGAGGCTCAACAAGAAGTGACGGATACTGCTGCTGATGAAGCCTCTCACGACGACGAGCCAGTCATCATAAAGGTCACTGCAGCCCCAGCGGGCATGCAGCAAAGAGACATTTTGACCCTAGCCCGAGAAGCTGCTGAGCGTGATGATGATGTCGACGAGGAGGCAATGGAAACACAACAATCATTGGACTTAACTAGTACACCAACACCTACCGCTTCCATATTTCTTCCTGCAAGAAGGGACCTCCATCCACCTTGACCTCAATTAGTGGTGGTGAAAGTGCAAAACGTACTGAAGTTCGGCAATCCACATCCTCCACTTCATCTGGCATTAGCAGCAGGACCACCACCACCAGTATCGCCGCCTCCTCCGGCCCCCAAAGACATTTCAAGTCTGCAGTTTGGGACTTCTTTAGTGTTTGCCCAAAAAAGGAAAACGTAGCCATTTGTAGCATTTGTAAGCTTCGAGTTAGTCGTGGTAAGTTTGGTACAAACTATGGTACCGGAGGCCAGAGAGGTCATCTTAGGAGACAGCACGCTGTCCAATGGTTTGCGCACCTAAAGGCGATCAAGGAAGCCCGAATTGCACGTAATGAAAACGTTGATGTTTCATCTGATGATGACGAGGAGGAAGAAGACGTGTCAAACACTTCACTTATACCCAGTACCCCTGTCAGCAGCACACCCCATGTGAGCCACACTAAGAGTGTGGGAGAGAGTGATACACCAATGCGAAAAAGTTCATCAGCGAGCGTAACTGGGTCGAAGATATCATCATCATCATACCGTAAATCCTTGGTCCAGGGCAACATTAAAAAGATGTTGTTTACAGAAGCGCAATATGAACGCAACCACCCACTGACGCGTCTGTATAACACTAAGCTGGCTAAAATGCTAGCTCTGGACCTTCTCCCTTTTTCTTTTGTAGAAGGGGTTGGTTTTCTACAATTAGTGTCAGCGCTCTGCCCTAAATGGAAGGTTCCTAGCCGGTTCTATTTTGCCCGAGTTGCGGTTCCAGCACTACATGAAGATGTTCTGGAGGTGATTGGGCAGCTTTGCAGAAGAGTGCTGTTCACACTATACATCTGACAACAGACATGTGGACCAGTGGCGCAGGCGCTGATTACATGTGCATCACTGCACACTGGGTCTCTTTTTCAGGGGTTAAAGCAAAGCTAAACGCAGGTGTTGACCCAGACCAAGTTTTTAAAGCTGCTCGGAAACATGCAACACTAGCCATGTTTGGTTTGGAGAAATGTCACACAGCAGAAAACATTTTGGATGTGTTTAACACAAAGGTCCTTGACTGGCTGTCCCCAAAAAAACGCCTGATTGGTTATGTTTCCACGGATAATGGCGCCAATGTAGTTAAGGCCATGGAGCTGGGTGAATATTTCAGAGTGCCTTGTTTGGCGCACTGTATAAACCTGGTTGTCAAAACATTTTTGAGTGATAAAGACAGTGCAGCGTACAGGGTAGTGGACACCTGCCGAAAAATGTACAAGCATTTCAGCCATTCTTTTAAGGCCCAGAAGCATCTGAGGAGCCTGCTATATGAACGTCGAATGCCAGTGAAAGCACTCATCCAGGAGGTGGCAACACGTTGGAACTCAACCTTCTACATGCTTGAGCGTCTGTATGAGCAGTATACGGTACTCGATCACTATTTCTTAACACAGGGTACAGCTCAGAAGGAGGACCTGAGGATGGGTGCGGCGCAATGGGACATAGTTAAAAGCCTGACACGCATGCTTCGTCCTTTTGAGTTCTTCACGCGTGCAGTCAGCAAGGAGGACTGTAATTTGGGAAAAGCTATCCCATTGTTGTACATGCTGGAGCACCAACTGAAGGAGGTGTGTTCTGTGTTTCAAAAAGATGAAAAAAACCAAGACCCTTTTGTTCTGGCGGAGAAATTATTAGAGCGCCTACAAGGTGATGAACGTCTTAAAATGATCCACTCAAACCAGCATTACATTTGTGCTACTATTCTGGATCCACGCTACAAAAAGGCGCTGGCAGGCCAAGCATTCTTTCCTTTTGCTGATGAAGATGTTACAAAGTACAAACAGTGGCTAGCCTCCTCAGCCAAGAGGTTTGAAAGAGAACGGCAGAAAATTGAAGGAAAAGGCAGTACATCAGCATCAGCAGGCCATCCCCAGTCACAACAATCCACTTCTGCACCTGTGGCTGCGGCACAAGTGACCTCTCAGCCGTTAAAGACACCGGCAACCGGATCATCTGCACCACCAGACACAACAGTAACATTGGAGGCTGAAGAGGATTGGCTAGCTCGGCTTGGGTTTGGTTCTCAAAAGGTCACAGCAACAGCTAAGCAAAGTGGAGAAACCTTGGAGGAGCACCTTGAGTCGATGGTGAAGGACTATCTGAATGACTCAACAGAGGTCTATGTTAATGCTGACCCATTGGCGTATTGGCATGGGAAAAAAGAATTGTGGCCACAGCTCTCCAACCTGGCTTTAAACTACTTGTCTTGCCCACTCGCAAGCGTGTCTTCTGAACGTGTTTTCAGTGCTGCTGGTGGCATTGTAACTTCCAAACGGAGCCGCCTCTCGCCCAAAAATGTGGAGAGGTTAACAATGATCAAGATGAATCAGCACCTCATACCACCAGATTACAGAGTACGAGAAAGCACGCCGGATGAAGATGAGGTGGACAGCAACATAGATGAGGGAATTTCTTCTCTGTCAGGTGACACTGAGCTCACCCTGCCTGAATTCGCAGAGTATGATGACGAAGCCTTATTCTTATTCGTGGACCGTGACACCGAGCCCTGAAAATGAGACAATGAATCAATAACTTTCTTTTTCGTCCTTATTCACTTTTATTCCTGTGTGTCTGTCTTTCTTTGTTGTGCACAGTTAATATAATTCAAACTTTAATCACCTAATCACAAAAACAAGCCCATCAGCAGAACTGTCTTCACTTGTTTGCTTATTGATTTGAAGGTGCCGCAGTCTGCATTCCTCAGGTTCACAAGTTCAGAAGAACATGCTCCTCTATCCTCCTCCTCCAGACTCCTATTTCCATCAAAGCAGAGGGCTGGTTTACGCCCAATGAAGAAAGACTCAGCACTTGTGGGGGTGTTCTACTTCTTTGCGGGTGAGTTGACGGCTCTGGGGCCATTGCTGGGAAGCTCTAATACCGGATAAAAGTGGTTTGGACCAAATCCGAGGCGGAAATTTTTGGGTGTTTTTGCTGACTTGCTTGCCTTTGAGGTGCTCTTTGGGGGGGTTCTGGCTGTTTGTGGGTGAGGTTCGGGGTCTGGGAGCACTGCTGGGACACTCTAATCTTGATTGCATTTGCTTTTCAGGAAATCCGTGGTGGTAAACCGGAGTTATGGCCTAGCTACACAGCGCGTTTGGACCGAAGGCCGAGAAATATTGTAAGTATGAGATTTTGCTTTTGGGCTGTTTGGGGGTGTTGTGCTTTTTGGCGGGTGGGTTGGCGGGTCTTGGGGCATTCCTGGGAAGGTCTAATACCGGATAGAAGTGGTTGGGACAAAATCCACGCTGATTTTTGTTGTTGCTATTTCTGACATTTTGCTCAATGTAGCGTTTTCGGGGGCCTGTTTGGGGGGCTTCCTGGTGTTTGTGGGTGGGTTTCGAGGTCTGGGAGCACTGCTGGGACACTCTAATCTTGATTGCATTTGCTTTTCAGGAAATCCGTGGTGGTAAACCGGAGTTATGGCCTAGCTACACAGCGCGTTTGGACCGAAGGCCGAGAAATATTGTAAATATGAGATTTTGCTTATGGGCTGTTTGGGGGTGTTGTGCTTTTTGGCTGGTGGGTTGGCGGGTCTTGTGGCATTCCTCGGAAGGTCTAATACCGGATAGAAGTGGTTGGGACAAAATCCACGCTGATTTTTGTTGTTGCTATTTTTGACATTTTGCTCAATGTAGCTTTTTCGGGGGCCTGTTTGGGGGGCTTCCTGGTGTTTGTGGGTGGGTTTCGGGGTCTGGGAGCACTGCTGGCTATGGATACTTTACTTTGCAAGAGGTTTGAAGCAAATCCATGGTGGCAGAGGGGAGTTAGGGCCTAGCTGCAGAGCGCGCGCGGAGTGATTTGGGAAATTGGCAAAAAAATGACTAAGTCCCCATTTTTGTACTTTTGCTCTTTGGCTGTTTGGGGGTCTTCTACTCGTTTTCTCCTGGGTTGACGGCTCTGGGGCCATTGCTGGGAAGCTCTAATACCGGATAAAAGTGGTTTGGACCAAATCCGAGGCGGACATTTTTGGGTGTTTTTGCTGACTTGCTTGCCTTTGAGGTGCTCTTTGGGGGGGTTCCGGCTGTTTGTGGGTGAGTTTCGGGGTCTGGGAGCACTGCTGGAACACTCTAATCTTGATTGCATTTGCTTTTCAGGAAATCCGTAGTGGTAAACCGGATTTATGGCCTAGCTACACAGCGCGTTTGGACCGAAGGCCGAGAAATATTGTAAGTATGAGATTTTGCTTTTGGGCTGTTTGGGGGTGTTGTGCTTTTTGGCGGGTGGGTTGGCGGGTCTTGGGGCATTCCTGGGAAGGTCTAATACCGGATAGAAGTGGTTGGGACAAAATCCACGCTGTTTTATTTTGTGCTATTTCTAACATTTTGCTCAATGTAGCTCTTTCGGGGGCCTGTTTGGGGGGCTTCCTGGTGTTTGTGGGTGGGTTTCGGGGTCTGGGAGCACTGCTGGAACACTCTAATCTTGATTGCATTTGCTTTTCAGGAAATCCGTGGTGGTAAACCAGAGTTATGGCCTAGCTACACAGCGCATTTGGACCGAAGGCCGAGAAATAGTGTAAGTATGAGATTTTGCTTTTGGGCTGTTTGGGGGTGTTGTGCTTTTTGGCTGGTGGGTTGGCGGGTCTTGTGGCATTCCTGGGAAGGGCTAATACCGGATAGAAGTGGTTGGGACAAAATCCATAAGGAAAAGCCTTTTGGCACTTTTTGTAACTTAGGGTTCGTTAGGGTTAGCCCTAGCAGCAGGATTGCATGTGTTTTGGGGTGTTCTAGATTTTTGCAACTGAGTTCTGGGGTCTTAGAGCACTCGTGAGAATGTGTAATTTTGGTTGCGAGTCATTTGAAGAAAATCCATGGTAGGAAAGGGGGGATTTGTCATAGTTAAAGAAAGCCTCTGCCACTATTCTTAACTTAGGGCTCGTCAGGGTTAGCAGCATTTCTATTGCATGTGTTTGGGTGGGGGGATTTTCGAGTCTTGGAGCGATGCTGGCTATGGATACTTTTGCTTGCCTGCAAGTGGTTTGAATACAATCCACGGTGGGTAAGGGGGTATTTGGGCCTACTTTTACTTTCGAAGTACGTTTTGTCACCAGTTTTCTGCTAGTCCTCGTTTTTTGAGATCTGATTGGGGGTCTTCTACATTTTTGCAACTGGCTTTAGTAAGGGTCTGGGTGGAAGCACTGCTGGGAAGGTCTAATTTTGCTCTAAAACACAGTTTACAGTGCACCTAGCTTGAGGTGAAAGATCCGCTAAATTAATTCGCCCATACTAATTTATCCTTGAAAAGGTGACTCAGACAGAGTACGCACTTTCAAAAATGTTGTACTGTCTATTAGGAAAATCAAAGTGTGACTTTTTGCACTACACAGCGTAAATAACTTATATTTATTTAGCAGTGCTGTTTTTCGTTCAATAATTACAAGCCGGGTTTCAGTCTGCAATGGGGAAAAAAGGATGGAGTCAGGCTTCACATTAGCGAGCCGCAATTCAGCATCCGCCAGGCAGGCAGTGTACAGGGTGTCTTCTGGTCACCAACATTGATGGACGAAGCGTCAGCTGGAATGGAGGAGTGCCGCTAATAAGAGGAATTGTTTGCTGCATGCAACTTACTTACCAAATTCAACAGGACAACTACAACAATACAGATACAGTATCCATTATTTTATTCAATGAGTGTGTGTAACTGCATTTCTTGGATCTCTCTCTGCTTCTAAATTGATCCCTACAGCCATTCTATATGTTTTACTTCGGCTATTTTTTTAACCTAATTTAATGTAACCCTGTACTGTCGCATTCTGGCATTCACGGTTGTCGAAAGTACTACTTACTTTTCTGTAACAATGCATTCAGTAGTGCATGCACTTCCTTTATGTCACGTAAAAGATTTATGGTTAGCTTTGTAACTAAAAATTTCTTTATGTTCAATTATTGTTTGTCCATGCTGTGCTTTTTTTTTTTCTCAACAAAACCTACCCAAAAAGAAACCCCCATTCCTATCCATTTTACAAACCCTAACCCTCTTCCCCCGGGTTGTGTGGTTTTGCTAGATGTGTGACTAACTGACATCAATAATTCCACACCCTTGCTGGGGAGGATAAGGTCATAGCAACAGGCTGGTGAAGGAATCCGAGGATATATTCTAGACTTACTCAGCTTCAGTACTATTTCTTGTAGTATTAGCCAATGTCCAAGAAATCCTACGCAAGTACAAGTTATACTATAAATAATTTACCATTTGTTAGGCTACATTGTGGCACTGTTGTAGTCTAGTGTACTGTCACCTGCTATATTCTCTATCGTACCGTTGTAATGCTACAGTAAGGACAAACCAGGTTTCATTTTCTTTTTTTCCATAGCCATGCAACTGCCACTGTGTCACACGACTAGTACCACCACAAGGAGGAGGAAATTTCAGCCGCCCTGGATTGCAACCTTAATCGCCATTTCTCGTGGAGCCAGCCCTGGGCCTAGCCCTACTTGCAAACAGAAATTACAGGTAAGATAAGCGTTTGGTTGGAGGTAGTATAATGGAGTATTAGGAGAGACGAGAGATTGACAGTAGTACTACTAAAGTCCTAGGACTATTCAGGAAAACAAACTTACTGTTAAACCCCCACCCACCAGACTCAAAAGCAGTAAAAAACAGGTATGGTCAGATAAAGTTTCAAAAAGTATATTTTTATAGCCCTAACAAAATAATCTCCCGCAAGACCCTCCCTAACCCCAACGATTGTCCTTCAAAAGTCCCCAAAAAACCCAACTCCCAATTCCCACCCCCCAAAAGTCTCTAAAAAAGGGGCAAGGGACACTATGGCAGGGTGCTGTTGACTTTAGCAGCCAGGGCATCATGCTCCTTGCGGAGGGTGGCATGTTCGAAGCGGAGGCCCTCCACCAAGTTCTTATAGTTCAGGACCTCCTGCTCCAGGTATGACACTCTGAGGGATAAGCGGCGCCGGCGTGCCTTGCAAATCCTGTGGGGGGCAGCTGCTGTCTTTGCTGCTCGGCGGTGGCGTTTGGCTTTGGTAGCCCGGCTCCGTACCGCTGGAGCACTGTGCTGGCTGGCAGCCCGCACGGAGGAGGATGCAGCTGTCCCAGTGGACGTTGTTGTTGTACCAGACTGCGTCTCCTCCTCCTCCAAGGCCACCAGCTGCCGATATTCAGCGACAGTGGCATCCAGCCTCCGTTGCCGGGCCATTCGAGCCAGCTCCTGCCTCCTTGGTGGTCTCTTGGATTTGGAAGGAGCAACTACATGAAGAAAGAAAGACATAGTCTGTAACCAATGCTCCTTAAGATTAACACAAAATGGTTGAGCAGAAAGTTGTCACAGTACAAGTAGCAAATTGAAAGCACAGTACATAACTATTGAGGACAGTATCTATGTAACCTCTGACTTCTTCATCCTTGCTCTAACATTAGTGGGAGTTTAAGGAACAAATTCTACGAGCACTATGGACTTCCATTACAGTCGACTATGACAGTACACCAGTCTTATTCTTCTTCTTCTCTCTGTTTAGGAAAATTGGTACGTTATCTTATGCAAGACGGCAGAATGCCAGCGCAGTGAACTTGCACCCGAGAAAAACAGACGCACACCATGGTGAGTGAGACAGACTTGCGTTACTGTACCGGTCCAGTACATGCAGGTGGTGAAGCTCTTACTTTTCTATTACGGGTGGCACTGAGAATACTCTGTTAAAAGGGCTACTGCTTAATTAATTTGCTTTTACCCTACAGTGCAAATGAGTATTAGAAAAGGAAAATGAAGAAGCTAAATAATCTGATTATCTATCACTTCACATGGGATGTATTTGATGACATATGGGATGACTTTAGGTGCTTTGCTTATTATTGAGTGAACAGTGATACACCCACACATGAATGACGTACTACTACTAAACTAAAGTTATTAAGAGAGGTAGGGAGTGTCCACCGTAATAACCCGATATATGCTGTGCTTGCAGTTGCAATACAAACTACTGCTACTATTCATGGTAGTATTTGGACAAAATTACAACTTCTTTTCCTTGCCTTTCCTACACTGGAACAGACGTGCGGGTGCGGTGTTACATGCTCTTCAAAGTAACACTTAGTTCATCCAATGACCGTCTACTCTCTCTAGATACACATATGCTATCTAAGAGTCAGATAGTACCATGAATGATCCAGGCATCCATCCATTCAAAGTATATGCACACATACAGTTTCTGTTTCACCCACCCAGGCTGTTCTCCTTCCACCCATCCTTGCTTCATCATTCACCCAGCCATGCACCATACCATATTCTTTCCTTCCCAGCCACCGAGGGGACCAAGCAAACACATATAATTCTTCTTTGCCAGTCATCATTACATTTCTCGTCCTTCCACACTTACTTACACCCTTCTTTCGATTTTCGTTCATCCCATCCATCAAGTTCATCTCAGATCTGATTGGGATTCTTCTCGCCAAAAACTTCACAGCTAAGTCGAAGTACATTTAGAGGAGGCTACTACCTGGTTCATTTATAATACACCCGTGCAAAAAGCACACTCTGCAGTCTTCAATCTCAATAAGTAAGGAATATATAGCTTACCTCTGCCCGCCACCACTGTGTCATCCCCCACAGATTTGTCCGGCACTTCCACCGCCTCCTCGTCCAATGCCACCACCACCTCCGCGCTGGCCCCGCCTCCAGATATTCCACCTACAAAGTACATTTAATAATGTTAGAATACACCACTCACTACTATATAATATTTGGTCTAGGAGGAAGAAAGAAATGTGAAAAAAACAGTACATAATTTAATAATTTGTGACTGTCTTCTATAAAGTAAAAATGTCCCTTTTTCCAGGGAAGGCTGTTGTCTTGCTGCACTTTTTGGCACAACTGATGAATGCTTGTTTTTTATTTTTAACACGAACCACTTTTTCTCCTAACAGACAGAAGCTTGACTTCTAAGAACACGAGCAGGATCAAGTTCAAACCAGGTGAGAGCTCGGCTCGACCACAAGAAATGTGTCCAATTAATTGTCAGCACTAAGCACTTTTCCATTTTCAGTTAAACGTTTACTTTTATGACAAACTTGATTTTAATAAATGTGTTTACTTTTAATAAAGCTTTTAAACTTAAATAGACTCTGTGGGTTTTGGTCCTCCAGACTAGAGTGGATGAGCTAAAGGTTTTGCAATTTTTGCAAGCATGAGTCCGTGCCTCTGACATCATTGGGGAATAATCATAATCATTGGTGACTTTGGGAGCTAAATGACTCTGCCACACTATCTAGTCAGTAAGGAGATTGGGGGTTCAACTACAAAGTCTGTTATCACTGAGGTATGTGAAAAGTCTAACAGCACCTATTATAATTGATAAGCTAAGCAATGCATTATTTAGTGTCCATACTTCTGTTTGTGCAGATTTGTCCCTGCAACAGTAGTAGAATGGATTGTCCTCCTATCCAAACCAAAAGTAAAGTAGTAACTTATTCTTTCTTGGTGGTCATTCACCTTTTTATTGTTGGCAATTGTCAAAGCATAAACATTTAGAAGACTTGAAAAGACATTATGGACAATCGCAGAGGACTGCACTCTGTGCATAGAGCTATTGCTGACTAGAATGGGAGTCCAATGGAATTGCCAAATGTGCAATCTTAGTTAGCTACACAGACAGACTAATAAGAATAATCTAGTAATACCACACGGAGTCATAGTCGAGGCAGGATAAGAATTTAGATCCAGTCTACAAGAATATCAAAGACTATTTAGAAAAAAACGAATGAGGAACGCTGGGAAAAAATAAGTACTCTATATTAAAATTAAAACTTACTGGGGCCAGCAAAGGAGCCCTCGCCTGCCCGATCCTGGCCTGCATCCTCAACAGCACCCTCCTCCTCCTCCTCCTGTGTCCTCCTCTTGCCCCTGGGGGAAGCTGATGTACAACATGAAAGAAAGAAAAACAGAAAACATGGATGATATTTGTCAACCAAATCAAACATTTCAAAAGAACTAACAAAATATTTTGGCGAAATAGCAAATAGACAACTATTCAACAGGATATATTATTGACCAATCTCATGTGGTCTACTACGTTATTAGAATTGCTTGATTTGCGGACCGTCTAATTGTAAACTTCTTATGTAACTCACTACACAAAGTACTAAAAAGGTTTGCCTAGGATTGGCAGGCAGCAGTCCGCAGCACGCGAAGTGACAGCCAAAGTCCACCGTGATTGCAGATCAGCGACAACACTAAAGTTTCCTACTACATTAACCAGTCATTAAAATACTCAAACTATCAATCCACCACCACTATTTCTTCTTATCGCCATGTGTACAAAGGAAGGACTGGACTTGAGTCTGTAGGGGCTAATTTAGAAGCCCCTTGCGGCTCTTTTGCTCCATTGTTGCGTGACTTTTGTGACGCAGCGGCAGCACAAAAGAGGCGTAATGATGCGGCGTATATTAACAACGTGACGCATATGGGAGATGCATCACGTTGTAAAGCCCTGCGCCATCAGGGGGCGTTCCGGCGCAAGGGAGGGCGTTCCTGCGCAGGAACGCATCCTAAAAGTGGCTGAGGGAAATCTACAAGATTTCAATCACTCACTTTAACGACAATGATGCGTGACTCAAACCCTGCGCCTGCTTGAAGCAGACGTACGGCTTGACGCAGCTTTGAGGAGATAGGGCACCCCAGAGCATTGATGGAGCTGCGCCATCGTTGCGACGCAACTCCAGCAATGTGCCGCCCTTACGGCACAGATGCGTAACGCTTTGGTGACGTTTTGGGCCCATGGTGCGCCACATTGTAAATACGACGCACCATGGGTGATAGTGGCGTGGCGCACAATTACTGGCGTATCCCTGCTACTTTGCAGGGATGCGCCGGTAATTAAACATCTGAACCTTAGTGTGTAGCATTACGCAGTTCTTTAAACTACACTCATACATAATTTCACAGGCCAATGAAATGAACACAAAATCGGAAACAAATAAGCACAGTAGCAACACTACTGAGAAGGAGAGCAGTGCACCTGAAATGCACAGAAGATTTTGAAATATAATATACCTACAATGTAATGAGCAGCATTATTGCTCTTGGTAAAAAAAAAATTGCAATATAATAACACAGCAGGAGAAAACAGAGTAGTAAAGAAAAAGCTACTACTATTACTCACCAAGCCCGGGGATCTCGAGGCCAAGCAGGTCGAGCAGATCTCGTTAACGGGTCAGGACATCCGTCCAGCGGTGGGTGGCCTGGTTGTAGGTGCGCCGGACCCGAGAGTGGTGGTACATGGCCCAGCACACCTTATCCCACCGCTTCCGGCGATCCCGCATCCCGTACCCGCCTCCGATCTTGCCGCCTGCCATTATGGTCCTGGGGAGGTTGCACTGTACATAGAACAGTAGTGCGCCCACCTCCTCCGGGCTGAAAATCTCCCGGGGTGCGACTGTCTCCCCCCTCAAACGCCCGCACGGGAGCCGGGCACGGGGTGCGGGACCCTTCCCCTTCTCGGGATGCTTCCCGGCTCCCTTCACCATGGTCTGGGCGGAAAGGAATAAAGAAAATAGAATAGGGAAGAGAAGAAAAGAAAAGAGTTTAAAAAAGTAGTTTAAAATTAACAAAAAGTAGCAGTAAACACAAAAATATAGGGCTCGAAAAATAGAGGGGTAGATAATAAGTAAAATAGATCAAAAAAACTTCAAACAAGCAAAGGATGGCACAGATTTAGAGAGGATACAAGAAGCATGCCCAGAACCATAGCAATGAATGAGAAACAAGATGGCCGCGCCCGTTCACAACCGCGCAGGTAAGTTCGCGCGAGATGTTCCTCGCGAACACTCGCGAAATTGTACTTGCAAGCCGCACATTTTGCGAGATTACACTTCGCGCCCGGAAACGGAAATACGTCATGCAAACAAGATGGCCGCGCCCTTGAACGACCGCGAGGGTAACTTCGCGCCTTGCGCTACAAGCGGCTCGCGAAAACGCACAAAACCTTGCGAACTAACACGCCGCAAAAAAAGAAATCGCATATTCGCACGAATTCGCGGCTTCCGAATCCGATCTCGCGCGTGTTCACGCCCCGCGAATCCCGCGAAATTGCAGAAAAACGAGTTTTGCAAAACTGAAAGCAATCGGCAGGTGCAAGAGTTCAAACTCATCATTAGTAACAATTCACTGTAGTGCTTCCTGACTGGGGCCCCTCCAGAGTTCAGTTGCTAGTTGCAACAATTGTATGACCCTGCTCTGACCCTCATAGCAGGCTTATAGAATAGCTAGAAGTAGGCCACAAAGGTCCTG
Source organism: Lissotriton vulgaris (assembly GCF_964263255.1). Lineage (NCBI taxonomy): Eukaryota > Metazoa > Chordata > Amphibia > Caudata > Salamandridae > Lissotriton > Lissotriton vulgaris. The sequence goes on from NC_141693.1 coordinate 261,150,774, forward strand.
GGAAAAAAAATTGCACTGCAACAGAAAGCAAATTACTGATAAGGAAGCAGGTGCCAGACCTGGAATTCTAAAACAGTGACACATTAATAAACTAACCCCAAATTAATTCATGTCAGTTGAAGCAGAGCAGGTGTGCTTGCTTTCCCCCCCCCATCATCTACAGTGATGATGAACCAGAGGGTGGCATTGATGTAACAGAGGGTGGCATGGGTCAAAGAGAGGGTGGCAGTGGTGAAACAGAGGGTGCTGGGAGGCTGTGATGATGAACCAGACGTAGAAACAACATAGTCGCGACCGTTGCGAGCCGACAAGTAAGTTCGCAATTGCGAACTAGTACCAAATCCTCGCGAACTGACAGAAACCCTTGCGAAAAAAAAAAAAAATCCGCAAATTCGCGAGAATTCGCGGATTTTGCCGATTGCGAGTTCGCAAATTCGCAAAATTCGCGAACGCCAGATTCGCAAAATTCGCCCATGCTTAATCTGGTCCAGGAGAATATATTTGCCAAGAAGGAACTTGGGCCATCCTATAGAGCACCTGTACCTGTTCTGGCTGTTGAAGGTATGAGAACTGTTCTTTCACCACTCCTTGCTGGCAGCAACATGAGATTTGTGTCTATTGATCTCATCAAACCATATCTTGTGGCCGATTCTAAAAAGTAGGCCAAAAGCTCTCCTGGGTAATTACCTGTCTCCTCTTACTACCCAGATGAACTGTTAGAAGTTTTGATTGATGAAGACGCTTTCTCTCCCCTACTGAGGAAAGCTAAAACTAAAGTTTTACTTCTTCCTGGTACATCAACAAATACCATACAATCATCATGTACGGAAACACATATTTCAATTCTGCAAACACACAATGGTGGTGTCTACTAGAACGTACCGTCATTAGAGTCATTTACCAGTTCTACATAGCTCCACGAGTCACCCAACTTTGTGCCAACAGCCACAGCTATTTCATCAACATTGACGACTTCTCTTCAGATTCGTCAGACCCAGATCCACCTCCACAAATGGGACCATCTGAATTATACATTTGGCTCAAAAAGACATACTTTATTCCTCCATGGAAGTACATTTGGTTTACAATTTCATTACTTTTCCTCTTCATCTGGATTGGTGTTCTGACTGTCTTTTTCATGCTTCTGGACAGTCACTATTTCCCAGAATGCTCTGCTGTTGAACTGGTAAACAAGGTTTTGAAGCCCCATTCTTGATCACACAAAGTGCGAAGAGATGTTTCCCTGGTGAACATTTCAGCTGTTCCAGTTCCTGATGGAATTGTGTGTGTTAAGGTGTCCTATGATATATTTGAGCTAACTGAAAATGCTACAAATACCTTATGTATTTCACATTTCTTTAAACAATATTATTACTCCCGGTACTATCTCTGATGGTTGGGACATTAACACAGTGCATGAAAATGCTTGTTGATCTAGAGTATTACACAGTTTTTAATACTGAAAACATGTATGATGGTACATCTAAATATGATGACATTTTCTGTTTCACCATTATGGTCACCATTATTTACATAAAGCAAGTAATCCATGTGCAGTATTAAATTACACAATAAGAACACTGCTCTACAGTACAACAGGGTAGCTCAACACCATTTGCACAGACATTTTACTCATGTTTCAGGTCACAATCCAGCTGACCCATAGTCATATTATTATAAATTCACACCTTCACAGGGTAAGAAAACTATGCTTACTGATACTACATTGATTTTTCTGCATCTTTCCTTTCCCGGGTGTCCATACAAGGGTTTGACATTTGGAAGGCAATGTTGATTTAAAATCTATACGTGGAATTAAAGATTTGTTCTGTCTTGGCTTGGCTAAGATAAAGGATCTCAATAAACCAAATACCCCCACATTTGTACCATTTTAAGAATTGGCAATGATTCACAAACTACACAGAGGACACATTAGACAACATGCCTCGAAATGGAAAATACAATTCTTCAGGTTCCAATCAAGGGGGATGGTTAGTGTGGCTGTTAGATACTGACGAATGTCAGGCACGTTTTCTTGACAACACAAAGGGGTTTAGAGTAAACAGGCCAAAACCACATTACATATAGACAGAACACACAGGATTGGTCACAACACAAATCATTAGAAAGTTGTGCCTAGACTTGCTAAAACCTTCAACGCTGTCTGGGGTAAAACAGCACCCAGCTACAATAATTTGTAACCAGCTTAAACTTTCCAAATGGCATAACAGACCCTTTTCTCGTCCATTTTCCAGGACTTTTACTGAGGTTTGTCAGGGTTATCACAGCTGGAATATGTTTTTATGTTTTAATACTTGTATTCTGCACTTTTAAGGTTCAATAAACCAAAGATAATGTTACTTGCTTGCATGCACCTATTTCTTCTGTCTGATGCCAGGGCTATACAGGATTTTTTGTTAGGTCCTCGAAAGCCACGTTAAAAGCTCTTCCTGTATGCAATTAACAATGAAGTATGATAAGTTTCACAGCAGGAAGCTGCTGAGAGATTATGTGAGATTGACGGAGACAATTTGGAAAGGGCTCTAGCAGTAGTAGACAATGGTATGACCACCTTATCCACTAGGATATATTCTCTGGGTAACATTGTTTCATCTGCTATCAACATCATACAGAGTGACATGTCGTCTTTGCAAAATGGGCAATCACAGCTTAAGGCCATTATGCTACTAAGTTGGACTCTACAAACACTAAAAACTGGTTGCGTCACATGGAATCCCCTAAATGCCTGTCACTTTTTTTATACAACCTGACCAAAGAACAGACCATTATGGCTAAGAAAAATGTGACATACACTATCTTACATATGAAAAAGTTAGACAAATTACCATTTACTGTCGCAGGAGTGCCAAGTGCAGAATGGATAATCAACATATTTATTTCTCTGTCAATTTCAACTTTTTACTACAAATACTGTTTGCAAAACCATCAAGTAGGCAGATACAAAGCGCTAGGAGAAAGTTATTTACGTGAGTCATGGGTCGTAGCTTTCACCTTTCATTGTAGAAATGGTGCAACTTAGGTTTGTCTTAGCCGCTCCGACTGCAAGAATACTTTAGACCATTCTTTAGTTTGCAGGAAAGTTACTCTCCATGGAGAATGTAGTGCGTCCAAGGCAAACTTATCAAAATTTCCCCAGCTTTATGATTCCTCTGGCATTCCCATTGCTCTCAAATCTGATTTTTTGATGTTGAATAGTCAAGTTTGCAGTGGGATGAGACTGTGAATACCATATCGGGTGACAGTTTATGGTATCTTGACCTGTTGTGCTCTAACACTGTGTCCACCGCCCGTACAGTTAGGGGTCAGACAATTTGGCCTTCAATACAGAATTTCAAATGTGAACTTTGATGCTTTAAGCAGACTTAAAACCTTATCGTTTCAGAAGGAAGTGGCCTAAACACCTGCATAGGAGATGTTTGACCTTCAAGTTGCAAGGTCTTCCTCTATGATACGGTGGCTACTTCTCACCAATCTCCCACACTGTTGGAAAGTGGGTTATTAATAGTGGCAAATGTATATCTGCCACTGGCCATAAGGCCACTAACACAGTCTAGGGCTCAAAATAGGTCTTAGAAAGTTATTCCCATGCTCGCCCCTTGGTAGCTTTGCTGTGAGCAGGCAGGCTTGACTTCAAAGACAAGTAGGTTAAGGATTTAAAAAACACCAATTCAGTAAATTATTAAGACGCAACAAACAATAAAAATTCAATATCCATTTATGAACATAGAAAATATTTTTTCTTTTTAAAATGACACCAAAATGAAAAAAAAATCCAATGTAGGGAACCAGAGATATGAATTTTCAAAGATTTAGAACTATATAGCACATAGAACCCTATGGCACCTATTGGGACATCTTGTCGCGCTAGACCAGGACAAAGTCAAAGTTTCAGGCTGACCGGTATGGAGCCCTGCGAGGCTACTCCTCACTGTAGGTCTAGGTCAAAGTTTTTACCTTGTGACTTAGAAATGTTTCTGGAGCTTTTCTTCCCGCGGTCTCTTGAAGTTCTCAGCCAAGTCTGGATTCGGTGAGGGGTCAGACCTCCGGAGCTTTCCACTGGAATGAACCAGAGATTCAGGCTAGGGCACGGTTGAAAGTGGGTGACTTGACTCTTGCGGTTGGTTTCGGTCACCTCTCCTACGTTCAGACTTGGAAACTTTTACAGAGCTTTTCCTTCAAGGGTCCATCAATGCTCTTTACCAGGCCAGCTTTGGTGAGGGTTAGCCAATTTGGGTCCCAGCCAAACTCTGGAAGTTGGACCTCTGGAGCTTTTCGGCTGAACGAACTTGAAGGGCAGTACGGCTCATGGTTGAGGGTCCCCTGCTTGGCTGGTCAGGTCGAGTGAGTCTACTTATGTAGCTTTTTTCCAAAGTTCTCCAAACTTCCAGAACTTCTTCCTGAAGTTCCACAACATGTCCAAAACATACCTCAATGGTCTGGAAGCTCTTAGATGGTACTTGAAAGTTTAGGACTTCAGTTCCCATAATCCACTTAGACAAAACCCTTCCAAATCCACTAGTAGTACTCCAGGCTGAGGATCCCTGATGGTGATGTTCCATGTGAGCTCTGTTAAACTGTAGCTTGCAGGGAGTCCGCTTCTTAGACCTTTTGAAGCAAGTTATGGTGCAATTCAGATTGTGCAGCAGGCGCAGTCTTAAGAGTGCATGGCCTGGTTGGTGCAAATCAAACTTCTCAGCAGGGACCCTTCTACTTCCTTTAGATTCAAGCAGCAGATCTGAGAGGCTCTGCCCCTCTTTGAAACTTATTCCAAGGTCTCTGGGTCAATCATGGGGGCACTCCTGTTCAATGAGGTGCAGGGCAACACCCCAGGGTATGACCATATCCTCCAAAGTGTGGCACTATATTCTCCCAGAGAGCACCATTTCTCTAAAGTTCATCATGGCTGATTTTGCAGCAGAGAGAGAATAGCTAACTAAACCAGCCCACAGATGGCTCCCCTACATATGCTCCCTTCCCTTTTGCATCTGGAAATGCCTGTCTTAAGCCTGCAATCTGGCTGGTTTCGGAGGGTAGGGTTGTAACAGAACATGATTTACTGTGTCTTCCCCCGCCTCTTTTTGAAAAAGATGTTTTACGACACCTCCTCCTGCCATAGCATTCCAATATAGCTGAACCCAGTATGGCTCCCTGATCCCCCGGGCTACTTATCACCTTATCAAAGCGGCCTGGCTAATCCACTTAACTCTGGCCAACCAGATCAGTGCACTGGAAGGCTGAATTTTGGCTTGCAGACACAAAAAAGTCTTATAGCTTCTTGTCTGTATATTGTAGGCGGAATTCAACAATACCATATCATTGCATTTATCAGTACTGTTATAGAAAGTCCTTAAATGGTATTTTTATGATTCTCCTAGCAGGAATTATTCTTGCCATGCTAACCTATGTAGCTGGGGATCTGCAATGGGGAGAATTAACAGGGCAATTCCTCCAACACCAGGACTTATAAAGCAGATTTTATAAGGGCCCTCCCCATAACTACAGGATTCCACACCTCTGTAACACCTAGGGGAGACTTTAGGGGTTCTGAATATGCAAAAATATTGCAGATTCTCACTTCACAGTGCTCCTAGCACAAAATTCGATTTTGGGAAACACTTGACTACAATGTGGGGAGTGAAATGTGCAATCTCACTAACCTCAAGGCAAATAAGAATCATTTATAAGGATACTCCTCTTATGCACCCAAATTCGCCCCCCCCCCCCCCCCCACCCCTGGGACACCTAAAGGAGACCCTACGGGTACATGATATGTCCAAACATTGTAGTTTAATAATTTGTAAGTGCCTCAAACACCAAAGTCGAGTTTGGTCACAATTTGATTTGTAAAAGCAGTCCTGTAACACAGGGCTGCTTTTAAACTGACCTCAGATTTTAGCAGTGCACTCATGCAAGTGCAGAAAGGCTGCTAGCCTTTAAACTGCCATGCCCTATTATATACTAGGCACTTAAAGGTAGATTCAATCCCCCTGCCCTATTATGTACTAGGGCCTTATTGAGCAGTTCATGCCAATCATAGGGGGTACCCTAACCCATAGTGTACCCTAGCGTATGTAGGTGTTTTCACTGTATTCTAAGTGTGTTTTCAGCATTGCACTTGCCCTGGGTCTGGTCAGGCAGTGCCCAGGGTCAGTCAGTCAGTTACCTCCAGTACCAGTCAGCAAAGAAAGTTGGGGGTGCCCAGTGCACAGGAAGTCTTTGCACCACACAGCAATTTGGGAGATAGTGCACCACATTTTGTAACATTTCCAACACTGCGGGTATAGCACACTTTTTTAAGGCAATTGGCTCCGGGTTGAATAATACGTTCCAGGCAGTCTTTGGAGTTATACCATCTTTCATACGCTCTGTGCTGGGAAGCATTTTTAGACGCATAGCACTTGTCCTGTTTCTAATTGTTGGGACACTGATTTTATTCTATTTGTTCCACCATGGCTGTTCCGCTGCCAAATGGAGATGGCACTACCACATGTGCTACTGTGTTGTGAGAGAACGTCGCAGTCCTGAGATGCACCTTTGCTTCAAGAACTTTCAGTCTGTCTGGCTATAGTGCCGGCAGCCCATATTCTGCTGTCAGCGGTGCATTTTCGAGTGTGCCCTGGATATATGTTTGGGGATGGAGCTGGTCCACTCTACGGACATTACGCTACTGGTGGGTCCCCTAAATACACACCTGTACAGATGACGTTTAATATGCGCCTTCCTCTAATGCTTCAGCTCATGGTCACAGGGACCCTGGCTCATCCTCTGCGGATGCACTACTGGCGGTCACTATTTCATTGGCTGCTGAGGGGGTTGGACTTTAGCATGTTTGTTCTATTGAACTGGCAAGAGGGGTGCCAACGGAGCAATATTTCATCTACTTCTCAGAACACTTAAAAATATGGCAGTTTTGAGGAGTGAAGAGATTTTTAATTTGGCTACTTTTATATTTGCAAAATAGCTTTTAGAAATAAATTGTGTTTTTACTTACCGTTTCTCTATTATTTTTTTTAAGATGCAATTTGGCTTTCTATATGCTTTTACTGTTAAATAAGCACAATGTTTTTAGGATTTAAGGTTTTATATTGAATCTATATTTTGTCAGCATACATTTTAGGAGGCTTGTTATTCGCCTCCCGTCCAAGGAGTGGGTGGTATCATGTGGTCACATTAGGCCTGTGCCGGAACATCATCATCTTACATACTCATGTTTAACCCGTTCTGTGCTCGCGTCGGCCAATGGTTGTCGCGAGCACTACCTCGCTAGCGCAGCGCACGTCTGTTGGCTGACGCAGCCCCGCCCACTCATTCGAACTCCCACACTGTGGCGGAATTTGGGCAGTGGATAAGGAGTTAAACATGACATGTTTTCTTAAGCTTAGATGCTTAACACAATTTTGCTAGCGTGCTTGTATGGATAATGTTCCATGAAATAGGCTTTGTTTACATTTACATATCTTCGTAAGTACATTATCACAGCCTTGAACATTCTGTACGAAAGCTAAGGTTCACTGTGCAAAATGATGTTTATTAATGCTTGCTTGGTGACAGTTTTATCATGGTAGAATTAATAATAGCAGCCTGACTGGGACTTCAGCATGGCAACATGGTTAATGTTTATTATATCACTCCTTTGTTTAGTTAGAGGAGCATTTTGCTGGCATTGACAATGTTGCTCCATGCCGAAATTCCATCCTAACTGATTTGTGTATATCTCTTGTGAGGGATGCTGCCCAGCTCACCACAAAGATGAGCTCCCTGAAGACCCATACCCACAAGTAATGGGGAAGTTAGATTTCCCTACAGGGATTCTGGCAGATGTACTCACCCTAGGGACACTAGGTTAGACAGCACTAGGTAGGAACACATAATATAACAGTACTTGCAAGCTTATATTCTCTGTAGCAGCACAATGGTTGAATTGTTTTTCTTCTTCACCATTCACGTAATGCTGATAATGCTATTCTGTTTCCTTCTACTGATCATTGCAACACACGTATTTTACACAAGAATCACAGAAATATTGAAACACCATGTTGTATATTTCTTGTGCATCACTTTGGGTATTCACGAGTAACCCAACAAAAAGGTTCCATGATTTCCTTGGGAAGTCAGGGTTGTCATGTTCTAGGGTTGCACATTCCACCTTTTACCTTACCTGGTTAGGAGTACAAATGGTGCACTGTGAGCTAGCAGGACTAATGCCAACATATCCTGATGATGTGCTTAGAATCAATCTTGCACAGTCTGATGTTTATGTTTAACAAACGTAGATTTACTGAAAAAGTATAAGCTTTACGACAGTATAAGCCGTACAACACCTGGGACAAACAGTTGGTAACTCGCTGGCTTTTTAGTATAGAAGAAGTCAGTGTTCGTCGGCTGGCTTGGCCCTTCAGCTCACATGCCCACCTCCATCCCACATACAGGTAGCAGTCTTAAGCCCCAATCCTTAGTATTTGCTATCTTTCATTGACACATCCTGCTGCCACACCTATTATATAAACAAATCATCATTTTGTTTTCAGAACTTGTCACTTCATTTTCTATTTCGTCAGCTTAATAATAAAAAACCAGGGTTCAAAGAAATGGCTACAAAGTATTTCGATCAAAGACAACTGACCTATCCTTGCTAAGTGTCTCAGGTGTGTCGGGAGCCACCATTATACCAGACTCTGAGCACTCATCAGGCGCAACCATTCAAACTCTCACTTCAGCCTTAACTGGATATCACTCTGCAGCTGTCCATGCTGCAGAATCTCAACCCACTGAGACTCCAAATATGGATTTAAGACTGCCAGTACTCAAATTGACAAAACAAACTACCACAGACTGCTTTCAACTAGGACTTGGACAAAAAGATAGCAAGTTCATCAGCTCCTCCGCCTACTCCTCTCATGCTCATCCATTGATTAATTCACACCCAGCAGGTCATGACATCCCTGTTTCAGTGTCTCCTCCAGTGGCTCACCCTTCGACTCCCCATGCTTCAACTGTATCAATAACCACAATGGCTCTAATCAGGACTATTCCGGAGGATTTGGTATCAATAAATAGCAATTCCAACACTGACTCAATTTATAGTTTTTACTCACTGGTGGAGGCAGAAGGGTTAGTACCACAACACAACACAGCACAACCCACATTCAGGAGTATGTGATTCTTTTGCCAGATCAATGGACAACTCAGAGTTGCTAAATGAACTAGCGGGTCTAAGGAGCTCTCAACTTGCTAATACAATTGAGCCTGCAGTCTCGTAAATTAGATACATTTACTTTTGGCTTAAAAATTCTAACAAAGTAAAAACTCATCCAGTCTATCCTGTCCTTTAAGCCATGGTAGCAGTGACTGCAACTCTTTAAAAAATAACAAACACACTAGGTAAATAGTCTGTGCTACTTTCAGATCAAACAGCTCTATTAAAAGGTATTAAAAAAAACACCTTCTAAGCTTCTGTGATAATCCAAAACATCTGCTTAAAATGCAGCAAGCCCTTCAAAACATAGAAACCCATGTTGCCAACCTGACATGACTAGGTGACATAATAGATTTGCTACAACATCTTTCAGGAAGATAATATCCACTGTTGAAAAGTCAACTTATGCGGACTATCAGACCACATCGCTGTCACCTCCAATGACTCAAGTAACCATTCTAAAACTCCTATCGAAGACCCTACGTACACTTCCCAGAAGCTACGAAAGACTACATTCATTCCAATTTAACCTAATACTGAAGCTGGGGCAAATTACCTGGGCATAACTGCTATCCCATCTCGTTCTTCTCTAAGCTTACCTGCAGACAACTTTCAGCCTTACATGAATATGTGCAGTCTAAAAAAAACTGAGAAAGCTAAACAAAAAGTCAACCTGCATTTCTCAAACAAAGACAAAACAAAGAAACTTGAGCTCAGACAATAATTTAACTTTGTTTCCAATTTTCAATAAAAGAGAACCTATAGGCGTAACAGATCTTACATCTAATGCAACCACTGCAAGTCTTCCACAACAAGTAGATAGTAAGGATAAAAATTCACAATCTAAAATGAATCCCTCACAAACAAGAGATGATGGGACACAAACAATATCATCAAGTGAGGATAGTCAATGTACACAACGCTTTGCTTCTACACACAACACCCCCTTTAATCCTCCCATCTTAGAAGATCAGACTTAATCCAAAACAATATCCGACGAATATGATTGCCTTACAAGGACCCTATAACTAACTAACTCTCAATTTATTTCAAATCTTGACAATAATCTTTAGGTAATGAACTTTATGTGGCAACATCTAAAGCAAACCTCATTACAACTTTTAACGCTTAACATACTTCTGATTCCACATTTAAATCTCTAAAAACGTTACCTTCTATGTTTCATTATGCTCTGACTGAAGTACCATGTATGAGGACACAAGGGACACCCTACTCACAAGGAACCAGGGTACTTTACAGTTTCACAACAAACAACGGCTCCTGTGGGCAATCCACAATTAATAATTAATACGTGGTAATAGCACAATCACAATAGTTGAAGGCAAAGAGAAAAGGCATACAACACGAATTTGTATGAAAACAGATTGTTTATATAATGTAATCACATTATTTTACATCCACTGCAAGATGTCCGAAGTGAAGTTTGGAAGGACAACATGATTTTCTGAATTGACAAAACATTCTGAAAATACTTTCTCATTTTCCAGAAACAAAAGAAGAAATCTCTGTGACCTCAAAACTGTAAGATTTACCCAAAATCCTGCTTGCAAATTTGACACAACATGAATAACACGGTCATGGATTCTATTTTCCAAACATTTGGTCTAGGAAATCTGACCTGTCCAATTGAGGTATTATTCTCACAATGCTCATCATTACAAAATATCCCTATATATTAAGAGGAAGCAGACACCTATCCAAAACTCATGACCATTCATCGAATAAATCTAATCAGTTTAAAGGCTCTGAATATTCAACTAAGTTTAGAAATGTATATATCAATATCAGCAAAAACATGATCACAGATCAACAGGTCACAATTACAGGTTATCACAATGAACTTTAGCGACAATCTTTTATCTCCATACAGGAAAGATTTTTTACCTGAGGAACTCCCCAATTATTCCTCGAATTTAGGAGCATGTTTACAAGGAAGTGGTGGAGCACAGCGTAAGCCTTCTTGGCTTAATGACATGCGCCACCACGCAGGGTAGCACTGTATTTACAACAATACAGGGCAACCTTGCATTTCCCCCTGCGCTGGCACTAATTTAGCTGCCTAGCGCCAATGCAGGGACCCTTGCACCATAGTGCAAAGGTGCCTGCGTTGAGGGGAATGATTGTTTATGTGCAGGAAGGTGTCAAAACATAAACAATCTGAAATGGCGCTTTCAAACTTCTATGTGTGCTGTTTAACCCTTTCGCTGCGGCGGCTATTCCACCGCAGCGCTATCAGGGCGGGGCGGCCGCGCGGCGGCCACATGCTGGTGACAGAACCGCTCCGTCACCAGCCTCGGTTGAGCTGTGCTGGTGACGGAGCGGTTCCGTCATGGCCCGACCCGCTCAATAGAACGCGCCGCGCAGGCGCGAAATCAGCACCGCGCAAGAGCGGCGGCCGGGCCATGACGGAACTGCTCCGTCATCAGCACAGCCCAACCGTAGCTGATGACGGAGCGGTTCCGTCATCAGCATGGAAGGAGTTAATGCAGCACACATACGTTGCAAAACGTAATTTTGTTTTATGATTATTGATGTGCAGTAATGAACACCTTCCTGCACATAAACAATGAATGGTGTTTTGCTGTTTCTATGTGTGCTGCACAACGCAGCTATCATGAAAACAGCAAAAACTAGGAGAAATTAAACATTTCTTCTCATTGCACCAGGGTAAGACCAGTTTTTCCCTGGTCTTAATTTGGGTGCTCTCCCACATTTAAGCCACCCTTGTAAATATGGGGCAGCGTCAAAATCAATGTGGAACGCCCACCACAAGCCCCATTGCCCGCCCCTTTCACACTAAGTACTCGTGTATGGGTGCCTTAATCACAAGGCGGCGTTAAGCCACATAAAGTGGCATAACGCTGCCTTGTGAATAAGGCGAAGCCCCTATCACCACCACAACGTTGAGAAAAGTAACATTGTGGTCGCAATAGGGGCTTGTAAATATACCCCTTAGTTTCTTCCCTTTTATTAGAATGGGCCAGTAAAGGCTACCAATTTGCCATCAGGATCTATCTAGATTACTCTTTACATTAGGATTCTGTAGTCTGAATGGAATATTTCCAACTGACCAACTGGCACATTCTACATTTATCTATCACACCTCTAAGAGTTTTATTGATTACACTTTATTCCACTACACAAAATTCTCGATATGCAAGTATTATAACATCATTCCTAGGAAGTAGAGTGACCATAATCCCCAACAATTTATGTTCTGGCCAACATGGAATTTAAGGCTTCTGTAATACAGATGTCATTACTGTACAATTGAACCCTTGAAACCCTCAGAAGCAATCTTCACTCGATTGGTGCAACGACTGGGAGCAATTTTTAAGATCAACTTTTAATGTAATTTCAAATAAAGTCAAAGACAAACTTAATTCCCGTCCTAACACCAAAGACCCTTTGCTGACCTCAGAGAATAGAAATCATCGTAGACAACTAAGAGCTCTAATAAAAAAAAATACATGAGCTCCCTTCTGTGCTTCAAGATCAAGGAGGAAAAAAAATCTTAAGAGAAATACGAATAAATGCTCCAGAATTTGGCTGGTCATACTTTTATCGGGTATCCAAGTGAAATAATTTAAAATTGGTCATTAGTAGGACATGGCGCAGAAAAACACAGAAATCCATTGATTGTTATATACAATATGACAAGTGCAAACGTACATTAACGATCTTTATGCAGTCTACACCCTAGCCTTATTTACTTTTCCTAAGTATATAAACTACACATTAGATATACAAAAAAAATAATTTCACTGAATAAAAACTCCAGAGCTTCAAGAGCGGCAGGACATAATTGGATTCCAGGCGATGTTCCAAAATCAGATCCTGATCTTTGGAGCACATCACCTCTAAATTTATTTTCAAACATTTACAAAACCGGTCACACTCTTCACTCATGGAAAGGGGCACTAATACACCCCTTGTGCAAAAAAGGTCGAACAGCGGATCCCAAAACTATCAGGGACATATTATCAAGAACTGCGATAAAATTATTGCCGCTTTAGCGGCTGGAAACTGCAGCTAAAACGGCGATAATGGGCTTGATAATATGCCCTTGTTAATCCCCATAGCTGCCCAGGTCAACACCAGAACCTAGGCTGCTATGGGAATTCACAAGGACATATTATCAAGCCCATTATCACCGTTTTAGCGGCAGTTTCCTGCCGCTAAAGCGGCGATAATTGTATTGCAGTTCTTGATAATATTCCCCTGAGTTTATTGCCCTCTTCGAACAAAAAGGAAGCTTTCTTTAGAATTATTAATGAATAATGTTTACATCTGGGAGATAATTCACAAATTACTCCCTTTTAACTGATCCATACCTGGATGCACCACATTGTTGCACTCAAACTGCTAGTGAACACAACATTTAAAAAACCGTCTCACGTTGTATGCTTGTTATACAAATGGAACATCAGCATTTAACAAGATTAATCACAGGAAACTATGGGATAAATTAGTAAAATGGGTAATTGACCACTCATTGTTACATTTTCTGTTGCCCTTACACGATGGGACGTGGCTTCAAGTGCTCAGACGTGAGTCCTGTGCTCTCCATGCCACTGGAGTCAAGCTATCCTGGCTGATGAGGGCTGAAAGCCCGAAACTGGTCCTAGGATGCTTGTTTCCAGTCCAGGGAGGACCTGGCCTGGCAGCTCGGGCTGGACTGTTCCCATTGGGCGCAGGGTCAATACTGATTTGCCTATGGCTGGGTCTAACCTGGAATGGCATGGTGAGCAAAAAAACGATGGATTTAGGCCCAGAGCTCTTTACTGGGGTGAATGTATGACATTGTTCTGCATTCTGTTCATCAATTGTAGTTTTTGCATTTGTCACCCCGAGTGGGATGGGTATGCTCAGACGTGAGTCTCGTGCTCTCCATGCCACTGTAGTCAAGTTATCCTGGCTGATGAGGGCTGAAAGCTCGAAGCCGGTCCTAGGATGCTTGTTTCCAGTCCAGGGAGGACCTGGCCTGGCAGTTCGGGCTGGACTGTTCCCATTGGGCGCAGGGTCAAGACTGATTTGCCTATGGCTGAGTCCAAACTGGAATGGCATGGTGAGCAAAAAAACGATGGATTTAGGCGCAGAGCTCAGTACTGGGGTGAATATATGACATTGTTCTGCATTCTGTTCATCAATTGTAGACTTTGCATTTGTCACCCAGAGTGGGACGGGTATGCTCAGACGTGAGTCCCGTCCGGTCCTAGAATGCTTGTTTTCAGTCCAGGGAGGACCTGGCCTTCCAGCTCGGGCTGGACTGTTCCCATTGGGTGCAAGGTCAATACTGATTTGCATATGGCTGGGTCCAAACTGGAACGGCATGGTGAGCAAAAAAACGATGGATTTAGGCCCAAATCTCTGTACTGGGGTGAATGTAAGACAATGTTCTGCATTCTGTTAAACAATTGTTGTTTTTTCAAGTGACACTCACCAGAAAGTCGCTCTCTCAAAAATTCTAACTTTCAATGTTTTAAACAGGGATACATTTTTGCTCCTCTACATTTACCTTTATATAAATCCAACTTACATAAACATCTTATTAACACATTTATCGAATATACAAAAAAGTAGTTAATATCATCTCAAAAGCAATATAAAGATTTTGCAAGCCTCCATGAAGGACGAACAATCATTAACAGTTTTTAATGCAAAGCTTGTTCCAACTTTTTATATGTGCTCATTGTGTTCAGCACTAAAACCAGTAATGTTCTGAATAAACATTATATGAAATAGGTCAGATGCTCATTAAACCTACGTTAGACTACTTTGCAGATCCAAATTACGAGTAGAGTTAGTGAAAAATGAAAAAAAAAATATTTGTAGAGTGCGACTGTCACTCAAAAGAAGGGATCCTGGCGCTACACTGAGGACGAGTACAATTCCTGTAATAATAGTTTGATAAATGTTGTATTAATGAACTATAGAATGCATCAGGAGCTAGGAAGAGCCAGGTTTTAATTCTTTTTTTTAATTTCTTTAGATTCAGTGGAAAGCAGAGTGCTAGGCAGCAACTTCCGAGCCTTGGAGCCTAGTACTGGAAAGGACTATCCCCATCGAGATTTCAGTCGAAAAGAGGGTACTCTCATGAGGTTGGCAGATGAGGATATTAAAATATGTTGGAGCTAATAATGGCAGATCCGGTCTGCAAGATATTTAGGGCCAGTAGACTTAAAGGCTCTTTAAACGAGCAAAAGTATTTTTAAAAGTATTCTTTTATGAATGGGTAGCCAATGCAGTTTTTTTAGCGTAGTCAATGGAGAGCTCTGCTTGGGAAGTTGCGGAACCAATCTGTCTGCTGAGTGTTGTACCATCTAAACTTTATATATGAGGAGTTTGGAGCAGCCAGCATAGAGACTCTTACAGCAGTCTAATCTTGATGTAATTAGGGCAAATGCTATCGTTTTCCTGGCAGCCAGGCAAGAAAGTGGCAATTTTTTACAGAGACTTTATAAGATTGAAACAACTACCTGATGTAGCGCTCTAGTGTTCCGAAGGTCTCCCTAGAGCCCCGGAAGCACTACCACAATTTGTATCACCTTCTGGCCAGGCGTGGCCAGAAGGCTATAAATAAAAGGACAGAAGTGGCTTAGCACTTCCTGTCCAGACCAGTAACCAATGTCTCTGTGTCGATCATTTGCATGTAATGGTACAGGCCCGTACTTAGCCAAGGCAGCTCCAGCCGGGTGTTTGGTCTGTGACCCCCACACTGGCGACGAGGGTGGGATCGGTTCATCCAACCCGACCCGCAGACGACACCTACCCAGTTTGACGCCGCTCGAGAGCACCGGTAGCAGCACCGAGGCCGGACGGCAAAGAAAACCGGGACTGGCCCACAAAGCTGAGGAAGAACACACCTACCGGTAAGCAGCGTATGCAAGAAGCTGCGTGGCGCACCGGTGACAAGAGCCCCAAGGCGCCAAAAGCGATAGGAGACCGAGACGTCGAGCCGGAGAGCTCCGCTGGCAGGCCCAACAGTCCGGGCATGCGCAGAGGTAGTCAAGCCGACGCCCAGAGGAGACGAGCTCCGTGTAAGCACACGAGCCGAAGAGAACACACGCGCAGAGCAAAGCACGAGGCGACAGGCAAGTCGAGGAGGCGTCGCGCTGAGGAAAGGGACAGCCAGGCGAACAGAGCACAACCAAAGAGACGAAAAACAAGCACAGGCAAGTGCAAGGCCACAACGGAAAGGCCAGGGAGCCTACAGACAGCTCTAAAAGGGCCCCATATCTGGCAGTCGAGCAAATACAACCGAGGGACCAGACAACAAGCACAGCAAAGACAAACAACCAAGACATAAGAACAATAACAAGGAGAAGGGAAAAGGAATAAAGCCTCAGTACCAGGTCCAACCATGTCTAATCCCCAAGTAGGAGCAACTGGAGGAGCGCCACAAGCAGCAGTCCCAGTGCAGCAAGCAGGGCCCCCAGCTCAAGCAGTGGTCCCCGTAGCTCAGCCACCAGTTCCGTCAGCACACTCCCAGATACAAGCCCTGCCACCATTCAGTGAGTTATTTGACCCAGGCACGACAGCACCACGTTGGGCAGTGTGGTTAGGGCAACTCAACAACTACTTTACTGCCACCAGAGAAAAAGACAATGAGGTTAAGAGGTCCCTACTACTACACTTTGAAGGTACAGAACTCTATAAGCTGTTTAAACACCTGCCAAATACCGGGGCCGACACAGACTATGACGCGGCAGTTGACGCGCTGAACGCCCATTTTGATCCCCAATTGAACCCTCACTATGAACGCTTCAAATTCAGGCAATCCAAACAAAGGGAAGAGGAAACAATGGACGCGTTTCATGCACGCCTGAGAGACCTCATAAGCACATGCACAGAAGACGACGAAAAGAAGGAAGTAACTGCGCAACTCATTCAGGGATGTCGCAACAAACATCTGCGAACTCTGATTCTGAGACACCCTCGCATATCCCTCGAAGGAATATTGATCCTCGCCAGATTACATGAGCTATCAGACGCCCGCGCCACCACGATGGAAGCGGCCCTTAATCCACGCTCAGACACAGGAGCAACGGTGAAGACAGAGAGAGTGGACGCAGCCCGCAACCTTGGCCGAGGAGGCAGAGGAAGATGGCCGACCAGAACACAGCGCCGAGCGCCATGCGGTTACTGTGGTCGAGACGAGCATAATCAAGATGGCTGCCCAGCACGTGGAACGACCTGTTCCAAATGCGGAGTGCCCAACCACTTCTCGAGTGTATGCAGAGGAGGTTTTGGTGGGCTTCTCAGGGAAGAAGACAGCCACCGGAGCCATAAAACAACTCACTGGATGACGCCTCATCACCACGGTTGTCCAAAACACAACGACAGCCGCAACCACGTTTCGATGAATCGTCCACCGAAGAGGATGATGAATGTTATTACGTATCATTTGTCAGTGAGCTGAAGAAAAGACGAAGACCCCAGCCAAAGTGCCAGATACAAATCGACGGGTCACCAGTGACCGGGGTCATCGACACAGGTGCCACGGTAAATGTAATGGGCATCCAACACTACAAGTCCCTGAAACCAAGACCAAAGTTAGTCCCATCCAGGGCCCAAATCCTCACCTACGGCAGCCAAGAGCCACTTCCGCTGTGAGGGAAGATGTTGGTTCAGGTCAAAGCTGAGGACCAAGAGGTAATGACGACATTTCATGTGATAGACAAAGAAGCGGACCTACTAGTTGGGAGCAACACTGCAGAAGACCTCCGACTCATCGCTTTTGCGAACTCAGTGAAAGCGCTCCAAACAGAGGACATCCTACAAATGGTTCCCGCTCTATTTGAAGGCCTTGGAACCATTAAACGCCCACCTATCAAACTACATATAGATTCCGCCATACAACCAGTAGCACTGAGACACCGCAGAATCCCGTTTCACCTCCGCGCCGCAGTAGAGCAAGGACTGAACCAGTTAGAGGCACAAGGTGTAATTGAAAAAGTGTCTGGACCGACGCCATGGGTATCTCCCATGGTGATAGCAAAGAAACCGCGCCAACCCGGTAAAATCAGGATCTGCATAGATATGAGGATCCCAAACAAAGCTATACGACGAGAGCGGCACCTCACACCCACTGTAGACAACATTTTAACGGATTTGAATGGAGCCCAGTGGTTCTCCAAGCTAGACCTTAACGCCGGATACCATCAACTGAGGCTAGCGGAGGAGAGCCGCTACATAACAACCTTCTCGACACACCTGGGACTGAGAAGATACAAAAGACTAAACTTTGGAATCTCGTCCGCTGCCGAAATCTTTCAGAACACCATCAAGGAGATACTATCTGGACTCCAATGGGTGCTAAATGTCAGCGACGACATTTTGATCCATGCCAAGACGAGCGAAGAGCACCATCACAGACTGAAAGCCACACTGCAGGGACTTGCACAGCATGGTGTAACACTACATAAGGATAAGTGCCAATTCTTCAGGAAATCCATTGAATTCTTTGGCTGCGTATTTGATTCGGAAGGAGTCAAGGTAGACCCACGCAAATCACACGCCATCAAGAATGCCCCTGCTCCCACCACCGCGTCTGAAGTGAGGAGCTTCTTGGGGATGGCACAATACTGTGCGAGATTTATCCCCAATCTCGCCACGATTGCGGAACCCTTAAGGAACTTAACCAAGAAGGAAAACTCATGGAGATGGACGGACATCGAAGATAAAGCATTCCACCAAATCAAGACTGCCCTATTAGACAGCACCACCATGGCGTACTTTAACACTACCAAACCCACAGAAATACTCGTAGATGCCAGTCCAGTTGGCCTAGGAGCTCTAATATCACAAGAAACAGAACCAGGCATATGGGCCCCCCTGGCTTTTGCGAGCAAGGCTCTCAAGATACTCACAAATTGAAAGGGAAGCCCTGGCAGTGAAATGGGCCTGCAATCACTTTCACCTTAACCTATCCGGACACCCGTTTAGAATGGTGACGGACCATCAGCCTCTAATACCTTTGTTCCAAGGCACCGCTCCTCACCCCCGCCGAGGATAGAGCGATGGGCAATTCAAGTTCAACAATATCAAATAGACCTAGTCTATCGCCCAGGAGCAAGAAACCCGGCAGATTTCCTCTCACGTCACCCCTCTCAGGAAGGCCATCACACCACTGAACAAGAGATCCAGACTGAAGCATTCGTGAATATGCTGTCAACCGGTTCATGCCCCCGAGCCCTCACAGAGGATGCCATTATCTCTCAGTATGACAATGATGTGGTCATTCAACGCGTGAAGGAAGCCATACATTCAGGATCATGGGAAAACTTCCTGAAGAATGTCAGTGGCTGGAACGAGACGGACCGAGCACGCCTGACCCAATTCTGGAGAGTACACAACGACCTGAGCAGCGCAGACAATGGACTCATACTCAGAGGATCCCGAGTAGTAACCCCAAAAACATTGCAAGAAAGAGCAACGATACTAGTAAATAAAGGACACCAAGGCACCCGAAGGATGAAGGCCCGGATGCACGAGAAAGTGTGGTTCCCCAACCTAGAAGAGAGCGTCGACGCTGTGGTACGACAATGTCGGGCATGCCAGATAACCAGCAATCCAGATGCCCCAGCTCCAGTGATCACGGAGGACCCTGCTCCGTCTCCATGGTCATGGCTCAGTCTAGATTTTGGAAGCTTCCCAGATGGGAGAATCACAGTAGTGTTAATCGACAGCTACACGAAATATCCCATTGTGGACCTAGCGGCATCCACCAGCTTCACAAACATCCGCCCCATCCTCAACAAATCATTCGCCATGTTTGGAGTCCCGCTCGTCATCAAGACAGACAATGGACCCCCATTCCAAGGAAGCACTTTAAAGAATTTCTACAGAATCTGGGCATAAAACACCATAGAATCACGCCTCAATGGCCCCAAGCCAATGGTGAGGTGGAAAGATTTATGAGGACAATATACAAAATTCTGCGAATAGCCACCTCGGAAGGGAGTGACCCGGAAGAAGCACTCCAGATGTTTCTAAGAGAATACAGGAGCACCCCGCACAGCACTACGCAACGCTCACCATGGGCGCTGATGTTAGCCGGGCCGAGAAGAGACTTACTTCCTATGGCAGACAACTGGTCTCCAGCGCCATACTCGCCAGCAAATACCCAGGAGCGAAGAAAGAGAACAAACGAGAAGGCAAGTCACAAACGACGGGCTCAAACAAGGACCCTACACCCAGGAGAGACAGTACTGATACGGACCCGAAGACCTGGGGGAAAATTCCAAACACCCTTCGAACCAGAGCCCCGGGTAATCAAAGAAACAAAAGGCACAGCAATAACAGTCAGCCGTAATGGAGAAGAGGTAACCCGAAACATATCATGGTTCAAACATATCCCACCGGCTCAAGACCAATCAGACGCACATGAAGAACCTGCAGCAAAGGAAGAAGAAGGAGGAACTGAAGAAACCAACGCACCCTCACCCATAGCTGCAATGGACACGGCAGTCCCGCCTTCACTGGGGTACCCTCAGGATTCGACACCTACAAGAGGCAGGTGGCGCTACAACCTCAGGCCCAACCCCAAGCCAAGTCAAAGACTTGCGGACTTCGCATGTTGAACATATTAGTTATAACTTTTCAAAATTCCAAGTTGTGAAGGGATGTAGCGCTCTAGTGCTCCGAGGGTCTCCCTAGAGCCCTGGAAGCACTACCACAATTTGTATCTCCTTCTGGCCAGGCGTGGCCAGAAGGCTATAAATAAAAGGACAGAAGTGGCACAGCACTTCCTGTCCAGACCAGTAACCAATGTCTCTGTGTCGATCATTTGCATGTAATGGTACAGGCCCGTACTTAGCCAAGGTAGCTCCAGCCGGGTGTTTGGTCTGTGACCCCCACACCTGCAACTGTCGAGGATTGTGAAAGGAAAGAGAGGTCGGTGTCAAATTTGACCCCAAAGTTTTTTGCAACCTTTATCATGGCTGGAGTGGGAGGGACAGAGGGGCATATTATCAAGGGGGTTTATCTCCGCTTTTTTGGCTTTAAAAGCCAAGAAAGCGGAGATAAAATTATCTCCCTATTACCTAGCTGTCGCTAACACCAGTTAGCGACAGCTAGGAGGAGATAGCGACCATCTTGGGCCCCACTTTGCATGTCAGTGAAATTTATCACTAATGACATGCAAAGTGGGCGTGCCAAGATGTTAGCGACTTCGCTATCTCCTACTACCAACTTTTGGAGATATTCGTGCTAAGCTAACACCTGCCCTGAGCAGTTCTTAGCCATGTTATCCAATGGGAGGTGGATAACATGGCTAAGAGCATTAGCTCGGTAATGCATGAATATCGCTGACTTTTCAGCGATATTCATGCATTGCGGCCGATTTTTATCGCATTTGCGATAAACCTTGGTAATACCAAGGTTTATCTGCGATAAAAATCGCCGCAGGTCGGCGATAAATTTTAGTCTCTAACCAAGCAATAGCGATAATTATCGCTATTGCTTGGTAATATGCCCCAGAGTTTGGCCACCATTTTGTGGGAGATAAGATGTAGGATTTACCGAAAAGAAGTATTCCCGTCTTGTTTAAGATGGTTATTCTGCATCCACAAAATGATGTTGGCGAAGCAATCCTGGAAATTGACTTCTGAAATGAATAAACTATTATCTAAGGACAAAATTAACTGGGTGTATTCATCATCATATGAGGTGGTGGCAATACCATATGAAGCAATCAATGAAATGAGGGGAACCATATAGATGTTAAAAAGGGCCGGCCTAATGGAAGAGCCCTGTGTCACACCCATCGTGACTGCTCTTTCTGGTGACAGAAAATGTCCATTGCATACTGTTTGCCTTCTGTTGATCAAGAATGATTTTATCCAGGCTAGGGCTTTATGTGAAATCCCCATATTCTGGATCCGCTGCAATAGAATGGCATGTGAGATGGTGTTAAATGCTGCGGAGAGATTCAACAATATCAACACAGCATTGCTACCTGAGTCTAAAGTCATTTTGATAATTTCGAAACTTCGAGAGGTGCTGACTTAGTTGAATGTTTGGGCCTAAATCCAGATTGTCTGGTGTGGAGTGAATCAGAATTCTCAAAGAAGGTCATAAGTTGTTGAATACATTTTTTTCCAAAATGTTGCATAGCACTGGAAGAAGGGAAATAGGCCTAAGGTTGGACAGAGTGGTAGGGTCTGCTAGGGGTTTCTTTTGTATAGGCTTGACAATTGCCAATTTCCACTCTGAGCGAACATCCCGTTCAACAAGTGATGCATTTGAAATCTAATTAATGAGGAGTTTTTTTCCAAAATGTTGCGTAGCACGGGAAGAAAATTTTTTGACATTTTGAAGTTGGCTTTTGAGTAATTTTTTGATGTGAAATAAGTTTTTTGAGCAGCCCTAAATTGAGCATGATCATGTTTACAGGCCACGCACCATCTGCATTCAAGTAGTTTACAGTAACGCTTTAGCTCGGCTAATGCTGGGGAAAACCAAGGTGCAGAGAATTTTTATGAGCTATTCTTAAGGCGAGTGACTGAAGCTAATTCTGTGGCAGTACTAAAAATCAAGGGCCTAATTTATGAAAGTGATGCATCACTGCATAAAAACAGTGATGTGTCACTTTTCATTCCGCCCTCCTTGCGACATGATAGATGCGTCATATTTACTGTTTGACGCATCATGTTGCAAGGTGTTACAGATACGTCAGTATTTCTGACGTATCTGTAGGTGCAAAAGTGATTCTTTGCTGGGGCGTGTCTAAAAACAGACCCAACTCCAGCAATGTGTGCTTTCACATGGGGCAAGCCCCATGTGAAAGGGCCTGCATCAGCCCAACGCCTGCTCTGAGGCAGGTGTAAGATATTGACGCAATGGCGTCCTAGAAGTGGTGCACTGAAATTTCATAGATTTCAATGCGCCACTTCTACGAGGCTTTTTGCGGGGGAATGCCCACCCTGCATACATTATACCTTGCACAGGTATAATGTGGTGCAGGGGTTTACAAAGTGGCGCGTCTGCCTAGATGTGTCGCTTTGTAAATAGGGCTCAACATGGCGCATTTTTTTACGCCACCAATGCGTCACAAAAAGTGACGCACCAGCCATGTAAAAGTGACGCAAGACCTCATAAATAAGGCCCTCAATTATTAAATAGATCAAGGTCCTCAGCTGGTCCTCCAGCCAGAGTGGGGGCAGTGCTGCAAAGACAAGTATTTAAATGAGGGTTGGTTTGCATCGCTTCCTATTTGCAGTGCTTAGTGTTCATGTCTTTATGACGGTTGAAGGAATTATGTGTGGTACCAGTCACTTTGAATGGAATTAGGCAGTGATCCATAGAGAATTGGGGTTGGGGTCTTCAATAGTTAACCCAGGATTATTTGAACTGATCCAGTCAAGAATCTGCCCTAACTTGTTGGTGGGGACAGTTACCCTTTGAGCCGTTTTACCTTAAGGGTGTCTAACAGATTAATTACTTCTGAACTGAGTGAATCTTAAAAAAGATGAAGTCTCCCAGGGCAATACAATTGGTATATTGGAGCAGAGAGGGTGCAAGGGCCTCCCCTAATGTGGACTGGAACGGTACTCCAGGACAAGGGGGACGGTAGAGCTAGCCACCCACAACGGACTGAGAAGGGTTGAATTTAACGCAGAAACCTAAACTCTCTGCTCCTTTGAGGGAATTGAAATCAAAGGAGCTACATTGCAGTGAATCCCGAAAGATGATGGCTATTCCACCCCCTCGGCCTGCCCGTCCGTCGTGTTTTATGATTGTATATCCAGAGGGAAGGGCACGGACAATGTCAGGGTTAGACCGTTCCGTCCCTTTTTTTAGAATGGGCCTCTAAATGCTACCAATTTGCAGTCATGATCTGTGTAGATTACTCTTTACATTAGGATTCTGTAGTCTGAATGGAATATTTGAAACTGACCAACTGGCACATTCTATATTTGTCTACCACAAACCCAAGAGTGTTATTGATTACACTTTATTCCATTACACAAAATTCACGGTGTGCAAGTATTGTAAAATCATTCCTAGGAAAGAGAGTGACCATAATCCCCAACAATTTACGTTCTGGCCAACATAGAATTTAAGGCTTCTGAATACAGATTTCATTACTGCACAATTGAACCCCTGAACCCTCAGAAGCAATCTTCACTTGATTGGTGCAACGACTGGGAGCAATTTTTAAGATCAACTTTTAATGTAATTTCAAATAAAGTCAAAGACATCAAAGACCCTTTGCAGACCTCAGAGAAAATAAATAATCATAGACAACTAAGAGTTCTAATAAAAAAAAAAAACGTACTCCCTTCTGTGCTTCAAGATCAAGGAGGAAAAAAAATCTTTAGAGAAGCACGAATAAATGCTTCAGAAATTTTCTGGTCATACTTTTATCGGGTATCCAAATGAAACAGTTTAAAGTCATATTGATGATCAGTAGGACATGGTGCAGAAACACAAACATTCACTGATTGTTATCTACTATATTGTAGGAGAGTAGGGTCTGCTATCCTATGGTCACCCCAAATTTTTGCTTTTTGCTTCACTGGTTTCTGACTTAATGTGGCTGTGGGCCTGCTAATCAGACCCACAGCCTGCTGTTCTCTCTCTAAATTACTGCCAATGCACTCTAGGTGCATTACGAATTGGAACTGGTTCACCTTATGAGCCCCTGTAATAGTGCACCCTAGGTGCCCAGGGCATAGGTGTATCCAAGGCCTACCAGGGGCTGCAGCATGTATTGTGCCACCCCTGGCCTGGCCTCCATATTTGACACAACTGGCTGATCACTCAGCTGGGGTAAGTCGGTGTAACCACCTCTTACTTAGGTACAGTATGTCTGTGCCTAACTCTAAACTGGACACATATGTTCCTATCAGCCACTCCTATGGAAGGCCTCATCAATCCTGGAGGCAGAGTGCTTGGAAATATGTGAGATGGTGCTCTAGCATGAGCTGAGCCTGTCTGCAGCTGTCGGGAACCACTCCCTAAGCTGTTCCGGGATATTGCCATACCATATACTCTTAAGTGCATTATAATCCTCGCGGTTAAATGCTATCTTTGGTTTGGCTTTATCAAAACATGTCGAGTAAGGTGTCATACGAATTGGAATACTATCCCCTCGCCAATTCTGGCGACGGGGATAGCATTCCACCCTTCTAGAGGGACACGACATGTGCGTAGCCTTAACCCCGGTTAAAGTTAAACAGAGCCTCAGCTTCACAAGATGGACGCTGCCACCACAGACACAAGTCTGGCCTCCTGCTGCTGACCGAAACTCGGCAGATGGTGGCCTGGACAAAGGGTTTCCTGCCTTGGGAGGTGCGAGCACCACCCCAGACAGGATTTTGTGTATTGGGTAGGACAGGGCTGAATAGAATCAGACATGCCCGGGGCACACAAGGTGTCCCCGTGCATAGGCCAGTCCAAACCGGTTCTGGGGCCTTCCAGCCCCAGTCCTGGCGCGGAGCTGGACAAAGGAAAGGGGGTGTAACCACCCCCCTTCCTGGTTCCTCCCAGAGGAGGGACCTAGTAGGTGATCCACCCCCTAGATTGGGAATAAGAGGGGGAGCAGTGCCATTGCACAGCAGATCATCCCGAAATCAACTTAAAACTAAGAAGAAGACTGGACTTCGACATTCTGCTGCACAGAAGACTGAAGAGAATCTCCCTTGTGGCCTAGGAGTGGCCACCCTGTGAACACAGGTACCAACCAGCAACTCGACGTCTGCTTTGCCGCCGCCTCCCGCCGGAGACCGAGCCCAGAGCCCGACAAGAACCAGACTCCCAGACCTCTCAGAGCCCGATCCACAGTCCCTGCGAAGAAGGGACCCGTGGAGGCACCGAGTGACGTGGGACCGGACCTCTTGAAAGACACCCGAAAAGCTGACTGCGCAGCTTCTGAGGCATCCTCGACGTTGTGCTTTGGGGATTGAGAACCCCCACCTCCGAGCAGCCCTTGCACCGAAGATCAGCCCTCCAGCATCTCCACGATCTGCGTGGGGCCCTTTTGCATTGTGCCACTCGACGCGCCATCCCGGCCACTAGCCCCGTGGTCAGCGGCCATCTTGGCGACGAACCCGAAGATTTAAACAGCAGGTCTGGTTGCTCCAGACCTACCCAAGCTCCTGTGAAAAGGAGCACCCGCTCTGACCTTGCTGGTCCGAGTGAACAGCATCTTTCAACTTCTGCGTGGCTTGCATTTGCCAAGGCCTGTTTGCTCCGATCAGGTCGCCGACACCGCCAACAGCGAGAAGCCTACGTGGGACAGCTCGTGATCGACTCCTGGACGTCCTCGACCCCGGGTATTCACGTGGCTGCAGAAAGAAGCTACCCGACAACGCCTGTTTGCACCCGACATCGCCTGGTTCCAATCTGGTTCCACGGTAGTCACTGGCTAGTGACTTTGAACACTGTCCCCTCTGCTTTCAGGTCTTCACATCTTCAGATCCACCCTTGGATCCACCGGAACTCTTCTCATCGAGCCGCCTGCAGCATCTTCAGCTCCAAGCACCATCGACCAGCGTGACGAAACCCGACACAACTTCGACCCTGTGCACCCGCTTCCTGTGGGTGAGGTAACTCAGCTCCGCCGGTGCTCCTGCACTGGTACACATCCCAAGGGCCTGTGTTTTAAGTTTCAGCTCCGTAGGTCACTCGGAAGGTTCCTAACTTTCTAACTTTGTGCTTTTTACGCACCATAGACTTTGTATTGAGAAGTGCGTGCACTTTGAACACTGCACCCGAGTCCCGTGGGCCTTTCCCGACTTAGTTAACTCCAGTCTCGAATAGCTCCAGCGATTCCCAAAGCCCTAGGCCTCTTCACTTTCCTCTTGGTATCTCTTATACCACTTTCTTAGTATATGGTTTAGGTGGCCCCTAGGGCTCATCCATATTGTGCAACTTTTGTGTATTTTAAACTGTCTTGTGATTTAACGCTTGTGCTTCTGTGCTCATAAAGAGTCCAGGGGATTTTAATAGTTAATAAATCAATATATATTTTCAATATATATCTGTGTGGTGTCCCTTTCATTTGGTATTCAAGGGGGTTGTGTATGGTATAACAGCTGGCTTCACATGCCTTTCAGAGTTTAGCCTAAGACTGCTTTGTCCACGTTACCACTAGGATAACTGGTCTACAAGGTTGAATTACAACCATCATCATAAGGGTTGCTTGGCATGGTACAAAGTGATCACTAAGAATTAGTGAGCATTATATACCAGGCCAACTTCTCACATATATGACAAGTGAAACATACATTAACTATCTTTATACAATCTACACCTTGGCCTTGTTGAAAATGGCCCTTTTGCAGGGTTATCCCCAAACGTTTTGCTTCTTCCTCCTTTATTTTTCCTGACCAGTGGTTGTTGGCACTGATGTTCAGTGCTAAAGTGCATATGCTCTCTGTATAAATTGTTATTGTGATTGGTTATCCATGATTGGCATATTTGTTTTACCAGTAGGTCCCTAGTAAAGTGCACTGAGTGTGCCAGGGCTGGTGATTCAAATGCTACTAGTGGGTCTGCAGCACTGAATGTGCCACCCACATGAGTAGCCCTAAAATGGTGTCTCAGGCCTGCCACCGCAGTGCCTGTGTGCAGTTGCTAACTGCCAAGCTGACCTGACCTGTGTCCACACTGGCCAGGCCTAACCCTTCCCTTTCTGTACACATTGGATACCCCTATGGAAGGCCCAAGGTACCCCCCTGGGTAGGGTGCAGTGTATGTGAAAGGTAGAGCATGTACTAGTGTGGGTGATATGCTCTGGTAGTGAATTACAGCCATTTTTGTTTTTCACTATTGAAAGGTTATCGTGCCCATAGGTTCTAATGGGGAATGCAGTGTATAATTTTTACCTGCATATCTTCCCATAGGAGCAATATAGAAAATTGAAGTCTGGTATCCCTGAACTCAAAATTTAATAACACATCTTTTAGGAAGGATGGTTTTTAAATCCTGTGTTTGAAAGTGGCACTTTTAGAAAGTGGCTGCTTTCTTGTCTGACCTTTCTGTGCCCCTTTGGCTGTTTGTGAATTGACTGTCTGGTTTGTGAGTGACAGGGCTAAGGGATTCCAGGAGACAGAATGAGTCTGGCCAGTGGTGAATAGAAAGATCTGCATCTAGATAGGAGGGAAGAGTTAAACCTGGGACCTGAATAGGACTGTGCCTGCCCCCCACAGTGCTGGCTCCACCCCCTATGGCGTGTCTGATGTCTCTGCCCTGCACTGTGAAAGGAGGGAAGGAATCATGTCAAAAAGTGCTCCAGGGCTGTGCTTTCCCTCCACAATGGTGGCTTCACCTCCTGTGGGGCGTCTGATGTTTCTGCTCTGCACTGTGAATGGAAAGAAGGAGTCATGTAAACAGAGTGCTCCAAAACTGGTTTGGACCGGGCTCAGAGCCCTCCTGCACAAAGGGAACACAGACTTTTTGGGGTATAAGTACAGGACCCCAGACCACTGAACTTTAAATCACCCTGGAATCAAGAAGGAACCTCTGCCAAGGAGAAAGCTGGAAGACTGAAGAGGAAGGACTGTCCTGCTGAATGCTTGTGGACTGACCTGCAATTGCTTTGCTGCCAAGGAGAGGAGAAGGACTTTGCTGTGTGCTGTGTCCCTTTGCTTGAAGAGATCTCCAAGAGCCTGAGGAGAAATGGCCTCCTGTTAAGAAGTCCCAGGAACAAAAGGACTTCATCCCCAGCTTCCCCCATGAACTCTGCTGAGTGAGTTGTCCCTTCCTAGAGTGCTTGATCCAATTGTGGGGCCTCTGGAAGTTGTTGCCTGCTGTTTGGGAAGCTGGACAACGAGAAAAGAAGACAATCTGCAATTTTCACGCATCGCTCCCTGGCGGAGTGCATCGTCGACAGTGCAAGGAAATTCCCATCGCCGCGAGGATCGAGATCGTCACAGCCCCTGTTGCCGCTGCGAGAACCATCGTTCGTTTGCGGATCTTCGCAGGGCCTGTCGTCGCTGGGTGAGATCGTCGCACCGATTGCTTATGAACCGCATCACGTCGCTGCGAACATCATCGCAGAGCCATCGCATCGAGGGGCCGCGAGAGGAGAAGATCACGCTGCACCGCGCATCGTCGCCGCACTGGAAATCATCGCCGTCCCGAAGATCGTCGCATTGTGCCTGTGCGAGACACTTTCTACCGAACCTGCGCACCGGAATCCATACAAGATATCGCATCCCTCCCCATACAGACCGGATTCGTCGCAACACGCCCGCTGCGTGCAGCGGGGCTGTCGCATCGCCTCCCCAGGGTCTCAGGAGTGACGCATTGCTTGTTTTTCAACACTGCAGCTTCCATTTGGAACTTTTGTCGCATCTACAGGTACTTTGGGCTAAACGTGACGCAACTGTGGATTATTTTACAGCAAACCCTAGAACTCTTTGAAAATCATATTCTTGAACTGTGTATGTTGAATTTTTGTCATTTTGGTCTTGTGCAGTTTAGATAAAGATACTTTATTTTTCTAAACTGGTGTGGAGTCCATTTAAGGTGTTTTCACTGTGTTACTGTGTGTTTGTACAAATACTTTACTCATTGCCTTTGATAAGCCTGTCTGCTCGTGCCAAGCTACTAAGGGGGTGAGCAACGGTTATCTAAAGAGTGTATCCCCCTTACCCTGACTAGAAGCAAGGGTCCCTATTTGGACAGTGGTACCTACCTCTGCCGACTAGAGACCCCCAGATCTAACATTGGTGGGCAGCGGTGAGGATTTGAACTTGTATTTGTACTTGACCCACAGTAATTGCTGTATATCACTAGTCTAGTGCAGACCTCTACGCAATCACATACTGCGTTTTGTTTTGCTTCTGTTTTTGATCGTAACCCTGAAAGTATCCACACATCATGTCTCAGAATGGAAAACCAGCAAGTGAGGTTGGAGAACTGGAGTTTGATATTGAAATGTTAAGTGATTACAAAGTATGTCTACGCAAGCAGTTCTGCAGGAGCTTTGGATGTGTGTCTCAACTGAAGAAGAAAAATGGGTAGCTCAAGAAGTGAGCTTTGCTGAGTTGGAGGTAGAGTCCAGCTCAGATGGTGGCAGCAAGATTATAGTTTCTAGTGCTGAGAGGAAGGTACAAACACCCAGAGATGTGGCGCCTGACTTGAGGGAGGGTGTTGACATACACCAGGGGGTTCAGGTTTATGAGGTAGCTCCAGTGGTATGCAGTGTCCCTGAAGTAGATTGGGGGACTGACACAGGGGATCATATTCCTAGAGATGGGAGGGGCACTCTAATGACTCTAGATGAGAGGTGCAGAGAGAGGGGTTCCCCATGGTAGAAACCTTGGTGTGTGAGTGTGGAGACCGCCCAGAAGAGTGTGGGTTGTGTGACAGAGACAGTAGGACACTGTCTTGCCAATCTTATGAGAGTGGTGTGGGGTACTTGTGTGAGGCACTGGAGGGTGAGTCAAAGGGTAGCTTGGTTAACAACTGCGGGGGCTGTGTGATTCATTTGTTGGAGAGCATATTTTAAGTCCCTGTTTTCCAGAGCTATGCCAACACCCGGTTGAGTGCGAGTTCCCTGATCCCAGGGAGCTTGCATTGGAGGAAGACCCCTTGGTGGATTCCAAAGGATCTGGAGAGGCACTGGGGAGTGATCCCAAAAAGAGTGGCAGAGATGTGTGGTGGAAGAGGTTCAGTGTAGTCTGGCTAGGTCCCAGTGGAATGGGAGGGGTGTAGGGGCTCCCATCCACCACAACTACACCACCACCACATCCACCACCACCACAATGTCCACCACCACCATGTCCACCACCACCATGTCCACCACCACCACGTCCACCACCACGTCCACCACCACCATGTCCACCACCAGCTTGTCCACCACCACGTCCACATCCACCACCACCACATCCCCCATTTCCAACATCAACACGTTCACTACCACCACCACCATGTCCACTACCACCACCACATCCACCACCACCATGTTCACCACCACCACGTCCACCACCACCACCATGTCTTCCACATCAACTACCACCATGTCCACTACATCAACTACCACCACGTCCACCACCGTGGCCACCACCACCATTTCCAGCACCACGATGTCCACCACCACCACATCCACCACCCTGTCCACCACCACCTCATCCGCCATCACATCCACCACCACCACCACGTCCCCCACCACCACACACACCACCACCAAGTCCATCACCACCACCATGTCCACCACCACCACAACGTCCACCACCACCACATCCAACACCACCACGTCCACCACCACATCCACCACCACATCCACTACCAACATGTCCACCACCACGTCCACTACCACCATGTCCTCCACCACCACATACACCACCATGTCCACCACCACCACGTCTACCACCACCACCACATCCACCACCACCACCCAACCACGTCCACAACCACCATGTCCACCAGCACCACATCCATCACCACCACGTCCACCACTACCACATTCACCACCAACACCACATCCACTACCACCACATCCACCACCACCACGTCCACCACCACCACATCCACCACCAAGTCCACCACCACATCCACCACCATGTCCACCACCACCATGTCCACCACCACCACGTCCACAACCACCACGTCCACCACCATGTCCACCACAATAATGTCCAACACCACTACATCCACCATCACATCCATAACCACTACATCCACCACCACTGCATCCACCACCACATCCACCACCACTCCGTCCACCACCACGTCCACCATCATAACGTCCACCACTAGCCCATCCACCACCACGTCCACCACATTCACCACCACCACATCCACAACCATCACCACATCCACCACCATGTCCACCACGTCCACCACCACCACCTCCATGTCCAGCCCCACCACGTCCACCACCACCATGTCCACAACCACCACGTCCACCACCACGTCCACTACCACCACGTCCACCACCACCACCTCCACCACCAAGTCCACCACCACCACGTCCACCACCACCAAGTCCACCACCACCACAGCCACCACCACATCAACCACATCCACCTTCACCACCACGTACACCACCACCACATCTTCAACCACCAACCACCAAAAACTGGAAGCAAGGGCGGAAGGGGACGTGGAGTTGCCCCGACCTCCGAGGACACAACGAGGCAAGCCACAGCCGCAGCTGGAGCGAGCGGCTCAGCAGGAGGCGATCCCAGACCAACAAGCCCCCGACAAGGCACACAGAAGGGAAATGTAGGAGAGCAACAGAAGAGCCTGAAAAATGGAGCCATAACACGCAGTAAGCAATCATTACCAGCGATGTTTAAAGCTCAGACTGCTTAGAATAAAATGACTGGCAATGCTATTAATGGGGCCGGCAGTGTGGGACGGTCACCCTCGGGAAAAGGCAAGGTGGTGACCCCTGAAGTGCAAGGGGAGAAGGTTCTAAAAACACCACGGAACCAGGTTGCTGGTACTGATGGCACTCCGGAAGGTGGAGAAATGAGAACGCCTATACTGCCTGGGGTTGGGGACCCAGCTCCAGTGGGTCCTAATTCTGAAGCCTTGAGCCATAGGACAGACCCCGCTCAGACAGTGTTAATGTCAATGACGGGAAACAATTGCTACGTTGAAGAATCCAACATAGTAAAAGCACAGTAACTTCAGTGCATTCTGGAAGTTGAAGTTCAAAGAAGGAGCTGTATGGGAGGTGACACAGAGGGGCTAGATTTAGCTATGCAGGAAGACCCCCCTACTCAGAGAAATATCAACATCAATGGCAATAACTGTCTAGAGGAGGATCTCAATGACAAGTTTTTTTCGCTTTCAGATCAATCTAACTCCTCAGAAGATGAGAGCCAGAGCAAGGACTGGGTGGGAGAAGGAAGGAATACCAGTAGCTTGCACTGGGGAGAAGACGCAGATGATGCTTCATCTATTTCTGGTACGATTAAAAAGGCTCCTAATATCCCTTTGTCTGCAAACAGGGCTGACGGGGCCACCGGGAGTCTGACTTGGGACTACCTTCTCCCCAAATCTAGGAGCAAATCAAGATACTGGGAAAAACGGTGAGCCCCCGGCAGAGACTGGTGGTATGCTGCAATGCATGGAAGAAATTACATTAGCCATGATCTACCAGGTAATCATGGCTCATCGAGAGGAGACCAGGGTTGAGAGTGCTCGAACGCAACGGGCCTGCACAAAGTTGCAAAATTCAATCAGAAGAATTGCCAAGTCTTGCGTGGAATCCGGTGTCAGAATTGGAGAGGCAGAAACTAAGATATCCCAATTGGAGCAAGAACTTGATGCACAGAGGAAGAAAACTGAGTCTTTGCAGGCACTAAGGGATGACACTCTAACAAAGCTGACTGATTTAGAAAATCGCGCAAGACGGAACAACCTCCTGTTGTATTCCTGTATTAGCTTATTTTATACTGTCACTTTAAAGTATGTTGAGCCAAGGTTTATCTTTGAACTCTGTATTCAGATCTGTTGCTATGGTTTGCTTAGTTTTAAGTTCCATGTAACAGATGGTGAAGCTTTCTGCGTTGAGCAGTTGCTGTACTGTGTCAAGTCTACAATAAATCTTATTTTTTGTAAACTTGGACTATTTGGACTTTACTACAAAATTGGCGACTATTTTTCCTGGTCTGCTACATCACGAGACACAGGAGCGACCAGAAAACCGAACCGACGTTGTATTTACATTTTACCTTACTTTAGATGATATTTCTGTCCCATTTACTTGGATTCATTTTCCTTATGTTCATTAATGGGAATATTTCAGAGCTACTTTCCAGATTATTTT
Source organism: Lissotriton vulgaris (assembly GCF_964263255.1). Classification (NCBI taxonomy): domain Eukaryota; kingdom Metazoa; phylum Chordata; class Amphibia; order Caudata; family Salamandridae; genus Lissotriton; species Lissotriton vulgaris. The sequence continues at coordinate 261,184,751 of NC_141693.1, forward strand.
ATGTTTTTCAAAGTTATTTTTCAGCTGATGTCTTCAATTTTTACCGTCAACCTATTGCTGTTTGCTTTTTATATATATATTTTTTTAAAAGAGAGCATCCCTACATAGCCGGATGTCAATTGTTTAAGGTAACTCCAGCTATGTATTCTTGTTACCTTATTGTTTTCCATGGATCCAATGTGTTTGTATTTGAAGCGCTCTTCCCCGCGCCATCACGCTCGCGCTTACAACTGGAGCCTCCGAATCTTCATGCTCTTGCCAGTGACGACTGCTCCCTGCTCCTCCGCTCTTCTCTATGGCTACACGCAGCACATGACGTCATTGAGCGTACGTGGAGGCCATTTTGTTTTTGGTTGTCATATCAACCACGGAGAGAAGCTTTACAAATCGGCACTGTCTGCGAGGGCTCACGAGTATTGAGAGACTGCAAGGGCTGACGAGTATTGAGAGACTCCGCAATTGACATCGTTTGTTCCTCTCACTGGCTCAATAAGTTTGACGAATTTTTATTATTTTTCTTTTACTCATTTTGCCTATTTTAAATAGTTTTCTCTGTTCGTATAAATGTTTTAACCACATTGACATTGCATTGATTATCCAAGAAGTGTTATCCTTATAACTATATTCATTCATCCATACTTCAAAAATGCAATTTGACACCCCCCATCGTTTTGGCCTGCAAGTCGGATCAAAGTCTAAGGTTGTGTGTGGATTTGAGAGCCCTTAAAGCTAATTTAATTGTGAATTGTCATCCCTTACCAAATATTAACAAGGTTGTATGTTTTTTGGAAGGGGTGAAAGTTTTTTCCACTTTCGACTTACGTTCAGCTTATCATCAAATTGCTTTATCAGAAGACTCAAGACAATTGACTGCTTTTCTTACTCCAGAGGGTCTTTTTCAATATAAGAGAATTTTGTTTGGCCTAGCCTCTGTGGTGCTATTTATCATATTTTTAAAGACCTCCAGGGGTTTGTTAAGTGTTTTCAAGATGATATTCTTGTATTTTCTCCTGATGATAATGCTCACAGAGATCACATCAATGAAGTTTGTAAACGGTTGGAATTGCATGGTCTCACACTGAAAGATAACAAGTGCAAAATGTTTCGAGAATCAGTGGAGTATTTGAAATAAATCTCTTGTTGAGGCAATTGTGAAAGCTCAACATCCTGAGAACAAGGAAAAACCTTTATCCTTCAATGGGTTATGTGAATACTATAGTAAGTTCATCAAGGGATTTGCAACCAAAATGGAACACTTGAGAGAACTTACCAGGCAAAAAGTTGCGTTTCACTGGGGAGAAAAGCAAGAATCCGCTTTTCAGCTTATCAAGGATGAAAGAGCTCATGTCCCTACTTTAAAGCCATTTTGTGTCAATAAAATGAGTGTTGTCATGGTTGACGCTAGTGAGTATGGATAGGAGGTATCTTATCTCAGAAATGTGGGAAGGACGAATGTTGTGTAGCGTTTGCCTCTAGAACCCTTAGTGAGACAGAGAGGAAATACTCTGTTATAGAGAAAGAGTTGTTGGAATGTGTATGGGGAATAGAGCATTTTTGTAAGTTTCTGTGGGGTAGTCGGTTTTTGTTGAGGACTGATCACAAACCGTTGGTTTCGATATTATCTCCAGCTGGTGGCCATAATGCCACGGCACGTATTAGTAGACTGATGTCCAGGTTGCAAGAATACAGTTTTGCTATTGAGTATGTTCCAGGGAGAAGTAATATAACTGCAGATTGCCTTTCGAGGTTACCTTCCAATACAGAGTCTGAACGAGTGAAAGATGATGGGGATGATTGCATTGGCTCCCCATAAGGGAGAGAATTAAATTCAAAGCCTTGTGCTTGGTGCACAAAACCCTGAACAACCAAGGCCCTCCAATTCTCCGAAACTTCATTACCCCTTACAGAGCTACAAGATCCCTTCGCTCTAATGCAGAAAACCTTATCAATGCCCCAAGGTTTAGGAAAGCACGGTCAGGAGGAAGACGGTTCTCGGTCCATGCGGCCCGTCTTTGGAACTCCCTCCCACGAGATCTTCGTATGGAACCCCAATACCTTCGTTTTAGGAAACGATTAAAGACACATCTTTTCCCCTAGCCCTTATGCCCCTCCCGTAAACTCAGTCCTCAGTTATGTCTCTAAGGTTCCTCAGCGCTGGGATACTTCCGGGTGACTACGCGCTTTACAAAAATAAATAATAATAATAATAATAATAATGATGTGGAAATTGTTGCTTCCTTGGGAGACTTTGTGGCCAGTGAATTTTCTACAATTTCAGAACTTGCATGGAAAAATTGTACAAGTAGAGACAAAGAGACAAGAAAAATATTGTGGAAGGATGGCCTGGAATCAATATGGTTTCCTCTGAGTTAATGTCTTTTCATCATGTATTGAATGAATTGGAGATAGACAATGATTTATTTTCAAAGGGGGGAAATGTGTTCCTCCTGAGGAGATGCAAGATGAGATTATTAGGCTTGCTCATGAGAGTCATTTGGGTATGTTGTCTATGAAAAGATTGGTGAGATCTAGCTTCTGGTGGCCTGGCATGGACAAGATGATTGATAGAGTGGCTACAGTTTGTCCTGTTTGTATTAATAGTGACAAAATGTTGAAAGTTCATCCAGATCCTTTGATACCCATTGAATGGCCGGAAAATCCTTGGAGGAAATTAGCTTTTGACATTACCTGTCCTTTTAACTGTTTACCTCAAGATGCACGATTTGCTTTAGTATGGATTGACTATCATTCAAAGTGTCCTGAAGTTAGATTTGTTTAACATGCCACTTCACAAATAATTGCGGAATTCTTCAGGGAAGTTTTTGCTCTGGAAGGGAGTCCAGAAGTTCTCATAACGGACAATGGTGTACAATTGAAATCTAAAGAATTAAAGGATTTTCTTAGCTCTTGTGGTGTTAAACACATCACTACTCTTTTGTATGAACCACAAGGGAATGGCCAGGTGGAAAGATTTAATCGTGTATTGAAGGATTGTGTTGAATGGGCCAGGAAGAGTCCTAATGTTGGAAGAGTGTGCTGCGTGAGAGATTGTGGATATACAGGATTACTCCTCACTCTGCCACAGAACTTAGTCCGTTCCGTCTATTGCGAGGAAGAGAACCAGTTTCCAAATTATGTCCTTGGTGGATCAAGGAGGAACTTAATTACTCTAGTCCAGTTGATACTTATAGTATTTCGTTGAGAGTAAGACGTTACCAAGAAAAATGAAGATGTATCATGATGTAAAACAAAATGTGAGGATTCCGAATTTTATGGTTGGGGATTTTGTCAAGATACGTAAGCCTGGGTTTTTGGCTAAATGCTCTTCAAAATATGGACCCATACGGAAAATTGGGAAGGTCAATCTCAATAGTATGGTTGCTAATGATGGAAAGGTATGGAATGTCAGACGTGTGGTTAAGTGTAAAAAAATTTCCTGAAACTGTCATATGTTCAAGTGGAGATGGAACATTTCATCTCAAAATTTTGTCTAACAAAGACACCGTAGCTTCAAGAGTGAAAGCTAGTAAAAGAGTTATAAATATTCCAGCTCGATTTAAGTATAAACGTTTTCCTTTGTTTGTTATTTTATTTTTATTTTTAGGTATAGATGTGTTGTATTCCTGTATTAGCTTATTTTACACTGTCACTTTAAAGTATGTTGAGCAAAGGTTTATCTTTGAACTCTGTATTCAGATCTGCTGCTATGGTTTGCTTAGTTCTAAGTTCCATGTAACAGATGGTGAAGCTTTCTGTGTTGAGCAGTTGCAGTACTGTGTCTCTCTACAATAAATCTTATTTTTTATAAACTTGGACTATTTGGATTTTACTACACCTCCGCATACTGGGCGTTTCCAAGGGGGAAGAAGGGTCCGATATCTTTCAATTTGTCATAGAGCTATTTGAAGAGGCCTTTCCGGACCTATCCCAGTGGAACCGGAAAACGCAAATCCAAAGGGCACATCGCTTCCCCTGTAACCAAAGGAGAATAGCCGGACAATCTGATTATCGCCCACGTGCTATTATGATTATTCTAAATAATTTCCTGCCTAGGGAATCCTTGTACTACCTTGCTAGACCTGACCGCAAAAGATCTGGCAAGGGCTGCAAGTTCTTCATGGGTACAGACTTATGCCAGAAGACGGTAGAGAAGCGTTGGCTTCTCCGACAGCTGATAGCAGAGTTTCAGGCAAAAGGAGCCCAGGCATTTCTTATGAGTCCAGCCAAATTGAAGGTGCTCTTTCAGGGTCGGACACAGTATTTCCAGTCAGAAATTCAGGCCAAGGAATTCTTGTTGTCAATGACTGTGTCTTAAAAAATATCTCTGTTAGTGTAGTGAAGGGAATCTGAGTCGTAGAACTATGGGGGTCATTAGGATGGTGGGCGTACTTGGTCCGTCCGCCATCCTATCAGTGATTGGGACCGCCTGCCATAAGGGCGTGGGTCCCGTGTGGGGCATTAGGATGCGCCCGCCACTGTGGGGGGCGCATCCTGCATTTTTAGCCTTGTGGCGAGCCGTGCTCTCAGCACCGCCCGCCACAATGCTAAAAAAGCACATATGCATTTGCATACACAAAGCGGCAGGCACCGTGCGGTGCCTGCCGCTTTGTTTATGCAAATACAGGGGGGTACCACAGGTACCGGCCTGTGTGCAACCCCCACCTCTCCTTCACTCTGGGGGCCCACAGGGGGCTCCCAAAGTGAAGACCGCATGCCCTTCCGTGGCGGCGCCGCCACGGAAAGGCATCTACAGAAGCCCATGTTAATATGGATGGCGGTGTCTAATAGACACCGCCACCATATTAAACCTTTCTCCAGCCCCGGTCGCAAGGCGACCGGGGCGGAAAAGCAGCGGACGGTCTTTCCGTCCGCTGCAGTCCCCCCCGCCAACCTAATATGGCAGGGGGTCATTTGTGTGAGGATGGCGGGCGGATTGCCCCCGCCAAGCCGGTGGTGGCTACCACCAGCCTGGCGGGGGCAATCCGCCCGCCATCCTAATGACCCCCTTAGTTGGAGCTTAATGTTTATTTCTCATCTTTGACCTTGTGGGCCATTGGCATTAGGTCCTTTATTACTTTTTCTTTTCTTGCTCTTTTTTTCTTTATTCCTTATATGTGATCCTATTCTCGGCTTTTTTTGAGTGCTCTACTCGCCAAAGAATTTTGAATCGTGTACTTATACAGTTTAGGTTAAGGTCTCATGGTTAAGAGGGATGAGTTTGGTTAGCTCTACATCACCAGGGACAGTAGGACCCCATGCCTCGTATGTTGGGGGTGGCTGGTGGGGGGGAGGGGTGGGGTGGAGATTGGAATGGGAGCGCTTTTATCAGGAATGGTTTCAGGGGGGAAGGTAGGGGGGTAGGGGGAGGTGGAGGGGGGCAACTTTCAAATACATGTTTTAATGTGTAGTTATGACAAATACAGCAACTTTGATAAGACTAAACTTCTTACTAATATGTGTTTCATTTTTGATGGGAAAGATTGCGGCCAAATTTTAGTCCAATTCAGTATGCTGGAAACACCCCCTTTTGTACGGGAAACAATTCCTCGACATTGCAGGGATTATTAGGAATATAAGGATTGGCTCTTTAAACTGTTGTGGCCTAAATGATAGGAAAAAGAGGGGGATTTTGGCAAAACTGATCAGGTATATGAGGTTTGATGTACTGTGTCTGCAAGAGACCCATATTTGTTGGAATAACCGAATGTGGTTGAAGGAGCTGGAACTCGACCTTCTCGCATGTACTCGGCAAGCCACTAACACGCGTGGAACAGCTATAATAGCAAAGCATGGGCTCTTAACCTGTAACCGAGTGAAAGAAGACTGTTTAGGGAGGTGGGTAATTATTGAGGCAGGCATTAGTGGAACATTGTATACTATATGTTCCTTCTATAGCTCTAATTTAGATGACCCCACCAGCTTGGATTTCTTAAATACTGAGTTAGCATTATGGTCACCATTGATAGTACTTGTGGGGGGGGGCTTTAATATTCATTTGAATGCCTCTTTTAATCTCCAAAGTAACGATTCATATTTTGGGCGGACGGTAAACATTTTCAGGGCTCTACAAGGCTTATGTCAGGAGCATGGGTTAATAAATAATTGGCATAGTCAGCGTCAAGGGGAAGCCGGTTACAAGTTCTTTTCGGCTCCTCACAAAAAACTGGTGCATTTAGATTATTTTTTTGTCACTAATTCAATAGCAGGAAGGGTTACTTGCAAGCTTCTTCCTAGACTGATTTCGATCATAATCTCTTAGTAATCCAACTTCCGATTGCAAACTCTGTGCAGGCAATGACGACATGGCCTTTCGATAGGAAGTTACTGCTGGATGCAGAATATTGTCAACATATCTTAAAATGGATTGTCGAATTTTTTGAGAAAAATAGGGGTACTGCCTCTGAACTGATAGTTTGGGATACCTTTTTTTTTTATAACTCTTTTTATTGACAATAAAAAAGGAAAAACATAAACAAACAAGGCAATAGTAGGCAGTAAAGCTGGATATGCATTCAAGGGGGGAAAAGGCACATTACAATGTAATACAAATCATCAGTGCAGAAAAAGAGGGGGGGGAGCAGGGGCAAAACAGAGTCACAGCATCTAGGAACTAGACAACACTAGGATTGTCGGGTTAGGGGGAAGGTGTCACATCCCAAATATTTAAAACCCTTCTGCGTCACCTGTATGGGGCAGACGCGTGGCAAAGGGGGAGTGCCCCCCGAGAGCACATAAACACAGGACTTAGTTCAATTAATCACGAGACCGGAATTCCTCCCGAACGAGTTCAACACGTCAAACAATACAATCAGTGACTTCCGAGGCGATGTGAGATACAGCAGGATGTCATCTGCATAAAGTGATATTCGATCCTCAAAATCAGGGGTCCACTGAATACCCTTAAGCGATATTTCCCACCGCAGCCAGGCCGCGAGGGGTTCCAAGGCGAGGGTGAAAAGAAGTGGAGACAACGGGCACCCCTTTCGCGTGCCCCTCCCCAAAACAAAGAACTTAGAAACCCGACCATTTACCACAATCTGAGCCAGTGGTTCCTCGTACAGGAGTTTTACCCAGCCGATGAAACCAGGACCGAAACCAAACTTTGCTAGAGCAGCCCAGAGGTATGGCCATTCCACTGTATTGAAGGCCATTGTTGCATCCAAAGAAACCAAGATGGCTGGTTCACGCAGCGACGCCGCTTTCGCTAGGACGCCATGTAGGTGCCTCAAGTTCAATGCGGTATTACGATGTGGAATGAGACCAGATTGATCTGGATGGACCAGATCACCGATCACCTTTATCAATCGGTTTGCCAACAATTTTGCGAGGATCTTGGGCTCTGCATTCAGGAGCGATATAGGCCTATAGGACGTGCAGCTATCTCGCGGTTTCCCCTCCTAGTGAATAACCACGATGGTCGCAAGTCGCTGGTCACGGGGAAGGGAACCGATGTCTTGCGATTCCAAAAACATATCACGAAGATACGGCGCCATCTTGTCAGGACGTAGCTTATAAAGCTCGATGGGGAGACTATTAGGGCCCATAGCTTTTCCCGAGCGGACTGAGCGAATAGCAATTGTCACCTCATCTTCAGAAAATGCTGCGTCCATCAGATCCTTATCTGGGTCCGATAGGCGAGGCAACGCAATGTCCCTTAACAGCATATGTGAGTCTTCCTCTGGTCTGTCGGAGACTGGGGAATATACATTTAGAAAATGTTCAGCGAAACACTCCACAATCTCAACCGGGTCAGTCGCACGCGCTCCATCGGCTCTCTCAATCAGAGGAACCACACGACTCGCCCTCTCCTTTCTGTCCAACCAAGCAATCAGCTTCCCAGCCTTGTCTCCCACATCATACAGCCGTCCCTGCTGCTCTCTACTCATAGCTTTAGCAGCGTCCGTTACCAGGGCTCTATAATCAAGTTGTTTGAGACTGAGGACATGCACTTTATCATGAGTGATACCCAACTCCAAATCCCCCTCCAGATCAGCTATTTCGGTCTCCAGGCGGACCACCGCCTCATTTTGGCTTTTCTTGGCGCCAGTAATTAACGATAGCGCCTGACCACGAATAACCGTATTGAAAGCCTCCCACAGCGAAACAGAAGAGGACACAGACCCCACATTTTCAGCAAAATAGTGATCTAGGGACTTAACCAACTCTGCCCGGGTTTTGGGGTTACGGAGATGCCAAGGATTGATAGGAGCCACTCGACCCACAGAAACCATCTTCATGTCCATCAAAAGCCACAGTGGGGAGTGATCCGAAATACCCCTGGCCAGGTGTCTGACTTCCCTAACCGAAGTGACCTGTGCTGCTGGCATCAAGACATAGTCAAGCTTGGAGAGGCTACCATGAGCACCAGAGTGAAAGGTGTATTGTGCCTGTCCCGGATGCAGCAGCCTCCAACAATCCACCAGTCCCAGCGTTTCCAAAAAACCACTCAACCAAGACTGTGATCTCGTGAGGTCTCTGGGGGGGCTGCGGTCCTCCCTACCGGAAACAGAATTGAAATCTCAACCCATCACCAGAATGCCCTCAGGGAGCCCCAACACTACTCTCCCCAAATCAGCAAAGGTCGTAGTCTGCAGACCAGGCAGAACATACACAGAAAGCAATGAGATAGTCTTCCTGTCCCACCTACCAGTGAGCGCAGCATAGCATCCTCTTTCATCTAGAATGATGTCTTCCAACTCCAGGGGGAGGGAACTCCTAACTAGGATACCCACCCCCCTAGAGCCAGTAGTAAACCCAGAATGTGCAATTAGACGATATCCTCGCCGATTCATAGCATGGCATGTATTTCCGATCAGATGTGTCTCTTGCAATAAAACTACGTCAGGGGAGAGGCGTCTCAACTGCTGCAGCACTACTCCTCGTTTTATCCTATCCCCCAGCCCGTTAACATTCCAACACAATAACTTCAACCCCCTAGCCCCCATCCCGGAAGTAAGTGCAGAGTCCACCAAACAACGAACACAACATCCAGATCAAGATGCTAAATAATGCGTTGCCTTGAAACAAACTGAAACACACCCAACCCCCCCCACCCTCCAACATATCCTGAAAACACCCCCCTCCACCCTGCACCCCTGCGTTAGACTCAAAAGCCACCCCAACTTTCAGTGTGCCTGTCGCCCTAACATTAAACTAGTCTACAAGAAGAAACCCGGAGGAGGGAGAGTCCCATCCCCCTCGCCACCTCTGGGTATAACACCATAAGTATCGCAAATACAATAGTCATCAAACCACAGCTGCCAGTTCTGTACACTGTCCGGAAACTGGTGACCACTCCTCATTCTTGTTCCAACGGGCCACCTTCAGCACCTCCAGAGTGTTCAGAACGATCACTCTGTGTAGACAACGTATCAAGCCAGTCACTCACCCTCCCGGGCGGTCAAAGAAGAACGTCATATCATTGTGTTCAACACGTAGCCGAGTTGGAAAAAGCATTGCATATTTCATACCCATGTCTCTCAGTCACCGCTTCACCCCCTGGAACCCCATCCTTTGTTTCTGAACGAACTGGGTGAAATCTGGGTAGAAGCTCACCGTCGTGTTTTCAAACTTCGTGGGGCCACCCACCCGTGATGCCTGCAGGATAGCGTCTCTATCTCTGAAATTGAAAATTCTGGTGATTATAAGCCGTGGAGGGGCACCCGGCTTCGGCTTCCCACCCTGCACTCTGTGTGCACGTTCCACAGCGAAAAAGTTACTCAGGCCTTTGGGGGCGAGATGATTCAAGATGAGGTCCTCCACAAGGAGATCTGTGGTCAACTCTTCTGATTTTTTAGGGACCCCAATGATACGCACGTTATTGCGTCTTGCCTGACTTTCAGAAAATTCCAGCCGGCGAGCAAAGAGGTCATTGGAGGATCGTAGGTTGCAAACCTCCGTCTGTAGATTGGACACATCGGTTGTAAGGCTGGAGGTCTTCAAATCTAGAGACTTGACCTTTTCGATTGTCTTTGATAAATCTGCCCTGATCAAGTTCACATCCATTGCTACAGTATCAAGCTTTAGTATTGTTGTCCAATGGAGGTCTTCATGCTAGCCTTGACGCCCATGACATCACGCAGAGTCAAATCATCCACTGCGGCTGAGCCGTCACCCGCCTCATCCAGAGACCTACTTGCACCACCGGGGATCCTTTGGGCTGGGTATAGCGATCCATAATGTTCGATTGAATAGTACCCCCTCGGTGAGTGCTTTTGGTCTTCTGTTTTTCGCTGTCGGGTTTGCCCGTCATATGAGTTGTTGCGCCCCGGAGGGGCCTTTGTGACCTGGTCAAAATGACTCCTCACGATTCACCCGCAGGGATATCCAAGTGTGAGCCTCAGCAGGAGATCACACGACCAGGAACCCCTGGCAGCTGGCACATGGTGAAGTTACAGGGTCTGGCTCACGGACTGCCAGAGCGGTGTGGAGATAGGAAGAGGCAGAAGAACCAAAAACGAAACCAAAAGTTAACTCCAGGGTCTTGAGCAGGACCCCGTAGGCCGTTGTTATTCAACTACTACCTGGGCACCACAGTGACTCGAGCCCCAGGCAGTCCCGTGGAGCAGGCCACAAATGTTCAAAGTATCGTAGTTTCGGTTCCCGGAGCCCAAATCAATTTTTAAAAGCAGCTATCATATCAGCTGGGTTGCGGTTTCAATAACCCATCGTCGTAGTCAGGATAAAATTCAGGATAGATGCAGGAGATGGTGAGGGTCCCGGGAGCCCTGTGCTCACGCGACCATCTTTGTAGCGTGCAAAGCTCCTCCTTTGGGATACCTTTAAGGCCGTAGTAAGGGGCGAGACCCTGAGTTTTGCTTTGTACCGGCAGAGGAAAATAAGGGACATGATTAATGGCTGGATATATCTGCTTAGAGAAGCTGCAGAAGAGGTTACACAGGCAATCAGTGATCTACAGAAGAGTGAGGGCTGTCAAAAAAGATAGAAATAGCTAAAACAAAAGTTCATCAGCACTTCGGGGAAGATTTAGCTATGAAATTCAAGCAATACAAGGCTGATGTATATGAATTTGGAGAGTACACCGGGAGATTGCTATCTAAACGAATCCAACAAAGGGCAGTCTCCAATAGGATATACTGTATAAAAAACTCAGGGGGACAGATTCAGGACCTTCTGGATAAAGTCCTGGATGTTTTTCATGGATTTTATCAGGGACTGTAGACTACAGAGAAAGACGGTGGAGACTGTGTAAGAGAGGAATTTCTGTCTGACTCTGAGGGGGGTCAGATTACACGTGACCAAAGGGAGATGTTGTCTGCCCCGACCACGGGATAGGAAATAGAGTTGGCTATATTATCGCTTGTGGCAGGTAAGGCTGTGGGCCCCGAAGCACTCCCCCTTGAGTTTTATTGCACTTTCAGACAAGCCCCTCCTTGGGGAATTGGAGCTGCTGTTTCTAAAAGCTCAGAGTGGTTATACTCCTGATTCGTGGCATTACACTACTATAGTAGTCTTTTAAAAGAAGGACAAGAAGGAATTAAACCCCTCTTCTTATCGTCCCATTTCTTTAATCTGCGCAGACAGCAAGATATATTCCAAAATAATAGTGTTAAGACTGGGGAGGGTTATTAGCCCTCTCGTTTCTATACGGCAACATGGATTCATTCTGGGACGGGACAAATCGGACCCGGGTTTGGATATTTGAGCAGGAATCCAACTTATTATCTGTTAGCAGAGGTACCTGCCAGGGGTGCCCTTGCTCACCATTACTGTTCGCCCTGTATATAGAGCCGCTGCTGAATAAATTGGATGCTGATTGTGAGAAGTTGGCCTGGTATATGATGTCTGCTATTCTAGTGGGCACCTTGCACCAGTCCAAACGACCCTTATTGATGGTAGGTTATAAAGTTATAAAGTCAACCTTATAGAAAGCTATCCTAGTGGTAGCTGTGGAGAACAGCCTTCAGGCTAAAACTTAGAGGCGAGTTAAGCTAGTTGTTTTATCAATTATAATCTTTTGAATAATCAAATGAAGCACACTACACAATGTATATATCAAATATATATGTATTTATTCTAAACACAACCTCTCTGGATTCTTTATGAGGTCAGAGGTAAAAGTACAAACAAGGAACTTAATTAGCATACGATAAGTTGCACAGTATACGTTATGCCCTAGGGGCCTCAAAAACCATATACTAAAATAGTGGTATAAGAACCACGTTTGAGTTAGAAAGCAGGCCTAGGGCCTGTGGAATCAATGGGGCTGTCTAGAACCACCAAAGGTTAAGATGTAGGAGGCCCACGGGAGACAGTTGCAATGTCTAAACACAGCCGCGGGTTACCATTGACTTTCAATGGAGAACGAACAATTTACAATTTTAAAGACTAAGGGCACTTCTAGGTGAACTACGATGAAACCCTTTTAGTCTAGGAGACTTCGAGAGTCAAGACCCACGGGAGCACCGGAATACTCGTGTTATCTCACCCAAGAAAGCCGGGTGCATAGGTGTCTTTTGGTGTTGGGTTTTGTCGTCGATTCCAGTGGAGAGCTGCGAAGAAGTGCTGCAGGCCACCAGAGGAAAAGTGTCCCGGTGGATCCAAGGGTGGATTGGAGATGTGAAGAACCTGAAAGCGGAGGAGACAGAAAGAGTCTGGGTCACTAGCCAGTGACCAGGACGGTGATAAGAAGATGCCAGCCGATGTTCGGTGATTTCAGGTGAAAAGGTGAAGCTTGTCTCTTCAGCCACGAGGACCAGGAGGCGTCAACGAAACCCAGGAGCTGGATTCGAGCTGTACCACAAAGGATTTAGATGACTGCGGTGTCGGAATCCGGATTGGACCCAACAAGCCTTGGCAAACGCAATCTATACTGGATGTTGAGATGGGCTTTGGTGCAGACCAGCAAGGTCTGAGGAACTCCTCCTTTGAAGAGGAGTTGGAGCAAGTCTGAAACAACCAGGAAAGCTCAAGAAAGTGAAGATTGGTCTTCATAGGGGCTCATTAGCCAACGGACTAGGAACCGCAAAGACACATTGAGCTGAAATGCACAAAGTGGGCCTACAGGACACTCGTGGAGTATGAGCCTCTTAGCTTTGGTGCAAAAGGTGCTCGTGGCAGGGGCTTCAAATACCCTAATGCACAACTTCGAGATTCTTTGAGAAGTAGGTGCAGTAGCAAAAATGCAGGATGTCCAGGAGGTCCGATCCCACGTCTCTTGTGTCCGCCCCAGGTCTCATCTTTGCTGGGAGCGCAGGTCAGCATCAGAGATGGCTTGTAGTCTGTGTCCTGTGTTGCATATTCTTTGGATCCAGCAGGAGCCTCAAAAATGCAGACCAGCAAAGATGCTGTTGGTGCCTGTTTGGACAGGGTGGTCACTCCTTGACCACAAGGGAGACTTTTTCCATCTTCCAGTCGATATGGAATCTCAAAGGTCCAGGAATTATGTATCAGAGTTTTGTCCAGGGTAATCTAAAGTCCTAGGGACCGGGGTTCTATACTTTAGTAAGTTTAGGGGTTGGACTAACTCTAAGGTCCCACCTATGGGTGGACCTGGAGGGGGTGGTTAAACCCCTTCCTCTTTGTCCAGTTTCACACCAGAGCTGGAGCTGAGTGCCCCAGCAACCGGTTTGAACTGGGAAATGCATGGAGCACCTTGTGTGCCCCAGGCAGTGTCTGAAAAGCATTCACTGAATGCAACCCACCCTGCCCCAATACTCTAAAGCCTGTCTGGGGAGGTGCTGGCACCTCTCTGGACAGGAAACCTATTGTCCAGGCCTCCCCTGCAAGAGTTTCATTCAGCAGCAGGAGGACAGACTTGTGTCTGTGGCAGCAGCATCCATTTTGTGATGTTGGGGCTCTGTTTAACTTTAACCGGGTTTACCAGCAACTACATGTCTTTTCCCTCTAGAAGGGTGGAATGCTACCTTCGCCGCCAGGACTGGCAGGGGGTGGGGATAGTATTGCAAAGTGTTTGACACCTTACATGACATGTTTTAATAAAGCCAAACCAAATTTAGCATAAACGCGAGGATTATAATGCACTTAAGAGTATATGGTATGGCTATATCATAGAACCAGGGGCGGCCTTAGGCATGTGCAAGCTGTGCACCTGCACAGGTCCACCAAACCCCAGGGGCCACCTAGCCAATATATATCCTTAATATAATAATCATCTGAGGATGGATACATATTAGCGTGGCGGCCCTTGCAGGGATTTGACGGGCTCCGGCTCTGTTCCACTTCCAAACACCCTGACCTCCCCCCACCCTCCCTCTTCACTGACCTCCGTGCTCCACCCCGCCCGGACCCCCTCTTCCGGGGCCTCCTACCTACGCTCCCTGCCCAGGGCCGCCATGAGCCTAGAGCCACCCCTGATAGAACAGCTATAAGGAGATGGTTCAGAAAGCTGCAGAGGGGCTCAGCTCATGCTAGGGCACCCTCTCACACAAAACCAAGCACTCTGCCTCCAGGATTGTCAAGGCCTGCCATAGGAGTGACTTATAGGTTACTATGTATCTATATATAAGGTAGATATAGGTATACTATATCTAAGTAAGGGGTGATTACACCACCTTACCCAGGCTGTAAGTACAGACCTGTGGTGTCAGTTTGAAAGGCTAACCAGGGGTGGCACTATACATGCTGCAGCCCCTGGTAGGCCTAGGTTGCACCTATGGACTGGGTACCTAAGGTACCATATACAGGGGTTCACAAGGGTGACACAGTAACCAATCTGGTATGTACCTAAAGTACATGGTATCAAGTTAGATAGAGAACAGCCAGGCTGTGGGCCTGATTAGCAGGGCCACAGCCATACTAAAGTCGAAAAACCAGTGAAACACAGCAAAAAGTGGGGGTAACCATAGGAAGCAGACCCTACTCTCCTAGACAACCCCCCCCCTCCCCCCCAACGCAGGGACATTAAACTAACCTTGACCAGTTGAGTCTTCATGTTCTAAGTGGAACTATCTGGTGAGTCCATCTGCACTGGCATGGTTACTCCCAGGTCTATGTTCATCCCCTGTAGGGAAATGGACCACCTGAGTAGTTTGGGATTTTCACCCTTCATCTGTTTTAGCCACACGAGGGGCTTATGGTCTGTCTGAACTGTGAAGTGAGTACCAAACAAGTATGGCCTCTGCTTCTTCAGGGCCCAAAAGACAGCAAAGGCCTCCCTCTCAATAGCTGACCAACGTTTCTCTTTAGGGGTCAGCCTTCTGCTAATAATATCTACTGGCTGGTCCTGACCTTCTTCATTCAATTGTGATAGCACAGCCCGTACCCCCAACTCAGAAGCATCTGTTTGGACAATGAATTCTTTGGAGTAGTTAGGACTTTGCAGAATTGGTGCAGTGCACATGGCCTGCTTCAGGTCATCAAAAGCCTTTTGACAGCTGACTGTCCACTGAACTTTCTTAGGCATTCTTTTAGAAGTTAAGTCATTCAGGGGTGTCACTATGGAACCATACCCCTTGACAAATCTCCTATAGTACCCAGTCAGGCCCAAGAAAGCTCTGACCTGAGTCTGGGTGGTTGGAGCAACCCAGTCCATTATGGTCTGGATTTTGCTCTGCAATGGTTGAACCTGGCCTCCACCTACAAGGTGTCCCAGGTACACAACCTGACTCTGCCCTATATGGCACTTAGTAGCCTTGATAGATAGACATGCTTTTTGCAGGCCCCCCCCCCAAAATATTTTTCAGTTGGATCAAGTGATCTTCCCAGGTGGAGCTAAAGACAGCAATATCATCAAGATAAGCGGCACAGTAGTCATCCAGGCCTGTGAGGACTTTGTTCACCAACCTTTGAAATGTGCCAGGTGCATTTTTCAGACCAAAGGGCAACACCCCAAACTGATAATGCCCACTAGGGGTTGAAAATACTGTTTTTGGCTTTGCATCATCAGCTAGTCTGATCTGCCAGTAGCCAGCTGTCAGATCAAATGTGCTCAGAAATTTGGCAGAGCCCAACTTATCTATGAGCTCATCTGCTCTGGGTATTGGATGGGCATCTGTCTTAGTGACAGCATTGAGACCTCTGTAGTCTACACAAAACCTCATCTCTCTCTTACCACCCTGGGTGTGAGGATTTGGCACTAGGACTACTGGACTAGCCCAAGGGCTATCTGAAGGTTCAATTACTCCCAATTCCAACATTTTCTGGACTTCAGTCCTGATACAGTCCCTGACATGATCAGGTTGCCTGTAAATCTTATTTTTAACAGGCAGACTGTCCCCAGTGTCCACTTCATGAGTGCACCATGTAGTCTGACTTGGAGTCAATGAAAACATATTTCTGATTTGTTGCAGAACTTGTCTGCAGTCACTTTGCTGCTGGTCAGGGAGGCTGCCTGCCAAGGCTACACCATCAACTGACCCATCATCAGGGTTCTGAGAGAGCATGTGGGGGAGAGGGTCACTCTCTTACTCCTGGCCTTCATCAGCAGCCATGAGCAGGCTCATGTCTGCCCTGTCAACATATGGTTTCAGTCTGTTGACATGAAGCACTCTATGGGGGCTCCTGAGAGTTCCAAGATCTACCAAATAGGTAACCTCTCCCTTCTGTTTAACAATAGTGTGGGGTCCACTCTACTTGTCTTGGAGAGCTGCTGGGGCCACAGGCTCCAACACCCACACTTTCTGTCCTGGCTGGTAAACAGTCAGTACAGCCTTTTGGTCATGCCGGGCTTTCTGTAATTCCTGACTGGCCTCCAGGTTTTTGGTTGCCTTTTTCATGTACTCAGCCATCCGGGAGCGGAGACCAAGTACATAGTCTACAATGTCATGTTTAGGGGGTTGGAGAGGTAACTCCCATCATTCCTTCACTAGACAAAGTGGGCCTCTGACAGGGTGCCCCAACAGAAGTTCAAATGGGTTGTAGCCAAACCACTTCTGAGGAACCTCCCCGTATGCAAACAAAAGGCAGGGTAGCGGGATATCCCATCTCCGCCTGAGCTTTTCTGGGAGACCCTTGATCATACCCTTTAAGGTCTTGTTGAATCTTTCAACCAGACCATTGCACTGTGGGTGATAGAGTGTGATGAACTTATAGTTCACTCCACACTACTTCCACATTGCAGTTAAGTAACTAGACATGACATTTGCACCTCTGTCTGAAACAACCTCCTTAGGGAAACCCACTCTTGAGAAAACTCCCAAGAGGGCTCCTGCCACACCAGGTGCTGTAGTGGTCCTAAGGGGTATAGCTTCTGGGTACCTGGTGGTTTGATCCACTACCACCAGGATAAACCTGTGCCCAGGGGCTGTCTGAGGATCCCCCCCACCACAGGTAGTGGTATAAGGAGGGCCTTTGTAGTGCCACCTGCTTTGCCACTGGCTTGGCAGGTTACACAGGAGCAACAAAACTCCTTTGTGTCTTCTGACATGTGGGGCCAGTGAAAGTCAGGGACAAGCCTGTCCTAAGTTTTGTTCTGGCCAAGATGTCCTGCAGGAGGAATATCATGGGCTAGTGTCAAAAGGAAGCCCCTGAATGCCAAAGGTATGACCAATATCCTGCAAGCACCAGGCTTGGGATCTCTACCCTCTGAATTCAGGAGCCCTTTATCCCAATAAACTTTATTGGTGCCACCAGCATTCCCTGCAGCCTCAGCAGCAGCTTGCTGTCTGAGGGGTGCAAGAGAAGGGCAGTCTAATTGCACCTGCCTTAGATCTGCCATGGAAGGGCCCCCTGTACCAAGAAACTCAACCTGATCAGGTTCAAGTTCTTCTAGGACAGAACCTTCTTCAGGCTCACAATCAGCTTCCTCAGATGGTTGATCCTCATTCTGAGGCAGGGGGAAGGCATAGCGTTAACCCTACTGCTCCTTTTCCTGGTAGGCAACTGGTCCATTATTCCAGAATCCAGTGCCTGTTCAGTGTTGCACTTTTTGACCTGTGACCTAATTACTGCAAGAACATGTGCTGAGATACCTAACATTTCTGCATGTGTCCTAAACTCCACTTCAGACCAGGCTGAAGTCTCTAGGCCATTGCCAAGCAAACATTCTACAGGGAGGTCTGAACTAACAACAATCTTCTTAAGGCCAGTTACCCCTCCCCAGGAGAAATTAACAACAGCCATACAATGTGTGGCAGTGACATTGCTAGCATTGGTCACTTGGAAGGTTTCACCAATTATGTACTGTCCAGGGTCCACAAGGTCAGGTATCACCATTGTGACACTGGCACCTGTGCCCCTGTAGGCCTGAGCCTTCTTCTCATTGACTAAAGGAGTTTATCTGTACTTGCCAAGGTTACTGGAACTCACAGAGGAGGACATATCTATGCCTCCATCACAGATCAAAATAGCTTGAGTTGGTACTCTGACTAGGCCAGAGTCCATCTCAGTTCCCAATGTTAACCATACTACACCCTTCTGTTGAGAACCACCACTTGGAGTTGAACTAGGGGGAACAGTTGCCTTAGGGGCAATGGTGGCTGGAGCTGTCTCCTTTTTGGTGCAATCACTAGTCCAGTGACTATTATTCTTACAAACTTTGCACCATAGTTTATTTGGACCTTCTTTCTTTTTGGATTGGGTATTCCCACCATTAGAAGCTCTTTGGGGACCTTGTGAAGACTTCTGGTCTTTAGCTTTCTCCCCACTCTTTTGGTCTTGCTTCTTCTGGTCACCACCTTGGTTCTGTATCTTCTGCTTCACCCTGGTTCTGACCCATTTGTCTGCCCTCTTTCCCAATTCTTGGGCAGGGGTCAGACCAGAGTCAACCAAGTGCTGATGCAACAACTGGTTCTGACAATTGTTAAGAATCTGTTCTCTCATGATTAGATTATACAATCCTGTATAGTCACATACTTTACTGCCCAGTAACCAGCCTTCCAGAGCCTTAGTAGCACAATCTACAAAGTCAGTCCAGTGCTGAGTCTGTGCCTTCTGGGTGTCTCTGAACTGCAACCTATACTGTTCACTGGTTAGGCCAAACACATCTATTAGAGCACTTTTCAGGACTTTGTAATCATCAGCATCCTCTTCTCTTACAACGAGGAGCTTATCTCTACCTTTGTCTGCAAAGGAGAGCCACAAGATTGCTGCCCACTGCTCCTGGGGTACCCTCTGTACTTTACAGACCCTTTCCAGTGCAGGTATCCATGTGTGGATGTCATACCCAGTCTGATAGGGAGGGACAACCTTGTTTAGGTTTCTATGGTCATAAGACCTATCCCTACCACTAGGGATATTGACGCCACCAGGGGTTTCTAACCCCATCTTTTTTTTCTCTCTCTCAAGAGCTGGGGTCTCTTTCTCCAAGGCAATTTCTTGCCTCTTGATACTAAGCTTGACTTCTTTCATTCTAGCATCATGTTCCCTCTTCTCAGGAGAACTTATTCTCCTTTGAGATGAGACAGAGGATCCTATTGATGACCCAGAAGGGTTAGATTCCACTGAAGGTGACCTTGCCCTTCTAGGTACACCAGTAGTCCTACGTGGGGGATAGAGGGATGCCTTGATGCCCTCTCCATCTCCAGGTAGCCATGTGTCTTCCAGGTTGGGTACATTAACCACTTCCTGGTGTGCATCCTCATCATCTTGTCCTGGTGGGGGACCCCACTAGGATCTTCTTCTGATGATGGATGGCCCCTCTCCTTACTACCTTGGGTAGGTATCTGGCTCTGATGCTTTTGTTAAGTCATCTGTCACTAAGATATCTATCAGGCGTTGGGTGGTGGGACTCTGTCCTTGCTTTAATTTCCTTATGGCACACAAACCTCTTAACTCTTGGAAAGAGAATTTGTCATATTTAGATGGCAGCACTAGGCTATCATCTTGCAGATGCACACTAAGCCAAGCTTTTAAAGCCATCACTAGTGAGGTGTGGTGTGTGCACCTACCTACACTGCTTGGTTTCCGACTAGAACCTCTCTAGGAGTTGTAGTCGGGGTGTGCTAAGCCCTTACCACCTACAACTTCTAAGTTCAGTGGAACTTATGTATTATAAGCTAGATTTATATGTACCTACTGGTACCTTGATGTGATTTTTCAAATGATATTCTCAAGATTATTTGGCAAAACAATGCAAGCTCTTATCCCATTCGCTGCACACCAATGTGAGAAGTTGGCCTGGTATATGATGTTCACTATTCTAGTGGGCACCTTGCAGATGTCCAAATGACCCTTATTGATGCTAAGGTTTTAAGTCAACCTTATAGAAAGCTATCCTAGTGGTAGCTGTGGAGAGCAGCTTTCAGGCTAACACTTAGAGGCGAGTTAAGCCAGTTGTTTTACCAATTATAATCTTTTGAATAATCAAAATGAAAGCACACCACACAAGGTATATATCAAATATATATGTATTTATTCTAAACACAACCCCTCTGGACTCTTTATGAGGTCAGAGGGGTTACAAGGAACTTAATTAGCATACGATAAGTTGCACAGTATACGTTATGCCCTAGGGGCCTCACAAGCCATATACTAAAATAGTGGTATAAGAACCACGTCCGAGTTAGGGCTGTGGAAGCGCTGGGGCTGTCTAGAACCACTAAAGGTTAGGATGTAGGAGGCCCACGGGAGACGTGTGCAGTGTCTAAAGACAGCTGCGGGTTAACACTAACTTTCTATGGAGAACGAACAAGTTACAATTTTGAAGATTAAGGGCACTTCTAGTTGAACTATGATGGAACCGTTTTAGACTAGGACACTTCGAGAGTCAAGACCCACAGGAGCACCAGAGTACTCGTGTTACCTCACCCAGGGAAGCCGGGTGCATAGGTTTCTTTTGGTGTCGGGTTTCGTCGTCGATTCCAATGGAGAGCTGCGCAGAAGTGCTGCAGGAGACCAGAGGAAAAGTCTCCAGGTGGATCCAAGGGTGGATCATAAATGTGAAGAACCTGAAAGCAGAAGAGACAGAGTCTGGGTCACTAGCCAGTGATCAGGATGGCGATAGGAAGATGCCAGCCAATGTTGGGTGATTTCAGGTGATAAGGTGAAGCTTGTCTCTTCAGCCACGAGGATCAGGAGGTGTCACCGATGAGCAAGGGCTGGATTCGAGCTGTCCTACAAAGGATCTAGTTGACTGCCGTGTCGGAATCCGGATTGGACCCAACAAACCTTAGCAAACGCAATCTAAGCAGGATGTTGAGATGGGCTTCGGTGCAGACCAGCAAGGTCTCAGGAACTACCACTTTGAAGAGGAGTGGGAGCAAGTCTGGAGCAACCAGGAAAGCTCAAGAAAGTGAAGATTGGTCTTTGTAGGGGCTCACTAGCCAATGGACTAGGAACCGCGAAGACGTGTTGAGCTGAAATGCACAAAGCGAGCCCACGGGACACTATTGGAGTGTGGGCCTCTGAGCTTAGGTGCAAAAGGTGCTTGGGGCAGGGCTTCAAATACCCAAATGCACAACTTTGGGATTCTTCTGGAAGTAGGTGCAGTAGCAAAAATGCAGGATGTCCAGGAAGTCCTGTCTCACGTCTCTCGTGTCCGCCACAGGTCTCAGCTTTGCTGGGAGCGCAGGTCAGCGTCAGAGATGTCTAGAAGTCCATGTCCTGTGTCACAGATTCTTCGGGATCCAGCGGGAGCCTAGAAAATGCAGACCGGCAAAGATGCTGTTGGTGCCTGTTTGGACAGGGTGGTCACTCCTTGACCACAAGGGAGATTTCTTCGTCTTCCAGTCGCTAAGGAATGTCGAAGGTCCAGGAATTATGTATCATAGCTCCGTCCAGGATAATCTAAAGTCCTAGGGACTGGGGTTCTATACTTATAGTAAGTTCAGGGGTTGGAGTAACTCTAAGGTCTCTCCTATGGGTGGACCTGGGGAGGGGGTGGTTACACCCCTTCCCCGTTGCCCAGTTTTGTGCCAGAGCTGGGGCTGAGTGCCCTAGCAACCAGTTTGGACTGGGAAATGCATGGAGCACCTTGTGTGCCCCAGGCAGTGTCTGAAAAGCATTCACTGAATGCAACCCACCCTGCCCCAATATACTAAAGCCTGTCTGGGGAGGTGCTGGCAACTCCCTGGACAGGAAACCTATTGTCCAGGCCTCCCCTGCCGGAGTTTCGTCCAGCAGCAGGAGGGCAGACTTGTGTATGTGGCAGCAGCATTCATTTTGTGAGGCTGGGGCTCTGTTTAACTTTATCCGTGTTTTTTTTTTTGTTAAATTTGTACTTTATTGCACATTCGATGTAAGCACACAGCACTTAACGCCTACAACCCGGAGGCCGGCGGCAACAGTAAATAGCGTCCAGCACAATGTTCAGAAGCATAATACACAGCCTTAGTGCCAGCATCCCAGAGGCCTGGCGGCGCAGACAGAAAAAGCGTCCCACATGAATAGCATTGCCGTGTCGTAAGAATGGTATGGATAATCCGGGCATCGGCGCCCAAGACCACGGAGTGATGTGCAAATACAATGCAGCTAGTGTGACTGTGCAAAAGAAGTCCCGAAACCATGTAAACAAGTTACGTAAAGAAAATTACAAGAACAACCCACATCCTGACAAACCCCACCCCCCCAAACAACCAGCCTACCCGTACCTGTGTCCACCCACCCACCTGCTATATCTGCTGAGAACCAGGCAACCACCTCACAAAAAAGAGCAGTCAAACGCACAGTATGTCAATCTCCGACGCCTCCATCTCTCCCTCCTGTATCTCATCCAACTCCTCCCCTTCCGATTCCGATTCACCGTCCTCCTTGGCACACAGATATTCCCTATATAGCCCCCAGAAATTCTTAGGGCGACTCTTCGGGGGGAGCAGTTCATTATACACCTCCGACTGTGTGCAGCAGTACAGTAAATCCGTCTCCCAGCGCCTCTTAGTAGGAATTGGCCCCCTCATCCAGCATAACGCAACCAGACGCTTGGCAATCAGCAACGCAATATCCACTAGGCGCCGCACTGCCACCGGAAGTGGCTTGGAAAAACCCAGCAGAGCCAGTGTAGGGCACGGCAGGACCTCCGTCCCCAACATCACACTAAGTTCCGAAAATACCCCCTGCCAAAATGTATGAATACTAGGGCAAGTCCAGGACATATGTAAGAAATCAGCCGAGGGGAGGTGGCACCGCTCGCACTCCGCCGATTCCCTCAGTCCATACCTGTGCAATCTTTCCGGCGTGTAGTAGACCCACTGCAGATACTTAAAATGGATCAAACGATGTCTACTATTAAGTGAAATCTTTCTAGTGTTCGTGCAACAGTAGTGCCACATCTCATCCGAGATCGTCAACTGGAGATCAGACTGCCAAGCCAATCTGGCCTTGGAGTGCGGGTACTGCTGGTGCCGGTCCCCCAATTTCTTAAGATTTGTGACCAGCTTACTGGACGAGGGGTTCTTGATGACGTATGTAAGCTCCGGTACCTCCTGTGGCTCCGACATTTCCGGGCCCAGCAATACCTGTAGCGCCCTACGGACCCTATGATATTGGAAACTATGCAATAGCGTCTTCCCAGGGTGGGATTGCAGGACCCGGTGCAACGTCTTTACCGTGCCGTTCAAGAAGAAATCCCCCATCTTTTCTATGCCCAAGTCCCGTAGCGCCTTAAGTACCCCCTTCTCTGTCAGTGGGGCCAACCACACCGCCCATTTCACACGCATGAGGGGTGAATACAGCAGCTCGCTGTCCCGGGAGCGGACCAGCTCATGCCAAGCGTGGTTCGTAGCCGCAATGGAGTCTAAATTTCCAACCCTACGATCAACAGGGCAGCATATTGTGGCTGGGAGAGGGGTGGGATCCGCACAGAGGCGCTCAAGTTTCACATGCGGGATGCTAGGGTCCCCATGGATCCAAGTGTGTAGATGAGCCCCCTGCGCTATTCTGTAGTACCGCTCCAGGGGTGGAGCCCCCAGGCCCCCTCGTTCATAGGGGAGCATTAAAGTCTGCCATTGAACCCTTGGTTGTTTGCCCCTCCACGCAAGCCTGATGAGCGTCTGTGTTAGCTGCCGGAAGAAAGCCTTGGAAAGCACCACGGGGATATTAGCAAAGAGAAAGAGGAATCTGGGGAGGACCACCATCTTCATTATCGCTATTCTGCCCATCAGGGACAGCGGGAGCCTGCACCACACCTCCACATCATCCACCAGTCTAGAGTACGCGACACCATAGTTCTCGCGCACCAGTATCTCAGGATCAGTGTGGACACGGTTCCCCAAATAGCGGATAGAATCCGTGGTCCACTGCAGCGGGTACTCCGAGTCAAACTGGAGGGTCACCGGGGTTAGGGGCAATGCCACAGACTTATTCCAGTTGACTCTCAAACCAGACAGACGCCAAGTTCACCTCTGGTTCACGAACATATAACAGGGTATTGTCAGCGTAGGTCGATATGCCAATCTGATAGGTAGGGAAGTTGATCCCTTCAAACCCATGGTATTCCCTAATAGCGCACGCCAGTGGTTCCGCCACTAAAGCGTACAGAAGCGGAGAGAGGGGGCAACCCCGTCGGGTGCCCCTGCTGATCTCAATTGGGCCAGTGACCGAGTTCCCTATCTTCAATCGTGCAGTCGGCTTATAGTACAAGGCCCCTAGCATCTGTAAAAAGGGCTCGCCCAGTCCATACTTACGTAGAACCCTGAGCATAAATGGCCACTCCACTGAATCAAAGGCTTTTTCCATGTCCAGGAAGATAGCAACAGCCTTATTCTCCTGCCGGACATGCTGAATGGTGCCTAGCACCGTACGGATGTTATACGTCAAGTTCCGAGCGGGGACAAACCCAGCCTGCTCCGGAGCCACCAAATCTGGGACAAGCAGAGCCAGACGAGCAGCCAGAACTTTTGCGTATAGCTTGGCGTCTACGTTAATCAGGGAGAGCGGCCTATACGAGCCGCACTTGTTGGGTGGTTTCCCCGGCTTCGGGATTGTAATGAGAAGTGCTTCCCTCATAGATTTCGGCATACTACCCTGTTGGCAAATGTCATCAAAAAGCAGCATCAATTGTGGTATGAGTTTGTCTTGAAAAGCCTTATAGAAGGCCACCGTAAGCCCATCAGCCCCCGGAGCGCTGCCTGATCTCATTCCCTCTAGCGCCTCCGAAATCTCCTCTTTCTGGAACGGTGCCATAAGAAATTCCCTCTGCCAATTTGCTAGGAAGGGCATCTGGATATAGCTCAGATAGTCGTCTATTTCCTCCTCTAGGTGACCTGACCGTGATTTGTATAGTTCGGTATAATAAGCATGAAATTCCGCCAGTATATCCCTTTCCTCCGTGACCACCTCACCGCTAGATGTTAACAACTCCTCAATCACCAATGGCGGTCTGCTATTACGCATCAGCTTAGCCAACAAGGAGCCAGGGCGGTCTCGTTCCCCGTAAGTGCGTGCCGTGGCATACTTCCCCATATGTTGTATCTCCCTATCCGCCTCATCGTGGAATTCCTCCAGCAGGGATTTAAGCTTCTCATTCGTGCTAGTGTCCTCTGCACCCCCTGTTTGTCGCTCCAGATCAGACAGCTGTGTTTCCAAGTATTTCAATCGCTGCCTAATAGCCTTGAGCACCCATGAGTGTTTGGCCATCGTCATCCCACGTATGTATACCTTGAATGCATCCCAAAGAACCTGGACACTATCCACCGACCCCGTAATAGTCATGAAGTAAGTGTCTATATCCTCCGCTAATTCCCCTCTAAAAGCCTCATCCAGGAGTGAATTTGGGGGGAACCTCCAAGTGAACGGGGGAATTCTTCTAGCCGGTGCCTCCAGCAGTAAAAGCACTGGTGAATGGTCAGATACCGTGCGGGGCAATACTACACATCCCTTCACTGAATTAAGGAGGGAGTGAGAGGCAAACCAATAATCAATTCTCGTGTGTATGTTATGATAGGCTGAGTAAGGAGTGAAACCACCCTTCCCCGGGTGCCTATGACGCCACACATCCAACAAATCAAGCTTCACCAACTCCGCCTGCATAAGTAATGCCGAGGCCGCCGGGCATTTGGAGGCGCCAGCCGACCTGTCCAGCTCTGGATTCAGCACAAAATTGAAATCGCCCCCCCCACAGCAACCTGGAACCCTCATACTGTCTGCACAGGTCCGCTAGCGAGGTATAAAAGGAAGGGGTATCGTAATTGGGGCCTTACACATTCACAACCAACAAGTTGTGGCCTTTCCCCACACAACGGGCAATGGCATATCGACCCTCCAGGTCCACAACAATCTTCTGTAGTTTCAATTGCGATTTGGGATTAGCCCACGTAAGCACACCCCTTGCATGCGTAGTAAACCCTGCAGCAACACAATGGTCCCCAAGACCCCTGGTCAACAGCATAGGACTAGATAGAGGCAAGTGGGTCTCCTGGAGTAGCGCAAGGTCAACCCGGTGGCGCTGTAAGTATGCTAGTACCTTCCGAAGTTTACGGAAATCATTCAACCCCCGCATATTCCAAGTTAGCATTCTGATAGAGTTGGGGCCACACTCCTGCCCTAAAACCTCAACATCCACCATTGCAGAGTAGTGAGTGAATCGAATTCGCACAGGTGGCACAGCAGACACAGTCCCGCAGTGGGCCGAACAAAACCCTCCCCCCCACAATCCCCAATTGGCGTATGCAACATGGTCAACAAAAGAAGAATAGAACAACCACCCACCCACCCACAGCTGACCAACTCCAACCCGGTCAGACAGGTCCCGCCACCACCCACCATCCCCCCCCCCGTAACCACCAACTGACTCTGCAAACCCAAGGGGCCCTCAAAAGAGCCAAAAGCCGAAAGCGCAAGGGCAGAGGTTCCCAGCTAGACAACAGTACGATTGGGTCTAGGACCTTAAACCTCAGTTACTCCTCCACCCTGCCCCCCACCAATATTCGGCGCCCTCACCAGCTCAAATCCTCACCATCAAAGAACGAAACTCCCGCGCGCGGGAGGGCCCTCCCAAAAGCAACCGGCAGTCAGTAGAGCGTGCTGCCACCAAACCCCCAGGACACTCATATTAGTTCAGTGAGTAACTAGAAAGATCTCACCCCAAAATCGTGACACAGTAGGTTCACAGTATCTGTACAAGAGTCAAAAATTCGGTTGAGCACAGTCCACCCAGAAAGGGGACCACACACTCAGTTACTCCTGGCCGTCTACGTTAGAAGCAGCATTAGCGTCCTCTCGCCGACTCCTCGGACTGTTGCGTTGTTCCTTGACCCACTCCTTCAGGGATTTTTTCAGTTCCGCAGGGTCGGTGAAGAAGTGTGAATGCCCCTGTCGATTAATTCGGAGTCTCGCAGGGTACAACATGGCATAGTCCTGCCCAAGGTCCCTCAGTTGTTTCTTATATGGGGTGAAGCGCTTCCTTTCCTCCTGCACTCTCGCCGTGAAGTCCGGATAAAGGGAGATGTTCATGCCCTCAAATTGCAGGTCCCCTTTCTCCCTCGCCAGCCGAAGCGCCAGGTCCCTGTCACGATAGTTCAAGAGCTTCGCAATAATCGGCTGCGGCGGTAGTCCTGGTTGCGGCTTCGGCCCCAGAGTGCGATGAGCCCTTTCGACGATGAACATAGGGGAGAAGACCTCCTCCCCTAACAGGGCCCGAAGTAGCTTCTCCACGAACAGCTCCATTTTACCAGTGTTGGTAGACTCCGCCACCCCAGTAATGCGGACGTTGGAGCGCCGCGAGCGCGCCTCCAAGTCCTCCGTCTTGTCTTGAATGACTTGGAGTAGCCTGCCGAACTGCTTGCGATCTTTATCCCATTCCGTCTGGGCATCCTCCGCCTCATTCAGCCGCCTTTCCGCCATATCCAGCCGTTCGGCATGCTTATCGACTCTCTCGGACATGCGGTCCATCCGGTACGTCAAAGCATCAATTTTAGTGCCAATCGCCGCCATGCTGTCCTGCAGGCCTTTCTCCATCGACAACAGCATTTCACGAATGTCCGCACACAGTGAGCTTTCGGAGGCAGTAGGCCGCGGCGAGGCATCCGGGGCCGGCCCTTCAGCCCCCTTCGTTTTCCGCTGGTCAAACGTTAGTTTGGGCTGGGTTTTGTCGCCCTTCCCCATAGCGTTCCTGGTGGACATCCAGTCGAGGTGTCTAACCGCTAGCAACACACCACCAGCAGATGTTAGGAGGGTGAACAGGAGGCACTGAGGCAGCAGGCTCCAAAGGACAAGGTGTTGCGCAGCAAGAAATGCGTCCAATATGGCGGCCAGTCACACGGCCGTACGAGTAGGCCCAGTCGCCAGGGAGGTAGACCGTCGAGCATTCCCCTGCAACCACACCACACCAGAGCCGGGCAGTTGGGTCACCACCACTCCAGAACACCTCACATCCACAATCCCACAGCCCTCGGAAGGGTGCGCGGTGTCCAGGCACAGGCAGAGAGAGCGATCTCCCAGCAGGTCGGCAGTCAGCTAGAAAGTTCCTTCGGAGGCCAGTAGCACCGCAAACACAAGCACCTCTGCCCCCTCCGAAACTGCACAATCGAATGCTAGTTCACCACAACGTTGCTTGAAAACAGGGCGTGATATCGCCAGGCAGGACCAATTGTTCGGTCGCAGGTTAGGTAGACCGGCACCACTTCAGTACAGCAAACCGCACGTAGCGTGACGCAGCACGGGCAGCCATTCAGGATAGACCGCGGATTACGGCCTGGTCCGCCACAGCACCGTCCTCCAAGCAGCAAAGCACCACCACACCGGATTTCGACCGGGGAAAGGCCCCCCGCCAGGCCGGAGCGTAGGTAGTGAGTTCGCCTCAACTTTTAGAGCTAGTTAGGCGCCAAAAGGATAGTTTTGACAGAGTTTAATGGGGCTCAGGCGAGGAGCTCAGCGCTCACACGTCTTTCATGGACGCCGGCAAGCTCCGCCCCCCCAACTTTATCCGTGTTTACCAGTAACTACATGTCTTCTCCCTCTAGAAGGGTGTAATGCTACCCCCGCTGCCAAGACTGGCGGGGGGTAGTATTCCAAAGTGTTTGACACCTTACACAACATGTTTTGATAAAGCAAACCAAAGTTAGCATTAACTGCAAGTATTATAATGCACTTAAGAGTATATGATATCGCTACATCATAGAACATCTATGAGGAGATGGTTCCGAAAGCTGCAGAGGGGCTCAACTCATGCTAGGGCACCCTCTCACACAAAACCAAGCACTCTGCCTCCCGGATTGTCAAGGCCTGCCATAGGTGTGACTTATAGGTTAGTATGTGTCTATATATATATATATATGTGTAGATATAGGTATACTATATCTAAGTAAGGGGTGATTACTCCACCTTACCCAGGCAGTAATTACAGACCTGTGGTGTCAGTTTGGAAGGCTAACTAGGGGTGGCTCAATACATGCTGGAGCCCCTGGTAGGCCTAGGGTGCACCTATGCCCTGGGTACCTAAGGGACCATATACAGGGGCTCACAAGGGTAACCCAGTTAACAATCTGGTATGTACCTAAAGTACATGGTATCAATTTAGATGGAACAGCCAGGCTGTGGGCCTGATTAGCAGGGCCACAGCCATACTAAAGTCGAAAAACCATGTGAAACACAGCAAAAAGAGGGGGTAACCTTAAGAAGCAGACCCTACTTTTCTACACAGATCAACGGGTCTGAGCTATCACGGTAAACGGGACCTTGTATAAGACAATGGCCTACGCTGACGACGTAGCCATATTTACGAAAAACGTCAGATCTGCATTACCTGCGGTAATGATATAGCGGAACAATTTGACAGTGTATCAGGCTATAAGCTAAATGCAGATACATCGCAGGTTATACACTCTGACACTGCCAGACCGCAGGAAATGCCAATAGTATCAGTGGCAACTTATTTGGGTATAAAACTCTCGAATGAGGTAGAGCGTATCCCCAAACTGAATATGCTACCTATAATAAAGAACTCTGACCAAGCACTGTCAAGATTAGATCACCTACATCTCTCATTACATGGCTGATGCAACGTTATAAAGATGTTCATCTTTCCATAATTTTTATACTTGTTCCGGACAATCCCTCTCGAATTTCCAGCCTCCTATATAGCGAAAGTGGAAGGAATTTGTGTAAGCTTGATGTGGAGTTACCACAAAGCCAGAAGGGCAGCAAAATGGCTAGTCCTCCCAAAAGATAGGGGGGGCTGGGGACTCCCATCTCTCCGGCTGTACCATTGGGCGGCTTTATTGCAGCTGTTAGACCTGGCACCTTGGCGTGAGTTTCCCTTCCACTTTTTGCTGATGTGCCTCCGATGTTTTGCTGGTTTTCCGATACTCAGGGCACTGCGCTACGGCTGCCCCGTGCCGCAGTGCAAGTGCTCCCTACTGTAAATTGTACATGTGATTGGTATCCATGATTGGTTCATTGGATTTACTGTTAGTCCCTAGTAAAGTGCACTAGGAGTGCCGGGGCTTGTAGATGCCAATACTGCTGGTGGGCCTGCAGCGCTGGTTGCGCCACCCACCGAAGCAGCCGTAAAGATGTGTGTGGGAACTGCGACCGCAGAACCCGCGTGCGGTCTCGTACTGTCACGCTAGCTGGGCAAGTGCACCCACTTGCCAGCCCCCGACCCTTCCCTTGACTACATATTAGTCACCCCTATGGTAGGCCTGCGGGCAGGGTGCGTTGTAGGTGTAAGGTAGGACAAGCCCTGATGTGTGGCATGTCCTAGTAGTGACTTACAACCAAGACCGTAGTTCACTATTGAAGGCTACCTGTTCCATTAGGCCAGACTGAGCTGCTGGAATTATGACACCCTATAATCCCAGCAGGCTCAAGGAGCATGGTAGCGAGTCATGTTTAGTATGCCTGAACTCAGGATGATAAAATACTTCTTGTAGTCAAGTTTATTTTAGTATCCTGTGTTTGCAAATGCTACTTTTAGAAAGTTAGCATTTGCTTGCCTAACCATTTCAGTCCGCCTCTGCTGGTATGTGTATCTGACTGTCTGGGATGTGTGAGTGACAGGGCTGGGGGGATGACAGGTGGTGAATGCGCAGATTACACCTTAGTGGGAGGTAGGAGTGGCTCTTGACTCTGGATCTTGCTGTGCTCTGCCACCACAATGCTGGCTCCACCCTCCTGGGGAGCGACTGATGACTCAGCCGACACCTGGCCCAGGAAGGGCGAAGCCCCATCAACAAGGTACTCTGGCTACCCCTGTCCGCACAATGCTGGCTCCACCTCCTGTGGGGCGTCTGATGCGCCTGCCCCTCACACTGAAAGCAGAAGCCGGAGTACACCCACTGGAGTACTCAAGGACTGAAAGTGGCTATGCAAAGCCCCCCCTGGCCTGCGAGAACAAAAGAAATGCCCTATAAAAGGAGGAGCCCTACTCCTTGAAAGATAGATCCGGTTTGGGCTACAGAAGGAACTCTGCCCGACGAGAAGGACCGTGAAGGACAAGGAAAGGTGCTGTCTCTTGCCTGTGTCTGGTGCCTTGCTGCCGAAGGAGAGGAGAAAGGAAAGACTGCGAGAAGACTTTTGCTTTACAAGACTTTGTGCCAAACTCTGCTGAGAGATCTCCAAGGGCTTGCTGTGAACTTGCCCCCTGACCAGCGCCCCAGGACCAGTGGGCGCTACACCCTAAAGAAAGCGACTGTGTGTGCTGCCTACCGCCGCAGTACCGACGGAGGAATCTCCTCCAAGGCAACGACATCCACCTGACCACCGTGACCGGGGCCCAAAGCAACAGCGAAAGCAAAGTGAGGTCCAGCCGCCGCTGGCCCGAACACCGTGACCGCAACTGCACCGGGAGCCCGAGAGCAAAGCGAAGGAGGACCCGTCCGGTCCGAGCTCTCGAGTTGACTGCGCCACGAGCAGCCAATCCACTTGCAAAGACGGACAGTTGCCCTGTGAGAGTCCACTGAGTCGGTATCTGCCCGACAGCTCAGCTGTGAGCGCACAGCTGCACCGGCACTTGGCTGGGTACGTCCTGCACTTGAGGACCGTACTGCCACTTGCCGCCACCACACAGCCACCGCCTCCAGGGTCGGAGCGAACGACAAGGAAAGGACCCTGCCGCCACAGAGCACCGCTGCCCCGGATGACCCGTGACCTGCTCGGCTGAGAGCCGCAACGAACAGCGACCCCGGGAAGGCAACGCGACGTGGGACAGCTCCCCTGGAAGCCGCCCGCTCCACAAGAACTTTGTTGAAACCGGCCAGAAGGCCCTAAAAAACGCTTATTGCTAGAAAGAACTGTGGCAACCTGAACTAAGTAACCTGGAACCGCTATTCTGAAGTTTGATAACTGTATTCACAAACCTGCTTAAAATCTATATAAAGATATATATTTGTACAGAATACAGTTTGGTCTCATTGTGTGGTGGGTTGGTTGTGAGGGTGTAATATTGCAAGTGTTTAACCCTATGTGCCCCAAAGATTAGCCTACGACTGCTTAAGCCACACTACCTAGAGGGTAAGCAGAGGTTGTCTGGAAGGTAACCCTCAGCCCTGACGAGGAAGAGAGAGTCCCTGCTTGTCGCTAGTGTTGCACTGCGCCAACTAGAGCCTCCCCCTTCCTACATTGGACGCAGCGGTGAGGATTTTCGAATTTACACTTGCGGTATTTATACCTGAGCTTCTGACCATTGCACAGTGATTACAGTCCAGTTACTTAGCCACAGACTTTGCTTTTTGAATTTTGCCGAAAGAAGATTCCGAGTGCGAGAACCATGCCGGGCCCGAAGAGCCTGGATGGAGCGGAGTCCACGACCTCCGAGGTGTTGGAGGTGGAGTGGGACGCCGCAAAGCTGGATACATACACCAAGGATGAACTGAAGTTCTTTTGCAAGAAACTCAAGGTTCCGCACGCTGGTTGCAAAAACAAGCCACAGCTCTACAAGGCCATGAAAGCCTGGATAGAGTCCAGAAAGACCCCGGAGGATCAAGACGCCCTCGCGGAGCAAGATGCGACTGAGGAGCAGAATGCACTTGGGGATCTGATTGACCTCGAAAGGCAGGACAGCGTGCACAGCTTTGGTAAAGGCCTGTCGCCAGAGGAGCTGGCGGACAGGAAGGAAACAAGGAATCACGAGAGAAAGCTGGCAGAATTAAAAATCCAACTGGAGCTTGAAACCAAAAGAATGGCGCTGGAAGAGCGAAAGCACCAAATGGATTACGAAGTGAAAATGAGGGAGATGAGCCTGAAAGAAAGAGGCTTGGATCATCCTCCCTCTGGTGGCAGCACATCGCCAGTGCAGGTAGAGTCAAGAGTGCACATCCCGAAGGACGTAGTTAAGGAGTTCTTTAAGGGGGATGACATAGGACAGTGGTTTAGGGCATACGAGGTAGCCATGTCCTCCCACCGGGTCCCTGACAAGGATTGGGGAGCGGGGTTGTGGGGAAGGTTCCTTAGCGAAGGGCGAGATACCTTGCTAGATTTGCCCGTTGAAAATCAGAGATCCTATTCCCACATGAAAGAAGCTTTAATGAACAGGTACGGGCTTACCCCTGAAATGTATAGACAGAAGTTTAGGGGATGTACTAAGCGGCCTGGGAATACGTATGTGGAGTATGTGACTTACTTTTGCAGAGCACTGGATGGTTGGGTGAAGGGTAGCAGAGTGAATGATTTTCAAGGTCTCTTTGATTTGATTGCATGGGAGCACTTGTCTGATCACTGTTTTCCTGAGTTACGCCAACACCTGATCGATAGCAAGCTGTCCAACCCGAGGAAGCTTGCTGAGGAGGCGGACCGCTGGCTCAGCACCAGGGTCCACAAGGGTCCCGTGGGAGACTCCGCCAAGAGTGGGCAGGGTCCCCAGCAGAAGAGTGGGGGGGACAAGGGGGGAAAACAGAAAGGGTTCCAAAAAGGCCCCCAAAGTAGTTCCCAGGGGAACCAGCAGCAAGGTTCTCAGCCTTCCCCACCCCCGAAGCAGAATGGGGCCCCGACAGGTAAACCTGTTCCAAAGGGGCCCTTCAATTGTTACAAATGTGGCGAGCCTGGGCACATATCCAGTGACCCCAAGTGTCGCCTGTTTGGAAAACCCGCACCCACCGGTGCTCCGCCCCGTCAAGTGACTAGTGTTCACTTAGGAGAAGAAGTGATGGTCCCGGGGGGGTGGAGATCCCGTTCACATGACCCTGGTCTCGCTAGGAGACAGTGAGATGATCCCTACGAACTACCTGCCCTCTAACACTAAGAAATATGGGCAGGTGGTGATCATCAATGGCAAGGAAGCTGAGGCTCTTAGAGACACAGGAGCCAGTGTGACTGCAGTGAGGCAGCACCTGGTGTCTCAAGAGCAGGTTGTACCCCATGCCTACTGTAGGGTTATCAACGCTGATAATTCTGAGAGTCAGTGTCCGATGGCTCAAGTTCCCTTCGAGTGGGGGGGGTCTCTGGTACTCTGCAGGTCTGTGTAAGAAAAACCATGCCTGTTGACTGTTTGCTAGGGAATGACTTGGAGCACTCCCCTTGGGAAAAGGTGGAGAAAGCGACCCACCTGCGGATGGTGGGTCTGCCTGACTGGGCGTGCGTGACCACCCGGTCAATGGCAGCCAGTAGGGGTGATCAAGAGGTCCTGGGGCCTGAAGGAGAGGCCCAGGAACCGGCCTTAGGGAGAAGGCGCAGGGGACGCGGGAAACCGGTCCCTGAAGTTCCCACGGTCCAGGAGGAAGCAGACCTTGAGGGGGATGCCCTGAGCCTACAGGGGAACAGATCGCCGAACTGGGGGACCTGCCTGAGCTGACCCATTGGCAGCAAGAAGGAGGACCCTCCAGGGAAGAATTCTGCAAGGAGCAGAAAGAATGCCCTTCTCTCGTGGGTATGCGGCAGCAGGCTGCAGACCAGGCCAATGGTGTTCAGGCCAAAACACATTTTGTGTACTGGGAGAACGACCTCCTGTATTCAGAGCCTAAGGCTGCTGAGCCTGGGTCAGCCCGTGTGCTGGTGGTACCCCAGAAGTTCAGAGCCTTCCTACTGGGTCTGGCTCATGATGTGCCTTTAGCAGGACATTTGGGGATGGACAAGACCTATGACAGGCTTGTCACCCACTTTTACTGGCCCCAAATGCACAAGAGCTCAGACGCTCATTGTAGAACTTGTCCGACTTGCCAGGCAAGTGGGAAGACCGGAGGGAAGAACAAGGCTCCCCTCCAACCCTTCCCTGTTGTCGGTACGCCATTCCAGCGAGTGGGTATTGACATCGTTGGGCCTCTGGACCCCAAGACAGCCATGGGCAACAGGTTCATCCTGGTCTTGGTGGATCATGCCACCCGGTACCCTGAAGCCATCCCTCTGAGGACAGTGACGGCCCCCGTGGTGGGACATGCACTGATGGGAATTTTCTCACGAGTAGGATTCCCTCTAGAGGTGGTGAGCGACAGGGGGACCAACTTCATATCCAAGTATATGAAGTCCCTTTGGCAAGAGTGTGGCGTAAGGTATAAGTTCACCACGCCTTACCATCCCCAAGGTAACGGGTTGGTTGAGAGATTCAACCGAACCCTGAAAGGCATGATCATGGGCCTGGAAGGTCCGATGAGGCGTAAGTGGGACGTCCTCTTACCATGCCTACTCTTTGCATATCGCGAGGTACCACAGAAGTCCTTAGGGTTCAGCCCCTTTGAACTGCTGTACGGTCACCCCGTGAGAGGACCGCTGAGTTTGGTAAAGGAAGGCTGGGAGCAATCTCCCAGGAAACCTCCCCAGAATGTATATAGCTACATGCTGGCCTTCAGAAACCAAACCAGACGCTTCAGACAACTTGCCGAGGCAAATCTGGAAGCGAGCCAGGAGGAGATGAAGCGGTGGTACGACCAGAATGCCACTCTGATCGAGCTTCAGCCTGGACAAGAGGTGTATGTCCTGGCCCCGGTGGAGCCCTGTGCCCTTCAAGATAAGTGGACAGGCCCATTCGAGGTCGTAGAGCGCAAGAGCCCCGTGACATACTTGGTGGACATGAAGACGCCCAGGAACCCTTTGAGGGTCCTACATGTCAACCGCCTCAAGCCCCACTTACGAAGGTCCAAAGTGGGCATGTTGTTGGCAACTGATGACGGAATGGAGGAGGAGTCGGAGCCTCTTCCTGACCTCTTAGTGGCCTGTGAGAAAGACGGGTCAGTGGATGGAGTTAACCTCTCACCCACCCTGACCCCCGAACAACAGGAAGACTGCCGCCAGTTGCTGGGGCAGTTTCCAGATCTGTTCTCCCTGGTTCCGAGTGTCACAGATTGGTGCGTCCATGACGTGGACACTGGAGACAGCTTACCTGTGAAGCATAAGGCTTACAGAGTGACTGACAGGGTCCGGGCCTGCATCAAGGAGGAGGTCTCCAAGATGCTTGCCCTTGGGGTGGTTGAGTCTTCCAGCAGTCCTTGGTCCAGCCCCGTGGTCTGGTCCCAAAGGCTGCTGCGCCGGGAGCCACACCCGAACTACGGTTCTGTGTGGACTACAGAGGACTCAATTCAGTCACGAAGACTGACGCGCACCCCATCCCCAGAGCTGATGAGCTCATTGATCGGCTAGGGGCTGCTCGGTTCCTCAGTATGTTTGATTTGACGTCTGGGTACTGGCAGATCGCCTTGACCGATGAGGCAAAGGAGAGGTCGGCATTCTCGACACCAGATGGGCATTTTCAGTTCCGGGTTATGCCATTTGGGATGAAGAATGCCCCTGCCACCTTTCAGAGATTGGTCAACCAGGTGTTGGCTGGGCTGGACGAGTTCAGTGCCGCCTACCTGGATGACATCGCGGTGTTCAGTGGCACCTGGCCAGAACACCTGCGACACCTCTGGGAAGTGTTGATGGCCCTGCGCAGAGCAGGCCTCACAATCAAGGCAAGCAAGTGCCAGATTGGGCAGGGGTCAGTGGTGTACTTGGGACACCAAGTTGGGAGTGGCAAGGTAGCGCCCTTGCAACCCAAAATCGAAACCATCCTGGCTTGGGAACCCCCCAAGACCCAGACTGCAGTGAGAGCCTTCCTGGGGCTCACTGTGTATTACAGGAGGTTTGTCAAGGGCTATGGCACGATTGTGACCCCCTTGACAGAGCTGACTTCGAAGAAGCAGCCCAGGAATGTGATTTGGACTGACACCTGTCAGAAGGCTTTTGACACCCTGAAGACTGCCATGTGCACGGCGCCCGTGCTCCTGGATCCTGATTTCTCCAAGGAATTCATAGTGCAAACAGACGCTTCAGAGCATGGTGTAGGGGCTGTTCTTTCACAGATGACTGAGGAGGGCTTTGACCAACCCGTAGCCTTCATAAGTAGGAGGTTACTTCCACGGGAAAGTAGGTGGAGTGCAATAGAGCGTGAAGCATTTGCTGTGGTCTGGGCGCTGAAGAAGCTAAGACCCTACTTGTTTGGGTCTCACTTCCGAGTTCAGACGGACCACAGGCCCCTCAGATGGTTGATGCAAATGAGGGGTGAGAACCCGAAACTGTTGAGGTGGTTCATTTCTCTACAGAGTATGGACTTTACGGTGGAACACCGCCCTGGCACCGATCACGCCAACGCTGACGGTCTGTCCAGATTTTTCCGCCTTAGTGATGTGGAACTCCCTGGGGAAGGGTAGTTCCCCCCACATTTCAGCTGGAGGGGACACATGTTAGACCTGGCACCTTGGCGTGAGTTTCCCTTCCACTTTTTGCTGATGTGCCTCCGATGTTTTGCTGGTTTTCCGATACTCAGGGCACTGCGCCACGGCTGCCCCGTGCCGCAGTGCAAGTGCTCCCTACTGTAAATTGTACATGTGATTGGTATCCATGATTGGTTCATTGGATTTACTGTTAGTCCCTAGTAAAGTGCACTAGGAGTGCCGGGGCTTGTAGATGCCAATACTGCTGGTGGGCCTGCAGCGCTGGTTGCGCCACCCACCGAAGCAGCCATAAAGATGTGTCTGGGAACTGCGACCGCAGAACCCGCGTGCGGTCTCGTACTGTCACGCTAGCTGGGCAAGTGCACCCACTTGCCAGCCCCCGACCCTTCCCTTGACTACATATTAGTCACCCCTATGGTAGGCCTGCGGGCAGGGTGCGTTGTAGGTGTAAGGTAGGACAAGCCCTGATGTGTGGCATGTCCTAGTAGTGACTTACAACCAAGACCGTAGTTCACTATTGAAGGCTACCTGTTCCATTAGGCCAGACTGAGCTGCTGGAATTATGACACCCTATAATCCCAGCAGGCTCAAGGAGCATGGTAGCGAGTCATGTTTAGTATGCCTGAACTCAGGATGATAAAATACTTCTTGTAGTCAAGTTTATTTTAGTATCCTGTGTTTGCAAATGCTACTTTTAGAAAGGTAGCATTTGCTTGCCTAACCATTTCAGTCCGCCTCTGCTGGTATGTGTATCTGACTGTCTGGGATGTGTGAGTGACAGGGCTGGGGGGATGACAGGTGGTGAATGCGCAGATTACACCTTAGTGGGAGGTAGGAGTGGCTCTTGACTCTGGATCTTGCTGTGCTCTGCCACCACAATGCTGGCTCCACCCTCCTGGGGAGCGACTGATGACTCAGCCGACACCTGGCCCAGGAAGGGCGAAGCCCCATCAACAAGGTACTCTGGCTACCCCTGTCCGCACAATGCTGGCTCCACCTCCTGTGGGGCGTCTGATGCGCCTGCCCCTCACACTGAAAGCAGAAGCCGGAGTACACCCGCTGGAGTACTCAAGGACTGAAAGTGGCTATGCAAAGGCCCCCCTGGCCTGCGAGAACAAAAGAAATGCCCTATAAAAGGAGGAGCCCTGCTCCTTGAAAGTTAGATCCGGTTTGGGCTACAGAAGGAACTCTGCCCGACGAGAAGGACCGTGAAGGACAAGGAAGGGTGCTGTCTCTTGCCTGTGTCTGGTGCCTTGCTGCCGAAGGAGAGGAGAAAGGAAAGACTGCGAGAAGACTTTTGCTTTACAAGACTTTGTGCCAAACTCTGCTGAGAGATCTCCAAGGGCTTGCTGTGAACTTGCCCCCTGACCAGCGCCCCAGGACCAGTGGGCGCTACACCATGAAGAAAGCGACTGTGTGTGCTGCCTACCGCCGCAGTACCGACGGAGGAATCTCCTCCAAGGCAACGACATCCACCTGACCACCGTGACCGGGGCCCAAAGCAACAGCGAAAGCAAAGTGAGGTCCAGCCGCCGCTGGCCCGAACACCGTGACCGCAACTGCACCGGGAGCCCGAGAGCAAAGCGAAGGAGGACCCGTCCGGTCCGAGCTCTCGAGTTGACTGCGCCACGAGCAGCCAATCCACTTGCAAAGACGGACAGTTGCCCTGTGAGAGTCCACTGAGTCGGTATCTGCCCGACAGCTCAGCTGTGAGCGCACAGCTGCACCGGCACTTGGCTGGGTACGTCCTGCACTTGAGGACCATACTGCCACTTGCCGCCACCACACAGCCACCGCCTCCAGGGTCGGAGCGAACGACGAGGAAAGGACCCTGCCGCCACAGAGCACCGCTGCCCCGGATGACCCGTGACCTGCTCGGCTGAGAGCCGCAACGAACAGCGACCCCGGGAAGGCAACGCGACGTGGGACAGCTCCCCTGGAAGCCGCCCGCTCCACAAGAACTTTGTTGAAACCGGCCAGAAG
The DNA here is from genome assembly GCF_964263255.1 of Lissotriton vulgaris. NCBI lineage: Eukaryota > Metazoa > Chordata > Amphibia > Caudata > Salamandridae > Lissotriton > Lissotriton vulgaris. The sequence goes on from NC_141693.1 coordinate 261,224,104, forward strand.
GCCCTAAAAAACGCTTATTGCTAGAAAGAACTGTGGCAACCTGAACTAAGTAACCTGGAACCGCTATTCTGAAGTTTGATAACTGTATTCACAAACCTGCTTAAAATCTATATAAAGATTTATATTTTTACAGAATACAGTTTGGTCTCATTGTGTGGTGGGTTGGTTGTGAGGGTGTAATATTGCAAGTGTTTAACCCTATGTGCCCCAAAGATTAGCCTACGACTGCTTAAGCCACACTACCTAGAGGGTAAGCAGAGGTTGTCTGGAAGGTAACCCTCAGCCCTGACGAGGAAGAGAGAGTCCCTGCTTGTCGCTAGTGTTGCACTGCGCCAACTAGAGCCTCCTCCTTCCTACAGCAGCACATGGGGATATTGTTGGCCGGAGACAAGGTGGTAGTACCGGAATCAGTTAACCCACAATATATGAGTTTCTACTAGGCAAGGAAGCTCAAAATTCCCTGGTTCGAATTATAGAGTCCAGTTATTACAAGAAAACTAAATTCAAGATAATTCCATCAGCATTCTCAATATGAAGGAAAATGAGGCGGCAGGTAGGGATTTTGAATCTAAATGCATATACCCCTTTGTTTACCTATGCTCTACTGCCGCCGATCTTTCAGGATTTAATAGTTAGAGGGTAGTTGGGAGTTAAGGTTTTGAGGGATTTCTTTTTTCAGGGTCAAATGATGTCCTTTCCGAATTACAGGGAACATTCGGACTTCCCACAAGACATTTTTTCAAGTTTTTGCAAATCAGAAGCTTTCTAATGAAAACTATGTCACAGGGGAGGGGCAATTTTGTAAAGGTACCGCTGTTTGATATTTTAGCCTTCAAATCTAGACTTGGGAAAATCTACCAAACATTACTTGCAACGTTACCCGACGACTTACCTACCCAGGCTCTCCGATGGGAGAGTAAAATGGGGCAGGGTTGTACGGACATGGAAGGCTCCCTTGCATTAGCTAATCAAACATTAATAACTGGTAGCTTGAGAGCACAACATTATATGGCTATCTTTGACCTTTACTACACCCCGTTGAAAATCGCCAAATGGTCAGGGTCACGGGGTAATTTATGTAGTAGGTGTGGGCTGTTAGCAGCTGACACGATCCACCTGTTTTTTAGCTTCCCCAAGCTGTTTGAATTTCTATGAGATATTGAGGTTTTCTTAATACAGTTACTGGGTAAGCCTTTGTCAATTACAGCAGTCTTAGTGATTTTGGGATGGACCAAGCTCAAAGTACAACTACCCTATTCATTGCAATGGCCATCTTAAGCGCCAATATTACATCTAATTGGATCGCCCTGATCCTCCAATAAAATATACTCCTCATTTACAAACCCCAACCCAGAAACTGTTTAATCACAATCTATATGCGCGATTGAACACCCTGCGCAAACCCTCCTGAATGACTTCCCATTATTAGACCTGGAATCACTCAAATCACTGGCACTTCAGGTAAAATCTGGCTCCCCCCTCGACCCCGCACCCCCTAAGATGATGAATATGGTCAACCCAATCATTCTTCCTGCTCTCCTGGATCTACTCAACAGTTCAATCTCTTCAGCGGTGGTCCCCCCGCCTGGAAACAAGCAATGGTGAAAGCACTATTAAAAAAGCCTAATCTCAACCCAGCAGATCCTAATAACTACCGCCCAATCTCTCTGTTAACATGGGCAAGCAAAATCCTGGAGAAGCATGTCAACCTCCATCTCACTAACTACCTCGAGGAGAACCTCCTACTGGACGCCTCACAAACAGGGTTCCTCCCCAGACATGGCACTGAGACGGTGCTGTTAGCCGTCACAGAAGAAGCTAGGAAGATCTTGGATCGAGGAGGGACAGTGGCAGTGGTCCTCCTCGATCGAAGAGCAGCTTTCGACACGGTATGCCACAAAACTCTACTAGCTCGACTCTCTGATCTCGGCATATCAGGAATCGCCCTAAACTGGCTGAGTTCGTTTCTCAGCAACAGAACCTTCCAGGTCTTTGATGGCGACTCCTACTCTAATAAACGACCCTTGGATTGCGGTGTGCCTCAGGGTTCCTCACTGAGCCCCACGCTGTTTAACGTGTACATGAAGCCACTGGCGGGTGTCGTTCAAAAATACGGTATCAAAATCATATCGTACGCGGACGACACCCAGCTGGTGGTCTCCCTGACACAGAAAGGCAGCGTGTCCCCCCCCAACCCAATCTGGCAGCATGCATGGAGGAAGTCAAAAGATGGATGACAATGTCATCCTTAAAACTTAACGGTGATAAGACCGAGATTATGATCCTCGGTCCTTCCCCCCCACAACCTATCACCAGCTGTGGCCCTCAAGCTTGGGACCAATGCCAACTCCCAAGGAAAATATAAAAAGCCTAGGAGTTTGGCTAGATAACAAACTCACATTAAACACCCAAGCAATCAAAACAGCTGCAACCTGCTTCGGAATTATCCGAATGTTGAAAAAAATCCTTCCACTACTACCCTTCGAAGCCAGGCAAGTGGTCATTCAGGGCCTTGTACAATCTAGGCTGGACTTCAATAATGCTCGATACCTAGGAGCCCCAGATTATGTGTTGGAAAAACTGCAAAGAACACTGAATTGTGCCGCCCACACTCTCTTACAGATTACTCGCAGAGAGTCAGTCAAGTCAAGTCAAGTCAAGAGATTTATATAGCGCGCTACATACCCATAGGGTCTCAAGGCGCTTGAGGAAGGGTGGGGAATTATTTGTCGAATATCCAAGTTTTAAGTTGCTTTCTGAATGCTAGGTGGTTCTGAGTAAGGCGAAGGTGAGTGGGAAGAGAGTTCCAAGTTTTAGCTGCCAGGTAGGAGAAGGATCTACCTCCCATGGTGGTTTTGTTGATGCGAGGTACAGTGGAAAGGGCTTGGTTGGAGGATCGTAGCTGACGGGAGGGGGTGTAGAAGGACAGTCGTGTGTTGAGGCATTCGGGTCCAAGTTCGTAAAGTGCTTTGTGTGCGTGGGTTAGGAGGCGGAAAGTAATCCTCTTATTTACGGGGAGCCAGTGGAGGTTTTTCAGGTGACCAGAGATGTGTTCATTACGCGGGATGTCTAGTATGAGCCTGGCTGAAGCGTTCTGGATGCGTTGGAGTTTTTTCTGGAGTTTTGCAGTGGTACCGGTGTATAGGGTGTTTCCGTAGTCTAGGCGGCTCGTGACCAGTGCGTGGGTGACCGTTTTTCTCGTTTCGGTGGGGATCCAGCGAAATGTTTTTTTGAGCATGCGAAGAATGTTGAAGCAAGATGATGAAACGGCGTTGACTTGTCTGGTCATCGAGAGTGAGGAGTCCAGGATGACGCCCAGGTTCCGTGCGTGGTCCGTCGGGATGGGTGCTTTTCCAAGGGCCTCTGGCCACCAAGAGTCATCCCAGGCGGAGGGGCATAAGATGAGGACTTCTGTTTTGTCTGAGTTCAGTTTCAGACGGCTGTGCTTCATCCACTTGGCTACTTCTTTCATTCCTTCGTGTAAGTTGGTTTTGGCGGTGTTAGGGTCTTTGGTGAGTGAGAGGATCAGTTGAGTGTCGTCAGCGTAGGAGATGATGTTGAGATTGTGTTGGCGAGCGATGGCCGCAAGGGGGCTCATGTATACGTTGAAGAGGGTGGGGCTGAGTGACGATCCTTGTGGCACGCCGCAGATGACTTCAGAGGCCTCTGACTTGAATGGTGGGAGGCGGACTCTCTGGGTTCTTCCGGTGAGGAACGAGGTGATCCATTCCAGTGCTTTTCCTTGGATTCCGACGTTTCTGAGGCGCTGTAGAAGGGTGCTATGACAGACTGTGTCGAAGGCAGCGGAGAGGTCGAGGAGGATGAGGGCGACTGTGTCTCCGTTGTCCAGTAGAGTTCGAATGTCGTCTGTTGCTGCGATAAGTGCGGTCTCAGTGCTGTGTTTGGCTCGGAAGCCGGACTGTGAGGAGTCAAGGGATTTGTTGGTTTCGAGGAAGGTGGCGAGCTGGTTGTTGACAGCTTTCTCGATGACTTTGGCCGGGAATGGAAGGAGCGAGATGGGGCGGTAGTTTTTGAGTTCGGTGGGGTCAGCTGTGGGTTTTTTCAGAAGGGCACTGAGTTCTGCGTGTTTCCAGCTTTCCGGGAAGGTGGCGGAGTTGAGGGAGCAGTTGATGACATCTCGGAGGTGTGGTGCTATGAAGGAGTCTGCTTTGTTGAAGATGTGGTGAGGGCATGGGTCAGTTGGGGATCCTGAGTGGATGGAGTTCATCAGGCGGATGGTGTCCTCAGTGGAGATTGGGTTCCAATCGTTAAGGATGTTCAAGGGGGGTGAAGGTCCTGCCGAAGGTTGGGTGGGTTGGTCTCCGGGTCGGTTGTCGAAGCTGTTGTGGATGTCTGCGATTTTGTTGTGGAAGAAGGAAGCTAGGGAGTCGCAGAGGGCTTGGGAGGGGGTGATGTCGTTGGAGTTGGCTGATGGGTTGGTAAATTCTTTGACGATGTTGAATAATTCCTTGCTGTTGTGGGCGTTGTCGTCTAGTCGGTCTTTGAATGCGGCTTTCTTGGCAGACCGGATTAGTTGGTGGTGTATGCGGGTGGCGTTTTTGAAGGCGTCCCTGATGCTGGTGTTTGGGTCTTTTTTCCAGGCCTTCTCGAGGGAGCGACAGAGTTTCTTCGATTTCTTAAGATCATCGTTGATCCAGGAGGCGTTTTTGCTGCCTAGTTTGATTTGACGTTTTTTCAACGGTGCTAGGATGTCGGCGCTGTTGGATAGCCATTGGCTGAGGTTAATGGCTGCTTGGTCGGGGTTTGAGGAGTGGACGGGGGGGTTTAGAAGAAGCGATGAGGAGATCTGGTCGATGGTGATTTTGTTCCAATTTCTTCGCAGGGTGGGTTGAGGATGGTTGTGGATTGTGGTCTTATTGTTGATAAAGTGAACGCAGCTGTGGTCCGTCCAATGAAGAGCTGTGGTGTGACTGAATGAGACATGTTTGCTGGAGGTGAAGATAGGGTCGAGTGTGTGACCTGCAATGTGGGTGGGGGTAGTGACAAGTTGTTTGAGTCAGAGGTTGGCGAGATTGTCCAGAAGGGTGGTGGCGTTGCTGTCGTTCTTTTCCAGGTGTAAATTGAGGTCTCCCAATAAAATGTAGTCCTCGGAGGGGAGGGCGTGTGGGGTGATAAAGTCAATGATGTCGTCACTGAATTGTGCACGGGGTCCTGGGGGCCGGTAGAGGAGGGTGCCTCTGAGTGTGGTCTTGGGGCCGGTGTGGATCTGGAAGTGGAGGTGTTCGGCGCTGGCAAGGTTAACGTCTGAGCTGGTTGAGATGCGGATGGAGTTCTTATGGACGATAGCGATGCCTCCTCCTGTTTGCTTGATGCGGTCCTTACGGATGATCTTGTATCCTTCCGGGATGGCAACGGTGATGTCTGGGGCTGAAGAGGCATTCATCCATGTTTCAGTTAGGAAGGCGACGTCCGGTGAGATGGTGTCTAGTAGATTCCAGAGGTCGATGGCGTGTCTGTGGACCGAGCGGGTGTTGAGCAGGATGCATTTTAGGTGGTTGGTGTCAGGTCTCTGTTTGGTGTTGGTGGATGAGGAGTTGGTTTTGGTGCCGTCGAACTTGCAGGAGTTGCAAGAGAAGGGTCCATGGGTGTGTCCAGGAGCGGCTTGGACGCAGTTGGGGGAACGGCCAGGGTTAAGGGCTAGGAGGGTGGTGGCATCGTAAGTGATGTGAGTGGGCTGGGCATTGCGGGAACCAGGGGGTCTGGTGCTGGGCGCGGTCCAGGCACGGACGGGCGTAGACGGGCTTACTTTTGGCGCACCTTCGGCGCTGCCGCAGCGCGTGGACGCTGCACGTTGGTTCATCTGCTTCAAATGGAGAGTGGAGGGGGGCGGAGCATGGGAGGGTCAGCTGGGAGGCGGGATCTAGGTGCAGGGAGGGTCTGGGACGGGCCAAGGGGTCAATACAAAATGGCTGCAAGGTAAACAAATGCACGAAAGTACAATATCCAAAGCGCTACACACCTCGAGGTGCACCACAATGAAAGCGCTAGCAGAGGTTTATGTGAGGTAAGTAGCGTTATACACAGATCTATTTGTTATCAATGTCAGTTGTTCAATAACACCAGCGCTGCACAGAAGCCCAAAAACAACTGTCTAATTTCTATGTAAGGCGCGTAGGTCACAAGCGCTGCACAAAGCTAATCAAAATGAAATACCGGCAGAAGTCACGAGCGCTGCACAAAGCTAATCAAAATGAAATACAGGCAGAAGTCACGAACGCTGCACAAAGCTAATCAAAATGAAATACAGGCAGAAGTCACGAGCGCTGCACAAAGCTAATCAAAATGAAATACTGGCAGAAGTCACGAACGCTGCACAAAGCTAATCAAAATGAAATACAGGCAGAAGTCACGAGCGCTGCTCAACGCTATTCTAATGAGATGTAAGCGAGATATAAACAATACAGCAAGTTGATTAGCAGTAGTATATACTATACCACCAGGAGAGGGAGGTGAAGGGCCAGGGATCAGAGCTCTTCACTGGCTCCCAGTCATAGAGAGAATAAAATTCAAGGCGCTCTGCATATCGCATCAAGCATTTCACAGAGCAAGTCCGAAAATCAATCATTCACTTCTCTCCCCCCACTGCCCTGGAAAAATCCTGCGCTCCACGAATGCACTTCTCGCCGTAGTCCCTAGAATCAAAAAAGCTAGAGCTAGGAGGCAGGTCCTTTTCTCTGAACGCTGCCAAACTCTGGAACTCGCTCCCCTTCCCACTCAGAGCCAACCCCACCCTTCTACACTTCCGCAAAGACCTCAAAACACTCTTATTTAGAAACTAATCCCCCCTGCTCCCTCCCACCCTCAGAATCGTCTTCTTTCCATTAGCAGCGCTTGGACGCCTTCGGGCAGCAGTCGCGCTCTACAAAACCCCTTCGCTTCACTTCACTTCACTCCAACGTTTATCAATTGGAGAGCAAGGCTACTGGCTATATATAGTTTGGACCTAGCTGCCTATAGACTTAAAGGTCATCGGAAACAGGAATGGGGTAAGAAGGTGTGGTTGCCATTAACCAAATGGATTGAAGAAGAAGAATTTTTCTTTTTTCTTGTCTTTCTCGCAGCTTATAAATATAAAGATGAATTTGCTTAGTGCTAAGTGGCATAGGGACTTGTTTGTAATTTGAAAAACTGCATTCCTGTTTCTTTTTAATTGTTTTTCAGGTTTTCTTTCTATCAGACGGATTGGTCATTTCTATGGTACAGTATTTATTGTATAGCATGTGGTATAATATGTCATAACTATTGCTATCATGTATGATAACAAGTTAAAATTTTAAAAAAATTAAAGAAAACAAGCCCTAAATTTGGCCCATCCACAAACCCTAAAACCATTCAACACCCTTACACTCCACCCATCCCTGAAATCTAAAAACACCTCACACACATAAACCCCACTCATCCGTGAACCCTAGAAAAACCTCACTACCTTACAATCCAGCCACTTTTGAACCATAAAAACACCAATTATTCCTGACCCTTAAGAAACCCTTGTCCCCTAAACATTATCCATCCATGAACCCAAAAATTCCCCAGGCCTCCTAAACTCCACCCAAGTTGAATGTAATTTTCGATTTTTCCTTAACTTACCTTTCCATTAAAATGTTTCCATTCATTTTTTATTTGTTTTGTATTTCGTTAAAATTGTCTTTCCTAAAGGTTGGTTTTCCATTATTTGGTTTCCTTCAATGTAGTTTCTCAGTTTTTGTTTTCCATTAATTCACACAGATCAGCATAGAGTGCCCATGTCGGATACAAAAGATGTAAAGGAATGGTGAGTACCATAAAGTCCTAGTGTGTCAAAATTAGTTGGGGTGGCCTGTGGAACACAGGAGTTTCTGGACTTCGGGCATGGTATGAGGACTCTTTGGGGGTGGGGTTGGGGCAGGACATGCAGGGATTACTGGGCATCCATTGTGATGCCTGGGGTGGTTTATCACTGGCATCCTGATGTCCGCATGCAGTTGTAACCCTAAAGTTAAACCCACACTCCCTGGGGAATAGTAAGCAAACACAATGCAACAATTAGATTTTTGTGTATACTGTGGTGTTCGCAGCTCTCAATGCTTGCATGGGATACACTTCCAAAGGGCCAATTTACTTCAATTCAGTGGGGACAATGCCAAGGTTATGAGCTGTTTCTTCGGGACATTTTGGTGTCCTTTGCCAATGGACTTTTGGCCACCTCAGGATAATTTAGTTCCACTTATGCAACATCTGTTCGGAACTTGGGAGTCTACGTAAACAATTATCTATTACACTCCAGTCATGTCAATAGGTTTCCTCGATCTGCTTTGGCCTACTGAGAGCACTTTGCAAAATGTTACCTCTGCTGCCGCTGCGCTTTCGGTATCTAGTGGTGCCAAGCATTATTCTGAGCAGACTGGATCAAGGGAATGTCCTGTTTTTAGGTACACCAGTTTGTCTTGTTTAATGTATACAGGCTGCAATAGCAAAACGTGCACTCTCTCTGCCAAGTCACTCCTCCACTTCAGCTGTTCTGGCCTCTCTTTATGCGGCAAGTCTCAGGAATAACCTGAAGATTACCCTCCATTCCATCAGCAACCTTTACATTTTCAGAAAAGAGATCGAAAACCTAGCGTTATAAACTCTAGGGGGCATATTACCAAGGAGTGCGTTGGAAAACGCACAACGAACATTCCCGTATCGCTGGCTATCGCCCGATTTCATCGCCGTTTTAGAGCGCCATTATCAATGCGCATCAGGTAGGCGAATTGAAATCCGGCGATAGTCGGCGATATGGCACATTAGCGCATGAAAATAAACGTTGTTTTCATGCGCTAATGTGGGCCTTGATAATATGGGGGGGTGGATTCAGCTTTATGATCCACACCCATGTTATCAATGCCTAACGCCTGGTCAGAGCAGGTGTTGGGGACCCTCGATAAACGAGTTTATCGCAGGTCTTTTCCTCCCAACGCCAGCCTTGGTAATAGGGTGTTCCCACCTCCAACCACATTCTTCATGTGGTTGGACGTGGGAACACCCACTTTGCATGTCATTAGCGATGTTTATCGCCGACATGCAAAGTGGGCTTGGGCCAGGCTTTAAAATGCCCTTGTTAATAGGGCTCTAGCAGTATCGCCGCTTTCTCTGCACAATTCACCGAAAAAGCGGCGATACTTGCCCTTGGTAATATTCCCCTAGGTTTCTGTACGTGTCTTGATTTTATTTTTGATAGCCAGCACCAGGATGCCTTACTAGGTGAAAGTACCAGCTATATAAGCATATATAATAATAGCAATATTTACCTCTCAGTCTGTTGCGGGCAACACTTCTGGGGAAAGAGGAAGGGTCTGGGGCTGTCCTTACACTTCAAAAGGGCGTCTGTCTCCATCCTTTCTTTCACAGTAAGCTTGTTTATTTCAAAAGGACCTAAAGGATGTCCCTACAATTTACATTTCTGTCTGGCAGGCTCTGTTCAAGCTATGCTCCAACTTATGTACCACTCAGACAAACGTGAGATCCAAAATGAACAAAATGGATGCCTGTCCGCACACAGGAAAGAACTACAGATAGACTATGCTTACCATTATACACACACAACATGTATAGTGCTCACACACTGTTCATACATGTACCCTGCAACTAACCCATGACCCCATACCCTAGCTGTCCACAGGGAACTGTTGTTTTATTGGAAGGAGATCCCTTCAAGAGGCAGTCCAGCTTCTAGGAGAAATGGGAAGATGTCAGGAACACGAATGGGTCTCTCAGGAATATGACACGTTAGTTTGCATGCGTTTACAACGCATGCCATTACAACACAGTTGTTACAAGAACTATGTAATGTAATGTAATGTAAAAAGGATTTGTAGAGCGCTGCGTTCACCGGACGGTTTCTTGGCGCTGATCACTAACCCAGGAGGAGGCAGAGAGGGAAGAAAGAGGAACTTTATGTATAGGCACCGCGGAAAAGGTGAGTTTTTAGGAGAGACCTAAAGTGAGGGTAGGAAGAGGAGAGTCTGAGGTCCAAAGGTAGAGACTTCCAGAGTGAGGGGGACAAAAAGGAGAATCTAAGGCCTCCGTGCTTTTTACGCCTAAACCTAGGTGTCTGGAGGAGGGCGTGATGGGAGGAACGGAGGTGTCTGGGAGGGGCGTACGGGTGGAGAAGAGAGGAGATGAAAGAGGGGCCGATGCCGGCCAGGGATTTATGGGTTAGGCAGCCAAGTTTAAACTTGCAGCGTTCCGACACAGGAAGCCAATGAAGGGCTTTGAGGAGGGGACGGACGTGGTGATGTTTTGGCTGACGGTAGATTAGGCGGGCGGCCTGATTCTGAATTAACTGAAGTCTCTTTATTTGGTATTGCGGAATGCCTGCATATAGGGCGTTGGCGTAGTCAATCCGGGAGATGACTAGCGCCAACAACGCCAGGGTGAGAGCTTCAGTGGTCAGGAAGTGAGCTATTTTTCGGATTTTTCTGAGCTGATGGAAGCAGGAGGATACTGTGGCGCTGATCTGATGATTCATGGAGAGATCCTGTGAGATGTAGACCCCCAGGCTTTTTACTTTATCAGCGGGACTAGGGGGGGGGGCAAGGGAAAGGGGCCAGAAGGTGGAGTTCCAGGGATTGGCTGGGCCTCCGACAAGAACGAGCTCCGTCTTGTCGGGGTTAAGCTTGAGGTGGTGAGCGCCCATCCAGTCGCTGTCACTATGTTGTTACATCGCATACCTTTCCAACGCAAGTTGGAAAAACGACTTGCAGCACGCCAGTGATGCGGACCCGAACCTGTCTCTCCAGATACCGACGGACTTCAAAGAGCACACTGCAGGGTGTTCCTGCATGAACTTCTTCGTGTCATAGAGGGACCGAGCCGCGGCCTGGCCATCCACACGAGGCCGTAAGGAAGACAGCAGAAGTCTCGACCCAGAGCCCGAATCTTGTGAAGTTGCTGAGTCCGAGGTCTTCAGAACCCCAACAAGTCCCTGATCAAGAGTGCAGCGTAACTAGTCCAGTGTCCAGATCTTCAAGGTCTTCAAGTTCTCTGCACCTCGGTGATCACTGCTGGGAGTGTATCAAGACGGGTTCTGATTTTTCAGAGCACGGTCAAGACTGGTTCTAGGTTTCTAGAAAACGGTATGTTTGTACTCTGATACTCAGGGTATATCAAGTTATCAAGTGTAAATTTTATTGTTTGTTGACGCAATGCCTTTGTTTTCTAAGTTATGTAAACTGAGTATCCGGAAGGGGTTACTGAAACAAGATGTACCAGTCCCCCCAAAGGATACTCTTGGTTTCTTCATGTATACGAAATATGGAATTGGTGCCGTCTTGTACTTAGATCTTTGGGAAGATTATACTCAAGATTTAGAAATTGGGATTAGATGGCCAAAGAGTGGCACATGGGATTTAAATTGTATCATGGCAGTTGAAAAGAAATGTTGGGAAAAGAAAGCAAGACCCCCGATGTTAGAGAGTATCGAAATATGGCGAAAGGAAGCACATCGAAGAGAACAGAAAGAGCAAAGGAAAGTAGAGAAAACAAAAAGAATGTCAGAAGAAAGTAAGATGAGAAAGTTACAGGATCAGAATGATGATATAAATTTCGAACAAAGCAAAAGGGAGGTCTCGGCCTCTGTGACGGGTACATATTCCGTCCTTTCGCAAAGGACAGAGTCTAATGGTAGTTCAGACCCTAGCATTCCCACAGCACCTCCATGTCCTAAAGTTCCTTCCGTATCCGAAGACTTCATTACCACCTATTTAAAGGAACCACCTCCTGCTTATACTAATCAAACAACGGTCAGACGAATAGTTACCCAGACGGAACCCATCCCTGACACTTTGGATGGTGTTCTACCCATGTTAGAATGTGAATACGACCCAACTGCAGGGGAAGGTCCACAAGCAGATGTCTCCTATCGCTTACGGGAAGCTTTAGAAGGCATACGGGAGGTACCAAACATCACAAATTGCCTAAATAAAATTTACGAAGCTCTCCGAACAGGAGAAAATTTAGAAGTCCTACAAGAGGCTATTAAAAATAGACCTATCGCTCATAAAAAATGCCTCTCACGATTTATGATTACCTGTTTTATCCGTATGATCTCAAGCGCTGGGAAAAAGGTTCCCGACGACTTACTTCAGCTAGATCAAGCAGTAGTAGCGGGGAATTATAATAAAATAAAAGAAATAGATTTCTTCATCCCTCTCTTTACCAGTAAGGTTTCCGACTCTCACCAGAAAAATGCCCCTACCCAAGAGACCAAGAATGGGGGTACAGACGAAGACAGGGATGAAGGAACTGCTTTTCAAGGAGCAGTACGTTCCCGTATCCCTCGTTTCCAAAGTAGCGGACAACTCAGGAATAAGACTAAAAAATTGTCAGCTTCTTCAGATAGATTGTTCCAACTAACACAAGAAGCTTTGGATGATTGGATGGACGACGAACCTCCACTCACCACACAAGAAAAAGAACTCGCTCGATCAAGCACCCATTGGGTGTCCCAATACTCTGTATACGGCCCTGACATAGTCGCTCAAATGTTTTTATCGCTCCCCATGACATCTCAAAGACTATCCAGTATCTACATGGTTCAACACCTCATTACATTGTATGAAGACACTAGCTACCCGCCCAAAATGTTACATCCTCTCTTACGAGACTGTCTAGAAGGGAGGTGGGTGGCAAGGGGACAAGAATTCCTAAACATTTTCCTAGATCAACGACAACGCTATGTCCAATACCTTTCTAATGTTTACGACTCAAATCCCCCTCAGTAAGGCCAAGGCCAATTTCCTCTCCGAGAAGTACATCCCGTTGTAGATTCTGCAGGAAAGCTACAACAAACATTTGTCTACACTCCCCTGACAAAACTAGAGATATTAGAAATTAAGAAAATGGTCGCTTCTCATGAAAAAGATCCTACGGGTTTCCATAGGGAACTCAAAGATATTCTTCAAATGGGTTCCTTTACTTATAAGGACCTCAATATTCTCCTCAAAGTCCTACTGCCTCAAGGAACATACAACAAACTAAAGGGGAAATATTGGGAGGTTGAAGGGAAAAAGATAGCATGGGCAGCTTTAGAGACAGAAGAAACTACTCGTACTCCTGGACAAGGCCTGGGACCTCTAGTCCTGGAACTCCCTCGCCTTCTTCCAAAAATACTCTCCCAGTTGTTGGCCACCAAAAAGGAAGATTGGGATGCTATCTCTGCATGCAAACAAAAACCATATGAGGATATAGGGGACTATTATACAAGATTAGAGAAATGTTTTCTTATCAATAGCGGTCTCTCCTCAGGTAGAGACGCCTATAGTCGGTTGTTTGTCTCAATATTTGTAGAAAATGCCTTACCTCAGATCAAAAATAGGGTATTAAAGGTTGAAAGCACTTGGCAAGCAAGTTCCCCTTCACAAGCACTTCAGATGCTCCAGTACCATCAGAACAGAATTAGAGATGAACAGGAACAGGAGAAAAAGAGGACAAAAGATACTAAAATGAAGGTATTGGTAGCACAGACCAATACAATTCCTCAGACTCATAAGCAACCTCCAGTAAGACAAGAAAAGGTTACCTGTAATTATTGCACAAATCCTGGCCACTTTGTACGTGACTGTCCAGTCTTACAACACAATATTGCTACTTGAAAGACACAACCTCGTACCTATACCACTCGTCCCTCTGCTCCAACATCAACTTCCCCAGCTGATACTAAATTAGCCACACAACTCTATCAGTATCCAGTGGCATCCTATCCTGAATTCCCTGCAATTTCATGAGACAGCTGGGAGGAACACGATAGTCGTCCACTGATCCCGGTTCCGGCCGACCAAAAGGGTCCCTATGTACATGCTAAGCTACTAGGTAAAGAAACAAAATTTCTGATTGACACCCGGGCCAGTAGGACGACAGTACAACACAACGAAGTTCCCAAGGTACCCCTCTCTGGCTCAAATAGTATTTCCTTGGGTTTTTCAGGTACACCAGTCATTAACAAAGTTTCTGAACCAGTATCACTTCAGGTTGGCCCTCTTACAGCTTCCACCGATTTGGTACTTACTAAATCCTGTCCCAAAAATGTACTTGGCATCCAGACATTAAAGGAACTGGGTGCTGTGATATGCTGTTCCCCGGAAGGAATCCGACTATTCCTCCGAGATTTCAAAGGTCATTTCACCACACGTGAGTTAGATGTCAGATTAAGGGACATTCCTACTACATTATGGGCTACGGATCCAACTGACGTAGGGTTTATGGATATTGCACCACACATAGTCACGTTAAAGGAAGGTGTCGTCCTACCTCGTGTCCGCCAATACAAGTTACCTCCAGATGCGGAACAAGCCCTTATTCAGATTATCGATGACTTGATACAAAAAGGAGTAGTCAGAGAGGTACCTTCCAACATATGTAATTCGCCAGTTTTACCAGTGCGAAAGAAAACAGATGACGGTGCACCACCAGTTTACAGACTTGTGGTTGATTTACGTGAACTCAATAAATGTGTGGTACCACAGTACCCTGTGGTCTCAGACATCAGTACTCTGCTGACAGCTATAGATCCTGATGCCACACATTTTACAGTTATTGACCTAAAAAATGCTTTCTTCAGTATACCCATTCATCCAGACAGTCAGGGCCCGATTCACAGAACTAACTTAAGACAAAATCTTAAACTTACTACCATTTTCATATTCACAGAAGGCACTTACTCATTTTGGTATTCACAGAAGACACTTACTCATTTCGGTATTCACAGAAGTTAGGAGTCCTAACTTTAGGTCTCCTAAATGCCTTCTGTGAATACTGAAAGTCCCAAAATTAGGATTTTTCTCAGTTTAGGATTAGTAATGTTAGGACTCCTAACTTTAGGACTCCTAAATGCCTTCTGTAAATACTGAAAGTCTTAAAATTAGGATTTTTCTCAATTTAGTAGTAGTAAAGTTAGGATTCCTAACTTTAGGACTCCTAAATGCCTTCTGTGAATACCGAAAGTCTTAAAATTTGGATTTTTCACAGTTTAGTAGTAGTAAAGTTGCGAAAAATCCTAATTTTAAGACTTTCAGTCTTCACAGAAGCCATTTAGGAGTCCGAAAGTTAGGAGTCCTAACTTTACTACTACTAAATTGAGAAAAATCATAATTTTAGGACTTTCGGTATTCACAGAAGGCATTTAGGAGTCCTAAAGGTAGGACTCCTAACTTCTGTGAATACCGAAATGAGTAAGTGCCTTCTGTGAATACCAAAATGGTAGTAAGTTTAGGATTTTGTCTTAAGTTAGTTCTGTGAATCGGGCCCTCAGTATCTATTCGAATTCTCACTGCAAGGTCGTAATTTCTGTTTCACAAGAGCTCCTCAAGGGTATACAGAAAGTCCCAGTATCTACAGTCAGGCACTGAAAAGACAGTTGGATGACATTGTTCTGCCCTCCAATATGACACTGTTACAATATGTCGATGACTTACTGATCACTGCACGTTCTGAACCAGAATGCGAATAAGCCTCATGAATAGTCCTAATGTTTCTTGCACAACATGGCCACAAAGTATCACCCTCTAAATTGCAATTGTGTTTACAGCAGGTGGCATACTTAGGACACCTGCTGTCAAAGGAGGGTAGGGCACTCACACCTGAAAGATTCCAACTCATTTTTAACATTCCTTTCCCTAAGACACAGAAAGAAGTCTGTGCCTTTATTGGCCTCACTTCCTATTGTAGGCAGTGGATTCCCCAGTTCGCCTATTTGGCCAAACCTCTGATACAATTAACGACCTCCGATTTTGCCACCTCTTCTCCATTGCCATGGACACCTGACCATACCTTTCCTTTTGACACCCTCAAACAAGCATTATGCTCCGCACCTGTCCTAGCTACACCCGATTATGCCAAACCTTTTGTCCTCTTCGTCACGGAACGGGAAGGTACAGCCTTGTCAGTGCTCACACAAACACAGGACAATAAACATCGTCCCTGTGCTTATTTCTCCTGTACTCTTTACCCCGTTGCACAAGGTTTGCCTACCTGTTTAAAATCCGTTGCAGCTACGGCTCTGACAATTTGACAAAGTGATTCTATAGTGCCAGGACATCCTCTTGAGGTACAAATCCCACATGCGCTAGAATTACTTTTGAATAGGACACAGACACAACACTTGACCATAGCTTGTCTCACAGGTTATGAAGTCACATTATTCCTCAACCCAGCTACACTGCTACCCACTGTTCCAGTAGACAACCAAACTCACGACTGCTTAGAGATAGTCGAACTAGTCACAAAGCCCCGGTCTGATCTTGTAGACGTACCTCTAAGTGCACACGAACACACACTGTTCGTAGATGGTTCCTGCATGTGCCTCCAAACAGGCGAACTCTCGGCAGCTTATGCTGTCACTACAGAAAATACGGTCCTAGCAGCCAGAATACTTGTGCATTCTTCCCAAGCAGCAGAACTCATAGCCCTTACACAAGCATGTGAGTGGTCCAAAGGGAAACGGATTAACATCTACACCGATTCGCAATATGCGTTCGGGGTAGTCCACAACTTTGGAATTTTGTGGAAAGAGAGAGGTTTTCTGACCTTTCATGGAACTAAGATACAACATGGGCATCTTATTCTTCAGCTACTAGAATCAATACACAGACCCTCAGAAGTAGCTATACTGAAATGCAAGGCACACACAAAAGTCATGGACTCTATCATGATGCCACAGCTAAACACGCTGCTCAGACAGGAACACTGAATACTGAAACTACCATTAAAACTGTTTATCCAGTTATCGATCCTACCAAAGCTGTAGTAGACATCCAAAACCAAGCTACAGAGACCGGAAAGAGGAAATGGGAAGAAGAGGGAGGTTCTTACACAGATCGGGGCTGGGTAACAAAAGATAAATCCAAATGGTTTCTCCCTGACATAATGGTTCCTGTAATCATAGAAACTGCCCATGGTCCTGCACATCTAGGAGAAAAAGGAATGTTGGACAGTCTAAATTTGGTATGGCATAACAAGCATCTGCGCTCAGCAGCCAAACAAAAACAAAAAGTGTGAACCTGTATGATTTGCTGTCAGTTCAATCCAGGGAAAAGTGTTTCGGTTGAACAAGGAGGGTTCCATCCTCCAAATCACCCCTTTGAAGTCCTCCAAATGGACTACATACAAATGGAAAGATGTCGGGGACATAAGTATGTCCTCGTAGTAGTCTGTACCTTGACCCGATGGACTGAAGCATACCCCGTCCCAGACTATGGTGCCCAAATGACAGCTAAACAATTGGTGAGGGAATTTTTCCCTCGATATGGGTTGCCCAGAGTCATATACTCTGACAACGGACAACCATTTTCCTCTAAACTAATGGAGGCTGTTTCCTTACTGTTAGGATATACCTGGAAATTCCGCTCGAACAACATAATCAGACTCTAAAGACCAAACTAGATAAAATATGTGCTGACAAACAAATAGACTGGGTTACAGCCCCTCCGGTTGCTCTTTTCTGTATACAAATGGTGGCACATTCCCGGATAGGTCTGTCCCCCTTCAAACTCACATATGGGAGACCTCCGAATATCTGGGGCGTCCCATCCCCTAGAAAGTTAACTGATATTGATTCAAATGTTTTGATGGATTACCTAGCTTCCTTGATGTCTGCACTGTGTTCTTGTACTTCACAGGTGGCTGCAGCCTTTCCTGACAAAACAATGCCCGTGGAACACGCCATCCAACCCGGGGACTGGGTCCTCATAAGGAATTTTGACCGTGCCAGTCCCCTGGAAAGATGATGGGCGTCTCCCAGGTTGGTGCTACTCACGACGAGAACTGCAGTCAAGGTTGAAGGAAGAAAAGGATGGCTCCACGCTAGCCACTGCAAGAAATTCTTCGGACCAACTCCTACAGACATTTTTGCTAACCCCGAGAATATAGACACTGAAGCGACCGACTTCATTTCCCCCCTTCCTGAACTTTCCCCTCAAGAAGAGTACAGATCGCGGCTGCGATCCCATCCGAAACAAGCTAGAGACATTGCATCTGACCTCGACCTACCGGTGGCTAATTAAGTCCAAGACGTAGTTTTGGTGAAGCGGTTGCTGGGAAGTGTCCGATCACGTATGCACAATTGACTCAGACTAACAACAAATCATGTAAAATATGTTTAAATACGTAAATACGTAAAATTATCACATAGTGAAGTAGTGTGGCTCACTGGTTAGAGGCAGCAGACCCGAGAGCAGAGGACGGCCCGGGACCAGGGTTCGATTCCCGGCGCGGCAGGTTTCTGGACCAGGGTCAGCGGACTCAATAATTCTCTCGCCTCGGTGCCCACTCTGATCAGCGATCACACTCGGCAACTCTGGGCACTAGCTTGCCTCATCTTCACTAACGGCCCCACCAGACCGCCAGGGATGCCTGGTCTCACCCTGGAAATACCCATTAAGGGACCATCTCTCAGGGAAGCCAGGAAGGGTTTCGCAGCGGTCGAAGCGCCTTGGGACCCTCCGGGTAAGTAGTGCGCTATATAAATGCCTATACATTTACATTTACATTTACATAACAAAGTTTCAATTTTTCTCTCTATGATGATTCTTATTTTCTGTATCACGGCTTGTCTAGGTTGGTTCCTTCATTTAGCTTTCCGCCTTCTTCCCCCACCCTTTTGAATAACACAGCTATGCATTCACATGTAGATCTCCCTCCACATCTCGAAAATAGAAGAAAATAATTTTTCCATAACACATTCATCTCCACACTCCACCAACACCAAATGGTTATTAACAAAACCAACTGTTGGGTCTGTGGTTTAGTGCCACATTCCGTGCATGGAGGAATGCCTTTTATTCCTCTCCCTTTTGGCTATGCTGGATCTACCTATGCACTCTCTATGATATTCTCCGCTTCTGTTAGAAACATTCCTGAGATCAAGGCCAAGAACGCTAGTACCTGGAACGAGATAAAAACAAAGACAGTACGAGCCGAAATGGGAATGAGCGGATAATAATGAAAATACCAGTTATTCCCTTTTTAACGACACTACCTCCTTTAGGAAAACGTTTTCCGTCCAAAATAGACAGACAGTACAGGGAGGATGCGCTGTGCCCCATAAGGGCCTATTTTGTGTAAGAGGAAAGGGCAATGGTCAGAAAATAGGAGACAGCGAGTGTAATAAGACATACACCCTAGCTGACCTACATTTCCCAACGATGGCCACTGCCCCCAACACCTATTTTATCTGTGGACCTCACACACATACTTGGCTACCTCAAGGCTGGTCCGGGAAGTGCTGCATTGCATTTCTCCTCCCCCTACCTACACCGCCCCAGCAGATTACCATCTAAGTGACCCTCCGACCGTAATTAATAGACGGCGTAGGGGGGCCATAGATGCTGAAGATACAGCGGACCCAGAGGCTGGCGATTTCTTTAAAGGAATCATCCCTTTCTGGGGGCCTATGATCAACAGCCTGACATATAAGAAAACTGGCTCGTGTAGTCCAGGGAGCCATAAACGAAACCGCCGGTGCATTAAGCAATATCACGGCTGAGATGGCTGCCGACAGACTCATGACGTTGCAGAACCGTATGGTTCTAGACATCATATTGGCTGACCGTGGTGGCGTATGCGAACTGATCGGGTCCAGCTGCTGCATATATATTTCAGATAATGCACCCTCGGTGTATTCTGCTATTTCCCGCCTTCATGTACTTTCCAGAAAACTAGATGCAGACACTGATGCCTGGTCCTTGACGGGATGGCTCTGGGGCCTCCTGTCCTCATGGGGATGGAAGGCACTTACAATCATAGGTCTGGCTCTAGCCATTCTCTTCACCTGTTGCCTCTGTATTCAATGTGGCCCAGCACTCTGTAGTTTCTGTATCACTACCTGCATTCCCAGACCCCAAGCTAGAAAGAAAAAGAAGGAAGAGAGCATGTTACAGGAACAAGTGGACAACCTAATGAACATAGAGGTAGAGTAAGAAAGACAATCTTAAAAGGGTATATTATGGGACAAGGAGGGAATGTGGAGAATGAATATTTTTTGTTATTTATGTCCCATTATACACCCTCTCCTTCACGTCCCGAACTCATCATGATGGTAACTAGAAAACCCGGGCACATAAACGTAAGGTTGCACACAACGCACTTCTTCCTCTAACTACAACCACACATTCTTATGTCCAAGCCGATTCCAAGAAACGAGCCCCGTTGCAACCACACACTCTTATGGTCAGGCCGATTCCGAGAAAAAAGGCCCCGTTTGCCAAGACACAACGACCAACTCCGAGAAACCAGTTCCTGTTTGCTAAGACATGACACCAGACATCCTGTCACAACCATTTCTCTCTCTCATCTAAGGAACCAGCCTAGGGTTATTTCTCAACACTCTGCTTCTGCCGTGACTTCCTCATAATTATGACACAGTTACGCTGCTCCTGCCATGACTTCTGTATGATAACAACACGAATAACTGAAATTTGCTCAAGGGAAGCTCCTTCCTCTTTTCTATGTCAAGAATGTATAAATACCATGTTTTCTTTGATTAAAGTAGAGACTATTCCCGAGCCTCCTTAGGTGACGGAGCTCTCCCTTAACTCGAGTTACTGAATAAAGACACTGAATTCTAACCACCACGGACTCTGCTCTTCATGCTTGACCGTATTGATATTATAGAAATTCCGATCAAGGTAAATTACTAAAATATTTACCGCAAGTAGGAAAGGCGCAGGATGTTGGAATAGTATAATTTACTATTCCAACTCCTGTTTGTGCAATAGTAGGGAAGGTGTTGGATTTTGAATCCAACACCTTCTGCTCGTATAGCAAGTTGTAGTTCCGACATACGTTGTAATGGTATGCGATGTAACAACGCAATCGTTGTAACAACCGCGTTGTAATGGCATGCATTGTCTCGCATGCGTGGTAAACGATGTTTACCGTCTCGAATATGACACGTTAGTTTGCATGTGTTTACTTACTATAATTATATTATTCCAACATCCAGCGCCCCCCTTACAGCAAGTCGTTGCGGTAGAGCTTCCTGGGGCAGATGTCTGGCACATGCATTCCTCGTGGGGTAATCCCATCAACTCTCCCAAGCCAGGCAGGAGGGCCAAGGCAACCCCAATGCCCATGTGGTGACAGCCAGGCTCAGGCACACCTGGGGCAAGGTGCAGGGCTCACCACTTAGGGCCAGATGTAGGTAATCTCAATTTACCTATTCTTAAATACCAAATTTTACCGATTCGGTATTTAAGAATAGGTAAATGGGATGTAGGTAATTTTTCGTAAAAAAATTACTGAATTTCGGTAATTGACATTAATTCCTATGGGCCTGGATGCCCATAGGAATGAATGGCAATTACTGAATCGGTAAATACCGATTCGGTAAACGAGGGAAAACATTGAAGGGTGGCAGGGTGTCACTTTGACACCCTGTTGCACCCCTCAATTGTGTATGGGTGCACATGTGGCACACATACATGCCCCAAGGGCATGTATGTCTTTGAAAATTCACAGATTTGCATTTTCAAAGGTATTTGTTATTTACCACCAACTTATAGTTGGTGGTAAATAACGAACCCTAAAATGGGAAAAGCACTTATTTGAGTACTCCTACGTATGAAAAGCTTAATTCCGGTTGGTAACGGCTGAAATTCGGTAATTTCGGCTGTTACCGACCGGAATTAGACTTCCTACATCTGGCCCTATTCTCTGGACCTTGTCCTCCAGCAGCAACACCTCCGGTGCACCTTTCTGCAGCTTGACTAACTCTTCCTCCAATGCAGAGCCTCCGCTCCTCGAGCAGAACGGTACAAGCTTCCACTTCATGTCCCATCACCAGGGTGAGAAGTGGTTGGTCAATGACGGCAGCTCCTGAACTCAGACATTTCTTCGACACCCTGCAAGGTGTCACCTAGCAGTAGTCGGAAAAATTCTGGGACACTGATCTGGGGTCTCAGTCCACCACTTTTTCTCTATTTACAAGAAGGGTTTTTGTATTCTACCAGAACAGTCTTTGTTTTTCATGTCAGCAGGAAGGAAGAGTGTTTACACTTTGTACTTTTAAATGTTTGGGGGAAAGCACCTCTTGCTCTTAGGGAGCAAAAGAACAGGACATGGCAATATACTGTCCTTGCACTTCTTAAGCAGACCGTTCTCTCCAGTCTTCTCACACTACTTATCAACCTGATAGTGGTAACAACTGAAATGAACAAAAGGACAAGACATGACAAAACTGGTTCCCATGAACTACTACAGAAACCATAATCTCCACCCCTCCCTCCCCGCCCCCCTTAGAGTCTAGCTCAATACAAAAGCTTCAGAAATGCTAGGAGAATAAACTACCTAGCTGGCAGGCTGCCTCCAACCTGCAATTTGGACATCATCACTACACTGCAGTTCCTGCGGTTATAATGAAAACCTGCCACCTCTGTTGGTCCAGGCCAGGTTTCTCCAACAAGTAGCTCGCAAGCTACTGGTTGCTCTCCAGCTACCTGAAAGTAGCTCTCTTGAGTGCAGTCCAGTCTAATAGATCAGAAGCGTTTGCGTAAATCAATTGATATCTGTCTACCAAAATGGAAAGGAGGGTATTTAAGACGAAAATTGTTATTTTTTTTAGAACTCAGAGGTTGATGATAGGCAACAAATGGTTGAATTTCCCAAATATATATAAAACATATTTTGATTCCTGAATCATGTGGCATTGGGAAGACATTACTAACATTGTTACTTTGGTACCAGGGGCACTGCAGATGTTTGTGTTATGTATTACCAATCACAAAGCATTGCTCATTGTCTTTTTTACATTACTCCTGGCAACCCTTCCTGATGCAGGGGCATGTTTACTTAGGGTAAACCTACATAAAAAAATATTTTTTTATATTCGTGTTTAGGTCAACATTCGCTGCTCGCTCTGCGAGGCATGCAGTAGTCGAGTATGCTGTGGAAGTTTTGCCGTCTCGCTGCCCATATTTTTGATTGGCTGGTGTCATTGTGCTTGGTAAATGCTGGCTTCTGATTGATAATTAGGCTTGTTAGTCCATCCTTGTTACCGCCCTGCTTCCATTAGTTATCTCCCATGAGGACTGGATCTTTTACTGGTGGCGTTTCACAGTCTCCCTCATAAGTCGGTAAACACAATTTTTTTTATTTGCAGGGCAGTTCTATTTTGCAGAGTTTTATATAACACGAACTTGACCTGAATCGGATATCAGAGCGCTTTACATAGCACCAACTGTGTTACATGAGGACACACATTCATTTTTGTTAGGCACAGGAGATTAAGTGATTGGCCCAGAATCACAGGATGTTCCGCGTCATTGCCGAGACTCAAACCCATTTCCCCAGATCGAGCTTGGACGCCCTAGCCGTTAGGTCAACTCTTCTCCCCGTTCGCTTTCACTATAGCAGCCCTGCTTGTTTATTTCATTAATTTGCCGCGCGGGCCGAAAGGGAGCGTTTCTATTCACTGTTCTAACAAGCATTTGCAATGCAATAGGTCTCGCATTTACTCGAGTTTGAGTTATTGACATTGCAAATAACAATGCCTTTTATTTTTGTTTGTGTTTTTAATACATAAATAAAAGGCATTAAATGCCAATAGCTTAAACTTGTGTAAATGTGAGACCTATTGCATTGCAAATGCTTGTTATAACTACAGTTGTGACAGGGTATATTGTTCGCAGCTACTTTCACTGGAATCTCATCATGTAAGGGAAACAGCTATACCAACAGCATACAGGTGCCCTTAAAATATACCAGGACTCCCAGAAAAAGTATGCGGTAACAGGTGCTATGCTGGTAATCCTGCATAAGGTGCTCACTAATGTGTTCAGGTTTGATGTGTCACTAAACTAAATAATAGTAACTCAGGGTGATTTACCTTGAACGTAAGTAGCTTTAATTGCCGAAAAGGTTGGAGACCCCTGGTACAGGGTAATCCCTCCAATTGACAGTAGCCACGCTCACTGGGGAAGGTGTGCCTTTGGGTGATTCTCCGTACCATAGAGCCCTTTTTAAGTTGTAAACCAAAACCATAACTTCAGCAACCTCAGTGTGCCCACATTTATCAATGAGCCTGTCAGGCCGAAAACAGGTCAAAAATAGTACAGACTGACTTTGTGGGTAATATAGGGCAGGGGTATGGGTTCACAAACCCATGCAAGGGGCCTTTCTATCCCAACAAAGGTGAGCTGTGGGGGGTGTCACCGTGTGGGCAAAGGAGTGTCAGGAAAAGGCACAAAAAGTGCCATGGTGAGTTATTAGCATTGTGAGGTACAGGTAAGTAAAGTACATTATCCTCACACAGGCCATTTGCTGTAAAAAGCTTCCTTGGATCACCTGGCAGAGAAAGAGGCCCTGAAAGAAGGTTGTGATAGTATTTGGTTACATACGACCTGTAGGGAGAAAGATATCAAAGCAGACCAAGACGGCTTAACAACCACCACCTTCTACATTAAAGTTTATTCATTTACCCTCGGTACTAGGACCCACTGTGTAGCTTTTTAACCTTCACTTTCTCACTCACTACACTGCACACTCAGCGAACATACCAGCTCCGCAGTAAACTGGCGTCGAAGCACACCCGGGACACACTCGGTGTCACTGTGTTGGGCCCAATGATGAAGCATGCCACCAACTAGGTTGGTGGCTGAGGGCTTCATGAACAAACCAATGGGTTTGCCGGCACGTGTACTTCATTGAGTCCCCCCTCCCCCTAATATAGCTAGTCCTTCTTGATTTTGACATATAATCCTGGGGATTCGGACTAGCTTATCTAGTCCTCACTCTCTCCTTTGATTCGGCACTAATTAAGTTGAATCAATCTGTGATTGGTCCATGTTCCACGGAAAGAAACGGAAGCGACACTTGGCCTGCACTGGCCAGTTAGAAGAGAGCAAGAAGGTTAACATTGAACACAACAAATGTTTAGCAGTGGGTGGGCTCCAAAGCCTTTATTGTAAACAGTAGTCTTGCAAGCAAGAGCTCATACATTGTTGCAGGCTTGACCTAAATAAAGAGTGTGGGAGCATTGGGCATAACTCATAACGTCTTCAATACCTCACAAATATTTATAGGCTTCTTGCTGAATGGTTGGGGGTCCCCCTGAAGGGCTGGCCGCAGGAGCCTGTGTCACGCACCCGATGGGGTATAAGCAATTCAAGAGTGTGATGCACAAAAAGCCCCCCCCCCCCCCCCCCCGCATCCTCTAGGGAGGAGCCCAAGGCCTGTGCTCCAAACATGCACCTTCAAGAGGCCCATAAGGAATTGCCATTTTTCGACTCAATGTAAAATACATACTCGTAGTATATATTTGACTATTCCTACAGCGATTATCACACATAAAATGACTTTTTTAAAGTTAGATGTTAGCATTCCCATACCATTGAATCTACTTCTGAAGCAAATAGAGTAATGATCAGAACTTGAGCCCTCTGCGTTGGGTGCACTGGCCCACTGAGCTGCCTCGCCAGCTGTGAGATGAAGACCGAGTTAATGCTGAATTTCTCTCTGTTTGGTTCCTTGACGGTTGTGAACGGGCACTGCCCGGGGGAAGGGAGGGGGCGCCGCTGGCACAACCGCCAACGTGCACAGGAGAGACGAACAAACTCCCGGACTATCAGGAAATACAGGAATGCAGAATAATAAAGTCTCTGGCAGTTGGTTGCACGAGCTTTTTGGCAAAATGCTTTGTTTGTCAACCATTGTTTGAGCGCGTATCCTAGGGGCGCCTTAAAGAAGAACAAAACACAGAACACTGTGCGCCCCCAGCCTCCCCCAGCACGGTTTAATCCAGTGCCGACTGAAAAGGGCCGAAAGTGGCATATTTATTCACCGGGGCACCCCCTGATTTTTGTGCACACTCAAACACTGCCTTGTGGCCTCTCTGGGATGGGTGAGGTTACCAATGTCGAAAGTCTGGGTATATGAATGACGTCGCGCGAGAGGTGGGTAAGGTGTAAAATAGTGAGGTTGGCATGTCCAGTCCCCAGCGGCGGGCAGGGTGTGGCACAGAAAAGCTATGGTATGGAGGTCTGCACATAAACCCGGGTAAGGGGAGGCCCAGTAAGGCCGGGATACTGAGGCCTGCCTGTGACACAGCGGGTGGTAAGGTGCGGCCTAGTGAAGTTGTGATATTGGCGTACCTGGCCCTCAGGGTGGGTAGGGGCGGATTTTGAAAGGCTGAAATGCAGAATATATAGTGCCATGACTTCTGCCTCCTGGGTTGAGTAGGTGTTGGCATGCTGTTACAGAGCAAATTGGGGCCTACGGTGTCCCCTTGGGTGGTCATTGAGGATGGCAGGAGACAAATAAGGCTCGTCCGTGTGGACAGAGAGTGGTAAAGCCTTGGTGGGGGTAGGCTGTGGCATTGCAGTTTGTTAAGGCATGCCCCAGGCCCTCAGATGGTCACGGGATGGCATGAAGGAACAGGGTTCAGCTAAACCTGCCCAGTTGGTCAGGAATTGACATGGCAGGCGGTGTTGATCAAGACCTATCAGATGTCCTTGAGGTGGCCAGGGGGGCGGCAAAGCAAGGCAGGATTATTGGGTCTGCCCTTTGTGGTGAACAGGTGGAGGCATTTCAGGACAGCGTTTGGTACGCTCTGCCCTGAGGCCCGTGGGGTGGGTGTGGTTGCATGGCATTGCAGGGTTTCTTAAGCCCTGCTCTATAACCCCTGAGGTTGGCAGGTTGGGTTTAAAAGGGCCCGTCCGATGGCCCCTAACGTGGGCGTGTTGAGCGAGGCCCTCAGGGTGGGAACGGAAGGAGGTTCGGGTAGTTTGAGAGACCCTGTATGAGCGAAGACTGCGCCAACCGCGCCAAGAGATGAAGAGAACAGAGCGCTTTGAAAGCAAACATGTTTACATTTACTTCCCACAACTCCACACCCTCTTATTATTCAGAGACCAAAAAAAAAAAGCACGAAATCATGTGAAATTAGCAAACAGTATTTGCCTGTCTGTGAAAGAGCTGGGACTGTGCCACGAGCCCTGCAGGGAAAAGGGAAGGGTTCACGGCAGGCCAATGCCTAACAAGTGCCTGACTCTGCCCCACCCCTGCCTGTTTCATGGACATGCTCGTCTCTCTAACACGCACATACACACGTGCACACAAACGCACACACGTGAAAATGGATGTACACAAACGAACACGTCATTATACATTTACGCGCAACTCTATACAGTCAGTGACACCGGGGTGCTCAAATCACACCCACATTCAATCACCTGGTAATGTACTGTGTGCATTTCTAGTTTGCCTGCTGCTCTGATCGGATCAAAGATAACAAAGACTAAGCTCAAAAGACGTTTTATTTGCCCGGGGCCGAGAAGGTATATATTCCAGATCTCTGAATGTGTTTTCTATTGAGAAATTGTTGTGGGAGGAACCCAACGATGTGGGTTCTGATCCCAGCCTCCCTACTTTGCTGCATTGTGTGGCTGAATTTCTGGCCAGCTAGCATTCCCTGCTTCTCAATGTCCTCATCTGCCAATATCGAAAGCGCCTAGAAACCAAGTGAAGGCCAATGTTGAATGCACTATTTGCAACTGGGTGCTTAAGTTGCCAACGCTTAGAAAATACAACAGTACGTGTATGTGCCCTTCTCACTGTGCTCTCAGGAATGGGGATGACAGGCTGACATTCGGCAGGCAGGGCACAAAACCTCAGCCTGGTTCAGGAATCGCAATCTGGGCAAGAAGTCCTGGTACAGACTAGCTTTCTGTTGTATACTCGTATTCCTTCTGCTCTATGACCTGCAGAGGGCACTGCTGCTCCACACAGCTGGAAACACCGTGAAATCTCCGCCAATGTATATTAATCGTCACCGCTCTACGGCCGAGTCACACTCTTCTCCAATGAGAGCATCAGTGCTTGATTTGAGCCGGTGGTTGCAGGCAGAAGACCCACGCCACTCATTTTTGGGCCTGGTACCTATTTTTAATGAATCAGAATCAGAAAGTTTTATTTGCATAATTAATTAAAATTATTACAAAATGTACATGATAAAATTACAGTACAAGTTTAAAAACTGCAGTTATGTCTCTCTCTGTCTCTGTTTTGTTAGGGCCTGTGCATGTCAGGTCTTTAGATTAAAAGGGTCCCTGATGGCCCGCCAATTGGCTGATCCTCCTGTTCAATTGATTCTAAGGCTTTCTTTACTCTAGCCAGAAATTTGACCCCTGGCAAGCCAGGATCATAGAGGATCCTCCAAGCAGGCTTGTAACTGCATGTCTGCAGGAACAAATTTTTAGCTCGTTGAAAATAGGTTTCAATAAAAGTCGTCTCTGACTTATCAGGGCCGGACATGTGCAAAACAGGTGTACAAGTGATTTCATTTTATACCCACAGAGGCAACATTTTTCCGTCTGGTCAGACGGTTTCCAGGATGGTAGCAGGTCCTTTGCCACGTCCATCCCCATCCGATAGGCTAGAAATGCATTTTTTAGGTGACCGGTGAAGTGTGTTACTAAATATGCAAGTGGTTTTAAGGTTTTAAAAGAGTTCATGATGGTCCAGCTGTGCCGACGTTTTGCCAATAGATCTTTATCCTCCAAAAAGGATTTCCTTTTTGCTGCCGCATTAGCTTGTTTGCTTAGGCTAGCTTTATCTGTCCCAGATTTCCAGGCTGCTTTCAGCTCCAACTTTTCCACACAGAGTGTCAGGTACTTTCCCCAGGTGTTCGGTGTATCGGTTCCCCCTGGTTTTTTATTTCCACCCAACTCAGCCAGTCAAGTGAATCGGGGTCTGCTGCTCGAAGTTTACAACAGAGTTTCACGAACCCGCTCATGCTCCGGAACATCTGGTTTAGCAGGCCGAATTCAAGCCTAACTTGAGAGGCTGAGGTGGATTTTGGCAGATTGAAAACCGCTTTGTAGATTTTTATCTGTAGAGCGTTTAAAAGTTAAACCTCTTTGCCACACCACGTAACTAGGCCGTAAGTTAGGGTGGGCATAATTTGTGCTGCCATTACTTTTAGTAGGTGGTTATAATTTGGACAATCCATTTTGTTTTTTAGAGAACGGTGCGCGAAGATTAAGGATTCTGCTTTTGCTTTTAGTGCGGTTCTGTGATCCTTATGGCTTTCACCTTTTGTTAATGTTATTCCCAAGTACTTGTAATACTCTTGTTCTTTCACTATTACCCCTTGGGCCGTCTATTTGTACTTTAGTTTTTTCGGATCCACGAGCCGAACCACTTTGGTTTTTTCTTTGTTTAGTTCGAGGCTTTCTCGTTCTAAATACGATGTTAGTTTGTTGTTGGCTCTTTGTAGGCCAATTGGTGTTTGACTCAACAAAACTATATTGTCTGCGTATTGTAAGAAGTGTATTGATTTGTTTGCCAAAGAAGGAGGGTGACTGTCTGCTGAGACGATCTCGCTTGTGAGATCAGAGAGAAAAAGATTGAAGAGGGTGGGAGCTAATACGCAACCTTGTTTTAGGCCTTGATGCGTTTGAATGCTCCCGGTTGTACTGCCTCCGTTACCTAATTTCACTCTTGCTCAGGTGTGAAGATGAAGGGCTTTGATGGCTGTTAAGAGTTGGTGTGGCTTTCCCCAGGTCTCTAATTTTCTCCACAGGCGCTCTCTGTTCACCCGGTCGAAGGCTGACTTAATGTCTATGAAACAGGCGTACAAACGAATGCCTTTCGCTACCGCAGTGTCCCTTAGGATAGACAGACAAGTTAGGTTGCTTATTGTTCCCATTCCTTGCCTGAATCCTGTTTGAAATAATGGCATGATCCTTGTTTCTGTTATCCATGCTTGTAGTTCAAGTAGAAGGCTGGAGGCGTAGAGTTTAGCTTCAACGTCTATTAATGATATCAGTCTGTAATTTTTGGGGTTACGATGATCGCCGTGCTTAAAAATAGGATGGATAATACTACCGTTCCAGGATGCTGGTAACTCTACCTGTCGGTATATTTGATTGAACAGAGCGTTAGGGTCTCTGACCACAGATCTGGATCATGTTTAAAGATTGCGTTCGGCAGGCCATTTGGGCCTGCTGCACCCTCTAACTTTAATCTTAAAATAATTTTACGTAATTCCTTTGTGGAGGTAAGGTCATCTGGCTCCTTCTGCCCGTAGTCTTGCTCCTTGCTGTTTGCTCTTTTTAGATTTTCCGAATTATCTTTAGCTGCCCATGAGCCGTTTGCATGGCCTTGATCTGAATAGCTGTAAAAAGCTAGTACATGTCTAGTCCAGGTTTCAGCTCCAACCCCGGCTTCTTGTTGGAGTTTTACCCCTTGATTTAAGTCATTTATGATACCCCAGAAGTCTCGGCTGTTTTGGTGTTTGCCCGCTATTAACAGTTTGTTCCAGGTGGTTTCTTTATATTTACACTTTGCGGCCCTCAGTGCCTTCCTGTAGATACTCCTGGCAACCCTTAGTTTGGATTTATTTACCACTGACCCTGATGTTTTTTGGCTTGCTAGTATTCAAGCCTACTTTGCTACCATTCTTTTTTTAGCTCTTAGCTCCGTATCAAACCGAGGCTCCTTCTTAATATTACCTTTGCTACGGGTCCCTGGCCTTACTGGGAATTTATCCTGCAGGACCTGAATCATTTGCTCCCAGTTGAATACTCGTTCCTCTTCCTTTTGTGTTCCAAGACTTGCCAAATGGGTTTTTACTAAGTCCCTAATTTTACCCAGTCCTTCACAGCACCATTTTTGTTTCCTCAGATTGAATTTTGAAGCGTGGAGCAGGAGGGAGGTCGTTGTAGGCGCCGTACTTGGAGCAGTGTTCAGCCTTATTAGTTGTGGGAAATGGTCGCTTTCTGCCCGCTGTTCTATGTGAAAGGATTCGATACTGGGAAGTAACTCGTCACTTACTATTGAGTAGTCAATTATTGAGTGCGCCCTGCCACTCAAATATGTGGCGGCTGCCGGCCTATCCCCCTTGTTGTTGCCATTCAGGATTGATAATCAATATTCAATTAGGCTGGATGCTAACTTTTTTCCACTACTGCCAGTGGACTTCTTCACCTTCGCTTTATTGTAGTCAATGAGCACGTTGTTAAAATCTCCTGAGATAACCAACGGGTGCAGTGGATAGGTCCTTTGCATGGCCTTAATAAGTGACAGCAGAGTTGCGTGCTTTTCTTTTTGAGATTTTTTTATCTGGAAGAATGTAGACGTTAAATAATAACATTTGCCACAGTTTTGTCCCCCGCAACGGGGTTTCGATGATTCTGATCACTTGGGCCCACTTCAGGCCCACATCTATCTCCTCTTGAACACCAGTTGTATTTGTGGGTTATGTATTTCGATAGTCCGCCCAGGGGGTGTCCATGCTTTGAAAGGCTTTCTGCATATATATGATGTCCCTTAAAACCTGGAATTGGTGAGGGTTGTAATATCCATGACTCCTGGGTCATGATTATGTCTTGTCGTAGGAAGAATGCTAGGGTTTCGTGATCGTGGGCCATTTCTCGAAATCCGTGCACGTTCCATGAACAGATTGAAACTATTGATTTCTTCGTTAGAATTTGGAGGGGCGTCTCATTCCGTAAGGTTACTGAAGGATTGGGGGCTGGGTTAGGTAGCTTTGTTACTCAGGACATTGGGTACCCAAGACCAGTCCGTTTTGTGTGCATGGTGGAGACCGGTTGTTTGTTGTGGCTGACTTGTTCTTAGTGGCTCTGGCGTGGATGCTCGGGCACCGCGTAGGCAAGAGGCTTGTTGACTTGTTCTCCCCTGCCCCTTTTTTGCTCCCGAGTATTAATTTGTAAGGGGTAGGGGTACCTCGGGCGCTTATGTCGTATTATAGATATACCCCATGATTCAAATTGTTGTCTTGCTAGGTAAATCCTTTCTACCAGGTCCCTTGAGGTCCAAGTTGTAACTGTTTCTTCGATTGCCTCATTGTTTACATTTTGCTTGAATTCGACAGAGTACAGGTCCTGGGAAGTAATTTCTTTTAGGCCCGATGTTTCATTGAATAATTTTAATAAGTTCCCTCGATTCAAGATGTCTTGGGGCCCCCTTGTAGGATATTCTGGGATGAAGGTTAGTTTTAAGTCAAATAGTTCTTGAACGTTGCTTGGCTCCTTTTGAGTTGATATTAGGAAACAATTAGAGAGGTAGGGTAGGAGGCACGCTTAGTCCCCCCGGTTGAATATATCAAACAAAGAAAGAGTGTCATGCGCAAAGAGGTCTGTGTAAGAGCACACAGGCACTGTAAGAAATTCCCTTTTATGGACACAATGGAAACCTTTTAGGGATTTATTGGAAGCCCTCACTCACCAACCTGGTTGGTGACATGCTTCATCATCGGGCCCACCAGGAGAAGCCGAATGCCTCCCTGGTGTGCTACAACGCCAGGTTACTGCGGAGCTGGATTTTGTGACAGTGATGTGAAAAGTGATGTTAAAAATGTCTAAGGCTGTACCAACCAAAACATTTTTTATTCACTGGTCAGTTTAGACATGGTTAAAAAATATGTGTGGGAGAACTACCACAGATTATGATGGGAGTATCCACTTATAGTGGGGTCAACATGTTTCTGCCCTATTGAGTGTGTGATTTACATTGGCATTCGTCAGGAACGTGTATCGTGTACCTTGGCGGTATGGGCACGCTAAGACCCACCCTAACCAGAGGACGTGAAAGTTAAAAAGTTGCTCTATGTGTAAAAATCAGTGCAAGAAAATAACACAAACCACAAGTTGTGGGAATTACCTCAATACTGAGGAACCTGTGTAGTCTGAAACAAAGAGACAAACATACATGTAAGACAAAACATATACATAATGCTCATTGGTTAAGAAAGTTTCTGCTAGGACAGTCTCTGTGATCCAAGTGCTGTATATTGGTCAGAAAATAGACGTTGTGCCATATGTTTATTTTAGTGGCAGAAACGCTGTATAGTTGCCCAAAGGGCATTACAGGCGTGTGGGCATGCACTATGGCGAAAGGAATGCAGGCCACTGGACAGAGCGGCTGTATGTACAACACTCGTGGATAGCGACCATTAGGCCATTAATATACGGCCAGAAGTGCTAACTCCTAAAAGAATACGTGTAACACAAAAGTAAGGTTTGGAGATCTCACTTGTATTCTAAAAGATCCACGCCCCATAGGTCTCGGGAGGGGGTGGAGGCGACTATGGCACACCCTGTAGGTAAAGCAAAGCCTTGTAAATTATACGCGCCAAAATATTAACAAACAGATCGGTTACTTAGCTCTCTTTTAGTGATGCGAAGGATCCTTACGCCCGCAATGCCTAGCACCCGCTCGGCACCTAGCTTCTCCTGCTCCGGACCCCGTGGATGTGGGCTGTGGCGTGGGGAACGCTAATGTGGAGTGCCGGTGGGGGCCGGGCATCACGTGACGCAGGGCAGCCAATCAGCGGGCCGCCATTGGGAAGAGGCTTGGAGAGCAAGCTAGTTAGCTGGCCAATCGCAAGGCCTCTCTGGAACGAGGCTTAGAACACAAGATGGGAAGTACACTGAGGGAATTGCTCAATGTCGTGATTCCCAAAAGGGTTCACAGAGCATATCCTTATCTACTCAGTCAGGTTAGGATATGGGGCAGCAATTATAATTAATTAATGCCGGTTATGAATTATAGAAAGGAAAAGAAAAAGAGACAAAAAAGGGGGGGTTGGAAAAAAGGACATGGGTCTGGTGGGCCATGCAATAGCTGAGGAGAGTGAAAACAGTTGCAGGGGAGTGCAATACGGTAGTCACTATCTCCACTGCGTATAACTACGAAGTACAGCACGTGTAGGGGCAGTAAGGTAGAACTACAGCCCAACTCGATAGTAATTTACGGATATCTTCCTAGGCGGAAAAACTGCGACAGCCTAGTTAAAAGAGGGAATGGTCAGTGTTTAAGTACTGTGGACCAAGGGATCTGGTCATTTAGACCATGCAGGTGTGTGCCAGTCTGTACACCCAGCGTTGTTCTTTCTCAAACAATACGCTAGCAGTGTTTCTTTCTGAGTCGATTTGTTCTATTATGGTCCAATTCAGATCGTTGGGTGTATGGTTTTGTTGAAGGAAATGCTCGCTCAGTTTTGTTGTCACTTTACGGCATCTGATATTACTTCGATGCTCGCAGATGCGTTGTTTGACTTTTCGGGTTGTCATACCAACGTATCTTTTTCCGCATGTGCAGGTGATGAGATATATGACATTCATTGAGTTGCAATTTGTATGTTTCTTTTGAATCCATGTTTTTCCTGGTTCCAGGGAGAGTTCTTTTGTGTGTGTCGTCAGGTGACACACACTACAATTGGAGCACGGGTAGTGCCCAACTATTGGGGAGAGTCCCCATGCACTGGTGATAGATCCAGGATTGTGGTGGTTGGGTTTGTCAATTCTAGGTTGTGTATTGACAAGGGTGTCCTTAAGGCTGGTAGCTTTTTTAAAAAGTGAAGAAGGGTTTCTGCCAGTCTTTTCTGTTGCTCCTGATTATGCTCCAGTGTTTGTCCACAGATTTTTTCATCTGATTTGAAAGGGTGCTGTAGGTGGTGACACACGTTAGTGGTATTTCTGTAGGTTCCTTGATGGTGTCCTCTAGAAGGGCCTCACGTGGTTGATTTCTGGCCCGTTTGTTGCCCTTTTCAAATATTTTCGCAGGGTAACCTCTCGATTTCAGTTTCTGTGTTAGATCCGCTGCCTGGCTCTTGTAACCATTGACGCTGCTGCAGTTTCTGCGTATTCTGAGATACTGACCGTAGGGAAGGTTCTCCCTTAGTGGTCTAGGATGGAATCTCGAAAATTCCAAGAGGGTGTTCTTTGCTGTTGGTTTGTATTGGGTTTTTGTGGTTAAGGATGTGCCACATACTGTGATTAACACATCTATAAAGATAACTTCTTTCTTACTGAAACCGTGTGTAGGAGAGTAGGGTCTGCAATCCTATGATCACCCAGATTTTTTGCTTTTGTTTCACTGGTTTACGACTTTCTCTGGCTGTGGGCCTGCCAATCAGACCCACAGCCTGGCTGTTCTCTTTCTAAATTACCACATGTACCCTAGGTGCATTTACCAATTGGTACTGGGCCACCTTATCAGACCCTGTAACTCAGGGCATAGGTGTACCCAGGGCTGCCAGGGGCTGCAGCATGTATTATGCCACCCCTGGCTGGCCTCCTAAATTTGACACAACTGGCTGCATGACAGCTGGGGCAAAGTCGTGTAATCACCCTTTGAGGTAGGTGTAGTATACCTATACCTAACCCTAAAATGGACACACAGATTCCTATCAGTCACTCCTATGGCAGGCCTTAACAATCCTGAAGGCAGAGTGCTTGGAATCGTGTGAGATGGTGCTCTGGCATGAGCTGAGCCTGTCTGCAGCTTGCGGAATCAAGTCCCAATAGCTGTTCCATGATAACGCATACCATATACTCTTAAGTGCATTATAATCCTCGCGGTTAAATGCTAACTTTGGTATTGCTTTATCAAAACATGTCGAGTAAGGTGTCATACGAATTGGAATACTAACCCCTCGCCAATTCTGGCGACGGGGTTAGCATTCCACCCTTCTAGAGGGACACGACATGTATGTAACTGTGAACCCCGGTTAAAGTTAACTGAAGCCTCAGCTCCACAAAATGGATGCTGCCACCACAGACACGAGTCTGACCTCCTGCTGCTGGGAGTCCTTCCAGCGAGGGAGGCCTGGACAAAGGGTTTCCTGTCCGGGGCGGTGCTAGCACCGTCCCAGACATGGTTTTGTGTATCCTGGGTAGGCAGGGCTTTTCAGGAAGGTGACTGCTGAGTGGCACCCCGGTGCTCACTACGCATAGGCCAGTCAGAACCAGTTCCAGGGGCACACCAGCCCCTGGCCTGGGGAAGTCCGGCAGGGGAGAGGGGTGTAACCACCCCCCTCCTGGTCCCACCCATAGGCAGGACCTAGTCACCGGGTCAGCCCCCTTTTTTAGTATAAAGATAGGAGCAGGCCCCCTGTTCAAATTAGATCATCTTTGGAATCAAGACACGACTTTCTACGAAAGGACATCAAGATTTCTTCCTCAAGATTCTCCCTTGTGGCTAAGGAGTAGTCACCCTGCATCAAGCGGGCACCATCCTAAAGAACCACTGCGGTCTGCTGCAAGTCCTTCATCACGAATCCGACGACCCAGCTCGACGAGACCCGGCTTCCCTGGCACCTCTGACCTCTACTCACCTCTACAGCCAAGCTGAGAACCGTGAGTGCGACGAGACCTCGAGGGACCGACGATCGCCAAGACTGCACGACATCTTTACTGCAAGCCCACCGTGTCCTCCACTGGTGAGTGCTTTGGGGTCCGAGAAGCCCCGACCCTGCGCAGCTCCAGCACCCAAGGTCAGCCTCCCTGCATCTCCACGATCTGCGTGGGGCCCTTCTGCTGTTTGCTGTGCACCGCGTTGTTTGGCTACTAGCCGGCTGGCTTGTGGCCTTCTGAACGACGCCCGACGACATCTCTGCTGCTGGTCTGGTTGCTCCAGGCTGGCCCTTGCTTCCTTCTTCAAGAGAGGCACCCCGGACCCTCCTGGTCCACTCCAGACGCCATTTTAGGTCCACCGCGTGGGCTTGAATTTGCCAAGGCTTTGTTGCCCAATCCTGGGTCCAGCGACGCCGACAGCTTCTATCTTCGTGGGACAGCTCGATCCTCCATCCTGGTCGCCGACAACGCCTCCTGGTCCATGAGATCTTCGAGCTCAAGCGTCACCCACTCACCTTGTTGAGGTGGCTACCATCCGGTGCCCTCCTGGTGCCCACTGACTACTGGCTAGTAGTCTCGAACTTGGTCCCCTCTGCTTTCAGGTGTCATCTATCTTCGAGATCCAGGCTTGGATCCAACTGAACTTTCTTCACTGGTCACCGGCCAGCATCTTTTCTTCCGGCTCCTGGTCCGTCTACAAGGATTCCCGACGTCTTTTCAGACCTATGCAGCTGCAGCCCCTGGGCTAGGTAACTTCGGCATTTCGGTGCCCCAGCATAGCCTCACTATCTAAGGGTCAGGATCCACTGTCGTTTTCTCCCTACCAGGTCGGGTTCGCCCGAGAACACTAACTTTTCAATTTCTAGCTACCATAGACTTTTGTCCGCATCTCGCGTGAGAGTGCACACACTGCACCTGAGTCCCCTAGGCCTCCTAGAAGTAATCTAACGATTCCCTAGTCAAGTCCTAGCGATTCCAAAAGCTATTAGTACTGTACTTACCTGCTAGTAATTTCGCATTCCACTTTCAGAGTATATGGTTTTCCGTGCCCCTCGGGCATTTGTATATACTGTGCTAACTTAAGTATTTTTGTAAGAGTTTTGGTTTGTGCTTAGTACCCTGTCCTCATAAAGAGTACAGGGCTGTTGTGATCTTTAATAAATAACTGTTTATTTTCATAACACTTGTGTGGTGTCCTTTCACTTGGTGTTCAAGGGGTATATGTGTGGTAAACAGCTGGCTTAACACGCCCTCTCGAGTCTTTAGCCTTAGACTGCTCGTATCCACGCTACTAGGATAGCTGGTCTATAAGGTTGACTTACAACCAATCATCAATAAGGGTTGCTGGACTGATACATAGTGATCACTAGAATAGTGAGCACTGCATATCAGGCCACCTTCTCACACCGTGTGTGAATTTGAGATAGCTATATAAGGTGTTTACCTAGTTCAGAAATTTCTCCAAGGATGCTTGATTGCCCTTCCAGATTAGGAAGATGTCGTCAATATACCTCCTCCATAGTCCTATGGAGGAGGAAAAGGGGTTGTTAGATGGTATAATGTGTCTAGACTCAAAGTCATAGACATACAAACCTGCTACGCTAGGAGCAAATGTGCTACCCATCGAAGTTGCAGTAGTTTGCAGGTATAGTTTGCGCTTATGTTCAAAATAGTTCTCCTTTAGGGCTATCGTCGCGCATTGGAGTATGAAGGACTTGGGTGTTTGGTATTCCCAGATAATGGAGTCAAGGGCTGTTGCTAGAACTTTCAAAGTATCATCTTGGGGGATACTTGTGTACAGACTCTCGATATCAAGCGTCACTAGGGTAATTTACTAGTCTTTCCTTTACCTACAGGGTGTGCCATAGTCGCCTCCACCCCCTCCCGAGACCCATGGGGCGTGGATCTTTTAGAATACAAGTGAGATCTCCAAACCTTACTTTTGTGTTACACGTATTCTTTTAGGAGTTAGCACTTCTGGCCGTATATTAATGGCCTATTGATCGCTATCCACGAGTGTAGTACATACAGCTGCTCTGTCCAGTGGCCTGCATTCCTTTCACCATAGTGCATGCCCACACGCCTGTAATGCCCTTTGGGCAACTATACAGCGTTTCTGGCACTAAAATAAACGTATGGCACAAGGTCTATTTTCTGACCAATATACAGCACTTGGATCGCAGAGACTGTCCTAGCAGAAACTTTCTTAACCAATGAGCATTATGTATATGTTTTGTCTTACATGTATGTTTGTCTCAGACTACACAGGTTCCTCAGTATTGAGGTAATTCCCACAACTTGTGGTTTGTGTTATTTTCTTGCACTGATTTTTACACATAGGGCAACTTTTTAACTTTCACGTCCTCTGGTTAGGGTGGGCCTTAGCGCGCCCATACCACCGAGGTACACGATACACGGTCCTGACGAATGCCCATGTAAATCACACACTCAATAGGGCAGTAACATGTTGACCCCACTATAAGTGGAAACTCCCATCATAATCTGTGGTAGTTCTCCCACACACATCTTTTAACCATGTCTAAACTGACCAGTGAATAAAACATTTTTGGGTTGGTACAGCCTTAGACATTTTTAACATCACTTTTCACATCACTGTCACACAATCCAGCTCCGCAGTAACCTGGCGTTGTAGCACACCAGGGAGGCATTCGGCTTCTCCTGGTGGGCCCGATGATGAAGCATGTCACCGACCAGGTTGGTGAGTGAGGGCTTCCAATAAATCCCTAAAAGGTTTCCATTGTGTCCATTGAAGGGAATTTCTTACAGTCTTTGCCTCTGTGCTCCTTTTGAGTTGAGCCTGCATTGCACGATGGCAGATTGTGAGGTTGGGGGCTTTCGCACGCAGGTTGGTTCTTTTTATGTTCTTGCTCATTCTGTACAGACTCAAATCTATTTACATTTTTGTGGGTTAATACTGCTTTGGCTGGATTCGTGGTGGCCATACTTTGCTCCGTACGAATTAACAAACATTTGCGTTCCTTTTCCAAGACAGTAATTCGCATTGGGGTTGACACAATTTTGGTTTCTGGTACTGCTGCTGGTCCAATTGCCTCATATAGCTTTCCTTCAACTGTTGTAGATATTTATTGTTCAATTATGTGTTTTGTACCAGGGTGGGAGTCCTCTTTGTGAGTACGTTTTATGTCCAAACTTATTTTCTCCAGGGCTGACGGCGGCTTGGTTTGCTCCCACCCTCCTGGAACGTCCATTTGTGTTGGTTTACTTTTTTCTCTTTCCCGCTTTTTTGAGCTAATGATTGCTGGATCGGTCTAATTTCCTTTTGGCTAATGGCGCCTAAGGATGGGGATGAAGTTGAGTTAGCTCCAATCCTGGGGCCTTCACCCCTTGGTGTATTTGATATATTTGATATGTCGTTTGAAAAGTTGGATTTTTTTGGGTGGTGGATTTTGGATTGAAATATAGGGAAGATTTTGCCCGAATCTGCGTTTGGTTGTTTCTTGTACTTGAGCCAGGCCTTCCTTGCCCTTTTTCTTTGCCGCTTTGTTGGCTTATCATTAGTAATGGAATTTTGGATAGATTGTATTTCGTGCATGTCTAAGGCTTTTTTGCCTAGGTTGCCCTCCTTTGGTGCTTGTTCACGATCCATTACATGTTTGGTTCTAATGAGGCCCTCAAGCTTTTTCTTGGGTAGTTGGACTTTCTCCGTGATAGGCTTGGTTTCCGCCATCTGGCTGTGGTTGCTCGCTTGTTTAACCTCCCCTAGAATGTCCTTCAAAATGTCCGGGAGGCTTGCTAGCTTTTCGATTATACTACCACATCCACAGTTTCCTTTTTGATTACGCCGGTTTGTGTTAGGCTCTGATTTTCCGTGTATTGTTATGAGCGATGATAGGGAGTCCAGTTTTGCATTTATGTCCGTGATGTGTCCAGCCACTAATGTGATAAGGTCAATCTGGACTTCCATTTTATTGGATTGATAATTCAGCACCCTTATTGCTTGCTCCATGGTGCATAGCAAAGCTTGAGTCCATGGAGTGGAGGGCTCATCTTTTTGAATTTTACTTAGATCTTTGGGTTCCAGATCCGACGTGTTACCTGATAAAATTGTGATTGGTGCAGCGTGGATGGAATCTTTGGGTTCCAGGTCCGACGTGTTCCCTGATGAAATTGCAATTGGTGCAGCATAAATGGGGTGTAATTTATTTGCCTGCACGATAATGCTGTCATTTACGCAAGCGCTTTGTTGGCTTCTTTGTGTCTTACAGTCCCGGGGGGTTGAGACCAGCATACCTGGACTCAGATGACGGTCGTCAAAACCATGTTCTGGTCGTGGTGCTCTCCCTTGCGAATCAATGTACTTTGTAATTCTCTCTGTAAGTTCCTCAAGTTGAGAATCGTTAGGTAAAAAAAGGGACTTTATCCATGAGTCCCTTTCTTGCCCAGATGAGTTGGATAGGTTTTTGGGCCCTATGGTTCCTTCCTGTGCGCCCATGATTGCCATTGTGTGGTCACTGGCTTCAGTTGGCTCTGCGAGTATCACACTTTTTTACATGTTTGGCCTGATGTCCTTTGCTGGGCAGTTGTCTGAGTTGTTCTTAACGACTATACTTCCCCTTGTTTCGTTTGGAGCTACGGGAGTATTGGGACAGTGCACCTGGGCGGTTACTAATGTCTGATTGCCTTGGAGAGGAGGACCCGAGCGCGATTTTGGTGATTGACGCCCCGAGTCCTCGCTTACCTTGTTCTGCAGGTTGTTTGCCAGTGGGGAGGGGCCATTAAGTGGCGCGATGGGGCTTGGTAGTTTACTAGCCTCAGCTGTTGGAGCGTAGATTAGATTGCTGCCATTGGGTCCTTAAGATAAAAGAGCGTTAGAAGACCCGATTTCTGTCTGACTTCTGACTTTAACTCGGGAGTTGGTGCTGATACCAACCTCTCCCTTGAGGTTGCATCGGACCCTTTTCCAATGACATTGTCACTTCCGCAGTTGTATTCCTCGATTTTTGGGGGATTTTTTACTTTCCGCTGGTTGGCGCACTTTCCCTAATCTCATTTCCCCAAGCAGGACCTCACAAGCCTTTTGGCCCTATTCCGGGGTCTGGTTGTGTTAAATGAAAATAATGATGATAATCTTTATCGAGGGTGGACTTGGCTAGTGTGAGTACTTGTCTGGGACGGGTAGATTACAGACTGTATGTGGATATGAGGACTACCCGGCAGGTTTGGTTGGGGGGGGGGGGTCAGAGCACCTACAATCAATTTAAGTCTGTATCCTGCCGTCAAGGGGGTTCTGTCTCCAGGATTTCCAGATCCTCCCCCACCTCCGTTTGCGCTGACCCTCTTACCACTCTTGGGGCCGCTGTCTGCTGCTTGCACTGCGGTGCTGCTTGGCTCTTGCAAATGCTCCTGCGCTCCTGCTGACTTTCGTGGTGTGGCTGGGCAGGCCTGACGGTGGGGGCCCGGGGTTTCGGGGTGCCCGGCTAGGCTGCAGCTGCTGCTGTTCTTTCTGGCGTTTTGACATTCTGGCGTGGCTGGTGTGACGA
Source organism: Lissotriton vulgaris (assembly GCF_964263255.1). Taxonomy (NCBI): domain Eukaryota; kingdom Metazoa; phylum Chordata; class Amphibia; order Caudata; family Salamandridae; genus Lissotriton; species Lissotriton vulgaris. The sequence continues at coordinate 261,265,754 of NC_141693.1, forward strand.
CTCTCTTCTGCTTTCTACTCAGTTGTGCCGGGTCAGTTTCCAAACTCCAGGCCTTTGACCGCTACCAACCGCCGGCTCTCAGCTACTCTCCGCTGTGGTGGAAGAGGTCAGTTTCCAGTCTCCAAACCGCCAACTCGTAAGACTGTGAGACTGTGGCTCAGGAGAGCGCTGGATGGGGAATCACGCCGGCCAGCTGCTTTTAGAATACATCTGCGGTTACCCCTGGCTGGAGCTGCGGTGATGTTGTTATCTCAGCGCGACCGAAGTCAGCGCTCACAGCCGCCCGCAGCTCTCCGCTAGTCAGTGACTCTCCGATGGTTAGTTCCCCTACTGCTACTGTAGCAGTGCTGGTTCTCCCAGTGTTCGATCAGGTGCTTGCAGTTTTTGTGGCTGCTGTAAATGGCCGCCGCTGGGAGCGCCCGGGCGGGTCCCCCGGGTCCCCGGACAGGCTCAAGATTACCCCCCGCCTGGTTCCCCCGCCTGGTTCAGCTCGGTAGAAGCAGCGGCTCGGTAGAAGCAGCGGCTCAGCAATGGTTCCTCAAGCTCCCGGCTTCCAGCTTCTCCCGGCTTGTCCCCCGGCTCCTCTTGCGGCTCTGACCACTCGCCACTCGCCACTCACTTAAGCCTTCTGCCTCACGCTTTTTGCTAGGTGTTTCTGCACCCCGCCATGGCGGAGATAGGTGGGGATAGCTGTTGGATTGCGGTGATGTTGAAGGAGCAGAGGGGTGGAAGGACAGAGGAACAGCTACTTTCCCACTCCGCTCGACTCCGCGTTCGTCGCGTCTCCGCTGCTGTCCACTGTCCCCTAACCACAAACGGGAGGAACAGACCTCTGGCCACAAAGCAGAGGAAAGGGCAGAGGAGCTGCTTTCCCGCTCGGCTCCGCTTGGCTCCGGTGCTGCCGCCCGCTCGCCTTCTCGCTCGGCTGTGCTGTGCTGCTGGCGGACTGCCGGGCGATCGCAAAACCTGGACTGGAGTGAGCGTTTGCTGGGGCTGATATTTTTAATGATTAGACTTTGACCCAGAATTTAAGGGGGAAAGCAGAGGGAACGAAAATGCGGCAAAGTAGTGACAAAGGGAGGAGGAAAGAAAAACAAGCAATTACAATGCAATGGTCTCGTCCTTGTTAAAGTTAGAGCTATTGGCATTGCTCATGACAATATTTTTGTTTTTAAAACATATAAATAAATGGCATTGTTATTTACAATGCCAATAGCTTAATCTCTCGCAAATGCGAGACCTATTGCATTTGCACCCACACACACATACACAGAGCCACACACAGAGCCACACGCACCCACACACACAGAGCCACACGCACCCACAAACACAGAGCCACACACACCCACACACACAGAGCCACACACACAGAGCCATACACACAGAGCCACACACACACAGACAGAGCCACACACACACAGAGCCACACACACAGACAGAGCCACACACATAAAGAGCCACACGCACAGACAGAGCCACACACACAGACAGAGCCACACACACAGACAGAGCCACACACACAGCTCTCTGCCCAGTAACGCCCTGGGGAACAAAGGCACGAAAAACCGGATCACAAGCAGGGAACAGAGGCACAAGCAGAGAACAGAGGCACAAAACCCGGATCACAAGCAGGGCAGGAAACAGAGGCACAAGCAGAGCACAGAGGCACAACACCCAAACCTGATCACAAGCAGAGCACAGAGGCACAAAAACCGGTTCACAAGCAGGGCACAGAGGCACGAACAGGAAACAGAGGCACAAGCAGGGAACAGAGGCACGAACAGGGCACAGAGGCACAAAAACTGGATCACAAGCAGGGTACAGAGGCACAAAAAACGGATCACAAGGAGAGCACAGAGGCACAAAAAACGGTCACAAGCAGGGCACAGAGGCACAAACACCGGATCACAAGCAGGGCACAGAGGCACAACAAGGAACAAGGGGGCAGGAGAGCAAGCACAAGCAACAAGGAGGCAGTAAGCACAAGCAACAAGGGGGCAGGGGGGCACAGAGGCACAAAAACCGGATCACAAGCAGGGCACAGAGGCACAAAAAACAGATCACAAGCAGGGCACAAAGGCACAACAAGCAACGAGGGGGTAGGGGCAGGAGAGCAAGCACAAGCAACGAGGGGGCTGAAAGCACAAGCAACGAGGGGGCAGGGGGGCACAGAGGCACAAAACCGGATCACAAGCAGGGCAGAGAGGCACAAAAACCGGATCACAAGCAAGGCACTGAGGCACGAACAGGAAACAGAGGCACAAGCAGGGCACAGAGGCACGAACAGGGCACAGAGGCACAAAAACCAGATCACATGCAGGGCACAGAGGCACAAAAACCGGAACACAAGCAGGGCACAGAGGCACAAAAAGCAACGAGGGGGCAGGAGAGCAAGCACAAGCAACGAGGGGGCAGCAAGCACACGCAACGAGGGTGCAGGGGGGCACAGAGGCACAAAAACCGGATCACAAGCAGGGCACAGAGGCACAACAAGCAACGAGGGGTTAGGGGCAGGGGAGAAAGCACAAGCAACGAGGGGGGAGGGGAGCAAGCACAGCGAGGGGGGGATGGAAAGCAAGCACAACAAGGGGGCAGACGCACAACAGAGGGTACAGAGGCAATAGGGCGCGGAGGCACAAAAAACAGATCACAAGCAGAGCCCAGAGGCACAAAAACCGGATCACAAGCAGGGCACAGAGGCACAACTAGCAACGAGGGGGCAGGGGCAGGAGAGCAAGCACAAGCAACGAGGGGGCAGGGGGGCACAGAGGCACAAAAACCGGATCACAAGCAGGGCACAAAGGCACAAAAACCGGATCACAAGCAGGGCACAGAGACACAAACAGGAAACAGAGACACAAGCAGGGAACAGAGGCACAAACAGGGCACAGAGGTACAAAAACCGGATCGCAAGCAGAGCACAGAGGCACATAAAAACGGATCACAAGCATGACACAGAGGCACAACAAGCAACGAGGGGGCAGGAGAGCAAGTACAAACAACGAGGGGGCAGCAAGCACAAGCAACGAGGGGGCAGGGGGGCACAGAGGCACAAAAACCGGATCACAAGCAGGGCACAGAGGCACAAAAACCGGATCACAAGCAGGGCACACACAACCTCACACACAGATCCACACGCACCCACACACACAGAGCCACACACACACAGAGCCACACACACAAACAGACAGAGACACACACAGAGCCACACACACAGACAGAGCCACACAGACAGAGCCACACACACACACACAGAGCCACACACAGACAGAGCCACATACACAGACAGAGCCACACACACAGCTCACTGCCCAGTAACGCCCTGGGGAACAGAGGCACGAAAAACCGGATCACAATCAGGGAACAGAGGGACAAGCAGAGAACAGAGGCACAAAAACCAGATCACAAGCAGGGCAGGGAACAGCGGCACAAGCAGGGCACAGAGGCACAAAAACCGGATCACAATCAGGGCACAGAGGCACAAAAATGTGATCGCAAGCAGGGCACAGAGGCACGAACAGGAAACAGAGGCACAAGCAGGGAACAGAGGCACGAACAGGGCACAGAGGCACAAAAACTGGATCACAAGCAGGGTACAGAGGCACAAAAAACGGATCACAAGGAGAGCACAGAGGCGCAAAAAACGGATCACAAGCAGGGCACAGAGGCACAAAAACCGGATCACAAGCAGGGCACAGATGCACAACAAGGAACGAGGGGGCAGGAGAGCAAGCACAAGCAACAAGGGGGCAGCATGCACAAGCAACAAGGGGGCAGGTGGGCACAGAGGCACAAAAACCGGATCACAAGCAGGGCACAGAGACACAAAAAACAGATCACAAGCAGGGCACATAGGAACAACAAGCAACAAGGGGGCAGGGGCAGGAGAGCAACACAAGCAACGAGGGGGCAGAAAGCACAAGCAACGAGGGGGCAGGGGGGCACAGAGGCACAAAAACCGGATCACAAGCAGGGCACAGAGGCACAAAAACCAGAGGGCACTGAGGCACGAACAGGAAACAGAGGCACAAGCAGCGCACAGAGGCACGAACAGGGCACAGAGGCACAAAAACCGGATCACATGCAGGGCACAGTAGCACAAAAATCAACGAGGGGGCAGGGGCAGGAGAGCAAGCACAAGCAACGAGGGGGCAGAAAGCACAAGCAACAAGGGGGCAGGGGGGCACAGAGGCACAAAAACCAGATCACAAGCAGGGCACAAAGGCACAAAAACCGGATCACAAGCAGGGCACAGAGGCACGAACAGGAAACAGAGACACAAGCAGGGAACAGAGGCACAAACTGGGCACATAGGTACAAAAACCGGTTCACATGCAGGGCACAGAGACACAAAATCCCGGATCACAAGCATGGCACAGAGGCCCAACAAGCAACGAGGGGGCAGGAGAGCAAGCACAAGCAACGAGGGGGCAGCAAGCACAAGCAACGATGGTGCAGGGGGGCACAGAGGCACAAAAACCGGATCACAAGCAGGGCACAGAGGCACAAAAACCAGATCACAAGCAGGGCACATCACAAGCAGGGCACAGAGTCACAAAAACCGGATTACAAGCAGGGCACAGAGGCACAACAAGCAACAAGGGGGCAGGGGCAGGAGAGCAAGCACAAGCAATGAGGGGACAGCAGGCACAAGCTACGAGGGGGTAGGGGGGCACAGAGGCACAAAAACCGGATCACAAGCAGGGAACAGAGGCATGAACAGGAAACAGAGGCACCAGCAGGGAACAGGGGCACGAGCAGGGCACAGAGGCAAGCAAAACGGATTACAAGCAGGGCACAGAGGCACAAAAACCGGATCACAAGCAGGGCACAGAGGCACAAAAACCAGATCACAAGTAGGGCACAGAGGCACAACAAGCAACGAGGGGGCAGGGGCAGGAGAGCAAGCACAAGCCACGAGGGGGCAGTAAGCACAAGCAACGAGGGGGCAGCAAGCAACGAGGCGGCAGGGGGGCAGAGAGGCACAAAAACCGGATCGTAAGCAGGGCACAGAGGCACAAAAACCAGATCACAAGCAGGGCATAGAGGCAGGAACAGGAAACAGAGGCACAAGCAGGGAACAGAGGCAGGAACAGGGCACAGAGGCACAAAAACCGGATCACAAGCAGGGCAAAGAGGCACAAAAAACTGGACCACAAGCAGGGCACAGAGGCACAAAAACCGGATCACCAGCAGGGCACCAAGGCACAACAAGCAACGAGGGGGCAGGGGCAGGAGACCAAGCACAAGTAACGAGGGGGCAGGGGAGCAAGCACAGCAAGGGGGGCCGGAGAGCAAGCCCAACGAGGGGGCAGACACATAATAGATGGGACAGAGGCAATAACACGGGCACAATCAGGGAAGAGAAGCAAGAAAACCCAGGTTATACATCTAACCTGGGCTTCTATGGGAATTCACAAGGGCATATTATCAAGCCCCTTATCGCCACTTTAGTGGAAGTTTCCTGCCGATAAAGCGGCGAAAATGTTATCGCCGAGTCTTGATAATATGCCCCCATATTTCTTTATCATGCGGAAGCATTTCACCTTAGCATATTGGATTATATCTCTGTATTGAGAAGTGCTTATTAAAAGTGAAAGTTGTTAAACAGGCCCCAAGAAACATTCTTACACCTCCATGATGACAATGCTATTAGGGAACTAAGCAGCAAGTCAGATGCAATGTATTCCCAGTATGTGACCTAGATTCTTATTCGATGGGGCAACATTAAAGGCTAGTAAATAAAACAGCAGAGGTATTTGTACAATGCACATCTTCACCTAACATATTGGAAGGTGCTCACAATGTCATAATGCACAAAAAGGAGGCTTGGTGAAATAAAAAAATTGCCTAGGATCACATAATGTGGTGAAGCAGGAATTCCAAATTGATGCCAGATTTTCCAGTTTCACACTGCACTTCAGCCTCAAGATGTATATATCCTGACATCGAAGTTTAATACTTGCTCTTTAATTCTGGAAGGCCAAGACGTGAAACACCCTCCCCACACAGCTGTGATAGACCCAGGACCTGCTGACCTTCAGGAAACTCCTCAAGACCTGGCTGTTCAAGCAGTAGCTGCACCCCCACCCCCTTAGCGCCTTGAGACCCTCACGGGTGATTAGCGTGCTCTACAAATATTTGATTGATTGATTGATTGAAGGATGAGATTTGACGTAATTGGCAGGCAATATTCAAATTTTATTTTTGCTAGTTCCACATAGGGCGAGCCTTGCCCAAAGACATACGAGACAGATGGAGACTATGCTACACCTTTTTTCCCAGCACAGCAAGATTTGCCAGGATTAACCTGATACTGAGCTGAGATCAAGATTCAAACCTATTTCCCTATGTTGCACGGTCAGAGGCTGTAGCCACCAGGCCCCATCTCGACCTGTGAATGCTCAGCTTGTTTTGGGCCTGAGGTTCCAAGAGGACCTCGAACTGAGTCAGAGCCAGGCATTTTATTCAAGCCTGGCTCGAACTTTCAGTGGCTCACCCACCTCTAGGCTGACATAAAGGCATGCGGGTGGAAAGTATATTCTAACAGTCTTGTGGTGCATCTTCTCAGATATTGGACACAGCAAACAAGCACAGCAAGGGAGCCATTAGTGCTCCAGGAGGGGTTCTGATGACTTCTTTACCTGATAATATTTACTTGCACTATATCATTAAATCTTTTAGATGTGGAGTTAGAACAGTAACTCTGGGGCTTATTTACAAGAAACTGAGGCATCTCTGCATTAGACCAGCGATGGGTCAGTTTCCTTGCGCCGGCAAGGAAACCCATGCGCCACCATGGATGCATCGTATTTACAATACTGTGCACCATGTCGCAAGGATTGACAGATGCGTCAGGAATCCTGACGCATCTGTTGGTGCAAAAGTCATGCATTGCTGGAGTTGTGACGTAAGCCTGACACAACTCCAGAAATGTCTGGGGGAGGCCTATACCTAATACACTGTGCCACTCCTTATGCCTGCTCCAATCAGGCGTAAGGTTTTGACGCAATGGTGCAGTGGTGTTCTAGAAGTGGCGCAGTGAAATCTTGTAGATTTCACTGCTTCACTTCTACGAGGATTTCTTGCAGGGATACGCCCACCCTGCATACATTATCCCGTATGCAGTTATAATGAGGCACAGAGGTTTACAAGATGCGCACCTGCCTAGATGCGTCGCATTGTAAATAGGCCACAACGAGGCGCATTGTTTACGCCGCCGCTGCGTCACAAAAAGTGATGCAACTGTGGCACATAAGTGTTGCAAGGGGCTTGTAAATCTGCCCCTCTATATTTAGTATACTAACCATAACAATATAGAGGAAATCGATATTATTTAGTTGATATGTGTAGGTTGATATTTCTGCGCTCAATATTTGTTTTTCAATTTTTCCTTATTGATTATCAATAGAACAGTACATCAACTTCACTGGTAGTTCGGCTTTGTGCACAACTTACATACATGGGGTTGCAATAGCTGATACAGGCGGTTACATAATAGTGCAGAACATTGCAATGTACGGTAGCAGACATTTTCTGCGCTCAATATTTTGCCATACAACTGTAAAATGTTGTAAAAAGGGCCATATAGTGCATTTTAGAACATCATTTGTACCCAGATTGAAGTACAATGGTACTCAAAGAATGCAAAGGTCACTTGAAACAACAGAACTTTCAAAAATGGGGGTGACATTAAGGGTACCCATGAACAGCTGTGCTAGGGAAGTGTAACAGAGGTTTGGTGCAAATACCAGTCCTGAATTACACCTGACCTGGAGGCGAAGCTTGGGAGCCACAGTTGATCCAGGTCAAATACATTACTTGCATACCAAGTAATCCTGGACCTCGCCAATAGTGTTTACGTTTCATCTTCTTAAGAAATATTTTAAAAAAGATGGCAAAACTGCAATTTTCAGAACTGTTGCCCAAATAAAATTGGTTTAAATGCCATGGGTTAGCTTTTAAAATGTATACCACATCTTACTTGATGCATATATTCCCCTTGCTACTATTTTCCATCTTGCCCATTAAAACTGAATGGATCATTATCTTGGAAGGGGGGTTGCGAGCTCTCTTCATTGGGTGTTGGAGTGGGCTCAAATAATGATTTCTACATTATAAAGTAGTTCCTAAGAAAAATGGCCTAGGGGTAATCAACAATGTTTAGTAATCTTGCTTTTGGTGCTAGGGTGTTTATTGAACACTTGTCAAAACAGTCACAATTTCTGGCAGGCTCTGCAATCCGTAAATTGAACTTAACAGCATCCAATTAGATTTGGGATATAGTTTGAATCACCACCATTAAGAACAAATACAAAAATAAGAATAATGACTCAACTTTTCATACTAATCACAAGAGGAGGGACTGGGGCTTAACAGTTCCAGCATACGGGCTCCTTGTAGCAGTGGCAGACACAAGAGTAGTCAGTTCCTAGAGGAAGAAGGAGGGGAGGTAAGGGAAGACAGGGTACCAGGTGTCCACAAGGTGATGAGATGGAAGTGGAGTAGCTCCTTTTAGGAGCAAAGGCCCTCACACGCCCCAGGAGGTGTCCTGCTTCATCATCGGGCAGCTTCTCGTTGGGCTGGCGCTGCAATACCCATCGGGCCCTCCCAAGGGGGCTCTTTGTCAGAGGTCTTTTCTTTTTGCAAATGTAAAGTCTAAGAGGTGGTGGGCCATATTTGTAAAGAGTTGAAATGGGAAACATTGATACATTGTAACACACTTGACGGTCTGTTATTAACATTCTCATCACATCAGTTTGTTGTGTTACAGGTTCCTTCGTATTACGATACAGTGATGTCTTATCCTCACTGTTCATTCCCCTTCTTTACTCCAGGTCCCGCCTCAAGCAAGACATTTCTCTTACCCACCTCCCTCTTTCTCTGGATTACCGATGAATCCATTAGACAGGGATGGTACTCCTTAGGACATCTTTTCGACCGTCCCCGACACTTTAGAGTAGATTAGGATTCTTGTTCACCCTGGTCTTGATGAAATGCAGCTCATCTTTTATGAGAATCAAGGCATGAAACATGTCGACCTACTGACCACGTTTCACCCCTCATCTCACACACTGGCACACTGGGCTGCTTCAGGATTAATTTTCTTTGACAGCCATGACTCTCCTTGTCAGCTCTTAACCATAGCATCAGTGTCCAGATAATAAAGGTTCTTCAGACACTCATAGCTATTTTTAGACTCACTTTGACACCCACTCTACTCACTACATACTTACTCCACCACCCCATCGTCTAGGACCTCCTGGCAAACAACATAGAAGACTATCCAGCAAAGTGCCCCAGTGCAAATACACTTGGGGGGTTTCTCAGGGGTGGAAATTGGGGCACAAACAGTGGTCGAAAGTGATTGGGATCGGAGGGGCACTACGTGCCCATACTTTTTTGATTTACGAAGAACCATTGCCCTACTTTTTGCTATGTGACAACCATCCTGGGACAGTTAATTCAGACAGTTTAAATGCTTCAGCTGAAGTGTCATTCAGTGAGTCTCCTGTGCTGTGAAACTGGAGCAGGGCAGACAGCAAAACAAGTCTTCCTGCCAGAGTTCCTGATTGCCTGAAAGAAATGCAAATGTACTGAATGAGTTAATTCTGCAAATTTAAAGGGTAATCTGCAAGTGTAAAGGATGCTTGGGAGATGGTGCTGACTTTAATTGATCGAATCATTCGAAGCTTTGTGATGACAAAGATGTATTCTTTTTGAGTGGTAGAGCAGAGAGTTAATAACTGAGCTGTGAAGTGTGTGCTTTTAATCGTAATAGTACTTATTTAGCGCCTACTATCCCTGAGGAGGTGTTGAAGGGACAGTTAATTAAAAAATTGTGTTTATTACATTTAGTCTGGGTATTACTAACATCAATATTTTGGAAACACAATTTTGTCTTAAACCTTTTCCTGCATTTTGTAGCAGTCTATCTTATACTGTGTGTGACGAAAGTTTAAAATAGTGACTTACTATATACACAGTGCTTTCTGCCACAGGCTGTGACCTTGTAGCACTACAACTACACAAGCCACTATTCTCCATTGCACCAACCAAGATTTCATTCTGCTGCTCTCTCGTTACACACAGACCCATGCAGTGCATTAACTAATAGAGGTTTCATAAAGTGCTATAGTGCATTTCATACTCAGTAACATCTTTCTTTTTTTTATTTATTTTTCATTTCAGCTGTTTGTTATTTTGTATATGTGGCTACCTGCCCGTGAAAAAACAGAGTACAGAATATTTTTTTTTAGTCACACCTCTGACCCAGCCCCCATGCTCACTGACCCCACCCCTATTACAGGCAGTATCACTGTTCCAATACTTTTTTGTTAATGCACTTTAACCACTGGTCTCGAAAACTGGTTTATCTAGTCCATCGGAAGGAATTCTCAACGAGTGTTACTCTATGGTCTATCTGAGTCCCTTGTGGTCTTTCCCAATCACTCCCCTGTTCCCCCAACCCTCACTCCCCGGACGCAACATCTTCAGGCCCACTCAAAGCCTTCCTTGGTGTTTTTGTGTACTCCAGCAGAGTGAACGGCTCTACTGGGCTCAGGGTACACTAAAGTGTAGCCCTGCCCAAAATGTAAGGTGCCCAGTTTACCATTACCAGGTTTTGAAATCCTGCATTGTAGTGCTGGCTGTTTTCATAGTGGGCGGCACAGGTATTTTTCCTGTTCCTGTAGGAGATGGCATACTGACCTTCTTGTGTGTAATTTGCCCTGCCACCCCAATAATGCAGTGCTTCACTTACTGCTGCAAGTAGGTCGTGGTTTTTGTGCCATGGGCAACTGTCTTCCCTCTTTACCTTACCCTCCTTCCTCTCTCTCATTCTCCTCCACCTCACCCTCCCCTCCCCTCTCTCCGCCTCACCTTCAAGTCTCTCTGTCTCACCCTCTCTGTCAGCTTCACCTTCACAGCGGAGGCCATGTAACAACCACTATCCCCACTAAACTCACACCTGTCCCCAGACACTTCAACTAGGCCAAGGCATTGCTGTTACTCACGAACGGAGGCTGATAAGGCGAGGCTGCTGCCCAGGTAAACAACCATCAGGAAAAAGACGAAGATATGTTTTCCTACTTGGGCCTTTGGAGGGCCAAGAAGAGGCTGACATCCCCCTCCTCGACTCTAAACCGACCCTGCTTGTCTCAGTTTATAAGAAGTTGTATTATTTTAGAGCCTGTTGTCTTAGCACTTTAAGTAGAATAGCAGTAAACAAGTTACAAACTGTAAATATGGACCGATTACAGTGTAAACTTTGCAAGGTTTGTACATGTGAGTACGTATATGCCTGGGTAAGAAAAGTGCCCCGTGCTAGAAATATAAACCTCCGCTTTGTGTCAGAAGTTGATTATTTTATCCTTTGTTTTGTACATTCTCAATGTTGTGATTTTTCCAGTGTGGGTTTCACTCTCAGCACCCTACCACCGCACAACTACGTCTACTGCCGACCAGCCCACTGGCCCATCTTCTAAAGGACAAGTACTTCCCCTGTTTTGACATATTTACCGTTCCTCCCTAGAAAAGTCAGGTTATCGCGTCGGCTTCTTTCCTCAAATTCTTTCCCACGAATAGGGGAAAATGAATCAGTTTATGAAACTAAACAAATTTGACGAAGTTGAGATTTATTGCCATTTTCATCTTTGTTAATTTGGCCTGTTTGCGTTGTTGTCGTGGTAACCTGGGCCTTGTTTACTAACTTTGCCATCGCCTAATTTCCGGTACTTCCGCCAGTTCTTAAAAGTTAGTCATACAGGAAAGGCCGAAGCGGGCTGGCGGACTCCAGACCTCGGAGGCCGAGCCTCCAGCCCTCTCGTGCATCTCTGCCCACCCCAAATCCACGTGGGTGTGGGATTGCCTGGCCTGCAGCCTGCTCGTTAAAAAAAGCTCGTTAGTTGTAGAGAAGTGGAAATGTACAACCTCAAGGCAACTGAAAGATATTTGCATTTAAAGGGTAATGGAAAAATGTTACGAAAGAGCGCTTCTTGGTGGTATTGGGAAAGCGGGCTGTCTCTCATCCCTAGGTCTCTTGCGTTGTTGAGGCTTGTGAGGCAGAGGCATCAAGTCTCACGCATCGCGCGTGAATATAAATTAGTGATATTCTGGTGTCACGCTGAGATGTCAGATTCTTGTGCATTGTGACGGAATGGCAGCTTCGAACAGATGTGTCACGGGTCTGTTAAGCGCCCTAGAGCCACGAGAGAGTTTCAGGGTGTGTACTTTTTTGTTGCCTTGGTTTTAACCGTGGGGGCATAACTGGCCGAGCAGTTGGTAGCATGGGAGCCTGAGCCTGCACCAAAGCCGGCCAAGACCATTGGGTGATTCAGAGGCTTCTGGAAATCTGCGAGCTCTGGGTGGAGTTTGGGTGCGTGGGTGGGGAGGGGTGTCTTCCCACAGTGCCTACATGCGCAAGCAGGGCTTAAAATGGGATGGAAAAACTGAAGGGGGGAGGTTCTCTCAAAGTGGTGTGGCCGATCTAATTAAAGGCGTGGCTTAAAAAAATGTAAGTTAAAAATCTGTGCTTACCATAGTGTCCCGCCCGACTTGTATTTTGCTGCCTCACTCAATGCATCCAAGTAAACAATGCAACAAGTAACAACACACCTGCATCATGCCAGGACTATTGGATTTGTCAATTCATGTCAGTTGCATAAGACAAATAAGCAACAACAAGGGCTTTGTTTCATATAATATTGAAAATGCTTCAGTTCTGAAATGATGATACTTTGAAAGTACTATAACTAGTCTCTTTGAAGTTACATCGAAGGCAGTGAAGGGTGACACTGCTACAGAGTTGACATTTTTCTCACTCTGATCGTCAGCGCAAAATTGGTGAGCCCGATAGGGACAGTCTCAGCACCTGCTTTTTAGAACTACCGGTGCTGAGCCCTGACAGGTCCCGGCCCACTTAAAGCCCTGTGGTAAGTACTTCTCAGCTGGTAGCTCAACTGCAGCGCCAATGCCTGCTAGGGCGGCGTGGCTCCCACCGAGGCGGGCCTCAAGGTCGATGCTACCACACCGGGCTGCTGGTAAGAGAGACCCAGCCAGCAGTCGGACTCTGAGTGACATGGAATGTGGACGCAGTCATACAGCTCAACAACAACATACCAGGCAAATGCTGAGCAGCGGGCAGAGCAGTGCGTGCCAGACCACCGCCGGCCAGGCTAGGCTATGGCCCAGTAGTAGGCCTTAGCAGCAACACACCTATCCCATATCCGACCACAAAATGAGGCAAAATCCTACATGAATGCCAGGGGCGGCCTTAGGCATGTGCAAGCTGTGCACCTGCACAGGGCCACCAAACCCCAGGGGCCACCACACCAATATATATCCGTAATATAATAATCCTATGAGGATGGATACATATTTGCCTGGCGGCCCCTGTCAGGGATTTGGCGGCCTACGGCTCTGTTCCACTTCCAAACACACTGACAAATCCCCCCCCCCCCTCTTCACTGGCCTCCGCGCTCCGCCCCGCTCGGACCCCCTCTTCCGGGGCCCCCTACCCACTCTCCCTGCCCAGGGCCACCATGAGCCTAGAGCCACCCCTGTGAATGCGGTTAATGCAGCACACCCTATCTAGCCTGTCCTGAGATAATGACAAACTATACGAGACTCCACCCAGCAGCTGCCTACCCCTGCCTCCTTCCCTACTCGGCTGAGCTGCTTGCTTACTACTGCTATGCTTGCAGCGCAAAATGTCATAAGAGAGAATGTTGCCCTTACCTCCCATGGCTGGGCCTGGCGCAGTGGGTGACTCTGCTTCACGGTGTGGATTATTGCACTTGCTGTAGAGATCTTTGTGCAATCTGCATAGTACGCCTTGTAACACCAGTCACAGATTTTTATTATTCTATGTAAGACAGCTCAGTAGGTCAATGTTTCTGTTGTATAGCTCGTTGCGTCACCCGAAGTTACAATCCTAGTAATAGAGTACCTAATTGAAATGCACAATCTCATCAAAGACCTGAATGTTACCCAGGAGACATTGGTTTAGAACCATCAAGGTTTTTCTTTCATGTATCCGAGATTCCGGTGTCATCAGGTTTAGAGGTGATATGTTGTCACTTCCAGTGATGTCATCAATTAAAAATAAATAAAGTCTGTGTGAGGTTTTACTGAGATCCTGGGTAGGTAGCTTGTACTCTTGTAGTGAGTACAGTCCGTATAATTAATTAGTATCCTGCTTCAAACCAGTAGTAGCCAGAAGATCAATAAAAGATATCATAGACATGCGAAGCAAGCTGAAAAAAGATTATGAAGTGAATTTTTAGAGAGCAAGCAAGCTATAAAAAAAAATTGGAGTAATTATTACTCAATTAATTGGTCATCATTTTAGCATTGGACCAGTGGCCAGCAAATTACATGCTGTTCTCGTACTGGCTTAAAAGACGACTATTTGTTAAGGAAGCAAACAAGATTTAGGTGGAAGTAGTGGTTGGTATTTGGTGAGAATGAGGTAGTTTATGAACTTGCAGTATGTAAAAGGGGTCCACATGTTTTCCGATAGGCCACCTTTGGATTAAACCAAACACAAGGATTCAAGCTAGCTTGGCTGATGAGGGATGAAACCTCGAAACCGGTCCTAGAATGCTTGTTTCCGGTCCAGGGAAGACCTCACTTTCCAGTTCGGGCTGGACTGTTCCCATAAGGAACAGGGTCAAGACTGATTTGCATTTGGCTGGGTCTGAACTGGGATGGCGAAGTGAGCTAAAGAAAGATGGTGGATTAAACCCAGATCTGTGACTAGGGGTGTGTGTCTGAAAAGTTTCAGCACGCCGTCCATCATCTCCATGTGTTTGCTTTGTTTGCCCTAAGTTGGCAAGGTATACCCAGACGTGGGTCCCTTGCTCACTTTACCACTGGATTCAAGCTAGCCTAGCTGATTAGGTGTGAAACCCCGAAACCGGTCAGAGGATGCTTGTGTTTGGTCCAGGTAAGACCTGGCTTGGCAGTTCGGGCTGAACTGTTCCCATAAGGAACAGGGTCAAGACTGATTTGCATATAGCTGGGTCTGAACTGGGCTGGCGAAGTGAGCTAAAGAACGTTGGTGGATTAAACCCAGGTCTGTGACTGGGGTGAGTGTCTGAAAAGTTTCAGCACTCCGTCCATCATCTCCTTGCGTTTATTTGTTTGCCCTAAGTTGGCAGGTTGTTTGCCCTAAGTTGGCAGTGTATGCCCAGACATGGGTTCCTTGCTCACTTTGCCACTGGATTCAAGCTGGTCTGGCTGATGAGGGGTGAAAACCCAAAACAGGTCCTAGGATGCTTCTTTCTGGCCCAGGGAAGGCCTGGCTTGGCAGTTTGGACTGGACTGTTCCCATAAGGAAAAGGGTTAAGACAGATTTGCATATGGCTGGGTCTGAACTGGGGTGGCGAAGTGAGCTTAAGAACGATGGTGGATTAAACCCAGATCTGTGACTAGGGGTAAGTGTCTGAAACAGGGGTGGCTTCTTTGTATGGGCGTGGGGGCTCCCCCCCCCTAGTTGTTGCCTCCATAAATACTTTAACCCTTTCGATGCTGATGACGAGCTCAGCTCGTCATCACCCACGGGTGTCGTGTGCTGATGACGAGCTGAGCTCGTCATGGTGCCACTAAAATGGCATTTTCCAGCACAGGGGGGGAAAATGACCAGCATCCATGTGGTTAAAAAATTTAATAAATGCATCCTACCTGCTGCCCTAAATAGTGATCCTTCAGCTAATCTTTAAGTTTCTGGTTCTCGCTCTTCGCGAGGGTCAGGCAGTCACAGCAGCACTGACAAGCACATGCACTGCGCATGTGCTGTGTCGCAGAATGTTCAGGGCTTACTTGATTTCAGCCCTTGTTTCTGTGGCTTGCTCGAGTGAAGGGCCACTCATCCCTTGCGAAGTGCACCACCCTCGCTGACTGACTTCATTTGGGCGCTCCAAGCTGCAACCTGAGCTTTCCAAAACAGCACTTCAATCAACAAGGGTTTGCCTTTCTCAACTCTTCACAGAGTGGGGGTGGATCAGCCAGCCTTCGCCCACCCCACCATGTGATAGTTGGTAACAGGAAGCCAGGATTGCAGGAAGAAGGGTCACGACCTGTGGGCAACTCGTGGAGCACTTTGGATTGAGAGAGAACGCAATTTGAATAATCTCAGACAAGGAGCCCAGGAGTTTTATTATTCAAGCTCTGCCTGTTCCCTGCGACGCGTTTGTCTCCACTTGCTTGTGCCACTTAAGCACTTTTCAGCGGTCAGTCCTCGAGATCAGATTGGGTCAGTGTGGCCATGTAATCAATTGGTAGCTTGGGGAAGGTGACCTGTTTCTATATTTCTGCTTTGACAGTCATTTGTTTAAATCAGCAGCACAACGTGGATCATAGAATTGCTTCAGTGCGCTGGCATGTTTCATTTTTCAAGTGCACCACGTCAGTCTTGTATGTGCGTGCCTTGAAAAGTTCCTTGCTTTTCAGTAAAGTCAACTTTAAAGCTGTTTCTTCTGCCCAAATCTCACCTGGATTTTGGAAGTGTGTGGATTCCCTGCTGTTCCTTGTGGAAAAACGGACCCTCAGCACCTCTGTGTGGGAAACGGACCCTCAGCGCCTCCCGACCGACACCTCGCCGGACCCGCTTCGCGGGTCCCGCAGCGCGCCATCTGCTGCTGGTGATTGCTGGTCGGTGGAGAAGAGCGCGGGGAGAGGCGAGTTGACCAGCGGGGCTGCGAGCACAGGCAGGGACTCCAGCATCCAGGAGCCCCTGCGCGCCCAAACCTGCAACACCTGGGCTGCTCTCCCCGCTGGCCACGCCCCCCGCCAACTGAGTGAAAAACGGGCTTCACTCTCGCCCCTGTGGGACCCTTGAAAGCTGTTTCTTCTGCCCAAATCTCACCTGGATTTTGGAAGTGCGTGGATTCCCTGCTGTTCCTTGTGGAAAACGGACCCTCAGCACCTCTGTGTGGGAAACGGACCCTCAGCGCCTCCCGACCGACACCTCGCCGGACCCGCTTCGCGGGTCCCGCAGCGCGCCATCTGCTGCTGGTGATTGCTGGTCGGTGGAGAAGAGCGCGGGGAGAGGCGAGTTGACCAGCGGGGCTGCGAGCACAGGCAGGGACTCCAGCATCCAGGAGCCCCTGCGCGCCCAAACCTGCAACACCTGGGCTGCTCTCCCCGCTGGCCACGCCCCCCGCCAACTGAGTGAAAAACGGGCTTCACTCTCGCCCCTGTGGGACCCTTGAAAGCTGTTTCTTCTGCCCAAATCTCACCTGGATTTTGGAAGTGCGTGGATTCCCTGCTGTTCCTTGTGGAAAACGGACCCTCAGCACCTCTGTGTGGGAAACGGACCCTCAGCGCCTCCCGACCGACACCTCACGGACCCGCTTCGCGGGTCCCGCAGCGCGCCATCTGCTGCTGGTGATTGCTGGTCGGTGGAGAAAAGCGCGGGGAGAGGCGAGTTGACCAGCGGGGCTGCGAGCACAGGCAGGGACTCCAGCATCCAGGAGCCCCTGCGCGCCCAAACCTGCAACACCTGGGCTGCTCTCCCCGCTGGCCACGCCCCCCGCCTATCACATCCCAACAGTTGTAGACACAAAAGGAGGGAGTCGCACCCGCTACGCGGGAGCGAGCGGGATGGCGCCGGGAGAAGCCCGGGACAAGGGCGGGACCGTCTGTGGCCGTCCGGGGCCGGAGGAGGCCGGGCTGGGCCACATCCCTTGGTTTCGTGAAGCGGACGTCAAGCCACCAGGACAATGGCTTCAGGTACTCGATCCTGTAAGACAAAGAAATCTGCTGGAGACGTTGTGCTAGGTACTATGGACCAGTTCATTACCCGTGCAGTTTCCATAGTTGAGAAGGAGATAATCTTGGCAGAGCGAAGGTTATCACGGGATTCTTTGAGTATGTCTAACAAGCGCTCCTCTCTGGGCGCCATTGCCCTAGCTGATAGCCCTGGTCAAATTCCCCCAACTCCTCTGTTGATAATTGAGTCGCCTACTATTGACGAGAGAGTGAGTCGCATTAGGGCTAGCTTAGAAAGGGTAACCACCACAGCACCAAGTATTGTGCTTGACCCAACACACTCCTCTTTTTCTCTTCCTAGTATCTCATCACCTGGAGGCCAGATCCCAGATTATAATTCCGAAATACTTGATGCCTCGAGTCCCCCTGTGCTTGTTAGTGAAGCTGTGAATTCCCCACTCACTGCAGGCCATTCCAACATTAACACTCCTAGAGTAGCAGCCCCACAAACTGCACTTGTAGGGAAGCCAGCCCTAGGCATAATCTCCCAAAAAAAGAGAAAGCGCCCCGCTAGTCCCCGCAGGGGTGGCTCTCTAAAACCCCACAGCAAAGTTAGTAGGAACGTCATATCAAAAGGGGGCATTACCCCGAACCAGGTTCCTCACTTAAAACCCCAAACACCTCATACCGGAGATTCCGCCTTTGAGGGCAATCCTGGTCAAATGGCTCCTATAGATGCTAGCATTTTCCCTCAAGTCGAGAGCATTATTAAGTCTGTGGTGATGCCTCTTGTAGACAAGCTTGATGGCCTCACACGCAAACTAGCCTCACTTGAGCAGACAATGCTGGACAACTTTTATGCAGTGAAATCGTTAGTCAAATTTCACGCTAAATCCTATGCTGAAGAAAACAGTGGCCTAAGGAGTGGTGCTGTTCCATTAGTTCTCCCTATTTCTACAGCCCTCCCTGAGCCCTTATCTTCTCAAAAAAAGCCCGCCGTGGTTAAGGCTCCTCAATCCCAACAAACCAAAACTGGTACCATTCCCCCTCCATCTACTTCTACTCCTGAGTCTAGTGTGGTCTGTTCATTGAACAAACCCAGTACCCAGGCACCCAAGGTACTTAAGGTTAAATTTGCTGCCAATCCAAAGCCTATTGTCCCTAACACCAAGGTAACCGGAGATACAGTGACCGGAAGTAAGGGTGTCACAACCCCATCTCCTCCCACTCCTGTTACACAAGCTGTGCCCAAATCTCCAGTAATAACCACAGTAAAATCCCCGGCCAAGGACAGGGTAAAACGGCGTACGCCAAATGCTAGCCTTCCCCCTGGCTGCAAGCCTTATGTGGTTATTCTAACAGGGGTACCCGAGCTTGAAGAGGGTTCTTGTGAGTCCTACTCTGAACTCAAACACAAGACGCTCTCCTGGCTAAAAGCTAATAGACCCCTCCCAGGGCACATTGACGGTAGAATAGCCCTCGTCCAACGCGTGGGTTGGATTGGTAATAGACGCAAGGCTATTACCGGGGACTGTGTGCTGATCAATTTCAATGACCCTAGAGCAGCCGGCATGATTTGTAGCCACCAGTCGCATCATAATTTCTGCGACATACAAACTAGGGACTTGGGGTATTTTTATCATCCGCCCCCATTAATGGGGCTTAATAAAACTTCCCAAGATGGGGGTAGAGGCGTATGGTTCCCCCATTATCCAACTTTGGATCCTAGAGCAAGGGTATGGACTCCTACCCAACCACCCAACCCACAGGGTTGGGGCTGGTGACTTAAAAACTCAGTGGCAAATAATGTCTCCGCCCCGAGGGTTAACACAACTTGTACAGTAGGGGAGGTACCCTTGACCAATATTGTCGTGCACCAGCCCCCGCCTTCCCCAATTTTACCCACTCTTTCAGGCGAGGGGCCAGAAAATATTGAATTAGTGGACGGACCTCAAACACGGGGCCCACAGGGTGGGAACAGCGGCTGTAATGAGCCTCAGCACCATGCACATTTGAAAATCATTAGTTGGAATGTGGCAGGCTTAAGTAGCAAGCAAGATGTTCCAGACTGGGTGGCGCTCGTCGAACCTCACTCAGTTTGTGCATTCCAAGAGACGTGGTGCGTAGAACCAAGGCACCGAGTAGGTTATGCCACTTTCTTTGTCCCGGCAGAAATCCCAGCTTCGGGAAGAGGTCGCCCATATGGAGGTCTCTTGGTTTGGGTAAACATCACGTTGGGATGGAGGGTACACCACCACCCCCAAAAATCTCCAGATCTGATGCATCTTACTGTAACTTGTAACAGGAGTGCAAAAAAACTGGAGATTATTAACATCTATACACGAGGGACCTCCGGGAGAGCTTTGTCACCAACGCTCTTGGACCTGGAGGCAGCCCTGGGTGAGTGTAGTAATGATTCCTTAATTTTGGTTATGGGGGACTTCAATTGCACATTCGAGCCCTTGTTGCCCGATGAATCCCTGGATTTATATGAAGAAGATTCTAGGAGAGGTGTCCCGTCACTCGATCTTCCTATCATAAATAGTTGGACCCCCAGAATCATTCAGTTAAATTCCCTCACACTAGAGCACGGCTTACGGGCAGCCAATGGGAGGACTCCATCAGATTTAGTGGGGGCTCACACATACAACAGGATCGGCCACTCTTCCCGGATTGATTACATTCTTTTAAACTTTTCTTTGTGGGTACATATGAAGGATATGATGGTCCTACCCTCTTTGGATAGTGACCATAATGCACTTTCTTTGACCCTATCAATCTGGTGGAAAGAGAATATCACAGGAAGCGGAAATCATGACGCACTAGCGACAGGGCAACTGGGAGGGGTGGTTCCATCAAACTGCCTAAGACGTCTGAAATGGGACAAAGTGGCAATAGATGAGGAGAAAATGGCATGCATTAGAGCTGTTACCTCTACAGCCTGTGCCATTTTAAAAAGTCAGCCTATTTGCCCAAATCAGATCACAGCATTGTTCTGCGAGGTTTCATTGTCAATTGGGGACCTTTTCAAGGCCAAAGCAAAAAAGGGAAACCCAAATCGTGATAATCGGCAGGGTAAGCCAGGATGGTACTCAAAGGAGTGTCGTGCCATGAAGAGAGCTCTGATATTGGCAGTGAAAAGCGGAGATGCCGCCCTAATAGCCACCAAACGGAAGGGTTATAAAATGGAGCTCAAAACAGCAAAGAGAGACTGGGAAGACAAGTTTTGGCAGGATCTCCGAACTGCCAGCGTGGGAAAAAACGCAAAAGGTTTTTGGGACTTAGTACACAAGAAAAACAGACCCCTCGACACAGTCATCACGTGTAACATAACCGAGGATCAATGGTTTACACATTTCTCGAAATTGTACACGGCAACTGATGTAGAAGTATTGGATTTCGCTCTACCGCAGTCCTCTGGAGTGGGGGAAAGTCCCGATGAAAGCCTGTTTACCAAGAAAGAAGCGGAAGGCGCAATAAAATCCCTCGTCCCGCGCAAGGCGGCTGGCCCCGATGGTCTTCCGGGTGACCTGCTCCGAGCTGACCTAGAGGATTGGAGTACGCTGATATCATCCGTTTTGAATGCAGCTTTGGCGGGTGCACCTCTGCCTGCCTCCTGGATGGCCGCTGAAGTGGTCCCCCTGCACAAAAAAGGTTCAAGAGAAGATCCAGGGAATTACAGGCCAATTAGTCTGATTGACTGCTCACAGAAAGTTGCAGGCAAGGTTCTCCTAACTAGAATACAGCAATGGGCAGATGAGAACAGGATCCTCTCGGATCTCCAGGCAGGGTTCCGAGCTGGAACCGGAACAATTGAGCAATCATTAAGGCTCCTCATGATTTATTGGAAGGTCGTCACGATTGGGAAGGGCACATTATATCTTGCTTTCATCGACCTCCGGACGGCCTTCGATTTGGTCCCAAGAAATAACTTATGGAAGGTCCTTAGTGATCTTGGTCTGCCACCTTACCTGCTCCATTTGGTCATGAAATTTCATGAAAACAACTATGCCCAAATCCGCTGGGGTCCCAATGGCCAAAAGACACGAAGAATAGATGTGAACAGAGGAGTGCGGCAAGGGTGTGTCCTAGCCCCAACACTCTTTTCGCTCTACGTTAATGGGGTGGTGGACCACTTGTCGAGGATTCCAGCGGATGCCCCTCGTCTGGCAGGTCGTTCTATCCCCACCCTGCTTTTTGCGGACGATACTTTGCTCTTATCAAAATCGCCAATGGGCCTACAACAGCTTCTTCTAGGCTTTGACGATTTTTGTAAACAAAGAGGACTCAGTATAAATACAGATAAGACAAAGTACCTCATTTTGAACCCTCCGCAAAAACTTGGTCCTCCGCCAACACTGGGCTCCGTGGCATTGGACAGGACTAAAACCTTTGATTATCTGGGCATCAGGTTGGTGGATTCCATGAAATGGGACCAACATTTGCTCAAAATGCTGTTAAACTTAAAAAGAGTAACCGGGATCCTGCTAAAAGAGCAGAGAGCAGCCTCAACTAAACCCATAGCTGCAGTTTTGGACATCTACACGGCTAGAGGAGTAAGCGCCGCTTTGTACGGGGCGGAACTATGGGGAATGACGAACTTGAAAGACCTTACTCGAGCTGAGAACATCTTCTTGAGAAGCCTGATGTCCCTTGGCCCTTCTGTTCCCATCCTGCCTCTGCAATTGGATATGGGCTGTCGGGCTATTGAAGATATAGCGAAGTTACGCCCTTTGCTCCTGTGGGCCCGCATCTGGAGAGTCCCTGAACTCTCAAGTTATGCGGATGGTCTACGTGAGATATTAAGATCAACAGGGTGGGCGAAAATAAAGTGGCTAACGGATGTCAAAGCTTTACTCAGCAATTTGGGGTTGGAAGAAGCATGGCACCAACAGTCAGCTCCGCCCAAATCAACAATAAAACAGCTCTATTGGAACTGGGTGTCAAATAGAAGGAATTCTTCCACCTCGATTTGTAAGTCGACAAAAAACTTTATGGAGTCCAAAGATACTCCTTTTAGAGAACTGTATTTGGACATAATCTCAGCCCCTTGGGAAAGGTCCTTGTATTTTAAATTTAGAATTGGCCTCCTCCCCGTAATGGAATTTACTAGTCATTGGAAAATTCCATACCAGACTGCCCCGTGGTGTCCTTTCTGCCCACAGCGTCAAGAATCCGTCCCCCACCTTTTATTTGAGTGTCCTGCATATAGAGTCCCACGGTCAAAATGGCTAAAACCCATGTGTCGTACCCTGGGTACTAGGCATTGTAACGTGGCCCTAAGGATCCTACTCTCAGACACTCGCACTTTTTACGCTTGTGCCACCTCGAAGTACCTTGGGTGGGCATGGCGAATTCGGTCAAAAAGACTTAGGCAAATTGTTTAATCGCTTTTTTAATCAGGGTATATTTAATTCTGTGGTTTTTACCTTTAAATGTATTGAAATGAATTTTATTGTATGTATGCTTTTTAAGATATTTTTATATGTCGAAATAAAGCCTTTTTGACTTGACTTGACTTGAGTAAAGTCAACTTTGCTACTCTCGGGAATAGTGAGCTGAGCAGAGTTTTCATAAAAAAGAAAAAATTAAAGGAATACCTGAGGGACCTTTATTTTTTCGAATATGCTGTAGCTGTTGCCTAGAAAACACCTTTAGTACTGGGGTTGTAATGGAATATGCATTTAAATGTTGAACGTTTTCCAGTCCCCACAAAAGTTTATTTCAAATAATTGCAGTTTAGCCACGTAAGTATTTCATTTCAGAAACCTTGCTCTTCACATTTTTATGTTTTAATGTAAAGATAGTGTCTGCTTTGATGATTGGAAACATTATACAAATTGTGTAAAGTGTGCAGTATCCAGCACGACATGAAAACACGTCCCATATAGGAACAAAACAAAAGAAACCCACTTCAACCACACACCTTACAAGATGCAGTGTGCTACCCATGTAGGCAAGTGCTTCAAAGCCCCACATAGGTAGTAAGCGCTACACAAATATTGCAATCCAATCCAATCAGTGTGAGGAGGAAATTGAAGTAATATGTAGCAACAGAAGAGGAGAGTAATGGAGATAAAGCAGGACTAGGAGAATAAAGGCGGAACCGAGTGATATTTATAAATGGGAACAGGAAGAGGAAATCTTCTTAAGAATACAAACGTTACAGAAATGAACAAACTAGCTTGGTGTGGGGGAGCATAGAGAAAGGAACAAAGTCATGGATGGATAGAAGGGCACAGAAGGGCATCAAGGGTATAAAAGAGGAGTATTTTATTTCTGAATGCCATCCACAAAATGATTGTGCTACAGGAGTAATCTAGGTAGACTATCGACTGCCAAAATATACCTCAGTTTAGTATGAATAGCTGCATATAGATTTAATATCCTTAATTCAAAATCTATACACTTTGAGACATTCACCAATGAAGTCCCATAGTTATGGTTGCTCTCGCTCACTACACTTGCTTGTACACACTAATTCAGGATTAAGCCTTATGCCCCAAAAATTCAGGATGAAGCCTTACTCTTCACCACTTTCAAAATCCACCAGCCACCACTGGTTTAAAAAGTGTTAACACTCCATCCATCATCTCCTTGTGTTCACCTTTGGTTTAAACACCAGGTTGTAGGCAGAGCATTTTAAACGCAGCTCCTTGTCACCCCGAACATCCTGCAGCTCCTTATCACCCCCAACATCCTTCCTCTGCTCTGCGTGTTCTGCTGTTTACATTTGCAAAACACTACCGACCAATTCCTTGGCACCCTAGCATATTCTTGAAATGGGTGCCCTTTCAAGCAAAAACTGAGCCGTACTGGGAACCTCTAGCAGCCCTGGCAAAGTTTTGTCAGACCAGCCCCCGTGTGGTGCATAGCGAGTGCAGCAAGCCAGCCTGACTACTGCAAAGGTGGAATGGGAGGGTTCTCCCCCAAAGAAAATGTGAAGAAAAATGGTGCATTCTACAATATATATCTATATATATATATCTATATATATATATATATATATATATATATATATATATATATATATATATATATATATTCAATTGTATTAGCTTTTGAAGCATAGTAAATGATGACCATACTGTGCCCCAGAATCCGACAATCTTTGTTGGGGCCCTTCAATGATTCTCTCAATATCACCCTCCGACAGTGCTCTTCATCTCTTCATAGCCCCTCGCTCACATGTATTGTGTTTTATACCACCTCTCATACTTGTGTAGGGTGTCGGAGCACTTTACATCACGCACACACATACAAAGACAATGAATCATACATGTGTAAATCCGTGTATAGAAAATGTTACATAAGGCAAAGTGGACTACAAGATGCAGGATTCGAATCACTGACAGAATATCGACCTACAAAATATCGACCTACAGAAATATCGACGCAGGAATATCGAAGGCAAGAATATCGACATCCTATCTACAACATGGTAAGTACATAAAATATCGAACCAAAATATTGATGTTAAAAATATCGTAATTAAAAATATCGTTTTTTTCTGTAAATTGTTTTTGTAAAATAAAGTAAATAATACTTATAAATAAAATAAACATACTTACAAATATTTAATAATGTATTACATAGCTAAATAAATAAAACTACTATTCAAAGTCCAAAAAAGACTACAGTAATGAAAACAGTAGATAGTGTAGGACATAAAATTACTATTCCCACTCCAGAAAATGCAACAGTAGGGAAAGCGTTGGCTACCGTAGGGGTAAAAATGACTATTCCCACTCCAGAGAGTGCAACAGTAGGAAAAGCGATGGATAGCGTAGGGGTAAAAATAACTATTCCCACTCCAGAGAGTGCAACAGTAGGAAAAGCGTTGGAGAGTGTAGGGGTACTTAATTGCAATTAAATTACTTTCCACCCAATTCCCCTATAAACCCATAACCCGCTACAGAACTTAAACACAAAAATTAATTAAAATTAATTTATAATTCCTAAAAATGAATAATTAATTTAGTATAATTAAATTACTTCCCACCCTATTCCCCTATAAATCCACAACCCGCTCGGGTACTAAAACATAAAATTGACTTAAAAATAACATTATTAATATATAAAAATAGTACACATATAAATTAAAGCAAGTAAAATACTTAACAAAAAACAACACATACATATTAAATTCATATTAAAATACATAACAATAATATAAATATTGATATTAGTAACATCGAGATTAGTAACATCAATATATTTGATATCGATATTACTAACTTCGATATTACTTACATCGATATAAAAAAAATCGATATTACTTACCTTAGGGTCGATATTCTGTCCAACGATATTCTTGACCTCGATATTCTGTACTTTCAATATTTCCAACTCAAAATTTCTGTAGGTCGATATTTAGACTGTGCACCGCAGGATTCACATGCCATCCATACTGGTTGGCTCTTTTTAAGAGTTCTTGGTCTGGAGAAGAACAAACTCACGATTCAGAACATTAAACAATGGTTAGAGATAGATTTAATTATAAGAATGTATTTCTACCCAAACAAACCATTTTTAGCAACATGAGGATAATGAAAGACTGGAAAAAAACATATCTTTCTAATCGGTATCATGCCGCTTGTATGCAGCCCTTTGACAGCAGTTCATAGCTAACTGTGCTAGATTATGAATGTAACTTGTGAACTGCAAAGTAACAAAAGAATCTCTGTGACAAAAGCAGTAACCGACTGAGTTATGCACAAAAAATATTATTCTTTGATATGCATGGTACACATTCTTTGCAGCAGGCATATTAACCCTCTACACTACCTTAGATGAGTCAAAAATGCCAGTAGACAAAACGCCCATCTCTCTCCAGCAGGTACATTATTCTCCAGACAGAGTTAACTGAACACTTATTTTTGCCCAAAAACAGCTGAATATACAAGAACTTTGCAGTGCTTTTAAAACTGCGTCCGATGCCCGATACAGCCAGTCCAGCCTTGATGAAAAGCCCCACAAACAATTTTGTCTGATGTTTGTTGAACTTCTGGATTATATTTGTGTAAGTGAACCTCAGTATTATATCTCTTACTCTAACCCAAAATCAAAGTACTACCCATGCACCCCAAGTCTTATACCCCTCATTGTGTTTCATTTTGACCTTTCTTAAACCAGGTATTCGTTGATATTCTTGTGGGTTCCACGTTTGTTTTTAATTATGGCATGAGTTCTCGGCATGGATAAAGAATTTCTTTTTGATAACTTGTAGCCAATTTTTATTTCACCTACCTCTCTATTTTCTCATATCTCTCCCAAACCAGGTGCAGGGCATAGCTCAATTGCTTTTCCAAGGCAGTTTTGGGTACGGAAAAAGATCTCTGGCAAAGAGCCCACTTGTTGGAGCCTGCTGGGCATTGCAGCGCCTGCCCAGCGAGGAGCGCAGTCCGATGCAGAAGCGTGCCACTTCCGTGGGTGAGATCTCGTCTATTCAATAAGGGATGCTTCTTCTGGCTGACCTATCATTACATTTTGAAATACCAATAAAGTATTAGACCTCTAACAGAACAACACAGTACTTTGTTGATTGATTATTCCAAAAAGTGGGTGTCACGTCGTCTCGCCTGACCCTGCTTCAGGACAGGGCAGGCGAACAGGAAACGGGAACAGGAAGCGGACAACCGGAAAGAAACTAGTCTGTAAGCCAGTGCGAGGCTGGCAGGGAATAAAGCAACACGTAACTGCATTGCCTCTGACTCGGTGTATTTATTTCATTGAGCGACGCGACAATGGCGACGATGGTGGGATATTCATGAAACCCACAAACAACGCTATCGCTCAGCCAGCTAGAGTGGCCGATCACCGAGTCCTGCAGCCCAAACATCGACAGCACGGAAAGAGCGCGAAAGCCAAGACCGGCTTCGGAGCTGCCGTCCCACGAATTTGCCAGAGGCTTACCGAGTCACGGAGCACCAAGCCATCTGCCGGGAGTAGGAGCACATATGCCAGAGCGCCATCCCCACGTGTCTCCAGACGCGAGCAGCCGGCTCCGTGTGGCGCGAAGGAGAGAACCGCCCGCCTCCAGAGACGGAGAAGCAGCGAGGAGCGAGGGTGAGTCAGACCCTGGCAGCCTCCCCCACGAGACCTAAACAAAGGTCTGAACATAACCGGCAGCAAGGCGCCAACCACAGTAGGGAAAAGGAGACACGACGTCCCGCGCGGCGGCCATCTTGGGGTCAGGCGCCAGCGCTTAATTAACCCACGAATCCTCGATGGCGGCCATTTTAAGGTCAGGCGCCATTCACCACGAAGGAGTTCACTAACAAAGAAAGGGCGGGAAACACATAAAAGACAAAGAAAAGTGTCCCAGAAGCCAGAAACAATACAAAACCAAGACAATTTCTCAGAAAAACAATCAGCCATCTAGAGTCAGTCGCAGATGTCCAACACAACTCCTGACAGCTCATCTGGAGGGAACGGCGTAACAGGCCCAGCCTCACAAGCAAGTACAGGAGGGCCGGTCCCTCCGGTCAACACACCCATAATGGCCAACGCTCCCATTGGAGCCTCGTTCATGCGACAACCACAGCCACTGCCACTGACGCCAGGCAATAGTATGGGCTCAACATGGAAGAGTTGGAGCGAAGACTTCGAGGACTACATGGTAGGATCCTTGGTGCAGGATCCCAAGCAAAAACTAGTGGCACTAAGAAATTTGATAGGCCCGGACATTGCGCAAATCATCAAAAAACTACCTAATGCAGCAACCGTCACCTACGAAGAGGTAAAAGGTGCCCTTGATAGACGATTCCTTCACAAACGCAACGTAGACTACGAACGACACACGTTCAACCTAGCCACGCAAGAAAAAGACGAGTGCATGAGCGACTTCATCATGCGCATCAAAAGATTAGCGCGATACTGTGACTTCGACAACTTCAAAACAGAAGACGCTTTGAGACTCCGCATCATTGACGGATACCAATCCGAAACCCTCCGCCAGAGACTCCTAAAGAAACCTTATACCCTAGAGGAAATTGAAGAACTAACGAGAATCAATGATCAAGCGGAAGACTATGCCAAACGGATGGGAACGCACAAATCAGACCGGAAGGACCATGCTCTGCGAGTACAGGCGCACAGATCTTCCAAGACTGCCAAGCCCACGTCAAAGCCTCACAAGTCCCACAACACCCGAAAGACATCCTCCAAAAGGAGCTCGCGGCACACCAAGTCCGCAAAGTCAGCGCCCACCTGCTACAGATGTGGACAAGATTACCCACACTCAGGACAATGTCCGGCAATTGGCCAGCGGTGTCATCGCTGTGGGAGAGACAATCACTTTAAGATAGCATGTCAAGCCAAGCAGTCAACTCACAGATCGTCGACCAAGGGTTACGACACGCGCCATCACGCACGAGCCATAAAAGGGAGAGAAGGACGCTCATCCAGCTCATCAAACTCCAGCGTCCAGTCATCATACTCCTATCGATCAAGGGGTCGCTCCGGAAGTAGTCACCGAACCAGGTGTCAAACAACAGAATCCTACCGGTCACGCAGAGATACGTCCAGCGAATCATCATCACACACTCCAGCATCACAAGACAGCGATGAATACATCTGCATGGTATCAGACCCGGACCGCCTGAAACGATATCCGAAACTTGACATCCTGATAGGAGACCATCCAGCGAAATTTGTTCTGGACTCAGGAGCCTCATTAAACTATATCTGCGCCCTGGAATACTACAACATGAAGCAAAGACCCAAATTGGAACCCGCAGCTGTCCGCATATTCACGTGGATGTCACGCAAACCCCTACCTTGCCTGGGCTACTTTCACACCACTCTCACGTTCAAGGATCGGAAAGTTGATGCCTACATCCATGTGGTAGAGGAACTAGATGTGGCAGACTGTCTGCTCAGTCTACCCACAGCAGAAAGACTCAAACTTGTCGAACTCCTCTACATGACTGAAGATGCCCCCGACATCGTGGCGAAGTTCCCAAATCTGTTCAAAGGCCTCGGGAAGTTAAACCATTTCAAGGTAAAGCTCCACATCAATGAAAACGTGACACCTATCGCTCAACACCACAGAAAGGTGCTGTTCCACTTACAACAAGCCGTCGATGACGAGCTCCAAGACCTCCTTCAAACAGACATCATTGAACGCACGTCAGGACCCACTCCATGGGTGTCACCAGTCGTGGTAGTCCCCAAAAAGGGACAGGATAACAAGGTCAGATTGTGTGTCGACATGCGTGCGCCCAACACCGCCATTGAGCGGGAACGCCACCCCGGACCACACATCAGTGACATGATCACGAAACTCAACGGCGCCACCGTTTTCTCCAAACTCGACCTCAACAAAGGTTACCACCAGTTGGAGCTTCATGACAAATCGAGATACATCACGACTTTTACCACACATCAAGGCCTATTCCGTTATAAACGCCTGAACTTTGGCATTTCCTCGGCCGCCGAGATCTTCCAGGAAGCTATCAGACTGGTCATACAAGGCATTCCTAATGCTTTCAACTATAGTGATGATCTGCTAGTATTTGGAAAAGACCAAACAGAACATGACACCGCCTTGGACAGGGTCTGCCACGCATTGTTGACCGCAAACCTAACACTCAACGCCAGCAAAAGCGAGTTCCACAAGGACACTCTGAAGTTTTATGGACACATCTTTTCCAAAGAAGGAATGAGACCAGACCCTGAAAGGTAGCTGCACTCGCTGACACCCCAAAACCCCGAGATGTGAGCGACCTTCATTCTTTCCTCGGAATGGCAAGCTACTGCGCAGGCTACATTCGCGACTACGCCACGATCAGCTATCCCCTACGAGAGCTCACTCGTCAGGGTCAGCCATTTGAATGGACTGAGGCGTGCCAACAAGCATTCTCTGTGATCAAACAAGCTGTTGGGTCCGCCATAAATCTGGCATATTTCGACACAAAGAAGAAAACGGAAATCACAGTCGACGCCAGCCCGGTGGGCCTGGGTGCCATCTTGGCCCAATATCGTGAAAACTCTGATCAGCGCCACATCATCGCATATGCAAGCCGTAGCCTCACGGACACTGAAAAATCGTACTCCCAACCAGAGAAAGAAAGCCTGGCTGTGGTGTGGGCGTGCGAACACTTCCACCTTTTTGTCTATGGCAAACATTTCACGATCATCACGGATCATCAGGCACTCATCACAATCTTCGGGAACCCCAATGCAAAAATGCCGCCACGCATTGAACGGTGGGGCCTGCGCCTGCAAGACTACATCTTCACCATCGTCCACAAACCAGGGAAGGCGAGAATCCAGCTGACTTCATGTCGCGCCACCCACTAGCCGGTGCTCGAGCTGCACTTTCCGTGGCTGATGAATATCTTCATTTCGTTGTTGACACAGCATGTCCACCCACGGTTCCAGTTGAAGCCATTCAAGAGGCGTCCGCGCTCGACCCCCTTGTGCAGGCCGTAATGACTCGCATCCGCACAAACTCCTGGAGGGACGTGAAGCATTCACCCCAAGACTCTGATCAACTTCGTCAAGATCTCGCCGCTTTCCAACGCGTGCGTGACGAACTTTCCATTAGTGACAATGGCCTCCTCTTAAGAGGGGGGAGGATCGTGATTCCACACAAACTACGTCAAGGAGTCATCAACTTGGCACACGAAGGCCACAGAGGCATCAACGCAACCAAGAAACCCCCGAGAGAACGTGTTTGGTTCCCCACACTTGACCACATGGTGGAAACAACTCTGAAAGACTGCATGACATGCCAAGTAGTCAGTCGGGAAGAACCCCCGGCACCACTACAAATGTCAGAGTTACCGGAAGGAGTATGGCAACAAGTTGCAGTTGACTTCTTCGGACCGCTGCAATCAGGACAATACATCATCGTTGCCATGGACGAGTACTCCCGGTTCCCATTTGCACACCTAATACCATCTACCCGAGCAACAACAGTAATTCCAGTGCTCGATGAAATCTTTGCAGCCTGGGGCATTCCCCTGCGAGTAAAAACAGACAATGGGCCTCCATTCAATGGCCATGAATTCACAAACTTCGCGACCCATCTTAATTTCAAACATCAAAAAATCACTCCGCTATGGCCGCAGGCGAATGGCATGGTGGAGCGGTTCATGGGAACACTCAAAAAGGCAATTCAGCAGGCCGAGTTAACTCACCGGGATGTTCAACAGACACTAAACGAAGTGTTAAGAGCATATCGAAACACGCCGCACAGCACCACCAACCAGTGCCCAGCCACTGTGATGCTAGGAAGGACACCTTGTGTTCTATTCTACCGCATTTGCCTTCATAAATTTTCCATCGACCGAACATATCGTACAGCACTTGTTTATATTTAGATGTATATTGTCTTGTTTTTTTGTCCACATTGAGCACTGTATGTTATTTATTACTATTGTTATGAATTACTAGTGTTTTTCTATGAATCAAATCAATATAGGTGTATATATATAAGAAATATAGAATCGTTTTGTCCAAAATGGAAAAAAGATATAAAAAGTAAATAAATAACAAGAAAAATAAAATAATCATATATTTTTCATATATTGCTGTCTAAGTGAATTATTATTGCCTATGTAAACAATATATATAATGAGGGTGCAAGAAGGGCATTAATATTATCAATGGTTTGCTATTTTTCTTCTCAACCCATGAGGAAGGACACCTTGAACCAGACTACCCATGGTAAACACGGCTCCTCAACAACGAAACATCACCGTTGACCACAATACCCTAGTTGAGATAGATCATGAAAACAAACGCAAGATGAAGACGTACGCTGATCAGCGTAGACATGCCAAAGACTCTAATATTCAAGAAGGAGATTGGGTGATAGTTCGAGGCGATCGGCGAGCTAAGGCAGACAGTCGGTACCTCGACATTCCCCTACAAGTCATCAAGAGGAAAGGAACCATGATCACGGCCAAGGCTGACCACAAGCAGATAACGAGAAACATATCACACTTCAAAAGATGTAATCGGCGCCGCCGGCATGAGACCTCGCCAAGCCAACTCTCAAGTGACTCCTCCAACCAAAGTGACAGCAGTGACCAGAACCACCACAGTCCCACACGAATGGTGGACACCACAAATCACCACAGTCAAGCATCAGGGCGAGAGAAACGTCCACAACGTCTAATAAGGAAACCTCAACGTCTTGTCGAAGAAATGTAGAGGAAATGAGACTTTGTAAAACAGGGGAGATGTCACGTCGTCTCGCCTGACCCTGCTTCAGGACAGGGCAGAGGAACAGGAAACGGGAACAGGAAGCGGACAACCGGAAAGAAAGTAGTCTGTAAACCAGTGCGAGGCTGGCAGGGAATAAAGCAACACGTAACTGCATTGCCTCTGACTCGGTGTATTTATTTCATTGAGCGACGGGACATGTGCTGGACTGTAAATCCCCGACAGCTTCTTCCCTGTTGTTTTTTGTGGACAATTCAGTATTCACATCTCTCTGCATGACTGTGCACAGCCAAATTACATCTCACCATGGGGGATATTATCAACAAAACGTGATACATATCTCTAAGCGCGTGTAGCGCATTTTTTATTATCGCCCTCTGTCGCTGGTTCACATCGCATCATTAGCGGCCTATTATCAAGGCGCCGCTAAGATGCGATGTGAAAGCCAGCGATAGCGGGTTTTAGCGGGAGAAATCCTGCGATAAACCCAGTGAGATAAAAAAAAACTTGCTAATAGGCAAGCGTGGTCGTAACCTGACTACCCACCTCCCATGTACTGTATGGCTAAGTCATGTTTTATTTAGGCGTTAGGGAAATGCGATAAACGTGCTTAGCGCATGTTTTTTTATTGCGACGCTGGATTCGGGCCGCATTGGTAATAGGGTGATGGTGTGTCAGCGACAGTTTTCATGGACTTTAAGTCAGGAACGCCTACCTTGCATGTCATTAGCGATGACATGCAAGGCGTAATTGAAAACGGTTGCTAACATTATCAAGCAAGCGCTAAAGCAGTTTAGCGCTTGCTTGATAATAGTGCAATAGAATTATCACCACTTTTCGCCCGAAAACGGATGCTAAAAGCGGCGCTAAGTCTATCGCAAGCCCTTGATGATATGCCCCCATGTACCCAACATTCCACCTGTGTGCTCCACATTCTACTACTCATTGTGCACCAACCACGGCCTGTGCAGGTAAGAGCGGTGGGGCGGGGTGGGAGGGCGAGTTGCGGATTTGACAGACGACGACGAGGGAAAATGAATTATTTATTTAATTATTTAACTTTCCTTTGTGGTAGTCTGTCGAATACCCCTCAACCCGGCCCCACCACCCCACCGCTCTTACCTGCGTGGGCCACAGCTGCTCTACACTCAGACATTACACTTGTACCTGTGCATGTCAGTGTGATATTTCCTACTGTGCACCTCAACATTGTACCTCAAACCCTCTGATACAATATTGTACTCCATTCAAGTTTAAAAAATCCACGCAGTGTCAAAGGGCATCTGAGCACTGAAAATGTAGCAGAGGAGAGGAAAAGACAACAGCATCCAAGCAATGAAAATAAAGCAGAGGAGCGAGGAAGACATTGGACTGAATAAAGAAGTAAAAAGCAAGAGGCGAAGGCAAATATAACATAATAGATTTCAATTGATGACAAAAGATCATCACATTTTCCATAATGCGACCGGAAGTTTATCAAAAGTGCTTACCTTCGGCTTTCATCTAACGAATTAGGGGGCATATTATCAAGAAAGGGCGTTACATTATCACCGCTTTTATCGGCAGGAAACTGCTGATAAAGCGGCGATAATGGGCTTGATAATATGCTCTATGGAATTCCAATCAAAGCCCATGTTAGATGTCTTCACATCTAACATGGGCTTCGATTGGAATTCATAGAGCATATTATCAAGCCCATTATCGCCGCTTATCGGTGGTTTCCTGCCGATAAAAGCGGCGATAATTTAAGGCCTTTTCTTGATAATATGCCCCTTGGGGACTAGCAGAACAGCCACATGAAAAACAGGTTTCTAAAAGTTTCAGAGACAGAAAAGGGTTTCTTCAAGCAGAGCAGGGTTTTAGCAGTCAACGCTTGAAGGGCCATGGAGATCTGGCCCCTGATAGGCAGCCTATTTGGCGTTCCAGGAGCTGGAGCTGCCTGATTATGCACCAAGCAGCTATGGCTCCGAGCCTGAAAGGGGCCTGCATATAATGAACAATAAGAGTTGACCTTGGCCCATGTGATGGCTCTAGCCACCATAATTGGAGGTTACTCATTCAAGAGAGGACTAAATTGCTTCACCAAGTTTAAGCACTGCGAGGATGAGCTAACGTCTGAATTGTACTCGGTCACAAAACTTCTTTCTCACTCCTTCACACCTTGACAAAGTCTTAAATTGACTCCTGACAAGAGCCTGAGTAAATAGTTTTCAAGGTAGAAAGGGGATAAGAGCACCCTCAAAATGGAGGGAGGGAGTGGGTGGAGGCTTGAAGAAGGGGTTCCTCCATGGGGAACATGTTTTTCCTGTCAAGAAAAAAAGTTAGCAAGTTCATTTGCACTTGCTTGGCAGCCAACAAATGAATAATGCAAAGACACATCAATCCAAATGCGTCCCAAATTAATCCGTTAGTGCATAACCTGAGTAGCACCAGTTGCTAAACGGTGTAGCTGCCAAAGCAGAAAATACAATGAAATTCAATCAGGAGGCCCTCAAGAAAACTGTCACATCATATTGTCACACAAAGATACTTGTAGTTTCATTGGCGTAGCTAGACCATGTGTTGCCTGTGGCAGTCCCTGCGCTTGCTACCTGCAGGCGCGGCATGTAAGAGCCAGGGGAGAATGCTGGCAATTCCCATGGCTGCTGCAGACAAGAGCAGGAGGCCCCCGCCAACCCATTGCTACACCACTGTGTAGTTCGATTCACTAAGTCTTCTTTATTCAATTCACATCTTCAAAAAGCAATACGCCCAATGTGTTTAAGTCAAAGAACTTATTCAGGGAATCAATATGAATGTTAGCCTCAATGAATCCAGCTCATAAAGACCCAGATTGCATAAGGAACTAGGGGCCAGATGTAGGTAAAATAGATTTACCGATTTTTAATTACCGAATTTTACCGATTCGGTAATTAAAAATCGGTAAATCTAAGGGGTGGATATTTAGGTATTCCAGATGTGCTGGAATACCGATTCGGAAGAATTCGGTATTTACCGATTCGGTAAATACCGAATCGGTAATGCCCGTTCATTCCTATGGGCTTTGAAGCTACGATAACTACCGATAACTACCGATTTTCACAAGGGTGCAGGGGGTGTCACTTTGACACCCTCTGGCACCCCCAAAACAGGCTCGGGGGCCATGTGGCAGGCATACATGCCCTAAGGGCAGGTCTGCCTGTCACATGGCATAGGTGTGCATGCACACATGTGCATGCACACCGGAATCAGTATTTTACCATCAAATTGGAATTGATGGTAAAATACCGATTCGGTAAGGCCTCTGGGACTCTGAAGAGTCCCACCTACATCTGGGTGCCTCAGAATCGGTAAAATTACCGAATTCTTATTTTACCGAATCGGTAAAATTACCGAATCGGTAATTTTACCGATTCGGTAAAATAATGCCCCCTACATACCTGTCACCCATTTACCGATCGGTAACGGCCAAAATCGGCCGTTACCGCTCGGTAAATGGCCTCAAACGGCCACCTACATCTGGCCCAAAATGTCTCCAAGTACTTGTCGAAGTGATTACTTCATTTTGTGTGATAAGGCAGAAGTGCACATCAGAGTCCGTGTTCCATGCTGCAACCAGAAAGTTAGCGTTTCACATGTGCCACTTTCTGGTTGCAGCATGATACATGGGTTTGGGGTCTCCACTTCTGGATTTACTATTCCCACTCCAGTCTAAGCAACAGAGGGGTTACATTTACTATTACAATTCCAGTCTAAGAAACAGTAAGGAAAGTGTTGGACTTAGCAGAGGTTATATTTCTATTCCCAATCTTATGAATGCAACAGTTGAGAAAGTGTCGAACTTTGTAAGAATTATATATATCATTTAAACTCATAATTATTTTATAGAAGTTATTGACACGCCTAATAATAGATTTTTAAATCATACTTTATATACAAATGCATACAATATGGACTTTAAAAACATTAAAACAGTACAAAACAATTAAAAAAAACTAATTAAAATGAAATTCAGTACTCTCCCCAGCACCCAAAACGTCCCCAGAATTTAAAATAAAAACACATTTAAATGAAAATATTACTTATATTCAAACAAATACAATTGAAAGATGATTTTTTACAAATGTAAATATGAGAAGCCTGTCATAATAAATTATTAAATAAAACAAACAACACAAATCATGTTAATAATAAACAAACAAGGAAAAAGATACACAATTATGAATAAATAAAATTATGTTTAACAATTGACTTAAAAATAATATTTTCAATCTACTTTCAGCTTCCCTACAACCCCAACAACCTGCTACTAAAATTTAAATTACCAAAAACAATAATTCCGCTTCTGTGAAAACAATTTCCTTTTCAGGAAAGAATTTAAGACCTACCCATTATAAGTCCACTTTCAGCCTGTTTGTATATCTTGGCCCCACGCCAAGATACCCCTCCGGGGGTGATTCAAGCGTGTAATAAATTAAAATAACATAACACAAAAATATAAAAATAAAATATAAATTATAATTTACAAATTAAACTTAAAGAAAATAGCAATTATTGACACGCCTAATAATAGATTTTTAAATCATACTTTATATACAAATGCATACAATATGGACTTTAAAAACATTAAAACAGTACAAATCAATTAAAAAAAACAAATTAAAATGAAATTCAGTACTCTCCCCAGCACCCAAAACGTCCCCAGAATTGAAAATAAAAACACATTTAAATGAAAATATTACTTATATTCAAACAAATACAATTAAAAGATGATTTTTTACAAATGTAAATATGAGAAGCGTGTCATAATAAATTATTAAATAAAACAAACACAAATCATGTTAATAATAAACAAACAAGGAAAAAGATACACAATTATGAATAAATATTATTATGTTTAACAATTGACTTAAAAATAATATTTTCAATCTACTTTCAGCTTCCCTACAACCCCAACAACCTGCTACTAAAATTGAAATTACCAAAAACAATAATTCCGCTTCTGTGAAAACAATTTCCTTTTCAGGAAAGCATTTAAGACCTACCCATTATAAGTCCACTTTCAGCCTGTTTGTATATCTTGGCCCCACGCCAAGATACCCCTCCGGGGGTGATTCAAGCGTGTAATAAATTAAAATAACATAACACAAAAATATAAAAATAAAATATAAATTATAATTTACAAATTAAACTTAAAGAAAATAGCAATTATTGACACGCCTAATAATAGATTTTTAAATCATACTTTATATACAAATGCATACAATATGGACTTTAAAAACATTAAAACAGTACAAAACAATAAAAAAAAGAAATTAAAATGAAATTCAGTACTCTCCCCAGCACCCAAAACGTCCCCAGAATTGAAAATAAAAACACATTTAAATGAAAATATTACTTATATTCAAACAAATACAAATTAAAGATGATTTTTTACAAATGTAAATATGAGAAGCCTGTCATAATAAATTATTAAATAAAACAAACAACACAAATCCTGTTAATAATAAACAAACAAGGAAAAAGATACACAATTATGAATAAATAATATTATGTTTAACAATTAACTTAAAAATAATATATTCAATCTACTTTCAGCTTCCCTACAACCCCAACAACCTGCTACTAAAATTTAAATTACCAAAAACAATAATTCCGCTTCTGTGAAAACAATTTCCTTTTCAGGAAAGCATTTAAGACCTACCCATTATAAGTCCACTTTCAGCCTGTTTGTATATCTTGGCCCCACGCCAAGATACCCCTCCGGGGGTGATTCAAGCGTGTAATAAATTAAAATAACATAACACAACAATATAAAAAATAAAATATAAATTATAATTTACAAATTAAGCTTAAAGAAAATAGCAATTAAAATTAACAAATGAAACAAACAAAATTACAATCAAACAATTACATTACATTACATAATTAATAATCAACTACATATTTAATTAACAATAAAACTGAACAATAAAATGAAATTATAATTTAATTAGCATCCCATGCTATTGCCTATTCCCTTACAAACCCAGCAACCCACTACTAAGTTATAAATTAATGATTGTAATGTTAATGTGTCATTTTTATTTTTAAACTATATTTGAAACAATTAATATCAATGTTATTAAAAATACCAGCAGTTGGGAAGAGCCACGCGAGCGCCCAAGATGGCCGCGTAGGTGCGCAGCTCCGCCGGACCCGAACCCCATCCTGACATCCTGACGATAATCCTGTAGCGCTGGTTCTGTCATTGACCAGCGAAGGGTGAGCGGTGCCCGTAGCAGTGACTCAGGCCCTGCTGCGAGGTCAGGGCCGGAGCTGTGCGCTGTGCCAGTTCCGGCCTGGCGGCCCAGCGGAGCCGGGGACTCGAGTGGGGAGAGAGGCCGGCCATCAATTGAACAACACCCGGGGCCGGGACCGCAAGTCTCCGGTCGGGCCCGGGTGTCAGAGAAATCCTGCCCATGCAGGGGTGCGGGGCCTGCGACGTGGGATCGGAACATCGAGGGGCCCCCTCACCTGTCTGCAACATCGGCTGTAGTCTTTGGGGGGCGCCCCGCCAGCGATACACTGCTGGTATAGGACCCGGTTGTCGGCGGGTCCTCAGGCGGAGACGTCCCCTGCTGTGGGGCTATTTATCTGTGCCTGCGACGGGCGACTGGGGCCCAGACTGCTTACTGGGGCGTCAGATTCGGCTGCCAGGGCCTTTGGGGACTTGGTCTCGCTGCACGTTGGTGGCACTAAACTCGGGCCGGCTGCCCCTCTGGATGCCCTGGTGGGAGTTGCAGTGTGGAGAAGCACGGGCTGCTGCAAGTAGTGACGGGACCCCTTGAAATGGGGCTGTCAGCTTAATTGCCTACTCCCGGAGCCATACGAAGGTGGGGTGCACCTCCAGTGGGAGTTTGGCATTTCGGGCTTTTTGGCACTGTTGAAAGATATTGAAAAGGGTCCTGATTAACAGTCCGGAACTGGGAGTTGACCAGGGCTAGACTCCATTGTGTGGTTCTGGGGCCCTTGCGGCGGACATCTTCTCCCCTATCGTTGGGACAGGTGCAACTACTTGGAATCTATTGTTCGGAATACGCCCTGTCCCGACTTGGTTGTCTACCGGCGTTTTTTGCACCAACTGGACATTGGTCCTGGGGTTGTCTGCTGATGAGCCCATGTGTTGAGACTCTGACTGGTAGTGTGAGCGACTGAGTCACCCAGCATCGCTCAGTGTCGCCTAGTGTGATATTGACGCGCCCGTTGTGGAGGTGGGCCTCTGGGGGCCCGAGTGGAGTTTCACAAATGGTGACCAAACCTGAAAGCGAGAAGCAGCAGTCAAGGTCTACCAAGGGGTCCCGCTACGTCTAGGCCAACAAACTTGACCGCTACACGTTGCCCAGGGGATCGCCGCCCGAACCAAGGAGAGCACATGATAGTGGTGGAGAGTATGCCGGTCCTCCATTGGAGCCCACACTGCTAGATGTGATGGCGGCCATCAATGGTGTCAAAACATCTCTTGGACAGAAGATGGAGTCGCTTGACCACAGGCTTGATACTGTGACTATCGAGGTCAACCTTCTTCGATCCGATTTCACCAAAACCAGTGAGAAAGTAAAGTCATTGGACTTTAAAACCGCTAGCCTGACAGATGATGTATAGCTGCTACAACAAGAGGTACAAATTCTCAGGGCATCTAGTGACCTCACGAGCCGAAAGCTGGACGACTACGAAGGGAGGGCTCGGAGGAACAACGTACGCATCATTGGTGTCCCGGAGAAAGCTGAGGGCCCGGCCTGGACCTATTTGTTGAAGACATTATCCTAAACCATCTTAAGCCCAAGGGGCTGGGAAATTTTTTCACAATCTAGCGGGCACTCAGAGTCCCGGGGGGGAAGACCGAAACATAGAGCCCCACCTCGTCTGATGAACGCAAGAGTGCTTAATTTCTGGGACAGAGACGCTATCCTGCAGGCCTCCAGATCGGGAGGCCCCTTGAAATAGGAGAACACCACTCTTGCTTTCTTTCCGGATTTCACTCAGGCGGTCCAGAAGCAGCGCCAGAGTTTCCTCGGAGTTAAGAGGAAACTCAGAGAAAGAGGTCTGAAGTACGCCATGATGTTTCAGGCCCGGCTGAGGATTGAGATTGAGGGGAAGGTCTGGTTCTTCGATAATCCAGACCTTGCTTCGGACTGGTTGGAGAGACTTCCCCCCGGGGGGGGGGCCCGAGGGACAGCATGGCGATGGTGGGGAGGGCTCGCGAGAGTAGGAATGATACGCGCCACATTCGTTCAGGACATTGGGAATTGTCAGGTGGTGCGCTGCGTGCCGGTGTTTCTCTCCGCTTTGATCCTTGAGAGAGTGAGCTGCATTAGGCGCAAGAGGTGATATCCTGGGGGTGGGGATACGGGGTTCTGACATCCTACTCAGTTCTACTTTTAGATAGTTGGTTAGTTAGAGCATGGGGCGACAGGCACACTGCAAGTTGGGGTTTGCGGAGTCTGTGAGCAGGGGTGCAGGGTGGGAAAGTTGTTATTTTTTCCTTTCTTTTGTATCAGGAGGCAGAGCTATGATTTCTTTGCGTGTTTCCCCTCTCTTTTTTTTCTCTACATCAGATGACAATGTTTGAGCTGGACGTTCTTTGTGTTGGTCGAATATCGCATGTTAGTCAGGGATCGGGGATAAAAGTGCTGACCTGGAATGTGAATGGCCTGGGTGACAGGATTAAGAGAGGGATGGTAAATCAGCTTGTTAGAAGGCACTCCCCAGATGTTGTATTATTGCTGCCCAACCTACTGAATAGGGAAGAGCTCAAATGCATCATACTGTTAGACTCTATCCGTAATGGATTGAACCGCACGGAGGATTGGACCTCACTACTCTGACTGTACGGATGTGGTTCCAACCATCCCAATCACTTGACAATGTTTGCCTTTCAATTATCACAATGTCCATACGATAACAATGTGAAGTAGTAAAACCTGCCAATGTTTTTATAACACTGTCAATTCAATGTATGTTTTTATAACACCGTCAGGCCAATGTGTATGAATGGAGGGCATGTCCGGCCACTTCCAACTCGCTGCATGCGCACAATGATTTCTCACTCCAGGCACCACGAACCCATCAGGGCTATTAAATTGATGCCCCATAATGTTGGCAATAATCACCATTAATTAGGGTTCTTCTACAATAATTGCGACGCCTTCGCTTTTTAAGCCTTCAATTTAAGTAATGATCAAACCAGGCTACCTACAACAAGCAAAGATGGTGTTCACATTCCAACCTCTATGTTTACACCACTCTTTGTACCAATTTCAATTAGTCCGTCTTCCGTGTTACTTTTACCCTTCCAAGATGTCCGCCGGAATACGCCCCACTAGGAATTGGTCCATCTTCCATTTCCACCCCCACTGGCCCATAAACACTGCCCACGAGTCCTTGCTGTACAGCGGACTCGCGCTGCAAGGAAAAGGGGTAGAAGTCCATCGCGCTTCACCCCACCCCGCCGTGACTCCGATTCAGCTACCAGGTAAGCGAATTGCGGCCAGATTGCCCAATAGAGGATTCCAACTAAATGGGAACCTCCCCCTAAACCCCGTTGAACTTTTGATTCCCCAGGGTTCTCGTGGGCGCCACCTTCTCCCTCGAAACGGCGTAACCTGACAAATCCCCTCCTGCACGGCTATTCAGCACGCAGCCAGGTAAGCCTTGCCATGTCCGCCAATTGCGACAGCCCCCCACCCCATGAAACGCGCTAATGGGAACCATTGTTTCACCATATAGCAACCGGACTATCGAACCAGCAGGAACCAATTCCCTTCCTGTGAAACCGACATCTCATGAAATGAGTGCGTCTACATCTCAGTAGCGCTAGGTAAGCCTTCACCCCCTCCCTTGAGTTTTGCTAGACACCCACCACCGAGGTTTATGTTTACAGTATGATTTATTCATCCTGTAGCATCCCCTGTCTGGCACTGGCTCGACCGGTAGAAACACCCCCGACCCCACTGCGGATTGCAAGGTAAGCATATGCAACCCCTCCCGAGTAAGCCCAAATTCCCACCGCTGGCTGGGTTATTAACACTAATTCCTTCTCCTTACCAAACAGCATCAAAGCATGTCTAGCTGATAAAAAGTCGCAAGCCAATTCCCGAATACTCTGGGTTCCACAATATTCTAAAAAAGGTAACACCTGACTTTCGTGCCCAAACCCCCCCCCCCCCACAATTTTCACCAATTCACTGCACAATCACCAAACACGCACCGTGAAATCATTTTCTCAGATCCTGTCGAACACAGCGTCACCTTAAAGCACTATCATATGAATTCCTTGTTCATGTCACAGCGCCGTTATTTTCACTTAAGACTTGAGCAACACGGTCATGAATGTCACAATTTTTGAATCCCACTGCGCCGTTAGTCTCACTTCAACCTAGTGAAAATTTTCTTAAATATCACCACTACACTAGTCATGGATCAGCTAGTTAAAATGTGAGAGTGGCCTGTTTTTAATCTGCACTGTCGCCTTGGCGAAATACTCACTCTTGTGTTTGATTCTATGTTCTAGGCATATGCCTCAAACCCTGTTTCTATTTTTCCCTCCTTTTTTTACAGGCTTTCGCATTTGTAATGCAGGTATTAATTGTAAAACTGTCCTGATGATGGTCCCAGTTTATCATGAGCCTTTAGGGATCGAAACGTCGACGCGCTATGCAGTGTAACATATGATATAATATGTATACTTGTAATTGTTTACACTGCAGGGTGAATTTGTTGAGAAAACTTTCTATTGTATTTGCAAGTCACCCTCTGGCTCAAAATTGTTTCCTGCCTGAAAAACCTTCTTCCTTCCTCTATTCTATACCCTGTTCTGTTCTTCCTAACTTTTTGGGATAGGTACAGGACTGTACCCTATCTCACAGTTGATTTTGGTCCTTGTTGGATCAACAAGATTCTATACCATTCCTTAAATAAACTCACGCCCGGCTGGGCGCTGAAATCATATAGTACTGATTGAAGTCTATATTATTATTCTATTATTAGATTGAAATCCTTAGGACCCTTGTTTCTTGAAATAAAATGTATTATTGCAGGAGACACATCTTGTCGGCAACCACTGCATGGTCCTCCATAAAGGGGGGTATAAATTGGTGGCACATGCCGGGTTTAGAACAGGGTCCAGAGGTGTCGGCATTTTGATAAAAAACTCATTTCCCTTGTCAATCCAGGCCACATGGTTGTATCAGAGGAGCAGATAAGTCGGTGTCTCTGGGCAATTGTGGGAGAGGACGGTTTCCTCTTTGTCAGTATATGTACCGCCTGGCCTTCAGTCAGACACTTTCCGCGACCTGAGTGCCGTCTTTCTTACTCTGCCCCTAGGCCTTTTGGTGTTGGGTGTTGACTTCAACGCTGGTGCTTGATGGGGAGACTGACAGATACCCGGCGCGGATACTTAGACTATCGCAGAGGTGGCTCAAGGACTTCCTTGAGACGTTGGGGCTGGTAGATATTTGGCATGTGCGTAACCCGACTCAGACACACTTCACTCACATATCCGCTGCGCATAATAGCATGTCCAGATTA
The DNA here is from genome assembly GCF_964263255.1 of Lissotriton vulgaris. Taxonomy (NCBI): domain Eukaryota; kingdom Metazoa; phylum Chordata; class Amphibia; order Caudata; family Salamandridae; genus Lissotriton; species Lissotriton vulgaris. The sequence continues at coordinate 261,310,190 of NC_141693.1, forward strand.
GATTACATATTGGTACCGGTGGTTATGGCAGCTACGGTTAAAGAGACGCGGTATCTTGGTAGGGGTATTTCTGACCATTCTCCACTGTGGTTGCAGGTCGATTTCGGACAGCCAGCGGTGGGCAGGGTAGCCCCTAGTATTGCGTGGCATTTAAAGGACACTGCCACCAAAAAAGAGGTGGTTCGGGTTTTGGAACGTTATTTCCAGGAGAATGTATGCACTGTTGCTTCAGCACAGTCCTTGTGGGAAGCATATAAAGTAGTGGTGAGGGGTGACGTTTTGTCTTTGATGGTGGGGAGGAAGAGAAAACGTCATGCGGAGGTGGCTAGGGTGGAGGCTGAGGTGATAAGATTGGAGGAAAAGGTGGCTAGATCTGCCACTCCGGAGGACCACCACCTCTTGAAGTTAAGACAAGATGAATATAAATGCCTTGCCAGGGAGAGAGCGATTGTCCAGAATAATGCCATACAGAGTAGAATATATGAACATGGAGACAAGGCTGGTAAATTGATTGCGTGGCTTTAGCATGAGGAATGGGTATCGAGGCTGATGCCGGAGGGAACAGAATCCAACACAGTTACAGACCCGCAGGCGGTGGCTGATAAATTTTCTGATTATTACAAAGGGGTCTACACCACGGTCGGTGGGTTTACGGAGGCAGAAAATAGTGAAATGATCAAGGATATCTGCATGCCGGGGTTATCTGAAGATGATAAAAGCTTTTTACACCCCCTTTTCTCCAACGATGAAGTTGAACAGGCAATTAGAGGGATAAAATCTGGGAAGGTGACTGGTCCCAATGGGATACCAATAGAATTGTACAAATTGAATCCCCATAAACTTGCCCTGAATATTCGGGCCATGTTCCTGGAGAGTAAAGTGAAGGGTCAGCTTCCATACGACCAGCGGGTTGCCAATATTGCGGTTATTCATAAGGCGGACAAGCCTAAGGCACTATGCTCTTCGTATAGGCCCATTTCACTTCTTAATGCCGATCCCAAAATCTTGGCGAAGTTACTTGCTACCAGGTTGGTCTAGGTAGTCACAACTTTGATACACCCCGATCAGTCTGGCTTCATGCCGCGCCGGAACACAGCGCTAAACCTGCGGAGGCTACATGGGATTCTGGGTGGTTCCTCGAAGATACAGGAACCGGCGGTCCTGGTGCCCTTGGATGCCACTATGGCATTCGATAGGGTTGAGTGGAATTATTTGTTTGCGATGTTGGCGAAATTGGGTTTTGGAGCAGAGTTTATTGGATGGGTACAATTACTGTATGCTAATCCCTTGGCCAGGGTGGTTGTTAACAATTGTAGATCGATTGATTTTTCTCTGGGGAGGGGCACGAGACAGGGATGCCCTCTGTCTCTGCTTCTCTTCGCTCTTGTATTGGAGCCTCTGGCAGCGTGGGTCAGATGGGATTGTCGATATATGGCTTGCGGTGGACCCCGGAGTGGGAGGATAAAATTTCACTGTACGCTGATGCTATCCTGCTTTATCTCACCAACCCTAGGGCATCTTTGATTAATTTTCTGGATGTGCTAGCCATATTTGGTAGGTCCATCGTGTTTTCTATAAATTGGTCGAAATCAGTGCTTTTTGTCCTCGCGGGCGAGCCACCAGTAGCTCCACAGTCATGCCCCATACAGATTGAGCCAGTAGGGTTTAAATATCTAGGTATCTACATAACACTTGACCCGAAGCTAAGATACGCCAACAACTTAGGTCCCCCCATTGTGCCGGTTTAAAAAGGACTTGGAGCACTGGAGAGCGCTTCCGCTATCATTCCTTGGGAGGGCAGTGCTGTGTAAGATGATGGCCCTACTCCAATTTTTATATGTACTTCAGAATACTATGGACCCGGTACCGGTCTCCTATTTTAAAGAAATTGAGGCACTTCAGAGGCAGCTTCTCTGGGACGGTAGACCTCGAATAGCATTTGTTAAACTAACTCTCCCATGGTATGATGGGGGAATCGGACTCCCGGATTTGAGGAAATATTACTGGGCCTCGCAACTATCGGCTGTGAATGATGTTGTTTACGGTCCCCCCGGGGACCCAGGCTATGCCATGGACAGTGGGCAGGCATCTGGTGGGGATATTAGCAGGGCTTTGTATGCCAGGTCTGGGCGGTTCTCGCCATCGGGCCCAACTGCGCACGCAGTGCATATGTGGCACGCTGCTAATAGATATTTGGGCAGGGAGGGTAGATTGACTTTGGCCAACCCCCTGTTAAATTCTGAGATTCTTGGGAGCTTGTGGAAGTCTAAAGGATTTGGAAGTGGAATCTTATAGGGATCACCCAGATCAAGGACGTGTGGGGAGGAGACAAAATACATATATTTGACTTTCTTAAGCAGCAGTACAGCTTGCATGATAATGAGCACTACCAATATCGTCAGGTAAGACATGCTCTCTTCGCTCACGTACCTAGGGACACCACGCTTCCAGAGGCTTCTCCTCTTGAGGATCGAGTGCTGGATGGGCACCTTCCCGAGAAGACTATGGGGCATATGTAGGTAAGTGTTTGCGATTCGCAAATGCCAAAATTTACACATAGCAAAATAAGGAATCGCAAAAATTGCGATTCCTTATTTTGCTTATAGCATTTAAGGAATCACAATTTTGCGATCCCTTAAATGCTACGTAGGGGTGCCTTAAAAATTGCGATTTTGGCATAAGGAATCGCAAAATACCACCTACTTCAAGTAGATGATATTTTGCGATTTCCTTTAAAAATGCATTTTTTTTTTAAATTCAAAGTGCCACGTGGCGCACAGACATGCCCTTAGGGCATGCATGTGCGCCACATGTACTTACAGGCACATTCCAGGGGTGCAACAGGTGTCCTTTGGACACCCTGGCACCCTTGGAATTGCGATTCTCAAATTGCGATTTTCTCACAGAAAATCGCAATTTGAGAATGTATCCCCATTCATTCCTATGGGCCTTTTGGCATTAGGAATGAATCACACACTCATTCCTTAATTGCGATTCACAATTTTCTAATCGCAAATAAGGAATGTTAGAGTTTCGCAAAAAATTTGCGAATTATTACCTACATTCCATTTTGCTATTCTCAAATAGCGATTCCTTAAAAATCGCTATTTGAGAATCGCAAAATGGAAATTACCTACATATGCCCCTATCTCCTTTAATTTATAAGAAGCCTGTTAATAATATGGAGGACCCGACCCGCTGGGACGTATCAGAACACAGTGGAGTGCAGATGGGTTGGAGTTAGATGACGAAGACTGGGTGGAGGCAGTTTCCTCCCCTAAGGTCGTGGCGATTCAGATGAGGCTTCGACTGGTGCAGCTAAAGATCTTACACATATCGTATATTACCGGGCCTCGACTGGTGCGTATGGGGCGAGTGGTGAGTGGAGAGTGTAGAAGGGGTTGTGAAGAACCTGGCACTTTTATGCATAGTCTGTGGCACTGTGTGGAAATACAGGAATTCTGGACAAGGGTTCATGACGAGATGAAAGAAGTATTGGGGGAGGGAATATGACCAGAAGCTCGGAGATGCATATTGAATGTGTGGGAACCCACGGATTTGAATGTCTACCGGAAGTAATGGGTGACACTAGCGTGCATGATAGCGAAACGAAATATAGCTCAGCTGTGGGGAGCAAGCCAGCCGCCCGAGTTTCCAAGTGGGCAGAGGATTTAGACTGGTGTATGTTTAGGGAGAAATCTGTATACGCGGCCAGAGGTTGCCCGGAGAAATGGGGGAAGGTCTGGGGGGCATGGAACAGTCATTGTGGTGAGATTTGTGCACCTCCGGCGCAGCAAGTGGAATTGGAAGCGCAGTAATCCCCGTGATCCTATTAAGTATATACTGTCTCGTTTAATTCTGTGCATGCAGTATTTTGACCTTTACAATGAGAACATTGTTATTTCACCAGATGTTTTTCTTCATTTTTGTTAATTTTGTTAATAAAAAGAATTTAAAAAAAACATACCAGCAGTTAACATTAATATACCATATTAATTAAAAAGCAACATTTATTTCAACTATAGTTACATAAACAATATTAAAAACAACACGATTCTAAGAAACAATACTATATACCAAATTTAAAAAAGTCAATTCTTACCTCAGATATTCAATTCCATGATTTGTTGGTAGTCGCAATATTTTTCCCACAATATTCAGGGCACGTGATATTTTGGTCTTTCCCCATCCTGGATTACTCCACTTAGCTTGGCTTTTAGCCAGAAGCTCTACGTATGATATCTGTAATTATGATTTCTGGAAAACTTCACTTATAGTATTGCTAGGATATGGGAAGGAAGTTCCGGTGGGCATTTGGGAACTCAAGGCTATAATGTTATTTATGCAAAAGACACACAATTGATGGACGGAATGCAGACCAAATCAAAACATTCACCCCACGTCAAGAGATCTGGGTTAAATCCATTATTCTTTTGCTCACCATGCCACCCCAGTTTAGACCTGGCCATATGCAAATCAGTCTTGACCCTGTGCTTCATGGGAACAGTCTAACCCGAGCTGCCAAGCCAGGTCCTCCCTTGACCGGAAACAAGCATCCTAGGACCAGTTTCGGGTTTCACTCCTCTTTGACTGGGGAAAATGTTTGCATTGTCAGCATTCCGTCCATCATTTCTTTGCTGTAACACTTTTCGCCCTGAGTGGGATGGGTATGCCCAGAAGTGAGTCTCTTGCTCACTGCGCCACTGGATTTAAGCTAGCCTGGATGAAGATGGGTGACATACCCTGAAACCGGTCCCAGCATGCTTGTTTCCCGTCCAGTGAGGACCTTGCCTGGCAGTTCGGTCTGGACTGTTCCCATGAGGCACAGGGTCAAGACTGATTTGCATATGGCTGGGTCCAAACTGGGGTGGCAAAGTGGGAAAAAGAACAATGGATTAAACCCAGGTCTTTTGACTGGGGGAGAATGTTTGCATTGTCAGCATTCCGTCCATGATTAGTTTGCTGTACCAATCATGTTATTTATGGCAAAGAGAAGCAGAGCAATGTATTTTTTTAATGTATTTATTTATAAAGTTTTATATATCACAAACTTGATCCAGAAGGATATCAGAGCGCTTCACAATTTGAGGCAAAGGCAACAAATCAGAACATTACTCTAACATGGGGAATCTAATGGGCATTGAATCAACCAGTACAAACATAACAGCTCAATACAACCTGAGTGCACGAGTAGGAATGGGCTATGCGATGGAGCATTGAGAGATAAGGGGAGTACATACAATAAACATTTACAGGAATAATAACCAGTACCCAAAACAATAATCGAAACAAGAGTCAAATGGGGAGTCTAAAAGGCATTGAATCAAATGTTGAACATCTAACAGATCATTTATACACCTGGGTGAACGAAGAATGTGATAGGCAATGGAACATAATGACTCTAGCATGGAGCATGATTTTATTCACAATTTATACGTTGGGCTACTTTTGGGCTATAAAATTGCAGCCCAAAAACATAATGCCCGCCCGTGCTAGACCTAAAAAGGAAAGATGCACCCAAGGTGTGAGATAACATGTATAATAACTAGAACTGCTTAAAGCGTACTCGAGGCTGCACAGTAAATGGATTGATAAGTCTGTGATTGATAAATGTAGATAAGCAAGAGCATACTACGGGCGGCAGACTGAATGTGGCAAGACTAACTGCAACACGATAAATCCGGAGAAGGCACGTCCCCGTGCGAGATGCGTCGAATAATCTTATGTGGTCTGATTGTTAGTGCAGCAGCTGGGTTGACTGCAAACAAACTCTGAGCCGGAAGGCAAGGGACGATGAAAAAGGTAGGGTCACTGTATTAGAAAGTCACATCTAATGCAACATCATAAATGCCATACTGGGGAGAAACCATATGAATGTACTGAATGCGACAAGGCATTTATTACCAACGGAGACCTAATGCAACATCACAAAGTCCACAATGGGGCAAAACAGTATAAATGCACTGAATGTGACAAAAAATTCACTGCAAAGCAAAAATTAATGTACCACCTTGAAAGTTCGCACAGGAGAGAAACCATATCAATGTGCTGATTGTGACAAAACACTGGGGAGAAACCTTATGAATGTCCGGAATGTGAGAAAGCATTTTTGCAAAGCACAGTTCAATGCAGCATCAGAAAGTTCACATAGGTGAGAAACCATATCATTTTACAGAATGTAATAACTTTTTCACAAAGCAGCATCAACAATCCATCCTGGGGAGAAGCCGTATAAATGTACTGAATGTGGCAATTCATTTATTGGCAGGGCACATCTGATACAATGACAGTAGGTCAACAAAGAGAAAAAGGTAATGATGGTGGAGAATGCACATCCCTGTACTCAATGTGGCAAAACAATCTTTACAAAGGCAAAGCTAATACAACATAAGAAAGTCATTACTAGCGGGACACCTGCCCTCCACACAGGAGGGACACCATAGCATGCCTTGAAAAATCGACTCGCCTGCTCGCTATGGTGAGTCAGATTTTATTAGGTCTGGCTTTGTTTGATTTTATCAGTTCAAGCTATTTTTACCTACCGATCCGTTTTGGAGAGTGAGCTTAAGCTGGAAAGGAACAAGTGTTTTATTCATTCAGACAGTGAATGAGCAATGAAGATGCCTTTAAGTATTGTCTGTATCCTGACACATTTGTTGCCTGTTTAAGGACCGAGGTCAAATGTTAGTTTGTCTTTTTACTTATTGCCTCTTATCCTTTAAAATGGTGTTTACTTTTCTTTCTCTTACTACAGTTAGAGTTTTTTGTCAAGTGACTTGATTGACAATCATTGTGAAACAAAAGGCTGACAGTTTTATGCTAACATTTAATAGCATGCAAATAAATAGTATAAATATCCAAAAATATGTCAGGAATTATTAAAGCAATTTATTTTAAATGCAGAAGTGTGATGCAAACACTTTGGGCTATAAGATGCTACCTATTACAATGAACAAGTAGAGACCTACTGTGAGATTATGCTGATCAGGTCGGGCCCAAGAACATGTAGGACCCTTTCAGAGCATATATTCAAAAGCTGCAAGAGGAAGAACATATGTTAGCAGAGGAATTGCGATTCTCCTATTAGCATGACCAGAGAATCTGGATTTCATTAAAGACACGGAGGCTAACATTATTCATCAATCGTTTAATGCAGTTACGTTACAAGCAGCCGCACTACATCATAAAAAAAACAATTCTAGAATGCAGTGAACACATGGTATAAAAGGCATGAGGAGCAAACAGACTGCCTCTTTTAAATGAATCAAAGCAACAAAAGTTCCACAAAGGTGAGATCCAACTTGATCTTGAGAGTGAAGAAGAAAACAGGAGTCTGAAGGGAGGAAACGAAGTGAGGAGGAGTTAAAGATGATTAGAATAATCCATCATGTTGAATTATCTGGAAAGAAGGAGGAAAATGTTACATAGGTCATAAACTCGAGCAGTAAAGGCAGTATAATCAAATGCATAGAATATTAAACATAGCAATAAGTACTCCATCCAAGGGAGGGACTGTTGGGATAATGTTAGCCTCGGTGTCTTTAATGAAATCCAGATTCTCTGGTCATGCTAATAGGGGAATTGCAATTTCATTACAAGACCGGAGGCTACATTATGCATGTTGGTAGCCTTGAAGGACAACATCAGACATATGCTCAATAGGTTTACAATAGTGGTGAGAAAAAGTGGAAGCATTGGACCAATCCGCCGCTTTCAGGATATCTTTCAACTTACCACCGGACCAGAAAGATTTACTGGCCATAGCACCTCTAAGAGAGTGGGCCTGAAATTTAGATAGGTTAACACCAGCAAGGCTGATTGCGGATTTGACCCATCGGGCTATGGAAGAAGAAGAAATTGGTTTAAAGGGTTTAACAAAAGAAATAAGGAGTTGATTAGCATCCTGAGGGCGAACATCTCCCATTCTAGAGTCATACTCCTTCATACAGTCTACAACACAGAGTCTTTTGCACAGATCAAAACGAGGATAAAAATAGAGTCTGACATAGTTTTGGATCTTCTAAGGATTTCAAACTTAACTCCATACATATCATATGATCTATTGGAAATATCAAGACATTCTACTTCAGACCCGCTACGACAAGAAATTAAACACAAGAGAGTTGCAAGTTTAATGGAAAGACATTTTCTATTAAGAGAAGTGTTATCAGGCCAAGACGAAAAAAGGTCTAAAATAGCTTTAACATCCCACAAGGATTGGTATTTAGGTCTAGGATGTCTCTTCAGTCTAATACTTTTCAGAACTCTACAAATGATAACATTCTTACCTACTGTTTTGCCATTGACAAGGGAGTGTCCAGCAGAGATTAGTTATCTATAACAATTAATAGATCTATAAGAAAGGCCCTTGTCAAATTGTTCAACAAGAAAGTTAACTATATTCACAATAGGAGCCTCCACGGGATCCAAGTTCCTCTCCATGCACCAACAAAACCATTTTCTCCAAATGTTATTGTACCTATAGTGTGTTCCTGGTGCCCAGGATTCTCCGAGGAGAGCGAGAGCTGATGACAAAAGCCCAGACAATTTGTTGGATTGCCTAACACTTTCCAAGCAAGAAGGTTAAAATTCCCTGAAAGAATTAGGTGGTGATCTTCTCCGTCTGCTTTTGAAACCAGACCCTTGGCCCCTGGAATCAGGAAAGGAATGTCGCAGGACAATTCGAGGGTTGTTGGGAACCATGCTTGAGAAGGCCAAAAGGGAGTTATCAGCACCAAGGAGCACTGGTCTTGTCTCAGTTTCTGTAGGACCCTTTGAATCATGGCAAAGGGAGGGAAGGCGTAAGCCTGAAGATGAGACCAGCAGTTGAGAAAGGCGTTCACCGCAAGAGCACCCAGGTTCGGCATCCAGCTGAAGTATTTTGGGAACTGGAAAGTCAATCTGCTGGCAAATGCATCCACATCCAGAGGACCCCAAAAGTGAGACAGAGCACTGAAAACGTTCACATTGAGTTTCCAACCGCTGAAGTCTGAGAGGAATCTCGAGTTCCAATCCGCAGAAAAATTGGACTTTTCCGAGAGGTATTCTGCCTTCAGGGAAATTTTGTGTTCTAAGCAAAACATCCAGAGCTTCTTGGCTAAATCAGAGAGGTCTGCTGATCTGGTCCCGCCAAGGCGGTTGATATATGAGACTGTGGAGATGTTGTCCATCTTCAGGACGACGGATCTGCCCTGAAGTGAGTGTTTGAAGCTCATTAGGGCGTATAAGCCTGCCGTAAGCTCTAAGACATTTATATGATGGGAGGATTCCGCAAGAGACCATACACCACCCGTGTTTTGGTCGAGGAAGTGAGCACCCCAACCTTGAAGGCTTGCATCTGATTCCAGGACAATTCCAGGGCCGAGCCGAAGATTGCTTTCCATTCCAGGCATCCAAATTCTCCCGCCACCAAGAGAGTTCCGATCTGGCTTCTTGATCTAAGGTCTCAAGATCTCCGTACCATAGACCAGACCTGCGGGCTTTTCCTTTTATTCTCTGAAGAGCACAGTAATTCAAGGGTCCCGGAAAGATAGCTTGAATGGAAGAGGAAAGGAGGCCCAGAAGTCTGGCTAACTCCCGCAGGGTTAGAGACTCTTGTTTTAGAACGCACCTGATCTCTTTGCAAATTTTGGCAATTTTCTTGGTGAGAAGAAGGAGAAGGCACCTCAAGGTATCTACGGTGAAGCAGAGGAACTCCAAGGATTTGGAGGGGGTAAGGATAGATTTTTCCTTGTTTATAATGAAACAGAGACTTTCTATAAGCTCCATAGCAGTATTGAGGTCCTTCAGGAGTTGCGAGTGGAGTTGGGACATGATATAGATGTAGTCCAGATAAATATTTAAGCGAATACCCCTTTCTCTTAAAAGAGAGACGATAGTTCTCATAATCTTGGCGAAACACCAAGGGGCAGAGGAAAGACCGAAGGGGAGAGCCTGAAATTGGAAGAGACGTCTGAAGGAAGGATTGGTGTTCTTGGACCATAGAGATGGTAAAGTAAGCGTCCTTTAAATCCAGCTTGACCAACTAGTCTCCTTCCAGGAGGAGGTCCCTCGGGAGTTGAATACCCTCCATTTTGAAGTGTCTGTAAACTAGGTATTTGTTTACTTCCGAAGGTTTATGACCAGTCTCCAACCCTTTTCCTTTTTTTGAACGAGGAAAAGAGTGCTGGCAAACCTCTTTAGAGACCATGGGACTTCTACAATAGCACCCTTTTGAAGGATAGAAGAGATCACCTTTTCGACAATCTTCTGATGATCCTCCTAAAGGATCAAAGGTTTGGGGGCCTGCGTTTGAAAAGGGAGATCTAGAAAATCTATTCTGAAACCCCCGAACGGTCTCTAGAACCAAGGGGTCTTGAGTTAAAGATTCCCATATATGATAAAAGTATTGGAGCCTGCCCCCTACCTTTGGTGGGGAAGAAGAGGAAGGAAGAGGAGGACTTACTTGGAAGATTGGTGTTGTCGGGTGTTCCACGGGATCTGTAACCTCTGTTTGTGAGCCTCTTCCTCTATGAGGATAGAATTGGTGGTTAGATGGGTAGAATCCACTGAAGGTTGAGAAGGGAGAACTTTTCCTCTCCCAAGGGGTTGAGGATAGCATTTTTAGAGGAGGAGGAGGAGTCGACCCAGAGTTGGTTGTTAAAATCAAGATCTTCGTCATCCAAATCCAGGACAACTTCATCATAGGGGTTCTGGAAAGTTTCCTCCTCCTCCGAGTCAGTGTCTGCGTCGTTCTGAGCACTATTGTAGTTTGTACCGCCAGGAACACCCATCAAATTTGTGCCACCAGGAGCACCCATCAAAGTTGTGCTGCGAGGGACACCAGTAACATTTGAGGCACAAGGTACTCCCATCAAGTTTGAGGTGCTAAGACCTCCCAAACCAGTTGAGGTGCCAGGAACTCCCATAGTGCTTTCAGAAAGAGGCTCAGAATATTTGGACGTTTTGGTCCTCTTGCCTTGAGTAAGACATTGAGGATCACGAGAAGGGGGTCATCAGGGAGATCGTCGTGATTAACAAGGGGTCTCTATGAGGACATCACCTCTTTAAGGGTGTCCAGCATGCAGGACCTCATTTCTCTTTGGAGGAAGTTTTTAAAAGATTCCTTAGCATGATAAAGGGAGCTAGCAGTGGCATCATCAGAGTCAAGTTCATACATAATAATGGTTTGTTTTGCCAACAGTATAGGTTTGTAATGTGACCTTCCCGTTGTTTTGGCAATTGTATAGGTTTGTAATCTGCCTATCCCCTAATTTTCCCTTTTTTTTAAGGGATATAACTGTTGTTTTTATTTGCAGGGCGCGATCAGAAAAGAGTGAAGAAAGTGAGAGGGCATTTTGCGGACAAGCGATGCCCTGGAAATGCAAGTGCAGGCCCGCCCGATGGAGAAGAGCACACTTCGGTGAGGAAGGGGAGGGTAGGGGAGGGGCGGGTAAAACTCGATAACCATAGATTGGAAATCGAGGGGTGGGGGAAGGTTAGGGGGAAACCCAGGGTTAGGTGTAAGCTTGAAGATTCAAGTTGGGGAAATAAAAGAGTTAGATAGGCAGTACAGTGTATGAGCCATAAGGCAGTATAGTCTACAAATCTATAAGACAAGAAAAGCTTAATACGATGAAAAGCAAAGGCATGCAAAGCGAATAGTAAAATGTGAGCAACTTTTTGCGAGACGCATTTAAAAGAGGCAGTCTTTTTACTCTTCATGCCTTTTATACCATGTGTTCACTGCATTCTAGAATTGTTTTCTTTATGATGTAGTGCGGCTGCTTGTGACTGCATTAAAAGATTAATGCATAATGTAGCCTCCGGTCTTGTAATGAAATCAGGAGGTATCCACTGAGGGAGCGTTGCTTGCCTGATATTTGTGGAGCAGGTTTATTTTTGGCGGGGCGCAATACATACAGGTGGCACATCTCATACTAATATGGGAGGTTGATGCTTCAGTGCTTAATTTGTTAAAAACTAGGGCCTGATTACGAGTTTGGCGGCGTGGGAGTGGGCAGCCATACCATCAACCCCCTCTCACACTGCCAAACAGGACAGCCTCCCATCCACAAGTTGTGGTCTAGTGGACAGGGGGCGTGGTGGTCCCGCAGCAGTGAAGTACAAAGGCTCATATGTAAGCCTTAGAACTGCACCACTGCAGAACCTTCAATGCACATTCATGCACGACATGGACTGTGCAGTCCATGCTGTTCAGGAACGGAGGTGCATGCACGGGGGCACAACATGTGTCCCCCTGCATCCACCCCCATGCACAGGGATAAGAGGGGGCCCAGTAGGGCCCCCGCTTCCTCGCCGCCAACAATTTCATGGTGTCAGAACCACCATGAGATGCTGGCGGTGAGGAAACTCGTAATTTGCTTGGTGGTGCCGCAGCACCACCACCATGCATATTGCGCCCTCAAGACCGCCATGCCACTTCCAGGGATCTCTGGCGGTTGCAGTGGTTATCTTGAAGTCCAACCACCGTACTCGTAATACGGCACATGGACCGTTGGAGTGACGATCCCCGATTGCCACCACACCTCCACCGCGAGTTTAGCGGTCCCAAAGACCACCAAACTCATAATTAGGCACTAAGGGGCTAATTACGATCTTGTTTGGGAAGCATTCCTACCGAATCAGTTCCAGAATGCTTTCGAACGAGTGGACGGCGAGCTGCCCAAACGATGGAGTACGACCAGTGCTTAATTTGTGCCTGTGCTTGCCGGTGCTTAGCACCGGCACTCATTCAACAGGGGTGAGACAGGCTGGGAAAGTGTGTGTCTACTCTCCGCACAAAGTCAATGTGAGGTCGTCAGAGTAAATCAAAAGTGCGTGCCTTACTTTTTAAACAGCTCGCGCCTCGCACACACTGAACTGAATTCAGCTGAAGCCCTGGTATTTAATGATAGTTTACATCTTCCTCTGCAGTTTGGGTTGCGCCGGCCAGGCTGGCTCAGCTGGGCTCTCAATGGGGCTACAGCACCACAGCAAGTTGGCAACATTGTTCATTTGCCGCCCAGGCCTTAGACAGAAAATATTGGGGCATATTATCAAGGGGGTTTATCTCCGCTTTTTTGGCTTTAAAAGCCAAGAAAGCGGAGATAAAATTATCTCCCTATTACCAAGCTGTCGCTAACACCAGTTAGAGACAGCTAGTAGGAGATAGCGACCATCTTGGGCCCCACTTTGCATGTCAGTGATATTTATCACTAATGAGATGCAAAGTGGGCGTGCCAAGATGTTAGAGACTGAAAACAGTCGCTAACATCGCTATCTCCTATTACCAACTTTTGGAGATATTCGCGCTAAGCGGGAATATCTCCAAAAGCTAACACCTGCCCTGAGCAGTTCTTAGCCATGTTATCCAATGGGAGGTGGATAACATGGCTAAGAGCATTTGCTCGATAATGCATGAATATCGCTGACTTTTCAGCGATATTCATGCATTTCGGCCGTTTTTTATCGCATTTGCGATAAACCTTGTTAATAGCAAGGTTTATCTGCGATAAAAATCGCCGATGTGCGGCGATAATTTTTGTCTCTAAACAAGTTAGAGACAAAAATTATCGCTAGTTGTTGGTAATATGCCCCGTAGTCATTAATTGGGCGCTGCGAGCAGGTGGAAGTTCTGTTTGTAAGTTTCGTTTTTGAAGCTCCCACTCCTCGCACAGCCGCCTGTGCCTCTCATTATGATGCCCTGCTGTGACTGTCCAGATGATGCAGCTTAGAGGCTCTTTCTGGTGGCTGGGAGTCTCACTCTGGAGACCTAGGGGCTCCTGCCCCAGGATCTGCTGCAGCTGCTACTATCACGCTGCAAAGGCAAATAAAATGGGTGGTTTTGAGGGCACACACGCACAGCAGAGGGTGAAATACGAAGAGCCAGCATCCACGCTGCCAAACAGTCAGCCACCCTTAAAAGGGGTTTGCTCCCAGCAGGATGCCAGCCACATCCACGTGGAATAGCTGGCACAGGAACAAAGCTTGGCCCCAGAAGACTCTGATCCATCGAGGTCAGGTGAGTTTACATAGGCACTGAAAGTAGGGGGTAGAGGACTACAGCACCCCCTCAATTTTACTACACATTGTTATGAGACAACATCACCCTTCTCTCACACAGCCAAGCAACAGCAATGCAGCCTTTGGCCAGTTACTTTAGGACTCTGAAAAGGAGAGTCACAGAGGAATCCCTCATCTTCCAGTGAATAAGCGACAGGAAGTGACGCACAATCAGATCACCATTGCAGCTGCTGCAAAAAAGCGAAGGTCTCCTGCAGCTCAGTGTTTGAGGAGCCAAGAGGGAGCGAGGCCCAGGCTCTGAGGGACAGACTGATTCTCCTGTTAAGTTCTTGTCATCTGATCTGCACATGCAGAAAAAGAAGGGCTATTGTAATCTATACTACACAAGCCTGGCAAGACAGCCTGGAACTGAATGAAACAGGGACATGAGGCATGTAAAATATCAGATGTTTGGGACCACACTGCATGTTCAACTTCGGTTCCTCAGTGTGTGCAAACCAGTCTGAATGCAGCTTTCATGGAAGGTTTATTGGGTAAAATGCAGTTTCTAAGCTAAACAAAGCTTCTGTTTGTTTTTTCTTTCCTAACAATCATTATAAAGTGAAAGTGAAAGAGCCAGTACAAGGGGTCTTGTTCCTCAAGAAGGGTCGCTAACTTTCTCTGAAAGATTCTGTTTTTTTCATATTTTGTGATCCCCGTGGGCCCGGTGCTAGTACCCAACATTCCTCCGGATTTCCCTCGATATTTAACAGTGATCTCTTCTCTTCCTAATCAAAGCCTTATAAGCGCCACTTTTACACACCACCTCAGTTTTGTTTATTGGCCTCAACATAAAGCCCCTGGTCCTATTGCTAAACTACTGGAACTGTTTGGGAATGAGACAGCCTAAGAGAAGGAGAAGATGGACTGCATGTCACGTGGGCTAACATATTCCAAACAAACAACTGGACAAACATGATATTTTATTTTGGTGAATCTTTATTAAAACAAGTTTTAATGTTTTCACAAATTACTATTGGTGAGAGGCTATGATTAAAGGACACAGAGAGCACACAGATAAAAGAAGACACTGATATCTAGAAGTGAAGGCTAATTACATTCCAATCTTGCACTCTCAATCTTGGCTTGCCACTGGAGGAAGTGGGCCAAGCCAGGGAAGTGGGTGTGGCCTCTTAACAAAATGTGAGCACCTGCACTTCATATTTTACAAATTAAGCACGGAGTACGATGCATTGCAAAAAAACTCCCACCGACTTGTTCGAAAAGCAATCCATCCAACCGATTCGTCTGGAAAAAAGTCAGATGTGACCGCTCCTTCGCAAAAGCTGAAAAATAGCATTCCGGACATGAATCCGACTCAGTTTACCCTGCGACCAGATGACGATGCATACGACGCGGTTTATGAACCATGTCGGTTTATGTCACAAAAGACAACTGGAAATTGTCAAATAATGTCAAAACAAGCATTGGCAACAATCAAAAAAATGTAATTAAAATATTAGCCACACCCATTAATCCACCTATATAAATTGCCAAATAGATGACCATGATCGTTTGCACCAACTGAACACCTAAGAGGACACAGAAATAGTCACAGGCCCACTGCTGACTGACTCATACACTCACACTTCACCCACTATACAACTTGCACACATTTTGATTTGCCAAAGTATACTCTCAAATACACACTTTTTTACTTATTCATACTCACCCTCACCTACCTCTTCACCCTCACCATGCCCCCGAAGAAGCAGCCAAGGTTCACAGAGAATGAGCTGGAAGTGCTTGTAGATGAAATACTCAGAGTAGAGTCACAGTTATTTGGGAACCAAGTTCAACAGACCCTCCTGTCCCAGAGAAATAGGATATGGAACAGGATAGTCAACAAGGCGAACGCTCAAGCACTTTGCCTGCACACAATGGATGATATCAGGAACAGATACTACGATACAAATTACTGTTACCTAAGTTTCTAAAAACTAGCGTAAATGAGCAGGTGTTGTGTTTGCCATATTGACTAACAACATACCTGCAATGAACATTAAAAGTTATAAAATTAAAACCATGTACATACTACTTACAAACTCATAGCAATGCTTTCTGCTCCAAACAACAGTCACCAGCATCAGCCATCTTGCCAGCACAGTTACACACTCTCTAAGGAAAGATGAGTCACGGGTAGGCTTTATGGAATTGCTGAGAAGGTGGCTCTGGGCACAGGCCTGATGGGAGTTGAAATCACAGCTAACACTCCTCTCCACACCCATCCCAAATAGCTCATCTGGGTCTATGGCTACCTGACAGTACGGGGAAGTGTACTTGTAAGATGACTGTCACTGCTACAGGGTGTTGATCTTGAAGCCAAGTACCATCATGGCCATGTGCTACAAACACCAGGACCCAGTGTCAACTATCCTGCCTGTACATCTCCATACACTCTCAGGGACTGCATAGTCCCAGGTGTGCTGTTTGGTCTGGCTGGGAAGGTGTGTGGATGACAGGGCATGATGGCAGTTGAAGTTTGTGCAACTACTTCTCCTCCCACCCAGCCGTAAAAACGCTCACCAGGAAATATGCTTACCTGATAGTGAGTGGAAAAGTACTAGCAAGATGGCTGAAACTGGCGCTTGGTGTTTGGTGCACAAGGCCTGGTTAGAAGTTCTCAAAAACATATAAACCCCTTGGATTCACCTAATGATCGCACCACTCTTGTACTCATTCAGTCACAATTACCTCTATAATCTTTAGCCCCGACGTGCTGCCTCAAATCTGCTTTAACTATGAAAGATTGCCTTGGAATAAATAGCGTGCACTCACCGGCACGCGAGGAGAGCACTCCCTTAAGTGTTAGGGAAGTCGTTGGTTTGTACGGAGACTTCCCGACCGCCTTCGCACAACTGAGACAGTGTGAAGTTGCTGCCAATGGCGGTTCCTTCTGCGATGAAGGGATGTCGTTACTTTACCAGTATCTCCACTCCCACTGCTGATGGAACTGCGGGGCAGGGACTGTGGGATATCAACACCAAAGCCCAGAACAAGTGTTACAGCCCCCACCTGGCAAGCGTTCCAGATCGGATTCATGAATAGAAAATGAACATTGCCGAGAAACAGAGTCACCGATCAGCATGACGACGGCACGGCATGCTGGGAGATGCAGTCCTCATGAGGAGGCGTGTGACTCCGTTCAACGATTTGCCGGACACCAACACTACTTTAATGAATTGGAAAGTATAAAAGGACTACTGTGGGACTGAGAACAACAGAGGCACAAATGAATACTATATGGGCATTGAAAAAGGATCACTCCGAAACGCCTCTGCCCGAATTCTCAATAAATGGTGTTGTACAAAAGCCCCGACGTGCTGCCTCAAATCTGCCTTAACTAAGAAAGATTGCCTTGGAATAAATAGCGTGCACTCACCGTCACACGAGGAGAGCACTCCCTTAAGTGTTAGGGAAGTTGTTGGTTTGTACGGAGACTTCCCGACCGCCTTCGCACAACGGAGACAGTGTGGAGTTGCTGCCAATGGCGGTTCATACTGCAATGAAGGGATGTCGTTACTTTACCAGCATCTCCACTCCCACTGCCGATGGAACTGCGGGGCAGGGACTCTGAGATATCAACACCAAAGCCCAGAACAAGTGTTACAGCCCCCACCTGGCAAGCGTTACAGATCGGATTCATAAATAGAAATTGAACATTGCCGAGAAACAGAGTCACCGATCAGCATGACGACTGCACGGCATGCTGGGAGATGCAGTCCCCATGAGGAGGCATGTGACTCCGTTCAACGTTTTGCCGGACACCAACACTACTTTAGTGAATTGGAAAGTATAAAAGGACTACTGTGGGACTGAGAACAACAGAGGCACAAATGAATACTATATGGGCATTGAAAAAGGATCACTCCGAAACGTGTCTGCCCGAATTCTCAATAAATGGTGTTGTACAAAAGCCCCGAAGTCCCGCCTCATATCTGCCTTAACTAAGAATGATTGCCTTGGAATAAATGGTGTGCACTCACCGTCACGCGAGGAGAGCACTCCCTTAAGTGTTAGGGAAGTCGTTGGTTTGTACGGAGACTTCCCGACCGCCTTCGCACAACGCAAACAGTGTGGAGTTGCTGCCAATGGCGGTTTATACTGCGATGAAGGGATGTCGTTATTTTACCAGCATCTCCACTCCCACTGCCGATGGAACTGCAGGTCAGGGACTGTGGGATATCAATACCAAAGCCCAGAACGAGTGTTACAGCCCCCACCTGGCAAGCGTTACAGATCCGATTCATGAATAGAAAATAAACATTGCCGAGAAACAGAGTCACCGATCAGCATGACGACTGCACGGCATGCTGGGAGATGCAGTCCCCATGAGGAGGCGTGTGACTCCGTTCAACGTTTTGCCGGACACCAACACTACTTTAGTGAATTGGAAAGTATAAAAGGACTACTGTGGGACTGAGAACAACAGAGGCACAAATGAATACTATATAAGCATTGAAAAAGGATCACTCTGAAACGCGTCTGCCCGAATTCTCAATAAAAGGTGTTGTACAAAAGCCCCGACGTGCTGCCTCAAATCTGCCTTAACTAAGAAAGATTGCCTTGGAATAAATAGTGTGCACTCACCGGCAAGCGAGGAGAGCACTCCCGTAAGTGTTAGGGAAGTCGTTGGTTTGTACGGAGACTTCCCGACCGCCTTCGCACAACGGAGACAGTGTGGAGTTGCTGCCAATGGCGGTTCATACTGCGATGAAGGGATGTCGTTACTTTACCAGCATCTCCACTCTCACTGCCGATGGAACTGGGGGGCAGGGACTGTGGGTATCAACACCAAAGCCCTGAACAAGTTTTACAGCCCCCACCTGGCAAGCGTTACAGATCGGATTCATCAATAGCAAATGAACATTGCCGAGAAACAGAGTCACCGATTAGCATGACGACTGCACGGCATGCTGGGAAATGCACTCCCCATGAGGAGGCGTGTGACTCCGTTCAACGTTTTGCCGGACACCAACACTACTTTAGTGAATTGGAAAGTATTGAAGGACTACTGTGGGACTGAGAACAACAGAGGCACAAATGAATACTATATGGGCATTGAAAAAGGATCACTCCGAAATGCGTCTGCCCGAATTCTCAATAAATTGTGTTGTACAAAAGCCCCGACGTGCTGCCTCAAATCTGCCTTAACTAAGAAAGATTGTCTTGGAATAAATAGCGTGCACTCACCGGCACGCGAGGAGAGCACTCCCTTAAGTGTTAGGGAAGTCGTTGGTTTGTACGGAGACTTCCCGACCACCTTCGCACAACGGAGACAGTGTGGAGTTGCTGCCAATAGCGGTTCATACTGCAAGGGATGTTGTTACCTTAACAGCATTTCCACTCCCACTGCCGATGGAACTGCAGGGCAGGGACTGTGGGATATCAAAACCAAAGCCCAGAACGAGTGTTACAGCCCCCACCTGGTAAGCGTTACAAATCAGATTCATGAATAGAAAATGAACATTGCCGAGAAACAGAGTCACCAATCAGCATGACGACTGCATGGCATGCTGGGAGATGCAGTCCCCATAAGGAGGCATGTGACTCCGTTCAACGTTTTGCCGGACACCAACACTACTTTAGTGAATTGGAAAGTATAAAAGGACTACTGTGGGACTGAGAACAACAGAGGCACAAATGAATACTATATGGGCATTGAAAAAGGATCACTCTGAAACGCGTCTACCCGAATTCTCAATAAATGGTATTGTACAAAAGCCCCGACGTGCTGCCTCAAATCTGCCTTAACTAAGAAAGATTGCCTTGGAATAAATAGCGTGCACTCACCGGCACGCGAGGAGAGCACTCCCTTAAGTGTTAGGGAAGTCAATGGTTTGTACGGAGACTTCCCGACCGCCTTCGCACAACGGAGACAGTGTGGAGTTGCTGCCAATGGCGGTTCATACTGCGATGAAGGGATGTCGTTACTTTACCAGCATCTCCACTCCCACTGCCGATGGAACTGCGGGGCAGGGACTGTGGGATATCAACACCAAAGCCCAGAACGAGTGTTACAGCCCCCATCTGGCAAGCGTTACAGATCGGATTCATGAATAGAAAATGAACATTGCCTAAAAAACAGAGTCAACGATCAGCATGACGACTGCACGGCATGCTGGGAGATGCAGTCCCCAAGAGGAGGCGTGTGACTCCGTTCAACGTTTTGCCGGACACCAACACTACTTTAGTGAATTGGAAAGTATAAAAGGACTACTGTGGGACTGAGAACAACAGAGGCACAAATGAATACTATATGAGCATTGAAAAAGGATCACTCCGAAACGCGTCTGCCCGAATTCTCAATAAATGGTGTTGTACAAAAGCCCAGACGTGCTGCCTCAAATCTGCCTTAACTAAGAAAGATTGCCTTGGAATAAATAGCGTGCACTCACAGGCACGCGAGGAGAGCACTCCCTTAAATGTTAGGGAAGTCGTTGGTTTATACGGAGACTTCCCGACCGCCTTCGCACAACGGAGACAGTGTGGAGTTGCTGCCAATGGCGGTTCATACTGCGATGAAGGGTTGTCGCTACTTTACCAGCATCTCCACTCCCACTGCCGATGGAACTGCGGGGCAGGGACTCTGGGATATCAACACCAAAGCCCAGAACAAGTGTTACAGCCCCCACCTTGCAAGCGTTACAGATCGGATTCATGAATAGAAATTGAACATTGCCGAGAAACAGAGTCACCGATCAGCATGACGACTGCACGGCATGCTGGGAGATGCAGTCCCCATGAGGAGGCGTGTGACTCCGTTCAACGTTTTGCCGGACACCAACACTACTTTAGTGAATTGGAAAGTATAAAAGGACTACTGTGGGACTGAGAACAACAGAGGCACAAATGAATACTATATGAGCATTGAAAAAGGATCACTCCGAAACGCGTCTGCCCGAATTCTCAATAAATGGTGTTGTACAAAAGCCCAGACGTGCTGCCTCAAATCTGCCTTAACTAAGAAAGATTTCCTTGGAATAAATAGCGTGCACTCACAGGCACGCGAGGAGAGCACTCCCTTAAATGTTAGGGAAGTCATTGGTTTATACAGAGACTTCCCGACCGCCTTCGCACAACGGAGACAGTGTGGAGTTGCTGCCAATGGCGGTTCATACTGCAATGAAGGGATGTCGTTACTTTACCAGCATCTCCACTCCCACTGCCGATGGAACTGCGGGGCAGGGACTCTGAGATATCAACACCAAAGCCCAGAACAAGTGTTACAGCCCCCACCTGGCAAGCGTTACAGATCGGATTCATAAATAGAAATTGAACATTGCCGAGAAACAGAGTCACCGATCAGCATGACGACTGCACGGCATGCTGGGAGATGCAGTCCCCATGAGGAGGCATGTGACTCCGTTCAACGTTTTGCCGGACACCAACACTACTTTAGTGAATTGGAAAGTATAAAAGGACTACTGTGGGACTGAGAACAACAGAGGCACAAATGAATACTATATGGGCATTAAAAAAGGATCACTCCGAAACGTGTCTTCCCGAATTCTCAATAAATGGTGTTGTACAAAAGCCCCGAAGTCCCGCCTCAAATCTGCCTTAACTAAGAAAGATTGCCTTGGAATAAATGGTGTGCACTCACCGTCACGCGAGGAGAGCACTCCCTTAAGTGTTAGGGAAGTCGTTGGTTTGTACGGAGACTTCCCGACCGCCTTCGCACAACGCGAACAGTGTGGAGTTGCTGCCAATGGCGGTTTATACTGCGATGAAGGGATGTCGTTATTTTACCAGCATCTCCACTCCCACTGCCGATGGAACTGCAGGTCAGGGACTGTGGGATATCAATACCAAAGCCCAGAACGAGTGTTACAGCCCCCACCTGGCAAGCGTTACAGATCCGATTCATGAATAGAAAATAAACATTGCCGAGAAACAGAGTCACCGATCAGCATGACGACTGCACGGCATGCTGGGAGATGCAGTCCCCATGAGGAGGCGTGTGACTCCGTTCAACGTTTTGCCGGACACCAACACTACTTTAGTGAATTGGAAAGTATAAAAGGACTACTGTGGGACTGAGAACAACAGAGGCACAAATGAATACTATATAAGCATTGAAAAAGGATCACTCTGAAACGCGTCTGCCCGAATTCTCAATAAAAGGTGTTGTACAAAAGCCCCGACGTGCTGCCTCAAATCTGCCTTAACTAAGAAAGATTGCCTTGGAATAAATAGTGTGCACTCACCGGCAAGCGAGGAGAGCAGTCCCGTAAGTGTTAGGGAAGTCGTTGGTTTGTACGGAGACTTCCCGACCGCCTTCGCACAACGGAGACAGTGTGGAGTTGCTGCCAATGGCGGTTCATACTGCGATGAAGGGATGTCGTTACTTTACCAGCATCTCCACTCTCACTGCCGATGGAACTGGGGGGCAGGGACTGTGGGTATCAACACCAAAGCCCTGAACAAGTTTTACAGCCCCCACCTGGCAAGCGTTACAGATCGGATTCATCAATAGCAAATGAACATTGCCGAGAAACAGAGTCACCGATTAGCATGACGACTGCACGGCATGCTGGGAAATGCAGTCCCCATGAGGAGGCGTGTGACTCCGTTCAACGTTTTGCCGGACACCAACACTACTTTAGTGAATTGGAAAGTATTGAAGGACTACTGTGGGACTGAGAACAACAGAGGCACAAATGAATACTATATGGGCATTGAAAAAGGATCACTCCGAAATGCGTCTGCCCGAATTCTCAATAAATTGTGTTGTACAAAAGCCCCGACGTGCTGCCTCAAATCTGCCTTAACTAAGAAAGATTGTCTTGGAATAAATAGCGTGCACTCACCGGCACGCGAGGAGAGCACTCCCTTAAGTGTTAGGGAAGTCGTTGGTTTGTACGGAGACTTCCCGACCACCTTCGCACAACGGAGACAGTGTGGAGTTGCTGCCAATAGCGGTTCATACTGCAAGGGATGTTGTTACTTTAACAGCATTTCCACTCCCACTGCCGATGGAACTGCAGGGCAGGGACTGTGGGATATCAAAACCAAAGCCCAGAACGAGTGTTACAGCCCCCACCTGGTAAGCGTTACAAATCAGATTCATGAATAGAAAATGAACATTGCCGAGAAACAGAGTCACCAATCAGCATGACGACTGCATGGCATGCTGGGAGATGCAGTCCCCATAAGGAGGCGTGTGACTCCGTTCAACGTTTTGCCGGACACCAACACTACTTTAGTGAATTGGAAAGTATAAAAGGACTACTGTGGGACTGAGAACAACAGAGGCACAAATGAATACTATATGGGCATTGAAAAAGGATCACTCTGAAACGCGTCTACCCGAATTCTCAATAAATGGTATTGTACAAAAGCCCCGACGTGCCGCCTCAAATCTGCCTTAACTAAGAAAGATTGCCTTGGAATAAATAGCGTGCACTCACCGGCACGCGAGGAGAGCACTCCCTTAAGTGTTAGGGAAGTCAATGGTTTGTACGGAGACTTCCCGACCGCCTTCGCACAACGGAGACAGTGTGGAGTTGCTGCCAATGGCGGTTCATACTGCGATGAAGGGATGTCGTTACTTTACCAGCATCTCCACTCCCACTGCCGATGGAACTGCGGGGCAGGGACTGTGGGATATCAACACCAAAGCCCAGAACGAGTGTTACAGCCCCCATCTGGCAAGCGTTACAGATCGGATTCATGAATAGAAAATGAACATTGCCTAAAAAACAGAGTCACCGATCAGCATGACGACTGCACGGCATGCTGGGAGATGCAGTCCCCATGAGGAGGCGTGTGACTCCGTTCAACGTTTTGCCGGACACCAACACTACTTTAGTGAATTGGAAAGTATAAAAGGACTACTGTGGGACTGAGAACAACAGAGGCACAAATGAATACTATATGAGCATTGAAAAAGGATCACTCCGAAACGCGTCTGCCCGAATTCTCAATAAATGGTGTTGTACAAAAGCCCAGACGTGCTGCCTCAAATCTGCCTTAACTAAGAAAGATTGCCTTGGAATAACTAGCGTGCACTCACAGGCACGCGAGGAGAGCACTCCCTTAAATGTTAGGGAAGTCGTTGGTTTATACGGAGACTTCCCGACCGCCTTCGCACAACGGAGACAGTGTGGAGTTGCTGCCAATGGCGGTTCATACTGCAATGAAGGGATGTCGTTACTTTACCAGCATGTCCACTCCCACTGCCGATGGAACTGCGGGGCAGGGACTCTGGGATATCAACACCAAAGCCCAGAACAAGTGTTACAGCCCCCACCTTGCAAGCGTTACAGATCGGATTCATGAATAGAAATTGAACATTGCCGAGAAACAGAGTCACCGATCAGCATGACGACTGCACGGCATGCTGGGAGATGCAGTCCCCATGAGGAGGCATGTGACTCCGTTCAACGTTTTGCCGGACACCAACACTACTTTAGTGAATTGGAAAGTATAAAAGGACTACTGTGGGACTGAGAACAACAGAGGCACAAATGAATACTATATGGGCATTGAAAAAGGATCACTCCGAAACGTGTCTGCCCGAATTCTCAATAAATGGTGTTGTACAAAAGCCCCGACGTCCCGCCTCAAATCTGCCTTAACTAAGAAAGATTGCCTTGGAATAAATGGCGTGCACTCACCGTCACGCGAGGAGAGCACTCCCTTAAGTGTTAGGGAAGTCGTTGGTTTGTACGGAGACTTCCCGACCTCCTTCGCACAACGGGAACAGTGTGGAGTTGCTGCCAATGGCGGTTTATACTGCGATGAAGGGATGTCGTTATTTTACCAGCATCTCCACTCCCACTGCCGATGGAACTGCGGGGCAGGGACTGTGGGATATCAATACCAAAGCCCAGAACGAGTGTTACAGCCCCCACCTGGCAAGCGTTACAGATCTGATTCATGAATAGAAAATAAACATTGCCGAGAAACAGAGTCACCGATCAGCATGACGACTGCACGGCATGCTGGGAGATGCAGTCCCCATGAGGAGGCGTGGGACTCCGTTCAACGTTTTGCCGGACACCAACACTACTTTAGTGAATTGGAAAGTATAAAAGGACTACTGTGGGACTGAGAACAACAGAGGCACAAATGAATACTATATAAGCATTGAAAAAGGATCACTTTGAAACGCGTCTGCCCGAATTCTCAATAAAAGGTGTTGTACAAAAGCCCCGACGTGCTGCCTCAAATCTGCCTTAAATAAGAAAGATTGCCTTGGAATAAATAGTGTGCACTCACCGGCACGCGAGGAGAGCACTCCCTTAAGTGTTAGGGAAGTCGTTGGTTTGTACGGAGACTTCCCGACCGCCTTCGCACAACGGAGACAGAGTGGAGTTGCTGCCAATGGCGTTTCATACTGCGATGAAGGGATGTCGTTACTTTACCAGCATCTCCACTCCCACTGCCGATGGAACTGGGGGTCAGGGACTGTGGGTATCAACACCAAAGCCCTGAACAAGTGTTACAGCCCCCACCTGGCAAGCGTTACAGATCGGATTCATCAATAGCAAATGAACATTGCCGAGAAACAGAGTCACCGATTAGCATGACGACTGCACGGCATGCTGGGAGATGCAGTCCCCATGAGGAGGCGTGTGACTCCGTTCAACGTTTTGCCGGACACCAACACTACTTTAGTGAATTGGAAAGTATTGAAGGACTACTGTGGGACTGAGAACAACAGAGGCACAAATGAATACTATATGGGCATTGAAAAAGGATCACTCCGAAATGCGTCTGCCCGAATTCTCAATAAATTGTGTTGTACAAAAGCCGCGACGTGCTGCCTCAAATCTGCCTTAACTAAGAAAGATTGTCTTGGAATAAATAGCGTGCACTCACCGGCACACGAGGAGAGCACTCCCTAAAGTGTTAGGGAAGTCGTTGGTTTGTACGGAGACTTCCCGACCACCTTCGCACAACGGAGACAGTGTGGAGTTGCTGCCAATAGCGGTTCATACTGCGATGAAGGGATGTCGTTACTTTAACAGCATTTCCACTCCCACTGCAGATGGAACTGCAGGGCAGGGACTGTGGGATATCAAAACCAAAGCCCAGAATGAGTGTTACAGCCCCCACCTGGTAAGCGTTACAGATCAGATTCATGAATAGAAAATGAACATTGCCGAGAAACAGAGTCACCAATCAGCATGACGACTGCATGGCATGCTGGGAGATGCAGTCCCCATAAGGAGGCGTGTGACTCCGTTCAACGTTTTGCCGGACACCAACACTACTTTAGTGAATTGGAAAGTATAAAAGGACTACTGTGGGACTGAGAACAACAGAGGCACAAATGAATACTATATGGGCATTGAAAAAGGATCACTCCGAAACGCGTCTGCCCGAATTCTCAATAAATGGTGTTGTACAAAAGCCCCGACGTGCTGCCTCAAATCTGCCCTAACTAAGAATGATTGCCTTGGAATAAATAGCGTGCACTCACCGGCACGCGAGGAGAGCACTCCCTTAAGTGTTAGGGAAGTCAATGGTTTGTACGGAGACTTCCCGACCGCCTTCGCACAACGGAGACAGTGTGGAGTTGCTGCCAATGGCGGTTCCTACTGCGATGAAGGGATGTCGTTACTTTACCAGCATCTCCACTCCCACTGCCGATGGAACTGCAGGGCAGGGACTGTGGGTATCAACACCAAAGCCCTGAACAAGTTTTACAGCCCCCACCTGGCAAGCGTTACAGATCGGATTCATCAATAGCAAATGAACATTGCCGAGAAACAGAGTCACCGATTAGCATGACGACTGCACGGCATGCTGGGAAATGCAGTCCCCATGAGGAGGCGTGTGACTCCGTTCAACGTTTTGCCGGACACCAACACTACTTTAGTGAATTGGAAAGTATTGAAGGACTACTGTGGGACTGAGAACAACAGAGGCACAAATGAATACTATATGGGCATTGAAAAAGGATCACTCCGAAATGCGTCTGCCCGAATTCTCAATAAATTGTGTTGTACAAAAGCCCCGACGTGCTGCCTCAAATCTGCCTTAACTAAGAAAGATTGTCTTGGAATAAATAGCGTGCACTCACCGGCACGCGAGGAGAGCACTCCCTTAAGTGTTAGGGAAGTCGTTGGTTTGTACGGAGACTTCCCGACCACCTTCGCACAACGGAGACAGTGTGGAGTTGCTGCCAATAGCGGTTCATACTGCAAGGGATGTTGTTACTTTAACAGCATTTCCACTCCCACTGCCGATGGAACTGCAGGGCAGGGACTGTGGGATATCAAAACCAAAGCCCAGAACGAGTGTTACAGCCCCCACCTGGTAAGCGTTACAAATCAGATTCATGAATAGAAAATGAACATTGCCGAGAAACAGAGTCACCAATCAGCATGACGACTGCATGGCATGCTGGGAGATGCAGTCCCCATAAGGAGGCGTGTGACTCCGTTCAACGTTTTGCCGGACACCAACACTACTTTAGTGAATTGGAAAGTATAAAAGGACTACTGTGGGACTGAGAACAACAGAGGCACAAATGAATACTATATGGGCATTGAAAAAGGATCACTCTGAAACGCGTCTGCCCGAATTCTCAATAAATGGTATTGTACAAAAGCCCCGACGTGCCGCCTCAAATCTGCCTTAACTAAGAAAGATTGCCTTGGAATAAATAGCGTGCACTCACCGGCACGCGAGGAGAGCACTCCCTTAAGTGTTAGGGAAGTCAATGGTTTGTACGGAGACTTCCCGACCGCCTTCGCACAACGGAGACAGTGTGGAGTTGCTGCCAATGGCGGTTCATACTGCGATGAAGGGATGTCGTTACTTTACCAGCATCTCCACTCCCACTGCCGATGGAACTGCGGGGCAGGGACTGTGGGATATCAACACCAAAGCCCAGAACGAGTGTTACAGCCCCCATCTGGCAAGCGTTACAGATCGGATTCATGAATAGAAAATGAACATTGCCTAAAAAACAGAGTCACCGATCAGCATGACGACTGCACGGCATGCTGGGAGATGCAGTCCCCATGAGGAGGCGTGTGACTCCGTTCAACGTTTTGCCGGACACCAACACTACTTTAGTGAATTGGAAAGTATAAAAGGACTACTGTGGGACTGAGAACAACAGAGGCACAAATGAATACTATATGAGCATTGAAAAAGGATCACTCCGAAACGCGTCTGCCCGAATTCTCAATAAATGGTGTTGTACAAAAGCCCAGACGTGCTGCCTCAAATCTGCCTTAACTAAGAAAGATTGCCTTGGAATAACTAGCGTGCACTCACAGGCACGCGAGGAGAGCACTCCCTTAAATGTTAGGGAAGTCGTTGGTTTATACGGAGACTTCCCGACCGCCTTCGCACAACGGAGACAGTGTGGAGTTGCTGCCAATGGCGGTTCATACTGCAATGAAGGGATGTCGTTACTTTACCAGCATGTCCACTCCCACTGCCGATGGAACTGCGGGGCAGGGACTCTGGGATATCAACACCAAAGCCCAGAACAAGTGTTACAGCCCCCACCTTGCAAGCGTTACAGATCGGATTCATGAATAGAAATTGAACATTGCCGAGAAACAGAGTCACCGATCAGCATGACGACTGCACGGCATGCTGGGAGATGCAGTCCCCATGAGGAGGCATGTGACTCCGTTCAACGTTTTGCCGGACACCAACACTACTTTAGTGAATTGGAAAGTATAAAAGGACTACTGTGGGACTGAGAACAACAGAGGCACAAATGAATACTATATGGGCATTGAAAAAGGATCACTCCGAAACGTGTCTGCCCGAATTCTCAATAAATGGTGTTGTACAAAAGCCCCGACGTCCCGCCTCAAATCTGCCTTAACTAAGAAAGATTGCCTTGGAATAAATGGCGTGCACTCACCGTCACGCGAGGAGAGCACTCCCTTAAGTGTTAGGGAAGTCGTTGGTTTGTACGGAGACTTCCCGACCTCCTTCGCACAACGGGAACAGTGTGGAGTTGCTGCCAATGGCGGTTTATACTGCGATGAAGGGATGTCGTTATTTTACCAGCATCTCCACTCCCACTGCCGATGGAACTGCGGGGCAGGGACTGTGGGATATCAATACCAAAGCCCAGAACGAGTGTTACAGCCCCCACCTGGCAAGCGTTACAGATCTGATTCATGAATAGAAAATAAACATTGCCGAGAAACAGAGTCACCGATCAGCATGACGACTGCACGGCATGCTGGGAGATGCAGTCCCCATGAGGAGGCGTGGGACTCCGTTCAACGTTTTGCCGGACACCAACACTACTTTAGTGAATTGGAAAGTATTGAAGGACTACTGTGGGACTGAGAACAACAGAGGCACAAATGAATACTATATAAGCATTGAAAAAGGATCACTCTGAAACGCGTCTGCCCGAATTCTCAATAAAAGGTGTTGTACAAAAGCCCCGACGTGCTGCCTCAAATCTGCCTTAACTAAGAAAGATTGCCTTGGAATAAATAGTGTGCACTCACCGGCAAGCGAGGAGAGCACTCCCGTAAGTGTTAGGGAAGTCGTTGGTTTGTACGGAGACTTCCCGACCGCCTTCGCACAACGGAGACAGTGTGGAGTTGCTGCCAATGGCGGTTCATACTGCGATGAAGGGATGTCGTTACTTTACCAGCATCTCCACTCTCACTGCCGATGGAACTGGGGGGCAGGGACTGTGGGTATCAACACCAAAGCCCTGAACAAGTTTTACAGCCCCCACCTGGCAAGCGTTACAGATCGGATTCATCAATAGCAAATGAACATTGCCGAGAAACAGAGTCACCGATTAGCATGACGACTGCACGGCATGCTGGGAAATGCACTCCCCATGAGGAGGCGTGTGACTCCGTTCAACGTTTTGCCGGACACCAACACTACTTTAGTGAATTGGAAAGTATTGAAGGACTACTGTGGGACTGAGAACAACAGAGGCACAAATGAATACTATATGGGCATTGAAAAAGGATCACTCCGAAATGCGTCTGCCCGAATTCTCAATAAATTGTGTTGTACAAAAGCCCCGACGTGCTGCCTCAAATCTGCCTTAACTAAGAAAGATTGTCTTGGAATAAATAGCGTGCACTCACCGGCACGCGAGGAGAGCACTCCCTTAAGTGTTAGGGAAGTCGTTGGTTTGTACGGAGACTTCCCGACCACCTTCGCACAACGGAGACAGTGTGGAGTTGCTGCCAATAGCGGTTCATACTGCAAGGGATGTTGTTACCTTAACAGCATTTCCACTCCCACTGCCGATGGAACTGCAGGGCAGGGACTGTGGGATATCAAAACCAAAGCCCAGAACGAGTGTTACAGCCCCCACCTGGTAAGCGTTACAAATCAGATTCATGAATAGAAAATGAACATTGCCGAGAAACAGAGTCACCAATCAGCATGACGACTGCATGGCATGCTGGGAGATGCAGTCCCCATAAGAAGGCATGTGACTCCGTTCAACGTTTTGCCGGACACCAACACTACTTTAGTGAATTGGAAAGTATAAAAGGACTACTGTGGGACTGAGAACAACAGAGGCACAAATGAATACTATATGGGCATTGAAAAAGGATCACTCTGAAACGCGTCTACCCGAATTCTCAATAAATGGTATTGTACAAAAGCCCCGACGTGCTGCCTCAAATCTGCCTTAACTAAGAAAGATTGCCTTGGAATAAATAGCGTGCACTCACCGGCACGCGAGGAGAGCACTCCCTTAAGTGTTAGGGAAGTCAATGGTTTGTACGGAGACTTCCCGACCGCCTTCGCACAACGGAGACAGTGTGGAGTTGCTGCCAATGGCGGTTCATACTGCGATGAAGGGATGTCGTTACTTTACCAGCATCTCCACTCCCACTGCCGATGGAACTGCGGGGCAGGGACTGTGGGATATCAACACCAAAGCCCAGAACGAGTGTTACAGCCCCCATCTGGCAAGCGTTACAGATCGGATTCATGAATAGAAAATGAACATTGCCTAAAAAACAGAGTCAACGATCAGCATGACGACTGCACGGCATGCTGGGAGATGCAGTCCCCAAGAGGAGGCGTGTGACTCCGTTCAACGTTTTGCCGGACACCAACACTACTTTAGTGAATTGGAAAGTATAAAAGGACTACTGTGGGACTGAGAACAACAGAGGCACAAATGAATACTATATGAGCATTGAAAAAGGATCACTCCGAAACGCGTCTGCCCGAATTCTCAATAAATGGTGTTGTACAAAAGCCCAGACGTGCTGCCTCAAATCTGCCTTAACTAAGAAAGATTGCCTTGGAATAAATAGCGTGCACTCACAGGCACGCGAGGAGAGCACTCCCTTAAATGTTAGGGAAGTCGTTGGTTTATACGGAGACTTCCCGACCGCCTTCGCACAACGGAGACAGTGTGGAGTTGCTGCCAATGGCGGTTCATACTGCGATGAAGGGTTGTCGCTACTTTACCAGCATCTCCACTCCCACTGCCGATGGAACTGCGGGGCAGGGACTCTGGGATATCAACACCAAAGCCCAGAACAAGTGTTACAGCCCCCACCTTGCAAGCGTTACAGATCGGATTCATGAATAGAAATTGAACATTGCCGAGAAACAGAGTCACCGATCAGCATGACGACTGCACGGCATGCTGGGAGATGCAGTCCCCATGAGGAGGCGTGTGACTCCGTTCAACGTTTTGCCGGACACCAACACTACTTTAGTGAATTGGAAAGTATAAAAGGACTACTGTGGGACTGAGAACAACAGAGGCACAAATGAATACTATATGAGCATTGAAAAAGGATCACTCCGAAACGCGTCTGCCCGAATTCTCAATAAATGGTGTTGTACAAAAGCCCAGACGTGCTGCCTCAAATCTGCCTTAACTAAGAAAGATTTCCTTGGAATAAATAGCGTGCACTCACAGGCACGCGAGGAGAGCACTCCCTTAAATGTTAGGGAAGTCATTGGTTTATACAGAGACTTCCCGACCGCCTTCGCACAACGGAGACAGTGTGGAGTTGCTGCCAATGGCGGTTCATACTGCAATGAAGGGATGTCGTTACTTTACCAGCATCTCCACTCCCACTGCCGATGGAACTGCGGGGCAGGGACTCTGAGATATCAACACCAAAGCCCAGAACAAGTGTTACAGCCCCCACCTGGCAAGCGTTACAGATCGGATTCATAAATAGAAATTGAACATTGCCGAGAAACAGAGTCACCGATCAGCATGACGACTGCACGGCATGCTGGGAGATGCAGTCCCCATGAGGAGGCATGTGACTCCGTTCAACGTTTTGCCGGACACCAACACTACTTTAGTGAATTGGAAAGTATAAAAGGACTACTGTGGGACTGAGAACAACAGAGGCACAAATGAATACTATATGGGCATTAAAAAAGGATCACTCCGAAACGTGTCTTCCCGAATTCTCAATAAATGGTGTTGTACAAAAGCCCCGAAGTCCCGCCTCAAATCTGCCTTAACTAAGAAAGATTGCCTTGGAATAAATGGTGTGCACTCACCGTCACGCGAGGAGAGCACTCCCTTAAGTGTTAGGGAAGTCGTTGGTTTGTACGGAGACTTCCCGACCGCCTTCGCACAACGCGAACAGTGTGGAGTTGCTGCCAATGGCGGTTTATACTGCGATGAAGGGATGTCGTTATTTTACCAGCATCTCCACTCCCACTGCCGATGGAACTGCAGGTCAGGGACTGTGGGATATCAATACCAAAGCCCAGAACGAGTGTTACAGCCCCCACCTGGCAAGCGTTACAGATCCGATTCATGAATAGAAAATAAACATTGCCGAGAAACAGAGTCACCGATCAGCATGACGACTGCACGGCATGCTGGGAGATGCAGTCCCCATGAGGAGGCGTGTGACTCCGTTCAACGTTTTGCCGGACACCAACACTACTTTAGTGAATTGGAAAGTATAAAAGGACTACTGTGGGACTGAGAACAACAGAGGCACAAATGAATACTATATAAGCATTGAAAAAGGATCACTCTGAAACGCGTCTGCCCGAATTCTCAATAAAAGGTGTTGTACAAAAGCCCCGACGTGCTGCCTCAAATCTGCCTTAACTAAGAAAGATTGCCTTGGAATAAATAGTGTGCACTCACCGGCAAGCGAGGAGAGCAGTCCCGTAAGTGTTAGGGAAGTCGTTGGTTTGTACGGAGACTTCCCGACCGCCTTCGCACAACGGAGACAGTGTGGAGTTGCTGCCAATGGCGGTTCATACTGCGATGAAGGGATGTCGTTACTTTACCAGCATCTCCACTCTCACTGCCGATGGAACTGGGGGGCAGGGACTGTGGGTATCAACACCAAAGCCCTGAACAAGTTTTACAGCCCCCACCTGGCAAGCGTTACAGATCGGATTCATCAATAGCAAATGAACATTGCCGAGAAACAGAGTCACCGATTAGCATGACGACTGCACGGCATGCTGGGAAATGCAGTCCCCATGAGGAGGCGTGTGACTCCGTTCAACGTTTTGCCGGACACCAACACTACTTTAGTGAATTGGAAAGTATTGAAGGACTACTGTGGGACTGAGAACAACAGAGGCACAAATGAATACTATATGGGCATTGAAAAAGGATCACTCCGAAATGCGTCTGCCCGAATTCTCAATAAATTGTGTTGTACAAAAGCCCCGACGTGCTGCCTCAAATCTGCCTTAACTAAGAAAGATTGTCTTGGAATAAATAGCGTGCACTCACCGGCACGCGAGGAGAGCACTCCCTTAAGTGTTAGGGAAGTCGTTGGTTTGTACGGAGACTTCCCGACCACCTTCGCACAACGGAGACAGTGTGGAGTTGCTGCCAATAGCGGTTCATACTGCAAGGGATGTTGTTACTTTAACAGCATTTCCACTCCCACTGCCGATGGAACTGCAGGGCAGGGACTGTGGGATATCAAAACCAAAGCCCAGAACGAGTGTTACAGCCCCCACCTGGTAAGCGTTACAAATCAGATTCATGAATAGAAAATGAACATTGCCGAGAAACAGAGTCACCAATCAGCATGACGACTGCATGGCATGCTGGGAGATGCAGTCCCCATAAGGAGGCGTGTGACTCCGTTCAACGTTTTGCCGGACACCAACACTACTTTAGTGAATTGGAAAGTATAAAAGGACTACTGTGGGACTGAGAACAACAGAGGCACAAATGAATACTATATGGGCATTGAAAAAGGATCACTCTGAAACGCGTCTGCCCGAATTCTCAATAAATGGTATTGTACAAAAGCCCCGACGTGCCGCCTCAAATCTGCCTTAACTAAGAAAGATTGCCTTGGAATAAATAGCGTGCACTCACCGGCACGCGAGGAGAGCACTCCCTTAAGTGTTAGGGAAGTCAATGGTTTGTACGGAGACTTCCCGACCGCCTTCGCACAACGGAGACAGTGTGGAGTTGCTGCCAATGGCGGTTCATACTGCGATGAAGGGATGTCGTTACTTTACCAGCATCTCCACTCCCACTGCCGATGGAACTGCGGGGCAGGGACTGTGGGATATCAACACCAAAGCCCAGAACGAGTGTTACAGCCCCCATCTGGCAAGCGTTACAGATCGGATTCATGAATAGAAAATGAACATTGCCTAAAAAACAGAGTCACCGATCAGCATGACGACTGCACGGCATGCTGGGAGATGCAGTCCCCATGAGGAGGCGTGTGACTCCGTTCAACGTTTTGCCGGACACCAACACTACTTTAGTGAATTGGAAAGTATAAAAGGACTACTGTGGGACTGAGAACAACAGAGGCACAAATGAATACTATATGAGCATTGAAAAAGGATCACTCCGAAACGCGTCTGCCCGAATTCTCAATAAATGGTGTTGTACAAAAGCCCAGACGTGCTGCCTCAAATCTGCCTTAACTAAGAAAGATTGCCTTGGAATAACTAGCGTGCACTCACAGGCACGCGAGGAGAGCACTCCCTTAAATGTTAGGGAAGTCGTTGGTTTATACGGAGACTTCCCGACCGCCTTCGCACAACGGAGACAGTGTGGAGTTGCTGCCAATGGCGGTTCATACTGCAATGAAGGGATGTCGTTACTTTACCAGCATGTCCACTCCCACTGCCGATGGAACTGCGGGGCAGGGACTCTGGGATATCAACACCAAAGCCCAGAACAAGTGTTACAGCCCCCACCTTGCAAGCGTTACAGATCGGATTCATGAATAGAAATTGAACATTGCCGAGAAACAGAGTCACCGATCAGCATGACGACTGCACGGCATGCTGGGAGATGCAGTCCCCATGAGGAGGCATGTGACTCCGTTCAACGTTTTGCCGGACACCAACACTACTTTAGTGAATTGGAAAGTATAAAAGGACTACTGTGGGACTGAGAACAACAGAGGCACAAATGAATACTATATGGGCATTGAAAAAGGATCACTCCGAAACGTGTCTGCCCGAATTCTCAATAAATGGTGTTGTACAAAAGCCCCGACGTCCCGCCTCAAATCTGCCTTAACTAAGAAAGATTGCCTTGGAATAAATGGCGTGCACTCACCGTCACGCGAGGAGAGCACTCCCTTAAGTGTTAGGGAAGTCGTTGGTTTGTACGGAGACTTCCCGACCTCCTTCGCACAACGGGAACAGTGTGGAGTTGCTGCCAATGGCGGTTTATACTGCGATGAAGGGATGTCGTTATTTTACCAGCATCTCCACTCCCACTGCCGATGGAACTGCGGGGCAGGGACTGTGGGATATCAATACCAAAGCCCAGAACGAGTGTTACAGCCCCCACCTGGCAAGCGTTACAGATCTGATTCATGAATAGAAAATAAACATTGCCGAGAAACAGAGTCACCGATCAGCATGACGACTGCACGGCATGCTGGGAGATGCAGTCCCCATGAGGAGGCGTGGGACTCCGTTCAACGTTTTGCCGGACACCAACACTACTTTAGTGAATTGGAAAGTATAAAAGGACTACTGTGGGACTGAGAACAACAGAGGCACAAATGAATACTATATAAGCATTGAAAAAGGATCACTTTGAAACGCGTCTGCCCGAATTCTCAATAAAAGGTGTTGTACAAAAGCCCCGACGTGCTGCCTCAAATCTGCCTTAAATAAGAAAGATTGCCTTGGAATAAATAGTGTGCACTCACCGGCACGCGAGGAGAGCACTCCCTTAAGTGTTAGGGAAGTCGTTGGTTTGTACGGAGACTTCCCGACCGCCTTCGCACAACGGAGACAGAGTGGAGTTGCTGCCAATGGCGTTTCATACTGCGATGAAGGGATGTCGTTACTTTACCAGCATCTCCACTCCCACTGCCGATGGAACTGGGGGTCAGGGACTGTGGGTATCAACACCAAAGCCCTGAACAAGTGTTACAGCCCCCACCTGGCAAGCGTTACAGATCGGATTCATCAATAGCAAATGAACATTGCCGAGAAACAGAGTCACCGATTAGCATGACGACTGCACGGCATGCTGGGAGATGCAGTCCCCATGAGGAGGCGTGTGACTCCGTTCAACGTTTTGCCGGACACCAACACTACTTTAGTGAATTGGAAAGTATTGAAGGACTACTGTGGGACTGAGAACAACAGAGGCACAAATGAATACTATATGGGCATTGAAAAAGGATCACTCCGAAATGCGTCTGCCCGAATTCTCAATAAATTGTGTTGTACAAAAGCCGCGACGTGCTGCCTCAAATCTGCCTTAACTAAGAAAGATTGTCTTGGAATAAATAGCGTGCACTCACCGGCACACGAGGAGAGCACTCCCTAAAGTGTTAGGGAAGTCGTTGGTTTGTACGGAGACTTCCCGACCACCTTCGCACAACGGAGACAGTGTGGAGTTGCTGCCAATAGCGGTTCATACTGCGATGAAGGGATGTCGTTACTTTAACAGCATTTCCACTCCCACTGCAGATGGAACTGCAGGGCAGGGACTGTGGGATATCAAAACCAAAGCCCAGAATGAGTGTTACAGCCCCCACCTGGTAAGCGTTACAGATCAGATTCATGAATAGAAAATGAACATTGCCGAGAAACAGAGTCACCAATCAGCATGACGACTGCATGGCATGCTGGGAGATGCAGTCCCCATAAGGAGGCGTGTGACTCCGTTCAACGTTTTGCCGGACACCAACACTACTTTAGTGAATTGGAAAGTATAAAAGGACTACTGTGGGACTGAGAACAACAGAGGCACAAATGAATACTATATGGGCATTGAAAAAGGATCACTCCGAAACGCGTCTGCCCGAATTCTCAATAAATGGTGTTGTACAAAAGCCCCGACGTGCTGCCTCAAATCTGCCCTAACTAAGAATGATTGCCTTGGAATAAATAGCGTGCACTCACCGGCACGCGAGGAGAGCACTCCCTTAAGTGTTAGGGAAGTCAATGGTTTGTACGGAGACTTCCCGACCGCCTTCGCACAACGGAGACAGTGTGGAGTTGCTGCCAATGGCGGTTCCTACTGCGATGAAGGGATGTCGTTACTTTACCAGCATCTCCACTCCCACTGCCGATGGAACTGCAGGGCAGGGACTGTGGGTATCAACACCAAAGCCCTGAACAAGTTTTACAGCCCCCACCTGGCAAGCGTTACAGATCGGATTCATCAATAGCAAATGAACATTGCCGAGAAACAGAGTCACCGATTAGCATGACGACTGCACGGCATGCTGGGAAATGCAGTCCCCATGAGGAGGCGTGTGACTCCGTTCAACGTTTTGCCGGACACCAACACTACTTTAGTGAATTGGAAAGTATTGAAGGACTACTGTGGGACTGAGAACAACAGAGGCACAAATGAATACTATATGGGCATTGAAAAAGGATCACTCCGAAATGCGTCTGCCCGAATTCTCAATAAATTGTGTTGTACAAAAGCCCCGACGTGCTGCCTCAAATCTGCCTTAACTAAGAAAGATTGTCTTGGAATAAATAGCGTGCACTCACCGGCACGCGAGGAGAGCACTCCCTTAAGTGTTAGGGAAGTCGTTGGTTTGTACGGAGACTTCCCGACCACCTTCGCACAACGGAGACAGTGTGGAGTTGCTGCCAATAGCGGTTCATACTGCAAGGGATGTTGTTACTTTAACAGCATTTCCACTCCCACTGCCGATGGAACTGCAGGGCAGGGACTGTGGGATATCAAAACCAAAGCCCAGAACGAGTGTTACAGCCCCCACCTGGTAAGCGTTACAAATCAGATTCATGAATAGAAAATGAACATTGCCGAGAAACAGAGTCACCAATCAGCATGACGACTGCATGGCATGCTGGGAGATGCAGTCACCATAAGGAGGCGTGTGACTCCGTTCAACGTTTTGCCGGACACCAACACTACTTTAGTGAATTGGAAAGTATAAAAGGACTACTGTGGGACTGAGAACAACAGAGGCACAAATGAATACTATATGGGCATTGAAAAAGGATCACTCTGAAACGCGTCTGCCCGAATTCTCAATAAATGGTATTGTACAAAAGCCCCGACGTGCCGCCTCAAATCTGCCTTAACTAAGAAAGATTGCCTTGGAATAAATAGCGTGCACTCACCGGCACGCGAGGAGAGCACTCCCTTAAGTGTTAGGGAAGTCAATGGTTTGTACGGAGACTTCCCGACCGCCTTCGCACAACGGAGACAGTGTGGAGTTGCTGCCAATGGCGGTTCATACTGCGATGAAGGGATGTCGTTACTTTACCAGCATCTCCACTCCCACTGCCGATGGAACTGCGGGGCAGGGACTGTGGGATATCAACACCAAAGCCCAGAACGAGTGTTACAGCCCCCATCTGGCAAGCGTTACAGATCGGATTCATGAATAGAAAATGAACATTGCCTAAAAAACAGAGTCACCGATCAGCATGACGACTGCACGGCATGCTGGGAGATGCAGTCCCCATGAGGAGGCGTGTGACTCCGTTCAACGTTTTGCCGGACACCAACACTACTTTAGTGAATTGGAAAGTATAAAAGGACTACTGTGGGACTGAGAACAACAGAGGCACAAATGAATACTATATGAGCATTGAAAAAGGATCACTCCGAAACGCGTCTGCCCGAATTCTCAATAAATGGTGTTGTACAAAAGCCCAGACGTGCTGCCTCAAATCTGCCTTAACTAAGAAAGATTGCCTTGGAATAACTAGCGTGCACTCACAGGCACGCGAGGAGAGCACTCCCTTAAATGTTAGGGAAGTCGTTGGTTTATACGGAGACTTCCCGACCGCCTTCGCACAACGGAGACAGTGTGGAGTTGCTGCCAATGGCGGTTCATACTGCAATGAAGGGATGTCGTTACTTTACCAGCATGTCCACTCCCACTGCCGATGGAACTGCGGGGCAGGGACTCTGGGATATCAACACCAAAGCCCAGAACAAGTGTTACAGCCCCCACCTTGCAAGCGTTACAGATCGGATTCATGAATAGAAATTGAACATTGCCGAGAAACAGAGTCACCGATCAGCATGACGACTGCACGGCATGCTGGGAGATGCAGTCCCCATGAGGAGGCATGTGACTCCGTTCAACGTTTTGCCGGACACCAACACTACTTTAGTGAATTGGAAAGTATAAAAGGACTACTGTGGGACTGAGAACAACAGAGGCACAAATGAATACTATATGGGCATTGAAAAAGGATCACTCCGAAACGTGTCTGCCCGAATTCTCAATAAATGGTGTTGTACAAAAGCCCCGACGTCCCGCCTCAAATCTGCCTTAACTAAGAAAGATTGCCTTGGAATAAATGGCGTGCACTCACCGTCACGCGAGGAGAGCACTCCCTTAAGTGTTAGGGAAGTCGTTGGTTTGTACGGAGACTTCCCGACCTCCTTCGCACAACGGGAACAGTGTGGAGTTGCTGCCAATGGCGGTTTATACTGCGATGAAGGGATGTCGTTATTTTACCAGCATCTCCACTCCCACTGCCGATGGAACTGCGGGGCAGGGACTGTGGGATATCAATACCAAAGCCCAGAACGAGTGTTACAGCCCCCACCTGGCAAGCGTTACAGATCTGATTCATGAATAGAAAATAAACATTGCCGAGAAACAGAGTCACCGATCAGCATGACGACTGCACGGCATGCTGGGAGATGCAGTCCCCATGAGGAGGCGTGGGACTCCGTTCAACGTTTTGCCGGACACCAACACTACTTTAGTGAATTGGAAAGTATAAAAGGACTACTGTGGGACTGAGAACAACAGAGGCACAAATGAATACTATATAAGCATTGAAAAAGGATCACTTTGAAACGCGTCTGCCCGAATTCTCAATAAAAGGTGTTGTACAAAAGCCCCGACGTGCTGCCTCAAATCTGCCTTAAATAAGAAAGATTGCCTTGGAATAAATAGTGTGCACTCACCGGCACGCGAGGAGAGCACTCCCTTAAGTGTTAGGGAAGTCGTTGGTTTGTACGGAGACTTCCCGACCGCCTTCGCACAACGGAGACAGAGTGGAGTTGCTGCCAATGGCGTTTCATACTGCGATGAAGGGATGTCGTTACTTTACCAGCATCTCCACTCCCACTGCCGATGGAACTGGGGGTCAGGGACTGTGGGTATCAACACCAAAGCCCTGAACAAGTGTTACAGCCCCCACCTGGCAAGCGTTACAGATCGGATTCATCAATAGCAAATGAACATTGCCGAGAAACAGAGTCACCGATTAGCATGACGACTGCACGGCATGCTGGGAGATGCAGTCCCCATGAGGAGGCGTGTGACTCCGTTCAACGTTTTGCCGGACACCAACACTACTTTAGTGAATTGGAAAGTATTGAAGGACTACTGTGGGACTGAGAACAACAGAGGCACAAATGAATACTATATGGGCATTGAAAAAGGATCACTCCGAAATGCGTCTGCCCGAATTCTCAATAAATTGTGTTGTACAAAAGCCGCGACGTGCTGCCTCAAATCTGCCTTAACTAAGAAAGATTGTCTTGGAATAAATAGCGTGCACTCACCGGCACACGAGGAGAGCACTCCCTAAAGTGTTAGGGAAGTCGTTGGTTTGTACGGAGACTTCCCGACCACCTTCGCACAACGGAGACAGTGTGGAGTTGCTGCCAATAGCGGTTCATACTGCGATGAAGGGATGTCGTTACTTTAACAGCATTTCCACTCCCACTGCAGATGGAACTGCAGGGCAGGGACTGTGGGATATCAAAACCAAAGCCCAGAATGAGTGTTACAGCCCCCACCTGGTAAGCGTTACAGATCAGATTCATGAATAGAAAATGAACATTGCCGAGAAACAGAGTCACCAATCAGCATGACGACTGCATGGCATGCTGGGAGATGCAGTCCCCATAAGGAGGCGTGTGACTCCGTTCAACGTTTTGCCGGACACCAACACTACTTTAGTGAATTGGAAAGTATAAAAGGACTACTGT
This sequence comes from Lissotriton vulgaris, assembly GCF_964263255.1. Classification (NCBI taxonomy): domain Eukaryota; kingdom Metazoa; phylum Chordata; class Amphibia; order Caudata; family Salamandridae; genus Lissotriton; species Lissotriton vulgaris. The sequence goes on from NC_141693.1 coordinate 261,351,573, forward strand.
GGGACTGAGAACAACAGAGGCACAAATGAATACTATATGGGCATTGAAAAAGGATCACTCCGAAACGCGTCTGCCCGAATTCTCAATAAATGGTGTTGTACAAAAGCCCCGACGTGCTGCCTCAAATCTGCCCTAACTAAGAATGATTGCCTTGGAATAAATAGCGTGCACTCACCGGCACGCGAGGAGAGCACTCCCTTAAGTGTTAGGGAAGTCAATGGTTTGTACGGAGACTTCCCGACCGCCTTCGCACAACGGAGACAGTGTGGAGTTGCTGCCAATGGCGGTTCCTACTGCGATGAAGGGATGTCGTTACTTTACCAGCATCTCCACTCCCACTGCCGATGGAACTGCAGGGCAGGGACTGTGGGATATCAACACCAAAGCCCAGAACGAGTGTTACAGCCCCCACCTGGCAAGCGTTACAGATCGGATTCATGAATAGAAAATGAACATTGCCGAGAAACAGAGTCACCGATCAGCATGACTGCACTGCATGCTGGGAGATGCTGTCCCCATGAGGAGGCGTGTGACTCCGCTCAACATTTTGCCAGACACCAACACTACTTTAGTGAATTGGAAAGTATAAAAGGACTACTGTGGGACTGAGAACAACAGAGGCACAAATGAATACTATATGGGCATTGAAAAAGGATCACTCCGAAACGTGTCTGCCCGAATTCTCAATAAATGGTGTTGTACAAAAGCCCCGACGTGCTGCCTCAAATCTGCCTCAATTAAGAAAGATTGCCTTGACACTATGAAAATAAAATAAAAAAACTCTGCTGCATATACTACTGAATCCGGTGTCCGTTTTTCTCCTGGTGAGTGCTGACTTGTGCGGTGCACTGTGGGAGTGTCAGAGTATATATATATATATATATATATATATATATATATATATATATATATATATATATATATATATATATATATATATATAATGGTTATCAATGCAAGCACTCCCTAAGTACAAATAAACCTGAAATTACCGTTCATAAAAATGTGTGTCAGTTTTATTTATAATTCGATATCAATAAAAGCATTAAAACAATGAATACAATAAGCAATAAGACATGCAAATGCATACAATAATAAAACAATAATAAAACAGAAGAAGAGACTAAAAACCGTGTTGTTTAGCATAACAAATCCGGTGTATCAATTCATAGGAATCTTTTCATAAAAGTCAGAGTCCTAATATTCCATTCTGACAAATTGTTCCATGAATTTGACTTGAAAAAAGTTGCGTCGACGCGTTTCGGTGTTTTGCTCTATATGCACCACCTTTATCAAGACTAATCTTTACGTAATGTCTCTTTCTTAATCAACCAATCGATTAAAATAGATCATGAAGCTTGTATAGTGCCGGTTCCCGGTCGCTATATCACTGCCTTATCTTCGGCCTGCCCGCTTCTGTGTATAACTTAGTGCGAACACACCCAGGGATCGGGTACAGTTATGCTGTTGTAAGTATCGATTTACAAAAGGGGGTATCAGCAGATACATTCCTTTCTTTAATGTCTAAGGCTCAGGGCCACTGGATGTTTGACAATCTGAAGTTAATCTCCCGGTGTCACCTGTGTTAGAACTTGTTATTTTCAAGCGCTTATCCGAATAATGTCGCGCCACTGTATCAGGTAGTTGCTTCTTCTATGTACAAGCTCCCCAATTACGGAGGACCCTGCAGATTCGGTCGGGTGGAGGGCTGGGTGGCTCCTGTTTCATCCAAAGTAAAAAGTTGGAAGTTGCCTTCAAGTTTAACATCATGCAGCAATGTCAACCTCCTTGCTAGTACACTTCCCCCCACTGACAGTCATCGTCTCAGAGGAGTTAGCTGGGCTGGGTGGGAGGAGGAGTATTTGGAAAGGCTACAACTCACATCATGATCAGAAAGAAGTGAGCGACCCAAAATACCCTTGAGGGCTTGGGTAATTAGATAAAGGGGTATGAGTGCCTTCAAGGGAATTCGTTTGAATAGAGTTTAGTGATTTTAGATTAATTTGAAGGGAAAGATTAATAATCCCTATATGTAGTTAATACATCACACAACAGAGACTGAAATTTTTGAAAATGACTTAAACAAGGTATTAGCACATAAACAACACATAAACAACAAGCACAAAGGTGTATTTATAAAAATAGACTTTATCAAAACAAATCAAGTGGTAAAAAGTGTCATATACAGATGAAAACCATTTGAATAATTAGGACTGCAGGTACAAGGAAAAAATAAATTTGAGAAGTAACACAGCAGGACCTAAAAACCAACTATCCCAGGTCAGAAATAATAAGACAAAGCGGGGATAAGGTGAATGTCGACGTTTCGGTCTCCTAGAAAACACTTTTCGAGACCATCCTCAGGACTGATGTCAATTACGTACTGTATAGGACCAACTGTAATCTGAAATATAAATATTTACAATTACAAAACTTTTATAAATAGTTAATTAATCTACACCCTTGTGACAAACGACACAGACAAAAATTGGACTAATACCTAAAGACGAAAACATTACCATTATGGACAAACATGGAAAAACTTAGTACATAACAGAAGTAAAATTATTGGTTATTTTTATCTGCGCCGAATACTAGGTGCTCTATTTGTTATTTGCAGATATAGGACTTATGTAAATGGCTGGTCTCTCATATGGGAAAAATACATCGAGAAGTAACAGCTTACTGCCAGAGAAGGAGCATTGAAACATTCAAATGAAACTTTGTACTGTCATAGTTTGACAACCATAATCAATTATGTTTCCAAAATTCAGATTAAAGAATCAATTTTGCGATACATATATATATATAGCGTTGTGCTAAGCATTTAAAACACTGTTGACTTTTTCTATGTCCACATATTGGCATAAGTTTCCTGTAAGCACATTATTCACGAAGAAATTAAACAGAAAGCAATTACTTGGTTCAAGCGGATGCTTTACAAACATGACCCATTGGGAGGTGGTACTATTACCTCAATTGAAACGCTGCAAGTTTAGAGATGGAAGGGGCTCAGCCAAACGGTATTGTGACACAAAGTAATGGAGAAGCTCCTAGGTATGAGAACAGTCAATTAATTTAGATTTAATACCAGGGTGTTATATGGTTAACAATAAGAGGAAAGTTAAGTACCTATTTATTCTGCAAAAAGTCACTTCAATGTGATGTAGATAGAGGGTCTGTTTTCCGTTATAGCGAGGATCAAATCAAGTTGTGCTATATAATATAAACCAAATATATATATATTAATTAAAAGTAGGAGTTGTTCTAGATAAGTATTAGTAGCGCAATTATGAGCACATACCTATAAATGAAGATGGAATTGCCACTCGATAGAAAAGGGGGCACTTTAATCACCAAACAGAGATGAAGTTGAGATCTTCATCTGTTATGAAGCTGGTTAAAGATCGTAATCTAAAGGAAGCATGGTGATAGTTAATTACCTAATTAATATATTGAGTCTATGTGAGGCAAACATATAGAAGGGCGGAGCAGGTTTACCTCAAGAAACCACGAAATCAATGCGGAGATTTCTGCTTCACTGCAGACAGTCAGAGCGAGTTCTCTAAAGTAAGAGAAAGTAAAGGTGGACTTAGCGCATATGTCAAGTAATCGTATTGGGCTATGGGGACGGACAAGAAAGGTATCACTTACCTAGTGTCTTGGCATAGAGCGCGATGAAGGCAACTGGCATCAAGGCAGACATGAAGGTCTTGAATGATCGCCAGGTTCCTTTTAAGGCACTGGTTGCGGCGCCGTTTAGAACGCGAGATAGGACCTATATGTGGACATAGAATAAGTCAACAGTGTTTTAAATGCTTAGCACAACGCTATATATATATATGTATCGCAAAATTGATTCTTTAATCTGAATTTTGGAAACATAATTGATTATGGTTGTCAAACTATGACAGTACAAAGTTTCATTTGAATGTTTCAATGCTCCTTCTCTGGCAGTAAGCTGTTACTTCTCGATGTATTTTTCCCATATGAGAGACCAGCCATTTACATAAGTCCTATATCTGCAAATAACAAATAGAGCACCTAGTATTCGGCGCAGATAAAAATAACCAATAATTTTACTTCTGTTATGTACTAAGTTTTTCCATGTTTGTCCATAATGGTAATGTTTTCGTCTTTAGGTATTAGTCCAATTTTTGTCTGTGTCGTTTGTCACAAGGGTGTAGATTAATTAACAATTTATAAAAGTTTTGTAATTGTAAATATTTATATTTCAAATTACAGTTGGTCCTATACAGTACGTAATTGACATCAGTCTGAGGATGGTCTCGAAAAGTGTTTTCTAGGAGACGGAAACGTCAACATTCACCTTATCCCCGCTTTGTCTTATTATTTCTGACCTGGGATAGTTGGTTTTTAGGTCCTGCTGTGTTACTTCTCAAATTTATTTTTTCCTTGTACCTGCAGTCCTAATTATTCAAATGGTTTTCATCTGTATATGACACTTTTTACCACTTGATTTGTTTTGATAAAGTCTATTTTTATAAATACACCTTTGTGCTTGTTGTTTATGTGTTGTTTATGTGCTAATACCTTGTTTAAGTCATTTTCAAAAATGTCAGTCTCTGTTGTGTGATGTATTAACTACATATAGGGATTATTAATCTTTCCCTTCAAATTAATCTAAAATCACTAAACTCTATTCAAACGAATTCCCTTGAAGGCACTCATACCCCTTTATCTAACAACTCACATCAGGCCCTGTCCAACATACACCTTCCCAACCAGAACAAACAGCCCAACAGGAACTAAGCTTACCCCCAGAATGTCCACATTTACTAGTAGGATGCATTACACTGGTCACTGGTGTCAGACATCTTGCAAGTACATTGCCACTCAATGTTAGGAAAGCATACATTAAGTTTGAGTGTTTGGGCGGAAAGGTGTATGTAGGACTGGGCCTGATGGGAATGTGAATAAAAGGAAACACACCTCCACAGACATAGCACAACCACTTCATCGGGGGATGTCTACCTCATAGTGAGGTCATGTGTACTACCAAGATGTCATACACCATGGACTGATGTCTGAAATTGTCACAACTACCACATTTACTTCTGTGCTACAAACACCAGCCACCAGCGACAAACATCTTGCAAGTACACTTACCAGCATTGTCTGGACAACACTCTTCTTGGTGACCTGGTTGGGCTGGGTAGGAGGAGAGGTGTAAGTGTAACTATTAGTACACAAGCACTCAAACCTCTGTTCATCAAAGGTCTTTGCCACAAAATGGCATACATGAGTGTTTTTGAACTCATCTGTCTATGGAGGCAATGCACAAAATACATGATCTGTGTAGGCACAAAGCTCGGCAGTAATACATTTTGCTACTCACAACTATTCACGTGTGTATAATGAGATGAGAACAAGAAGCACCTCACTAGTAACATTCAAAACAAATCTGAAAAAATAACAGACTGTGAGTGTGTAGGTAGCCACACCAATGTGACTGCTAAAAACATGCACTAAGCCCAGTACACAGGCATTAAAAATGACTACATTGGCAGAGAAAGAGTACATATGTTACAGTAAAAGTACAAATGTGGAAAACACCAACACACCTGTGTCATTCACAGGGTGTCACAAACCAGTCAATGTCTTTGGACATGAGATGCCAACTAAACACAACGGGCCTCATTTATGAAAAGTGACGCATCGCTGTGTGAAAACAGCGATGCGTCACTTTTCACTGCGCCCTCCTTGCGAGACCAATGATGCGTCATATTTACAGTATGACGCATCATGGCGCAAGGAGTTACAGATACGTCAGTATTTCTGACGTATCTGTATGGCGCAAAAGTGACGCATTACTGGAGTGTGTCACAAAAGTGATGCAACTCCAGCAATGTGTCCTTTCACATGGGGCAAGCCCCATGTGAAAGAGCCGGCGTCAGTCTTACACCTGCTGTGAGGCAGGCATAAGAAATTGACGCATTTGTGTCCTAGAAGTGGCACAGTGAAATCTTATAGATTTCACTGCGTCACTTCTATGACCCTGTTATGCGTCAGAACGCCACCCTGCATACATAATATCTGGCATAGGTATAATGTAGCGCAGGGGTTTACAAAGTGACGCATCTACCTAGATGCGTCACTTTGTAAATATGGTGCAACAAGGCACACTTTTTACGCTGCTGGTGCGTCACAAAAAGTGACGCACCGGCGGCGTAAAAGTGACGCACGGCCTCATAAATGAGGCCCAACATGCCCATGTATGCACAGAGCTGGACATGCTCATCAATCCCCATCTTGTCCAAATTACATTGTTCTCCAAAAACATAGGCCAGCATCATGGAAGAAGGAGGCCAATCTTTGTGCAAAAACTCATCATTAGGTTCAGTAGCCTATGTAATGGATATGATTTGAGGGGTGGTGGACATTCACATCAATCGTGTTTTTATGTACCCATAGGGAAAGCTGGGAACACCTCTGGAACAAACCAAGACAGCCAGTCCAAGATTCTTGTTGACCCTGAGCTCTCTGGCATTGAGGTCTCTCAACAATCTCTGAACGACGAACTACCTGGCACATCAGGTGTGGGTCAGGCCACAGCAACAGCTGCTGTAACATTAGCATCCTCTGTGATCACTCCCGCCTCCGCTGACAACACCCAGCTGACCCCTACCCTCACAGACACACCAGCCAGAGCCACCACCGGCAGCACAGCAACACGGGGCACTCTGGAGTTGGTGGACAACAGCACCACCTGTCAACAAGGAAGGAGGCTCAGTGTTGACTGTGCCAGTACCAAGTGGTCCTGATCGGGTGAGTAGGGGTGGTGGGAGGGGACATGGGGAGTTTTGGGGACCTGCCCCATCATGCAGCTGGTGCTGCTGATGAAGATCCCCACACCTATCCAGAATCCTCCATGCATATGAGGGTTGCACCAGAGATTTTGTCCAGGTAGTTGGGTTCCTCAGGACCATGCAACAGGCTGCCCACTATGAGAAAATGGACAGGTACATGAACAAAATTGATGACTTGACTGTGGTACACAGGAACATTCTCACCTGCCTCCGCCAGATTGCCACCAACATGTCCACACCTCCCTGTGTGCCCACAACATCTGGTGTATCAACATCTGCACCAACCACAGGGCGGGATGTGGACTCTGGTGGAGAGCCCCCTGCACCGCCGCTACCTGCACCTAAGGGTCTCCGCCAAATGTGGGAAGGGTCATCTGAAGAAGCATCCTTGACCGAAAGCTACACATCACCCCAGGAAGGACAAATTGATCCTAATATCCTCCATTGTGTGCCAAGCGTTCACTTTGTTGGCTGTCATTGAACTGTCCCACATTGGCTGGAGGATCTAATTTAAACTTTGGACTCTAATAACTGTGGATTTACTTCTGAAGAATTCATTTACAAATACTACCAACTCCTCTCTGCACTTTGTTTATTATGTTTTGTTGAACACTCAGTGAATTTTTATCATCACGTCATGCACTAAAATAAATCACTTTGCAAAAATACTTGCTCGTGTCTTGACTTTGAAACAGAAATGTACAGATTGAAATGATGCACGAAATAACAAAGAAGAAAGTGTCTACAACGTTGTATAAGAAATCACTTCAGAAAGGTTAACTACTGGCTTGGAAGTAAATGTAACCTGTCACAGCATGATAGATAGACACAACCAGGTTATCACATAACCCACAGTAAATGGTACGGATTCAATTTAAGTCTACTGGCTGCAAATATATCACCATTTGCAAGCACAAACAGCAATCATTGCCAGCAAACCAGATCATCATGGAATATGTTTTGTTTCAGAATACCCTTTGGATGTGGGCTAACAGAAAATACACACCTCAATGTGGAGCACAGGTTTATTCTACTGATACAACCTTGTCCCTTAACCCAACTCAAAACACTTCACACAGTAACACAATGCTCACAAGTAAAAAGAAATGACCATTAGTTCAGAAACAAGAGTGCTCCAGAGATTTCCACAACTGCTCAATGTTGGAGTATGTCACTGTATTGTGGGGCTTGTGAGGTCACACCACTACAGTTAACATGGCAAAGTACCCTAGTAAGGAGAAACATAAAACAGAGTCATGAACTCAGGAATTATGTTGCTTAATGTTGCTAACTGTCTCATTAAATCATACAAATGCCAGTCTGAACAAAAGCTAGTATTGAGTGTAGCATTGTACATGTCATCTGGAAAGTATGATTAAGCAAATCAGTACAACCCTCATGATAATTAAAATACACTCAGCAGCATACATACACATTGGACAACAGCAACACACAAACATTTTGGGGTTGACACCTCTCATCAAATACTTACATTCGATGAAGAAGTTGCGGATAAGTTGTTGTCTAAATCCCCAATATCATCCTCATCATCACTGGCATCATTTCCCAAGCCTGCTGGTGGTTGCTGGTCTCCATCATCCAGTATCAGTGTAATTTCCTGCCCGGATTGCAAGGTTGTGGAGCATGCATGCAGCTGTGAGACTGTTGCACAACTTCAAGGCACCATATTGTAGGGCTCCTCCTGTCCGATTCAGACACCAGAACCTTGAGTTCAGGAGACCAAATGTACGCTCAACTACTTGCCGGGTCTGGTGGCTCAGTGGACTAATGCATCCAATTCAGGGGCCTGTGTTCGAACTCATGGTCACAGGTGCAAATCCCAGCGGGTTCACTCAGCCTTTCATCCATCTGTGGTCGATAAAATGAGTACCATTGAGTTGGTTAACAATAAACATCTGTTATTCAGCGCCAAGAGACCTATGGGTGAATGTGCGCTTTACAAATACACATGCTATGTTCTGTTATGTTATGTTACTCACCTGGTATGACCCTGTGCCTCATTGAACCACACTTTTGTCAAGAGTGACTGGGTTGTGCAGAGGAGTCAGCAACCAGGGAAGGTTGAGGTATCCAGAGACACCTACATTGAACACAGAAAAAAGTTCAGTTGTCTGACAACAGAGCATTATCTGACATGCAATCAATCACACTACAAAAATGCAAATGAAACATCACCTACCAACAATCCAGGCACAGTCACTTGGCAGCTGAGACATCATGTGTGGGATGACGCTGTTCCTCAGCATGTGGGCATCATGTGCAGAGTCAGGGAACCGTGCACAGATGTAGGAGACCGAAATTTCCGCTAAACACAACACCCGGACATTGATGTACTGGTCCAGGCGACATAGCGATGCCTCTAACAAATCACACAGAACATGGCTGAATATCGTCTGACATCCCACCAGATGTTTATACAGTAAACTGGAAAGAACCAGCCCGAACACAGTCCAAACGTGTAGAGCAATTGCTGCGCTCCCTCCATGGCTGCGTTCGTGTTGGCGAGAAAAATTAACAAGTTGTCCGCATAGAGGGAGATAAACTGCCTATCCCCACGGAGTTCCAGTCCAGGATAATGTTTCCCTAACCGGGCCTGGGGGGCCAAAGTCTCAATGGCTAAGGCAAACAACAACGGAGAGAGCGGACACCCTTGCCTTGTGCCCCACTCCACTAGACAAGAGGAGGAAATTGTCACATCCGTCCGCACTCGAGCCATCGCCGACCTGTAGAGGATCTCTGTCCACCCCGCAAAGGAGTCCCCCAGTCCAAATGCCCGAAGGACTCTGAACAAGTAGGGCCACTCCTGGCTGTCAAACCCCTTCTCAATATCTACGGAGAGAACCGCTGCAGTGGGAGTCTAACTGTGATCCTGACCCAATATTCGGAGAAGGCGTCTAACATTAGTCGCCGTTGTACCTTTCGGGATGAAACCCGCCTGGTCATAATGGACCAGTTGCTCCATATAGGGAAGGAGTTGGGTCGCAAGAATTCTACTCAATATTTTGTAATCAGTTGTTAACATCGATAATGGGTGATAGGCTGACTTGACCAAGGGATATTTCCCCGGTTTCAATAACGGGATGATGATAGCCTCTCAGGTGGAAACAGGCAGTTTTCCCAGGTCCCAGGCCTCTTGATTAACTGCCATTAGCCTGGGGGCCAATATATCTACATATGTCGAGTAAAATTATATTGGTAGGCCATCAGCCATTGGAGTTTTCTTACGCACCATGTGTTTTATCGCACTACGTATTTCACCTACTGTAATCTCCCGTCCCAGCGCGTCCGCTTGGTCCTCCTCAAGGCGCGGCAGCTGTATCTCAGCTAAGAAACCCTCTAGCTCATCACCCGTGTCTTGCAACTTACTCCTGTATAGGTCTGCATATTATTCCAAGAACATCCCATTAAACCCCCCTGGAAGTACTCCGGCACCCCCTCAGGGGAGGTCAAGGCCAAGATAGGCGTCCCTCTCGGGGCCAGGTTGGCCAACCAGGCCAGCAGGGTGCTCGACTTATCACTTTCAGCATTCACCGGCACCAGATACGCTTTGTGATCAAAACAGCGTAACCTATCCACTTGCATTGCCACTCCCTCTCTCGCAGTCAAAACCTTGGCTTGCATCCCTGGATTATGAAGGCGGGCCTTCTCCGCATGACGCATCCGCGTTTCCTTCCTCTCGATATCCTGCAAAAGCGTCCTCCGCACACCCGCCGTTTTAGCAATACATAAGCCCTGCACCACCACCTTAAAGGCATCCCACTCCAGGGCCAAGGTCGAAGCTGTACCCTCATTCTCTAGGAAATACTGCTCTATACCCTCCTGCACTCCCGAACGGAATACCGGGTCCTCCAAAGCCTCCAGGTGTAATCGCCAGGTAGGAATGGCAGGCCTCCCTCGGGACCAGTGCAACGCCAGTAACAGCGGATTGTGATCCGATATAGTCCTCGCCAAGTACTCACTATGCCGCACCATTACATGGATATCCGGGGTGCACAGTATAGCATCCAAACGCACATGCAAGTCATGTAATGAGGAAAAATAAGAGTAATCTCGCTCTCCCATATGCTGCGCATGCCACGTGTCTACCAGCCCCCACTCAGCTTACCAGTCCCGACGGAATTTCAAGAGCCTAAATATAGGTACCTGTGGCAGTGGTGGGTGCGACCTATCCATCTCAGTATCTGTGATAGAGTTGAAATTCCCTTCCATTATTACCGGACCGGTCAAATAGGGAGCTAACTTTCCTGACAATCGACCAAATAGGGTGCCTGTTCCACGTTAGGAGCAAACACATTGAATAATGTCACATCCCTCCCGTCCAAACGTCCCATGACAGCCACGAACCTCCCCTCAGGATCCACTATCTGCTGGGTTGGCTGGAAGGGAACCCCCGCCCTAACCCAGATCATTGCACCCCTAGCAAAAGCAAAGTACGTCGTATAAAAAAGCTGCCCCTCCATCTGCGCTGCAATGCCTGGCCTTCAACTCGGTCTACATGAGTTTCTTGGAGAAAAGCAATTTGCACTCCTCTACGCACCAAAAAGGTATGAACCCTGTAGCGTCCCAACATCAAATGCATCCCCCGCACATTCCACGTAATGCATTTTAACTCAGGTGATGTCCCCATTGTGTTGACTGTCACTCTTCCATAACTGCACTCTCCACGTTGGCAAACCGGTGGTTTTAACTACCCCAAAAACATCCCCTAAACCCCTCCAACCACCCCACCCCAGAACAGGCTCTAAACAGCTAGTACCCATCCAAACTATCCACTAACAGTCCCTCTGGTATCTACCAGGGATTCACTCAATGAGCGAAACTAGGGAGGGGAGCCCTGGCGCTGAGAAGATCTGGTCTGCTGCCTCATAGAGTCGAAACGTCGGACCCCACTATAAGCGAGTCTGCAGTACCTCTGGGAGAGCCCCCAGGCACTGGCAACCACACAGCACCCACACCCCGCTGCTAGAACCAGGATAACCACAGATACCCCTGACTACCTCCTCAAGGGAAATAAGATCAGAGCTAGCCAACCCCTCATACTGGTCCTAGGAATCACTGCTCAAGTTCAGGCATCAACAAGTTTGTCTGCAGTCCCCGGCGTGACGTGCGGCAGGGAAACACTCCCTGTATCCGTCCCATCAGAATCAGTTGCAGCTGACCCTTTTTCCTATTCCTTTGCTCCCATCAACACTGATCCACTTGCCTGGGATATCTCTGTTACAGCCTGTAGTGCCGCAGATCTCTCCTGCTCCGTCTGAGTAGAGGAAGGCTTCTGTGCCCCAAGGTGACGTCTTCTGGTACACCTGGTGAGGCGCGTTTGTGGTGCCTCAGTTACCTGTCTCGCACTGCCACCGGCCTCGCCCAACCCTGCCCGGTAGGATTCCAACCAGCGCCATGCCTCCTCAGGGTCATTGTGAAAGAGCATCTTGCCTTCCAATGTAACTCTCAAGCGAGCTGGGAACATCAAGGAGTATTGTATGACCTCATCTCGGAGAGCCTTCTAGCCCGGCAGAAACGAGGCACGTTGGCGCTGCACATCGAAGGTGCAATCCGGGAACAGCGACACATAGTTATTATCCACTCTATACGGGCCTGCAGTGTGTGCCTTAGGCAAAAGAAGATCCCTGTCTTTATAGTGGAGGAGGCGAGCCACCAAAGGCCTAGTCGGCCTTCCAGGGGCCAACGGTCTGGCCGGTACCTTGTGTGCTCGCTCCAGTGTGTAGAAAGGTGTCAGGCCCTCCGGAGCGACCACGGTTCACAACCACTGTTCCAGATAGTCTATCATGCTGCCTCCTTCCACTCCTTCCGGAAAGCCCACCACCCGTATATTGTTCCACCTATTACGCCCTTCGGCATCTTCGGCCCTCTTTTCCAGTATCTGCAGCCTGCGAGTGACCTCTCCCATCCGAACGTCCAATGCCTTCTGAGAGGGTTCTACGAACTCCAAGGTGGTCTCGGTCTTCTTCACCCGGTTGGCCAGCTTCGCATGGTCCGCCCGTAGGAGACCCAACCCCAACGACACCTGGGCAATGTCCTGCTGGAGTGCGGTCCCTCGTGTCAGTGATAGCTCGAAGGATTTGGTCCACCCTTTACTGCACCAACCATTCCGGTTGCAAACCAGCCACATCCTGCTTCCCTTGCTCCATCGAGTCACCCGCCGGCTCCAGGGGAGCCCCCCCCCTGCCGGCCTCTTGGTTTCCCCATGATTGTCCAACTATTAGGTCCCTAACCTCAGACCCACCACGCGGTACCTCCTGCTCCTCTGCGATCATGGGTTCCTCCTTCAGTTGAGAAGCCTGATTCTCCAATGCACCAGCCTCCGCTGTCCGCCACCCTCTGGGTGGCTCCATGTCCACTTACTGCGCCTCGCAGCGGTCTAATGGATCAGTGCAGCGTGGAGTTAATTGCCCAGTAACTAGGTGAAGGCTTTCCGAGCCGGCCAGGTACAATTCCAGTACAGTCGCGTTGCCGGTACCCACTACGCCTGACAGAATGTGGCGGGCTCCACCAGATCGGGGCTCCCCAGAAGTCAGCGTGCTCTGCAACTAAGTTCCGGCATGCAACCCCCTAGCAAGGGCCTCAAATCATGACACCAGGTTGTTGCAAGCTGTAGGTTCTCCGTCCCTGGCCGCCGCACACCAGGACCCCGTGTCTTCCCCGGTCTCCGGCACCACCGGCGAGGGTTCCGCAGGCACCGTCCTTTTTTTTTTTTTTTAAATGATTTTTATTGAAGTCTTGGACACAAAAAAGCATAACGTTAATTAACCCGAATGTGCACAGAACATCAAAAATTAGAAAACACATATATCACCATGACAGTAAAAACATATATGCCCTCAGGCTTAATTAACATCAATACAAAATGAAACCCATATTTTCTCGAACTTCCGAATCGACCCCACTCTTTGAGCATACACTTGTTCGCTATTTCTCACTTTTTGCATTTTATAACTCCATTCATGTACGTTGGGGCAATATTGCGATCGCCAATTTTGAAGAATTAATGATCTTGCCACAGCCATAGCGATATATATGAATTTAACTAATTGCCCTTCTAGCATTATTTCAGGGTCGAATCCATACAAAATCATTTTATAGTTAACAGAGATTGGGATTTCGCACTGGTTTTGCAGAAACGTGAATATATTTTCCCAAAAAGGAACAATTTTAGGACATTTAGCAACCACATGCGACCAATTAGCAGAATCATGCTGTAAACACCTAAAACAATTCGAAGAGCATTCAGGATACATCTTCTTAATTTTAACCGGGGTAAAATACAGAAGCCATTTACTGAAAAACAACATTCTGCGCCAATTGGCCCCTCTTAATGCAGAGAAATTCAGCACATTAATTCTTTTCCATACGGCGGGCGTTAATACCATGCTTTCCTGGTCTAGCCATTTATTACTTGCTTTGTCACATAAATTCAGATCCCTGTTCATGGTTAAACACCGTTTCCACTCCCCTGGCTTCCTTTCTAGTTTTGACAGAAAAAGTTCAGTGAATAGTGAATCAGGGGGGGAAAGATGTGTGGGATCTAATTGAAGCAAGACACCATGAATCAGCTTATATGAGCCCAGTAATAAAAAATTGCCCTGAACCCGGGCCGCCAAATCTGATACCATAATCCAGGTATCATTTTTTAAATAATCATCCAGTTTCCTGAACCCTATTTTCTGCCACTTTTCTACTAGCTCCAAATTAATATCCACCCCAAAGAATGAAAAAACGGAGCTAATGGACGAGAATATATTGAGAAATGCGAGAGAGTGCCTCTTTAGAAGTGCTGTGCGTCTTTTAAAAAACCAGTGCAAAACCTTATACCTAACTGTTTTTGGTGATTTAAAAACTTGAAGCGGTGAGGGAATCTGAGCTTCTTTACAAATCAAATCAAAGAAAAAATTGATAAAAAGTTGTTGGGTATTGTCCTTAAATCTAGTCAAAAATTGAGCCAAATAAGCATTATAGTAGTCTTTCAGATTGGGAAGAGCAAGCCCTCCTTGTTCCTTATCCTCAAATAAAGTGTGCAAAGCAATGCGTGGTGTCTTTTTAGCCCATATAAAGGAAGAGAACAAAGATTCAGCTTTAGAGAAGAATGAGCGAGGCAAGGAACAAGAAATGGTTGAAAATAAAAAGTTGAACAGCGGAAGAACAGACATCTTAATTAGAGCAATACGTCCCATAATAGTTAATGGTAGGGAATTCCACCTTTCAAACGGTACAAAATTCAAACTATAAAGATCAGCAACTGAAGATGAAAACCATATCCCCAAGTATCTTTTGGGTTTATTATTAATGCAAGACTTTAGGTCGGGATGAATGACAGGCTTAATACCCCCGCACACTATAATTTCAGTTTTTTTTTTATTTATCCGATATCCCCCCCGAACCTCAAACTCTTCGAAAATTTGTAGGGCTTGAGCTTGACATTGTATGTCTGGCCTAATTAGCAGGATTATATCATCTGCGTAAAGTTTGATTTTAGGCATTAAGTTAATAGGGGGAAGTAACAGTGGAGCTTTCCTAATTGCAGTAGCTAGCGGCTCTATAAAAAAAGCAAATAATATCGGGGACAGTGGGCAACCTTGTCTAGTGCCACGCTTCACCGAAACAAGTCCCGCTGATTCTGTATTGATAATAATATTGGCCCTAGCCCCAGAATAAAGATTCCGTATTAAATCTATTATGACGTCTGGAATGCAAAAATGCTGTAAAATAACAAAAAGTGTCTCCCATACCACCAAATCAAAAGCTTTTTCAGCATCAAATAATAAAATTAATGCTGGAATCTTTCGTGCTTCAAAAAAATCAAGTGAACAAACAAAACAAGTGCCGGACAGTATCAATTGGGAAAGACAAATACACACCTAGTATAATGAATTGCTAGGCTGACAAACCATTTGTGTTTAGTCACTTGTATTTTTATGAAAAAAGATTATGAAAAAATGCTTTGGCATCAAAAGAATTCACACCGCATTTACAGAGGTTCACAAATACATTGAAGAAACCATAAACAATACATTACATCAAAACATAAACATATAACAATTATGATGAGTCAAGACAACAGTGTAATGCCTCAAGAAATTCTCTTTGTTGAGGCACCAATCCAAAATGCAAAATAAACAAGTGGACCGCTGTGATGACAAACTAGCCTACTTGTTTTTACCACCACTAGATACACATAAATTAGTTTGTCAAATGGTGCAGAAATAGGAAATCACAAAACTATGTAACAATGTAGAATTGTGTGTTAATTTTGTTCCTATTATGCCCTGATGATTCAGTATCTGGGTGGAGCAGGACGCCGACGCGTTTCGAACCCGTTCAGTAATTAATGGGTTCTCCTCAGGACAAGGATTGGGAAGGTCGTTGTCACTGAAATTTAAATTAAAAAATGGTATCAATGGAAAGCTGACTACTACCTCACTTCAACTCAACCACTATAGAAGAATATGCAAATACCTTATGCGGGAAAATATCAGGATGCTACCTGTGGAAAAGACGGTATAGACCCTAGTTAGTCTCTGTTATTTAGAATGCACTCTGAGCCACCATATACATCTTAGGGCTTGTAGGCACGTACCTTGGTGTTAATTGTACATGCACCTATCCGGAATGCCCAAGTGCCCGGAATCAATGAATGCGCCTGAGGGAGGTAAAACAGAGTGTCACCATCCCATAAAAAATGCCTGTGACTGTCCAACACAACGTGTGTCTACTCGGTCCTACCTTTGTATGTAGGAGTTGAGTTCCAAACTTGGGCACGGGCGGCAGCCGCCGCGGTGGTTCGAAAACTGTAACCCAAAGGGAATACATAGATTAAGAAAGAGCTCGGGTCGCGCTCGATCTGACTACAATGTATTTTGTGGAGTTCTTTGAGCGGACTTACGTTTTTAACGATGGATCAAGAGCTGTGAATCAGGCAACCGGCGGTGAGAAACTGACAACGCGGGTGCGGAGGGGGCGTGTCCCTAGGTATTTAACGCGTGATGCGTATGAAACGGCCTGATGGGACGCGTGATGCGTGTAAAACGGCCTGCTGGGACATGTAGTCCACTCTGGATTAGCTGGTATTACTCCTCCCGTGGGGAGAGGGTTGACAATGTTGAAGGGCATTTAAAGGCAAACAATACAGTTGGAATTAAAACGAACAGGGTTGCTCGGTGGAAAGTGGCTCAGAGGCATAGTAGACATACTTAGGGGCCCTGATGAGAAGTCGGCAAATGGTGTATGTACTGCCATTTGTTCAACTGCGTGAGCATATTAACTACGTGATTTTTACAGACACATGAGTAGCAAGCAGCACAGACAAGCAATCGCTGCGGGCACGCTATCTACAGATTACTCAGTTCGTTGAGGTCATTCAGTCCTACCATGGCAGTGTTGAACCTCAGAATAAGGTAAGCCTCTTTTTGAGCAAGGCGTACATCTGGATCCCCGCCTGCTCCTGGAGTGTTCTTGATATTGGCTAGGATCGTCCATTTCAAGTCATTAGATGAATGTTCTTTTCGTAAAAAGTGGGATACCAAGGGTGCCGTCAGGACTTTGTTATTTATCCTCGATCGATGCTGGATAATACGTTGGCGCACTTCCTGGGTCGTTTTGCCAATGTAGACCTTACCACATGGGCAGGTAATGGCATATACTGCATACTTAGTCTTGCAGTTCGTGAAGTTGTTATGCCGCCAGTGTTTTTGGCCGTCCGTGAACAGCGTCCCTTCTGTTGTTAAGTTGCAAACTGAACAAGTCCCACATTTACGATGCCCAATTACAGGGCCCATGTTGAAGAGGGTTCCTTGTGTTTCTTTTTTCATGGTCCCCCTTGTGGACGAGATTTGTTGTCCGATACTTCTGTTCTTTTTGAGTGCAAAAAGAGGTTTGCCAATGTCTGGTAGGATTTCCTCAATGAGATGCCAGTTGTTTCGGATTATTTTCTGTACCGGATTTGTGTGGGGCCCAAAGGTGGAGACACAAACCATTCTCTCAACATTAGACTTCTCTCGTTTTTGTAAGAGGTGTTCTCGAGGTGTCCATCTTGCCCTCTTCATTGATTGTTTCAACAGTTTTGTCGGATAGCCTCGTGCCTTCAGTTTATTGGTCAGATTTTCTCCGTGAGTGGTGAAGTCTTCAATTCTCGAGCAGTTCCTTCTCACTCGTAAATACTGGCCATATGGAAGGTTGTTCTTCAAGCTCTTCGGGTGAAAGCTTGCGTAATGGAGCGCATTATTCCTATCCGTTTTCTTTTGGAATAGTGTGGACTTCAGGCCTTCTGATGTAGATTTAATCTCCACGTCAAGGAAGGGCATCGATCTGCAGTCATATGCCAAAAAAAAAAGCTCCGGCCCGAGTGCGGATGTAAAGTTAGTAGTCATAAATCCATTCTGTGAATACCAAAAGTAATAAGTGCATTCTGTGAATACCAAAAGTAGTAAGTGCATTCTGTGAATACCAAAAGTAGTACGTTTAGGATTTTGTCTTAAGTTAGTTCTGTGAATATGGCCCAGGATCACACTCACCTAATGTTATGAATATGTTAAAATATGACCTTGTACATCCCCATAAAGTCATTGGCACTGGGCCCTGGCCTAGAAGGGTAAATGGAAAACGTTTGAAAATTGTTGGTATTAGCCACAATTTTAGTGTGTCATGTGCCCCTCAAAGTTAGCTCCTTATGGGTGTGTGAGCTCTGCATATAAAGGTCCATTTTAGCTTTGAAATCTAACTACACACATGTAATGCTCAAAACATACAACAATCACAGAAGTGCCTGCCATGCTGACTGATCATTCAAAGGACGCAGTAGCTGCATCCGAACCGAGGTGGTCACAGCCATTGGCTGAAAGTTATTATGGTGACAGATGCGGGTGAGTATCCAAAGGACGCAGTAGCCACATCTGAACCAAATCGGTTACAGCCATTGGCTGGAAGGTATTATGGTAACAGACGCAGGTGAGCATTCGAAGGACGCGGTAGCCGCATACGAACCGAATCAGTCACAGCCATTGGATGTTGGTTGTTATGGTGAGAGACATGTGTTTTGATTCCCATCGTCATCGCGTGGAAACAGTCTCAGTAACCTCCCATCACCAATGTATCAAAGTCACTCGTGGTCCGATGAAAAGTTTTTGAATGTCACGGTAAGCATGTCATTTGCAAGCAATGTAATGCATTGGACCGATTTGGATAATGCAACCGACGTAAATCTATTGCTTTGGCAGCATGGAACTAAGACTGTCTATGCTGTTTAGATATAAGTCTGTCTGTTCCCTTGAGACTTAACTTGCCTGCACTACCTGCATCATACCTGCACCTCCCCATCTCTCTGCTGCTATGTCCACATCCTCTCAGAAATACTATGGCAAGGCAGTGGACAGGGTCCCAGATTTCAGCAAGGAGGATAACCAGACCCTGTTGGACACACTCCAGCTGTATGGCAAACCAGAAGAGCAGGTGAGTGATGATCACACTGCATTTTCATTGGACATGTGCAATCACCATGGTATACTACCATTAGTAATTTCATTGGCAAGCATGTAAAATATCTGTAACTTTAAAAGTATGTAGGTGACTGTTCTGGGCATGTACACTGCTGTAGAAGTGTGTGTACCTGGGTGAACATCTTATCCCTGTATCCCAAGTCATCATTGAACACAGGACAACTGCACAGAATGCTATATGCCTAGCCCTTAGACATTGTTGCCAAACTGAGCATTAATAGTGTGTACAGGTGTCTGACTCAGAAACATGTTGCTTGTGCACTAAGGTTCTGTAACCATGTCATCCTTACAGGTCAACGCACATGATAAGGCCAAGATTTGGAGGACCATCACCAAGAAGGTGCAATCCATGGGGTTTGAGCTTCAGCGCATTCCTCATTGCCACAAGAGGTGGTAGGACCTTCGTGGCTGTGGCAAGAAGATTGCTGTGGTCCAGCTGGGCCTGTCACGTCAAGAGGGGCAGGCCCTGAACACTGACCCCCACATGCTCCACATCCTAGCTGTGGTCTCCCTTGACCTGGATGGGCAATTGAAAGCCAGACGGCAGCAAGGAGATGGTGAGTATGTGCCCGTCACACAGCTTTGTTAGACATGCATGTTACAGTACCTTAGTCTGCTGCCCCTTTTACTGGTTGTAAGTCAGCCAAACCCACTGATCAGTTTTGTTAGATCCATATGCACAGATATCATTTGATGCCCGGTTATGCCCCTTTCATCAGGGAGATGTGAGTCAGTTATGTTCAAGGAAGTGACGGTAGTGCCATGCTCATGTGATCACCACAAACCACAGTAAAATGTGCATGGAGGTAACTTTCCGGAGTAATGCAAAAGCCCAACATGTGCTAGCACATTGACTAATGTATGCCCTGTTCTCACTGTGGTTTCCAAAAATGTGTTAGGCATGTTGTTATTGGAGCTAACACGTGTGAATATGCCATGCTATACATACTTGCAGTAGGTGACATCAAGATTGAAGCATTGGTGAGTTTTGCTTGCTCACAGTTCCACTGTTAGGTCCCAGTCGTGCTGCTAAGTGTTATAAAATATATCCCATGGGCCAATTACAGGAATGCTAACTCTGGTCATCTGTCGCACTGACCTGTCACATGATTGTGTGTAAGATTCCATTCTCTCCATTCAAAGGAGTGAGTCCATGTGTCTTACTCTGTAACAGAGATAGCACATGCCATTCACTGACAAACACAGGTGGTCACTGGTTGAAACATGGCTGAAAATGTGAGGCCTGATGTTAGATACACATTCACAACAGTTGCCATGTGTGTAAATGCTATTGACTGTACATACATGGGACTTTGTAAACCATGTGTATTATGCATCACTGTCAGCCTGAGAGGTGTAAAATATGCATCATCTTGAAGTGAATCAACAAAATGAGATGGTAAAGAAGAGAAATCTAAGCTGTGGGAAGTGTGAATATGTCTAATGGAAGTGAGGGACATTCAGACTTGAGCCATTAAAATGGGGACCTCTGCAGTATAGACAAGATTGGTACACAGTGTGGAATCATGAAGAATGGAGGTTCAGAACTGATAGTCTATACAGACAGTGCACCCAGACAGGCCACTTGGAATGGTGTTCCACCAGAAGCATTGTGAAGATGCAGTTATTGGACTTGGAAGTTTGTTGACCATTGTTGATCACATATGAAAATGGTGAGCTGTTTACAATGTGCACAACTTCTGATTCATCCTCATGACACTGTGCATAGCTGGCACAAGACAATGGGCCACTGCCTCTCACCTTAGCTCTGCTTACTACCTTGGTGAATCCTCAATCAGTCAGATGTGTGACCTGACAGTAGAGAACCTAAGTTACCGGACAAATGATCAGAATCACTGTTATCTGTGTGACAGGACGCATGCAATGAGTATGCAAGCTTAACCCGTTAACCGTGGCGGTAATTCTGCCGCGGTGCGAGCGTTTTCGTGCGCGGGCGGGGCCGCGTCGGCCACTGGCCGACGGAGCACTGGGGAGGTAGTGCTGCCATCGGCCAATGGCCGACGGCAGCAAGGAAAGGGTTAAAGTTGGCCAAGGATGTCAATTGAACTGTGACAATAGAGCCAATGCTTCCCAATTTGATGACAAGTGATTGCAGAATAGAAACCATGTCTCAATTCAATTGTGTGAATCCTATTCCCATTTGGGGCTCTATACTCTCTTGCAGGAGATGAGACAGGTATGTCAGGATACAAGACCGTCAGGTGCAAAAGTCAAACATCACCTGCTTCATAGTGAAGTAGTCGACATTGTGGTTCTGGCAATTAATGTTGATACACCCAAGGTTGCAGATAACCACATGTGTGAGGGACCAATGGTTAACTTGCAGAATGACAAGTGCCATGTATGTAAATGTATGAAAAGGCTATAGCATAAGTAAAAATTATGTTGTTGTTTGAACTGTGAGGATTTGTGATGTTACCTATGTGTCAAGTATATACAGATGGCTTATGTGAATCTTTTTCATTTTTGTTCACAGCATCAGCACCGGCCAGCGGAGGAGACAGTGCCAAGGATATAGGGGGAGCAGTTTGTCAGTCTGGGTCCAGTACTGATTCGGACGTGGAAGCATTCACTGGCGGGGAGGATGAGGGGAGCCACGCTGAGGGCAGGTCTGCAACTCCACATGCAACATCTGAAAGCCAGTCAAGCTCCAGTGATGACTCCTTGGTGGAGGACAGAGGAAATGATTCCTCAACATCGGAGTCCACACCACCACCACCACCACTCCCATCTCCATTCTCCCAGCAGCTCCCCATACCAATGTCTGTTGCCGCTCCCGCGGTGGGGAGCCATCTCCTTTGCAACAGGCACCTCACCCCCTGCCCCTGTCTCCCCTGCTGCCCTCAGTGTGGAGGCGATAGACACCCTGAGGCAGATCTCTGTGGGGTAGATGGGGAACAGCGTTTACAACACAACTTTTACCACGCAGTACCTTTACCCCGCAACTTTTACAGCGCAAGTCGTTACAACGACTTGCGCTGGGGGGGCGCTGTAGGATAGGGAATTGTTTAATTTACTATCCAAAACTTTCCCTACTATCCACGGGGACTGGAGTTGGAATAGTAAATTAAACTATTCACTATCCAGCGCCCCCCAACGCAAGTCGTTGTAACGACTTGCGTTGTAAAACCTGCGTGGTAAAGGCATGCGTTGTAAAAGCATGCATAGTAACGACATAAATCCGGGGCAGACATCAGTGCTGAATGTCCTCCATGTGCACAACACTCTTTTGACACAAATGGTGCCATTCATGGAGGGCATTCACTCTGAAATGTCTGCTCTACAGAGATCCAATCAGGCACTGGACTCCACACTGACTGCAACAGTGTCCCAGCTAAAGCAGTCCCCCTCCTACCTCGTCCCCATCCACAGTTTCAACTACCCTCCCTGACCCAGGCACACTCAAACATACACATGAACACACCTCAACAGTCATATGCAGCACACAAACACACAGACCATCGGCTAAGCTACAGCACACTCACCACCAGGGACATACCACCAGATGACACACATGCATCCACAGACACTCCACAGACCTCAGAGCCCTCAGCCTCCACTACACCTGCCTTTGCCTCTCCTTTCCCCCCTCCTCTGGCTAAAAGGTCTTCCTCTTTAACCTTGGCCTCTTCCCTGCTGACCCATCCACACCCCATCCCAAAAAGAAGAGGCAACCCCTGGCCCGGACATCTAAATCTGCCCCCCCACCTTCAGGAAGGAAAGCCCCCCCAAAAAAACACAAATCACACTGGTCTCCCAAGCTCAAAACCCATCCACCAACCCAGACTATCCCAGCCAAGCCCTGTACCTCCCACCATAAAAAAACACTCCCAATATGTCAGACTCCCTCCCCTCCTGTATATATGATTCATGAAAATACTATCCCCAAGATGGTTAAACTAAGCACCCCTCCATTGAGTACTCCCACTACATCTGCCCCCCACCTCAGACTGAGCCTGCCATTGCAGTGGATCCACTGCCCCCTCAATTGGACACAACCACTGCAGTGGACACAGCCATCCCAAAATTGGACACAACCACTGAAGTGGACCCTACCACCCCTCAATATTGCCCATCTACTGCTGTGGACCCAACCACTCCTCAATCTGGCCCAACCACTGCAGTGGACCCAGGGGGCGTGGCCTGGTGCTCAGCAAGATGGCCGCACGGTTGCTCTGCTGGCCGCCGATCGTAATTCTTCAATTATCCTGACCCCGCTGGGCCATCCGCCACAATCAATGGTGGGACGCTGTTGCTGACACTGTGACGGTCCTCTGGGAGTGCGTTGTGGCACGGAGGGCGCCCTGGAACGAGATCCTGAGTGCAGGGCGGGCGCCGGCCTTCGGGAAATGGCGGGGGAGTAAAGAAGAGAGGCCTGCCCCAGGTGTCTTATTGCTGCCCGGGATTCCGGTGCTTCAGCGCCCGGTGCAGACCGGAACATATAGGGTGCCACTCAGCTCACTGTGGTGCCTCACGATTGAGTCTGCAGTAACGTGGGGCTGAGCCGCCGGCTGCTGCAGGTGGGCGGGATTAGTGTGGGGTGCGCCGGGCGGCTGGAATTACGCAAGCGCCTGGCATTAACCTGAGAAGGGGGACGAGAGTGGGCCGTGTTGCCGGAACCAGAGGCCGCTACTGCGATCCTTCCTGGAGCAGCATTATGAGACTGGTGCTTTCTCCCCCCTGCCGCTGACGCCGTCTGATCCTTGCCTATGGGAGGACCGTGACTGGATTGGCTGCCCTGATTTGTTTTGACCGCGAGGGGTGTGCACTGCCAGAGAAGATAGCGTGTGGGGGTGCATGCCGCCATTACAGGCGGGTTGGCTGGCTATGAACACGAGTGCTGCGTGCCTTGGTAGAAGAGACAAGAAGGTACAAGGTCAATCCATAGACACCTGTGGACTTCACACCACAGGGCTTAGAATCTGTGCCCCCCTTCGCGAATTGCTTCTGGCTGTGGGCCTCTGGGGGCGTCTGTAAACCTTACTGGACAGCTGGCTGTGTGTACTGCAACACCATAAGTGCCAGTTTTGCCCACCCCGCGAGCAAAACTATGGCGCGGGGTGGGCACCCGTGCATAGAGGGATTTCAGAATGGCGGTCATGACACGAGGTGGGCACTCGCTAGACCCGCTAATTTAAAGGCGGACATAATGCAGGGTGGGCACCTGCAATATTAAAGATTAAAAAATAAGTGGGGTGGGCACCCGGGCTGGCAGGAAAGGAGGTCAGGAAACCCTAGGAGGGGGATTCCCTCAGCTCGGGCTGCAGCTCAGCGCTGCTAGCCCCCAGGCTCTCTCTCGCTGATTGAAAGAAAGCAAAGCACTCCCATGGCGCTGGCCAGGCTGTAACAAGCTTGGGCACAATCCACACAGGAGGAAATAGGTCCCAGAGGTCCTGGGCATCAGGAGGGGCATTGCAGGTCCCAGGGGCCAGCACACAGGGCACTCCAGCAAGGAGACAGCCCCCATGGCAGTCCCTCCTGGGCCCCACTAGCAACAAGCCTCCTCCTGATAGGATCCAAGCAAGAACTCCAGGTATCCAGGCATCCAGGGGCAAGGCAGGGCCCAGGGGCCACCACACCGGGCCCTCCAGCAGGGAGGCAGACCCCGTGGCGGTCCCTCCTGGGCCGAACCAGTTGCACACCCCTGGTAGATTCAAGTAGCAAAGACAAGAACATTTACTTGGGGTCACAGCCCCTCTTTTATACACAGCAATCCTTTGTTGTCAAAGGTGCAGGCAAGGGGCGAACCAGATTCAACTGGTTCTTGAGCACTTTGTTTTGCTCAGCTCTGCCTATTCACAGGATGGGTCAGGGACATCAGACACACCACAGGGGGTGGAGCCAGCATTGTGGAGGGAAGGCCCAGGCCTATTCAGGTCCCAGGTGCACTCCTCCCTCCCATCAACATGCAGATCGCTCCATTCAACACCGGGGCAGACCCATCCTGACTCCTGGAGCCAGGCACACCAGCCAGCTCCGCCAATCACAAGCCAGACAGTCAAATCACATTAACTGCACAGACATGCCAACTTCTAGAAGTGGCACTTCCACACTAGACACAATAAATCCGTGCCCATCATCTGGCAGCATTTAATCACACGAGTAAGCACATACCATACTCGACCCTGCACTCCCCACACATCAGGAACTACCATGGACACACATATCCCACATGCATTCCTATCAGAGGGCAGGTCAATCTCACACACGCACTCAGAGAGAGCACACACTTTACACTGGGACACAGCGTCAAAGTGCGCAAAGACCAGAAATCACTATAGTTATGTCATATTAAAAGGCAAAAAGTTCAGGGGTGAACCTGCCAGAAGGGCCAAATCCAACAGGCGATTTGAACATAAAGCTATGGAACACTCTTAATGCCTTTGCCATCAGTAGAGACAGAATATTCGGAAGGTGTGGTCCTCTCTATTAGAAAAAAGTGTACTGTGTCTTCAGTGGGCTGATATGTCAGACTGCTGTGCTATGTTCAGATACAGTGCTGGGGGAAGTGCAACCTCTTTGATGGCTATCCTACATACAGTGTCTTACTATGCAACTTACAGGTTGGCCACAGTGGAGGACGGAGTTGCCACATTCGGGGATCCCCTCCCTCTTGGAACTGGGAGTGCTTTGCGCCGCTAGGTCCCCCGATGGGTATTCCCCTCTTGCTCCAATGTTTTTTATTGTGTTTGGTGGGGGGGTGTTACGAATGGGGTATGTCTTTGGCAATTTGGGATGCTGAAATGGGTGGGGGGAGGAGGGATTGTTTGGTTCTGTTGAACCTAAGGTACTGTGATTGGAGATCTAATGTTGCATCGCTGTGTTTTACATATGTGTCTACATGTCTTAGAATAATCTGCAATGCTTGCTGTATTGGTTGCTATCATAGATGAAAGGTGAGCTCTATAAGTGCAGAACTTGAAATGTCCGAGGGTTGAACACGCCTAAGAAGACGAGGCAGGTGTTGGCGCAGCTAAATAGACATAATGCGCAGATTGCCCTGTTGCAGGAGACCCACTTGTGTGCCTCCAAGGATGGCGCGGTTGCGCGCAGATGGGCATCTTACCGCCTGGCCTCCTCTTACTCGTCTTATGTGCACGGGGTCCTTATTCTCATTATAAGGGGTGTCCCGTTTCAGCCTATACAGACATGTGCAGACACTGAAGGTTGCTGGGCTATAGTGCACGGCAAGTTGGAGGATGGCATTAGTGACAATAGTATGCATATATGGCCCTGTGGTGGTTGAGCATCTTACGCATCTTAATCCGCAGGAGGATAAATCTAATCCAGCTGGGGCACGTACGGTCAAAGTTGCGCAGTGCATACGCGATGTTATGGTGGAGATGGGCCTAGTAGATGCCTGGCGGCTGCGCAATGTGTGGGTTCTGGAGGGCACTGATATCACCCCTGCCTTTAATAGTTGGTCTCGGCTGGACTACTGGCTGCTTAACGGGGAGGCAAATGGATGGGTGGAGAAGGTTTATACAATCCCGAGAACCTTATCTGATCACAATCCTGTTGTCCTTGAGATGTCTGTACCCGCCAACTCGCACAGACCATTCACTTGACGTTTTTGGGCGGACGCAGTGTTAGACCCAGTTTATGCTGAGACTATCAGGAATGCCATCATACAGTATTTTGAATTGAACATGGGTTCTTTGGAGAGCCAGGCGACCCTGTGGGAAGCCTTTAAGGTGATGATACAGGGGGTATGTATAGGCACCTATGCGGGAATACTCTGAGACCTCAAGGGTCAACTACGCAAGCTGGAAGAACGGCTGGGAGACTTAGAGACCCAATACAGCAATACACCATCCACTGAGACGGTGGCCCAAATTCATGAACACATTGAGGAGTGTAACTCGCTGGCAGCCACGGAGGTGAAATATTTATCCAGGCGGTATGTGGCTAGAGCCTATGGTGAGGGTGGTAGACCGGGTAGGGTATTGGCTAATAGATTGCGGGACAGAGCTGATAACCCCCCAATTGACCCTATTGTTGATGCAAACGGTGAAGCCCACCATTACCATGACAGCATAATAGAGCAATTTCGGTCATTTTATGCGGACATATACACAACTCGAGGAGGTATGCCAGAGTCGGCTATGAATAACTACCTTGACGATACGGCCTGTGCGTGGCTGTTGGACATGCACAGGAAATATCTGAGTCTGCCCATTGCGGAAGAGGATGTTAAAGAGGCCATTTTTTCGCTGCCGAACAACAAGGCTCCGGGGTCGGATAGCCTGACAGCGGAATTTTATAAGGCATAGTCGGATCTCCTTATGCCACACTTTTTGGAAATGTATGCGGAGGCCCAAGAGACAGGTTATCTTCCCCCATCCCTGAGACAGCCTTAATCATTACCTTACTGAAAAAAGATAAGACTCCATCGCGGTGCGGCTCATATCGCCCGTTATCTCTGATAAATTTGGATGCGAAGATACTGACTAGGATTTTAGCTACTAAATTGCAGCCTCTGATGCCACTACTTGTTCTGTCGGATCAATCCGGTTTCATCCCGGAGAGGTCCACCTCCTTTAATCTTCGCACAATATTTGCCATGTTCCATGTGCTCAATCCTAGCCTGCCAGAGCTGTGGCTGTTCTTTTAGATGCTGCAAAAGCATTAGATTCGATATAGTGGAAGTATATGGTGTATATTCTTAATAGGATGGGATTTCCCCCTGTATTTCTTCGCTGGATTCAGGTCCCATACACTGACGTCTTCGCGAGGGTTAGGATGGGTGGGCTTACGTCAGAGGCATTCAGTATCGAATGTGGCACTAGGCAGGGCTGCCCCATGTCTCCCTTCCTTTTTGCAATTGTTTTGGAACAACTAGCATGCAAAATCCGGCAAACACATAGGGCGGCCGCATTGAACTTTCATAATCGGCCAGTTGGAATTTCCCTATACGCGGACAACATGGTCCTTTATGTCCGTGAGCCACAATGCTTCTTATCGCCGGTCCTGCGAGAATACATCAAATTCAGTCTCTTTTCCGGTCTGCAAATAAACTGGGAGAAATCTGTTCTTATCCCCCTGATGCCTGTTACTGTCTCGCCCCAGGTGGAATATCCCCTTGTATGGTCGGAAGAACCAGTCAAATATTTAGAGGTCTGGCTACAACGGGATCCCCAGGTCATTGTCAAGGAGAACTATGGCCGTGCATATACAGAGCTGGTGCAGCAGATTGACCGTTGGTGCTGTCTGCTTCTGTCCCTGGCGGACCGCATAGCGGTGATAAAAATGATCATTCTTCCCAAATTTTTATACTTGTTCTGTAATATTCCGATCAAGCTGTCCAAACATTTTTTTAAAACAGTCCAGACCCAACTGCTGAGGGTTGTGTGGGGAAACAAACAACCGCGGATTGGTTGGCATAAGTTGACGTTGGCATCGAGAAAGGGGGTTTTAATGCTCAGACCTATATGCATACTACCTATGTGGGCAGCCCAACACGCATACTTCTGGTTCAGGGCTCACGACTTCATCCCGCATGTAGCGGTGGAAGAAGGCGATGCGCATCCTGTACCAGGGGCGGCCTTAGGCATGTGCAAGCTGTGCACCTGCACAGGGCCACCAAACCCCAGGGGCCACCACGCCAATATATATCCTTAATATAATAATCCTCTGCGGATGGATACATATTTGCGTGGCGGCCCCTGGCAAAGATTTGGCGGCCTCCGGGTCTGTTCCATTTCCAAACACCCTGACCCTCCGCCTCCACTGATCTCTGCGCTCCACCCTGCCCTGACCCCCTTGTGAGAAGTTGGCCTGATATGTAGTGCTCACTATTCTAGTGAACACTGTGTATCATTTCAAACGACCCTTATTGATGATTGGTTGTAAGTCAACCTTATAGACCAGCTATCCTAGTAGCATGGACAAGAGCAGTCTTTAGGCTAAACTCTAGAGGGCGTGTTAAGCCAGCTGTTATACCATCACATATACCCCTTGAACACCAAGTGAAAGGACACCACACAAGTTGTTATGAAAATAAAAGGATATTTATTTATAACACAACAGCTCTGGACTCTTTATGAGGACAGGGCGCTAAGCACAATACAAAGCTCTTAAAGAAATACTACAAGTCGCACAGTTTACGCAAATGCCCAAGGGGCACGAAAAACCATATACTATGGAAGAGGAATGCGAATTTACTAGCAGGTAAGTACTACTCTCAGAGACTTTGGAATCGCTAGGCCTACAATGCTGAACCCTTAGATTAGAAGCAGGAGGTCTAGGAACGCCGTGTGCAGAGTGGGAACTCTCACGCGTAATGCGGGACAAAGTCTATGGTTGCTAGCAAATGCAAAGTTAGTGTTCTCGGGCAAACCCGACTAGGTAGGTCCAAAACGAAAGTGGATCTGGACACTTAGAGAGTGGATCTACGCTGGAGCACCGTGGTACTCGGTTTACCTAGCCCAGGGGCTGCGGCTGCATAGGGTTCAAGTGTTGTCGGGATTCCTCGTTGACAAACCAGGAGCCTGAAGTGGAAGTTGCTGGCAGGCGGCCAGTGAAGATATTCCGGGCTGATCCGGGGACGGATCAGTGAAGAAGAGTACCTGTAAGCAGAGGGGACCAAGTTCTGAATCACTAGCCAGTGATTAGGTGGGCACCGGACGAGGTCACTCAGCCAGGTGAAGAGGTGACACTGGATTCTGCTGCTGCACGGACCAGGGGCGCTGATGTCGACCAGGCTGGAGGTCTGCGAGCTGTCCCACGTCGGATGTCTGCTGCTGGCGATGCTGGATCCGGTGAAGGAGGCAACAAGCCTTGGCTACGGCAAGCCCACGTGGCGACACAAAATGGCGTCTTGGGTGGACCAGGAGGGTCCGAGGAGGGTCCCCTTCAGGAGGAGACTGGGGCCAGTCTAGAGGAGCTAGACCAGCGGTGAAACAAACGTAGGACGTCGTCTGGAGGTTCACTAGCCAACGGGCAAGTGACCGGACAACGTGGCAAGCGACACAGAAGCAAAAGGGCCCCTTGCAGATCTGGTGGATGCTGGGGGGCTGGACTTCGGTGCTCGTGCTGCTTGGGGTTGGGGCTTCTCTTACCCCAATGCACCCACTCGAGGGTCCCTCGGCGGTCGTGCTGGGTCAGTGTCGTGCTGGTTCTGATGGTCACCGGGTCCTCTGGTCTCGTCGCACCCACGGTTCTCAGCTGTGCTGTAGAGGCAGGTTGAGGTCAGAGAGGGCAGGGAGTCCGGGTCTCATTGAGCTGGGCAGTCTGGTTCTGGAGGAAGGACGTTTCAGCAAACCGCAAGATACTTAGTTGGTGCCTGCTGCTGCAGGGTGACTACTCCTTAGTCACAAGGGAGAAATCTTGAGAAGAAGTCGAGAGTTCCTTTCGTAGAAAGTAGTTTCAGGATTCAAAGATGATCTAGTTTGGAAGGGTCCCCGCTCCTACCTTTATTCTAAAGAAAGGGGCTGGTACGGGACTAGGTCCTGCCCACGGGTGGGACCAGGAAGGGGGGTGGTTACACCCCTCTCCCATGTCCGGACTTTCCTCAGCTCAGGGGCTGGTGTGCCCCTGGAACTTGTATAAGCCGGCAGATGCATAGTGAGCACCGGGGTGCCACTTGCAGTCACCTTCCTATTCAGCCCTGCCTACCTAGGATACACAAACCCTGTCTGGGATGGTGCTAGCACCGCCCCTGACAGGAAACCCTTTGTCCAAGCTCCCCTCGCTGGAAGGACCCCCAGCTGCAGGGGGTCAGACTTGTGTCTGTGGTGGCAGCATCCATTTTGTGATGCTGAGGCTCGAGTTAACTTTAACCGGGGTTCACAGTTACACACATGTCGTGTCCCTCTAGAAGGGTGGAATGCTAACCCCGTCGCCAGAATTGGCGAGGGGTTAGTATTCCAATTTGTATGACACCTTACTCGACATGTTTTGATAAAGGGATACCAAAGATAGCAAATAACCGCGAGGATTATAATGCACTTAAGAGTATATGGTACGCGTTATCATAGAACAGCTATTAGGACTTGGTTCCGCAAGCTGCAGACGGGCTCTGCTCATGCCAGAGCACCATCTCACATAATTCCAAGCACTCTGCCTTCAGGATTGTTAAGGCCTGCCAGAGGAGTGACTGATAGGAATACATGTGTCCATTTTAGGGTTAGATATAGGTATACTATATCTAAAGCAAAGGGTGATTACACCACCTTGCCCCAGCTGTCGTGCAGCCAGTTGTGTCAGATTTAGATGGCCAGCCAGGGGTGGCATAGTACATGCTGCAGCCCCTGGTAGGCCCTGGGTACACCTATGCCCTGGGTACAGGGACTGATAAGGTGGCCCAGTACCAATTGGTAAATGCACCTAAGTTACACGTGTCAATTTAGAGAGAGAAAAGCTAGGCTGTGGGTCGGATTAGCAGGCCCACAGCCGGGGAAGTCGTAAACCAGTGAAGCAAAAAGCAAAAATCTGGGGTGATCATAGGATTGCCGACCCTACTCTCCTACACCCCTCTTCTGGGGCCCCCTACCTGCGCTCCATTCCCTGGGCCACTGTGACCCTAAAGCCGCCCCTGCAGGCTGTACACAAAAGCATTATCACACACACCAATAGACATACGCCCAAAGCGGAAATAAACACGATAGACACCACTATTTCTGCATGGCAGGAGATTGGGAGACTGGCTCATAAACTGCCTTTATATGCGCCTGCACTGCCTATCGAGGGGCACTCTGCTTTGTCAGTGGCTGGAGGGAGGGGTCCCATCACAGCCTTTAGAGAGGCTGGTCTTACTCTCCTGGGTGATTTATATGTTGAAGGGAAGTTTATTCCCGCAGCTGACCTGAGCTTCATACAAAATTCCACGACACTCTTTCAGCACACCTGCTACAGACTCAGACGGGCAATGAGGGACCATTACACATGTTTCCCTGATGAGCCGGAAGTGTTACAGGGGCTTCAGCTGATAATAGTCGCCCCATCTAGAAAGAAGCTGCTCACCAGATTATACTGGGCAGTGCAGGGGGAGACGGTTCGGGGGTGGACAATAGTTTGGAACGCTGGAATGCGGTGCTAGACCCCCCGATTACTGATGCAATATGGGAACAAGTATGTATGCTCAGAGGGCGATTGACGTCCAATTGCAACTTACACATCATACATTTGAAGTTCCTTTATCAGGTGTACCACACTCCTCATAAGTTGCACAGGCTTGGGCTAAGGGACTCGGACTGTTGTAGGAAGTGTGGTCAGGACAGGGCTGACTTTCTCCATCTTGCGCTGCAGTGCAGGCCGGTGTATCACTACTGGGAAGAGGTTCTCACTCTACTACACACCATGACTGGTCAGGTGACTAACTGCACATCACTAGAGTGTCTACTGAGTCATGTGCCTGGTTTGAAGGCGGCAGTGGGCAGATTTGTATGGGTGGCACTGGTACTGGCAAAGAGGAGGATGCTGTTTTACGTGGGATAGCCGGTTGTGCCCGAAAGTGGATATGTGGCTCAAAGATATGGTATACTGCCGGGAGCAACTAGAACTGTAAGCTGAGGAGCTATGGACATTTGGGCCCCTATGAGAGAATATCTAGAGGCTCAGTGTGAACAGGGCGATGGGTAATTAGTGCGGGTGGAATCCACCTGGTCCTCTATGACACTCAGACATTAGATGACAATGATAAGGCGTGACTAATGTGTAGACACGTGTGTGAATATTGATTTCAAGGGAGTACCTGATTGTTATTCTTATTGCACCTTTTGATCTGTTATGTTCTTCTAGTTTTTCTTCTTCCCCTTGTTTGTGTTTGACTGTATGACATTGCAATGTTTTATTGGATACTGTGTATTCTATGTGATATGGAAATACTCAATAAATAAAGTTTAAAAAAAATAAAAACCACTGCAGTGGACCCAACCACGCCTCCTGATCCCATCCCTCCCAAAACTCAAACCAGTCCTCCCTAGTCTTGTCCCTTTGGTGCATGGCATGCCACCTAGATGTCCATCCCAGGGGAGGTGACCCCTTGCAGTTTCAGTGCAGGCAAGAGTTGATGGGCAGGATGTTTGTGCCCATTTCACATATGGACAAATATGGACTGGCCATTGGCCTTGTGTTGGTTGTAGTATTGGTTTTATCATGCAGAATAAATCATGTCTCCAGTTTTTTACTGCTGATTTCTGTGTCCTACAAATTGGTTATCAGTCAACTGTAAATCATGTTCAATCAATAGTGTAAGTATTCAGTGATATTAGTATGTCATGGATTGCATGTGGTCCATGGAGTATGTGACCTTTCACAGTATGTCTTAACAATTTTCTTATCTACATGTGTTGGGTGTCATTGTCCACATCATTTTTGGCTATGAGGGTGACATGAAGTTGCCAGGTTTTTCTTTTTACATCACAATTTCACATAGGCCATGCTTTCAAATGTCAACATAGTATAAGTGTTTCAAATTGAACCAATTCAGGATGAGCATGCTGAATTTGTTTGTGATGTACAGAAAGTCATCTGTCTCACCGTTACACTAGGGTACATATGGAGTTTGACTACGTGATGGTGACTTTGGACACACCCATGTATACAAGGAAATGGTACAATAATTGTAGGTGACTTGATAGTGGTTGACACATGTCTGTGTCTTCTTGAGATCGGGTAGACTAGTGGCAATGACAACCTTGCCACAGGTGGCATGCCACTGTGGGCAATTTCCCTTCATGGCTGTCTACTCATCTGATACACTGCCTGAGTCCATGGTGAGTGTAAGGTGAGCAGTATTCTCACAGTCTTCAGACCCTGTTGCCTACTAGAACTTAACTTTCTGCAGATATTCCTGTTCGTCAAGGTTTATGTGGTCTTAATAGTCCAGTGCTTTCTCATTCATATGTGAGTCGGGCCATCCTGGTTTTATCTGGCTACATCATGTTGATGTTGTGCTTTGTCTGTCCAAACTTTAAATTCATATTTACTGTTGGCTGTCATTTATGCTTGACTGACAATGGTGTCCTTTTCAGCTATGCTTCATGCTGTACCAGATCGCACAGAGCTGAACTAGGGGTGCTGTAATGTCTGTTGGATTGCCCTGTGTTACATGTCGTAAGCTGAGTGAACAGCGAGTGCATGAGAGTGTTGTGGGGCCGTCTGCAGTGCAGATGCCTCTGGAGCCAGTGTCACATCCATGCTCTCAGTTGCCACACAGGGGAGTATGTGGAATTTAGGTTGTGATGCCTAGCTGCAGTTGTGTTTAGGAAGGTTAATGTTGCATATGCTAAAGTGGCCTATACAAGTGTAGAGGTGAGAGCAACTGGTGTTTCCAACTTTGCTATGGAGTGGAGACTCCTACATAATGGAGCCAGGACAAATGTAACTATTGTCAGAGAGTGTAAGATATGGGTTAAGTTCATGGGCAGTTCTTGCGTAGGAGACATGAAGTGTCTACATCAGGGGTCTTCAAAGTGTGGGGCGCGACCCCCAGGGGGGCCACGGAGTGATTGAAAGGGGGTCGCGCATTCCCGATCACACTTCTTCCCCAGGCCCATCTGACTACAGGGATTCAGCCCCCCCTCCTCCCCCATAGTGTGTCTCAGCTCGAGCTGCTGTGAGCCCCGCTGGGCTGTGTCTGCAGTCTTATCTCCAGCACAGCCCGGCACCCCTGAGTTTTTCACAGGTCGTTAACGGCCATTTGCATATTTACATAGCTTTTGAAAACTGGTCACTGAGGCTTAGTTTTTTTTTTATAGTTCCAGTACCCCCTGGGCCCCAACTCAGCCTTTTCCTTACATTTGTATTTTACATTTAGTGCAATAGTATGAGAATGTATTTCATGAAAAGAAATAATAAAAAGTAGAGTTGCCAGAAGAAAAAAATACCAGCCATTTCTCTTGTAACACACTGTTTGCTACCTCTCACATTTTGTTTGCTTTATATACTTGCACAAGTGCCACCATTGCCTACGTAACGTTTGTTCTTGTGTTTGAGTGTGCCATTTATTGCAGTATTATACCTCTACTTTTACTTTGTACGCTTTTGTAACCTGCACACATATCACTTTTTCCTCCTGTAATGTACCGTTTGCT
Organism: Lissotriton vulgaris; assembly: GCF_964263255.1. Taxonomy (NCBI): domain Eukaryota; kingdom Metazoa; phylum Chordata; class Amphibia; order Caudata; family Salamandridae; genus Lissotriton; species Lissotriton vulgaris. The sequence continues at coordinate 261,386,985 of NC_141693.1, forward strand.
ACCTCTTGTATTTTGCTTTCTCGCTATTGTCACTTTTGCCTCATGTAACTTAACGTTTGCTTTTGTACTTTGTTCACTTGTAATTTTCTCCTCATGTAACATTACTGTTCCTATTGTGAAGCACTCTGACACCTTTGGGTAATGTCCGCGCTATATAAAAACGCATAAATAAATACATTTGTAATGTGACTTTTCGGTCTCTGTTCCCTTTATCAGTCATGGATCATTGAGGCAGCCCTAGAACACAATTAAAAGTGCTTTCTATTTATATTTGCTGTTCCAAGTATGCACAGATGAGTGCTGAAATATACAGCTTTACTTGACTGCTTATTTTTGTACCGTCTGGGACATCAAAATATTGAGCAGGCAACCCTAATCATAGGACTGGAAGTATGTTGCAAGATCAGAATATTTATTTCCTCCACCCTCGATCCCTGATTAATGTCATAATAGCAATAGTTTAACCTATATCTTAAACCCTACGCCGCAGTCAATAATATGTTGAGTTACTTCAAGTGTCTGGAAATGCACCCTGCATTCAGAGAACTCACTCCTTATTCTAGCACTTCACTTTCATGCTCACCCTGCATTCACAGCGATCACAATGCCCTCACACTGATCACCATGCACTCACATCATTCATCCTCTCACCCTGCACTCACAGTGATCACTCTGCAATCACAATGCACTTGCAATGTTCTCCCTGTACCTCAACCTGCAGTCACGCTACTCATCTGCACTCATCCTGCACTCATGTGACACCTCATTCACCTGCCCCCTCACTGCTCAATTTGCAACTCGCTCAAACAAGCCCATCATTAACCATGCATTCTTTCATCCCACTCTGCACTTATATCCACCCTCAAATTCATATGGCCACCTCACTCACCCTGCAGTCACTCCTCTTTCCCTACTCTCATACTGTTGCATCGCTCACCGTGCACTCACATGGGCACTCTTCTCATCCACAGAGGGCAGGGTTTTAGGGACCCCTGCTGCACCCGGACAGGGCCAGGTGAGCTTCTAATGTGGCAGCACGTATTCCTGCGGAGTGGAAGGCCCATCACAAAGGTTGTCTAGACATCTTTCTGATGTTAATTGCTGTATTTTGGTTGTAAACTGGTACTGTTTTATTGTGAGCAAAAAAATGTCAAAATAACGAAGCAATTCTATCCCAAAATAACGTGGCATCACATAACATTTACATTTTCCTCTCACACAATTTAGTCAAGCCTTCTGTGTAATTTGGTCCTCACCTGCCTCGTAATTCCAGAAGCCCTGCCTACAGGTTTAGAAATGTTTTTCAGGAGGGGGTCCTTATGACTGAAAATGTTGACAGGGGGGTCTCGGCACCCAAAAGTTTGAAGACCTCTGGTCTACATTGTCCTAAAGTAAGTGGTTTTGCATGTGAGTGTGAATCAGACAATGCAAGCTCGTTACACTGATTTAATCCTGCACAAGGTATGGTATGAATAGGTAGATGTGATAGGGGTACATCCAATGAGATAAGGTTGGAATATGGCAGGTGATGAGAGCTGTAGACTGTGACACTATTGTGATATATGTCTGGAACAGTGCATTTACAATGTGTGTGGTTAGTTGGAAATGTGCATAAGTCAATGGGGTAATTGGGAATGGAAGTCATATGTGGATGTGACAGGGCCACAGTGACACAAGGTTAAAATAATTATGTGAGATGGGGGAATGCACACCTTTTTTAACCACATTTTTTTCTACATGTTTTTTCTCCAACTTCACTTTTATCCATCCTTCGTCGTAATTGCGTGCAGATTGGCTGGAGGCATGCTCTGTTGCCACTAGTTACACAAACTTTAGGAGATGAGGGACTGTGAAGCCCCTGAAACCAAATGCACAGCTTTGTGCCGCTTTTAGCGTGCACCTTATTACTTGAACAACTTTTAACTTGAATCCACAGTATTCCAAATTTTAAACATATTTAAACTCTTCTAATTCAACTTTTAGTTATCTCCGTTTTGTCCAGATATTCAACACTCGAGGTATAGTATGCCAATTTCCAAGTTTCTTATATTCAAACTGTGCCTATCCAGGCCTTATAGAAAGAATATGATTGATGCAAAAAGTTCATCGCAAGCAGTCTTTAATGTTTCATATAAAAATACCCAATGCATTTCGGGCTGCCATGTGCCCTTCGTCGGGGGTCACTACAAATTAAACATAACATGAATGAATTAATAAAAATTCTCTTACTGCGTGCACAATGTTACAACAGAATTTCTCAATTTCATTTCCTCCGTTTTTTATGCATAATAAAAACATTACTGCGAACTGCATAATGTCACTGGGTCTCCCTCTTACTAAATGAAGCTTCCCATCTCGTGCCTTCATGCTCAGGATGTAATCACATTTTCAAACGCACTGTTTATTAAATAAATTGGTCACAGTGTTACTCCCACCCCTCCACTCTCTAGCCTTCTGTGCTCATAACTGTACCGATGTTACTCTAAGGGAATCCCCTCCTTTTTAACGTCAAGTCCGTAAATTAGAAAACATGTGCACTGCTACATTTTCTTTTAATCTGACATTGTCCCGTTTCCAGCTCGAAATCCCTCTTAACGCGCGTCCTCAAGATGCCTGCAGTCTAAGTCTCCCACCGTTAAACATACCTGCTTGACTGTTAAAACGTCTCCCTTCCTCGTCATGATTGCTCCCAGCTGTTAGAGAATTTCCCTTCCGCCCATTCTTACATCATTACACCCCTGCATTCTCCCTTCCCATTGGCTCAGAACCTAAAGCTTCTTGTTCCTTCCCGCCTTAGATGCAAAAAAGAACTACATTGCCCAGAATACAATTCTGCAGTGCAAAATACATTCCATCTTGGTTTGTTAAGTAAGTGAATGTTACAGTCTTTAAAACGTCCTCAAATTCAGTTGCTGTTAGTGCATGTAATTCATTCGAACCCCATGCGATGAACTTCGATGATTTCTCCGAGTGTTTTTGAAATCTCCAAGCGCTCTTCTGATAAGTATGTCCTTTCTTACAACGGGTGCAATCCCTAGGTAGGGCTATAGTTATAACAATTATGTGAGATGGGGGAATGCACACCTTTTTTAACCACATTTTTTTCTACATGTTTTTTCTCCAACTTCACTTTTATCCATCCTTCGTCGTAATTGCGTGCAGATTGGCTGGAGGCATGCCCTGTTGCCACTACTTACACAAACTTTAGGAGATGAGGGACTGTGAAGCCCCTGAAACCAAATGCACAGCTTTGTGCCGCTTTTAGCGTGCACCTTATTACTTGAACAACTTTTAACTTGAATCCACAGTATTCCAAATTTTAAACATATTTAAACTCTTCTAATTCAACTTTTAGTTATCTCCGTTTTGTCCAGATATTCAACACTCGAGGTATAGTATGCCAATTTCCAAGTTTCTTATATTCAAACTGTGCCTATCCAGGCCTTATAGAAAGAATATGATTGATGCAAAAAGTTCATCGCAAGCAGTCTTTAATGTTTCATATAAAAATACCCAATGCATTTCGGGCTGCCATGTGCCCTTCGTCGGGGGTCACTACAAATTAAACATAACATGAATGAATTAATAAAAATTCTCTTACTGCGTGCACAATGTTACAACAGAATTTCTCAATTTCATTTCCTCCGTTTTTTATGCATAATAAAAACATTACTGCGAACTGCATAATGTCACTGGGTCTCCCTCTTACTAAATGAAGCTTCCCATCTCGTGCCTTCATGCTCAGGATGTAATCACATTTTCAAACGCACTGTTTATTAAATAAATTGGTCACAGTGTTACTCCCACCCCTCCACTCTCTAGCCTTCTGTGCTCATAACTGTACCGATGTTACTCTAAGGGAATCCCCTCCTTTTTAACGTCAAGTCCGTAAATTAGAAAACATGTGCACTGCTACATTTTCTTTTAATCTGACATTGTCCCGTTTCCAGCTCGAAATCCCTCTTAACGCGCGTCCTCAAGATGCCTGCAGTCGAAGTCTCCCACCGTTAAACATACCTGCTTGACTGTTAAAACGTCTCCCTTCCTCGTCATGATTGCTCCCAGCTGTTAGAGAATTTCCCTTCCGCCCATTCTTACATCATTACACCCCTGCATTCTCCCTTCCCATTGGCTCAGAACCTAAAGCTTCTTGTTCCTTCCCGCCTTAGATGCAAAAAAGAACTACATTGCCCAGAATACAATTCTGCAGTGCAAAATACATTCCATCTTGGTTTGTTAAGTAAGTGAATGTTACAGTCTTTAAAACGTCCTCAAATTCAGTTGCTGTTAGTGCATGTAATTCATTCGAACCCCATGCGATGAACTTCGATGATTTCTCCGAGTGTTTTTGAAATCTCCAAGCGCTCTTCTGATAAGTATGTCCTTTCTTACAACGGGTGCAATCCCTAGGTAGGGCTATAGTTATAACAATTATGTGAGATGGGGGAATGCACACCTTTTTTAACCACATTTTTTTCTACATGTTTTTTCTCCAACTTCACTTTTATCCATCCTTCGTCGTAATTGCGTGCAGATTGGCTGGAGGCATGCCCTGTTGCCACTAGTTACACAAACTTTAGGAGATGAGGGACTGTGAAGCCCCTGAAACCAAATGCACAGCTTTGTGCCGCTTTTAGCGTGCACCTTATTACTTGAACAACTTTTAACTTGAATCCACAGTATTCCAAATTTTAAACATATTTAAACTCTTCTAATTCAACTTTTAGTTATCTCCGTTTTGTCCAGATATTCAACACTCGAGGTATAGTATGCCAATTTCCAAGTTTCTTATATTCAAACTGTGCCTATCCAGGCCTTATAGAAAGAATATGATTGATGCAAAAAGTTCATCGCAAGCAGTCTTTAATGTTTCATATAAAAATACCCAATGCATTTCGGGCTGCCATGTGCCCTTCGTCGGGGGTCACTACAAATTAAACATAACATGAATGAATTAATAAAAATTCTCTTACTGCGTGCACAATGTTACAACAGAATTTCTCAATTTCATTTCCTCCGTTTTTTATGCATAATAAAAACATTACTGCGAACTGCATAATGTCACTGGGTCTCCCTCTTACTAAATGAAGCTTCCCATCTCGTGCCTTCATGCTCAGGATGTAATCACATTTTCAAACGCACTGTTTATTAAATAAATTGGTCACAGTGTTACTCCCACCCCTCCACTCTCTAGCCTTCTGTGCTCATAACTGTACCGATGTTACTCTAAGGGAATCCCCTCCTTTTTAACGTCAAGTCCGTAAATTAGAAAACATGTGCACTGCTACATTTTCTTTTAATCTGACATTGTCCCGTTTCCAGCTCGAAATCCCTCTTAACGCGCGTCCTCAAGATGCCTGCAGTCTAAGTCTCCCACCGTTAAACATACCTGCTTGACTGTTAAAACGTCTCCCTTCCTCGTCATGATTGCTCCCAGCTGTTAGAGAATTTCCCTTCCGCCCATTCTTACATCATTACACCCCTGCATTCTCCCTTCCCATTGGCTCAGAACCTAAAGCTTCTATCCCAAAATAACGTGGCATCACATAACATTTACATTTTCCTCTCACACAATTTAGTCAAGCCTTCCGTGTAATTTGGTCCTCACCTGCCTCGTAATTCCAGAAGCCCTGCCTACAGGTTTAGAAATGTTTTTCAGGAGGGGGTCCTTATGACTGAAAATGTTGACAGGGGGGTCTCGGCACCCAAAAGTTTGAAGACCTCTGGTCTACATTGTCCTAAAGTAAGTGGTTTTGCATGTGAGTGTGAATCAGACAATGCAAGCTCGTTACACTGATTTAATCCTGCACAAGGTATGATATGAATAGGTAGATGTGATAGGGGTACATCCAATGAGATAAGGTTGGAATATGGCAGGTGATGAGAGCTGTAGACTGTGACACTATTGTGATATATGTCTGGAACAGTGCATTTACAATGTGTGTGGTTAGTTGGAAATGTGCATAAGTCAATGGGGTAATTGGGAATGGAAGTCATATGTGGATGTGACAGGGCCACAGTGACACAAGGTTAAAATAGTCATATGTGACAAAAGGGATAAGTGTACATAAAGGGTATATACCAGTTGTGTAATTTAGGGTGCTGAACGGTAAAATGTGAGGTGTTGTATGTTTTATTTGCATCTGTGTATGCATGTGTGTTAGAAATGACAATCTGTAGAACTTAAGCAGAGTAGGGTGGGTGTGTGGCAATATGTAAATGACTGAGGACATATCCATTGAACAACGTAAGTGTCTTGTTGTGAGATATGGTGATGTGTAAAGTGTGCATGTCAGAGTGGGCAGTGATGCTGCACGTTGTGAGATGAATGCAGTCCAAAACATTACTAAGGGTGCAACTGGTGATATGCGTGGTCCTTTTGACATATTACGTTTGACGTCTGCTGAGGAGGTGATGAGTACAGTACATTGTGTACATTGTGTACATATCATGTGTAGGAGAGTAGGGTCTGCAATACTATGATCACCCGGACTTTTTGCTTTTGTTTCACTGGTTTACGACTTTCTCAGGCTGTGGGCCTGCTAATCAGACCCACAGCCTAGCTGTTCTCTCTCTAAATTGATGCGTGTACCTTAGGTGCATTACCCAATTGGAACTGGGCCACCTTGTCAGACTCTGTAACTCAGGGCATCGGTGTACCCAGGGCCTACCAGGAGCTGAAGCATGTATTATGCCACCCCTGGCTGGCCATCTAAATCTGACACAACTGGCTGCACGACAGCTGGGGCAACGTAGCGTACACGCTCGTTGCTTTAGGTATAGTATCCCTATATCTAACCTCACAATGGACACCCGGGTTCCTATCAGTCACTCCTATGGCAGGCCTTGACAATCCTGAAGGCAGAGTGCATGGACCCGTGTGAATTGGGCTCTGCAGCTTGCGGAACCAAGACCCAATGGCTGTTCCATGATAACGCGTATCATATCGGTAACTTCGGTATAGCGTTATCCAGACATGTCGAGTAAGGTGTCATACGAATCGGGATGCTGCCCCCTCAACAATTCTGGCGACGAGGTTAGCCTTCCGCCCTTCTAGAGGGACACGACATGTACGTAACTGTGAACCCCGGTTAAAGTTAACTAAAGCCTCAGCTCCACAAAATGGATGCTGCCACCACAGACACGAGTCTGACCTCCTGCTGCTGGGAGTCCTTCCAGCGAGGAGAACCTGGACAAAGGGTTTCCTGTCAAGGGCGGTGTTCGCACCGTCCCAGACAGGGTTTGTGTATTCTGGGTAGGTAGGGCTTTGCGAGAAGGTGACTGCGGAGTGGCACCCCGGTGCTCACTACGCATCTGCCGGTCAGAACCAGTTTCAGGGGCGCCAGCCCCTGACCTGGGGAAAGTCGGGCAGGGGAGAGGGGTGTAACTACCCCCCTTCCTGGTCCCACCCTTAGGGCAGGACCTAGTCATGTACCCACCCCTTTCTTTAGGATAAAGGCCGGAGCGGGGACCCTTCCAGATTAGATCATCTTTGAATCAAGAATACTTTCTACGAAAGGACTTCGAGACTCTTCTCAAGATATTCTCCCTTGTGACTAAGGAGTAGTCACCCTGCATCAGCGGGCACCATCTAAGAACTCTGCGGTTTGATGCAAGTCCTTCCTCAAGGATCCGACGGCCCAGCTCGACGAGAACCGGCTTCCCTGGCACCTCTGACCTCTACCCACGTCGTCAGCTCAGCTGAGATCTGTGGGTGTGACGAGACCTCGAGGGACCGGCCATCATCAAAACCTGCACGCTTTCTTAAACAGCACGACCATCGGAGTAATTCTCTGGTGAGTGCTCTGGGGTCCGAGAAGCCCCGACCCTGAGCAGCTCCAGCACCGAAGTGCAGTCTCCCGGCATCTCCACGATCTGCGTGGGGCCCTTCCGCTCGCTGCTCAGCACGTTGTCTGGTCACTAGCCGCTGGCTTGTGCCCTTCCTTGACGACATCCGACAACCAACGCTGCTGGTCTGGTTGCTCCAGACTGGCCTTTGCTTCCATCTTTGAGAGAAGCACCCCGGACCCTCCTGGTCCACTCAAGACGCCATTTTAGGCCCACCACGTGGCCCTGAAATCTGCCAAGGCTTGTTGCCCCAATCCTGGGCCCAGCGACGCCGACAGCATCAACCTTCGTGGGACAGCTCGCACCTCCATCCTGGTCGCCGACAACGCCACCGGGTCCGTGCGACTGCAGAGCCTAGCGTCGCCCACTCACCTAGTCGAGGTGACGGCCATCCGGTGCCTTCCTGGTACCCTCTGACTACTGGCTAGTAGTACGAACTTGGTCCCCTCTGCTTTCAGGTATCAACGATCTCTGATCCAGGCTTGGATCTCTACGAACTATTCTTCACTGGTCACCGGCCAGCAACTCCTTTTCTTCCGGCTCCTGGCTCGTCAGCGAAGACCCCCGACGCCTGTAAGACTTGTGCAGCCGCAGCCCTCGTGGCTAGGTAACTTTGGCATTTCGGTGCCTGCATAGCCTCCTTACTCTAGGGTCCCGAGTCCCTCGCTTCCGACTTGCCTTATCGGGTCCGCCCGAGACCATTAGAACTTTCCGTGCCCTCGGGCACTTGTTTTAATTGTGCACTTGAAGTATTTTCCTAAGAGTTTTGTTCTGTGCTTAGTACCCTGTCCTCATAAAGAGTCCAGGGCTGTTGTGATTCTTAATAAATATCCTGTTTATTTTCATAACACTTGTGTGGTGTCCTTTCACTTGGCGTTCAAGGGGTATGTGATGGTATAACAGCTGGCTTAACACGCCCTCTAGAGTTTAGCCCGAAGACTGCTCGTATCCACGCTACTAGGATAGCTGGTCTAAGGTTGACTTACAACCAATCACCATAAGGGTCGTTTAGAACGATACATAGTGGTCGCTAGAATAGCGAACGCTACATATCGGGCCAACTTCTCACATTGGTGAGCAGCGGTTGGGATTTGAGCTTGCTGTTGTTTTACCACGCGTATCCTAAGAACATCTTGTGAAAGATCGCATAAGTACTCCAGGTACATATAACTTAGCTTAGAATACTCTGAGTTCTACTGAACCAGCTGTTGTAGCTCCTCAAGGCTTAGCACACCTTGGCTGCAACTCTTAGCAAGGGATCAGTAGGTAAACCCATAGTGTAGGTAGGTGCATCACTTACACCACACTAGAAGCAGCATGTCAGACAAAGGCGGAAACTTTGAGTCTCCCCTTGTGTCAGTCGACCTTCCACAGGTCACCTCCAGATATGCTGGGCTTAGCTTTCACAAGATGCGACAGATCTGTACATCTCGAAAGATAAAACAGGGTGCAAACCCTACCATTCCGTTTCTGATTGGTCTCTTGGAGACTTATGATGCCAAGAGGGCGGGTAACACCGACCCTTCTCATCCAGAAATGGAGATGCCTCCCCTCGAGGGAACCCGAGGTGACCCTGACCTTATCCATCTCTCCGCCGAGGGCGAAGAGGAGGACGAGGAACCAGAGACATCTGGGGACGAGGCAGACAAAGGTCCAGTCATAGTTAGTCAGCTAACTCAGGACAACTTGAGTCGGCACGAGATTGGTACTAGGAGACCCCTGGGGCCTCTCTCGGGCCAGCTTAACATTAGGAATGGACGAGTTAGGTCTCTGTCAGGAGGCTCTAACAGATCTGTTCGAACCAATGGCTCTCAAGGCTCTGCTCGAAGAGGGATGACATCACCTCAGAGAAGAGTGTACGAAGCAAAGGAGCGGGAAGTCAAACTGCGGATCGAAAGGGAAGAACTTGCCCTAGCCAAAGAGAGACTCGCCTTTGCTCGAGAGCAAGAGTTGAGTGGGACAATTCCCACTGGTGGCAGCATTCCCCCACGGGAACCCAGGAGTTTAGACACTAAGCACCTGAATAAGATAGTGCCCCCCTTTAAGCAAGGGGACGACATCCACAAATGGATTACTGCTTTGGAGCGGGCCTGCACTGTACAGTGCGTCCCCCAGAGTCAGTGGGCAGCTATCTTGTGGCTCTCCTTTGAAGGTAAAGGTAGAGATAAGCTCCTCACCACAAGGGTCGAGGATGCTAACAATTACCAGGTCCTGAAGAACACACTGATTGATGGGTTCGGCCTAACCACAGAGCAGTACAGGTTGCTGTTCAGGGATACCCAGAAAACTCAGTCTCAGGACTGGTCTGATTTAGTTGATTGTGCCACTAAGGCTTTCGAGGGCTGGTTGCTGGGCAGTAAGGTTACTGATTACCAAGGATTGTATAATTTGATCATGCGAGAACAGATTTTAAACAATTGTCAGAACCAGTTGTTGCATCAGCACCTTGTCGACTCGGATCTGACCTCTCCCCAAGAATTGGGAAAGAAGGCAGACAGATGGGTCAGGACAAGGGTTAAGCAAAACCAGGGCCAGAACCAGGGTGGTCAGAAGAAAGCAGACCAGAAGGGTAAAGATTCGAAAGGGGAACACACTGACCAGAAGTCTTCGACAGGTCTCCAACAACCCAAAGAGGGGGGGGGTCAGGCTTCCCAGAAAAAGAAGAATCAAGAAGGCCAGTCGAAAAGGTGGTGCCAATACTGTAAAAGTAAAACTCACTGGTTTAGTGAGTGCACCAAGAAAGGAGGGCAGACTCCTGCTACTGCAGCCCCTAAGGCACCTGTGCCCCCTAGTACAGCCAGCAGTAGTAGTGCGCCTCCCAAGGGACTAGTTGGGTTAACCTTGGGTTCTGAGGGGTGTGACAGCTTAGCTGGTACACTCACTCAGGCTGTCCTTGTCTGTACAGGGGATGTGGATATATCCCCTGATGTCAGTCCCAATACTTTGGGCAAATACCGACAGACGCCTTTAATAAATGGAAGAATGGCTCAGGCCTATAGGGACACTTGTGCCAGCGTCACCATGGTGACGCCTAACTTTGTGGACCCTGGACAGATCATGCCAGGAACAGATTTCCTGGTGACCAATGCCAGCAATGTCACTACCAGTCATAGTATGGCGATTGTTGCTTTCTCCTGGGGAGGGGTAAATGGCCAGAAAAAGGTTGTTGTTAGTTCAGACCTCCCAGTGGATTGTTTGTTGGGCAATGATTTGGAGTCATCACGATAGTCAGAAGTGGAGCAACGGACTCACATGGAGATGTTAGGCTTGCCAGCACACGTGTTTGCTGTGACCAGGTCACAGGTCAGACGATGCCCCACTGAACCGGTGCTGGATCCTGGAACAACGGACCAGACACCTCCCAAGAAGGGGAGCAGTCGGGTTAAGGCTTCGCCTTCCCCCTTGCCCCAGGTCGAGGATCAGGACTCAGAGGAGGCTGACCTCCAAGAATTGCGGGAAACTGAACCTAAAGAACTTGAACTTGATCAAGTTGAGTTTCTGGGCTCAGGGGGACCCACACGAGAGGACCTGGGGAAGGACCAGTTAGACTGCCCTTCTCTTGAACCCCTCAGACAGCAGGCTGCTGCTGAGGCTGCTGGGAACGCCACAGGTACCCACAAGGTATACTGGGAAGATGGACTCCTGTACACTGAGGCAAGAGACCCCAAGCCTGGCATGACCAGGAGGCTGGTCGTCCCCTTGTCTCAGCGTGGTTTCCTCCTTACCTTGGCCCACGAGATTCCCTTAGCAGGACACTTAGGCCAGACGAAGACGTGGGACAGGCTTGTCTCACACTTTCACTGGCCTCACATGAACGAAGATACCAAGGAGTTTTGCCGCTCCTGTGTCACTTGCCAAGCCAGTGGTAAGTCAGGTGGCACGACAAAGGCCCCCCTTATACCAATGCCTGTGGTGGGGGTGCCCTTTGAACGGGTGGGGATTGACATCGTCGGTCCCATGGAACCACCAACAGCATCAGGGCACAAGTTTATACTGGTGGTAGTGGATCATGCCACCAGGTATCCTGAAGCTATTCCCCTTAGGACCACTACAGCGCCTGTTGTGGCAAGAGCCCTAGTTGGAGTATTCTCCAGAGTGGGCTTCCCTAAGGAGGTCGTCTCCGACAGAGGTGCAAACTTTATGTCGAGCTACTTAACTGCTATGTGGAAGGAATGTGGTGTCAACTACAAATTCACTACACCCTATCATCCACAATGCAATGGGCTTGTTGAGAGATTCAACAGGACCCTGAAAGGGATGATTCATGGACTACCTGAAAAGCTTCGGCGTAGATGGGACGTCCTGATCCCCTGCCTTTTATTCGCTTACAGAGAAGTCCCACAGAAGGGGGTTGGCTACAGCCCTTTTGAACTTTTGTACGGGCATCCTGTAAGAGGACCCCTGTGTTTGGTGAAGGAAGGATGGGAGAGACCTCTCAAAAAGCCTGCAACCAGCATAGTGGACTATGTGCTGGGCCTCCGCTCGCGGATGGCTGAGTACATGGAGAAGGCATCCGAAAACCTTAAGGCCAGCCAAGAACTCCAAAAAGCTTGGCATGACCAAAAGGCTGTCTTGACTGTTTATCAGCCCGGACAGAAGGTGTGGGTGTTGGAGCCAGTGGCCCCAGCAGCACTCAAGGACAAATGGTCCGGGCCCTACACCATCCTGGAGAAAAAGGGAGAGGTCACCTACCTGGTGGACCTTGGAACTCCCCGGAGCCCCCACAGGGTGCTCCATGTCAACAGGCTCAAGGCATATGTCGACAGGAAGGACATGAGTTTGCTCATGGCCATAGATGAGGGACAGGAGGAGGAGAGTGACCCGCTCCCCGACCTGCTCACTCAGAATCCTGACGATGGATAGGTAGATGGTGTTGTCTTTTGTGGCAGCCTCTCCGAACGTCAACAGGAGGATTGTAAACAGGTTCTTCAATCCTTCCGGCATATGTTCTCTCTAACACCCAGTCAGACCAATTGGTGCACCCATGAGGTTGACACTGGTGACAGCTTGCCCGTCAAGAGTATAATCTACCGGCAGCCTGATCACGTTAGAGACTGCATCAAGAGTGAAGTGCAGAAAATGTTGGAGCTGGGAGTCATTGAACCCTCGGATAGCCCTTGGGCTAGTCCCGTAGTTCTAGTGTCGAAACCTCACACCCGGGCGGTAAGAAAGAGATGAGGTTCTGCGTAGACTACAGGGGTCTCAATGCAGTCACTAAGACTGACGCCCACCCAATACCAAGGGCAGACGAACTTATCGATAGATTGGCTTTGGCCAACTACTTAAGTACGTTTGACCTGACAGCTGGGTATTGGCAAATCAGGTTAGCTGAGGACGCCAAGCCTAAGACCGCATTTTCTACCCCTGGTGGGCATTATCAGTTCGTGGTGATGCCCTTCGGTTTGAAAAATGCACCTGCCACCTTCCAACGGTTGGTGAATCACGTTCTCACTGGGCTGGATGACTTCTGTGCGGCGTATCTTGACGATATTGCTGTCTTTAGCTCCACCTGGGAGGATCACCTGGTCCACCTGCGGAAAGTGTTAGAGGCTCTGCAAGCAGCAGGTCTCACTATCAAGGCTACCAAGTGCCAGATAGGGCAGACACAGGTTGTATACTTGGGCCACCTCGTCGGTGGAGGCCAAGTTCAGCCACTGGAGAGCAAGATACAGTCAATCAGGGACTGGGCTCCTCCAACCACCCAGACTCAGGTTCGAGCTTTCTTGGGCCTGACTGGTTACTACCGGAAGTTCGTCAGGAATTACGGATCGATTGTGACTCCGCTCAATGAACTAACGAGTAAGAAAATGCCAAAAAAGGTTCAGTGGACAGCGAGCTGTCAAAAAGCATTCGATGACCTAAAACAGGCCATGTGCACGGCACCTATCCTCAAGAGTCCAGACTACTCCAAACCATTCATTGTCCAAACAGATGCTTCTGAGTTGGGTGTGGGAGCTGTTCTATCTCAACTGAATTTTGATGGTAATGACCAGCCCATTGCTTTTATAAGCAGACGGCTTACCCCCAGAGAGAAAAATTGGTCAGCTATAGAGAGGGAGGCCTTCGCTGTGGTGTGGGCCCTGAAGAAACTGAGGCCATACTTGTTTGGCACTCATTTCAAGATTCAGACCGACCATAAGCCCCTCCTATGGCTAAATCAGATGAAGAGTGAAAACCCCAAACTGCTTAGGTGGTCCATTTCCCTACAGGGGATGGACTTCACAGTGGAGCATAGACCTGGCACTGATCATGGCAATGCAGATGGGCTCTCCAGGTATTTCCACTTAGAACAAGAAGACTCACCTGGTCAAGGTTAGCTTATTGTCCCAACGTTTGGGGGGGGTCATGTAGGAGAGTAGGGTCTGCAATCCTATGATCACCCGGACTTTTTGCTTTTGTTTCACTGGTTTACGACTTTCTCGGGCTGTGGGCCTGCTAATCAGACCCACAGCCTAGCTGTTCTCTCTCTAAATTGATGCGTGTACCTTAGGTGCATTACCCAATTTGAACTGGGCCACCTTGTCAGACTCTGTAACTCAGGGCATCGGTGTACCCAGGGCCTCCAGGAGCTGAAGCATGTATTATGCCACCCCTGGCTGGCCATCTAAATCTGACACAACTGGCTGCACGACAGCTGGGGCAACGTAGCGTACAAGCTTGTTGCTTTAGGTATAGTATCCCTATATCTAACCTCACAATGGACACCCGGGTTCCTATCAGTCACTCCTATGGCAGGCCTTGACAATCCTGAAGGCAGAGTGCATGGACCCGTGTGAATTGGGCTCTGGCACGAACCGAGCCCGGTTGCAGCTTGCGGAACCAAGACCCAATGGCTGTTCCATGATAACGCGTATCATATCGGTAACTTCGGTATAGCGTTATCCAGACATGTCGAGTAAGGTGTCATACGAATCGGGATGCTGCCCCCTCACCAATTCTGGCGACGAGGTTAGCCTTCCGCCCTTCTAGAGGGACACGACATGTACGTAACTGTGAACTCCGGTTAAAGTTAACTAAAGCCTCAGCTCCACAAAATGGATGCTGCCACCACAGACACGAGTCTGACCTCCTGCTGCTCGGAGTCCTTCCAGCGAGGAGAACCTGGACAAAGGGTTTCCTGTCAAGGGCGGTGTTCGCACCGTCCCAGACAGGGTTTGTGTATTCTGGGTAGGTAGGGCTTTGCGAGAAGGTGACTGCGGAGTGGCACCCCGGTGCTCACTACGCATCTGCCGGTCAGAACCAGTTCCAGGGGCGCCAGCCCCTGACCTGGGGAAAGTCCAGCAGGGGAGAGGGGTGTAACTACTCCCCTTCCTGGTCCCACCCTTAGGGCAGGACCTAGTCATGTACCCACCCCTTTCTTTAGGATAAAGGCCGGAGCGGGGACCCTTCCAGATTAGATCATCTTTGAATCAAGAATACTTTCTACGAATGGACTTCGAGACTCTTCTCAAGATATTCTCCCTTGTGACTAAGGAGTAGTCACCCTGCATCAGCGGGCACGATCTAAGAACTCTGCGGTTTGCTGCAAGTCCTTCCTCAAGGATCCGACGGCCCAGCTCGACGAGAACCGGCTTCCCTGGCACCTCTGACCTCTACCCACGTCGTCAGCTCAGCTGAGATCTGTGGGTGCGACGAGACCTCGAGGGACCGGCCATCATCAAAACCTGCACGCTTTCTTAAACAGCACGACCATCGGAGTAATTCTCTGGTGAGTACTTTGGGGTCCGAGAAGCCCCGACCCTGAGCAGCTCCAGCACCGAAGTGCAGTCTCCCAGCATCTCCACGATCTGCGTGGGGCCCTTCCGCTCGCTGCTCAGCACGTTGTCTGGTCACTAGCCGCTGGCTTGTGCCCTTCCTTGACGACATCCGACAACCAACGCTGCTGGTCTGGTTGCTCCAGACTGGCCTTTGCTTCCATCTTTGAGAGAAGCACCCCGGACCCTCCTGGTCCACTCAAGACGCCATTTTAGGCCCACCACGTGGCCCTGAAATCTGCCAAGGCTTGTTGCCCCAATCCTGGGCCCAGCGACGCCGACAGTATCAACCTTCGTGGGACAGCTCGCACCTCCATCCTGGTCGCCGACAACGCCACCGGGTCCGTGCGACTGCAGAGCCTAGCGTCGCCCACTCACCTAGTCGAGGAGACGGCCATCCGGTGCCTTCCTGGTACCCTCTGACTACTGGCTAGTAGTACGAACTTGGTCCCCTCTGCTTTCAGGTATCAACGATCTCTGATCCAGGCTTGGATCTCTACGAACTATTCTTCACTGGTCGCCGGCCAGCAACTCCTTTTCTTCCGGCTCCTGGCTCGTCAGCGAAGACCCCCGACGCCTGTAAGACTTGTGCAGCCGCAGCCCTCGTGGCTAGGTAACTTCGGCATTTCGGTGCCTGCATAGCCTCCTTACTCTAGGGTCCTGAGTCCCTCGCTTCCGACTTGCCTTATCGGGTCCGCCCGAGACCATTAGAACTTTCCGTGCCCTCAGGCACTTGTTTTAATTGTGCACTTGAAGTATTTTCCTAAGAGTTTTGTTCTGTGCTTAGTACCCTGTCCTCATAAAGAGCTGTTGTGATTCTTAATAAATATCCTGTTTATTTTCATAACACTTGTGTGGTGCCCTTTCACTTGGCGTTCAAGGGGTATGTGATGGTATAACAGCTGGCTTAACACGCCCTCTAGAGTTTAGCCCAAAGACTGCTTGTATCCACGCTACTAGGATAGCTGGTCTAAGGTTGACTTACAACCAATCACCATAAGGGTCGTTTGGAACGATACATAGTGGTCGATAGAATAGCGAACGCTACATGTATGTGAGAGTTGTGTACATAGTGATGAAGAGTGGTGCTGTGCATGTAGGTGCGCATGTGAGAAGGGCAGTGCCAGTGTGAGATTGTGAGAATCGTGTTTGAAGAGTTTGAGTACAAGGCTGTCGCCTGCAGGGCAGACATGTTTTTCCATGTAGCTGCACCAGAGGTGGCTTATGACGTGCTTGTGTGTATGAAAGTTTTGAAAGTTGAGCATGTATTTTTATGTTGGATGGGAGAGGGGTCATATATGCATTCCATGAGGTACTGTTGATATGTACATATGCGTAGATGTTGTGTATGTAAGTAGTCAAAAACAGTTGCCTGAGTAAATAGGAAGATGTGTAATATGTTGTCTGCAGCTTGCTGTGGGCCAATGGATGTTCATGATCGATTGTTTTAATGGCCACTTTGAGTACACTGTCATATGCTAGACCTATTGGCATCACTGGAAAAGTTGGCTCCACCTAGCCCTGCCTTGTCTGAGTTGAGTGTTGGCATATGTGTCATTTCACCCTTTGTAGGTAATTGTACTCAATTATTGGTCATTCTTGCCCTTGGAAACTGCCCTGGAAGGAAGTGGGGATTGGTAAATTTGCAATGTCATGATTCCCGAACATTTGATGGCAGTCCATTCCTTAGAGGGGTATACCCCATCAATTTTCAAGTCTTGGATGTGTGTTGTTGTGCCACCTGGGATCAGACTACTCCAAAACACACCGCCATACTTGCCAGTAAACTAAACATGCATGGGTATTGCTGGCATTCTGACTTTGAATGTCTGAGGTATGGGGACACCAAGCGAGATGGAGTCATTGTGATGAGATCTCGGGTTGTACTGAGGAAAACACATTGCAGTGTAAGCAAACACACATGTGACATTGGAACAGTACACCCAGTTCCATACGCGTTTGCATTCTCAAAATGTTATTACCTCTGATCTTATTTTGCTAGGGTAGCCCTTGTGTGTGTGCCTATTAAATACTGCCCTAGGGTCTGATGGTAATATTTGTTTGTTGAAGGTCTCCTTAATGTTTCCATTGATTCTTGGACAGTGTTTCAGTGCCAAATGTGGAAAAAGCAGACTTTATTCTGCACATCTCTTTCATCCTCACAAGATTTACCCATATCCCCTGGCCTGAGGATGACTATGTATGTCAATTGTGTTGGTGAGCCACAGATTTAGCCGCCCCCCTCCCAGCATCCTCACCCGTGCTGGTAGCTTATCTTACACAGTGAGCTGTACACTAGACACACCAACACAGTTTGTGGATCCTACATCCTAAGACTCATTTGTACTCCTACTGCTGTGCAGGACACAATCTGCACATTCAAAATGGGATTATTAATTTGCGGCACACACTACAGCCTGAGGAGCTAGATGCTGACTTGCTGTGAATGACATTCTCCAAAGATGACCGTAGATGCATACAGATTGGGAATTGTGTGAAGCGGCACCAGTCCACACATGGTGACTGTATCCTAGATCGTTGTTGACGCATGCTTCTTTCAAATCCAAGATGGATATGGTCTACAAATATTTCCATGACCACTGCGGCAAAACCACTTCTGTGTTGTTGAATTTGGAGACACTGAAATCAGTACTGAGTGGTTGTATCTGTGGACGTGTGTTGTCTGGCCAATATCCTCTGTGCTTTACTGTACACAGACGCATCACAATGTCATACTATTGTGAGTACATTGTAGTTCTGCTGCGAGAAACATCCTTTACAGCAGTCATTACACCTCACTGCATTTACAACGCAACTGTTACAACGCAATTGCCTTTACATTGCATGCCATTACACTGCATGCCCTTACAGCACATGTCACTACAACGCATGCCATTACAACGCATCCCATTACAACGCATGCTATTACAACGCATTATGAGGTAAGTAATGGAGATTGTTTAGTATTAGGGTGGGTATGGGTTTTGGAGTGGATGGGAATAGTAATTTTTACCCTTACACTATCCAACACGTTCCCTACTGTTGCACTCACTGGAGTGGAAATAGTAATTTTTATCCCTACACTATCCAGCACTTACCCTACTGTTGCACTCACTGGAGTGGGAATAGTCATTTTTACCCCTACACTACCCAACACTTACACTACTATTGCCCTAAAAGTATTCTGCGTTATAATCATATGAGTTATAATGGTATGCGTTGTAATGGAATGTGTTGTAATGGTAGTTTTAAAAAATGCGTTGTAATGGCATGCGTTGTAAAATCATGCGATGTAATGGTCGTTGTGATATAAAAACCGCATTGTAAAAGCATGCATTGTAATTGTTTGGGTTGGAAAGTCATACATTCTCTGTTGCCCTACTATGTTTCAGTGTGTGATGTTGTGGACTCATGCATTTACTTTGTGATACATACATATGTGTGATTATGGCAATTCCTGATCCACCGTCAAATGTGTGTTTCCCCTAGTATTTAGCGTGCTAACTGCACCTACCTGAAGATAACATTCCCTCATTGTACATACACAACATGCTATGGACCCATGTTCTGATTTGAATCACAATGATGCTAAGGCCCTCTGAAAGTAATTGGCACACAATCTGTGCTCATCTTTTTTATTTCGGCCTCTGTGATTTTACCTGGCAAGTGTTTTTTCAAATAAGGCCCACTGCTTCTGATCAAGGGGGTGGTGTGTAGGTCAGTCAGACTGTCCAGATGTGACTTGCCTCCCTGCAAGGCCCCTACATACAACGCAACCTCCCTGCACCTGCCATGTCCTGAAAGTGATGGTCGTTTGGGGAAGATGACACTACCTCTGTCAAGGCATGTAAGGCAGTACACCAAGGTGAGTATGCTCCAAAGGCTGTCTCCCAGCCTCAATTTACAGCACAGCTGGTGAGCCGAGAAAATCTTGCCACCACAGTGCAGCGGCGTGGTGGGGACTGTGTAAGGGAGTCAGTCTGGTTTAAGAAGGGCCCAAAACCATGGCCCACAGGTGACCCTGGTGCACCAGCCCATCGACCACTGCCCAATTGCCAGCATGGCCAATCCAAGGGTATGCTGAACACTTTCTGATTGGACTCAACATCAAGAGGGCTCTATGGGCTTCCGTCCCCCATTCTGTGTGTCAGCCCAGGCTGAGACAGCTTCCACACACACACATACAGTCCTTGAACTGCTGTAGATGAATGGTCTGTCTTGTTTGCACATGAACCCCAGTATAGCACAGGTTTTTAAGGGACCATTTAGTAGATGATGAGGCTTTGTTTGTTTTTTAACGGTTCTTGGAGCACCTGCATCTCAACTCTGCCCATTCCTCAAAGTTGCCAGTTACTTTTATTGCAACAATGTGGGAATTCCTTTCATGGAAAATTACTTTTGTGTTTGTTTATTTAGACATTCCTGCAGCAGGTACTCCTCCTGTAGGCATGGAGGCACTTTGCATGTGCCCCAGTTGCATTGTTCACGTACACATTACTGGGGGTAGTTGCCCACAAACCCCAGATTTTCATCTACATTACTGGAGGGTTTTCCCCCCAAAAGCCAGATTTGCATCTATATTGCTGGGGGTATTTTCCCCCAAACCCCAGATTTGCATCTACATTACTGGAGGTTTTCCCCCAAACCCCAGATTTGCATCTACATTGCTGGGGGTATTTGCCCTGAAAACCCAGATTTGCATCTTCATTACTTGGAGTTTTGCCCCCCAAACTCCAGATTTGCATCTACATTACTGGGGGTATTTGCCACCCAAACACCAGATTGGCTCAACATAGCGGGGCTATTTGACCCTCAAACCCCAGATTTGCCTCAACGTTGCTGGGGGCATTTGATACCCAAACCTCAGATTGGCTCAACATAGCAGGGGCTATTTGACCCTCAAACCCCAGATTTGCCTCAACGTTGCTGGGGGCATTTTTTTCTCAAACATAGGTCAACAGAAAGGTACATACCTGGTTGATCTAGTGACTAAGACATCACACACACAAAGAAACTCACAAAAGAAACCATGGCACAGAACACAGGACTATCCTTCTCGGAGGATGAAGTTGACAGAGCCATTGCCTCCATGCTACCACATGCAGGAGCACCCACAGGAGAAAACAGTGATGCGAGCCAATGTTGGGACGAACTGACTGAATTGAAGAAAACACAGATAAAAACATTGATTCATGGTGTCATGATGGCGGAATATTTACAAGCTAACGCAGCACCAAGGGGCCTCATAGTCAGGAATGAACCATTTATATTCCAGCATGACAAACAATTCAAACTTGACTGGTCACAAATATCCTGGCACTGTACCAGAGACTGGCTGGTCTTGATCATAAAAACCGCAACCAGATTAGTAGACTCCCTGAAGGAAGAGATAAATTCCATGGAGATTCGCCTCAAGTCTTTCCAGACTCCAGCTGAACTAACAAAAAGACTGAATGAGCTAAACAAAACTATGTCTGAATTTGAAATCGGCCTAAAGGATTCAAAATACATAAAATTATCTAAGGATAAAAAAGCATTCTCTCATGAGAAAGTATATCCTTATATCAGGGACGATTACAGAACCAGCAACAAGAACCCTGGATATAACACTGACAGTGATGGCTCCGACACAGGATCAAATAGCTCTGGGGGATCAAGTCATTACAACACCACCCCCAACAGAAGACCCAGAAGAGGAAGAGGCAATACAAGAGGATACAGAGGCAACCAAGCACCAATATGGCCAGTGTACCAAGACCCATATAATTATTGCCCTCCTCCCCCGCCTTTCTTCTATGGCCCACCAATGTACAACCAACCCAACTATCAGAATTGGGGAAATGATCAAGGAAACCAAGGCAATCAAAGGAAACCTTTTTTAGGGAGAGGCCGTCAGGCGCAAAGAGCAAAAAACAAACCCAGCCAGGGAGTACAATGGGCAGAACCAGTGGTGACAACAACACGTCACACACGGAGCAAAGGCCCCCCGGAACCAACCACGAGCACCAGCTCGATTTAGTAGTAAATCTATCATCTTTAAGCCTTACAGCCATACAGATCCAAGTGCTTAACAAGGGCTTAGGATTTGTACCTACCCCAACCACAGACAAATTCAAACTATGTTGTGAACTGAAAGAGTTCCTGAGAAAAGTCAAATTGCAAGTATTCTTCCAAGACAAAGATCCCACAGAACGAACAAAGAGTGACACAGGACTACATAAAAAATCAAACTTTGTCCCTCCAGCACACAGCCTACCTGTGGAAGTATTAACTTTTGAAAAAGCGGTCATGAAAGAGGTCCAGGAGTTAGACCCACGCACCATCAGAGTATTTCATAATACTAGCAAAGCTGAACAATCAGCATTACAGGAACTGTCAAAAAACAACCTCATTACCATCAAACCAGCCGACAAAGGTGGTGCGATTGTACTACAGAATACCACGGATTACAGAAATGAATGCCTCCGTTTACTAGGGGACACAAGAAACTACGCCAAACTGGATGAAGATCCGACAGAACGATTAAGAATCTCAATTGCATACCTAACAGAGGAATGTCAAGCCAACGATTGGCTTAGTAAAAAAGAAATTGAGTTCCTAACAAATAAGAAGCCAACAATACCATACTTCTATACCATCCCCAAAATACACAAGAGACTAGACAACCCACCGGGGAGACCTATAGTCTCGGGGATAGGCTCAATTCTAGAGCCTCTTTCACAATTCGCGGATGCTTTTCTCAGACCCTTAGTGCAAAAAACGGACACCTATCTGAGGGACACCAAGGACGTACTGTGCCTGTTACAAGATCTAACCTTTGACGCGACATCCAGCCTTCTGATAAGTCTGGATGTCGAAAGTCTATATACCAGCTTACCACACAGAGAGACCTTACAGATTCTGGAGGAAGTACTATACGAGAGCGAGTGGGAATTCCACACCCCTCGCCATGTAGTACTAGAATGCTGTCAATTAGCACTGTGTGAAAACTTCTTCCGTTTTGAATCAACCCTATATAAACAACAACATGGGACCAGTATGGGCAGTACATTTGCGCCGAGCATAGCCGGACTGTACGTCCATCAACTAGAGAAAAACAAAATACTAAATGAGAGGAATCCCCACAGACACCAAATTCTACATTGGAAACGCTATATCGACGACATTCTGCTGATATGGCAAGGCACAGAAGAAGAAGCACAGACTTTTCTAACTTGGCTCAACACACAGGATCCCTTCCTGAAATTCACCTGCTCAATGAGCAAGACTGATCTAGTTTTCTTGGATCTAAACATTCATGCTGAGTCAGGCAGACTGATGACAACAACCCATTTCAAAGAGACAGCAAGAAACTGCCTCTTGACTTTTGACAGTTTCCACCCTCGTCATCTCAAACAAAACCTCCCATTTGGGCAATTCCTCAGTTTGCGCAGGAATTGTAGCACAAAATCTGACTACCTAACCCAAGCGGAGGACCTGAGCAACAAGCTGAGAAACAGAAAATACCCAAACAAACTGATCAAAGAGGATAAGAAACGGGCGGCAAACAACAATAGGGAAGCACTATTAGAACCTAAGGAGAGAACACAACCGGATAACAAAAAACCCATCTGTATCACTACGTACAACCAAGTCTCCGACAGTGTGTCCAAGATAATCAAAAAACATTGGCCAATACTCAACAGTGGCGGCCTCAACATACCAAACCCAATGTTCAGCCATAGGCGGGGTAAAAATTTGAAAGATTACTTAGTACATACCCGTCCCACACCAACAACCCAGACAATAAGATCCCAACCACTACCTGATGGTCATTTCCCATGCAACAACTGTAGTGTCTGTCATTTGACTTCCCCCACCAAAACCATAACCTTTAACAACACTACGAAATGGGAGCTAAAGGGTTTTTCAAATTGCAATACCAGCGGAGTTGTGTACTTGATAACCTGCACATGCAACCTACACTATGTGGGAATGACCACTAGAAAGGTCAGTACCCGCATAGTAGAGCACAGAAGTAACATTAGGTGCAAACGAGCCACAACAAGAATGACCACCCACTTTATTGAACAGAACCATACACCTAATGATCTAACCTGGGTGGTCATAGAAGCAGTCAAAAACAAAGACAACCTGGAACGAATCCTCCATGAGAAAGAACAGAGATGGGTGTTTCGTCTACATACGGACACCCAGGGACTCAATGATGAAATCCCATGGGGGGCCTTTCGCCCCCAGGCCACCTGTAACAATGAAATGACCTGTGATGGTAAAAACCATAACTGAATCATCACTATTGAAATACTGCCCCCAACAACAAAAAAAAACCCCCGCAACCATGAATAATACCCTCTGCTGCCTTCCAAATAAAGATAGGCACTAGCCCTCAGATCTACCAAATGCAAAACAGCCGTTTTTCTTGAAATATGGTTAGCTTTATCTTGCAAAAACATCATCCTTCCGTGGGTAAAGACCTGTGTTCTAAATTAATTTATAAAAATGCCCCCATATCTAGCATCACTCTAAATTATTTTTTATCTTTGATTTCGGTATAATTCCGAAGTAACTCTTGATATTCTCCATCACTCGCGCCGAGCGCGATAACATACCACCAAGATGGCCGCTCCAAACAAGCGCTCTAGTGAACAGAGACTTTCCGGCAACCCGGAAGCTCGCGCCTTCTAAATACACCGCGAGCCCTGTTCCACTTCAGTATGCGGTCGGGTGAGGAAGCATCAGGTAGTACCGAGCGGGTTTGCCGATAGGAAGTAAGTGTATAAGCGACGCTAGATTGCAAGGATACCGGCAATTTTAAAAGGATACATAGTAAAGGAGCCTTCTAACTCTAACCTTGAAACTCCTTTTTCAGCAATGTTTCCACGAGGCGTTCCTGCCCTTGCCTAAGACCATGGGGTGTAATCAAACACTCTTTTATGTAAATATAACCATCTGCCATGTTATTATTTCGTGTGTATGTGTTGTGTGTCTTGTCAATAGTCACATTAAGTCTATATGTCTTGTGTGTGAAACCACTAAACCACTTGATTCACAGTGTTTTATTTTTTCCACACCGGTTTGAAAACCAGCACGCACCAGTATGGTGCCAAGGGCACACCCACACCCTAGATGAAGTGAGATGCATGGGAGTTGTTCCCCCCTTTTTCGGAAGGGGGTGTCCATCATTTAACAACTTTTATTCTCTTTTACAGAATTCCAAGTAAAATACAAACCGTATGTACAACAACACGCATGTTTTATTAACAACAGCGTTTAATATAAATAATTAGTTTTTATAAACACTTTTTTCATTTGAAAACAGGAGTGGCAATACAGGGCTGGACCCTGTATGGTCCTGAAGAAAAGCTTGGGGGAGCTTGAAACATGTTGACCATAACACTGATCTAGCTCAGTAAAAGTTAGAATACAGTGTTACCCCTTTTTAATATTTATACCACACTAGGAGCAAAATAAATTGTTGAGGCCCACTAGCACGGTATTTTTAATTCCACGCCCACTCCACCATCACCACACTTGCACCACACATAGTCATCTCACAAAACCAGTGCTCCAGCGTAGTCGCCTTGTCGCAGCACGCCCCTTTTCGTAGAGAACTGGGATGGCCCCAATGATGAAGCATGTCACCGTGGGGCAACCCCGGTGAGTGAGGGGACTCTAGAAAGAAATTTTTCTTTCTTACATATTTTGGTACACACTGACTTAGTAAGCAGTAACCACACAACACCTACCAGGTCTCTGGACCCTTCACATAGGGTTCCTGTATTGCGTTTGGGGAAGATGACACTACCTCTGTCAAGGCATGTAAGGCAGTACACCAAGGTGAGTATGCTCCAAAGGCTGTCTCCCAGCCTCAATTTACAGCACAGCTGGTGAGCCGAGAAAATCTTGCCACCACATTGCAGCGGCGTGGTGGGGACTGTGTAAGGGAGTCAGTCTGGTTTAAGAAGGGCCCAAAACCATGGCCCACAGGTGACCCTGGTGCACCAGCCCATCGACCACTGCCCAATTGCCAGCATGGCCAATCCAAGGGTATGCTGAACACTTTCTGATTGGACTCAACATCAAGAGGGCTCTATGGGCTTCCGTCCCCCATTCTGTGTGTCAGCCCAGGCTGAGACAGCTTCCACACACACACATACAGTCCTTGAACTGCTGTAGATGAATGGTCTGTCTTGTTTGCACATGAACCCCAGTATAGCACAGGTTTTTAAGGGACCATTTAGTAGATGATGAGGCTTTGTTTGTTTTTTAACGGTTCTTGGAGCACCTGCATCTCAACTCTGCCCATTCCTCAAAGTTGCCAGTTACTTTTATTGCAACAGTGTGGGAATTCCTTTCATGGAAAATTACTTTTGTGTTTGTTTATTTAGACATTCCTGCAGCAGGTACTTCTCCTGTAGGCATGGAGGCACTTTGCATGTGCCCCAGTTACATTGTTCACGTACACATTACTGGGGGTAGTTGCCCACAAACCCCAGATTTTCATCTACATTACTGGAGGGTTTTCCCCCCAAAAGCCAGATTTGCATCTATATTGCTGGGGGTATTTCCCCCCAAACCCCAGATTTGCATCTACATTACTGGAGGTTTTCCCCCAAACCCCAGATTTGCATCTACATTGCTGGGGGTATTTGCCACCCAAACACCAGATTGGCTCAACATAGCGGGGGCTATTTGACCCTCAAACCCCAGATTTGCCTCAACGTTGCTGGGGGCATTTGATACCCAAGCCTCAGATTGGCTCAACATAGCAGGGGCTATTTGACCCTCAAACCCCAGATTTGCCTCAACGTTGCTGGGGGCATTTGATACCCAAGCCTCAGATTGGCTTAACATTGCTGGGGCTATTTGCTCTAGAACTCACAATTTGCCTATACATTGCTGGACGCATTTGTCACCCAACCCCCAGATTTGCTCACCATTTCTGGGGGTATGTCCCCCACAATCCAGAATTTGCATAAACCTTGCTGAGGGTATTTGCCTCCAACTTCCGTTTTAATTCTGCATTTCTGGGAGTGTTAGACCTCCACCTCCCAATTTTGGCTGGACATTGCTGTGAGTATTAGCCTCTCTGCCCCCCACCCCTTTGTGTCTGAATTGCTGGAAGATTGCCCCCAGCCCAATTGCCTCTACATTGCTGCAAGTTTTCCCCACACCCCAAAATTGACTGTAGTTTCGCCCCTGCTTTCTCTTGCATTGTCTTGCACGGGGTAGTTACGTTATTCTGTATGGGTAGATGTCTAACTTACCGTCTGTGACGACCGAGTCTGTTAGGGTTGTAGTATTGCTCGTAGATGTAGAGGATAGGGATGAGATGCGTGATGGGATATATGGCTGCACCATCTCATTTGCAGGATTCGTGTTGTGGTCGATGACAGACCTGAAATACTCCTCCAGATGCTCTGGCATGTTGGTTTTGGCGACCGATTCGACACATAGGAAGCACGCATTGTACTTGGGTGTTCTGAATCGGACTGGTAAAATGGCTCCGGATGACTCCATTCTGCGTATCCGAAGGCTTCTGATTCAGAAAATGAATACAGAATCGGAGTGACCAAGCCGTTCGGTAAGTAAAGGATTTTGGGCATCGTACTTCATCATATGTAGGATATGGATCCCAGCACGAGTCAGTTGGAACTTTCCACTCCAGACAGCTCTAGGATGGCCTTCCTAACGACAACGAAAGCGTGCCCTAAGTGTAGAGACCCAAAAGTTTCCTCTGAAGCCTGCTGCCAGTGCTATCGAATATCAGTGGTGCTGAATACCAAGTCTTGATTCCCTTTCATGCCTTTTATATCCACCACAGGCACTTCCTGACGCTAAATATGTATTTTTCCTCTCTTGGTTTGCATGAAAGTCCGTTGGGGAAAAGTAAGTGCCAGTCATAAAAAATGAGTGCCGGTGGGCCCCACCTACAGCCACCGGCTCAAATTACTGTTGAATCTATGAAGTTTATTGACAAAATGTTCTACTGCACAGTTGTCCATTGGCACCAGGTTAATCTGCAGTTGCGATTTACAGTTACTCCTGCAAAGACATCATTGCTTCTGTGTACCTGGTCTCATAACTTGATTGTATTTTTGGAAATGTTTGTTCTAAACTACTAAAACCAATAAAACGAACCACCCCGAGTCATACAGAGGAAAGCCGGGCACTTCGGATTCAAATCTGCTCCAGGCACACGCTATTCGAGTGACACACACTTGGCTTCCCATACCACTCAATGAGGGATGTGTGGCTATCCCACCATCTTAATGTGACACTAGTTACTCGCAATCGTTTGGAACTTTAGCTAGAGGAGGAGGCACCAGCACAGGGAGAGCTGAACTGCACCTGAACATCCAGTCAGAATCCACTATGTAACTTATGGAATTATCACCACTCTACTGGTCTGAAAGGAGGAGAGCTTGGACAGCCAATTGGCAGACTTGGCGAAAGAGGAAGTGACGACCATCCTACTGGATGCTACCTACTAGCACAAATCCAGGAGCGGATCCCTAAACCCTCCTTACCAGCGAGTTCAACAGGTCCTGCTGTGGTCCTCACTTGGTCCCTACTTAATTCATAAGGAGAAGATACCTCCTGCTCCAGTCCTCTCAGTGACTCCACTGCAAAAAAATGCAAGCCCAGACTGTGGCCCCTGTGCTTCTTCCTTCCAGTGTACAAGGGCATGCTAGTGAACCCCTTTACAACTCTTGGATTCAACCTAGAACGTATCTGTGCACTCGAGGGAACCCCACAGAATAGTCCACACTGGGGTATAAAGATCCTCCTCTGGCTCCTGATATCCAATCATCAGTAGGCACTTCACAGATGTCATCTATTTGATAAATCAGAATGTCGCACAGACATAGTCAGGCTGCCTCCAGCCTCCCTAACTTCTTACTAAGGATAATAATTATTTCCACACTCCAGGAAGGCCTGATCAGGACACTGTCCCTCCAGAGCAAGCTGGGACTGGCATCACTCTCATCCTCCACCCATAGACCCCGCACCCTTGCACAGCACACGTGGAAGAGGTGTGGCGCAGAGGCCAGGGCGACTGACGCCGGACGCTAGGGATCACGGTACGCTCCACAGCACTCTGGGCAATAGCTTGCTTAATATTCCCGACACCCTGTAGCACCGGGAAACCTACGGGTAGCTGTACGCTTTACAAATACAGGATTATTATTTTTATGCATTCACACGACGCACTCTTAAAAAATGAATGCAATTTAGTAAATCTGCAGCCTTATTACCATGGGCGTCCGCAGACATTTTTCCAGGGGGGGGGGGGGGCAAAATGTTAACGTCATCACCATCCTCCGACATGATGTGTGCCAGGTGGGGCACAAGAAACTCTGGGGTGCAGAACTAGAATAGATTCAATTAAATGCCAGGAATCCAGGACATGTGATTGACCCTGCCACAGACCAACAAACACCACTTGTAGGGAAAACGCTAAAGTTTCTGACAAGGTGCTTTATCTCTGTCTGCTAGGTGTGCAGACTTCCGGGTCCTCGATCCAACACCAATCAAGGCTGTCTTCAGCACAATTCAATTTTTATCAGAATACTTTAAAACAGACCATGATTAAAGCACCAGATTATACTGTATGCACCGTGTATGTTAGGGATTATTTGTAGCATACATATTCACCAATATGGGCTTCCTGGTGCTAGAATTCATGATAACTTTTATCTAAAGTTAAAGCACAACGTCAAAGTTAGTAATAAATAATGCAGCAATCATACACGCTAGTAATTCGCCAATGGGTGCTCCCTTTACTAGAATTCGCTGGGCATTGCTAAATTTTACACACATTCAATTCATTTATACAAAATAAAATGTATAGGTCCAAATGTTAGCTATATTTTTTAAAAGAAACTTAGAGTCCCTCTACGTGTAGTCAATGTCAAACTGACAACCTGCGCACGTTTAGGGATATAATAATGCCCAGCTCCCTTATGCGGAAGCCCGGCACCGTAAATGTGTGGCACATGCGGTGCCCGCAGCGGCGGCACATCACAGGTCCAGGGATGCTGAGTCCTACACAGTGGTCGAAGTGGGGAAAAACAAGTAGGGGAACAGTGGGCGGGAATACCCCAAGGATTGGATCTGTGGGTGGAGCCAGAGGTGTGGCCAGAATGCGCAGACATCCCAATTTTTAGTATTTGTTTGGCATTTCACTGCCCACTTTAATCAACCAATGGATACACATGAATATTTAAGGTTATAATGAGTTATTGACATTAAAATATATTCACAAAGTGGGATATGCTTATAATCACAGAATGTACCAAATACGATAAAATGTGGAAGCACAAGCCATTTGTCTCCGAGCCATGGAGTTTCTGTCATCAGCACTTCTCTCTTTTACCACAACAGCAGCGTCAAATCTGAATGGCAAAATATCCTAGTTTGCAAATGTTTTCTCTAAAATGATGGCTCTGACATATTTGCCTCATAATGCAAGATCTGCTGCATGATCTGACCATTTAAACTATTAAATTGTTTGTAGCTCAAACATATCAAAAGTTAATATAAAATGTGACTTGTGTTGCTGCGGAGTGGATGGCCTATTGTAAAGTTTGATTTGTCACCTTTCTCACTGCTGCGTTTGTATGTTACACTGGTACTAATAAGGCAAAATCTTTCCAGAGACAGTTAGCTTGTGTACACATGTCAAAATAATAAAATATCTGAAAATATACTGCATTACGCTGCAACCTTTTTTTAATGACAAATTTAGTGAACACTACCGCATAATGTTGTCATCCTTTGCTGCATAATTAATTCCAGTGGCCCCACAGCAGGCAGCACATGTTAAAAGTGCTTGTGAATGAAGCAGGGAGACTGTTAAGTTTGCGAACTTAGTTTGGTGTGCATGCAAAACCTGCATTGCCAATCCCTGGTGAGTTGCAGCTACTACTGCTGAAACAAGGTCATTGGAGGTACCTATTGGTGAGGCAGACTGGCCTCAAGGGCAGGGCCAGCCATAGCACTGGTGGTGTCCTGTGCATTAATGTTTGTTAGTGCCCCCCCAAAGACCACCTCTGCCATGGACTCCCACACTACCACCCTTTAACTGTGCCCCCCCAAGTCTCCATAACCACTATCTCTCAGATGCATTTAATTTGATTTACAGCGCTGCTCATACCATTGTAGGGTGTCAGAGCACTTTACATCGCACATATTACACAGAGACAATCAATATGTGTGTAAATAACTATATAGAAAATGTTACATAAGACTAAGAACTACAAGGTGTAGGAGTCACATGACAACCATACTAATAGCCGGTATAGTTTTATAGTGATTGGTCTGGAGAAACACAATACCCAGAATTTAAAACGTAATACCATGGTTGGGGGTTCTCCTTAATAATCAGAATTGATTTCTGTCCAAAAGAACACTTTTTGGGACATTAGGTTAATCAAAGCCTGGGGGGGGGAAATAAAGCTCTAATGTATACCTTGCAGTTTTTATGCAGCTCTTAGATGACAGTTAATAGCTCATTACTCTAAGTTAGGATTTTACCTTATAAACTGCAAGTAACAAAAGGATCTCTCTGATAAAAGCAGTAGCCCACTGACCTATTTACATTATGTGATCTGCATGGCGCATGTTCTTTGCAGTTCTTTGCAGCCGGTACATTAACCCTCTGAGCTACCTTTCCACGAGTCAAAACTTCCACTAGACAAAATTCTGATCTATTTCTAGGAAGAACATTAATCACCATTGTCATAATGACATTTTTATTTTTGCCGAAAAGTGCTGGAGACCAGGAAGGAGGCAGCAAGCGTTTTTAAAACCATAATATACTTGCAAACATGATGCCTCCACCTATTGTCAGCCCCGGTGCGTTCACACTGGTTGCACCGCCCTAGAGCTGGTCCTTCTCAAGGGTCCTGTGACCTCAGTGACTGTTGTTCTAGGGTGTGCTGCTTCATAGGCCTGCCCGCAAGACTGGAGGTGAACTTCAGTATGGATAGTGGTAGACAAGCCTTGAAGGTTAACCTACACTTGTCATGCTAGGGTCCACCTGCTTGTGCGAAAACACCAAGAATTCTAAGGTGTTGCGAAGCCTTCTAAGGTCTAGCATGTGTTTGTGCTCTCGAAGGAGAATGGTCTGGTGGACTGGTTATTAAGGCCGAACCTGGTTCCCAGTTCTAAATTCAGCAGCTCTGACCATAGTGCCACATCCTCTCCCCCACTGAACACTGTACTGCCCCACTGAGAAAAACTCCCACTGTCTTCAACTACAACTCAATTGTTACCTGCTATAAACACCTGGATGCAACTCAATTTAAAGTACGCACTGGACAAGAGCAATATGTGGCCTACAAAAAAAAAGTAACAACATCCTGGGAAAAGCAAACACTTCTAGGGAATGCAAAATTTAGCAAACCATGGGAAATTTAAGCAGGAACAACATGGTTACCTTAATGCTTTTACACTCACTATTCAGAAATCAGTGAGTGCTTTTGCCTGAAAAGTTAAGGACACGACTACAGGGCCCTGAATGGACCCATTTCAATGGCCATTGCTTATATCCTTACAAAACGTAAGCAGTATGGTTAAAAGACTACATCCCTGGACGCAGAGCCGCAGCACACATTTTGTTTTCCAATCCACACATTGCAGTACCTCCAGGATTGGTGAACTAGTTCCAAGTCCAGGGAAAACAAAAACAAGAAAACAAAAATAGCGCTTCACTTGCAAACTCTGTAAAAGTATAGCGCTAATGTGTTTCAGTGTGAATAAAATCAGTTTTGCCAGTTTGCTACCAGTCTGTCTTACTTTATTATTTATCTATTTTTCATATTTTAGCCTTTTATTCCCAATGCTGCACTTTGGAATTAAAATGCAACATTTCCAGCAAAAGCGTCTCTTTTTGGATCCATTTCACAGGGAAGCAAATAAAAGAAAGGAGAGGAAAGAGAGTGAAACCCCGTCTTGAAGTCACGGTTTTCATGAGCGTCCGCAGGGGGGGCGAGGAGGGTCGCTCCAGGGGGGGGGGCAATCGCCCCTCCTTGCCCCCCCCCCCCTGCGGACGCCCATGCTTATTACTGTTCGTATAATGGGGTGCAAGGAGTAGGAAGCTCTACATACATTCCTGAACGGCACAACACAGTCTAAGGTTGTAAGACAGCACCATGTCATCAGGGACAACACATTCCTGTCACGTGGTTTTCGTTATCAACTTCCTGCATTCTGGGAGTTGTAGTCCTAATTAATTTCAGGTCAACTAGTTGGACTAGCGCACCCGAAAATAAATATTTGTAAAAGAAAAGACCAGGAGTGGAGTCTGCTATCCCCAATGACACAGCGTCATCGTCAAGCCTTTTTCTCAGTCAAAGTGGTCCTCAACCAGTGTACCCAATTTCTGTTCTTTCCCCATCGTACCGAAACGGCCCATCATCTCTACTGTTTTTACATCATGCGCTTGCCCTAACCTTAAAAAATCATTTTCATTTGCAATTGTATGCACGTCTGCTTTCACATCATTTAAATGCCTTACTGTATCGAATCATGCATACAGCTTCCTTCCCAAGGCCCTGGCATCCAAAGAGAAATCTTCTGCCCTGCATTCCACCACAAGCTAATATTGGTGGCTTTCTTCAGAAGCCTCGGCTCTCCCCAAGTGAGATCGCTCTAATCTTGAGGTGGGTTGAAGGAGACTCTAAAGTACCCCCCAGGAGAGTTAATAAAAATAATCAGCCTGGTGACACTGAGCTGCCCTCTCCACCTATGCAATACTACATTGCACAATGGAAATGTAAAACAGAAGTGGAGCTCTTAAGAAAAGGCGGCCTCGGGGCACTGGGCCAGAGGGCTCTGGCAGAGGGCGCTTCATTCACAGCCCTGGAGCACCTTGCTGACTCATTAGTACTGCAAAAGGCCCTCTCTCAAGTGTTCCTTGACCACAGAGAGTGTGCAGGAGGTGGGAAGGACAGAGATGACAACTGCAGCTGGCAGCGATGTCACCATAAAAGGATGTCGTTTAGCACAATACAGCAGAAAATTTAACAAAGCTAGCCATGTGTCAGACAACTGTGTGCAAAGGTGTTTATTAGGAGTCAGTTCATGCAGGCAGCCCAGCTTTCCCTCTGGAGATCTGAACCTCTTCTGACGATATAGGAGATGTAATGGTCCCAGCACTCGCGGTGCTGGTGTGACCTGGAAGTTGCAACCTGTAACATTGATGGAGCAAGGATTAGCACGTAAAGCGACTTGCCCTGACTCAAGAACCTCGCCTAACTTGTAATCATATTAATTCAACCTGTTCGTCATTTATTTAGCATCTTACCCAACACGCGGGTGTCCCTAGGAGGCTTGCCTACGTGTTGTTTCCATATTAAACAAAGCTTGCACTACTGAATGGCCGCTTCGCAGAAAATCCAGTCTGCGCATGCGTCGGTCATACCCATGTGATGTGACGCACTCGCATTTTGGAGGGATTTGTTGCTCATGCGCACTGTTGCAAACATGGCCGCTTGTCTCTATCCATGCTCTCTGCTTGCCCCGCTGCTTATGCCTATCTGTCTTTTCGCACTAAACCTTAATGCTCTAGATATTATAAAATAAGGGGTGCAGTGAAGTTTTTTCCGGTATACAGTGTAATCATTTTTATGTATGATTCTAATGTGTTTTCGCATGCTTTTCATGTACCACGTATCTATGGGCCTAGGGACGGGGAGCCGCTTCATATTGAAGCTCTTCTAAACCCTGTCACGTGACATGGGAGAAACCCAACTGCGCAGAAGCTGAGACAAGCCAGCTGGCTCCCGAAGCAAGATGCGCCTGGGAACCCACCTAGAAGATGCTGCAGTCCACCTTGACTGAGAAACAATGTTTCTATATGATGTACACTCTCATTGTTTTCCATATTTCTATGCCTGGGAACGTGAACCCAAGGGGCGGGTATGAAAAATTAAATATTCAGTGTGGGAACACAGAATTATAGGTGGTAACCATGACATAACCACCTCTCCTGACCAATCATAATTTGGGACTGTGTCATTTGCAACATTTGTGGGTGGTCTAGGGGTCCCAAAACAGTATAACTAGCCTAGTGTAGCTTAGAGAAATTGCCTGACTTGTCCGAGTAGCAGACCTGTCACTGACCCTACGAACTCTATAGGTGATTGATACAGAGGGCTGCGGAGCACTCTGTCCATACTTTCCACAAACTCCTAGGGGTGGAAATAGTCTTAAGTGCTGGCGAAGCACTTTGCTGGGGAAATTCGAAAACCCAATCGGGGTTACTGGCGGATTCTGTGCAGAGGAGGGGGTAACGCAGGCGTTGCATCCGAAGCTGCAGGGGTTGGTCGTGCCCTTTGGTGAGCCCAGTCCTGACCCAAATCCTGAGGGGTATCCTGTCCTGATTGTCCGTGGGCTGTACCTGCTCACCTTCTGGTATTCCTGAATCCTTGAGGGTCCTGTCCCTGATCTTGTCCCAACTGACCCGTGGCCAGGGTTAGTCTTCATTCTCGTTCTAGGTAAATATCCTTCGTGGGTGTCTGTCTGACTATACTCTTACCTTTCCTTTCTTAATAAAGCACTCTTGCCTGTGATATTGCTCTATCACCTTTAAAGTGATTTATATGCAACTGTTTATTAGTGATGTTCCACTTCTTTCCCTACCTTTAGGATATTATTAAAACTGTCATATTGTTTCAGTGTGTTCCATTTTCCCTTCCCT
The DNA here is from genome assembly GCF_964263255.1 of Lissotriton vulgaris. NCBI lineage: Eukaryota > Metazoa > Chordata > Amphibia > Caudata > Salamandridae > Lissotriton > Lissotriton vulgaris. Next base: position 261,422,295 of record NC_141693.1, read on the forward strand.
TTAGCATGGTTGCAGTGAACTTAGTAAGAATAGCATAAGAAGCCGAGTTTAAGTACACATGTTAGGTCCTTCCCACGTCCTTTGCCCTAGTTTAAAACTTGTTTGAATAGCTTGTTCTTCAATACTCATTCCCCGTAGTGTTCCCAGTTACTCTAATGATACTTGCCTTAATCCATAGTTACATTGTGGCATTAATACTAATTATTGATGTGTTGATTTGTATTTGCCTCATTATCTTGGCATATTCATTCTGAAATTTCTTTTATAAACTTTGAAAACCCATCAGGTGTCTGTGGTCATTTTACAGTATAAAGTGTGGATAAATGTACTAAGTGCATAAAAGTTCTACTTCTTTTTAGGAAATCTTGTCGTCTGTCCACTGCTAGCTCCTGATCCATCAGGAGTAATGTGCCTGTGGTAAGTCAGGTACATGAATAGTAAGTGGTGTGTGAGTCACCCCCCGAATTACTCATAGTAGCGTGGAAAGGTTTCAACCGGTTCATGCAAAACACTGTCATCAGTATGCACGCCAGGGCCCAGTGCGTGGAAAGTTGGTAAACTAGTGACCCGGGTGACCTGCGCGCTCTATCAGTAATTTTCTGGTAGCAGTAGTATGGTTAGGACTAGTTAAGATAGGCAGACAAGATAGTCGAATAAATAAACCGTGAAAACAAAATGTGCTGCTAAGATTTTTTATTGATTGCATTGCTTCAAATATTGCGAAAATGTTTTAAAGAATTGTTATGTATATGTAAATGATTTTTTTTGCATTGCTGCTATAAGTATTATATGTAATATTAACAAAATTGTCTGTGAGCGTTAAGTGTAGTCCGAATCCCCGGGGAAGTCTATAGCTAACGGTGAGCAGAATCCGGTTAGCTGATGAGGTCACTTGTCGTGAGTCATTAGTGCAGGGTTAGGAATAACTGGAAGCACTAATTAGGATCTTTTGCATCTGAGTAAATGATAGCTACGAGTCCGTTAAAACTTCAATTGAGATATCGCCTTGTAAGGGTCTCATGTGGAAGGAGTGAATAGGGTCTCCGAGGCTTGATTGGTAAGCAAGGTAGTCCGCTGGTGAAAGCCTGACTTAGTATATATCCCGGAAATAAGTGGATGAGTCAGAGGAGTAGCAGGTTCTATATTGCTTGTGTGGGAGGTTAGACAGAGAAGTCTACCCGGAGTGAATGAAAAGTAGACAGAAGTGGTTTACTTGTAGTGAGAGAACATTTTTCTTTCTATTTAGAACACTCAGACACAGTGGCGAACGTTGCGTGTTGTTAACTAAAATTTGCACTCGCGCTTTAGGAAAAATTCAAAGTTTCCGTTACCTTGTAAAGGAGGGAGTCAGTCGGAAGACTGCTCTGACGTCACTCCGTGCCGCGCTGGTATTGGTCGAGACAGCGGGTGTGTAGTGAAGCTGAAATTGTAAGGGAGGGGTGAGTGCCGGAGCGTGAGACCTCGTCTTACGAAAGGCCGCGCACCCATTGGACAAGGGCTTTTGTAATCACCGTGTTGATTGGCTGCCGCGAAATAAAAGTCGCGCTAGCATTGGAAGCACAAAGGTAAACAAAATTAATCAAGCCGAGTTAGAAGCTAGTCTGGAAAGGTGTATGTGGTATCCAGAGTTTATACCTAATCCACAGTACCTAGGATTTCTTAAGGATCAGATTCTACGAGGTAGACCGCGCATAATGTACGGAGTAAAAAGAAAATTGTCCTTTTCTGATAAAATAAAGATTTTTTTTAAGACGGACAAGTCCATTAGAACGAGGGAGGGTGTGCTCATTCCCCCACCAAATACTCCTGCCTCCTTCATGATGTTTGAAAAAGGGTATCGACATGTGTATGGTTAGAGAACTGGGCAAAGTACACTGCAGATGACGGAGTCCTAGCATTCCCTATTGATGGTACTTTTAATGGCAGAATCCTGTTTAACTTGAGAACCCGCATGAACGAATTACATCCCAGACCCAGATTAACCCAGTACGAAGCCCTAGAAGAATGGGAGATTGAGGCTCTGGAAAGAGATAGACCCCGGATGGACAAGGGAGTAAGCAAATGGTATCCGAAGGTCCAGAGAGAAACCAAAGAGCAGAAAATGAAACAATGGAGACAGAATATGATGGTTGAGGGATTGTTTCCAATGATGGGGGTACTAGCACAAGGGAAAGGGAAAAGTACAGAGAAAACCCATCACTTAATGGCCGTAGGGGACTCTGAAGATGAACACCTAGAGGATTTGTTGATGAAAAACCCCCCTCCCTATGTTGCAGAGTCAGAACCTTTGAGTTCACCAAACCCGTTTTCCAAATATCCTAGATGTCGGAGGGATAGTGAGACAGATGGAACGGGTACAGATAGTAAAACCAGTGATGGGGATGGGTTTTGCAGACCTAGTTCTACGGTCCCAAATTACCATCCGTTTGGAGAAGACCCACCTCGGTTGGTTACTCCGACAGCCCCAAATATTTACCCTCCCTTGGTACCCCAAATATTGCATGACAATTCTGCAGAAAGGGCTTTGCGTGAGCGAGAGAAGGAAGCCCTGGCTAGACAGCGAGATGATTTAATTCGGACCATAGCCCAGATACATCCTCGTCCAGATTCACTGACTATCCCAGTAACTATCGGTCCAGCTATTCCTCTTTACGGGGATAGACTGGCCAGTCCACAAACTCCTGTTATAACCCCGATTGTACCAAACCCAAGTATTCCACCCCCAAGAAAGGAGACGCTCATAGTTGATGATCAAGAAAGTGAATGTGAGTCAGTGGTCTTAATGGATCTGCCCATAAGAGAACATGGGAGCAGTGTACCGAGGGCAAGGACTCAGGCTAGGACAAAGGAGGTTCTGATTGAAAGCACCTCTGGGGTCAGGAGTGCCACTGTAGTATCTCCAGAAGAATTGAACAGATGGACCAAAGAGTTAGAGAAAGAGACCACACCCCAACCGAAACCCTTAGAAATCTATAGACTAAGGATAGAAATAGAGGAACTGATGGCTGGTAATGTAGGATTGGACCGGCTAAACTCCTTTAACGAAGAAGAGTTACTGTTCATCAGCAAAAATCTTACCCGGAACGCTAGATTGCTCCATGAGAGATTGATGGACACTGCCGCAGACATGGGAATCGATGTCAGTCGTTCCAAAGTCCTTCAGAAACCCTACAGAGCAGATTTTTCCGACAAAGACTTAGAGAGCTTGAATGTAGTAGGAAAACAAATCCAGATAAAAGAATTACTGAAACTCCTACAGAAATGGGGGGATGTAGAAAAATGGAAAACCCGGTGGGCAAAGAAAAAGGAAGACAGTAGGGCTAAATCCCAAACTTCCGAATACGTGCTTAAAGAAGTAGGTCCCGCAGAAAAATTGGGTCCCATGAGAGAGGTCCCTGGGGGAAAATACGTCCATGTTCCTTGGTCCCGACAAGATATTGTGTCATTTACAAATGACTTTCCAAAATTGCGGGAGAAGCCAGTTGACTGGTACAGACAGGTCGAACGCTTCATAAAGGTTCAGAAATGTCTCCTGAAAGACCTGGATGGGTTCTTCGACATTGTAGTACCTGTAGATTTGTGGACCGAGTGCAAAATTGAAATTGATTGGCCCAATGACGAATATGCGAGAGATCCCAAAACCGGAGCTCCCTCACCTGAAGTAATGAGGAAGTATGAGCAAGTCATACAATACCTAAAGAAAAAGGTGCCCGCAAAGGAAACTGATTGGACCCGGATAGATAGAACTACCCAAGAGCGCGATGAAACCGTCCACTCTTTTTATGAAAGGTTGCTGCAAGTGTTCAAAACTTACAGTGGAATCGATAATGTGGACATGAAAGACATGACCCATTTCAGTTACAGATTCGTGCTAGGATTAAGGCCCGAAATATCCCAATGGATTCGAGATAATAAAATCAGTTGGCAGGGTAAGCCCATAGATGATGTCCTCAAGTACGCCAAGTACTGTGAGGATGAGATAGAAAACAAGAAGAAAGCCCTCAAGGAGAAGGTCATGTGGGCACAAGTGAAATTGGCTGAACAGCAAGAGAAACAGTTAAGTAAATTGAATAATTCTAATAATGCCCAAAATCCCAATGCTGGGGGAGGAGGGAAACCCCGGGTAAAAATGAGTCGGGAGGAGGCTATGAAGAAGTTCCCCTGCCACGGGTGCGGTCAGATAGGGCATTGGAGAGACGAGTGTCCTCATCTGCAGGCTGGTAATGCCCCTGTAAATGGTTTAAATCCACAGGTGCAGAAAGAGGGGACATGAAAGAACCAGCATCAGGTAAAGCTACCTCCAGTACCTCGCGCTCCTAGACAGAATTATAAGAATCAGGGTCAGCAGAATGAAAGGGCTGAGGTATGGGAAGGAGAGAATGAGAGAAATGCGGCAATTCCACAGTATTTGTTAAATGATTCTTTCCTCTGTGATGATCAAGATTGACGGGGCCTGAGGGGGGAGGACAAGGAGTGCGTACTTGGCGCCTCCTTACCGGTAGACCAGACTGGACCATACATTGAAGGAAAGGTTGAGGGAAAAGACGTCACCTTTCTATTGGACACTGGTGCTACCCGTTCCACTGTGAGAACAGTGGATGTTCCTAACCTACCCCTCTCGGGAGAAGCAATCCATTATCCAAGTAGTGGGTGTCTCCAATCAGATAATCAGTACTCCGGTAACTAAACCCATGGAGATTTCCATAGGAAATTTCAAAGAAATGCACAGATTTGTGGTCTGTGACTCCAGTCCCGTGAACCTGTTAGGACGAGATTTGTTGTGCAAAATGAACTGTACTATCTTTTGCACACCAAAAGGTGTCGAGATTCAGACCCCAGATGAAGATGGCCTGTACAAATTGATGTTAGTCAGGCCGGACACCGAAATTCGACCCCTGTCCATTGAAGACCTTCCTGAAGAATTGCAGTTAAAAGTGGTACCTGAAGTATGGGATTTCACAGGAAGAGATGTAGGCTTAATGGCAAATGTAGATCCAGTCAAAATAGCCATAAAAACAAATGCTGTGTACCCAAGAACCAGACAGTATAAAATGAGTGCAGAAGTAAAGGCTGGAGTCGCAATTGAAATAAACAGATTACTTGAAGCAGACATCATACAGGAAGTAATGAGCAGTCCCTGCAATTCACTCATCATTGGAATTAAAAAGCCTAGCGGAAAATACCGGGTAGTGCAGGATCTGCGCAAGGTAAACCAAATTGTCGTACCTTGCTGTCCCATTGTGCCAAACCCCGCAGGGATACTGTATCAGATTCCTTGGGATGCGGAATGGTTCACTGTCATTGACCCATGCCATGCATTCTTTTCCATCCCATTGCATCCAGAAAGCAAGTTCCTTTTTAGTTTTGAATTTGACAGCCACGTCTATGTCTGGAATCGTGTCCCTCAAGGGTACACTGAAAGTCCATCGATTTTCAACCAGATCCTAAAGAAATGCCTTGAATCGTTAGTACTGCCAAGAGAGTCCGTTTTGGTACAGTACATAGACGACCTGTTGGTGGCGTCTAAAACTGAAACTGACTGTGTCACGGACACCATTGCCTTGCTGAATCACCTAGGAAAGGGAGGACATAAGGTATCACCGGACAAACTACAGTTCTGTAGGAACTCAGTAAAATATCTGGGGCACCAGATAGAGAAAGGGATCCGAAAAGTCACTACAGAAAGGATCAAGATAATTCAGACCATGGACCTCCCCCGAACTCAGAAAGAAGTAAGAATGTTCCTAGGAGTTGTGGGGTACTGCAGACAATGGATTGTAGGATTCGCGGCTCTAGCCAAACCTTTGATAAAAATGACCAAGAAGGGAGTGGAAGACCCAGTCAGTTGGGACAGTGAAAGCATGTCCGCATGGGTAAAATTGCGAAATTGTCTGTGTTCAGCTCCTGCATTAGGAATGCCTGATTATTCCAAGAACTTCGAACTGTTCTCTGACACAAGAGACAATTGTGCACTCTCAGTCCTGACACAGGAGCATGGGCTGGTCAGGCGTCCCGTGACCTATTTTTCGGCCACTCTAGATCCAGTGGCTGCTGGATTACCCGGGTGCCTGAAGGCAGTAGATGCTACTTGCGTCAGTCTAGAACAGAGTGAGAATATTGTCATGGGACATCCTGTCACTGTATATGTTCCACATTCTGTTGTAATCCTACTGACGAGAACCAAGACCCAGTATCTCACACCTAGTCGGCTGACTAAGTATGAGAGAATTCTAATAGGTGCTGAAAATGTAATTATTTCCCGGTGCAATGTCTTGAACCCTGCAACACTGTTACCTGTTCCTCTGGATGTAGAAGCAGAGGATGAAATGGAACATAACTGCATAGATTTAACAGAATTTAGCACTAAGCCACGTCCTGATATCAGAGAACTAGCCTTACTTGATGGGGATCTTACAATATTTGTGGACGGCTCGTGTTTAAGACATGAGGATGGAGGTCTGAGTGCTGCCTATGCTGTAGTCACATTGACGACAACCCTGGAAGCATCTTACCTATGCGAAGTCAAATCTGCACAAGTAGCAGAACTGATCGCATTAACCAGAGCTTGTAAACAGGGGAAAAACAAAAGAATTACTGTTTATACCGATAGCCAGTACTGTTATGGGGTTGTTCATGACTTCGGCCAACTATGGTTACAAAGAGAATTCATGACTTCCTCAGGTACCCCTATCAGAAATGGAAAGGTGGTACAGAACTTACTGGTAGCAATTCAATTGCCCAAAGAATTGGCTGTGGTCAAGTGTGCGGCTCATAAATATGGAAATGATGATGTGACAGCCGGAAATCGATACGCTGACCAAATTGCCCAGTTTTGTGCCCGACACAAAATATCCCTCCAAATTGGATTATGGGGTGGTGAAAACAGCTGCCAACTGATGTTGTTTGAGAATGTATCTACATGGGAGGAATTGAGAGACTTACAACAGGCAACAGATAGGGAAGAAAAGGGCAGATGGAGGACGAACGAATGCCGAATCAGGAATGATGGTGTGGTGGTTGACCCCTCTGGTGTGCCTGTACTGCCAGACAGCCTGGTAGACCCAATGGTCAGAATGATACATGAACCAACACATATGGGAAGGGATGCGATGTGTCGTGTGTTTGAAAAGGTATTCTATAATTCAAAATTCAGGAACCAAGCGGAAAGACTTTGCCAGAGGTGCCTAGTATGCCAGCAATTCAACGCAGGAAAGAGGACTGTAGTAGAACAAAGTACAATTGGAAAGGCAGTAGGTCCCTTTGTCAGGATGCAGGCAGACTTTATCCAGTTGCCCATGTGCAAAGGATACAGATACGTCCTAGTAATAGTTTGCCTATTTTCTAGATGGGTGGAAGCCTACCCAGCAAAGAAAAATGATGCCATAACTGTAGACATACTTTTACTCAGGGAATTGATACCTAGATATGGAATTCCAGAGACTATTGAAACAGACCAAGGTGGGCACTTTGCCAACGAAGTCCTAAAAGAACTCTGTAGAGCCTTTAAAATGGAGCAAAGGCTGCACTGTGCCTATCATCCAGAGGCTTCTGGAATAGTTGAACAGATAAATGGTACAATCAAGTCCAGACTGGCGAAGATGTGTGATTCTACCAAAATGAACTGGATAGAAGCTTTGCCCCTTGTGCTGATGAGTTTGAGAAGTATTCCAAACCGAAAAACAGGCCTGAGCCCCCATGAAGTGCTAATGGGGAGAGTGATGCGACAGGCATGGGTACCTGGACACAAACTGCTAAGTATTTCTGATGATTTGATACTAGAATACTGCAAGCAGCTGGGTGACCAAGTGCGTTCTATCTCTCACCAGATTGGAGAGACAGCTGACGACTGGCCCAAGACTCCAGCACATAAACTGAAACCAGGTGATTGGGTGGTGTTAAAGAAGCACACCCGGACGAGTTGCCTTGGACCAAAGTGGGGAAAGCCAAGACAAGTGATCCTTGTCACCACAACTGCTGTAAAGTGTGCTGGTGTACCGAAGTGGATCCATGCCAGCCACACGAAGCGGGTAACAGGAGAAAACGCGACTGAAGCTGAAGGTAGTCCAGCTGAAGAGACTCCCGAAGAGGGTCCGGATCTCGCTGACATCGAACTACCGAGCACAAGTCAAGACGTTGATTGGTTCCCTGCCGACGACCAGGTTCTTGATCCAATACGAACCAGGAAATATTCCTACCTAGATAGTGAGTGGGATAGTGCAGGTGAGACAGAATTAGAGGACGAAGGTCAGGTCATCGAGACTCACATCAAGCCTGATCAGGAAACAGGCCAAGTAGGGACAGATCAAGCCATTGACACTCCTCCTGAAACTCCAGAATCTGGAAAGGGTCAGATAGTGGTTAAAGTTGAAGTTCATGCAGAAGAAAATAAAGGGATCGAAGTGCATGAACAGGACCAGATAGATATAGACGAACGTGCTCAGGAAGCAGAAACCAGATCACCTGAAAGTAAAGAACAAATACAAATTCAACCTGAACAAGGCCAGCTTAGGAACCAGGCAGAAGAAATAGATGAAAGACCTGGAACTAGTCAGACAGGAAGGGAAATAGACACTGCCAAGACCAAAGAACAACCACGAAGTGAAATTAAGAGAGTTCACGAGGAAAGTCAAGTTTCCTCAACCACTGAAAGTCACAAGAGTAAGGGTGAACCCCGATACATCAAAAGACTGAGACTCCGAATAAAGACAGTTGAAGAAAAACTAAAGGACCGAAAAAGGGCTGAAAGTGAAAGGAAAGCAGCCCGAGGCAAGTCTCTCAGAAAAAGCGACAGAGTAAAGAAACAGAACAGATTGTATCGGAGCCCTGAATGGACTTACTTGGTGTTGGAAGAAATTGATGAGCCCAACCAAAGTGGCAAAAGTGACGAAGAATCCATTGCTGATCAGAGTTCTGACGAAGACCCTCCTTGAGACACGCCTAAGTGAACCTCTGGTATAAAGAAACAAAGAGGGGTCGAAAAAGAACCACCTGTAAGCTATAATGTCTGATTCAAATGTCAATGGAAGATACAGATTTAGTTGCTGTAAAACCTGCTGTAAAATATGCTTATGTAGTATAGCTATGTTAATAGTGATATGGATAGGACTAACAGTCTTTATACCTTTTATGATAAGTAAAGATCCTAACTTGTCCCCTACTGAACCCGAGACGCTAGACACAGACGTTGTACAGACTGAAGAAACACCACGAAGTTTAGAAAAACGTGACAATACAGTTAGTCTGAGACACACACAGCCTAAATTAGAAGCATCAGATGAGGGTGGACTACATTTTCACAAAATGAGAAACAGGACACATTTAAATGTCTTCGCTAACCTTTTAGTGCATTATGTAGAAGCTATGGAAATAGAAGATTGTTATGTCTGCATGAAGCTACCCACTTCAGTAGCTGAAGGCGTGACATATCACCATTTACCCCTGACCTACGGAATTTCCTGTAGTATATTAACAAGCTTGTTCTATAGAAGCACTTTACAGTACTATTACTCAAACACTGACGTAATTTTTTCAGAACTTCCTATTCGTGGAAACCTAAACCTTGTACATATTAGAAGTGAGGTGACCCGTTACATGGGAGAATATTTTCTGACTATAGGTGAAATAGACTTAAATGAAGCTAGACAAGCTAATCTGACCTGTTCCTTGCAAGAGCAGGAAAAGATCTTTATAAAAATGGCAGAGAGAAGGAGGGAAAAGTTTCAGAAAAAGGCCACTGACGAAAAGGATAGAACCCCTAGGTGGGCAGAAAAGATGGAAAGCACCTCAGAAGGCGAAGCTGCTCCTGCTTTGTTGCTGGGTTTTGAACGAAAAGGGAAACTTTGTCTCCATAGAGAAAAGACAGAGTATTATAACAATGTATTCATCGGTTCCAGCAAGTGTGAACATAATTACAAGGTAATTTGAGGTTGGGGTTTCAAAAATGGGTCGGAACCTGTGTTTCCCGGAATGTATTATATATGTGGGAACAAGGCTTACTTCAAATTGCCGGATCACTGGTATGGAAGCTGCTACTTTGGCATTGTCTTCCCAAAGATATACCATGTGAACAACTCTGCTGGAAGCAATGAAGAGACTAATGGCTTAGCGCGTAGAAAACGTGAAAGTGTAGGAGAAATTATAGGTGATATTTTTAGTGCACTGATACCTGGAATGGGGGTAGTTCTGAATACTCACAGAATCTGCAAATTGTCTACAGTAGTGGATCGGTTATCAACTGACATTGCTGCTGGATTCCTGCTGGTCAATACTGAAATGGTTGCGATCAGATCAATGGTTTTACAGAATCGCCTTGCTCTTGACACCTTATTGGCAAAAGAGGGCGGAGTCTGCAGGATGCTGAAGGCGCAACATTGTTGCACCTACATACCTGACAAAAGTATCGAACTTAAGAAATATGTAAAGAACATAACTAATTTGGAAAAAGAACTCAAACCATTAGAAGTTGACAGTGCCTGGACGAGACTAACTGGTGGTCTCTCCTCGATAGGTAGTTGGTTTTCTAAGTTAGGTAAAAATCTTCTATGGAAAATACTGATGCCAATAGCTGGAATAGGTGTGATTGTACTGATCATATTCATCTGCTGTAAATGTCAAAAATGCAAAAGGTACACTGTGAATAAAAGAGGAGTGAAGAGAAATGTTGATGAGCTAGAATTAGAAGAATTAAGAAATCAGATTTATAAGAAAGCTAAGAATCACCACTCTCATAGAGAAGCTGAAAGAAAACTCAACAATAAATTCGTGGAAATAGAGATGAGCGAATTGGAAGAATGAAGTTGGCATCTGTTTCCTTTATAGTGATGATAGTAAATATCATCAAAGAGGGGATTGATGGAGCAAGGATTCGCACGTAAAGCGACTTGCCCTGACTCAAGAACCTCGCCTAACTTGTAATCATATTAATTCAACCTGTTCGTCATTTATTTAGCATCTTCCCCAACACGCGGGTGTCCCTAGGAGGCTTGCCTACGTGTTGTTTCCTTATTAAACAAAGCTTGCACTACTGAATGGCCGCTTCGCAGAAAATCCAGTCTGCGCATGCGTCGGTCATACCCATGTGATGTGACGCACTCGCATTTTGGAGGGATTTGTTGCTCATGCACACTGTTGCAAACATGGCCGCTTGTCTCTAACCATGCTCTCTGCTTGCCCCGCTGCTTATGCCTATCTGTCTTTTCGCACTAAACCTTAATGCTCTAGATATTATAAAATAAGGGGTGCAGTGAAGTTTTTTCCGGTATACAGTGTAATCATTTTTATGTATGATTCTAATGTGTTTTCGCTTGCTTTTCATGTACCACGTATCTATGGGCCTGGGGAAGGGGAGCCGCTCCATATTGAAGCTCTTCTAAACCCTGTCACTTGACATGGGAGAAACCCAACTGCGCAGAAGCTGAGACAAGACAGCTGGCTCCCGAAGCAAGATGCGCCTGGGAACCCACCTAGAAGATGCTGCAGTCCACCTTGACTGAGAAACAATGTTTCTATATGATGTACACTCTCATTGTTTTCCATATTTCTATGCCTGGGAACGTGAACCCAAGGGGCGGGTATGAAAAATTAAATATTCAGTGTGGGAACACAGAATTATAGGTGGTAACCATGACATAACCACCTCTCCTGACCAATCATAATTTGGGACTGTGTCATTTGCAACATTTGTGGGTGGTCTAGGGGTCCCAAAACAGTATAACTAGCCTAGTGTAGCTTAGAGAAATTGTCCGACTTGTCCGAGTAGCAGACCTGTCACTGACCCTACGAACTCTATAGGTGATTGATACAGAGGGCTGCGGAGCACTCTGTCCATACTTTCCACAAACTCCTAGGGGTGGAAATAGTCTTAAGTGCTGGCGAAGCACTTTGCTGGGGAAATTCGAAAACCCAATCGGGGTTACTGGCGGATTCTGTGCAGAGGAGGGGGTAGCGCAGGCGTTGCATCCGAAGCTGCAGGGGTTGGTCGTGCCCTTTGGTGAGCCCAGTCTAGACCCAAATCCTGAGGGGTATCCTGTCCTGATTGTCCGTGGGCTGTACCTGCTCACCTTCTGGTATTCCTGAATCCTTGAGGGTCCTGTCCCTGATCTTGTCCCAACTGACCCGTGGCCAGGGTTAGTCTTCATTCTCGTTCTAGGTAAATATCCTCCGTGGGTGTCTGTCTGACTATACTCTTACCTTTCCTTTCTTAATAAAGCACTCTTGCCTGTGATATTGCTCTATCACCTTTAAAGTGATGTATATGCAACTGTTTATTAGTGATGTTCCACTTCTTTCCCTACCTTTAGGATATTATTAAAACTGTCATATTGTTTCAGTGTGTTCCATTTTCCCTTCCCTTTAGCATGGTTGCAGTGAACTTAGTAAGAATAGCATAAGAAGCCGAGTTTAAGTACACATGTTAGGTCCTTCCCACGTCCTTTGCCCTAGTTTAAAACTTGTTTGAATAGCTTGTTCTTCAATACTCATTCCCCGTAGTGTTCCCAGTTACTTAATGATACTTGCCCTAATCCATAGTTACATTGTGGCATTAATACTAATTATTGAGGTGTTGATTTGTATTTGCCTCATTATCTTGGCATATTCATTCTGAAATTTCTTTTATAAACTTTGAAAACCCATCAGGTGTCTGTGGTCATTTTACAGTATAAAGTGTGGATAAATGTACTAAGTGCATAAAAGTTCTACTTCTTTTTAGGAAATCTTGTCGTCTGTCCACTGCTAGCTCCTGATCCATCAGGAGTAATGTGCCTGTGGTAAGTCAGGTACATGAATAGTAAGTGGTGTGTGAGTTACCCCCCGAATTACTCATAGTAGCGTGGAAAGGTTTCACCCGGTTCATGCAAAACACTGTCATCAGTATGCACGCCAGGGCCCAGTGCGTGGAAAGTTGGTAAACTAGTGACCCGGGTGACCTGCGCGCTCTATCAACATCACCTGGCCAGGCTTGGCTAGAGGCTCTATAATAAAGAGGCAAAGACTGCACAGGGTCTTTTCCGCATTCTTGTAACTGGTGCGAGTGCCTTCTTTCGAAGCTGAGCGAACCTTAACAAGGAGGCCTCGGCCATGAGGTCCATCACACTGGCATTGAGGATGGGGGCTTTTCCAACCACACCGCACGCCGGACAATGTTGGCGGAAAACGCCTAAACCAGCCCACAAAGCGACACGGCCTCATCTGTGGCCCCCATGCCTGTGTGGGCTCTTCTGCTGCTGGGCCACCACGGTTGTCACTTCAGTGCAGGCTCTGCTGCGCAGTGTGCTATCCTGCTCTTCTACACTGCACCAGCCCCCCCCAGCATTAGGTGCGTCGTGGCCACCGAGCGGGCTAGGCCCCCGTGGCCGTCAGAGGCTCTACACCATGGGCACTCACAAACTTTCTCTCGGGGGCCAAATTTACAGTGTGGTTTGTGGCCGAGGGCCACACCGGTGGGGGCGGGGTCAGTGGGGGAGCGGGTTTAGAGCAAAAAAAAACTGTGACCATGAGATTCAAAACAGGCCCCTGCAGAGGACGCCTTCGTCCCCTGAGCCACCAGGCATATACACATCTCTCTCTCTCTCTCTCCCTCTCTCTGCCTCCCTCCCTCCATCTGTCTCCCTCCCTCCATCTGTCTCCCTTCCTCCCTCCGTCTCCCTCCCTCCATCTTTCACCCTCCGTCTCCCTCTCCATCTCCCACCCTCCGTCTCCCTCTCCATCTCCCTCCCTTTCTCCCTCTCCATCTCCCTCCCTTTCTCCCTCTCCATCTCCCGCCCTCTCTATCTCTCAATCTCCCTCCCTCTCTCCCTCTCCCTCCTTCTCTCCCTCTCCGTCTCCATCCCTCTCTCCTTCCCTCTCTCCCTCTCAGTCTCCCTCCCTCTCTCCCTCCCTCCGTCTCCCTCTCTGTCTCCCTCTCCCTCCCTCCATCTCTCCCTATACGTCTCCCTCCCTCTCTCCTCCTCCATCTCCCTCCCTTTCCCCCTCTCCCTCTCTGTCTCCCTCCCTATCTCCCTTTCCGTCTCCCTCCCTCCCCCTCTCCCTCCCTCTGTCTCCCTCTCTGTCTCCCTCTCTGTCTTCCTCTCCGTCTCTCTCCCTCCCTCTCTGTCACCCTCTCTGTCTCTCTACCTCTCTCTCTACCCCTCCATTTCCCTCCCTCTCTCCCTCCACGTCTCCCTCCCTCTCTCCGTCTCCCTCCCTCTCCCCCTCTCCCTCTCTGTCTCCCTCCCTCTCTCCCTCTCCGTCTCCCTCCCTCCCCCTCTCTCCGTCTCCCTCTCTGTCTCACTCTCTGTCTCTCTCCCTCCCTCTCCGTCTCCCTCCCTCTCCCTATCTCCCTCCCTCTCCGTCTCCCTCCCTGTCTCCCTCTCCATCTCCCGCTGTCTCTCCATCTCTGTCTCCCTCTCTCTCCCCCTCTCCCTCCCTCAGTCTGTCTCCCTCCCTCCTTCTCCGTCCCTCCCTCTGTCTGTCTCCCTCCTTCCGTCTGTCTCCCTCCCTCCCTCCGTCTCCCTCCCTCCATCTCCCTCCCTCCGTCTCCCTCTCCCTCCCTCTTTCCCTCTCCATCTCCCGCCCTCTCCCCCTCTTCGTCTCCCTCCTCCCTCTCTCCCTCTCCGTCTCCCCTCTTCGTCTTCGTCTTCCCCTCTCCCCCTCTCCGTCTCCCTCCGTCTCTCCCTCTCCCTCCCTCTCCCCTCTCCGTCTCCCTCTCTCTGTCTCTCCCCCTCTCCTTCTCCCTCTCAGTCTCCCTCTCTCTGTCTCTCCCCCTTGCCGTCTCTCTCCCAGTCTCCCTCTCTATGTCTCTCTGCCTCTCTGTCTCTCTGCCTCTATGTCTCTATCTATCTCTGTATTTGTCTGTGTCTGCCAGTCCCTGCCTGTCCCTATCTCTGTCTGTCTCTGTCTGTCCCTGTCTCTGCCTGTCGCTGTCTCTGCTTGTCCCTGTCTCTGCCTCTATCTGCCTCTGTCTCTATCTGTCAGCCTTTCCCTGTCTATCTCTGTCTGTCTATCTCTATCTATCTCTCTGTCTGTGCCTCGAGCAGTGCACACGAGCAGTGCACACGTACTGTGTCTACACGTCCCTGTCAGCAGCCTAGAGACAGACCCCGCCCCACTCCCCCTCTCCCTGTGTAATGTAAATGCCATCTCTCAGTCCCTGCTGCCCTCCGTCACTTCACCCCGCATGTGTGGCAGCCTGGGCTGAGACAGCTTCCCAGGCTGACACACAGCCACACCTGAGTACTTCACAGGTCTTTAAAATACCATTTACTTGCTAATGAGGCTTTGTTGTAGTTCACCTCTTAGCGCCCCTGCAGCTGCCCTCTATCGCATGAATCTCCCGGCCCTCACAGAGCAGAGTCTCTTGGAGTCCGGTGGTGTTTGCTGATGCTGGCACACTTAAAAAAAAAACCCAGGTACGATGTCGCACGGTCCGCGGGCTGCCAAGAAAGGCTTGCCGGACCGCTGGAGGCCCGTGGGCTATACTATGAATACCCGTGCCCTACACTCATCCCGCTTATCTGGTATGCAGTGCTCTGGAGTGGCCACTTCCTCCCTCCACATCACGTCCTGACGCTCAGCCGAGGGCCTCCTCCTACCTTCCTTCTGGGCTCTGACTGCCTGCTGCCTGCCCAGAGGTTATTGCTCTGCTGTGGTACGGGGGCACTATAGGCCCTCTCTGGATGAAAAATAAATAAATATTAATAGAGATACACGTTTTGAAAGTATAGCCAACAAGCACAAGCTGCCACAAGGCTCCCCAAGCCCAGATAATAATCACAATCTTCCATGTGTCTCATCAGTGTGAACAATCAATAAGCACGAGCTACCGCAAAGGCTCTTTGGGCTCATTATTACAGTGACTGCCACTAAGTATTGGCTATTTCAAGACTCGCATCCTGTTTTGCAGGTAAGCCGCCATGGTCCTCCTCTATACTCCTTCGCCTGCGTCCTCGAAGCTCCACGACTAAGGCTTGCGGAGCTAGCTAGCACATGCACTGCAAACGGAGAGGAGTCTAACAGTGAAGATAGAGTGCGCTGACGCAGTCTGGGCACGAGGAAGCGGGAATAAGCTGCAACAACCAGCCCCTCCTCCATTTGGGTCCGCTGTGGGTATTGCGGGCACAAGGAACGCCCCTTTGAAGAATGCTCAGTGCAAGTACGGATGTGCTTGAAGTGTGGCACCCTAAACCTCTTCCCTTATGCCTGCAGAGGAGAGCCTAGAAGCAGAGGCACAAGTGGAAAACAAACACCGTCAAGATGAGTAAGGCAACTGTCCCTGGAAGATCCAGAGTCCCAAATTGCCTCCAAGTTACTGTCTCGTCATCGACACCGGATAGAAGACTCCTCCCCATGAGGATGAGAAAGAAGCATTCTTCTTCTCAGTCACAAGCAATCTCAAACAAAGTAAACAACCACAACCTACATGCATAGTAGAGGTTGCAGGCTCCAGCATCAAAGTCCTTATCGACACCAGGTCCTCTGTAAAAGTTATGGGGATCCAGCAGTACTGACGCCTCCAACCACGTTCACCTCTGTCCCCAACTAATACAAAAGGTCTTCACATATGGAAGACACTATTACAGCAAAAAGGGAAGATGATCATCCAAATAAAAGCGGAAGGCTAGGAAATCATGACCACCTTTCACGTCATCTACAGGGAAGCTGACGCCCTTGTCAGAAGCCGCAATGCAGATGACCTGGGCCTAGTAGTCTTTGCATACATATTGAAGGTGTCTCAGACACAGGAGATCTTAAGCCAGCTCCTTGATCTCTTCACAGGACTCTGGTGTCTAAAAGCTCCTCCAAGCAACCTACACATCGACAAGTCCATCAAGCCAGTAGCCCTTCAGCACCTATGTGTACCACTTCACCTGAGACCACTGGTTGACCAAGCACTTTGCAAACCCGAAAAACAGTGAGTGATTGAGAAAGTTTCCGGTCTAACATTGTGGTTATCCCTCATTGTGATCACCAAAAAGCTGAGGCAACCAGTCAAGGGACTGCTGTGTATGACATGTGCCCCCCCAATCAAGCCATCAAGTGGAAGAGGCATATAATGCACACGATGTATGACATCACCATTGATCTTAATGGCTTGTGGTGGTTCTCTAAATTAGACCTCAATGCCCAGTACCATCAACTGATGCTGGCAGAGGAGAGACGCTATATAACCACCTTCTTGATGCACCTAGGGCTACGCCGGTACAAGCGACTAAATATTGGAATCTCCTCAGAGGCGGAGGTTTTCAAGTTGCAATTCGGGAAAACTCTGTCTGGCTCACAAGGTGTGATGAACGTAAGCCAGAACATCTTAATCCACTCGACAACTATTTCCGAGCGGCACAGAAGTGGCTATCCGATCAAGGAGTGACACTCCATAAAGACAAGTGTTCTTTCTTTCAGAACGTAATCACATTTTATGGTTATATGTTCAAGCAAGAAGGTGATCAAGTAGACCCTCACAAGTCCCAAGCCATCAAGCAGGCACTGGCCCCAACCAATGTGTTGGAAGTGCACAGCTTCCTGGGAATTACCATATACTGTAGCTGGCTCATCCTGAACCTGGCAACTGTGGCCGAGCCGCTACGATCTTTGACTAAGAAAGATGCACCCTGGAAGTGGGGCCGTAGCAGAGAGGAGGCCCTTTAGAACATCAAGGAAGCTCTACTCAACAAAACTACCATGGCCTACTTTGACGCCAAGAGGAACACCAAACTACTAGTCAACGCCAGCCCCGTAGGCCTGGATGCGGTGATCACCCAAGAAGTGGAACTGGGCAAGTGGGCATCCTTCGTATTTACGAGCAAAGCCCTCACACCTACGGAAGCTCGATACCCCCAGAGAGAAAAAGAACCACAAGCCATCAAGAGGGCGTACAGTCATTTTCACTTCTACCTCAGTGGACAGCTGTTCTGGGTAGTCTCTGACCACTAACCGCTCATCCCCCTATTTCGAGGCACCGCACCACACCCTCTGCGGAATGAATGCTGGGCATCCAACAACATTACCAGCAAGGTTCTAAAAACTCCACTCACTTTCTCACACGCCGCATGCCAGTCCCAGCAGATGAGAACAATATCGATGCAGACACCACCGAAGAATATGTAAGCATGGTGTCTCACGGAGAATGTCCCAGATGCTCACCATCAAATAATTCAGCACAGCCACCAGGACTGGTCCAGTTTGATGAAGGTCATAGATGTCCTTCAGCAGGGTTCATGGCAGAACTTCCTACGGGATGACAATAATTGGTATGGCCCGGACAAAGAACGACTTGGGAAAATATGGAGGGTGCGTGATGACTTGAGCACCACAGCAGATGGCCTGATATTGGGTGGAGCATGCATCTTAATCCCTGAGAGTCTCCAGCTTTGGGTGACAACCTTAGCGCAGAAAGGCCACCAAGGAACCGTCCGGATGAAGTCCGGATGAAGTCCTGAATGTGGAAGAATGTCTGGATCCCGGGCCCGGAAGCCACAGTAGATGAATTTGTATGACAGTGTCCATCGTGCCAGCTCACAAGTATCCAAGAGACCCCGGCACTGATCATCACAGAAGAACCATACACGAGCCCATGGTCCCAAATAAGCCTAAGAATTGGGAGTTTTTCAATTTTGAGCCTGTAATAATCAACAGCTATTCAAAATATACCATAGTCGAGGTAATAGAGTCAAAAGCTTTCACCAACCTTGCCCCATACTTGAGAAGACCTTCGCCCTACTAGGGCTTTCCCAAGAGATATAAATGGACAATGGACTGCTGTTCCACGGGGCTGACTTCAAAGATTTACTCACAACCCTAGGCATCAAGCGCCACCGGATCACCCCCCCAGTAGCAACAAACCAATGGTAAGGCAGAAAGTTTCATGCGCACACTGAACAAAACCCTCAGGATCGCAGTGGCTGAAGGGGCCAACCCTGAACTCAGCTTGCACCCCTTCCTGCAAGAGTACCGGGGAACACCTCCCTGCATTACAAAGCGGTCCGCCTGGCCCCTGATGCTGAACGGACATCAGCGGGACACCTCCCCTGTTTCTAGCCAATGGACACCAACCCTGTAGGAACCAGCTGGCGCCTGGCCAAGCACGCCCCGACCAACGGACGTGTCAGCCTGAAAAATTTTCTGTGTCTCAGTTAAGTACATTCTTATGTCATTGAACTGAGTGACATTTATTGAAAGTATTTTTTTGTATATGAAACATTGAAGAACAGCCGCACCCCCTGGTGATGTTGCCAAAGTTACCAAAATTGGTCAGTTTGCCATGCTCTCTATTTATATAGCCTATATTGTGAGGTTCTTGTATAGCACCTTTACTTAATTACTTCAATTTACTCTCAAATAGTTGCTTAGGGAAAAAGATAACATGATGAGGTAAAGCAATAGGTTGTGGATCACACAATTTTGTCAAGTGGGGAATTCGGGATTTAAGCCCAGGATTCCAGTTTTCACATTGTACAAGTTCAGAGACTGAATGGTTATATTCTTCTCACTTCTGTTTAAGTGTTTGTGTTCAGTTAGTTAATTATAGTTATTCAATTAGTGCTAGTGTATGGTATTTAATAAATACCCTTATCATACCTTAACTCAAACTGACACTATACACACACATATGTATGCATAGTGATAAGATTCAAAGGTGTACTTTTCTGTTTGTAGTATTTCCATAGACACTGAAGATCAAACACAGTGACAGAACATGCCTTTCTGAAATCATGCTGCACTTCACATGCACCCCCTTGAAGAGCTGTAACATAAGCAGCAAACTGAGGGTTCTGAGACCTCTTTGTTTTTGTTTTATAATTATTTAATTGTGGTCATTGAGGTATTGAGCATCTCCTAAAATATTTCTTTTTCTCAAGCCAGTATAGCCAGCAGTAACATTCACATAAAATATCATCTCCTGCCTTTAATTACGCTGTTGACTAGCCTAACTTAAGAAACATACCAACTTTTAGGCGAGGTTCCACATCACAATGTTCACCATTAACTAATCAACCAAACAAAGTCTGTCTGCCACTGTTCAGTTTCCAGTCAAAAATCCAAAGAACAAGCAAAAGGGATGTATGACGTTACAACGCATGCTTTTACCACGCATGCCGTTACAACGCAGTTTTTACAACGCATACCATTACAACGCATAGCGCTTTGGGGTGCTGGTTAGTGAATAGTTTAATTTACTATTCCAACTCCAGTCCCCGTGGATAGTAGGGAAGGTGTTGGATAGTAAATTAAATCTATTCCATATCCTAGAGCGCCCCCCAGTGCAATGTGTTGTATTGGTTTGCGTTGTAATGGTTGCGTCGTAATGGTAGTGCGTTGTAAAAGTTTCGTTGTAAAGGTTGTTTACCAAGCAAAAGGGTCTCTTAGAGATCATTATTATGCTGCTGAAAATGATCATTGAAACAGCTTACCTTCAGAGGGTATGAGGAAGGCGAGGCAATAAAAATGTTAGATGGAGCCTTAAATGAGAGAACCAGCAAGAATCAAATTGATGAAATCCTGAATCCTGTTGATCATTCCATAGTTACTTATCCCGGAAAGGTAAGGAGATAGTCGTGGAACATTGTGATGTGCAATGCAGAGCAGATATTAAATAAGAACGTATTAGAAGAGTTTCTATTGTAACTTTCAGGTTCCTGCTTACTGAAGATAAAGCTGTTCATTTACTGAACCCTTTCTCCGAAAGCGAAATCAGGTGGCTAGTGACCATCATGGACATCATTTAGGGGCTCCAGTGGTAGCAGCAGCAACCGCCTGACTTCTGCATTGCAACCCATGGCATTGCCTTTGCGACCCTTGGCCTCAGATATCACAAGGCAATAGCATGAACAGAAAGAAAAATGGCCGCATGAGCCCTTTTTACTTTCTGTTGTTTGAACAGAAAAAGAACAAATGGACGTGTTAATTCATTTGAGTTTTTACCCCACTTCAGAATGTTTTTATTTTGCAAATAGAAAACAGCCTGAAATGTTATAATGAACACTCAAATGACCTGAACCACTGCTTTCCTGCAGATTTATAACACAAGCCCGATTTCATTTCAGGGATGTCAACAACAACATAGTTCCTTTCACTTTCTCTTCTGCTCCCGAGCTCTGCATGGGCCTTTTTAGGACCTCTCCACCCAGGAGAAGAGAGAAGAAAACAAATCCTAGGGATCTTCTGGCAGGCTGTAGCTGCATCTGACTGACTTATGGTCAGCCAATGCGATTGATATTTGGTGTGTGATGGATGCTTGAAATAATGGTCGAGCTAATCATTTGAGGCTGTTTTAAAGAACCGAAGGTTGTGTCTGGGAACTAGCTGATGGGTTTGGCACTTGCCTGAGCATGGGCCTTTTTAGCTGTGCCTTGGCATTTGGGCCTATGCAAGGCATGTGGGGATGTGTGCATGCTGGCTGTATCTGGGAAATTTACTGCTAGAAACCTGACGTTTCATGGCTGCTCTCATAGCATATAATAGGACTATGCAAATTAATATAAATGTGGCATACAAGCATAGATTTGTAACTGCTTTAGAAACCTGTGCAATATTTTATTAATATTGAATTCAATGTTTACTCTTTAGTTTTTGCTGGTATTTTGAGTTCAATTATGTTACTACCTCAATGCCTATATTTAAGCTATCTACAACACTTTCTCTAATATCATCAGCATCAAACTTTCATGTGATGTTACTTCCTGTGATGTCATCAGAAGCTGTCTGTTGGGATGATGTCACTTCTGCTACCCCTGGCATTTTGGCGAATTGACGTCCATGGTTGCCATTACCAAATAGGAAAGTGTAGGGCCAAGATTGGTTTCCTACATAGCTTAATAATCCATGTATAGATCTACTGGTAAATAATTTCGGCAACCTCATGGATTACATGTTGTCAAGTGGACAGATTCTAAAATCTTTCAATACTAGGACAGTTGTGATATTTCTGAAACCTGGCAACACAGAGGAAGATCTGATGTTACCACACATATCGCAATTGAGAGTTTTTTTATAAACATTGGCAGGACAAACTTCAAGGTATTTACCCAGGAAAAATGCTGGTTATTTACCAGAACCTATGGATTTTTGTGCTATAGACACCAAAGAACCCATTATATCCCAAAACCTCATAACTTGGTGGTATTTATTGCACCTGATAAATTCAGACTCTGTGAAGTCGTTTTTTTTCTGGTGTGATAAATATCACCCCAATTACCCTGTTTGCAGGAAGTGATAGATCTTTTTTCACCAAAACAAATCTCCACCGTAGTAATGTTGTTAGATGCTGAGAAGGCCTTTGACATTGTTAAATGGGACAACCTTTTTTTCTATTTTGTTTGTGGTTGATTTTCTCATCCAACTCAAGAGGCTACTGGACAATCTGTACACTGAAGTTAAGGCAGTTTTAAGAATTGTTATTCTACTCAAAGACTGAAGGATGTATTTAACTCTAGTCTTGTTTCTAGGTGGCGCACTCCTTGACACAGTCCCTTACCATAAAGGAAGGTGTTTCATTCTGTAGCTAAGGCTAGGATCAGTAAGTCTTTTTAGCACTGTAGCCCTGTGGCAGTACCAGTCAACTGCCTTGTGTGTTTCACAGGAAGTCTTCTTGGCTTTAGTCTTGATTGCAGGTCAGGTGCTTTCTCACAGAACACTGAGCCGGACAAGTCGTCCAGCACAATATCTCAGAAGACCCGTGTCAGACAGGCTGTTATCAAGGTCGGCTCAGTTAAAAGAGGAGAGGTAAAAAAAACAAGGCGAACGTAACAAGGTTTCCTCTTGTCACGCATTTTCTTTGCCATTTTATTGAATCTTTGGCAGTAGTGATAAGCTATGATCCAGGTATAATCCCATTGGTAGGCACCGCCAAACCGAAATTAATATCTAGGTGATCTGAAGATGTTCTTCTATTCTTAAAAGCAGATAGTTCCAATATTCAACATCCCATCAAAAGCCATAAACCGGAGGGCCGCTGCGAGATTGATACATGTATAATGTCATGCTTTTTGTACTGTGGAGCTTAATGAGGTGTAAAATGTCGATGGAGTATGTACCAATGAACTGCAATGTAGGGAGATGCTTTGTGATTAAATTATGCCCTTATTCAAATAAAAAGAGTAAAAAAAAATGCCATAAACCAGCAATTTACAACTTTTTGAGTTCTATGGACTCCCACTGAATCAGTACTGGAAACCGACAACCCTAAACTAAGACATTTCTACTATTTGAACCTCAAAACAATATAAAAAAGATACAAAAACAGGTAACAATCAACAAATACTCACTTTATGAAATATTGTATTCATAAATAAAAAAAATACAAAAATGTAATTTTAATTTTAATGAGAAGTTTGGAGGTTTCAAATTTTAGTTTTATTTCTGAAAGACGAAGCAATGGGCTAAATTACAGTAGATCACTTTGTCTTTGTTTTCCCCTAATGCACACACTCCTATTGGTGATGCATGCCAGTGCTGCTTCATTTGAAATCACCAGTTGTCTATTTTAGATTCTGCTTGCTGTACTTACACCACTCTCACAAATCAAGATGAGAATGATACCAACTTAATTTTTCGCTTCCAATTTCCAAATTCTTCAGAGTAGAGAGCATTGAAAAAGCTTAAATTTTGCTGTTTTTAGGGACCTGCCATTGGTGGTGACAGGCAACAAATCTGATAGAGAAGGCCAGTAGCTGATTTTCAGTATGGAAGCTCACAGACTATTGCCACAATATGCTACCCTAGTGCTGTCCAAGACATTTCATGGTGGACTTCTTGTAGACACTTTTGTGGTTTATGAAGGATGGCATTATAATCATTGGGGATTTCAATGCAGTGTGGTATGGTCAGAGAGACTGAGCTTCCATGGGTTGGTGCATTTTTCTAGAAAGCTCAAAGGGACTTTGAAGGCAATAGGCATTAGGAACATCTGAGGAAGTGCATATGGAAGATGTTGATTCAGAAAAGGGGTGGTGATGAACAGAGTGTCTGAATTAAGCAGACCACTCTTACCCAGTCCAAAGATCAGGGCTTGATCCATCATCGGTTTTTAGCTCACTGCACCATCCCAGCTCAGAACCTGGCTACATGCAAATTAGTCTGTTCCTGTCCCAGTGCATGATGGGAACAGGGCAAACCAAACTACCAAGCCAATTCTTATACTGGGAAGGAAACAAGCTACTGGGGACCGGTTTCTGGCATTTCAGCCGTCGTCGGCCCGGCTTGCTTGAATCCTGATGGTGCAATGAGCAATGGACTCACATCTGAGTATACCCTTCCACGCTTATGGTGGACAAAATGATTCAGAAAAGGGGGTGGTGATGAACAGAGTGTCTGAATTAAGCAGACCACTCTTAGCCAGTCCAAGATCAGGGCTTGATCCATCACCGTTTTTTAGCTCACTGCACCATCCCAGCTCAGAACCTGGCTACATGCAAATTAGTCTGTTCCTGTCCCAGTGCATGATGGGAACAGGGCAAACCAAACTACCAAGCCAATTCTTATCCTGGGAAGGAAACAAGCTACCGGGGACCGGTTTCTGGCATTTCAGCCATCGTCGGCCCGGCTTGCTTGAATCCTGATGGTGCAATGAGCAAGGGACTCACATCTGGGAATACCCTTCCACGCTTATGGTGGACAAAATGATTCTAGAAAAGGGGGTGGTGATGAACAGAGTGTCTGAATTAAGCAGACCACTCTTACCCAGTCCAAAGATCAGGGCTTGATCCATCATCGTTTTTTAGCTCACTGCACCATCCCAGCTCAGAACCTGGCTACATGCAAATTAGTCTGTTCCTGTCCAGTGCATGATGGGAACACGGCAAACCAAACTACCAAGCCAATTCTTATACTGGGAAGGAAACAAGCTACCGGGGACGGGTTTCTGGCATTTCAGCCGTCGTCGGCCAGGCTTGCTTGAATCCTGATGGTGCAATGAGCAAGGGACTCACATCTGAGTATACCCTTCCACGCTTATGGTGGACAAAATGATTCAGAAAAGGGGGTGGTGATGAACAGAGTGTCTGAATTAAGCAGACCACTCTTACCCAGTCCAAAGATCAGGGCTTGATCCATCACAGTTTTTTAGCTCACTGCACCATCCCAGCTCAGAACCTGGCTACATGCAAATTAGTCTGTTCCTGTCCCAGTGCATGATGGGAACAGGGCAAACCAAACTACCAAGCCAATTCTTATACTGGGAAGGAAACAAGCTACCGGGGACCGGTTTCTGGCATTTCAGCCGTCGTCGGCCCGGCTTGCTTGAATCCTGATGGTGCAATGAGCAAGGGACTCACATCTGAGTATACCCTTCCACGCTTATGGTGGACAAAATGATTCAGAAAAGGGGGTGGTGATGAACAGAGTGACTGAATTAAGCAGACCACTCTTACCCAGTCCAAAGAGCAGGGCTTGATCCATCACCGTTTTTTAGCTCACTGCACCATCCCAGCTCAGAACCTGGCTACATGCAAATGAGTCTGTTCCTGTCCCAGTGCATGATGGGAACAGGGCAAACCAAACTACCAAGCCAATTCTTATACTGGGAAGGAAACAAGCTACCGGGGACTGGTTTCTGGCATTTCAGCCGTTGTCGGCCCGGCTTGCTTGAATCCGGATGGTGCAATGAGCAAGGGACTCACATCTGAGTAAACCCTTCCACGCTTATGGTGGACAAAATGATTCAGAAAAGGGGGTGGTGATGAACAGAGTGTCTGAATTAAGCAGACCACTCTTACCCAGTCCAAAGATCAGGGCTTGACCCATCACCGTTTTTTAGCTCACTGCACCATCCCAGCTCAGAACCTGGCTACATGCAAATTAGTCTGTTCCTGTCCCAGTGCATGATGGGAACAGGGCAAACCAAACTACCAAGCCAATTCTTATACTGGGAAGGAAACAAGCTACCGGGGACCCGTTTCTGGCATTTCAGCCGTCGTCGGCCCGGCTTGCTTGAATCCTGATGGTGCAATGAGCAAGGGACTCACATCTGAGTATACCCTTCCACGCTTATGGTGGACAAAATGATTCAGAAAAGGGGGTGGTGATGAACAGAGTGTCTGAATTAAGCAGACCACTCTTACCCAGTCCAAAGATCAGGGCTTGATCCATCACCGTTTTTTAGCTCACTGCACCATCCCAGCTCAGAACCTGGCTACATGCAAATTAGTCTGTTCCTGTCCCAGTGCATGATGGGAACAAGGCAAACCAAACTACCAAGCCAATTCTTATACTGGGAAGGAAACAAGCTACCGGGGACCGGTTTCTGGCATTTCAGCCGTCGTCGGCCCGGCTTGCTTGAATCCTGATGGTGCAATGAGCAAGGGACTCACATCTGAGTATACCCCTCCACGCTTATGGTGGACAAAATGATTCAGAAAAGGGGTGGTGATGAACAGAGTGTCTGAATTAAGCAGACCACTCTTACCCAGTCCAAACATCAGGGCTTGATCCATCACCGTTTTTTAGCTCACTGCACCATCCCAGCTCAGAACCTGGCTACATGCAAATTAGTCTGTTCCTGTCCCAGTACATGATGGGAACAGGGCAAACCAAACTACCAAGCCAATTCTTATACTGGGAAGGAAACAAGCTACCGGAGACCAGTTTCTGGAATTTCAGCCGTCGTCGGCCCGGCTTGCTTGAATCCTGATGGTGCAATGAGCAAGGGACTCACATCTGAGTATACCCTTCCACGCTTATGGTGGACATGTTGAGCACATGTTGAGCACATGCATTGATTGTATAATGGTGAGCTGTGTACTTATCTCAGTGGTTATTACAGTAGAGATTGGCTCTGTATCAAGTTCCAAATTTGTCCCAATACATACCGATATCCAAATGGGGTGGAGAGGCCCAAAGTAAGAACATGGAAATTACATCCTTCCTTGCTGCAAGATCTGCTCTTTAGGATGGATACAGGGAAGCAGATCAATGATGACTTTTCTCTAAATGAGGGAACTGAGGTATCACACGGAAGAGTTTTGCAGACCTTTAAGGCAGTGGTGTAGGGGAAATGTTTAGCACTACATCACATGGGTGAGTGCCTTGGAAACGTCAGAAGGGTGAGACGGAACTAGACTATATTGAGGCTGAGTATAGAGACAATCCAACAGTACAGCTTCAATATAAGCAGACCTCCATCAGGGTACAACGGAGAGTTGTCTATGCTAACAGAGTTGAGTTTTCTCAACTTCATTTCAAACAGTGCTCTTATGGTGTAGGAGACATAATTGGCACACACTTGGCTAAGCTATTTTGGAGGAGGAGGGAATGAGAATATGTTAAAGAGATTAGGCACCGGCTTCTTAAAAGATGAGGATAACTTGGAAGAATTCAGGATAATATGTTATTGTTAATATGAAGAGTGCACTGTCACTTCAATTAGGTTACCTAGTACAAACAGAATACAGCTAACATATAGAAATTTATACATTGAAAAGGTTTATTTGAAAAGCCACATGGTACGATATTAGGCAAACAGCAAGAGCTAGATCATTCCAGAGAAATTGAGCTAGGACCGAGAAGGCTCTGCAGCCCAATCTGGCACATCCAAAGCATGGATTGAGAGTAGCAACTTGTGAGAACAGCTGCGGCCCCTGCCGGTAAAAGTGGTGGGGCGGTGCAGCCAGGTGGGAAGGATTTCAACAGACAACAACGAGGGAAAATATTTTTTTTATTTAATTTTCCCTTGTGGTCGTCTATCGAATTCCCCCCCACCCCTCCCCAACCCTGCCCCACCACCCCACCGCTCTTACTTGCACGTGCAAGATGGTCGGAGAAGAATGGAGCATGCGTGAAGGATTGGGTTTCAAAATCTTCCTGCATGAAAAAAAGAAAGCTTTCCATACACAATTATGCCATGGACAGTTGATTTTAAAGGTGATACAGTGGCATATATGTAGCCAATGTAGTGTGTAGTTGTTTTCAAGTTTTTTTGCTCCTAAGGTAAGCACTGAGAAACATGCAAGCTGCTTATTTTCGGATAATTTGAAGGTGCTGTAGAAGAGAATCTTTATACCTTAACAGACCAAGTGATAATAGACCAATCTGGATCCAAACTCTGATGGGGCAACTGGTGTTCTTCTATCAACAAGGAATGCGTTTAATAATGTCTTTCAGACAGTGTAAGGATAATACTACTAAAAAAAGGGGTAAGATTTCATTTGGAATTCATCTGTTTTTTGACATAAGCATTTGACCATCTTGATTAGTGCATGGGGGCTGCAAATAGAAGAAGGTCAAAGGGATTCATTCCAGAATGAAGAAGGGGATCCAAGTATGAAGAACCTCCGTTTTTTGCAGGTTAATTTTAAGCCAATGGCTAATCATCTAAATGTTTATTCATGCAATAAGATGTGGGCATCATCAGCATAGGTATATAGATTATTATCAAAGGTGCATACTAGCACAGAAAGAGCTTACACGTAGAGAATAAACAGATAGGGAGACAACTTTTTTTTAGACGAAACGTACGCGGAAGAATTACCGACAATTTCGAGACCGAAAGACATTTGGGAGCCTTTTCGTCTGTTTCTTTTGAGTAGGGCGACTGTTGATGAGCAAGGAGATGCACACTAGAGATTGTGAGGGTGGTGACAGGAGGCCATGAAGGGTGTCTAAAATGTTGACTGGCGACGCTTCATTATTCCAGCGCGACTTTGTACCTAACGTCTAGGGAGGATGTGAGGACATTTTTTTTGTTTTTTTTGTTTTAATTTTTAATTTGGAGTTATTTGTCCTTTTTGTTGGATTTGCAGGGACATTGATGTGTTTGAGTAATCTGAAAGAGACACGTTAGTGATAGATTCCTTACCTTAGAATATCCCCAGGCGTCAGACTGAATCCGGAAATTTTTGCGTAGCAGTACCCTTGCGCGTCGGTAGGCGTCGTCTGCGGCTCCGCGTCCGTCGTCGGCGTCGTGGGCGCCGTGATGACGTCGTCAGAGTACTTAGACGCCGCCTCCGCGTGCTGACGTCAGTTCTTCTTTTTTTCGCGCCAGCAAGCGCAGATCTGGAAAAAGCAGTCACCCGTAGTCAATTTTTGACTAACTTTTTGGAATCACTTTTGATCCTTTCTCGAAGTCTTACGACTCCGATCGGTGCCGTAGGGATGCCCGGATCCAAGCACTGCGAGGATTGCGACCGCACGATGTCGGTCACGGATCCTCACCACCTGTGCCTAACTTGTCTAGGCGTCGACCACGACGAAAAGGCCTGCTCCGACTGCCGAGCCCTCTCTTCGAAAGCCAGGCGGGAGCGGTCCCGCAGGCGACTCGAACTCCGACAGTCGGCCCCGCGCCGCAAGATGTCCCTGTCCCGGTCCCACAGGAGGTCGAGGGACAGGTCGCGGGACGGAGCCACCACAGCTCCGGCAGTCGGCACCACTCCTCCGGGTCGAAGTCGTCATCAGGTAAGAAACACAAGAAGTCGAAGAGGCGTCATCGCTCTTCTGACTCCCCCCGACGCTTGCGCGACGCGGCCGGGGGTTCGGGTGACACCGCCCGCACGGCTCCGCCGGAGTTGTGGGCGTCGCGGCCTGCCCCACACCCTCCGGTCCCTGGGCATGACACGACGCCGGGGGAGATCGAGCCCTTCCTCATGGCCATGAGGAACCTCTCTTCCCCGACGGGTTCCGCGGCGCCTTCGGGCCCAGCAGACCCGTCTGGGGCCGCCAGCAGGTCGGGGACTTCGGCCCCGATGCCGTGGAGTGCTTCGGCCCAGACGCCGCAGGGCCCCATGGTCCAGACGCCGCCGGCGCCTTCGGGCCCGGCGCCGCAGGACCTCACTGGACCCGCTTCGGGATCCGGGTCGTCGCCGGTGGACCATACGACCCCCCCGGCGTCGGTCCGCCAGGTGTCACCTCCGACACCATCCTCGGGCGGCGCCGTCCCCGATGCCTCCTTCGCTCCGGTTTTGAAGTCGGCACGGCGCCGCTGGGCGCCGCTTTCGACGGCACTTGGGGAGTTTTACTTCAATGAACCCGCCCCATTAATTGAAAACCCTGAGTATCAGGAGATGGGTGATGAGGAGGATTGGGAGGGGTCTGAGGACCCTCTGACCCGAGAGTGTCAGTCTCAGGAGGACTGGGCAGGGGAACTTGGGGAGGCCAGTGGTCTGGATACCTCTCCAGACACTGGTTTTGTCTCCCTTCCTACCGTGGCTTCGGAGGAGGGGGCAACCTATAGTGTGGTGTTGATGAGGGCTGCCAAGGCCTTGGGCCTTGAGCTACCCGTCGCGGCCGTGAGGACTAACCTCCTCACTGAGGTCCTTAAACTGCAGTCAAGCTCGGCCGAGCCTCTGCTGCCCTTTAATGAGGCCTTGACCGACGTTCTTTTGGGCACTTGGTCCAGGCCCGCTACGGGTTCGCCCATCGATAGGAACGTGGCTAGACGCCACCGCCCGGCTCCGGACGACCCATGTTTCCTGTCCACCCACCCCACCCCCGAGAGCCTGGTCATCCAGGCATCCAATTCATCCAATTCCCAGACCGCATTCCCGTCGGCTCCGCCGGACAGGGAATCCAAGAGGTACGGGCAGTACGGAAAGATGATCTTCTCCTCCCTTAGTCTGGGACTGCGGTCTTCCAACACCGCATGCCTCTTGGGCCGCTACACCCACTCTCTGTGGGAGACGGTTGCAGAAGTGCTGCCAGAGTGTCCGTTGGAGGTACGGGCCAAACTCAGCCAGCCCTTGTGGAAGGCCGAGATGCAGCCAAGTATTCTATCCGATGTGGGCTGGATACCACCGACTCACTAGGTAGAGCGATGGCAACGACGGTGGCGGTTAGACGCCACGCCTGGTTGAGGTCCGCCAACTTTTCAGCCGATGTCCAAAACACACTGATGGACATGCCGTTTGATGGCCGTCGCCTTTTTGGCGACAAGGCAGACCATGCGCTTGAGCGCTTTAAGGACTCCAGGGTACGGCCAAGTCCTTGGGCCTCTCGGCCACGCGCCAGCACACGGGTGCCTTTCGCTTCTTTCGTGGCCAAGGAAGGGGCGCCCCCACATGCGCCGCCAGCCCCACGCCGCAGACTACCATCCAGCGCGGTGGCGGCCGTGGAAATCGCCGTGGAGGCGGTCGGGGACAACGGCGAGGCCAGTCCACACCCCGCAGCATCCGCCTCTAAACCCTCCTACTCCGTGCTTTTCGGCCCATGTGACGCCAGTTGGGGGCAGGGTTCGCCATCACCACTCTCACTGGCACACTGTCACTTCGGACAGGTGGGTGCTGCAGATCGTCCGAAGGGGCTACTCCCTCCCCTTCGAGACGACTCCTCAAGCCATGCCACCGCAGAACCACCGCTTATCTGGAGATCATTTGCGGCTTCTCCAGGAGGAAGTTTCGGCCCTCTTGGCCAAGGGGGCCATCGAGCGCGTTCCTGGGCCAGAAGTAGGATGTGGTTGCTACTCCCACTACTTTCTGGTACCCAAGAAGGGCAAAGGGGGCCTACGCCCTATCTTGGACCTAAGGAACGTCAACGGCTTCCTCCAGAAGGAGAAGTTCAAAATGCTGACTCTGGCTCAGGTCTTGTCTGCGCTGGACACAGGAGACTGGATGGTAGCGTTGGACTTGCAGGATGCCTACTTCCACATCCCCGTCCTGCCGGCCCACCGGCGTTACCTACGGGTCACGGTAGACCACGAGCACTTTCAGTTTACCTTGCTCCCCTTTGGCCTTACCAGCGCCCCACGGGTGTTCACGAAGGTGATGGCGGTGGTCGCAGCTCATCTGCGCAGGTTCGGGGTTTCAGTCTTCCCCTACCTCGACGACTGGTTGTTGAAGGCGGGCTCGCCCCAGACAGTCGTCAGCCACCTCCAGACGACGGCAGACCTCTTGCACCAGCTGGGGTTCTCCATCAATGTGCTGAAGTCACACCTGTGCCCCTCTCAGAAGCTCCTTTTCATCGGAGCGGTTCTCGACTCGGCGCAGTTTCGGGTTTACCCGCCCGAACAGCGGGTTCGGGATATACAGGCTCTGATTCCAGTATTTCAGCCTTCATCCCGAGTTTCGGTCAGGTTGACGCTGCGGCTTCTGGGGCTGATGGCCTCCTGCATCCTTCTGGTGCATCACACCCGTTGGCGGATGCGGGCTCTCCAGTGGGACCTGAAGTTTCAGTGGGCCCAGCATCAGGGCAACCTGTCCGACCATGTCCTGATCTCAAAGGGCACTGCGAGACAGCTGCAGTGGTGGCTCACGGACCGCGATTGGGTCAGCGGCAGATCCCTCTCCCTTCCCCAACCGGAGCATGTAGTTGTGACGGACGCGTCCCTCCAGGGCTGGGGAGGCCACATGGGAGAGGCGGAGATCAGAGGCCTCTTGTCTCCGGCGGAGTCCCGGCTCCATATCAACCTTTTGGAGCTGCGGGTGATTCGTCTAGCACTGAAGGCATTCCTCCCCTCTGTCCGGGGGAGTGTAGTGCAGGTGTTCACGGACAACACCACCGCCATGTGGTACTGCAACAAACAGGGCGGGGTGGGGTCGTGGACCCTCTGCCAGGAGGCTCTGCACCTCTGGCAATGGCTGGAACATCAGGGCGTGACCCTGGTGGTTCAACACCTGGCAGGTTCTCTGAACACCAGGGCGGACAAACTCAGCCACCGGTGCCTGATGGATCACGAATGGCGTCTGAACTCGGACGTGGCGCAAGGCTTCTTTCAGCAGTGGGGAGAGCCTTGGTTAGATCTATTCGCCACTGAAGAGAACGCGCAATATCATCAGTTCTGCGCGTTGGAATTTCCAAGGCGGCACTCGCTCGGAGACGCTTTTCGTCGCGAGTGGAGTTGCGGTCTGTTGTACGCCTTTCTGCCTATACCACTTCTGCCCAGAGTGCTGAAGAAGATCAAGCGCGACCAGGCACAAGTCATCCTTGTGGCTCCGGACTGGGCACGAAGGTACTGGTATCCCGAGCTACTCAGTTTGTCAGTCGATCCCCCGGTTCGTCTGCCTCTTCAGGAGGACCTTCTGTCGCAGCAGCAGGGGACGGTCCTCCACTCGAACCTGTCCAGTCTCCACCTCCATGCTTGGAGATTGAGCGGCGACAGTTGAGACCATTTGACTTGCCTCCTGAAGTCTGTAACATCATTCTGGCAGCCAGGCGTCCATCCACAAAGTCGGTATATGCCTGGAGGTGGAACAGATTTGTGGCATGGTGCACAGCAAAGGCTGTGGATCCCCTCAATGCCCCTCTTTCTGAGGTTCTTCTCTTTCTTCTTTCCCTTGCCCAGCAGGGCTCTGCTCTGGGCACTATCAAGGGCTACCTTTCTGCTCTTTCAGCCTTCTTGAGGCTGCCTGATCAACCTTCTTTGTTCAAGTCCCCTATTGTTAACATATTCTTGAAAGGCATCACGCATACGTTCCCTTCTGTGCCCTTTGTGATGCCTCAGTGGGACTTGAACTTGGTTCTTACTTTTCTGATGTGCGCTCCCTTTGAGCCACTTAACAACTGTCCTCTTCGCCTTCTCACTTTGAAGACTGCCTTCCTGGTAGCCATCACCTCTGCCAGGAGAGTGAGTGAGCTCCAGGCTCTATCCTGTAAACCTCCTTTCCTTTCGGTCCATCCGGACAAGGTTGTGTTGCGGACACGGCACTCTTTTGTACCCAAGGTAGTCACGGCCTTTGACATTGGGCAATCTATCACCTTGCCCACCTTCTTTCCGCCTCCGCATCCCTCGAGAGAGGAAGAGAGGCTCCACCGTCTGGACCCAAAACGTGCGCTCTCGTTCTATCTGGATCGCACACGCCAGTTCCGGGTGGATGACCAACTCTTTGTTGGTTACGTGGGCGCTAAGAAGGGGAAAGCGGTGCACAAGCGGACCGTCTCGCGGTGGATCATCTTGTGTATCCAGGCGTGTTACTCCTTGGCTAAGAAGGAACCCCCTGTTGGGCTGAGGGCTCATTCCACTTGAGCCACGGCTACTACTACTGCATTAGGCCGAGGAGTGCCCTTGCAGGACATTTGCTAGGCGGCTACGTGGGCCTCGCTGCACACGTTTGCAAGACATTATTGCCTGGACAGGCAAGTCCGGAGGGATGGCTTCTTTGGCCGTTCCGTCCTCCAGGACTTTCTGGTGTGATTATTGGTTCGCAGACCCACCACCGGGGTTGGTATTGCTGGGGTATCTATTCTAAGGTAAGTAATCTATCACTAACGTGTCTCTTTCAGATGCACAAGTTATTACTTGTGTAACGATATATCTGTAAGAGACATTAGTTAGTGATAGATTCCTTACCGACCCACCCATCCTCCCCGTTCTGCGAACCGATATCTATGGTTAAGGTCATCCCCTTTCAGGGCCCTAGTTTCATGGCACCAGTGTTGGTTTTTAGCATAGCTCTGTGTTTCTGGCGCGGAAAAGCTGTGTCTAAGAACTGACGTCAGTACGCAGAGGCGGCGTCTAAGTACTCCGACGACGTCATCACGGCGCCCATGACGCCGACGACGGATGCGGAGCCGCAGACGACGCCTATCGACGCGCAAGGGTACTGCTACGCAAAAATTTCCGGATCCAGTCTGACGGATATTCTAAGGTAAGGAATCTGTCACTAACTAATGTCTCTTACAGATATATTGTTACACAAGTAGTAACTTGTGCTTCATGAATATTTGTCATATGTAGAATGTGATTTTATGTTGGAGGTGGATGTATTGTGATGTCATTTGTTTGCTTAATAGAAAATCTAGAATAAAAAAAATAAAAAACTGTGGGGCATATTATCAAGGGGGTTTATCTCCACTTTTTTGGCTTTAAAAGCCAAGAAAGCGGAGACAAAATTATCTCCCTATTACCTAGCTGTTGCTAACACTAGTTAGCGACAGCTAGTAGGAGATAGCGACCATCTTGGGCCCCACTTTGCATGTCAGTGATATTTATCACTAATGACATGCAAAGTGGGCGTGCCAAGATGTTAGCGACTGAAAACAGTCGCTAACATCGCTATCTCCTATTACCAACTTTTAGAGATATTCGCGCTAAGCGCGAATATCTCCAAAAGCTAACACCTGCCCTGAGCAGTTCTTAGCCATGTTATCCAATGGGAGGTGGATAACATGGCTAAGAGCATTAGCTCGGTAATGCATGAATATCGCGGACTTTTCAGCGATATTCATGCATTGCGGCGATTTTTATCGCATTTGCGATAAACCTTGGTAAACCAAGGTTTATTTGCGGTAAAAATCGCCGCAGCTCAGCTGTACATTTTTGTCTCTAACCAAGCAATAGCGATAATTATCGCTATTGCTTGGTAATATGCCCCTTTCTTTTTAGACAGTTTGTAGGACTAGAAGTCCTTGTAGTGTCAGCATGAGCTGAAGTCATGCAATAACGTGCTGCACATTGGCCCTCATTAAGAGGTGGTTTAAGTTGTATCCCATGGGAGGTGGGGTGGGGGTCTGGTGGTGGACGTCTGTCCTCCCCCTTTAAAGCTGTAGGAGAGTAGACAACACCCCCCGCCCCCCTGACAGACGCTAGATCCTCACTTCAACGTCCCTCATTCAATATCCCTTGACTTGCAGCGGGCCCCTTTCTGGTATTTTCCAATTGTTCACAGGTAGTGTAAATATCATCTGCATTTCCCAGTGAATCAACTAAAAACATATGAAAAAGGATAGAATATTTCCAGGTCGGCATGGTTATTCCTCATTTCATGACAAACTCTGGTAATAGCCAGATTTCGGTGTACGAATACGAGTCGGATCCGGAGATTCTGGGCTTGATGTATCCCCGCACCTAAATCCAGCCAAGTTGTAATAGGGACCATTGAGTCAAGTTTTGAAAACCATTAGCATAATATTGGCATAGAGTTTCCAATCAAATGTGAGCCAATCTGCAATATTGGGGCTCACTGGAACTTGGTAGTGTCTGAGTTGGAAGTCCTGTGTAAACAGTGTGGCGGTCATTCAATTGGGACGTTATCACTGTAAGAATCAAACCATTTTCTCTGAAACAGTGACAAAAATGAGAGACCCACTCCTAAACAAAGATGAACCCAAAACTGTTGAATAAATTAATTAGGTGGAAGTTAGAGGTTGTAGTTGACACCACCAGCAAGTTGCATCCAACGCAATCCCAATGTTTTCAGCCAATTGAAACAGAGAGTTGATTTGATGATTGGGACCAGAAACTAGATTACCATCTTTACACCAAAAAGGAAGAACCAGATATGATAGAGACATTGTGTTGAAAAGGGACCTCTTTTTGGGTTGTCGCCCCTAGTTTTTCATGTTTTTTCAGGACTCAGTGTTAATCTTGAACTTTAACACTGGGGCAATGATATCTACCACCCAGTGATGTGCTCTGGCTCCAAAACCCTGTCAAAATTGGCTTGAAACCTGATTGCCACATTTAACTTTTCTAAAAGGCCCCAGTATATGGTGCAGAAATGCACCCATGACATGGAAAGTTAATTGCCACTTGTAGACTGTTGCACCAATTGATCCATCCACTACAGTGGCAGTGAAAACATGGCTCCAGGCCTATCTTTTGAAAATCACCCTTTTGACAGGTAGGAAACCCAGATTTTAAAGATTAAATGTCCTCCCTCAGCGCACCTGCCAGCCCACAAATTAGGGTGCATAATATTTAAGAGTGGAAGATGTGTGATGTTAACAATTGGTATGCTCCCCCAGTGACTATGCCAAAAACAAGACTGTCACAGGTCAGGCTGCAGCAGGCTTGTAGGAACAGTCAAAGTATGCATTATATACTTACACTAGCAGCCCGTCCTGACGTTGTCCGGGTATGAATTGCTGCCGGCCAGTAGTATATTGTTTTGTAGGATTTCGTTTTGAATGCATTTCTTATCTGTGACAGGCCTGTGAAACGCTCCGATTCACAGTACACTGCTGATGCACTTCAGTAGTGTGTGAACTCGAGTTTCCCTACAATATTATATAGCGCGAACTCGACAACATGGCATGAGCACAATTTACATTACAGAAGAACACATTCATTTGTGGTAGGCACGGGGAGACAAAGCGATTTGCCTGGAATCACAGGATGTTGAGCTGATGCCAAGATTAGAACGTCAAAGGGTGCTACAAGGGACTTATTTGAAACAGATTTGCATTCATTGGTGAGTCGTAACTATATAACGCACTCTTGTGTATCCGTAGGATAACCGGTTTACATCAACTATAACA
This sequence comes from Lissotriton vulgaris, assembly GCF_964263255.1. Taxonomy (NCBI): domain Eukaryota; kingdom Metazoa; phylum Chordata; class Amphibia; order Caudata; family Salamandridae; genus Lissotriton; species Lissotriton vulgaris. The sequence continues at coordinate 261,459,384 of NC_141693.1, forward strand.
AATATTTTTGTGGAAGGAAAAATGAACAAATAGAGCAAAGATCGTATTGCGAAGATTCAAGGGAGTTTTTTCTGCATAGAAAAACACCGTCCTGATGATGGTCTATCTGACGACTGCTACCTAGACCGAAACGTCGACACTCCATCATCTCCTGTCACGCTACTCTGCTACCAATTCACAACCCTTTTTTATTAATTAATTTTGGTTGTGTCTTCAAACTTTTGGAGTTGATGTCTTTTAGTTATGAACTGCAGTGAAAAATTCAATTTATCTCTGTTCATGACTTTTTTGCTTTATTTCATTTGTATCTGTCTCCCTACTTTTGTTGCATTATAAAGAATAGTTTTTGAACACGCAATACGATCTTTGCTCTATTTGTTCATTTTTCCTTCCACAAAAATATTTGTTATAGTTGATGTAAACCGGTTATCCTACGGATACACAAGAGTGCGTTATATAGTTACGACTCACCAATGAATGCAAATCTGTTTCAAATAAGTCCCTTGTAGCACCCTTTGACCTAAACTACTCTGTGCCCAAGCCTACAAGGGTTTATTGGGTTTCCCCTGCCTTTAACAACAAGATTAGAACGTAGCTCCCCAGCTCTAAAGTTCGCAATTCTAGAACTTGTGGCGGGAGGTGTGTCTAAAAGTGTATGTCGGTGCTGGCCATCAATGAGAGAGACCTGTGCATTTTTCAAATGGGTGGTGAAAAAATATGAGTATGTTGCTAGAGATGTGGGCCGCCGTGCCACCAATGTTCTTACCGGGGGAGGGTAAACACCCATTATTCCACAACTTTCTTTCCACATACCATCACTCCGCATACTTTCATTACGAAAGTACCATGACTCCGCAAAGCCATTATAATGCATGGCATTACATTTTATATGCTTTTACCACGCATACATTTACAACGAAATTCGTTGTAAATGCATGAAAGGTAAAAGCATGTTTTTTGTTAATGTTTGGATAAGGTAAGTATGGATATAGGGGTATATGTTTTGGGGTACTGAGGTATAGGTTTTGGGGTGTTTGGGTATTTTAAGGGTTCAGATATAGTTTTGGGTTATGGGGTACAGGGGTAGTTTTAGGGTTTAGGGATATGTATGGGTTTTGGGGTACAGGGGTGTTTTTAGGATTCAGGGCTAGGTTTGGGTTTTGGGGTATAGGGGTATTTTTAGGGTTCAGGGGTAGGTTTGGGTGTTGGGGTACAGGGGTATTTTAAGGGTTCAGGGCTAGGTTTGGCTTTTGGGGTACAGGGGTATTTTCCGTGTTCAGGGCTAGGTTTGGGTTTTGGCGTACAGGGGTATTTTAGGGTTCAGGTGTAGGTTTGGGTTTTGGGGTACAGAGTTATTTTTAGGGTTCAGGGCTAGGTTTGGGTTTTGAGGTACAGGGGTATTTTTAGGGTTCAGGGGTAGGTTTGGGTTTTGGGGTACAGGGGTATTTTAAGGGTTCAGGGCTAGGTTTGGGTTTTGGGGTACAGAGGTATATTTATAGGGTTAAGATGGGTTAGTGTTTAAGGGTGTTGGGGTATTTTAAGGAGTAAGGGTGGGTTATGATTATGGGTGCAGGGGTATTTAAAGGGAGCAGGGTGGGATTAGCACACGATATGAGACATGGCATGAAGGGCGGAACGTACCACACACCCCCAGCGTTTGTCACGCCCCCAGCACACGACCACAGCACAAGGCAGACACGCCCACAAGTGACTACTTTGCTGGCACGGTTCTTTTACCTTTTAAATGTAAATGGGGGGCGTCTGCATAGCCTATGTCCTTCTGCTGCAACTGCCCTTTCCAATGCTGTATTGGGTGTTGTGATTGGTGCTGTGGTTCCTGAGATTACCCGCCTCAAAGGTTTGGGCTCTCTCTTTATTATATTAGTATGGATTTATATCTTTTGAACTTTACCAGCTACAGACTACATTCAAAGACTAATTGTTTTATTTAATAAAACCAATCTAATGGCCAAGTCAGGTTTCTATTAAATATGTTGGAAATGTAACTGTTTGAAAGTTACTCTTGCCCTGCTTGAAGCTGCTAAAGCCACTTTGCATTAGCTCTCCAACAACTGCCTAGCCTCCACTTGGCCTGAATTATGTGTGAAAGAGGTGTTAAAACTGCCTTCATGCTGAAGTTCCACTTTCCCCCTGACCTGCCATTCCTTGTAGAATACGTGAAATAATTGATTCTGTATTGGTCTCTCCCCTGCTCCCGTCCCCTAATATGACTTGAGCATCCTATTGTATGGTATTTTATTCCTCCCTCTCTTCTGGACTGATATCCGTTTGTACTGTGTACTTGCCTTGTTTGTTTTTATCATTTCAATAAAAAGAGTTACAAAAAAAAAAACTGCCTTCATGGCAGATAAAATGGCATGTGAGTGTAGAGGTGTTTTCTTCCCTATCACGAAGACCAGCTTGGCTGGGCCTAGGAACTTAATTAACTTCAACGGGTGTCGCGCATTCGGTTGTATGACAAAATATCATAAACACGAATATCAACTGACACAAATGTAAAAATATTGTTTACCAAAATATTGTACTTCTTTATTTATATTGGGGACTTAGAAAAAAGGAGAAATCTCCAGTACCAGTGGGGCAAACCTACTTCCAAGTATTTGGCCTATATTTCCATGGGGGCAACTACAATTTCAAAGGCGGCCAATTCAAGGAGGATTTTTCTTCTCGAAAAGTGACATTCTGCATTGGGACTTTGAAGTAATTTCAACACTTTTCTTAAACAATTTGACAAAGTCCCTGTCTGAAGTGGCACTTAGAAACGTTCTCAAACTTTTTTACTTTCATTGGGACCTATCCACTTGTCATGTCCTACCAGGGCTCCAATGCAGCCCTCTTCAAATTGTCCATATCTACTGCCACTTCCATAGACTATCATTGGAACTATTTTCACTTAAATCTTTAAAAAATTGTATCTCTATTTCACCTTATTGGATTTTTGTTATTTTGGTCATATTTACTTTAAAATTGGTTGTGGAGGTTTACTGGGTTTTGTGTGACTACTTCTACTGTCTATGCACTGTTTAAATACTTCAAACGTTGCATTTAATTGTAGCCTAACTGCTTTGCGTCATGTTACCAAGGATTGAGCACAGAGTTATTCTATTTAATTTGTGTGACATCTAACAGGTGGTGGCCTTATCCATTGAGGTGGACTCTTGTCCACCCCAAATACTAATCCATTTTTCTACACATTGCTAAAAATGCTTAATACAGATCATGGTATAAGTTTCCAGACCTCATTTACGTTGATTTGAATGTTGGTGCCATCATCATAAACATAAGATCCAAAATTAAGTGTTTCAATGAGGAGGGCCAGTGAGCCCATATATCTGTCATAACGTTTGATGAAAGAGCAGTTCCTGAATTTGACACAGCCAATGATGGTAGCTGCGGATAGGTTTGAGTTCACTTTAGCTTTGTGAGCATGGGTTGGAAGCAAGCTGATGAACAAATTTAGCATTGCTCTCTGATACCACACCTTTTGCTAAGTCAATCATCATGCTGAGATCAATGTGATCAATGGACATCTAAGGTAGGCCAGTGATTTGAAAAGATATCAGAGTTGCCAAGTGTGTTAGGAACTATAGACAGTTCAGTGTTCTTCATATAAGTATTACTGGTTCAGAGACCACCTGGTTTAGGCTGACGTAGTAAAATATACTTTGTCATAAACCTTCTTCTGATGGTGTGAGGTAGTACAGGCCGTCATAGGTAAGCTATCTAACAGTCCACTCCATGTAGAGTGGGCAATCGCATGGATTTATTTTCTGTCCATCACTACCAGGAATATCCTGTCAATGAGGGATAGTAAAGATAAACAAAATGACCCCAAGCCTTTGGGAAGAAAAGTTGAACTCAATAGTTTGTACTTTTCCAAAAACGAACACCTGCTATAGGAGTTTGTTTTTGGAAAGTAAGAACATTTAAAGGTTTGGTGCAATCATCCATTTACTAATGACAGACGAATGCCAAACTTTTAAATAGCTTTAAATGAACCACTATGATGGCAGTTCATGCAAACACATGTTACTTCAGGTCCGGAGGTGAGCCTTAAATTTGGTAGTCATAGTAAAGGGACGGTAGCAGACGTAAAATCCTCTGCTACTCTATCTGCTTTACTCCGTAGTTCAACCTATAACCAGACCCCTGTAAGTGATGATTTGGACTACAGAAGAGAAATCATGTATGAATTGCCTATAGAATTTAGTGAGCTGTGGACAACTTTGTACCTCCTTGTCATTCTTTAGATTCCTTCCGAGCTCCAAAAGCCCTAAAATGCGATCTTTTTGCCTGAAACACACACTTTTCACTCTTAGCATACAGTGTATTCAGTCTCAGTCATGGGAATACTTCCTGCACACGGCCACGATGTTATGACAAGATAGCTGAGTAGATTAAAGTATTATCTAGATGTACAACCATGAAATGCTTAGTAGATCTCTGAATATCTTGTTCACACACTTTTGGAAGCCAGTGGGACATTATATAAGCTGAATCTCATCATCAAATAGTCTTGTGCCCATAATGGCTGCTTAAAGTGGTCTTGCACTCCCCCCCTTGTCAAATCCTAACAAAGCACTTGAAGATCTAACTTGGTGAAATTTGTTTCTGGTTTCATTGGATCCAACAGTGTGAAGATAAAAGGTCAAAAGAGTTGATTGTGTATTGTTATGGCACTCAATTTACTGTAATCCCGAAGAGCACCCATTCTGTGTTGTAATGTATTCAACTCGTAATTCGCATGTGGGCTAAACCTGCCATAGGTTTTGAGTATGAAAAAGAAAGGCACACCAGCAGGCGATGTTGAGTGCCAGATTAATCTATTTTCTTCATTTTCATATTGCATTGTTGAAGTTCTTCATCTTCCCAGGTTGTTAATGAGTGATCTTTCCATGAGGAATGGCTGCAACAAGCACCAGCTCGCTGGCACAATGAATGGATTTTTATTGTGGTAACCTATTGACCCCCTTGTTTATTGAAGAAATCAAGCTATTCTTAATAAGCTTCTGGATTCAGTAGTTCTTCTGGTTTGTCTTCCCTGGATGTCTAACATAAAACAGGTGAGTTAATAAGACCCAGGCGATTCTATAGATGTTAACCATGCCTGTTAACAAATTCAGATGCTTCACCACTCTTCACTTTTCAGTCGCAGAACATCTGGGTGCATTTGTGCTCTTTTCTTGTGAGAACATGCACATCACAGATCCAGGATCCTGTCGGCTTTGTGTTGGGACAACAACTGATTGCTTCATCACTGCACTTCCTCTCATGGCTCCACAGTAGCCCAGCTGTCACCCATCACACTCACACCTCTGCAATGTTCGTCTCATTGCGCCACCCTCACTCAGTCGGGGAGCAGATGTAAAGAGGGTGCATGCAGAGGCAGGCGGTCCTTTCAGCATTGTGGGAAGTGGGCTGGGGGGGCTGTATGGCAGAGAGCAAGCACCAGGAGCGATGGTCAGAGGCAGGAGGTCCATTCCCAGCTCAGCAAGGGAAGAAGGGGGCACCCAATACCGCGTGTAGCTCCAGGTTGTGACACCATCTCCTGTGGTCTCCTATAGCTCTGCTAAATCTTCAGGGGCCTTCAGGATTGCAGGGACACCAGTAAGGTGAGTCCAGAACCATTAACAACCTCTAATAACTGCACAACAATCCACTGGTCTCACAAGACTGGGCAAATACACAGCGGCATTATCACCTCTGGCCTGGAAGACCTACAGATAACATAGCCAGCAACATAGATAACAGATATTCAGGCACCGATACAAACTGTTAACAAACAATGAATGAACTAATATATATCTGAAATTCTATTTCCAAGTGTCAACTCCAATAGCAAGCACACAGCTAATTATCCAAAACACTAACAAACCCGTTGTTTATCTCTTTGTTTATCTTCTGCTGTTTGATGTAGCTTGATGCTACATAGTTTTCCTGGAATTTCACCCATCCTCTGTTTAGCTTTACTTTATGTCATCTTTATCACACCAACTTTAATAATCTATCTATATTGATAGATAAATAGTCAGCATCAAGAGGGACAGACGATCCCCAACAACTCCTATTACAATTATAAAATGTGTGCATGGCAAGGCATTTAAAAGGGGGCAATTGGTACTCAAGTCAGACTTACAAAACTATGTCTAAGTGATGACCCTGACGATAGTATTCCAAAACCTCTTGTAAGTGAGCATGTTATGTGACTACCACTCACTGGCCTCTTCACAGTCACATAATATGCTAACTTGTGCGGTCCGAGTACATATATTCCTATAAAGGTATAACACTGTGCACTGAGAAAATTGCTTAGCCTCTAGGAATACAGCTCACTGGGGCAATCTGGGTCTGCCAGTGGTGGCTCCTCTGCTAAGGTGGAGGAGCGTCGCCCCACTACTTTATGCAGTGTAAAAAAAGGAAAAATAAAATGATATTAACTTGAGGTTATTATTTTATTTTTTCCCGTTACGGCATCTTGGTGGGGCGAGGCTGCGCTCAGAGCAGGGGGAGGAGTGGTTTGCACTGATTGGCCGGCCGCCTCGGGCCAGCCAAACAGTCATGCGCACATAGCATGTTCTCTATGCAGGCTGCATTCAGCCTGCATAGAGAACATGACCACCCCTCCAGCCCCAGGTTGAGCGTTGTGTCACAGCACTCAGACCAATCACAATGCTGCATTGCAGTGTTGTGCTTGGCTGCAGGGATCGTGAGAGCCCTGGTGCTTCCCGTTTCCCCCAAAAAGCCAGGAAGAGGACGTAGGAGAGGCAGCGGTGCCTGGCAAGTCAGCCAGCCGGGAGGTAAGTGATTTTTTTTTTTACCCGCTCCCCTCCACTCCTTCCCCCCTCCCCCACTGCTGCTTCCAGGTAGCAGCTGTCACTGGGGTCAGCACGGTAAGTAAATCAGAACAACTGTAAGTGTGTTTATGTATGGATTGTTAATACCTCTCACTTAAGCATATTCATTTTTAACACTGAATTATGATTGTAGTATCGTAATCATAGGTGGGCTTGCTTTCCATGTCTTTGAATTACATGCACTAATGTTATATATGATGCACTTTCAAAATAGCTTCAACTGTCATGAACAAGGCTAGCAGTATATCAAACAACTAAAGAGTAACCATTTACATTAAAATTGGACATTTTAGAGAAGGAAATAGCAGTTACCAGACCCAAACAGAAATTAGGTGTAGTCAGTAGAACTGTGATGTGGAACCCTCAGGCACCAAAAGAATTGGTGCCCAGTGTCGTCATTGGGTTCCTTTTGTAGGCAAGTGAGTTAGTGCCATTACGTGAGAAGAGTGAATGTTAAAAGAAAATGTAACCGCTCCCTAAAATTACTTTAATGAAGGGACAGTCCACTTTCACTAAAAACAGTGTAATAAATGGACAAAAAGATGGTTAAGTTAATTTGAAAAAAAAGTCCAATCTAAATAGTAAATTAGGTCGACATGGTTCTGCTTTCATGAGCTGTTTACACTCAGCATTCATCAGGACCAATTATATCCCAAACTCATAGCCCACGCACCCTAAAGCGCAAACTAGGGAAGGGAGTCAAAAAAAAGAAGGAAGGGATTGTGTTCCAAACAGACTCACGGAATTCCCGTGTGGAAGCCCTCTTTCAAATCAGGGTTCTCCAATTAATTGTTTAAGTTGCGATATCAACATGAACTTGTGGCAGGGGAAGCCTTCACGCACGGGATTGTTGCGTCCGGCGACAGCCCGCTGAAGCACCTAATGCAAACACATCCAAGGCCCGAACACAACTGCTATTCCCTTCTCTAAAATGTCCAATTTTAATGTATATGGTTACTCTTTAGTTGTTTGATATATATGATTTAAGGGGTGTAAGAGTGACTACTTGACCCTTTTCTCTCTTGTTGATTTAGATACAAGGCTAGCAGTAGCCAAAACGTGTTGATAGTTTTCACCCTGCCCATTTGAATTGATATTCACAGACCAGTTTCAGTTTGCCGGTCTCTAATTTTCACAATTGTGACAGTGTTTCTGGAGAGGCATTGGTGGCAGTCATGCCACTTCACCGAGCACCGCTGTTGTTACTGCTCAAAAGAGGATAGTAATTTGTTGAGCTGCCAAGCTGTGTTAGGTGACTACTAGTTGCATGTATTTTTTAAAGAATGGCTGAGGCAGATTTCAAAGCAAGGGAAATGGCAGCAGAACACCTTTCTATGTGTGTGAAAGTCCGGTACAGAGATGGAGTGGGCATACAGTGGCCAGGTAAAGCCAGGTAATACTGAGGATATACAATAAAAGCTCAATAATTTGAAGAAACTGTATAGGAGTGAACTGTCCAAATGGTGGAGCACGTCTTTGATAAAACATGTTGAAGTAGAAAGTGCGCCGAAAGGACTTATGTTTTTAATTATACTAAATTATGAAAGACCACTGATTTGCATATGGCTGGGTCCAAACTGCGGTGGTATAGTGGGCAAAAGAACAATGGATTGAACCCATATGTGTGACTGGGGTGAGTGGTAAAAAGTTTCAGCACTCCGTCTATCATCTTGTTGTTTTTGCTCAACAATATAAGGTGACAGATAAACACAGATAAATAAGACATCACTATGAGTGATAGGAGTTCAGCTATAAGTTCTGACAAGCACACAAGGAACTATTAAGAAAGAAGGGTTCGGCTACACATCTATTGTGGATAAGTTACATTTTTTTATGACTCAGCAGGTGCACAAACTACAGGCCAAGGAGAGGGTGAGTCAATAAAAAAGGAGAAGAAAACAAAGGAGGGATGTCACAGGCAGAAGGTCGATGGGAAGAAAAAGGTGGAAGAGTAATAAGGAACAGCAAAAAACATTGATGGATGGAAAAATGAAATGCAAAACTCACGGATACAGGAATCAAAATATTGCTCCTAGATCTGTCATACTGTCAAGAATCTGACTTTAATTACATCCTGTCTAGAATTGATCTGTATAACTTTATAATAAAACATAAGTTGATGAAGATACACAAAGAAAAGGAAAGTAAGATTGCTAGATCCTTTGTTAATTTAGATTGTGGTGGAGAAATAATTTATTGGTATCAGATATTAAGTTGATGAGAGAATTAATTGAATTGGAAGGTGAGATCGGGTGAAGGAATGTGAATTACATAATAGAATCAATTGGCCTGAATGTCACAGAGGAAGGGGACACATCTTTCAAACCCAAATAACAGTTGGTATCACAAATCACAAATGATAATATTGATGTGTTTTCAGAAATTGGTATCAAGGAAATGCGGAATCTATAGGCCACTATTACGAAAGGGGTCTTACATAGACAACACAGGGAGATAGCAGCATACAATCACACTATAGCCAAACTTAATGACAATGCAAATTGTGTTATGTGGTCACATTAGTCCCTGGTAGGAATACCACATTTTACATGTCAGCGTTTAAAGTTGGCATCTTTTCTTGAACATTGACATTTGACACACATTCGCTTGCGTGCCTGTGTAGGATAATATTCCCTGAAATGACTTTGCTTACATTTACATTTCTTCGTAGGCATATTATCATAACCTTGAACATTCTGTACAGAGGCTAAGTTCACTGCGCAAAATGTTGCTTGTTATTGTCCACACAGGCGACAGCTCTGTAGAGATGGAATCAACAACAAAGGCGGACTGACTGGGGCTTCGGCATGGCAACATGGGTGAAATTTATTATATAAACACCATCACTCCTATGTTTAGTTAGAGGAGCATTTTGCTTTCACTGTTAAGGTCGCCCCATGGCAGAATTCCAGCCCAGATGAATCCTGTTAACCCCCTTAGATGGATGATGCCAAGCTCTACACCAAGATGGGCTCCCAGATGAAAAATACCCACAGGTAACTAGGTAGTTAGATCACCCTAAGGGATTCTGGCAGAATCACCCACCCTAGGCACACTAGGATAGGAAGCGCTAGGTAGGTTCATAAATATAACCATAATTATATGCAAGCATATAATCCATATAATCCATTGAACAGTACAATGGTTTAACTGCTCATTTTCTTTACTATTCTTGTGATGCTGATTACTCTGTTTTCTTTCCTTTGATTGATTATTACAGTGCATGTATTTTACACAAGAATCTTATTGCTTCAGTAAATATATGAAATGCCAAATCGAGTATTTCTTGTGTCTCCTTTTGGGCATGTACGAGGTACCAAACAAAAGGTGTTTAGATCTGTTGCCATGATTTCCTTGCATACAGAACAGAGGTATTCTCTTCATGGGTCACATTCCCGGCAGTAAATGCCAATACAGGGCATTTTCACACATACACTGAAGTAGCAGTATCAAAACAATATACAGCATATGTGGATTTAGAAATCCCATTCACTTATCAGGAACACATGAACAGGTTCCTAGGTACCCTCCCATATGCAGTAGAGGATGTCGGACTGGGTCCCCTCAGTAATGAGGGCCCAACATGGCCAGGCTGAGCCGGTTACATGCCATATCCAGACATACTATATCTTACAGATGTAGAGATCGGAGTACAATACACAGGTTTAGGAACACTCCAGAGACGTCTAGTACAATTCGTTATGTACACCATATTGGCAATCCCACAAAGGGCTGCTCAAGCTGCACAACCACAATTGACTACCCCTGGAATGAGTCCAGTTACCATTAATGTAATAATGGGTAAGGTTACCAGCAGACGAGATGAGATTCCGTTCTGGATTGCACAAAAAAAGAATCAGCTTGACGCAGTGTTTTACCATGTGAAATCCCAAGTCAAACATAGAATTCTCACGATATGCCTGCCAGTGGGGATGTTTTCCCTGATGGAAGACTTGGGGCACAGTCTTTGCTGCAATCTATACCAGAATGCACAGTTCACCGTCCTTAGCTGTTGTGCCTGAAGTGCTGAAATAGATTCAGAATGAGTGCAAGGCAGCCCCTGCCCTGGATTTGTGGATAAAACTAATGAACAATTTTGATACAGTATCCTCAATCATACTAAGTTATATAAAAGGGAAAGCCGCAGTACTGGCTACATGCCAGGGGCTCACATAGGTAACTCAGGTAGATCAGGAGCATGAACTACCTATAATGATTGAGGTAACCTATACATAAATAGGTAAAGATAATTTGGAAGCCAGACCTAATAAACCACAACTTAAGGGTAATTCTGAAAAGGATACCTGGAAGCAGGCACCTGAGTCTTCTAAAAACAGTGGGATAATAAGAAAAATAAAGAAAAGACTAAAACACAGAATGAATCTCCTCAACAGGAGATAACAGGATAAACACTACACCGTGCACAACGATGAAACAATCATCAGATTAATAGGTATCAGGATACTGATGCACGTCCTTCTTTTTCCTTTCAGTAATCATCTGAAAAATATTTGGAGAGAGGAGAGAGAGCAAGGCCCAGATCAGAGGAGTACATGAAACTAAAGGACTTACAACGCTCTTCTGACTTCATAATAAAAAAGGGAAGAAAAACATACACAGTCAAAGCCTCAATTTAAGAAGAAGAAAGTGGCTGGGATTAAAGTAAACAAAACAGGTGATGGACAGAATGTGGATCAATGTCACACATTCACCCAAGTCCAAGGATCTGGGCCCAAATCCATCGTTTTTTTGCACTCCACACCACCCTGGGTTAGACAATGGCGATATGCAAATCAGCTCTGACCCTATGCCCCATGGGAACAGTCCAGTCCGAACTACAAAAGCCATGTCCTTCCCAGAACGGAATCAAGCATCCGAGGACCGGACCGGTTTCGAGGTAACACCTCTCATCAGCCCGGCTAGCTTGACTCCAGTGGTGTGGAGTGCCTGGGACCCACGTCTGAGCATCCCCAGCGCACTTAGGGCGGAATTTGCAAACAAAACAGGTGATGGATAGAATGTGGATCAATGTCACACATTCACCCCAGTCCAAAGATCTGGGCCCAAATCCATCGTTTTTTTGCACTCCACACCACCCTGGGTTAGACAACGGCGATATGCAAATCAGCTCTGACCCTATGCCCCATGGGAACAGTCCAGTCCGAACTACAAAAGCCATGTCCTTCCCAGAACGGAATCAAGCATCCGAGGACCGGACCGGTTTCGAGGTAACACCTCTCATCAGCCCGGCTAGCTTGACTCCAGTGGTGTGGAGTACCTGGGACCCACGTCTGAGCATCCCCAGCGCACTTAGGGCGGAATTTGCAAACAAAACAGGTGATGGACAGAATGTGGATCAATGTCACACATTCACCCCAGTCCAAAGATCTGGGCCCAAATCCATCGTTTTTTTGCACTCCACACCACCCTGGGTTAGACAATGGCGATATGCAAATCAGCTCTGACCCTGTGCCCCATGGGAACAGTCCAGTCCGAACTACAAAAGCCATGTCCTTCCCAGAACGGAATCAAGCATCCGAGGACTGGACCGGTTTCGAGGTAACACCTCTCATCAGCCCGGCTAGCTTGACTCCAGTGGTGTGGAGTGCCTGGGACCCACGTCTGAGCATCCCCAGTGCACTTAGGGTGGAATTTGCAAACAAAACAGGTGATAGACAGAATGTGGATCAATGTTCTGGGAAGGACATGGCTTTTGTAGTTCGGACTGGACTGTTCCCATGGGGCACAGTGTCAGAGCTGATTTGCATATCGCCATTGTCTAACCCAGGGTGGTGTGGAGTGCAAAAAAACTATGGATTTGGGCCCAGATCTTTGGACTGGGGTGAATGTGTGACATTGATCCACATTCGGTCCATCACTTGTTTTGTTTGGGATTAAAGTAAAGCATGCCATGGACATTGAGGACTATGCTTCTGAACCGGGAGTGGGCTTTGGCTATGCTGGATAGCATGGAAAAAGTCACAATAGTTTGCCAGAATCTTATTGAGTGTCTGGCGGCAGTAGCAACAAGTGACTATGTTCAGGTGGAAGTGTCCCAAGTCAATTATATGAATTGCAACTCCAGATGTAGTGGGGTATCCCATGTACTAACAACTTTCTCTTTTGGGAGAACTTGTCATTCTGCTATGACAGTCTCTTGGTTGAGACAGATTGGCCACCTGAGTTTGTTATGGATGGCCCAGGAAGAGAAACAGTAATTTTACTAGCTTATTCTGACCTCAATCCAGAATCACTACAACACACATACTCCAAGGAGTGGGCCTTAGCATAAGCTCCAGCGTTATACCGCAACCACGTGGGTTGGGATAAAGGATCCCCCACCACGTTATACCTGTGAGGTCCAGCCCACAACTGCAAAGACAATACCCCATTAAACATGAGGCCAAAAAACAAGTTAGAAAGATACTCACACACCATGAATATGAGGTTGTAAAAGAAAGTTGCACCTTACCAATTAATAACCCTTTGTTTCTAGTAATGAAACCGGACCATTCATATAATTTAGTCTTAACTTACAAACACTTGAACACTGCTACATGCACATTTGCTGTAAAAAATGTGATGACCAAGCATTGAACTATGTCAATGACATATACTTAATGGAAGATGACTTATCAACACACTTTGAAGACTGCAGAGTTCTAGGATTTGCACACATGAGCTACAAATGCAACTTAGAAAAAAACGAAGATTGCCTAGCTCAGTGTCCTGTTTTTGGGAAAAAAAGTTGTCCCATGAAGGCATACGTCTTGTGACACATTTCTTAGAGAAGTGTGCACTTCTACCACCTCCAAATACATTGGTTTTTTTGTACATTTTGGAAAAAACATACATACCAGATTATGCACATGGGTAAAACTCTTTTTTATGACATAGTGCACCCAGATTTTTCAAGTACACATAGGACATCTGAACACACACAGATTTTAAGTTCAGTACAAGCTGACATGCTAGGTTCCAAACACTTACATACACATGTCAACACCACAAATTTGGTGGTCCCCATAATTGCGGGTACATCAGGATACACTTATGTCACATTCAATGAAGGAGACACTGTACCAATAGCATAAAAATACTATTTATACACAAAGCCAGTAATGCGTTTTGCACTGACAGAAAAGATCCTGACAGTGGTACATACAGCTGCAGTGAAAGAAAGATCACTGGCTCAGGGAAAACGAATAATTGTCATGACTCCTATTCCATCCTTAGAGGCTGTCACAAAGGCCAGCGTTCACACAGTGAAAGCTTTACATCCAAGATGGATAAAATGGGCCCACTCACTAACAGCTATGGATGTAGATTATGTCATTGACTCTACAATACAAAGACAAGCATACCTCCAAATGAACACAAATAACCTCTGCCCAGTGAAATAATGCCAATAGACCAGTATGAATTTATCATCTACACTGATGGTTCTGCCCAGCCTGCAGTAGAGACAAAACACCAATAACTTTCTGCTTGCACAGCAGTTAAGGGTAAAATCAGGGGTGGAGAATTCCAGCAACATAAAACATTTACACAGTTACTTGGTGATTGCACTGCACAGCGGGCTGAACTGAAATCTAATTCTGGCACTTCAGAATACGATCCAGAGTTCCCCACACTTATAGTGTGCGATTCGTATTTTTGTGTCCAGTTTTATAGTGTGTATATACACTACTGGAGCCAGAATGGATTCAGAGTCTCAAAGGGTACACGATAAAGCATAAGATGCTTTTGGGAATAAGTGGCTGAACTTAAAGCAAGTTTGCCACAGGCTCATGTTATTCTCAAACTGAGCCACAAATGTGTAGGAATACACATTGCAGGAAATTCAATGGCTAGCAAAGTAACAGTGCAAACTGCTGCAGTCGCTGCATTAACAAGTTCCAACATAACAATAGATGGAGACATCATGACGGCAGCCAATGTTGAGTGCAATAGCACCCTCTTACAGAAAGGTAAGCAGCTAAAATCCACCCACCAGTTAAGTGCACAAAACAGTCCATTTGCTCATGTTCCGTGAGTGGGAGATAGAGTAATACCTAATTCAGATCACAGTTTGGGACCGAGCCTAGCAGCACATTAAAGTCTCACAACTGCTCACACATGGGAGGGTTCTGCAATTTCACTATGCAGCAATGCTATTGGTGGCCAGGACTATACAAACAGGCTAAAGAATTTGTCCTTAAATGTGACTTTTGCCAGCAGATGAAGGTTTCCACCGCAGCCCGTGGACCAGAGACACCTCTATTAATCTCAAACATACCTCTCACTTGTGTTTATTTGGTATACTGCGGACTGTTACACTCAGATTGTTCTTACATATGCATCATGTTAGCAGTGGATTTCTGCTCTCGATTCCTATGGGTATGGCCGCAGTGATCAACGGACCCTCGAATTGTTAGAAAGGATTTGCATGTCTTCATTGCCCCATTTGAGTTGCCACATTCCATTCAGACCATGGTCTGGTGTTTGCCTTTAGGGCTTACAGAGATACCAGGGGAACATTGGGTGTGAATGCATTTCTACTCACCATACCATCCCAAGGGACACACAGCGTCGGTCATGGAGAGTAAAAACCGTGAATGACAGCAGTCTTTAAAGCTAAAGTATTAGGTTCAGGTAGCAGTTGGGTTCTCCACCTGTATGGGGTACAGAGAGCCTTAAACAATCTGCCAAGCAAATCCTTGGGTGATTGGACTCTCTATGAGATCCTGTTTGGAGTTAAAATGTGGGTTCCAGACCTTGACAGTCCCAGTACAGTAGTGGCAGAAACACCATTTGATATCAGTGAACATTTGGAAGTTTTACAAGAATTGAACAACTTCAGCGATCTCAGAGCAACGTCCAACAGAAACTTTCCACCACTGGTGAAGTTAAGGAAGCACCGGCAACTCCTGGTTGGAATGGAAAGATCAGGAATCTAGTATGGTGGAAGATAGTGAATATGAAGGAGATTGGGCCATCTTACAGACTGTCTGTCCTGGCTGTTGATGGTAGCAAAACTCTTGTCTGTAGAAAACACAAGAGATTCATGTCTATTGATCTTATCAAACCACATCAAGTGGCTAGTTCTGCATAGTAGGTTGCAAGGACTCCTGGGTAGTTACCTTTCTCCTGTCACTACCTTACAGAAATCCATTTACAAGCTTAAACCAACAATGAAGTTTCTTCTCCCCGCCTGGGGACATCTAACACTGAAGTATCACTACTTTCTGTTACATCTGGAAACACAATACAGTCCTCATGTACAACTACACAGATTTCAACACAACAAGCAGACAATGATAGTATTGACAACATACGGCGATTAGAGTCATCTACCAGTTCTACACAGCTTCACAAGCCTCCCACATTTGTATAAACAGCCTCCCCCTATTTTGTAAACACTGATGACTTCTCTTTGGATTAATCAGATCAGAACCAAGTGACTTTTTTTATTTGGCTCAAAAAGACATATTTTATCCTTCCATGGATATATATTTGGATTACAATTTTGTTACTTTTCCTCTTCCTTTGGACTGGTTTTGTGACTGTCTATTTCTTGCTTTTGAATGGACACTAACTCCGAGAACGCACTGCTGTGAACTGGTAAATTAGGTTTTGAAACCCCATTCTTCACCAAACAAAGTGTGAAGAGTCCTTTCCCTGGTGAACATTTCAAAGGTTCCAGTTCCTGTTGTGATTGTTTGGTATAAGGGACCGTATGATATATTTGGACCGAAGGAAACTTTACAAGTGTCATATGTAATTTGTTTATCCTTAAATTATGTTATCACTCCTGGTACTTCTCCGATGATTGGTGACATTCACATAGTGGTTACAATTGCTGAGTAAGTGCATGACACTGTATTTAATAGAGAAGAAATAATAATAATAATAATAATAATAATGGAATTTGTAAAAGCACAAACAGCTACCTCAAGCAGAGGTGTCCCGGCGTTAAGCAAGACAGAAGAGCGAGCCACAAGAACTACTCACGCTAACCTAGTCCTTCGGTTCTAGGCTAAAAAGCCAGGTTTTCAGTGCTTTCCTGAAAAATGGCTCAGATTCTATCTGCTCCAAAAAGTTAGACAAGGCATTCCATAGCTTAGATGCAGCAACCATGAAGGATCTCCCTCCAATCCGCGCTTTCTTAAACCTCGGACTGCATAATAGGTTTAAGGAATTTGATCTCAAGAGCCTATTCTGTTTATAGCTACATAAGCGTTGTTTCAAGTAGCTCGGACACTTACCATGTAGGGTGCGGAAAGCAAAGGTCAGGGCCTTAAATTCAATTCTCCAGCCATGGGCAACCAGTGAAGTAACTTAATGTGCAGGGAGATATGATGGCTGAAGGGTACTCGCCTAATCATTCCCGCAGCCGCATTTTGGACCATTTGCAGTCTTTTAATCAAATATGCAGGTAAGCCTACATATAGACTGCTTAGGTAGTCCAATCTAGACGTCACCGGGGCATGGATAACTACTCGGTGACAGTCCTCAGGTAATAAATGGATGACTTTTTAAAGTTTTTCAGTTTACCAAAGCAGGTCGAAGACACCTGCATGATCTGAGCTGAAAGCGAGAGATCCGTCTCCCATTTAACCCCCATATTGTTTGCAGACTTTGCCTGGGTGGGTGGAGGAAAGATTTCCTACGCCCACCATAGGTCCACAGGCGGCGGGAGAGTATTTCCAAAGAATAGTACTTCAGTTTTCTCTGCGTTAAGCTTCAATTTGTTGTTATTCATCCATAAGGAGATATCTGTCAAGCAACCCTTGAAATTCTCAAAGGCGTTGTCTGCTTGATCTTTAAAAGAGAACACCAACTGGGTGTTGTCGGTGTAAGATATAGCCTTCACACCCCAATTGGCTATGAGCGAAAACAGTGGGGCCAGATAGATATTAAAAAGGAGCGGGCTGAGTGCTGATCCCTGAGGGACTCCACACCAGATCTGCTCGCGTTTGGATTTGTGAGTTTACAGGGCAATCTGTTGTGTCCGGTTGGAGAGAAAAAAGGTCAGCCAGCTCAAAGCCAGCCCCCCCCAAGCCAATATCCTTGAGTCTGTGTACCAATATTGCATGGTCTACTGTGTAGAATGCAGCGGACAAGTCAAGGAGCACCAGCATCTCTGTTGCCCCTGCGTCCACTGTCATTCTTATTGATTCTGATACGTTCAAGAGGGCCATTTCGGTACTAAAGCCCGGCCTGAACCCAGATTGGGTATCATGCAAGATGCCAGATTGCTCGACAAATGAGGATAGCTGCCTTTGAACCCAATTCTCCAGCATTTATGTGGGGCTTAGAGAAGAGAGATAGGGCAATAATTGTTCAAATCGCCGGGCACTCCATTAAATATTTTCCTGAACGGCAGAACAATGGCCTATTTCCACGATTTAGGGAAGATACCAGTTATTAGGGAAGTATTCCAAATGTGGATCAACATCTTTACTGTGAAATGAGCCACTACCTTCCAGAGTTTCGGGGGGCAGGGGTCCTCTGGTGAACCAGATTTGCAGCTAAGAATCAAAGCCATTCCGTCTTGCAGCGTAATCGTGGAAAATTCACTGAACAAGGCTTGTGAATGGTAGCTCTCAATCGTATCAGTTTTAATCGTTGCAGCATAATCCGTAAAGGCATTATAGATTATTCGAATTTTATTATCAAAGAAGTCGGGGATATTCTCACATAGTGAGGGAGAAGATTGGGCTTCAGTTTGAAGTTCTTGAGACTTAAAGAAGGCATTCACAACCTTGAATAACTCCCTACTTCAGTTCTCTGCTGACTTAATGCTCTTTGCTATGTATTCTCTTCTAGCCATTTTTATACTTTTGTGTAGCTCTTTCAGGGCTTTCTTGTGTGCAGCTTTAGCTATCTCACCATAGTTGGAACGCCACTGGCGTTCTAGGTGCTTGCATCTACTTTTATCCAGTTTAAGGGCTTTAGAGAACCACGGGACAGATGGCAATTGCCTCAGTGACTTAGTGAATCTGGACGGAGCTACAGTATCTATTGCCCTAGAGATTCAGTTGTGAAATTCCAAAGCATCTACATTAGGGTCATACGTACAAGGAGGTAGGCTCGCCTGTAGAGCCGGTCCTAAATTTTCTACCATAAGCTTCTTTCAATTCCTTTTTCGGACCATGCGTGAACCGGCCTGCTGCCTTTCTTTGCCCAGGCAGATTGAAAAAGGGATCAGGTAGTGATTTGACCATACCACCTGTCAGTGGGTCTTTCGTACTCAAGGATGGCAAGTTTGTAAACACAAGGTCCAGGGTGTGCCCTGCCTTCTGAGTCGAAAGTTTTACCTGTTTAACCAAATTGATTCCAGCAAGAGCAGCTTCCAACTGAACAGCCTGGGTACAATTTGGGTTATCCCATTGAAGGTTGAAATCCCCCAGTACTGTGAAATGAGCAAATGCCAGGGATTTCTGTGCTATGTAATTGAACACTTCTGAGGTGGCGCTAGCTGCATAGTCAGGGGGTCTATAGATCAGGAGTCCTGAAAGTGAAATGGAGGGGGCTAATTTTAGGCAGAAGTTTAAGCTTTACATTGCGCCTATTTTAGGCATCCCAGAGGACTCAGCTTCCAATGAGTCTCTGTATATAATCACTACCCCCCACTCTTCTTTTGGACCCCTCCCTATGCGCACAGCAGATTTTAAAGCCTGGAGGGATAGCCAAGGCAATTGCGGGTGTGGCAACTTCCTTAAGCCATATTTCTGTCAGAAACATGGCATCCCATTTGCCCTCTTCCAGTAGTAGCCATATGTCCGTCGCATGCTTAACCAGAGATCTGCAATTGATCAGACACGTCTTAATAATAGTTGTTTGCTTGCTATTCTCTGCTTCATAGCCTTCCGTACTACTGGTAACTGTGTGCTCTGACATGCTCACGGGAGCCAATGGACAGTTCGCACAGGGCCTGGGATACTTGTCAAAGCCAAGGTTAGTGTCGGCATACCTGGCAGGATTTGCTTTTTAAGGCCAAAAGATAATTTCTGGACCATCTAATCATGTCATTTGAGGCACAATGGACAGCGTGGCTGGCCCTTGCCGCTGTCCGGGCACAGACGGGCGCATACGAGCTTGCCTTTGGCGTGCCCGCTGCGCGCGTCTGCTGCACTGCCAGCAGCTCATGAAAGTTAAATACACCCCACCCCGGAAGTGAGGAGAGCAGGAGAAGGAGCTACATCCCTCCACACAATCGGTCCTAAAGACCGCGGTGGACCGGGGAACGTAGGGCCCAACAGTGCAAGGCGCAAGAGCAATTCAGGTATGTGCAGAGCGGCAAACACAATTTTAAGACACAGTTATTTTAAAAGTAATCAAGTTAAAAAATAGCAGCAAGGCGTTCTTAGCGGCACGCGCAGTCTATCTCAGCGCCGCCGGCAGCTCATGAAAGTTAAATACACCCCCCCCCCCCCTGAATTGAGGAGAGCAGGAGGAGGAGCTACATCCCTCCACACAATCGGTCCTAAAGACCGTGGTGGACCGGGGCATGTAGGGCCCAAAAGTGCAAGGTGTAAGAGAAATTCAGGTACGTGCAGAGCGGCAAAGACAATTTTGAAACACAGTTATTTTAAAAGTAATCAAGTTAAAGATAGCAGCAAGGCATTCTTAGCAGCACGCGCAGCCTATCTCGGCGCGGCCGGCAGCTCATGAAAGTTAAATACACCCACCCCCCGGAAGTGAGGAGAGCAGGAGGAGGAGCTTCGTCCCTCCACACAATCGGTCCGAAAGACCGCGGTGGACCGGGGAACGTAGGGCCCAAAAGTGCAAGATGCAAGAGAAATTCAGGTACGTGCAGAGCGGCAAACACAATTTTAAAACACAGTTATTTTAAAAGCAATCAAGTTAAAAAATAGCAGCAAGGCGTTCTTAGCGGCATGCGCAGCCTATCTAAATGTATGATGGTACATCTAAATATGATGAAATATTTGTTTTTCACCATTATGATCACTATTATTTACATCAAGCAATGCAGTAATTAATTGCACCCAATAGGAACACTGCCCTACACCACTTCAGGGTTGGTCAAAGACTTTTGTACAGAAGTTTGCATATTTTTCTGCTCACTATACAGTAGACCCAGAGTCATACTATTATAAACCTACACCTTCCCCCGAGAAGATAAATATGCTCACTGACGCAAGGTTGATTTATTCTACATCTTTCATTTCCCAGTTGTTGACACAAGATTATTAATTTTGGGGAGACAATGTTGATTTGAAATCTATTTGGGGAACTAAAGATTGGCATGTTCAGGGTAGCCACGCTTTATTTAGCGCATGCCTCAAACCACAACTACTGATTTTCCTGAATAAAACTGTGAATCAAATATCCTGTTTTAGCCTGGCCAAAGTAAAGGATCTAAATACACCAAAAATTCACACTTGCACGTTTTGAGAATTGTCAGCAATTTACGAATTACATGGAGGACACATTTGATAGCATGCTTAGAAATGGAACATACAATTCTTCATGTTCCAATCTAGAGGGATGTTTAGTGTGGCTATTAGATACTAATGGATGTCAGACACGTTTTCTTGAAAAACGCAAATGGGTTTAGGATAAGTAGGCCAGACCCACAATATGTGCAGACACAACACTCAGGAGTGGTAACAACACACAGCCTTGTAAAGATGTGCCTAGATTGGCTAAAACATTCAACATTGGCTGAGGTGATGCAACACTTTTTCCTTCTTTCTGATGACATTGGTTTACAGGATTTCTTGTTAGGTCCTACAAAGCCATGTCAAACGTGCTTTCTCGGTGGCGTGGCTTGGTAGGCCAACATGGTGGACGCGTCCTAATGGAGCTCCGACCGCCCGAGCCATTATTTGCCGTCATCAGCATTAAATCCGGACCCCAGCACACAAACCTGTACTGACGATCGTGCAGAGTGGACCGTACTGCACGGAAGTCAGAAAATAATACCCGACAACTTTGTAGAACGGGCATACAGTGATGCAGATTTGGCCCAGCCACGCTGCCGGGCCGGGTCGGTGAGCTTGGCGCATTGGGGGCCAAACCACAGAAGCAGCGGCAGAGAAGACGATCGATCGACGGTGCAGTCTAAGGTGAGGGGGCCCTGCAGTGGCTTCTGCTGGGGCAGGCATGGCCCGTCTCACGGTGACCGCCTGTGGCTCCGGTGATCACTACGCCGGCTAGGTGCGGGGGCTGTGGCATCTGTGTGCCAGGGCCTGTGTCGGGGCACCCCACAGGCTTCAAATTCAACTCGCACTACCCCACGGGCTCCTGGGAGGTGACATAGACGCTATGTTTGGGGATAGCTAGGCCAAACCTGGCAGGGGCTCTCCGGCGGGCTGGCAGAGAGCCTTATTGGGCTGCCCCTGGAGGCTTCATCGCAGTGAGGCGCACAGAAGAGAAGACAGCAAGGCCCCGTATTGAAAGGGGAACCACTACTGAGGACCCGAACAGTGCGTCCCGGGGCCCGTGAATACCACATTGGACCCGTAGTGGCAGCAGACAATTGTGGAGATCCCTCTGAAGACCCGGTGTGCCCCGTGCCTAGATAATTGGAGCCCCGGGGCTCGTGAGTTCAGGGGGCATTGCTTGAGGGTGGGACCCTCTCCTGCTACATGGACAGTGCCAAGACCCACAATAAGAGAAAGAGTTTTACCGCCTTGTGGGCCCTAAAGGGGGAGCGCCCGGAGGCGACGGTCGCCGGGCAGGATACTGGCTTATAAATGCCTAGCAGGCCCCTTGCAGCACCCAAATCTGCCAGTCACCTGGTGAAGATGTCGGTGACAGGAATCACACAACAGAACCGATAATCACCCAGGACGATCGCTTGGCTCTTCCGCGGAAGACTGCCCCTCAGCTATTGGGCCATATCTTTTAACAGTTGAAGCCCCAGATCCCGATAAGATAGACCGGCCGGGGCGGCAAACAGGTCGGGGGTACGGCGAGTCTGGTTCCTTTAGGGGTCCCACTTGGCTGGCTTCCTGGGGCTGCAGAAGTGGCCAAGCTAGGCTTGGTGCAGCTTGCGGTCCAGGGGCTGGATTCCGTGAGGCCCAGTATGGGACTCCTCTCTAGGGGGGTCCCACGTGGTGCTCTGGAGGTGCTTCCACCCGTATCTGTCGTTCGGTAGCGGAGGTAGAAGTAAAATTCCCTTGGTCCTATGACGTTTTAACGTGGAGCACCAGTAACAAAAAATGTGTTGTCCAGCAACTAACCAGAAGTACCCAACCATTATTTTTATGAGGTGAGATTTAGGCCACATTTGCTAATTTGACTTATCCCTGCAATAAAAATGTCTAGGCATTTATTGCCGATATATTTTTATATATATATATCTTATAGATTTCACGGACTATGGGACAAGAACATGACTATAAAACTAAATAAACCAATGCTCCAATGATATGAAATAAGGTAAAATGAACCTATTCTTTCTTTTTTGTCACAACTTATGACTAGTCCACTTAGGAGGTGGGTCAGGGGTCGTTTTCTCCTAATTCCGTTTTACGGGGAAAGGAGGTCTCAAGGGGACATGAGGCATATATCATAGTAAGCCCTTTTGATAGAATGAAACAGGGCTCATGTGCATGGTGGGATAAAATGGTGCATGAAAACTGCATTGCCAAAAGAAGAATTTGTGCAATATGGTGAAGTAACTTTATAAATTGTCCATATAAGTGGGTACTGAAATGGAATGATAAATTGTAATTAATATACAACATAGTATGGACAATATGAGAGTTATTAATTTCCTAATTATATGAAAACTAAAAAACTGTATCTGCCTACAGGATTGAAATTTAACGGCAACCAATCAATGCCAAAAAAGAGAGACGTACAGCTGTCTTGATAAAGATGGAATAATAAATAGAACCATCAAAACGCGTCGACGCTGCACCTAACACAATCACTGGGAACAGCTCATCCTATAGATATAAAACGATAAGATTGTATCTAGGACTAGCTATTAAAGTGTTGAACCCGGATGTGTTATTAAATGACAAAATGTACTGTCTGTATCTGTCTCTCTGTTAACTGTTGGTTGGTACATTCAACCCAGGTATAGGCTTCTTTCTTTCAATAAGTATTGGAATTAGGTATAAATGTTGTTTGAATCATTGTCCTTAGGTGAAATAAGTTTTCCTTCAAGTGCATGTGAAATATATGTGTTCATGGTATATGCATTTTTTTTGATGATGATAGATAATTGTATATGTTTTTTAATTGCAACAATTGTTTCATTTTAATACAAAATACTTTTTAATACATACTCCACACTGGGTATGGTCATATTTAGTATTGTATATGATCTAACTCATGGGCTTTAAGTTCTGTTGCTGGGAACTTTGAGACCCAGCATCAATTTAACTTTCCACCAAGGGAATTTTACTTCTACCTGTCAGTAGTACCCTATTTCCCATGTCTGGTACAAGGGGATCCCTCTCATTTTTTGGTTCTGTAGTGGAGGCCAGTGAGGGTGTGAACGCTACGCTAATGGAAGGGGAGCACATTTGCAATATCATACCTTGCTGCCTTCCTTCCCTTTGTGCCCTTTTAACCAACATGGGCAAAGATAAACAGGTGTGGGCTGGCTCCAAGCAGAGTACTATGGATCACTTTACTACAGCCCCCGGCGGCTCAGGAAGTGAGGCGGCCGGGGACTCCCGTTAACGCAACGCTGCTGGTGGCAATCACCTAGTCACGAAATGCCTTTGAGATGAAGATTGGCACTGTGGGGTCTGAAGTATCATTCCTGCACCAAGACCTCCACAAGGCAGTAGACCGCATCATAGAAACTGAAACTCATGATTCCACCATAGATGATAAAGTGGCCTCCCTCCCAAAAAAAGTGAATAAGTTCACATTTGAGGTACAGGAGTTAGCGTCTCGGGTTGAAGATGCAGAGGGCCATTCGCGGAAAACAATGTGCGCCTGGTTCTCTTCCTGGAGGGTTATGAGTGCTCCTCTATGAACAACTTCCTTACAAAATGGCTAAAGTTTCTGATGGTGGGAGAATTCTTATCTTCCTGCTTCGTGGTGGAAAGAGCTCATCAGGTGCTGATGAAAAAGCCCCTACCCGGTGAACCGCATCGACCCGTGATAACTAAGGGCCATATGTAGGTAAAAGTGAAATTCCGAATTCTTAATACCGAATTTCACTGATTCGGTATTAAGAATTCGGAATCTCCGATGTAGGTAGAAATTCTGTATTTTTTATCAAATCGGTAAAATTCGGAAAAAAAATTACTGATCGGTATTACCGAATCAGTATTACCGATTCGGAAAATACAGAATCGGTAAATACCGAATCGGTAATTCAAAACACCAGCAATTGAGGAATCAGCCAATCCTGTGCATCCACCCCACCTCCCAACCAGGAAGTGGCCACACCTATGCAGGTGCACTGAATCAGAACCTTCTGGAGAGGCTGGGAGTGCAGAGGAGAACACAGGAGCCACTGGGAGAACTTTTCCTGCAAAACCTGCACAATGGCTAGCAAGGAGACAGACAAAGAAGGAGGTGAAAGGAAGAGAAAGCTGACATTCAGCGAAAGGGAGCTTCAGGTCCTGATTGAGGAGGTGGTGAAACAACATACCAAGCTGTTTAGGAAGCAGTCCTTGCAAGTGGCTGAATCTGGGAAAAGGAAGATCTGGCTGGGAATTCAGGCACAAGTGAATGCCATAGGGGTAACCCCCCGGGAAATTGAAGTTCTTAAAAAAAGGTGGTATGATGTAAGGAGCATCACCAAAAAAAAGGTGGCGGAGATTAAAAACACAAGCCAGCCAGACAGGAGGAGGAAGGAACAGGGCACCTGCTCTGACTGCACTTGAGCAGCTTGTGGAGTCTACCATAGACCCAGAAAGTGTCTGCGGAATCGGGGATGCAGACAGCTCAGCCAGAGCTGCCACCAAACAAGGTAAGAAGCATGCACACCAATCTGCAGCCCCCATTCCCTATCCCCATTCCCCAATGAGGCTGTGTGAATCCCACTCCATTACAGGTTTTAGTAAACACAAGCAATACATTATGGGAGATGTAGTCAGTGAAACACGTATCATGACAGGTATCACACTGAACACCAAGGCATGTGACACACATCAGTGATAAGCAAGCAGAGGACATGAAGATAGTGTGCCAGAAATGAAAATTTATTATTGCTATGCAGGGCTGCCGGACTACTGAGCTAATGTACAATATGTGTCCACAGGCGAGACATCGTGCAGGTTTGCTCAACACAAGGCAGAATTGGCACCCCAGAAGGAAAGATCAGAGGAGGCCAGTGCAAGTGCAGGGCACACCACACCACCACCACCGGCATCACCTCCACTGCCAGCATCACCACCACTGCCAGCGCCTCCACTACTGCTAGCATCACTACCACTGCAAGCATCACCACCACTGCCAGCATCACCACCACTGCCAGCCTCGCCACCACTGCCAGCCTCATCACCACTGCCAGCCTCACCACTACTGCTAACATCACCAGCAGCAACACCACCGGCAGTGGCAAGACACAGGAGGCATGCTGTTGCCACACTCCAGGAGATGGAGTCGTCCTTGAAAGACACCAGGGGGGAGAAATCTCAACTGTGCCAGTGGATGGCGGTAATGCAGGGTTGCAGTCCACCTCAGAGAGAGCACACACAGGTGACAGAAGCCGCAGGGCTAGAGAAACCAGTCCACCTTTGCAGGGTGATAAGCAGGGTGTCTTTGCAGGGCTGGAGGCAAACATGGTCAAGGTGCAGCGCCTGCAAGGGAAGGCAATACAGTCTGTACAGCGGCAAATGAAACACCTCAACACCAACATGGTGAACTTTGAGAAGGGCATCAGCACTATGACCTCCACCCTGGCTGAGGGCATGAGGGACATGTCTCAGTCAGTGATGCTGCTGTGCAGCAAACTTGATGAGGACAGGATGGCACGGCCCAGGGAGAGGCAGAAAATGGAAAATCATACTAAGGCAGTGAACCGCCTCTCAACTGCCACTTCTCTGCTCTGCAGGTGTTCCGTGGCCATGCAGTAAGGGATGGCACACTGCAGCTGTGATGTCTCTAGGGGTCTTGTCAAGGTAACAACTGCACTTTAAGTGCTGCTAACAACTCAGGCAGCCAATACTGGTGCTGTTGATGTGGTGGTCAGTGAGGAGACGACCAGTCACAGCAGCTTAACTCCCCCTGCAACTGAGACCCCGAGGAGCAGCAGACGGCATGGGGCTGGCACTTGGTCCATAGCCAGTGGAGACAGTCTGCTGATGGCATCCATCAGTGTTGTGCGTGGCCGCAGACGCTAATGCAGCCCACACTTTCTGTACTGAATTGGGTGAAGTAACCCATGACATCCTCTAATGGTTGTCACAAATTAGACTGGCAAGTTGGGCCCTTTGTGTAGTGGCGTAGTGCCTAAATATTAACACTACGTCATTTACATAAAACAATTGGCTGTGTCTCCTTACTTTCTCAAAAATAGCTGCGTGGGATCTCTGCCCATCTTTGTCTCCCATTTGCTGCTGCCGCCACTCCTGCTTCGTTAGGCTCTGGCTGTTCAAATTCATCATCATCGTCCTCAGAGTCAGTTAATTCAACTTCTGTACCTTTCTTAGTGGCAAGGTTGTGCAGCATAGCACAAGTTGCAATGATTTTGCAGCAGATGATGAGTGTGTACTGACGTGCGCCTCCGCTTTTGTGGAGGCAGCGAAACCTGCTTTTCAATAGTCCAAACGTGTGCTCCACAACGTTGCGTGTTGATTTGTGTGCCACATTGTATCGTCTCTCACTCAGGGTTGATGGGTTTAGGTAAGGAGTGAGGATAAATGTCCACACAGCATAAGCGCTATCACCTAGGTGAGAAAGAGAGTGCCATTAATGACATACACCAACACATTCATCTGCAGTATCTATCAGGGTGTGTCACAGTGATTTACCTAGCAGGTATCCTTCTCCAAATTCTCCCGCAGCCAGGCGTGTGTAGATCCCACTGTTCTGGAAGATGTATGAGTTGTGGGTGCTCTCTGGAACTTTGGCCACGATGTCGGTGATTATGTTGGCAGCATCGCAGATCACCTGCACATTTATGGAGTTGGTGGATTTTCTGTTTCTTTATATATACTCAGTGGCTGCAGGTGGGCAGATTGGAATGTGTGTCCCATCAATGCACCCTATGACATGCGGGAACTGTGCCATTTGGTAAAAGTCAGTCTTAGCTTTCAGCAGTTCCGCCTGTGTGTTTGGGAAGCTTATATAGTGATGCATTACAGGGTTAAATGAGATGTCCTATTCGAGCTCGGCGGTGATGGGTAGGTGACTCAGAACGGACACGGATAACCAGAGCCTGATCTAGAGGCAACCTCTGTTGTTCCGACCCGCCGAATACTCAGGTGGTTAATAATCCAAGACCTTTAGGCACAGGATTCCCCTGAGGTAACACACTAGGTTCATGACACTAGCATGTCCTCGTTTTATAACTCTCACTCACACTTTCACTAGGTCCTGAAGAATCGCGGGAAGAACCCAAGCGAGAAACATGTTGACCGACCATCACAACAGTTTAGTTTGAAACGCGGCACGTAACTCTCCGTGACCTTACAAACTGAACTTCACCTTCTTAATGATAGTAGGAGGACCTCCAGAATAAAGTTGTTTCCGGGACCCTCTACTATCTTTTAAACTTACTTTTTTAGGATACTATTGCCCTAGCCCACATACCCACACTTCATCAACAGGCAAGTGGACAAAAAGATCTCCGCTAAAGAGCCCCTCTTTGAGGTGAGCCCGTCGGGGATTGCACCGCCTCCCCGACGAGGAGCAACCGCCGATGATGAAGCATGACATCCTTCGGGGTGTGTGAGGCAAACATGTCCAACCTAATGGATGCCCAAGGGTGATATTATACCCCTATGGTACAGCCCATTCTCCTTCCCTCTCCTCTTTTTAGGAACGGTTCAGCAACCCCGCTTGTTGTTTGAGTACACTACACACGGGCACACGCTGTAACTGGACCTTCCACCTCCCTTTTGAGGTGGTAATCGGTGCCCGGTTGATCCATTGATCACACTCCCTCTTTTTTGACGACGATGTCCAAGTTATCTCATCTTTAAATGCACCATTACACCCTTCTTATAATGCAATGGAGTACTGACCATTAATAAGGTTGTGGACGAAAGATATACATACACTCAAACCACAATCTTAATGTCCATGCATAAACTACTATGTACCTCCGCTTCCTTCTATTCAATTGGAGACCTGTGACGATGTTGTCATTATTTTTGCAGGACATAATAACTCTAAAGAAGAGATTATTCAACACTATATTAAACCATGTGAAGGCGCTTTTAATAGAGAAAGTAAATGAGACACCGACTTTTGATTTGAAAGCCGTGGTTTCTGCTTAAGACGGCCGCCCTCTCCTGAGAAACAACTACATTTCCCACAATCCTAGCGCGAGACGAACGCAATCAAAGAGAGCCGGGGAAGCGACGGACCCACATTGCATCAGTGGATTGCCAGACGCTGTTTGCATTAAGAGGAGACCCGCCCGAACGAATAAGGTATGAAAATTATAGGAGTTACACCGTTTTAGAGCATGTCGTGGCACGCAAAGTGCTCGTGAAACCGCAGTAGCTAAGGAATACTCTCCGCTCACATCAGTAAGATTGTAAGTGGCAGCACGAATAGAACCGTTACCAAAACGGGCATATCGATCTAACTGTAGACACCTGATAGCACAACTCTAGAAGTGCAAGACGAGTGTAGGTTGACATGACGTGCAGGACTGTTGTCTGATTAAACAACGCGTCTTACCATAAATAAACGGTTATATTTTCCTATGTTTCATCCAGAAATCGCAGGACGAATTAGAAGCTGCAGGGCTAACGCCGATTAAACTTCATGAAGATTCTCCCGTCCAGGGAAGGTAATTATTTGTGAAATCCAGTGTCACATGTCACATGGAAGCTTTTTGATTCTTTTACAATATACAACAATAGAGAGTCTCTGCCTTACTTTGCAGACTACGACGATTGTTTTTGGACAACTGAATGTGGTATAACTGACTATTTCAAGAAGTTTGATAGTCATAAGAAAACTGAAAAAACACCGCAGTGCATTTGAATAAAAAAAACCACGCTGAACTATTTAGAAGACAAGGTATCTGGCTGAGGTCAATGGTCTGTTTTAAAGTTGAAGGATCTCAGGAG
Source organism: Lissotriton vulgaris (assembly GCF_964263255.1). Taxonomy (NCBI): domain Eukaryota; kingdom Metazoa; phylum Chordata; class Amphibia; order Caudata; family Salamandridae; genus Lissotriton; species Lissotriton vulgaris. The sequence goes on from NC_141693.1 coordinate 261,489,436, forward strand.
TTAGGATAGTAAGCATTGTTGTTTTATTCCTTTGCAGGATTGATCCCCCCAAGGTCCTGAAGAGAACCCCCAGAATTAGGGGTTTCGAAACGCGTCGACCTCCCTTCTTTTTTCAGGCTAATCTTTTGATAACATTGCTGTAAAATAATAAAATTGTAAAAAATGTTGATGGCCTGTTATTTTTGATTATGATGTTATCATTATAAAACAACCAGGAACTAAAAATAGCACCCCACCATATACATTAAAAAAGTTTCGCTTTGAACCCTGGTGAGGTTACTTACGTTTTTCTTTCTCTCTTTCCTTTTTTTACACATCGTTTGAGTGCAAGATGAATGGGTAGGACAAGTGTGTAGACTGAACGACAGGTGACGAATGAGATATGTGATTGTAGAACCAAACACTTTTCAGTATCTTTTTCCTTTTTGTGTGTTTATCCTTGCTAAATTAACTCACTTTTTTCACAATTAGATAAACTTTTATATTCCCTCTCCCTCTTTGGAATTACTTTAGAATTTTTGAAATATTACTGTTTTGAATAACTAAAAACATTCTAAAAATAAAAAAAGACTAACCCAGCCATAATCTGTCATGTCATAATGCTACAATTGTTTCAGTCATTATGCATTTAAATGTATCTTGATCAGATTAGCAGTATTGGCAACTTGCTTTGTTGAGAATTCTCTGCATCATGGCATCCAGGAACTTGTTAAAGAAACGGGACAAGCAACTCTGTGACACCCCACCTACTGCAGCTATCACCCCCTGGTAACTGCCAGATGCAAGTAGGTGTAGGCTACAGAGCACCTGCACATGTGGTGGTACGGTGTGCGCCCTTGGTGTTGGTGCTCCAGGAGTGGGTGCAGGTCCCTTATTAGGTCCAGGATGGTGTGGGGGTGTAGCCTGTACCTTTCATGGATCTCAGCCTCAGTCAGTTGGAAGAGTGTGATGCGCTGTCTGTAAACACGCTCCTCCCGTCTCCATATCCTCACACCTGCTGCCTGTAGCCATAGCCGCCTTGCAATTACATAGAAGACTGCCATAGTGTTCACACTATTGCATTTTGGGACTGTTTAAATACATTGCACCTGATTACCACCTGCTTTCAGTCAGTGTTAATTATAAGTATTACCGATTTTTCCTACATCTTTTTTCTCGTTTTTGCCGTTTCTTATTTACCGATTTGGTATTTGGGAGTTCAGTAATTCCGAATAAGTAAATTAGAAATCGGTAATAAGGAATCGGTATTTACGGATTCCTTATTACTGATTCCTGCCCTACATCGTGTATGCCTACATACCGGTCGGTAACGGTGAAATTTAACAAATTTCACCATTACCGACTCATATTGGGCCACCTACATATGGCCCCAAGCTATTAAACTATGCTGATCGGGACGCATTACTCCAATTTGCAGGAACTCACAAAGATCGCCTGTTCATTGAAATGCAACCAATAATGGTATTTCTGGACTACACCAGGCTCGTGTAGCAACAGCATCAGTCCTTCGTTGCTGCTAAGCGCCAGCTCTTTGAACTCAATACTTCTTACATGTTGCTTTATCCTGCATGAATGCGGGGGATATGCAACTCAAAATCATATTTCTTTGACTCCTCAGAAGCTGCCTTTTCCTGGGCAGATGAAACAATGCATCTCAAGTCGCATACCCCACCCTCGGTAGCATCAGACTCCTCGCAAGGATAGCAAAGAAGCAGACAGGACAGAGGCAACCCCCCAAGAGGTGACATATATCCCGATCCAACTGATGGTCTCAGGCCCAAGATGAAGTGGCATAATGTTCGTTAACTGATACTGAAGAAATACAAAATCGATACTATATAATGTTGTCATGATGTATCCAATATATATATTTGCTACTTCGATAGAAGGCCTTTGTAAATACACTCGACCCATGTACATCTTAAGAATCGGGCCTGAACTGAACAAACGCCATCTTGATTTCATTTCCAGAGGCCTCTTTCGTTAGTAAGGAAAACATGTGACATGCTGCTGAGAGGAGAGTCTGAAAGGTCGGCCTAGGCTATGAACAGAGCACTGATTCTAACTTAGGAAACTCAAGGTCACATCTGCTCCTTCTTGTAGGATGAGCACATTCTTGCAGGCGCCATGCTTGTACTCCCATGCACCAGAACGAAAGGGAGGCACCTTTGCTGACCTACCCCTGGAATAACTTGAGCAGAGTTTCGAACCAATCTATTGTGCCTTATATGGGTTTTCCTGTTGGTTTCTCAATTACTAGTACTTTTCTAAGTACGGGGTTTCTATGAGGTATGCCGAAAGTATATATGCACTGTTTTGAATGTGATCCAGCAGTCTCCTCTGCACACCTTTGAGAGCTGTGACCAGAGGGAGGCTCCCCTATATAGGGCGCTTTGCAAAATAAACGATTGAAACTTTTCCATTGCCGACTGATTTATGTATGGTAAATGAGGTATTTGGGCTATTGGTAAGTATAGCTCCATGGTATATTTTTGCAGTACTTCAGTTGGCGACTCCGCCGGGACTCCGCGATAGGGTTGTACCCTCCTGTAAACAGGAGAAGAGGGACGGGGAGGGGTTCTGGTCGAGGGGGTGGACTGAAAAAGGATCCTAATTGAGAAACCAGTTTGTGGTAGAAGCGGAAAATTCCACTCTTCGACCCAGAGACCTTACCAGCTGCTAAATACCCCATTCGCCAGAGTCCTTCGGGCTTAACCCGGGAACAGTTGACCGTGTTGGTCTATAAAGGAAGTTGGCGGTGGAGAACGTTCAAATAGACCTGCGTGCACCAGGTGAGTGAATTGTATTGTATGGAATGAGCACTTTTGAGAAGTGGCTCAGTAGAACAGTTAACTGCGTAAGGAATAGTGGTTAGTGCACCATACGGGAATCTGGGGGTCTTAGCGTGGCAGAGGTGTGACTGCACAGGCAGATGCTCACTATAATAATTGGGACAACGTCGGACGCCTTCGTGTTGCACGGTGGGTGCTCACTCGGCCGGATCCTCTTCGGAAAGGGCCCCAGGAGCGACTGGGTAAGCGCAGGGTCTGGGGTGGCACCCATAACGCCTGGCCCAACCAGCACAGGACTGGGGGATAGTCTGTAAGAGGGTCTGTGGTTCGCCTGTCTGATGATCCCAGGGCAGTCTAGGGACTGTCTCTTTTGTGAAATCTTTTGGTGGTCTGGAATCCAGGGTGATCGATTCCCCCGAACAGGAGTCAACGGGCTCTGTTCGTGTATGAGACATGTCGTGAGGAATTGTACAGTCATGACCGGAGCATTTTTCTTGATCAAAATGTATGCACTTTAAGTATTTTATGTATATTGACTTATTGTAAGTGGAAAAAGGTGAAAGAGTGTATGGTGAGTAGACGCGTCTATGAGTGTGACTGTATTTGGAATGATATGATTTGATGAATATATAAAAATGTTGTGTTTTAGTAAACTATGTTTTGGGTGCTGTTGTCGGAAAAGTGGGCAGCTGGAAGAAAGACAGCCTGCTCCTCCAGAAGGCAGTCCTAGTTTTGATATGGATGTCAAACATGGTATTTCTCCCATTTTGTTTAATACACTGTAGAACAAATATACTAAAGATAATGCGGAATTACAGTGGTCCTTAACAGGGTCTTTTGATGAAAGAAAAATTTATTACTTACAGAATAAATTGGTCTTGAGAAAAAGTTGCCAGATTATGTTTGACTCTTTGACCTTATGGTTAAAGGAGGCAAAGCGACGGCGAATACGAGAAGAGAAATTGGGAAAGATTAAAGCCGGACAGACGGTAACCCAAAAGGCAGTGGCATATGAGAAAGAAAAAGTAGAGAAGAATATTGAACAATTAGATAGACAGTTTAGATTGGAGACTGATAAAAGTTATGTGACCCGAACCAAAGCAGAAGACGAAATAGAGGAACTATTGGAGACTCGCCCTCCGCCACCATATGCGCCCCAAGGATTGTATCCAGCGGTCCTAGTGGACCGGACAGGAAGGACAGGAGCAGCAGTTCCGACCGCTCCAGTAGCTGTCCACCCTCCTGCTCCATTGTCTGCCCCTCCTACCCTCCGTCCCACTACCTCAGAATTAATCACCTTATTACCTGGGACAGCGGCCGCTTCCCCTGTCTCCCCAGTATTTTTAACACCCCCGGTTAGAGGAATGACAGTTACCCTTACAGGGATGACCGGTGCCTCTCCGGATGACACCCCAAGGCGCCCCGTGGGAGGGATGGAAGGTCGACGAGTTTTTACTCGATCATCCTTGGGAGAGGAAGAAAGGCGGGCTGTGGTGATTCAGGTGTCCCAATGGATGCGGAATCCAATTTATACTCTAGAAGACATTTGGAGTACTATGAAAGATTTTGAACCAGTTACTCAACAACTAGCATTAGAACACATGGCAATCAGACTGATTTCTTTATGGGAATAATGCTTTCAGGAAGGATTGGCCCCTCAGATATTGTGTGACATCAGAGATAGAGCATTTAAATTTGAATTACAGGTTAACGAGGTGTTCCAGAATGTTGAAACTTTGATAAACTATCAGGACCGAATGATTAGGAGATGCCAAGATGTAGGGACACAGTACCCTATGAGAGAAGTGCACCTCCTTTTTCATCCAGTGGTTCCAGAAGTATTGGACGGAGGAGGTCAAGTCATTAGAGCACGTGTAGAGGCACATTTCCAAGACCAATGGGTTTATACCCCTTGGAAACGGAGTGAAGTCCTTACTTTAAAAGCTCAGCTTCCTGATCCTCGGAATATTCCTACGGCTTATTATAAAGAATTAACTGAAGCCGCGAATTCGGCTGTTATGACTCTAGCTGATATCGAGTTATTTTTTGGTCTTTTAGTCCCATTAGATATATGGAGACAAGTGCATGATTCAGATCATGCCGCCAAACTTGGAGGGACTTGGGAGCAAATTAAGGCATGGGACAAAGATCGAAAGCCTGGCAATAAACCTAAAGACGAGATTCTAGCTATACCGGCTCGAATTATTACATTTATGCAAACCCTTATTCCCCCGCGAAAGGTAGACTGGGATAAGCTAACAGCCTGCATCCAAAAGAAGGATGAAAATGTGTCAGATTTCTTTACCCGGTTTGAGAAAGTATTTATTGACTTCAGTGGAAAGGATTTATCCACCGAAGGAGGCATACGGCTATTCGTCAATAGATTTGTCACTAATTTGTTACCAGAAATAAAGATCCGTTTACAGGCTGCTGAAAGTACTTGGACCACGTCAACCCCTTCAGGTATCCTCAGCATTGGCTTAGTATTATGAGCATCGAGAAAATGAGAGTATGGATAAATCGGATAAAAAGGTTAAATAATTAAAAACTAGGGTGCTGCTGCAGCAAGTCAGCAGAGGGCAAAACGCCAGAAGGGGAGGAAGAGGCTCTTTCCCGAGGGGCGCAGTGGTGAGAGGAGGTGGAGGACAGGGACCCCCTTTAAGATATGATCAGTGCTCGAATTGCAAACAAGAAGGACACTGGCGAGCCCAGTGCCCATTACTATACGGACAGGGTGGTTTCAATGGAGGACGAGGGAGAAGGGGCACTGATCAGAATAGTATGAGACGTGGTGACAGGTCCGGCGATGAGTCAGGGAAAAACAATTTTGATGATTTTCAAGGAAGGCAGTACTATAATGAGGATTATCATAGACAGCTGTTGTGGAAACAATTATGCATGAGACAGCCACGGACAGAGCAGGGGCCATATATCAGTAGCAGTTGACCAGCAGGGGCCTTACGTCCAGGGGCAATTGATGGGGACATCCGAGAGGTTTTTAGTGGATACTGGAGCTATGAATAGTTCTGTGGCTCATACATTGGTCCCAGGGGCTGCTCTGTCTAGGCAAAATAACGTATTGGTGGGATTTTCACGAATCCCTGTGGTCAGCCCCGTTTCAAATCCACTTCCCTTTACCATTGGACCTGTTACTGTAGAATCACCGTTTTTGCTTACTTCTAGTTGCGGCGAAAATTTGTTAGGCTTGGATATATTGAAAAAGTTGCATGCTCGTATTTATTGTTCTCCTGATGGTTTGTACCTAACATTGCAGCCTCCTATTGAACGTATATCTCAATGTGTAGTCAAAAATGCACCCTTCCCTCCTGAGTTCGCAGATATACCGCCCTCTCTTTGGGCAAAAGGGGACACGGATGTCGGGTTGTTGAAAATACAACCTGCATCTATAACTCTAAAACCAAAAGCGCATTTACCACGTATTCCCCAATATCGAATTTAGCCTGAAGGTGAACAGTCTTTATTGCATGCCATTCATGATTTAATTAAGAAAGGAGTTGTAGAGGAAACAGCATCAAATATTTGTAATAGTCCCATTATACCGATTTTGAAAAAGGCCCCTTTAGATTATAAAGATACTTATCGTTTTGTAATTGACCTTAGAGAGGTTAATAAAATAGTGATTCCTTAATATCCTGTGGTCCCTGATATCACTAGCAAAATTGATGGGACCCCCTCAGAACTGAAGCAGGTCAGGGAAAGAGGGGAATGAAGAAACACAAGAAAAACATGTTTCCCTCATTGACCATTGTCAATAAAGATATAATTCTAATATACCTTTTAACATACATGCACATGAAACATGGGTGACAAACACAGAATATTACTTCATCCTTTTTTATGAAGTTATTTTTTATTTCTTTGCAAGATATTCTCTTTTATTTATTTTCATATAAAATTGATTTCTATTTTTCTCTTTCTCTTTTCCTTTTTTTAGACAAAGGTTTATATTACTATATATCCAAGTTCATAAATAATTCATAAATTTGAAGCATGAAATTTCATTATTAATTCATACAAAAGAAGTCATTTCTAACAATCAAATATACACATAATAAAAGCCAAAATACAAAACACAAAGCATATCATAAAGCAACTATAAAACCCCTGGATAACAACACTCAACATCAATCATCTTCACACAGTCATACCCTCACTACATCCATTCAACCAAAAATCTGTAAAGGGGCTAGATCTAATTAGCAGAAAGATTTATGCCTATGGACAAATCTCAGAGCACAGTATGAGATTCCGCACTTGGTCGACGCGCGTTTCGGTGGTACAAGGCCACCTTCCTCAGGGACCTCTTCCAGATTTACACAACCAAACTTGCCCAGGGGACCTATAAATACATAAAGTATATGTCACCACATATGATCTCCAAAAAGGAGGAATTTAGAACACCAGAAAAAGCATTAAAAACCACACAAGCTTCGCTCTGTGACCAGCCAACGTGAATTACATATACTCAATGAGAATTGTATATAAGAAAACATGGAGAAAAAAAAGAGAACAAAAACAGAAAAATGCATATAACAACCATATGCCAAGGCGGTGTTGAGTTTAATCCAGCTAAGTCCCCCTGGTCTTTCTGTTTCCAACCAGCGCCAGGAAACCCATGGTGTCAGCGCGCTTTACAAATTCCCCTTACAATACAATACAATACAATACAATACAATACAATACAATCTTCTGTATACCACATAGCCTGTGTAGTTAATGAACACTTAAATACTTAATTCAAGTAAAAGGCAGCTATCTTTGATCAAAGACATGAAGTTCAGTGATTTGATCCCGCTGTAGTGTACAGTTTATAAATCTATAGATTGTAGAGAGGGCTACCTAGAGATTGGAAGACCAAAGTGTCAACCATTAGTCCAAAGTTACTTCAGTCGGGCAAGGTAATATTTAATAGTAGAGAAAACATGTCTTAACCCAAATGTCGAGGTATGCCCTAGTAAATATGTCACCAGATCATTAAAGAATTCAAGATTCAAGCATCCGTCTCAATGGCTGAAAGGGAACAGTCAAGAGAGAGTAAGGGCAATGTGTTCACACTTTTTTGAGAAGAGTAATCCAGTAGCTACTTCCTAAAGTTCGACCTACCTTATTTTCATATCTATTGCGCGTACGTATTTTCTTAATGGCCTCAATATAATGCGCTCCTCAGTGTACCGCCCAATGTGTAGTTAACATCTCCACCTCAATGGCACCTAAAGGGAGGAGCCATGCCACGCATTAGTGATATTAAGGTGATCACCATGCAGAAGGACATCTACCCCGTGGGGTGGTGTACGTACGATTAAACACATATACTAAATGGGCACGAAGATGGACTAATGTCCCTAAAACATAGTGCGTAAAATACACCAAGTGCTCGGTATTTGGTGCCAGACACATTTTTCATGAACATACTCTCTGCCTTTTCGAGTCAACACTCCAAAAAACTCAGGCTGTAGTTCTAATGATGGTTCTTTTATTCCAAATTGAGAGTCATGTGTTTATTCAAATTGTGTGACACGTTTGTTCCTCGTGGGGAAATGTATTCTGTTCCAATGTTAAGGTAATCACTGCTCCCTTGCCAGAAACCGATGATTTATGAAGTGAGTGTTCTTCTGGCTTTAATTCAGGCACAGAAAAGCTCCGCTTTCGTAGTCAAAGTCGTGGGCATAAGATACACTCGCTACAGCATTCAAAGGAAATGGAAATGCAAAAACACTGGAGTTAATTGTTTGACTTACCCGGGAGACTCCCGTCGCTGTCCTCCGACACTTTCAGTCGGCACTCAACTGGTAAACTCCAGATTCGTTCTCTTTCCGTTTTCAGATCACGTCACATTGTTTTGGAGCCGAGATGAAGGGTTTCTTAGCGGCGTAAATGTAAGACTCAGTTCAAAGCCGCCGCAATCCCAAGGCTTGTAAAGATGTCCGAAACGCGTAGGTGGGGAAAACCTACAGAAAACAAATAAACCGAAATAACCAGTGAAGTGGTGTGCGGCGTCTTCTCAATTGAAGGTCTTTGCTCATGAATAATTTGCGAGGCTGTCCCAAACCTCGCCGATAGCACCAGCTATTAAGCTGCTCCCCCCGCTTGGGACATTTGCTCTGAATATATATATATAAGGGGCGTGGCCTCATCACCTCTCTGCAAAGGAGCCCCCTGGCCCATACTGGAGGTTCCTGGTGGGCTACTTGGCTCCCATGGACCCCGAGTATGCAAGGGGAATTAGTTCTCCCTCTGCAAACGTGCCAGGGGGCTGCATTGCAGAGAGGTGTAAAAAGGGGCGTGGCCTCATTACACCTCTCTGCAACGCAGCTCCCTGGCGCATACTGGAGGTTTCTGGTGGGCTAGTTGGCCCCCAGGGACCCCCAGAATGCAAGTGGAATTAGTTCCCCCTCTGCAAACGCGCCACGGGGCTGCGTTGCAGAGAGGTGTCATGAGGCCACGCCCCTTTTTACACCTCTCTGCAACGCAGACCCCTGGCGCATACTGGAGGTTCCTGGTGGGCTAGTAGGCCCCCATGGACCCCCAGTATACAAGGGGAGTTAATCCCCCAACTTAGAACGCGGTACGGGGCATGTTTGCACAGTGATGAAGGTAGGGGGTAGAGGTGATATGTGTGCAAACATGCCCTGTGGCGCGTTTTAAGTTGGGGAATTAATTCTTCTTTATTTCAGAGGTCCCCTAGGGGCCAACTAGTCCAACAGGTACCTCCAGTAAGCACCACGGAGCTGCGTTGCAGAGTGTTGTAAAAAGGGGGCCTGCCCTCTGAACACCTGTCTGCAACGCAGCTCCCTGGTGCATACTGGAGGTACCTGGTGGGCTAGTTGGCTCACGGGGGACCTCAGGATTGAAGAGGAATAAATTCCCCAGCCTAAAACGCGGCACAGGGCGTGTTTGCACACATGTTACCACAGGCCCCACCCCCTTCCTTCACTATTGAGCAAAATATTCCTGTAAAGTCAGCCGAACTACGAATTCCGATTTACTCACCTGTTATCACAAGAGACGTCAGTGCTGCATCTTTGAGCGCACTACTGATCCTGAAAATTAATTCTAACCATACTTACAGTAACTTGAATTTCCTTCCATAGGCTAACATTGACTGGTTTCACATGGAAATTTTTCTAAGTGTGGAGTTTTGGAACTTTAAAAAATTCCTCTAAAATCAGCCCAACTACGAATTCCGATTTACTCAACTGTTATCAGGAGAGACCTCAGTACTGCATCTTTCAGCCCACTATTGATCCTGAAAAGTAATTCTAATCTTAGTTACAGTAACTTGAATTTCCTTCCATAGGCTAACATTGACATGTTTTACTTGGAAATTCTTCTAAGTGTGGAGTTTTGGAACTTGAAAAAATTCCTCAAAAATCAGCCGAACTACGAATTCCGATTTACTCACCTGTTATCAAGAGAGACCTCAGTGCTGCATCTTTCAGCCCACTACTGATCCTGAAAAGTAATTCTAACCGTAGTTACAGTAACTTGAATTTCCTTCCATAGGATATCATTGCCTGCTGTATAAAATATATATAAATAAAAAAAATATTTAAAAAATATATATATTTCAATTTCAAAATTTTTAAAAACATTTATTTTTCAATTTATATAAAAAATATGTAATGTAATTTAAAAAATAAAATATCTAAAAATAAACAATTTAAAATAATGTAGTAAATCAGTATAAAAAAATATAATTAATACATTTAAAAATTATCATTTACAAAAACTTTGAAATTCACTGAAAAAACATAGGTTTCAGCCACGTTATAGTTAGGAATTAGCATTTAAAAAACCTTAGACATTCACTGAAAAAACCATAGGTTTCATACTTGTTATAGTTAGCTGGACATTTCACTCATACAAAACCATTGAAATTCCCCCGTTATAGTTAGTTCAACTAACTATAACTCGGGTGCCCGCAATGCACTGCTGATGACGTCACATATTAAATCACTGTATTGGGGCAGCACTTTCTGGATTCTGTTTGCCAAAATCATGGCGTAAATCTTACAGTCGAGTTTGATCAGACTTATTGGTCTGTAGTTTTTCGGAAGCGTGGGGTCCTTACTCTCCTTAGGAAGAACCGCGATAATGGCCTCTGCAGGCGTGCCGTGAATTTGTCCACTCGTGGCAAACTGGTCGTATAGATCATTCAGTGGCTCTCCAAGAACAGTCGAAATTTTTTTATAAAACATTGCACTGAATCCATCCGGGCCCGGTGCTTTCCCAGTTTTGAGGGACTTAATGGCTTGGGTGATATCTTCCTGTGATATAGATCGGTTTAGTTCTATTTTTTCATTTGACGGGAGAGAGGGGAGTTTGCATTTATCTAGGTAGTGCCCCAGCTTGGATTCGTCAATGCTCTTGTTTTTGCTGTATAGCTCATTGTAGAAATCTTTAAAGATCTCTGCAATTTTGATAGGATCTGAGTGTGGTGTCCCTAACTTATCTACGATACTTTTTATGGAGGTTTGTTGCATTTTGAATTTCAAGTAAGATGCAAGGCTCTTGCCTGCCTTATTGGTATGGCATAGTTTGAAGTTTTTCTGGTGTTGGAGCCAAATTTGCTTGTTATATTGGTACTTTTTGTTCATCATTTCAGTAAGGGTCAAGGCGTCTTTCGAGATTATATGTCGTTTTTCTAAGGCTGCTATTTCCTCTTCCAGCCGCGAAAGGGCCGAGTTTGCATCTCTATTAATGGCAGCTTTTATCTTAACTAGCACCCCCCTGACAGTAGACTTTAGGGCCTCCCACCTTGTAAGGTCTGTGGTGTCGCCTTTCCTGTTGTGAATAAGATAGTCATTTATGGTTATTTCTATTGCCTCTCTGTTCTCTTCTTTTTTTAATACCGCATCGTTAAATCTCCACAAAGTAGACCTTTTAACCCCGTTGTGGATGGCGAGAGACATTGTTATACATGAGTGGTCGGATATTACACGTGGTTCAATGGAGGTGACTTCGATGTCAGCAATGGAATGAGCCGATGTGAGTAAATAATCTATTCTTGAGTATGAGCCATGTGGTGGGGAGTAAAATGTATAGTCTCTGCTAGTTGGGTTCATCAGTCTCCACGAGTCTACCAGATTGAAGCGTTTACAAAGGTTAAGAAAGGCTTTGTGTGAGTTGGATGATCGAAAGGGACAACGTGAGTCTCTATCTAGGAGAGGATCCTTGGGGAGGTTCTAGTCACCCCCTAATATATGTATCACAGAGTCTTGTAACTTATCAATGTGATTGAGAGTCTGGACCTCAAGGTTAACGCCTCTAAATCACACACGATGGTAATGGGGCGTGAGTGTAATAAAAAAAGACATAAAACATTTTTTTGTAGGGGGGTCCCCGTCTCCAATGTAACCACATTTCCCTATTTGGGGGTAACGTTTGACCAGAAAGGATCTTGGGGCCCTCAGATAAGAGCAAAAAGGTTGGCAGTAATAAGATCGTCCTCAGCAGTATTGGGTTTTGCTGGTAAGTTAGGGGCTAGGCCCATGGAAGCTCTTTTAAAAATCTACACGAGTAAACCGGTGGCCATAGCGTCATACGGTTCCCCTTTGTGGGGGTATGTAAATCTTGACCCAATTCAGAGAGCAGAGAACAGATTTATCAGATCCCTGCTCTCTGTTCCACAGTCAACCCCAACGTATTCTATCCACAAAGAGGTGGGCTTGCCCTATCTGTCTGATACCTTGAGTCTAGCACCGTTGATTTTGTGGTTGAAAATGTGGATGAACGAAGATCTCCCTTTGAACCATAAAATTCTGCTTGACGTCCTATCTCTGGACAAATATAATAGCATCCCATGGTTGGCCTATTTAGCGAAAATATTTACAGACCTGGGTCGCCCGGAACTTTTTTCATCCCCGGATAAAATTAGGGGACAGGATATAGCCATTATTAAAAAGTTATTCAAGGAAAGGCAGGAAGCACGGCGGGAGGAATACGAATTGTTGAAACCAGCGGTAAGGGCCCATAGCCTTTTGGTTAGCTCATCCTCACTCGCCCCCTACCTGAGCTTTGTCACATTCCCCTATCACAGGTTTTTACTAATAAAGTTTAGATTTAATTTGCTACATTTTTATTTGGGTTCTTTTAAGAGCTGGCAGAAGCCTGAGTTGGCCCCACCGTGTAGCTGCGACAATTTTTCGGTGCAGGATACTTTGCACTTTGTCATGTTTTGCAGTCTGTATCACGAGCAGAGAAAGAAACATTTGCTTCCTATCCTGAAAGAAGCAGGCTTCGCACAGGTGCGACCAGCTTTGCTCTTTTTACAACTTTTACCTAATCCACGCATCACTTTTTGCATGGCAAACTTTTTGGTAGCTGCCGCAAGGGCGAAATCTGTTGGCCAAATCTTGCCTTAAAATCAATGGCTTTTTATTATGCACTCTTCACCTGAAATGTAAAACTTTTTTTAACTATGTATATAACTTTTTTAACTTTAAATGCCTAGTTGGTTTTTCTCTAGGAAAATGTAGATAGAAGTATTGTATGTATTGTATGTAAATGTAATTGTTTTTTATTTGTTTGTTCTTTGTATGACTTGTAAAAAGTCGAATAAAGATATTCTGACTGACTGACTGACTGACTGACTGACTGACTGAATGATTGCAAAGATCCTGCCAGAAACCTTGATCGTCTTGTTGGGTGCATAGACGTTGGTGACATAGAATTCCTTGCCATCTTTTGCTATTTTAGTTGAGACCCATATACCCTTGTTATCGGCAACACTCCGCAGAACATCCATGTTCGCTCTTTTGGCAATGAGTGTAAGAACCCCGTTATTTTTTTCCAGTGCATCAGACCCAATTGCTTCACTGTAGCATTTATTTTTCATTGAATTAAATTGTGACAAGTCAATTTTGGTCTCTTGCAGTAGTATAATGTCTCCCTTCTGTTTATGAAGGTAGTCAAGGATTTTCCTTTTTTTGATGGGGTTATTAATTCCCTTTACATTAAGCGAAACTATCTTAACAGCCTGTCTATTTATTGCCATATTGAGGACGTGTGGTTGATGTGTCAGGCCTCTTTCTACAGAATAGGTGATAACCGTTGTTTGTTGTATTTGTAACAAAGGTAAGGACTAGACCCCACAGTATTGACATACGAATGCACTTGTATCTTCCAACAGCACTATGAGCACCATCTGCCCCCTCAAGCTGTCGAATGTTGTTGCCAGGACACAGAAACAAAAGGGGAAGTGAAATCAGAAACAAAACAGAGGACACATGAAAAACCAAAAAGACCAGTACAATCAAGAACCCCCCCCAACCCACCCACATCCCAGACCCACCCACCCCTCCCCAAAAGTACATTAAGGTCATGGCGACCAAGGAGAAGTAACCAAACCAGCTTCACCTCTCCGTGGCGATTATGTAGTAACTTGCTTTCTCAGGATATATATGCAACTTACACATGGCCAGACAATAGAAACATAAGCACTTTTAACATTCAACTTTAGAGCATCAGAGCCAACAGGAACAACATCAATTTTCGTAGGAGCATTGACTACAAAGAATTACCAACTAGTGAATCGTATTTAAGAACGCACCAAGGCTTACAACAGGTGTATATCAGGTGTATATCAGGTGTATAGACATCTTTTAGTTACCATTAATATTATTCTAGGGTGTTTGTAACTTCCACCATTGGACTAAAGACTGAGGCGTGTAGTAGTCAAATACTTCCGATAGCAGATTACAATTGGATTGGTCAAAACATCGATTAGCAACTGCTTTGTACATTGGTATTTCACCTTAGCGGACATTGGGAGGAGACACCTAGATCCACAAACAACTTATAAAGTATGTGTGGATAACATACAGCTTAACAAATTGACATTATTCCATAGTGAACACTGTGGGGAGACATCATGGACCCCCAAAAGTCTTGTTAAGTAGGCGGACAACTTCTTGCTATACCTCTGTTTATGACTACAATGTGAAATAGGGTACACAGACAAAATATCGAGTTTTAAATTTCGATATACAATTATATTGAAGTTTAAATATCGATGGGACATAATATAGAAGGTAAGTAATATCGACAGTCTTAATATCGATATTAGTATGATATTAGTAATATCGAAGTTTTAAATATCGATGTCAATAATATCCAAATAAATAATTTCGATGTTACTAATATCAATTTTTAAATACATTTTGTGTATATTATATTGTATTTATTGTGTTTTATTATTTATTTTTAATGTAATTTAATTAAATATTGTCTTTTAGTACTGTAGCGGGTTGTGGGTTTATAGGGGAATAGGGTGGGAAGTAATTTAATTATGTTAAATTAATTATTAATTAGTAGGAATTATTAATTAATGAATTGAGAATTAATTTTTAATTAATTTTAATTAATTGATTAATTGATAAATATGTTCTGTAGCGGGTTATGGGTTTATAGGGGAATAGGGTGGGAAGTAATTTAATAATAATTAATTAATTAATATATGTTTGTAAATATTTTTAATTAATAATTAATTGGTAATTAATTAATATTAATTAGTTAATTAATTAATATAATTTTGTACATATTTTTAATTATTAATTAGTTGGTAATTAATTAATATTAATTAGTTAATTACATTAATTAGAGTAATTTTTTTATATATATAACTTTTTGTTATTCTTAATTAATTAATTGGGAAAAATAAAATTAATTATTAAATTAAATTAATTACAGCTAATGTGCTAATATATTTACTTTATTGTTATTGTTAATTAATAATTAATTGGTAATTAAATAATAATAATTAATTTTGGGTAAAGGAGTATTTTTAGGGTTCAGGGTCGGTTTTCAGTTTTTGGGTAAAGGGGTATTTTTAGGGTTCAGGGTCAGTTTTCAGTTCTTGGGTAAAGGGGTATTTTTTGGGTTCAGGGTCAGTTTTCAGTTCTTGGGTAAAGGGGTATTTTTAGGGTTCAGGGTCAGTTTTCAGTTTTTGGGTAAAGGGGTATTTTTAGGGTTCAGGGTCAGTTTTCAGTTCTTGGGTAAAGGGGTATTTTTTGGGTTCAGGGTCAGTTTTCAGTTCTTGGGTAAGGGGTATTTTTTGGGTTCAGGGTCAGTTTTCAGTTTTGGGTAAAGGGGTATTTTTAGGGTTCAGGGTCAGTTTTCAGTTCTTGGGTAAAGGGGTATTTTTTGGGTTCAGGGTCAGTTTTCAGTTCTTGGGTAAAGGGGTATTTTTAGGGTTCAGGGTCAGTTTTCAGTTCTTGGGTAAAGGGGTATTTTTTGGGTTCAGGGTCAGTTTTCAGTTCTTGGGTAAAGGGGTATTTTTTGGGTTCAGGGTCAGTTTTCAGTTTTTGGGTAAAGGGGTATTTTTAGGGTTCAGGGTCAGTTTTGGGTTTTTTGGTAAAGGGGTATTTTTAGGGTTCAGGGTTAGTTTTGGGTTTTTGGGGTACAGGGATATTTTTAGGGTTCAGGGTCAGTTTTGGGTTTTTGGGGTACAGGCGTACAGGGTAAAAATAAAATAAATTTAAATTAAATCAATGAAATTAAATTAAAAAAAATAAAATTACATTAAATTATTAAGTGTTTAATTTATTTTAAATGTATATGTATTCGTTTTAATTTTTTAATTATGTTTTAATATTTTTATTTAATATTTGTAACATTATATGTATTTTAAAATTATTTTTACATTATTATTAATACATTTAAAAAAACGATATTTTTAATTTCGATATTTTTGTACTACGATATTAATTTTTCGATATTTTTGTACTTACCTTTATGAAGATATGACTCCGATATTTTTGATTTCGATATTTTTGTGCCGATATTTTTGTATGTAGATATTTTGTCTGTCGATATTATGTCAGACATTCGTGAAATAGAACCAGTATGAGTTCAAAATGGTTGGCATCCAACTATTTTCTCAGCAATTATTATGTCTAGAGCCAATGTCTCATCATCCTGCCTTGCCCCCTGTTTTCCATCTCGGATATACCACCTAAAAGGACGGTGCAGAGTTACCACAGTAGCATGCAGACTCTCCACCTATTGTGAAAGAAAACGCCTACCATCTCGGCGGATGTTCGTTACTGAGTAGTATTACACCCAAGATGGGCAACGTTGATCAGGCCTGTTCATGATCCCTCAGCCTGGTCGCTCGCCGCTGTAGCAGTGTCCATTTTTTTTTTTATCGCAAGATTTTATTGACATCTTAATAGATTACAGTATCGAGCCTACAACCCTGGGGCCGGCTACAATCAACATTGTTTAGTCTAGGCAAGGATTACACAGCTATTTAGCCGACAACCATCGGTCCGGCAGCATATCTTCTAATATATATGACAATTGTGTCGTAACTATTGTATCCAAAAATAAGTATCATCTTGCTTTTGTATTTTATAATAACATAACACAACTTTTGACTCAATAGTTATACAAGTGACATCATGTGCTGTCCACCATCTGTTCCACCTTACGGCAGTTACGATAATAACCTTCACAGCTATCCCACATACCCCTCTCCCGGACCCGGCTCTGTACTACTAAACTGGTCTACGACCCGGCCTTCCCTTCCCTCCTGATGACTTCAGTAATCCGTCACTCCGTGCGCTAAATATCTTCCATCTCGTCTCCCGAACTGTCAATATCTTCCTCCTCTAGAGGTTCACATAGATCGCCCCTGTATGTGTTCCACGGCAGCCATACTTTGTTCCATTTGCGGGGGTTCGCTCTCAGCTGATACACCGCCCGTTCTGTCACCATAATTGCATCCATATTTCTACACCATTGTGACAAGATTGGTAACTCCGCTGCCCCCCACCTCTGTGCTATGTCTCTCTTGGCCGTCATTGTACCTATCGTGACCCATAGTCTACCTTGAAACGTTAAGTCATTCGGGCCGCATATAGTCAACAGGCATACACGTGGGTCGGGTACCAAGGTCATTCCCAGTGTCTGCGAAATGGTGCGCATCACCTGCTGCCAGTACCTTAACAGAGCTGGGCATTCCCAAAGTGTGTGTAGGTAAGTACCCTCCATTCCACAGCCAGAGCGGGTGTATTGCTCCGTGCAGTTTAAACAGTGTCGTTCTGGTGTAGTATATTCTATGCAGTATTTTTAGTTGTACCAGGCGGAATCTAGCTGAGATACCCGCCTCGCGTGGAGACGCTAACGCCGCATTCCAGTTTGAGTCATCTATGTCTCCTATCTCCTCCACCCATTTTTCTCGCAGCTTTACTAATGGGTCTGGTAAGTTATTCCTTAGTTTACGATATGTAAGGGATGTAGCGCCCTCCTGCATAAAGTCAGTGAGCAGGCGATCTTCAAGCGGTGAGGCTTCCGGCACTGTAGTACCTGCTGGGATTGCCGCCATTAGGGCATGCCTAATTTGCACATATCTGTATGTTTCCGTTGGACCTAGGTTGTAGTGTAGTTGAAGGTGTGAGAACAGGAGCACCCCCTCCCTTGTCCACAAATCTCCTACCAAAGAGATTCCTATATTGTCCCATTGGGTGAATCCTTTGGTGTGGCGTAGATATCCCAGAGCCCTTGTGTCCCATAACGGAGTTAGCTTTGTTATGACTCCCCCCCACTTCAGCCTCGCCTGTGCCATGTGCCACAATGTTGCTGTGTGCCTGGTGGGTCCTATTAATTTAGCCGCTTTTCCTTTGTGATATAGTGGTGTCAGCAAACTGTGCGTGCCCAGCTGGGTCCTGTCTGCAAGATAGGCCGGGTCGTCCTGCGGGGCATGTAACCATTGGTTAATAATCTTGAGTTGTGCTGCCCAGTAATACAACTGCATATTTGGCAGAGCGATGCCACCATCGTACCAGCTTCTATTTAGTTTTACATGCGCTATACGAGCTGGGCGCCCCCCCCTACAACAGATCTTTCATCATCCCGGTAACCCTTTGGAAGTAACTTGGAGGTATTAAGGTCGGTGTGTTCTCAAGCACATAAAGGAAGCGCGGTAGCGCCATCATTTTAAACAATGCCGCTCTACCTAGCAGCGGCAGCGGAAGGGACTTCCAGTGCTGTACATCATTCCGCAGCCTGACAAGCGGGGATTGTAGATTATTCTGAAAGAATTCGTTAGAATCCTGAGTGACATAGATCCCTAGATATTTAAAGGAGGTAGTCGCCACCGTCAATGGGCATGCTTCAGGAAGAATCAGTGGGGAGATGTTTAGCCCGTAGACGACCGACTTTGCCCAATTTATGGTGTATCCCGATGCACGCCCGTGTGTGTCACACACTTCTAACAAGTTCGGGACTCCTCTCACCGGGTCTGTCAGATAAATCAGCATGTCATCGGCATACAGAGAAACTCTGTCTTCCCAGGCATAGGTCCAGCAAATCCCCTTCAGCAGCGGGGTCTTCCTAATTGACACGGCCAGTGGCTCCAGAACTAGTGCAAATAGTAGTGGGGAGAGCGGGCATCCCTGTCTGGTTCCCCTCGCCAGTGGTATTTCACGGGAGATATGCCCATTCGCCACCACACGAGCTGCCGGGCTCGTGTAGAGCAACCTCACCCAGGAGATGAATGTGGCGCCGAACCCCATGTGGGCCAGGACCGCAAAGAGGTACTGCCATTCCACCATATCAAACGCCATTTTGGCATCTAGGGACAGTATAACGGCCGGCTTCTTTAATAACGGTGCACGCGCCAGCGCTCCATGCACTCTACGTACTTTGAGCGCCGTACTTCTGTGCGGCATAAAGCCCGACTGATCTGGATGGATCAGGTGTTCCAAATGGGGCATCAACCTATTCGCTAACACTTTCGCTAGTATTTTAGCCTCAGCGTTAAGGAGCGATATCGGTCTATAGAATGTGCATTCGCCAGATGGTTTGCCCGGTTTCTGGATTACCACAATAGTCGCCATTCGTTGATCTGAGGGCAAGATACCTATCTCCCGGCTTTCCTCGTACATTGCCAACAAGGGCTCACACAAGGACTCTGACATTTTTTTGTACCATTCGATTGGTATCCCGTTGGGCCCTAGGGCTTTGCCTGATCGTATCGCATTTATAGCCAACTGAATCTCCTCAGTCGTCAAGTTGGCGTCCAGCTCTGCCGCCGCCTCTGCCGACAGGGTCGGTGTTGGCACGTCGCAGAGTGCCGCTACCGCCATGTCTTCTGTGACCTCCACCGTCGGGGAATATACCTCTTGCAAGTGATCTGCCAATATATCTACAATGTCCTCCGGACGTGTGTGCATTGCACCGTTCACATCTGCTATCTGTAATATAGTCCTGATACCCCCTTTTTTCTTGTCTAGCCAAGCCAGAAGCTTACTGGACTTGTCTCCTATGTCGTAGACCCTGTGGGCGGTAGCCTCTACATCCGCCATCGTCTGGCGTTTTAAGTGGTCATCATGGAGCCACTGACGCAGCTGAAAAGAATGTAGTGTATCGTCCGATGGGTCAGCCATGTGGGCCTCGTTTGCTCTGCCGAGTTCCAGCTCGAACTCCACTAATTCCCTCCTCTGAGTGTGTTTGTGGCTTGCAATGCTAGAAATAGCCTGCCCTCTCAGGACCACCTTGTAGGCCTCCCACAATATCGAGGGGGACTCAACCGAGGTCCGGTTTTCTGCAAAGTAGTTTTATGTAGCCTTTGTCAGGTCTTTGCCAATGGATGGTACCCTGAGGTACCCCGGGTAGATTGGATATACTCTTTTATGAGCCTTTTCCTGACTGGATAAGGTTAACGTCAACGGTGAATGGTCTGAGATGCCTCTCGGTCTAATTTGTACCTCCTGTATCGTGAGACAGCCGGTGCCTGAGGTAAAGAAGTAGTCGATTCTGGACAGGCTATTATGTGTAGCTGAGTAGTAGGTGTATTGTCGCTCATTTGGGTGCATGTGGCGCCAAATATCAATTAACCCCGTCCCTCCAAGAAATTACCAAAGCGCGATGCGCCAAGTGGGTGCGTTCGAAGTGGGAAACTATCCTGCGTGTTGTCGATGACTGCATTAAAGTCCCCTCCTATGATCAGATCGCCCTCCGGAAGCTCCAGTAAGAACTTTCCCAGGTCAGGCAATGCTACGGCATGTAACGCCGGAGGAATATACACCGATACTATATTTAACCGTTTACCCTCCCATTGTCCATGTACGGCAGCGAAGCGGCCCTGCTCATCCACTTTGGTTGTCTGGACTATGAACTGCGAAGACTTACGCAATAGAATACCCGCCCCCGCGATCCAGAGGTGAACTCCGAGTGTGCTATCATATAATATCCCCGCCTGTCCAGGGCCTGCCTTGCCGCGCCCGTAAGGTGTGTTTCCTGAAGAAGGACTAGCGTGGGCCCCACTCTTCTTATACCCTGCAGCACCAGTCCCCGCTTGATCTTATCGCCCAATCCCCTGACATTCCAGGACATGATGTGCAGTGGTGTCACCGGAATTCTTGGATTGTTTCCATTTCACGTGTCAGTCTGCAGTTGACTAGCCATTTGAGATTCGGGGTGACTCCTCCTTACTATGTGCGGATGAAGTCGTCTGATGCCAGTGTAGCTGAACTCCGTGCGATGTGCTGCGTCTAGCCCGAAATGAGTGAGGGGCCTGTGGTAGTAACGTCTGACGTCTGCGTGCCCTATTCGTGTGAGTAATGTGCCACATCCTGTCACTTTGAGTCAAAAAACTACAACAATACAATAAAACAAGCGCAACCCAATCCCTTCCTGCCCCCCTCCCTGCCCCCCTGCTATACGGACCTTGAACTGCCCGCCCCCCCAACTTAGCAGAGTGCTTAACCCCAACCCCACATTCAAAAATACTTGCTCGCTGGGGTGAAGGACTCTCTGGAGACGATGGCCTCTCTACCTCTCCTCGGATGCCCTCAGCCCAGTGTCCAGAGGCAGTCCATCGGGCAGCTAGCTAAAACAATCTAACGTTCTGTGCGCACCGGGCAATTACTGTTCTTCTTCATCATCTTCCCCCTCGGTTCTTTCCAGCGGCGAATGTTCCCCCATTTCGTGCCCTGACGTTTGAGAGTTCGGAGAGCGTCCTATCTCTTGGTTCTTCTGTGTCCTTTGTGACCGACCAGGTTGACTTGCTGGCCTCCATCCGTCCAACCAGTCTCGGGCAATCTCAGGAGTTTCGAAAAACCAAGTTTTATTGTCCGCCACCACATGCAATCTGGCTGGGAACAGCATTGAATACGGAATCTCTTGTGTCCTGAGTTCCTTTTTAACATCTAAAAAACGTTCTCCTGTGGCGAGCAACCTCAGCTGTGTAGTCCGGAAAGAAGGCCAGTGTTGAGTGTTGGATTTTAATTGGTGGTGCCACTCGTGCCGTTTGCAAGATAGCATCTCAATCCCTAAAATTGAATAGTCTGGTCAGGATCGGTCGCAGAGCTGCACCGGGTTTCGGCCTGCCCCCTGGGACTCGATGCGCTCTTTCTATGGAGAAGAAAGTGGACAGGCCCTTGGGTTTGAGTTCCTTCTTGATCAAGTCTTCCACGTAGAGGTCCATTGCTCTCGTGCCTTCAGATTCCAGAACCCCAAGTATCCTCACATTGTTCCTTCTAGAGCGTCCTTCCTGATCGTCCAGTCTGTCTCGCAGCACCTTATTTTCCGCCGACATCCTTTCCATCGCTGTTTGAAGCTCCGAGACGTCTTCCACCAGAGACTGCGTTACCACCTCCATGGAACTCACCTTCTCAGACATTTTGTGGAAGTCCGCCCTGATGAGTGTGATTTCGGTGGAGATCGTGCCTACCGTTGCCTGGACCTGCGCCAAGGCCTTCATCACATCGTCCAGAATTGCTTTCTTTCCACCTGCGCCCTCCGTCGCTTTACCAGCCGGTGATTTCCCGTCAGTTGAGGGCGGTACGCTCTTGTTGCAGGCGAATTTATCAATCCGGGTTTGCGTGGTACCACCTTTCTTGCCCCTGCCCGCCATGATAGCTTGTTCCCGCGCCCGGTGATAGGTTCTATGTTGTGGGGCCACTTACAGGAGGAGCACCGAGACTTTTTGTGTTATTTCAGGATGTTACTCGGGGCACTGTTTCGCTTAGTCAGTCTTCCCACGCCGACCGTGCCTCTTGTACCCCCGAGGCTCCTGACCCAACCCGGTTCCTTTCTCCCACCAGTAAAGTCGCAGATTGCCTCCTGTCCAGCGACCTCAACAGCTCATTCCTGGGTCTCACCAAGATATCCCAAGGGCATCAAGCGGCCGGTCGCGCCGTGTCTGAATTTATTTCCCGGCGTCTTGAGCTCCCTCTGGTCTCCCGGTGTAGTCTGGGATTATGGTGCACTTGAGCCCTTTGCTGATGCCGCCACACCCTGTCGCTTCAGTCCTGGGTGCCTTGTTCGGGCCACTCACCGCTGTTCCACCTAACTTTGCGGGCGCCGGGGTCTTCTTTGCGTCAGGGGCCTGTTAAACCCGGTCAATATGGCGGCTCGTCGTCTTATTCGCGTCCCGCCTGCCACAGCCACAGCCCGCAGTCCGACTCTCTACATGTGCTACGGTGCCACTCCTCGCCTCACACCAGTGTCCCCGCAGCCTCCGTATTCTCCGGTCTTCCGATCCGGCTGATTGCCGATGCACTTTCGTCCCTTGCCTCCCGACCGGGCGCTTCCGGTGCAGGGTTTCCGAATTTGTGGCACTTCCGGCCGGCTACTTCCACAGGACAGCTCCCGGATCCTTGCCGCCGCTTAGGCCACCAGTATCGCCGGTCACAACTTTACTCTCCGGTGCCGGATTGTGACCGGATTTGCTGCCGTCTGTTCCGCCCGGCCCTGGGCCTTGGGTCCCTCCTGTAGAGACCGTAATTTGCACGGATTGATGGTCGGATAGTTGGAGAGGCCGCTCTATCAACAGAACTCGTCTTTTAGGCTGCGCCATGCTCGGCTGCAAGCCACGCCCCCAGCTGTGTCCATTTTTGACTCTTCTGGACCATCAAGAAGTTTCTTCAGCTGCATTGGGTCAGAGAATATTTGTGGTACTCCCCGGATTATTACTCGAAACCGTACAGGACCTACAAACTCATGTTGGTATTCAAGAGAACGAAGACGTGGCCGAAGAGCAAGGAAGCCTTTTCTGAGATTGACCGTCTCTTTACAGTAATCCTGGGAAATAAATATTTTGTTGGTTTTCCAGAGGTTTTCCAGAGGATGTGATTGTGATTGTGTTTGCGTATGAAAGCCAAGATTTGTTCCACGTGTTGGTACCTCAAAGGCTTGCAAACTATTGGCCTGGGACCTCTTTGCTGGTGCGTTATACGACCTGGAACCCTATGTGCACGGTCGAATTCCAGAGGGTAGCTGAAAGTGAGGTTCGTGGCTCGGGGGAACCAGGACTCTAAGAATGCTACACACGAACCATCTTTATCCTCTGCTCCTTCCGGAATCCCAAAAATACTTAGAAACAGGTGCTGCAAAGCACATACACTCGGACGCTCAGGGGCTGGAACATTGTGGGGTGCCTGAAACTGAATTCCTTCAGCTGCTGGTAATGTATATCAGGGGGTTAATGCACATACTGAAGAGCTCAGCTTGCAACCTTAAAGGAATCTTCTGGCTCAGCCTTTCATCCTTCCTTATCCTTCCTTAGTGCCACTAAGCTGGACAAATCACTGTGCCTAATAATCATCGAGGCAGTGCAGCTTCTCCTCTGCACTAGTAACTTAAGAAATCTTATCGCCCTCACTCTATCTATCTATCGCCCTCACTCTATCTATCTATTGCCCTCACTCTTATCTATTGCCCTCACTCTATCTATCGTCCTCACTCTATCTATCTATCGCCCTCACTCTATCTATCGCCTTCACTCTATCGCCCTCACTCTATCTATCTATCTATCTATCTATCTATCTATCTATCTATCTATCTATCTATCTATCTATCTATCTATCTATCTATCTATCTATCTATCTATCTATCTATCTATCTATCTATCTACCTATCTATCACCCTCACTATATCTATCTATCGCCCTCACTCTATCTATCACCCTCACATTATCTATCTATCGCCCTCACTCTATCTATCTATCTCTCTCACTTTATCTATCTATCGCCCTCACTCTATCTATCTATCGCCCTCACTTTATCTATCTATCTATCGCCCTCACTCTATCTATCTATCGCCCTCACTCTATCTATCTATCTATCTATCGCCCTCACTCTATCTGTCTATCGGCCTCACTCTTATCTATCGCCCTCACTCTTATCTATCGCTCTCACTCTTATATATTGCCCTCACTCTATCTATCTATCGCCCTCACTCTTATCTATCACCCTCACTCTTATCTATCGCCCTCACTCTTATCTATCGCCCTCACTCTATCTATCTATTGCACTCACTCTATCGCATCACCACAGCAAGACTCAGCACCACCACAGCATCACTCAGGGGTAACACAACATCACTATGCGCTACCACAGCATCACTGAACGCCACACCATCACTCGTCGCCACCACAAAATCACTCAGCGCCACCACAGCATCAATCTGTGCAACCATTCAACAACAACTGGTTCAAATATGTTCTCTCAATGTTTCAAGCTTTATTACACATGTCACAAAAAAGATGTTAATATTTCTCTTCTGTTCTTGGATTTTCGTCACAATAAAATACACTGAACATAATCTTCACAAAAGTTATTTACAAAAGTTTACGCTAATGCCATTATAAATTACAATAACTTTTATTTAAGTATTAATAAAAATATAAATTTAAAAGCCATTGTTATTTGTAATGTCAATACATCTAAGTCACGTAAATACAACACTTATTGCATTACAAATGCTATAGGTGTCACATTTGCGAAAGTTAAAACTATTGGCATTGTAAATGACACAGCTATTAATTTCGCTATTTTCAAAACGAATACATAAATAAAAAATGTGTCATTTACAATACCAATAGCTCAAACTTTCCTAATGCGAGCCCTATTGCATTGCAAATGCTTTTTTATTCTATTATTGCTCCCAACAGACCTCAGTAGCCTTGACACGTTTTGTCCCTCAAACGGGACTTGATCACATGATGCGCTCTTAGCTGAGTCAGTTATTTAAATACCATTTTTTTCCACTTTTTGCCACGTGATTTGCTTAAAGTGACCAGTGCATTGTAACAACAGGGTTAGTCATAGACAAAGAAATGGTAGTGCTTGAATGGTTTTTCAATTGTATAGCATACATTTTACGTAATTACATGTTTGTTATAGTTTTAGTTGGGACATGTACATGATTTTATAATAAATAAATAAATACATAAATAACATTATTTGTTAAATGTATAAATATTGATAAATAAATACTTAATAGCAGCCTTTCACATACAGAATTTGTTTTTGTAAATTTGTGGTACCAATACCTAGAATCGCATTTAAAAACCTCTGTTTTTGATGCCGTTAAAAACCATAGATCATGGAAACATTACAGTGTACCATTTTTTATTCAATTTGTCTAGTGTATTTGGAAATCTTGGTGTACCACTCAGAGAACCTAATTAATGCTCACAAGTTGGCTGTTCTATTTATTATACTCAGTCTAGGTGCAAATACCTTTTTTAATTGTTGTCAAACTTTCTGTAGAGTATAATGGTTTGTAATAACCATCCCTGTTTGTAATAAAGTGCTCCTATGTGCAAATAATGTGACAAAAAGTGTTATTGTGCTAATTAATAATAACCATATGTGCAAACTTATCAAGCTAAGTATGTTAAAATAGGGATGCAGTGGGTGGTTAAAATTCGACTACACATCTCTTTGTTTACATTTTTTTTATTTGGTTTTCTCATTTCCACACATTGAGTAAATCAACAATAGAAATCATTGCATCTTACACACACGTAGATCTTCGATTATTATTCAGCGAGAAATCACAGTTAAGAAGAAACATAAAATCTCTTGCGTATGTTTTTACATTTTGTTTACAACATAATAGATGGCGCAGGATTTAACTCATAACCGACCTCAGGTAAAGTGAAAAAACATGCAGAAGTCCTCGGCTGCATACATTAGAGATCGAGTCCGAGACTTGCCTGTGTCCCTAGTGTGTTCCCTCCTGGTGCGCTCCTACTGGGTGTTTTAGTATTCGTGTTTCCAACAAAATGTCATCAATTTCTAGATCTTCGGTGTGGGGTGGAAATCTTTAACGGTGGGGGAGAACTGGGGGTGAACTGGGGGTTTCCGGTGCGGAGTTACTGGTGGATGGTTGTTGGTTGTGAGTATAACACGTGGTACTGTATCGCCCTCTGGGGCCGGGACAGTGGAAATCATGTTGCAGGCATTCTATCGGGGTCCGTGCCCATCCCTCGATATTGCCCGTCTTATGTGTCCCTGCCTGGGTCTATGTTCTCACCTGCCTGTCTCCAAGGGGATACCTGTGTAGACTGCGAGGAGCATGGTGTCATTGAGGGTGGTTGTGCGGTTTTGTGAGAATTGCGGTGCATCAGTTGCGCCCATTCTAGGGAGATGGGGTGCCTTCGCGCTCCTCTCACCTCTTCCTCCCGCAACACCTCTTCCTCTTCTGCGCCCATTTCTTCATGCCCCTATCCAAGCTGCCTCTGGGGATCCTGCCGGGGCCCGCCAGTGCATGGCTATCCCTCTTTTTGCTAAGAGAATGGCTAAGGAAACGAAGCGGTACTGCACCTTCTCGGTTTTCCGCCTGCAGAACATACAGAGGGCACTAGCTTCCCATGTAGAGAGGGTTAGATTGCTTGTTATCTCCCGGAGTATGTGGTGTACCCAGTCCCAGTAGTGGTGAATAACTGGACAATCTCAAAACATGTGCTTAAAGTCTGCTTTGGGTTCTTGCAGCGGGAGCAGGCAACGTGTGTGTCCGGGTAGAAGTGTTGGAGGCGCTTTGGGGTGAGGTATGCCCTATGAAGAATGTTGAATTGGATGTTCCTGAAGCGTGCGTTTCTAGAGACTTTCTTGGGATACTCTAGGGCTTTTTCTCATTCTTTATCATTGAATACGCGACCTCTTTTGTCCTCCCATATATGCCGTAGTGCGTCCAGTGGGCGAAGGGTCGAGTCCCTATCAGCTTTGTATAGCCAGGTCACCAAGTGTCTGTCCACCCCCATATGAAGTATGGTATGTATGTCAGGCTGTGTAGGGGGTTTTCCCACCTGTGGATCCCATAAAGGAGAGCTGTCGTTTATGAGCTGCCTGTACAGAAGGAACTGCCCTGGAGGGAGGTCGTACAGTTCCGTCAAGCGGGTATATGTCATTAACTGTCCATCTTCATACAGGGATTTCATATCTGTGATAGAGGAATCAGTCCATAATTGTAAGGCGCAGGCTGTGTAATATTTGTCAGCATGTGGGAATCCTACCAGCGGGAGTAAGGGTGAGTTTCGGCGGTTTCCCTTTGGACATGCAATGTATCTTCAGCATAAAGGAGCGTGCTATTGTCACCTGTAGGGGGTAAGTGCGGAGGGGCTTGGTGCCCAGGAGCAGCAGTCTCTGCATGGCTGGGAGGGAGATCCGTCCCTGCTCTGTAATTGTCTCCCCGGTGGATCGCTCTGCTGTCTAGTACGACAACCATTGGAGTTGCGCTGCCAGGAAATATGCTTCGAATGATGGGGCGCCTAGCCCTCCCTGGTTGTGGGCAGGTAGTGCGTGGTTAATCCATACATAGCAGCAGACCTGTGCTGCAAAACCAATCGCACAACTTCTACAGAGCACGTCACAATCTTATTTTGTTTAACGTTTGTTTTTATTTTGTCGTATTTTCCACATGTAATCAAACTTTTCTTGCTTTAACACGATGGAACAGTCCAAACTGCTATGTTGAATCCATACATGCTGCTGCTATGTATGGATTCAATTTTTACATGCGCCGAGGCGAGGCATGTCTCAGGTCTGCACGCATAAAAGGATTCTTTTTCTTAGAACTGGAGAAAAATTCGCAAACAGGTGTGCCACTGCACTTTCGTGTTCAATTTCAGAGTGTGGTTAATGCCACCCTATGTCTTCCCCCACCCCAGACCAAAGTGGTCAGGATCGTGTCCAGCTCTTTGAAGAAGGAGCGTGGTGGAATCACCGGGAGGTTGGTGAAGTGGTAAAGCAGCCTTGGAACCATGATCATCTTTGCGAGGGACACTCGACCGATGGGGGCAAAAGGTAGTGTCTACCAGAAGTTTACTGATGCGCGTCATCCGGCTACTCCCTTGCAGTGGTTTCCCTCATACAGATCTGTGGGAGAGTGAAACAGTTGTACCCCGAAGTATTGTGGCGCCATGGTGCTCCAGGTGAGGGTGTGGGCTCCTATTGCAATGTCTTGGGGGGCGTATGTGGGTTGAATAGGAATATCGTGGACTTGGTCCAATTAACCTTGAGGCCTGATGCCAACGCGAAGTCGTTCAGCACCGGCCAAATGGGGGTGAGGTCACTATTGATATCTCTGACATAGATCAGGAGCTCGTTGGTTTACAATGAGACACAATGCATTGTGTCCGCTAGTGGTATACCTCATGCCCCGCCATCCTGCCGCAGCCGTATTGCCAGGGGTTCTATTGCTAAGGCGAAGAGGAGGGGGGATTGGGGACACCCCTGTCTGGTTCCCCTTTCTACTGGGAAGGGAGCGGAGATGTATTTGCCTATTCTCACTCGGGACGTTAGGCCCTTGTAGAGAAGCTTTGTGTATTCCATCAGTATGGGGCCCACCTGAATCCTACGAAGCACAGCAAATAGGTACGGCCATATAAGGGTATCGAAGGCTTTTTCGAGGTCCAAAATCAGGCATGCTGCATTCGGGAAGTGCACCCGTGCTCTGTCTTGGACGTGGAATAACCTGCGTATGATAAGCGAAGTGTTACGCCTCGGTATGAAACCGTTTTGGTCCGACTGTACCAGTGGTGCTAGGATCTGAATATATCGGTCTGCTAGAAGCTTCCCTAACAGTGTACAGTCTGAATTTAGCAGTGTTATCGGCCTGTATGAGGCTGGGAGGATGTGGTCCCTTTGAGGTTTGGGGAATGTAACTATAATGGATTCTCGGAGTGAAACTGGGAGCTCCTTTCCGCTTAGTGCGTCTTCATACATGGCAACTGTCCTGGGGACAAGGTGAGTGGAGAATGTGCTGTAATATTCGAGCGGGAAGCCATCCATCCCCGGGGCTTTGTTACATGCAAGCTCTCTAATGGCGCGGTTGATCTCTGGGGTTTTAATCTTGGTCTCCAGCTCTTTTCTGTCAGCTCGTGATATATGTGGAATCTGTAATAGCCTGAGAAGTTGAGACATTTCCCGGTTCTTTGTTTGTGTTGGGGCCCTGTAAATACTGGAGTAGAACCCGTAAAATATGTGTAGGATCTCTATTTGTGAATGTCTGGGGGTCCCTGTACTGTCCAGTAGCTCCGTGACTGGTTTAGCAACTGTGCCCTGTCTTGATAGCCACGCCAAGAGCACGCCCGTCCTGTTGCCCTCCTTGTGTACTCTGGCGGCGTGAGCACGGAAATTGTATTTACGCAAATCTTTCAGTGATTCCGCGTAGCCGGTATTAGTTGCTGCAATTCGGTCAGGAATGTTTCCTACTGTATCCCCTTGTTTTGTTGATGCCTCTAGCACCTCCTCTGAATCTCTTAGTGTTCTTTCAAGTGTTCTACACACTCCCACTGTAGTGTAGTTCCTACATTCCCAATAGGCTCTGCGCATTGGAAGAATATATCCTCGAGAGATGTGACGTAGGACTTATGTCTACAAGGTTGGTATCGGATATATTACACTTAATTGTGAGTGCCAGCTAGCTCAGAGGTCACTAGAAACTTTCTCGAGTTCACAAGAAGGGATTTAGTTTCTGACAACTGCATAAACATGACAACTTTGTTTCTCCAAGATAAAACTGATCTTCAGAGTCGTGGAAACAATAGATAGATATTTTACTCAGTCATTTGTGCATGCTTCGTTTCACCAGAGGTGCAGAGAAATAGATACACAGGCGTTTTCAATAAAAGTATTTCTTGAACAGTCTTCTTTCTCAAGTAGAAGAAATGAACTGCTACAATCGTGATACTGGTTGAAAAGTATAATGCGTACAGTAAGAAGAGTAGAATAAAATAATACTGTAAAAGCATTGTATGGTTCCTAGACCATAGATAAATACATACATAAATAACAAAGGCTAAAAAGTACTCAACTGGTGCTTCTAAAATACACCTACCCCAATGTTCCTAACCTAAGTCTAGTACGAGGGAAGAGGTAAGGGAGGTATAGCATAAATTTAGTATTCTTTGCCAAGAATCTATCCAAGATTTCTCTTAGGGTCTAATCAGCTCCGTACCTTGGTTTAGAATGAAAGAGGTCAGTCTTAGGACTCGATTTCCCAACAACCCGCAAGGGTAACTTGGTAACACTGGAGCTGGATTTCTCAGCAGGAGAAAAGACAGCGTCTCTCTCAGTGCGTCTGCTAGAGGGTCGGCTTCCTTCGGCACTTGCTGTATCAGGATGCGCCGGGCAAGTAGATAGCCAAACTGCTCCAAACCACTGTGTGTTTGCTAAGGCAAGTGTGGGCATATTTATACCTTGAAGGTGCCGAATTTGACGTAAAGGTGGACATAATAACGTCATCAAAGAGTCTCAGTTCTTTGAAAACTCCATGAGTTCTTGGACAAATCAATATTCAAGCAAGGGGAAGTCCCTATCTGCTGAAGCCGAGTTTTCCAAGAAATCTTTGTGGATTTTCGGAACTAGTGGAAGTAGCCATGCCATATTTGGACTGCATGAGCTATGTCTAAATATGGTTATGATTTCTATGCCTATATAAGGATATGGTGATTTATACCTATATAAGGGCATGAATCAGGAAAATTACAACAGGGTTCTAAAATGCTATACAACACCACATTGGGCCCGATTCACAGAATGAACTTAAGACTCAATCCTAAATTTACTACTGTTTTGGTATTCACAGATTGCACTTACTACTTTTGGTATTCACAGAATGAACTTACTACTTTTTGTATTCACAGAATGCACTTACTACTTTTGGTATTCACAGAATGAACTTACTCATTTCCGTATTCACAGAAGTTAGGACTCCTAACTTTAGGACTCCTAAATGCTTTCTGTGAATACCGAAAGTCTTAAAATTAGGATTTTTCTCAATTTAGTAGTAGTAAAGTTAGGACTCCTAACTTTAGGACTCCTAAATGCCTTCTGTGAATACCGAAAGTCCTAAAATTACGATTTTTCTCAATTTAGTAGTAGTAAAGTAAGGACTACTAACTTTAGGACTCCTAAATGCCTTCTGTGAATACCGAAAGTCTTAAAATTAGGATTTTTCTCAATTTAGTAGTAGTAAAGTTAGGACTCCTAACGTTAGGACTCCTAAATGCCTTCTGTGAATACCGAAAGTCCTAAAATTACGATTTTTCTCAATTTAGTAGTAGTAAAGTTAGGACTACTAACTTTAGGACTCCTAAATGCCTTTTGTGAATACCGAAAGTCCTAAAATTAGGAATTTTCTCAATTTAGTAGTAGTAAAGTTAGGACTCCTAACTTTACTACTACTAAATTGAGAAAAATCCTAATTTTAAGACTTTTGGTATTCACAGAAGGCATTTAGGCGTCCTAAAGTTAGAAGTCCTAACTTTACTACTACTAAATTGAGAAAAATCGTAATTTTAGAACTTTCGGTATTCACAGAAGGCATTTAGGAGTCCTAAAGTTAGGAGTCCTAACTTCTGTGAATACCAAAATGAGTAAGTTCATTCTGTGAATACCAAAAGTAGTAAGTGCATTCTGTGAATGCCAAAAGTAGTAAGTTCATTCTGTGAATACCAAAAGTAGTAAGTGCAATCTGTGAATACCAAAACAGTAGTAAGTTTAGGATTGAGTCTTAAGTTCATTCTGTGAATCGGGCCCTATGTGTTGTATACAATGTCCTCTAGCCGCTACCTTGAATGCGTCCCATTCCACTAGTCTGGACTCCGCTGTGCCTGAGTTAAGGGTAAAGTGTTCTTGGATATAGTCTCTGTGTTCCTGACGGAACACTTGATCTGTAATACAGTTACATGGAAGTCTCCAGGTAAGTATGGGTGGGTGCAGAGGCCTCCACCTGAGGGTCAGCATGTGGGCATTGTGGTCTGAAAGTACTCTACCTAGATAGTCGGACTGTTGTACCCTCTGGAGTATGGGCGTGGAACAGAGGAATCTATGCAGGCTTGCGTGTAGGTTGTACGGGGCAGAATGGAGGTAGTATAATCTAATGTATGGATTTCGTTCCCGCCACGGATCTACCAATTGCCAATGTTGCACCCAGGTTTGATATTGGGTTGTCTGTTTGTTTGCCGGGGAGGGTGGCGGTGGGGGATGGGACATATCGAGGTGGATATCTAGAACACAGTTATAGTCACCTCCTAGGAGCCATAGGACTGAGGAGTGGTGAGTGAGTACATTTGTGAGGCGCTTCCAGTACTGGTCCTGATCTATATTGGGAGCATATATGCTACCCAACAGAATGGACTGGCCCTCCAGTATTCCCTCCAACAGGGCGTACTGTCCTTCTTTTTCTATGATTCTTGTCTGTTCTTTAAGGAGGATTCTGGACCTGATCCAAATTAGCGCTCCCCTGGGCTACGCGGTGGCACAGATACTGCCCTGCCATTTCCTTTGCAACTGGACCAACTCAGTTGCTGTTAAATGAGTCTCTTGTAAAGACTATACATCTCTTTGAACCGGAAATTTACTCGTGGAAGAAATGAGTCACTGTTTTCCCTTGTTGCGTCAAAGTGTCCCAATTGATTCTTTATTCCTAACTGATTAAGCTCGCATGTAGCTCCTCTGTAGCATTCAAACCTTTAGGATATTTGGTTTAGAGATTTCAAATATTTAGGATTTTGAGTTTGTGAAGTGCTTTCTCTTGATCACCACCCATTTTGTTTGTTGGAATTGAATCCATGAGGAAGTATTTTAAGTCCCTAGGGTTGCCCCAATGCGTTTAATTAAAGTGGTGGGCCACTGGATATGACAGGTCGTTGTTTTTGATAGCTCTTATGTGCTGGTGCACCCTTTGATGACCCAGCAGGATCGTGCTGCCTTTATATATTTGAGTTTGCAAGGGCACTCCAGCACATAGACTACATAATCCGTTTTGCAGTTCAACGCTTTGTCAATATTCGTCTCTTTACCACCAAATGGAGTCCTGTAACTTGTTGTGGTAACCCCGTGCTGGCAGGCTTTACAAGTTTTACACTTGTAGAACCCTAGTCTCTGACTTAGCCATGTACTCTTTGTTAGTGGGCCACTTGGAACATTCTTGACTAAAGCATCTTTCTTTGATGTACTCCTGCTGTATGTTATTGCAGGTTTATTGAGTACTAAATTGCCAATTATGAGGTATTTTCGAATTGAATGCCAATTTCTTTTGATTATGTTTTTTACTGCTCCTTCATGTTGATTATATTTCAAAATAAATCGAAACTGTCCAGGGTAATTTGCTGTCTCTCCCCTTACAAGTTTTTGTTTGGTGAGGAGAGTCTCCCTAGATGTAAGATTACTTTTTATCAGGGCAGTGTTCAAACATTTTTTACTGTATCCTCTCATTTTAAATCTGGTTGTTCAATTTTAAGATCTTTTTCATTGCTGAAAATCAATTTTAGTCGCAACAATTCACCGTAGGGTATACTTTGGATTAAATGCTCTGGGTGTGCACTACTTGTGTGCAATATAACATTGCTGGCTGTTGGTTTTCTGTGGAGTTTGGTCTCAAGTTTATCTTTATTTACATATACATCCATATCTATGACGTTTACTGTGGACTTGCTGATGGGTTGCGGTAAAATGTAAATTGAGTTGGTTTTTGTTGAGTTCATTGATAAATGTCTGGCCCTCTATCTGAGTACCTTGCCATACTAAGAAGAGGTCATTGATGAACCTCCACCAAACCTTTACATTCCTATTCATGCACTCTGTATGTTCCTGCATGAGAACCAGCTCCTCTCACCAACCCATGTGTAGGCAAGCGAAACTAGGGGAGAAGCTGGCTCCCATGGCTACACCCAGTGATTGTTGGAATAGTGAATTTTGAAACATGAAAATGTTGTTCTTTAACAAAATTCTACCATACTGATCAGCATGTTGGTATGTTCCGTATGTTTGATACCTCTACGTGACAGATAAAATTGCAGTGCCCTTAGGCAATCCTTATGTCGAATTGATGTATATAATGAAACAACATCAAGTGTAATAAGATAATAGTCATCTTGCTATTTATATATATATATGTATATATATATTACATTTACCTGCAAAATTCATACATGTTTGTGGTAAATGCATGTGTGGTAAAGATGCATGCATTGTTAAGCCTGTTTAGTAAAGGCAACCGTGTTATAAAAGCTGATTTCGTCTGCAGGTAGTAGTATCCATCTGAAGAGCTGTATTTGTGGAGGAGAAAAAACTATATGTTGGAGGGGCTTCTACTTATTGACTTCAGTTTAGTGTGGGAAGCCATGTTTTGAGAGTCTGCAGGCCTGATACTCCGAGGTAAACTTACACTTTTAAAAAAAAAATGTTATTGTGATATCCACTGTGCATACCATAGAGAGTAAATCTTGTCTTACACATTCATTTAAATAGTCATACCATACAAAGAGCCTCACACAGCCTTTCTGCCCACATCCAGAAGGACGGGCGGCGTAAAACTATTATTCTCCTTTGACTCATGCAATGTGAAGACACGTTTTTTCTATCATCCAACCTGGAACGCAAGCCAAGATATCTACTCTTAATCAGACACCCTCTTTCCCAGCTGTCTCAGACTCATCCAACCTAAGGGGGGGGGGTCCTCCGCCCCATCCTCCTGAATTCCTGCTGCAGTCGCGTCCTGTCATCTCCTATAGTCCAGGTATAATCCCCAAAAGTTCTTGGGCCTGCGTTTGGGTGGCAGCAGCTCACTATAGGTCTCTGACTGTGTGCAGCAATAAATCAAGTCTCTTGCCCACTGCTCAATCTTGGGAGGAGGCCCCTCATTCATAACGCAGCTAGTCTCCTTTTTGCCATCAGCAATCCCATGTCTGCAATATGCCGTTTTGCCTTCGGCAGCGATTTCGAATAACCCAACAATGCGAACGCTGGGATTAGTGTGACCTCCGCCTCCAGAATCCTGCTTATTTCTTGAAACACTGCACTCCAATATTGTTGCACCCCCGGGCACTCCCAAGCCAGGTGTAGGAACCCTGCACCATGCGCTCCACATCTGTCACATGTCGCATTGTCCCGTAACTCAAACCGATGCACCCTTTCCGGGGTGTGATATACTCTGTTAACAAACTTGAAGTGCACTAATCTGTGTCTACCATTCAGGGAGATGCACCTCGTATTGATGCAGCAGTAGCGGCATATGTCGTCATCTACAGTTATTCCTAAGTCACGTTGCAAACCTAGGCGGGCCTTGCTGTACCCAGTCTCCCGCTCAGTTATGGTTATCTTGTTATCTTATATAAAGAAGAGACAATTTTCCTCGGTGTGTCCGTCTTAATCACATGTGTTAGCTCTAAGAGTTCTGGGGGCTCCTGTAAGTGGTCACCCAACTGTTCACGCCACGACTCTCTGTCTCGATGAAATTGAAAGCGCTGCTGTCCAGTGGGCATAACTTCCTGTGGTGTCACGTCAGCTACTGTTTTAAGAGTCCCATCTATAAACATATCTCCCATCGTGTTTATGCCTAAAGCATTCAGTGCTGTAGTCACACCTTTATCCCTACATGGGGCTAACCAGGCCGCCCATCCAATGGGCATCAGCGGGGAATACAATAGCGCACCAGCATGAAACTGCAGTATCGCATGCCAGGCATATCTCTACGAGTTTAGCGAATCCAACTGTCCCGTGCCTAGGTCCGCTGGCTCAAATATAATGGCTGGCAGTGGCAGTGGGGCTGCAAAAAGTCTTTCTAGCTTTATAAAAGGCGCATTTTCTCTATCATGAATCCAGCTGTGAACATGCGCCCCCTTGTGACTCAATAGTATAGATCAAAATCTGGGGCACCCAGACCTCCCAATTGATACGGCAGTACCAGAATCTTCCACTGCACCCTTGCTTGCTTTCCAGCCCAGACCAGTTTTATCATCAATGACGTAAGACGGGTGAAGAAGCACTTTGGCAAAACCATTGGTATGTTGGTGAATAAATACAGAAGTCTGGGCAGGACCACCATTTTCATGATCGATATCCTGCCTAGTAGGGAGAGAGGGAGTCCTATCCATATATCAACATTGTCTTCCAATCGAGCCATGGCTGTGCTATAGTTCTTGCAAAATACCACCTCCGAGTCTGTGTGCAGTTGGATCCCTAGGTATCTCACGGGTTCAGTGGTCCACTTCAGTGGATATTCCATATCAAACTGCTCTGTAGCAGCAGTAATGGGGAACGCTATTGATTTATTCCAATTAACTGTTAGTCCAGAGAGTGCACCAAATCGCACCACTTCCCGCAGAAGCGGCGCCAAATTATTTTCTGGTTATCTAACATATAATAGGGTGTCATCCGCGTACGTCGTTATGACTAGTTGATAAGTAGGGAAATTTAATCCCCGGTGACTGTGGTATTCATGCAATGCACACGCCAATGTTTCAGTGACCAGAGCGTAGAGCGTGGGCGACAAGGGGCAACTCTGACTCGTATCTGAATAGGATATGTGACGTGATTCCCGAGTTTAATGCGGGCCACCGGGTCTCTATAAAGCACTGCTATCCTCTGGAGGAACACCTGTCCAAACCCAAGTCTGGAGAGCACCGCTCTTAAAAAGGGCCACTTCACTGAGTCAAAAACCTTCTCCTTGTCAAAAAACACTGCTATCGCTTTCGTTTCTGGGCGTGTGTGTTGAAAGGCGCCAAATACCATCCTCAAATTGTATGCAATATTTCTGCCTGCCACAAATCCCGCTTGTTCCGGGGCCACCAACTCCGGAGATAGCAAAGCCAATCTAGTAGCGAGGATTTTAGCGTATATTTTTGTGTCCACATTTAGTAGCGACAACGGTCTGTAGGAGCTACTCTCCTCTGGGGATTTCCCCGGCTTTGGTATGGCCACAACTATTGCTTCCCTCATAGTTCTCGGCATCTGGCCCACGTCTTCCACATCTGTGAACAGAGCTTAAAGGTGTGGAAGCAGAAGTTCCAAAAATGTCTTATAAAAACTTACAGTTAGCCCATCTGCACCTGGCGCGCAACTTGCCTTCCTCCATCCCAGGGCTTCCCTAATCTCATCATGTTCTATTGGGTGCATCAAAAATTCTCTCTCCGCGTTCGTTAAGAATGGGAGTTTTATATGCTCCAAATAGTCTAATATTTCCTCCTCGCTCCCCGTCTCAAGTGAAGCGCATAAGTCCGAATAGTATTCCCTAAATCTTTGTGCTATCTCCTCTTCAGTTGCAGCAAGGCTCCCTCCCCAGACCTGACAGTTGTGATTGCTATTTGCCGCCGTTGTTGTTTCATCATATTTGCCAGTACCACTCCCGGTTTGTAACTTTCCCCATACACTCTGGCTGTGGCGTATTTACCCAAATGCTTGACCTCAGCATCTGCCTCCTCCTGATATTCCACCAATAGACCTTTCATTTCCTCCCGGGCAGCGCCAGTGTCTCCCCTCATCTGTCGCTCCTCACACTCTGCCAGCCGCCGCTCTAACTGCAACAGCCTTTGACGGATCGAGCGGAGTGCACCTGAATGTTTGCTCATGGCCACCCCCCTAATATACGCTTTAAATGCCTCCCACACAGTTTGGAAACTATCTACAGAACCTATATTAGCCTCAAAGTATGTCTCTATCGCTTCTTGTAATGCCTCTCTAAATAGAGGGTCCTGTAAGGAGTATGGCGGAAACCTCCATGTGAATGGAGGAATTACTTTCCGTGGCGTCGTGAGCATTAACAATGTAGGTGAGTGGTCTGAGAGTGTGCGGGGGAAAACCTGGCATTTGCTTACTTGTGAAAGAAGTCTTGTTGAGGTTAGCCAATAATCAATACGCATATGTATATTATGAAAGGCTGAGTAATGCGTGTTTCCTCCCTGCTCTGGGTATAAGCTTTGCCATACATCAGTCAGATCTTTGCTAATTAGTATCCTGTCTAGTTTCCTGGCTGCCTTTGCCTGTCTCCTGTCCAGGTCACTGGATCTGTCCACTTCAGGGCACCTGGTCATGATAAAATCCCCCCCGCCCACAAGACATTAAGATCTGGATATTCCCTTGCAGTGTCAGCCAGATTTTTATAAAACACGGGGCAGTCGTAGTTAGGTCGATATACATTCACCACCAGTATTTCCATCCCTCTTTCTGTAACCTGTGATATGACATATCTACCTTCTGGGTCTGCGCATAGCATTCTCAATGTATAATCAGATTTCGGGTTCACCCATGTCAGCACCCCCACGCGCATGTGTCGTGAAGCCTGCCGCATTAATCTTTCCCTTCAAGACCCTCGATTGCAATCTAAGGCTGTTCGCTGGCAAATGTGTCTCCTGTATCAAAGCTAGGTCTATATGGAGTCTATTTACATAATTCAAGACCTTGCGCAGCTTACGATAATCATTTAAACCACACACATTCCAATTCAGGGCTCTCAAACCCCCCCCCCCCACAGTGTCTACCTCAACTCCACCAGGCATCTCTTGCATATACGGCAATGTTTGCTACAATACTCTCCACAATAGATATCTGCATAAATTTCAAAATAGAAAGCGTAATGGCCAGCATCTCGTAACTTTAACCACTGAACTACCTTCCCCCCTCCTCCCACCCATCCAACTCACAGCAGACCACCCCCAACTAGGTAGCAAATTGTCCAGTCCCAGAGTTTGCCCCCCCTATCCCTCAACCCACAAATAACATCCCCAAACACAGTGTCACCACATGTGGGTGGAGGTTGCTCCGCACCAATAACAAAAACCAAATGCAAACACAGTACTTGATACTTGTTCCCGCTCCTCCAGCCGACAGCTATTCCTCCCCTCCTCCACTTGGGACAACTCTAGTTTCAGATATTCCCCTCCTGACATTGAAAAAATCATCACTTGGAGTCACTTTTGTAGCTGCACCGCAGGTAGTCAGAGATGTTGCAGTAACAAGTCTCTCAATCTTGTTCATCCATTGAACCACCTGTGGCCTCATCCAGCAATTCCTATTCCGGGGTTTTCACCGTTCCTTAGTCCATTCTTTTAGCGCCTTCTGCAATGCTCTTGGGTCAGTGAAGATATGTGACTGGCCATTTCTGTAAACTTTCAACTTAGCATGGTATAACATAGCATAGTCTAGGACTTGGTCACGCAATTGTTTCTTCATTGGAACGAAATGTTTCCTCGCTTCTTGCACTTTGGCCGTGAAGTCAGGGTATAGTGAAATTTTGGAGTCTTCGTATGTTAAAGACTGCTTTTCACTGGCAGCACGTAGGGCTCTCTGTCTTTGTAATTGAGGAACTTTGCTATAATGGGTCGCGGTGGGGCCCCTGGCTTAGGTTGCGGGGCTAAAGACTGATGCGCACGCCCAACGATAAATGTGGTAGAGAAGGTATCAGCACCCAGCAGTGTTGTCAGCAGTCGCTCCACAAAGGGCTCCATTTTGCCCGTTTGTGTCGTTTCAGGAAGTCCAAGGATGCGCATGTTACAGCACCGGAAACGCGCCTCCAAATCCTCTGTCTTATCTTGGAGCAGCTGCAGCGCCCTACCCAGTTGCTTGTGTTCCGAGTCGATAATTGTTTGCGCCTCTTCAACTTCTGTAATCCTCCTCTCCAACAAGTCAAATCTCTCTGCGTGTTTATCAAGTCTCTCCCCATTCTATCCATTCTGTATGTTAACGCGTCCATCTTCGTCCCGAGTGAGGAAATACCTTCCTGCAGCCCCTTCTCCATTGACTTCAGCATGCTTCTGATGTCTTGTCCCTGCTCCATTGGGGAAGAAGGCCTGCTGTTGCTTCCTGAGGCTCTGTCCTGTGATTTAGCGTGCTTTTGTGAAAAGGAGAGCTTAGGCTGACCGCGCTCCGGTTTCCCCATCTTGATTTCCAGTGGGGATCCTTATGCAATGCCAGGAAATTACGGAGTGCGCACCCCCCCCACCAAGCCAATCACAGATCGCTTGTGCGTACGTTGTAGTATTAGTGTCGGAAGCCTGTGTACTATGGAACACGCTGAGTCCCTTAGTCGGTTCCCATGAAGTATGGGCTGCGTTCACACCAGTCCGCTAATAGCCACCACCAGAAGTCCAGGATCCGGCGCTATGATTAATGTGGCTCTCCTGATTTCACCACAGCGTTTGTGCACCTCGCCGCTGCCGCGGGGTCCGCGCACCACCGATGTGCCACCTTCCCCCTACTCAGGGCAGAGAACTGCGCCTCCGGTCTCCTGCACCGATGTGCCGACTACAGCCCTACGCTGTTCTGTGGTGTTGGCCGTTGGGTGTTGTTAGCGAATGTCGCAGTGCAGCTACAGTTAGTGCGACTTCCCAAACCGACCCAGCGCTGTCCTGAATCGAGGCCATCGTCCCACGAGCTCCCAACTAGGTGTGCTATATATCGCCGTAGGCTCCCGGCATACCTCTGAGAAAAGCAATGTCTTCCATGTCTGTCTGGGTCCCCCGTGGTCTGTCTGCAGTTATTCCTTCCTGTCGCGCCTCTTCAGAGCTCAACTTGTTACGGGGGCCGGTCTCGTCCTCTCGCCGGTCCGCAAGCAGTTGCGTCGCCCTCCCAGGTCGGGGCCAATCTCAGCGTCGCCTCTCACCTCACAGTCCACGCTGGGCCGGTAATCCGCGCCTCTCTCTGTGGCTCAGATCTCCCGACCCGCCGGGCGTTCTCACCCAAGCACGCAGAGCGACGTCTTCACGAGGGTCCGTAAATCAAGTCCGGTGCTTTACGGCCTATAGATCTGCCAGTCAGCGCCTCACGTAGCTTCTTCGTGCAGCATCAGTTGTGTTTTGCGCCGGGCATGGGTTTGCACATTTGCTTCGTGGTCAATTCCAGCGAGGCATTAGTGTTGTTAGGGCCCAGGATCTTGAAGGATTTTGTGTCGGCTTAACGGAGCTCGAGATTCAAAGGTCCATCTTGGACTCGAGCAAGCTCCGCCCCCAAACGTACACTTTTGTATATGTTTATGATTGTGTGCTATTCACAATGAAAGCAAACTGTCCTATCTTTTTATGCTAGTAGAGAAACAGGGGCCCCTTAGACCCAAAGGGATAGGGCACTGTACAGTAGGTAAAGCTATATTCCCTTTACGTAGATTATTCTACTCTTAACCAACAATCAATCCGGCTGCCACACGCAGACCAAATATAACCCTCACCAAACTCGCTTG
Source organism: Lissotriton vulgaris (assembly GCF_964263255.1). NCBI lineage: Eukaryota > Metazoa > Chordata > Amphibia > Caudata > Salamandridae > Lissotriton > Lissotriton vulgaris. Next base: position 261,531,441 of record NC_141693.1, read on the forward strand.
TCCACCATACAAATGATTGAACCATATAAAACAAGGAATAACACAAACCAAATAAATTAAAATTAAATGCATTCATTTATTAATCTTTAAAAAAGATGTTGTGTTTCAGTGGAAAACACCATCCTTGTACAGTATATCACAATAATACTAAGACAAAACAAGTTAAAAATCAATCAATAGCACATCATAAAAAAGAGAGTATGAAAGAATTAGACAGGTACACTATGTCTTCAAATCTTACACATTCGTCATGTAACAATATTTGGGCACGGAATTCGGTGATTAAATGATTGGTACTCTAAACCATGCCTTTTGTTGACGGATTGCGTATTTGTATTGAGGCGTCGACGTGTTTTGATGGTTGAAATTATATTTCCATCTTTGTCAAGACAACATTGTATACTCTATTATATGTTAAAATGTTTTGCAAGGTCACCTTTAAATCAGAGGAGAACTGCACCTTCCAAATTCTAGTTTTGTAAATGATGCCAAATGTCTGGTTGAAATTATTTTGAAACCCAGAACATTCACCGTAGAATTTCTTTTACAAGTTTCCATCTCAGAAGGATACTATTAAACTCTCCCCTTTAGAGGGAGAACTGCTGGTTTAATGCTACTGGGCACGCTTGCTTTCTGCCAGTTTCACACGTCCTTTTAGATAAATCGGAAGTTGTGTAGTTTTATCCTCCCCGTACTTCTCTACTTGTCAATAGTACCCTATTCCCCTGCACTTGAAATGGTGCTGATAAATCAGACCCTCTTTTGTGATTAGTCTTATAGCCCGTTTGAAAGTTATGCATCTCTTTTCCCAAAACAAGAGAAGGGGTTGGTGCAGGGTTGAACATGTCACATGCCACACAGCATTCCTTAGTTTTGTGGCATGTGCCATTTTAACAGCAACTTCAAACACGTCCTTTTGTAACCTGCACATCAGTGTGACTATCAAATAAAAGAAAAAGAACATTCACAGCACTAAACCTTTCATGACTTAGTTTTAATGCCGTAAATTGCAGTACTTAATTTGTAAATAAATGTCAGGACCTTTGTCAGGATACCATAGCAGCTTGCACCACCCATTGTGCTACAAATGACAATTCAGACTTTCTATACATTAAAAATGAATAATACATGCCATCCAAGCTATTTTATGGCTTTGGGTGGTAGGTATTAATGTATATAGAATTATTAAACAACTGGTGTTATGTTCATCACAAAATTGGACAAGCAGCACCACTATGTGACTCTCTGTCATAAGTCCTGGTGTTGACAATTAATTGCCAGTGGCGAGCACCGGAAACCACGGCTAAAATTCAGCACTGGTATATTGGCATTTCAGAACAATTGCATTTAATGTCCTCCGTGAATGCTTGTGAAATGAGTATCAATATTAGTATATTTGTCAAATATATGTAACATTGTCTTTAGCTTTTGTGTTATTGTAGTAAAGGGCTGATTATAAGTTGCATAATACTAGGGTACACCTAAAATAACGTGATTTTACTGCTACTGGGTGGTAATTTTGCACCAGTACAGTACAAACGCCCTCTGGGTTTTATTTCATACATTTACCATCTGCTCTGAGCAAGTGGTAAAGGAGGACCTGGTAGTGTCGTGGGAGAGGTTGAGAAAAGTCTAGGGAGAATATTTTCAGCAGCAAAAAGTGAATGAGCCTAAGTGGCTGCTGCTGCAGCCAAAAGTGTTTACCAACTAAAAACATCACATTTGATTCTCCCACACCCATTAAATCTCAACTGGTTAGAGAAAAAAAAACAACGTATAATCAGATGGAGCCAACTAAAAGCACGGGGTAATTTCACTTAGCCTAACTTTACGCAGGGCCTACGTGGGAGAACAAGCCTATACATGTAGTCCTACTTCTATGTCGATGGAACGTCCCGGTTGTTTGTTGGTTTATAATCACTGGTCACCCTACTTCTGAGGTACTATGTTTTTCTGGATATAATCTTTGTGATAAAGTTCTTCATACAAAAGCGCGCGAAACGCCACCCCAGCTTGTCTCGCACGAGCGCGTTAACACTGCCGTTCGGACGGTTAACGTCGCGGTACGTCATGTGACCAGAGAAATGGCGGGTGAACGGGACCGAGGCCGAGCGTGTAGTGCACGGTGGGCAACAGCTCTCAGCCTGGTGAGGTGGAAACAAGGAGAGGAGCGGAGAATGTTTAGGATTTTACGATGGTGGTCTTGTGGCACCGGCGAGGGGACGAGTATGACCATAGGAGTTTTGGGGAGGAGCAATGTGGATGGTCACTCCCGAATGTGGAGACGCAGAAGTTACGCCTGTGTTAGTCCCGGAGATTGCTACCCTCTCGTTTACACCTGGAGACTGCAAGTGAGTAAGATTGGACGCGTAAAAGAGAAGTGGGTACCTGAAGGGAGGAGCAAGACTAGGTGTAATGGATAGCCAAGGAAGCTAGGTGAGGATTTGCAAAGGGAGGAATTGGGGTGGCAATGGATTTATGACGGGAAATGTCGAAGTTTATTCCAGAATATGAATGTGGTACAGGTGATCTAAACAGTGGTCGAAGTGGCAGGAAAAAGTAGGGGAAATGTGGGGGGAGCATCAAGGGGCGGAAATATTCTGAGAATTGGGCCAGTGGGCGGAGTCGGAGGTGTGGCTAGAAAGAGCAAAACATCCCAATTTTTAGTATGTTTGGCATTTCACTGACGAGTTACAGCTTATAACGTTATTTAATGCAACCAATAGATACACGTTTATTTTAGCTTTAATATGAGTTAGTGACATTAAAATAAATGTACAATGTGGGATACATTTTCAATCACAGAATGTCCCAAATGCTCATAAGTGGAATAATAAACCATTTGTGTCCGAGCCATGCAGTTTTTTTCATCAGCACTTCTCTCTTTTTCTAACCATTTCGGAACATAAAATGAGGCTTTCGATTCGATGACAGGAGGCCCCACATGTTGGGGAGCACTATTGATTACATCTTTCTGTGACCCACGGTCAATGCAAAATTGTATTCATGTGTTTTTACATGCTTCACGCATGATGCCATGAAGTCAGCATTAGATGCCTCTCAGTTTCCTGTTATTGTATCTAGACATAGCACTCTAAACCAACCCAGACCTGTTGATTTTGCAGATGCTTTTAACAGTATCAGATGAATGAGATACAACTATTTTATGAGTAGTTTGTGTAATTACTACTCAAGTTAGATGGCAATCAGAATTGCAAATGCACCAATTCTGAAATTAAGAGACTCAAACATTGGTAGAGTCAAAAATAGGTAGTGGTCTTCAGATTATCTCAATCAGTTATTTTCTCTCCTTCAGGCTACTATCCACTGCAATCACTATTAGGCACATTCCTCCTTTGTCTCTCCGTGAGCACTGTAGGTGTCTAGGAATACCACACACCACAGACTGCAGGAGAGAAGTGTAAACATGAATGGCAAAATATCCTACTTTGCAAATGTTTTCCACATAATTATAACTCTGCCGTGTTTGGCACATAAAGCACCATCTGCTTCGTAAGCTGATGGTTTTACCTAAAAAGTTGTTTGTATCTCAAATGGATCAAAACAACGTGACTTGTGTTGCTGTGAAGTGGAGGGCCCTTTACAAACGTGGACTGGTCATGTTCTCAGTGCTGCTATTAATGAGGCAAAAGCTTTACAGAGACTGTAGTATGTGTACAAATTTCAAAATAACAAATTATCATAAAATGTACCACATTAAGCTGCAGCCTTTCTTTGCTCCATAATGTAGTCAACACTGCAACATAATTTTGCCCTCCATTACTGTGTAATTGCAGCGGTCCCAAAGCAGGCAGCACATGTTAAAAGTGCTTGCTACTTGAAGCAAAGAGACACTGTGACTTTTGAGAATTAAGGGGCATATTTACGGGAATGGTGGTGCAACGCATCAAATTACTTTGCTGTGCTGTCCTGCATCACAAGGGAAAGGGCAGACATGCACCGTCTTTATCCAATACGGTGCATTCCTGCCCTTTCCAAGTGCGCTAGTGCCGTTTCGTCAGCCTAGCGCCACCGCAGGCACCCTTGCACCATGGTGCAAGGGTGCCTCCGTTGCATGCAGCATTGTTTTTGTGCAGGAAGGGGCACCTTCCTGCACAAAAGAAATCCTGAGAGGCTTTTTCCTCTTTGTATGTGTGCTGCACACATAGAAAGAGGAAAACAGGGAGAAATAATGTATTTTCTCCTTGTTGAGCCTCCCTTGGGGAGGTGTAAGATTTTGAATCAGTCCCAGGTTTACAAGTCTTTGTAAATCTGGGAATGCGTAAAAAAACGATAGAGTTGAGTGGGAACACCCACTGCAACGCCTCCCATGTCCAGAGTAAGGCAAAGCAGCAATTTGCGCTGTGTTGCATTACTCCATATTTATGAAACCATTCAAAGCCATGCAAAGTTGCTTTGCGTGGCTTCATAAATATGACTTGCAGATTTGTGTCGTGCATTTATCATGTTTCGTGGTGCAAGCATGATGCAAGGCCCTTGTAAACATGCCCCTTAGGCTGGTGTGCATGCAAATCCTGCATTGCCAATCCCTGGTGAGTTGCATTAGTACTGCTGGAACAAGGCCAATGGAGGCACCAATGGGTGAGGGTGACTGGCCTCAAGGGTCCTGTGACCTCAATGACAAAGTCACTGTTGCTGTAGGGTGTTCTTGGGCCTGCCCGCAAGACTGTAGGTGAACTTCAGTATCGATTGTGGTGGACAGGCCTTCAAGGTTAATCCACACTGGCCACCGGTAGGGTCCACCTGCTGGTGCTAAGAGACCAGGGCTTCTATGTTCTAGTATGGCCTTCTAAGGTCTAGTAGGGGAATGTGCTCCCTCAGGAGAGTGGTCTGGTGGACTGGTCATGAAGCCTGATTCTCCAGTTCCAGATTTGGTAGCTCTGGTCATAGTGCCACAACCTATCCTCCCTGAGCACCCTTCTGCCCCACTGAGAGACACTTGCACTGCCTTCAGCTACAACCCAATTCTGCCCCATTATAAACACCTGGCTATGACTCAATTCAAATTATACACTGCCTGAAAAAAAGTAACAACATTCTGGAAAAAGCAAACATTCATAGGCAATGGAAGATGAAATGAAATGAAAAATTGCATTTGTATAGCGCATAACCGCCCTGGGGCCTCGCAGCGCTTATGTAAAGCGTGCAAAATATAAGCAGGAACAACATGGTTACCTTAGCTTTTACTCTCTTTGTTTGGAAATCAATGAGTGTTTTTTTGCCTCAAACGTTGAGGACATGAATACAGTGCTCCTCGTGTACACAGGTGTGCCTTTAGTGTACTCGTGGACAGCAAGGGAGGGAATAAGCAGGGCTAAGAAGATTAAGGGATTCATCAGGAAAATCTGATCTGACTCACAGAAACCCACAAGGGCTACTCCACATTCATGTCAGACAGCTAGCTGCTCTAACATTGACATTATGTATTCAAGTGTCCTGCTAACACTACTTTTGTACTGTCTGGCTTGCTAACTCTCCTACCCACAAAAATCTTGAGAGCTCGAGAGTAAAAGGCAAAATTATATTTTCATTTGGGAAATGAAGGATACATCCAACTTTACTTTTTGTGGTGACACAATAGTACATTAGATAAGCTGTAAAGTGTTGCTAAAAAAAAATCACAACCAAAGAGGTCCCAAGGGCAAGACCTATTGACTTTGCCAATGCTTGTTTAGATATCTCATTTGCTAAATGGGGTACTTTTAATGTGGTGCCAGACAGGGCCAAACTTGGAACCCAAAGCAGCCCTGGCAAATTTGTGTCCATCCCCTGCACAGTGTGATACGTGCGAACGCAGAAAGCAAGCCTGACGACTGCAAAGGGGATACGGGGAGAGGGTGTTCTCTCCCCAAGAATTTTTTTTGAAAAATATACATAAATGAGGCAGCTTTTAGTAAAATCAGGGGCTGTCTTCGAGACGTGGCTAACTGGATGAACACAAATAAACTTTAAATGAATGCTAGCAAAACAGAGGTGTTATTCTTTGGAAAACATAAACATCCCCGCCCGGACTTGTGGTGGCCGCCTGAAATGGGCCCAGCCCCATCTCCCGGAACCCATGCAAAAAATCTGGGAGTAAGATGGGATGAGAATCTCTCTTTCCTGCCGCACATACAACAGCTTACCGCTGGCTGCCTGCATAAACTTAGAAATCTTTGAAAATTCCTGCCTCTTCTACCAGTCGAGTGTCGCAAAATGGTTGTTCACGCGACAATTACATCTCGACTAGACTACTCAAATGGCCTTTACCTTGGTCTGCCCAAATATTTGGTGCAACGTTTACAGATCATGCAGAATGCGGTTACGAGACTGATAAAACGCTTTCCCCTTAGGCATCATGTCTCTCCGCATCTGCACGAGTTACATTGGCTCCCAGTGGTAAGCAGAATTAAATTCAAGGTGCTAACCTTGGCGTTCAGAGCGCTAAAAGGTACCTGCCCCAACTATTTAAAACTTCGATTCCCCCGTTACCACCAAAAGCGAGAGCTGCGATCTAACTCTATGCTCAAGCTAACTATCCCGCGTGTGAGGAAAGCCAGACTTGGAGGCAGGTCCTTCTCAGCTGGCACGGCGAAACTTTGGAACACCTTGCCCCCTGCCATCCAATCTGCCACGACAGAAGCTAGCTTTAGGAAGCTCCTAAAAACTTGGCTTTTTATGCAATAATACTGAATTTCCTCCTGGCTACTCGCTCGCTGCTGAAAGACTCGTTAGCGCCGGGACACCTCACCCAGAGGTAGCTGTTCGCGCTTTACAAGCATCTGTATTATTATTCTACAACACATTGTATTATGTTTTCCATTGTATTAGCTTTTAGAGCACAGTACATGATGACCTTACTGTGCACCAGGATACAACAATCTGGTCGTGGCCCTTCAAGGATTCCCTCACTAACACCCGCCAACACTGCCCCTCATCTCTCATTGCCCCTCCCTCACATGTATTTAAATTGTTTTATAGCGCCTCTCATGTCAGTGAGGGACTTGGAGCACTTTACATCATGCACACATACAGAGACAATGAATCATATGTGTGTAAATCAATGTTTAGAACACGTTTACAAGACAAAAGGGGCTAAAGGCGTTAGGATTCACATGCCATCAATTCTGGTTGGCATATTTTCAAAGATCTGGAGAAGCACAACTTGAGGATTCAAAACGTAATACAGTGGTTGGATTTTCTAATAAGAATGTATTTATTCCCAAACAAACCAATTTTAGCAGTATTAGGATATATGACTGGGGAAAAACATAACTTTCAAACCCTCACCATGCAGTTTGCATGCAGCTCTTTGATGGTAGGTCATAGCCCAAGGTGGTAGATTTATTATGATTGTAAGTTATGCAATGCAAGTAACTAAAGGATCTCTGTGACAAAAGCAATAACCCACTGAGTTTTGCCCATTAAATACAGTTCTGTGATCTGTGTGGTAAGGGTTATTTGCAGCAGGCATCTTAACCTTCTGTGCTACAATGGATGAGTCAAAACTGGCAATAGACAATACTCCAATCTCTCTCCAACAGGAAGATCAACCACCAGATATATAAATCTTGACTCTTTTATTGTTGCCTGAAATCTGCTGGGCTTACAAGGAATCCAGCAGTGATTTGTGCGTTTTTGAGAGTGAGAAGTGAGTCATTGTGCTGGACAGCACTGCAGGTTTTGTTACTTGGGGTTGGTTTTGCAGCCTCCACTATCAAAACCAGCCTCCCTTCAGATGCCCAGTACACCAGCCCATTCTTGGTGCCTGGGTTTATTTGTTTTCACAGTCAGAGCCTGGATGGGGTCCACAAGCAGCTCTGGTGCTCGGGTGTCGCAGAAATTGACACCTCGGCTGCTTTTATGTTATATCCTTTGAAAAGGGTACACGGTATTTTTTATAAAGACCACATCCCTGAACATAGAGCAGCAGTACACATTTTATAAAATATAATAAGTAAAACAGCAGATAAGACATTAAACATTTTCCATATTTATTTTTAAAAAGCGCCAATGTTTGGGCACAGTCTGCCACAAATTCCACATGAAGTCCCCTTCCTTTCCTTGTGGTATTGTCAGTCTAGGTGAGCCTGAAAAAAAAGGTACAGATGGGGTCAAGGGCGGGCCGCCAATGTGTCCTGATGTGACCATTGTGTTGGCCACAGTGGGGGCAGGCAGGTGGCCTCCTCATTAAGGGGCTCATTACGTCCGTCCGCGAACCCTGAGTAGGAGGGAACGTCCGCATGTGCTGCGGCGTTCCCTCCTGTGCAATTAGGATGTGACCGCCACCCTGGCGGTCACATCCTCTATATTTAACATTTTGGCAGGTGCGGCTTCAAGCTGCACCCGCCGCAATGTTAAAAAGGCATGCATTGCATTTACATGCAGAAAGCGGCATGCACCGCGCTGTGCCTGCCGCTTTCTGCATGTAAATGCAGGGGGGTACCATAGGTACCCCCCATGTGCACCCCCCACCCAACCTTCACCCAGGGGGCCCGCAACGGGCCCCCGAAGTGAAGATCTGTATGCTTTTCCACGGCGGAGAATCCATGTACAGAAAGCATTTTCTAGATAAGGGATAGTTTGTATATACAAGGAGGCCATCTTTTCATTAGATACAGCGAAACTCCCCCAGCGTACTCTTCTACCCCCTCTGTTGCGATTAAGTTTGATGGGGTTAGTGTTGGCAAACCCTGGTCTCCCTTGAGCTCTGGGTAAGCTATCTCAAGTACCAATGGGTTGTGGTCGCTTTCGCATCGAGGATGAACCACAAAGTCCTTGATTTTAGACCAATTCTCAACATCTACCAGAATATAGTCAATTGTGGAGGCCTGCCCCAGCTTGTTAAAGTTTGAGTTTCCCAGGCTGTCTGAAGGGAATCGACCATTACAGGCCCTTAACGAATAGGTGAGGGTAAGTGTGGTCATTTGGAGGACAAGGGGGGTCCACCCTCTTGTTGGATAGATTTTACAATCTGGGATTGACCACACAGATTCTTATTCACTTGCAATGTTATCATTTAGGCCATTAAGACGTTCATAATGACAATTGAAGTCCCCCCCCCAACTTTTGTATGGACAGATTCCGGTAGAGTGAGAAGAAAAAGGGCCAATGAATCTAAGGTCTGAGAGGTTGGTCTCATCCTCACTGGGCGAGAATATACATTGATAACAGCCACCTTAATTGTATCATCAAAGGTAAGGAGAATACAAAAAATATCTAAAGATTCTGTGTCAAGGACTTTAATTGTGCAATCCAAATGGGTGGCAACCCAAATGCAGAGTTCCCCCGAGGGTCTCCCTCTAGACCCCCTGCAAAGCTGGAGTACAATATGCAGCATAACCTGTCCTATGTGGAAGAGTGGACCATGTCTCTTGAAAGAGACATAGGTCGTGAGTGTCAATGTATTCTCCCCAGTCAGGAGGATCAAGCTTGGAAGCAAGACCTGCTATATTCCAAGATAAAACCCTTGTGTTCTGTAGGTCTTTTGTTTTGTCAATCTGTGCATGCAGGGATTCCAACTCCTGCTGTAGGACTTGGCAAGGTGTCCTCTCCCATTCCTGCTCATTATCCATGGCCTCCCCAGAAGTTTCTAACGGGGCGCCCAAACTTACAGGGTCCGCTACTACCTCAGTGGTTTCCCTGAAAAAATGATTCCCGGCCTTGAATCTATCACAATTTGGAGGCACATCTAGTTGGCTGGCTATATCTTCCATTAGTGGAGCTTGGGGAGCCAGTCAGTCAATTAGATCTAGGCTAATATATCTGTTACTGACTGGAATATTAAAGAGCGGGATTTTTTCCGAGTTTGGCAAGTAACCAGTCAGGGCTCTCGTTTCCCATTTCTTGTATACACTTCCCATTCTTTCTATCAGGGGACTAGGAGGCTAGAAGTAACCCAGCGTCTTTATGCCACTAATCTCCCTGGATTGGTCCCAGTTCAAAATATATTGGACCACCCTAGTGTCCCTAAAATTAATCAGGACACAATCCCCCGAGATGTCTTTCTGCCTCTGCCCCAGCCAGCCAACCCCCCTAGCAAATAGAATTTCGCACTTTGTTGAGAGTGGAAGCGGTCTATATTTATTTAGCCAAAAGATGATTTTGTTTTTTAATTCTGGGTATGTCTCCCCTCTACCTTTTTCTAATTCGGGCACTCCAGATAGTATAACGGTATAAGGGTTGATGCGGGGGGTAGGTCAATACGTGTCAGGCTGGATTTTGTTCTATTTCTAATGTATTCACTGTTATTCCCAAGGTCTCAACTACATTTACTAGAGGAATTTTGTTCCACTTGTGGTCCTAAAATTGTTGGCATTATCATTGGGCCGAGGGCGGTATCCCCTCCTTAGTTGCCCACTGTTGTAACTCAATTGAATCTACAATTTATTGTACGGAGGGGCTAAGCCCCATTGAGTTTTTGGCAGGTGGAATGGTAATAGAGGCAGGTACAGTTACATTGTTACTTTCGTAAGTGGGAGCCTGATCAGGGATTTTAAGATTATCAAGGATACTAGAAATGCTGGCTATTTTACTCCTCCATGTATCAACCAATGATGTGAGATTCTCAATATGGCTCTTGACAACCTCTAACTCCTTTCGTACAAAGATTTCAAAATGAGTTTTAAGTTCTTTGGCCAGATTTGAAGCCCACATTGGAAGCTCTACTCCAGCTAAACTGTTTCCACCAGTGGTATAGCACTCTGTACTTTTGGGACTGTGCTTGAAGAGCTGCTCACTTTCTTCCCCCCTCTGACCACATTTCCTAATTGTTCCCCCCGTGTCACGTTTAATGTTGTTCAGGATTTACTTTTTCAGGTGAGGATCTTAAATCAGGAGTAATCAAAAGGTTTACTATTTGAGAGGAATCAATAGATTCAATTTCCAAAGACATTGAGGAGTTTGGGATCATAGGCGTAAGAGAAGCCATCTTTCAGTACGTTCTATCCCACTTGAAACCGCCCGATTGGCTGCCGTAGCAGTTTATCAATGGCAGTCTGTTTCAAAATGGGCGTACGTGCAGAGGCTATATGTCGAGTATTGGGCCTTGTCGGTGGAGAAGTACTGTCCCCCATACTAAATTATAGCTATTCCTCCTCGGTCTATGAGCAGTACAAGAGTGCTTATTCGAGGTAATCGGAATAATGCACTCCCTGCAATTTTTGTTTTATATACTATACACCCAGGCTTTCACTCTTTCTAAGTTTTACTTGCAAAACTCCAGAGTTCAACAGCAATAACCCAGTGCCCGTACATATATCATAGAGACTCACTTAGTCCAGCTTTTCAGGGGGGTGGCCCAGCCCAGCCTCAATCAGTCTCTGACAGGCTCAGACGGGCCCGCCCTTGGCCCGGGCTTCGCCCGGCGCACGCCCGCGCGCGTCCCGCGATGCGAGAGCCCCACTCCGCTTTTCAAGCGCCTCCTGGCGCTTGCTGATGGTGTGTGTAGCAGGCGCCACAGAGTGGATGCCGGGACTTGTAGTCCTTCATCCCTCGTCCCGCACTGGTGTTGGGCGAGTCAGCGGGAGCAGCAGGGGACCGGAGATGAACGTTGTGGTCTACCAGGACCGACAGGAAAGGTATAGATGGCTGCGTCCTTGTGTTTTCAGACATCTATTTTTCCATGATTCTCAGCCAAGCCCACTTTACTTATGCTAACCAGTCTATTTAACACATTGGAATCTCAGCTCTACATCATCCTGTTGTAACTGAGAGCGATTCGTCTGACATTGAAAGCTTTAATTGCTTCCATGAAGGGAAGGGTGATTCAGGTGTTCATGGACAACAAGATGCAGCTCCTCAGCTGAGGCGGAGGAGCGTCGCCCCAGTACTCTCAGAGCAGGAAAAAGGAAAAATAAAATTATAATAACATCGTATTTTATTTTTCTTCGCTATGTATCTAGGTTAGGGTGGGGCTGGAGTCACGGGGGAGGAGTGGTGGGCACACTAAGTGCGCATGATGGTTTGGCCGGGCGTCTTGGGCCAGCCAAACAATCTTGCAAACTTTGCATGTTCCCCACCCGGCTGTAATTCACATCCTGGTGGGGAGCATGCACACACTCCCAGTCCCCATCTGAGCACCAAACCATGGTGCTCAGACCAATCACAACGCTGCATTGTGATTGGCTTAGGGGAGCCTTTGTGCTTCCTGCTTCCGTGACACCAATGCCGGCATTCAGGGCGTTGCCCTTGATTGGGTCCGATCTTTCCTCGACAGGCGCTCTCAAGCAGTTCATCTTTCTACCTTCTCTGCTTCCCTTTCCTCCCTTTCCTGTGGAGTCCCTCAGGGCACGGCTCTATCCCCCCTTCTTTTTAATTTATATATGCAACCCCTTATGGTTTCTCTCCGTCACTCCTCTGCAACAATCTATAACTACGCAGATGATCTGCAGTTGATTTTCCCCCTTGATACCTCTCCCTCTTCCCTCACCAATTTCCAAACCACCATGCTTTACATCTCTTTTTGGATGGCCCACAGCCAGCTCAAGCTAAATCCTACTAAGACGGAACTTGTCCTGGTTGGTGGACCGGCCAATCCGTGGAATGATAACTATTGGCCCCTCTCTCTTGGCGCCCCCCCCGTCCTGTCAGCTCTGTGAAAAGTCTCGGAGTAGTCATCTCTGGTGATCTGTCCATGAAGTCGCAGATCTCGGCAGTTACATCATCCTGCTTCTTCCATCTGCGCAGGATACGCAAGATCTGTAGATTCCTCACCAGAGTGGCACTCATCTTAGTCATCTTGGCCCTAGTCATCTCCAGGGTTGACTTTGCTAACATCTTATACGTGGGGATCCCTGCTTACCAGCTCCAGAGGCTCCAACTGATACAAAATCAGGCTGCCCGCTTGGTGTTCCACCAGCCCAAGCACCAGCACGTTTCTCCACAACTGCGGAGCCTCCTCTGGCTTCCAGTGGCCAAACGGTGCACCTTTAAACTCGGATGCACTATTTTTAAAGCTCTTTACAATTTGGCACCTGCTTTTATCTCTTCCAATCTAAAGCGGTATTTACCAACACGAAATTTACGCTCTTCCGCCGACAATCTCCTGTGCATCCCTCAAATCCATTGCAAGAAACATGGTGGTCTCCGCTTTTCTTTCCTGGCCCCTTCCTTTTGGAACTCCCTCCCCTCCTCCTTCCGTCACTGCCCTTCCTATGAATGTTTTCGCAAGACATTAAAGACGTTCCTTTTCAAAGCTGCCTTCGAGTAACCACTGGCCCTTGCCCGTTGTGTTTGTTATGAGCGCCAAGAAACCTTTCCGGTGAATGTGCGCGGTATAAGAATTTTTAACATAACATTAACATAACAAAATGTGTCTTATTCCGTCTGAATGAATTAACTTGTTGGTTACACTGGAACTGGCATAATTTTGTAAACACCACATTATAGTGAATTATTGTTTCTCCGTACAGGAGATTATTTGGAGGTCAGTTGTAGATTATGCTATTGATTAATCAGCCTCTGGTTAATCCTTCTGTATGAATAGCAGAACCATGTTGTGGCACAAACTGCTGGGATGGGACATCCTCCCTGGTTTACTGGCCATTTTGCATGTTTAAAATTTCAATACTTGGGTGCAAGTAGAGGTGTACAAATTGAACAGGCTTTTGTAGCTCATCCATTTGGTTGTTGGCTCAAGCAAGTCTGCATATTATACCCTGTGCTTTTTGCTGTTTTTTGGCAACCTTCCCTTAACAGTAGTTTTAGTTCGGTCATCCATTCTGTCTTTCACAAAGTGGACAATATCCACAGAAGCTGCTTACTATTAGTTTCTATGTACATAGCTTTACTTCTCAAATAGAATTTTAAGGGAAGTAATAGAAATGACAAATGGTGTGATTTCAGGATTACAATTAAGAATGCTAACAAAGAGGCCTTGGGCCATATGTATGAAGCAAATTTGCATTCGCAAAGGCCGATATTTGCAGAATTTAGGCCTTTGCGTATGCGAATTAGGAAAATGATATGTATGAATTAAAATCTGGTGCAAAATAAGGAATCGCAAAATTTGCGATTCCTTATTTGACACCAGTGGAGGTTCCCGGTTACTATGCGCTGATAAGAGTGACTTATCATGGTCTTCTCACGAACCTAAGAAATACGAGTTTACCTCCACGCAGTGAGACAGTTTAACTTATCAAGTCGACTATATTATACATTGAACAACCATTTTGGACGTTGCCCCATGAACTACACTACTAGGATCTAGCGACAAAGACTATAGGGATTGCGTCCTTTTGAAAAACTCCTTCTAGGATTCATACTGCCTATGTGTTTTTAGAACTCGCTTACACGAATATTGAGAATCAAGAACCGTGGCCCTTAACATCTGTGCGCAATTTCCTTTTGCCTTGAGAAAGTCTCGATGAGACGAAACACGTGTCGGCAGGACAAGCTGGAAACACCCTTAATGTATCTAAAATAAAGATTTGAAGTCTAACATCTGGTCTTGAAGTGTATTTTGGATATCCATTTCCTATCAATGAACTTTAATTAGAATACTTGTGATAATAATAATCATTGGGAACATTACGTAATTTTGAGAGTGCTTGACATACCTGTTAACTTCTTCGGTTCCCTAAACAGTAGTTGTTTTAGTTCGGTCATCCATTCTGTCTTTCACAAAGTGGACAATATCCACAGAAGCTGCTTACTATTAGTTTCTATGTACATAGCTTTACTTCTCAAATAGAATTTTAAGGGAAGTAATAGAAATGACAAATGGTGTGATTTCAGGATTACAATTAAGAATGCTAACAAAGAGGCCTTGGGCCATATGTATGAAGCAAATTTGCATTCGCAAAGGCCGATATTTGCAGAATTTAGGCCTTTGCGTATGCGAATTAGGAAAATGATATGTATGAATTAAAATCTGGTGCAAAATAAGGAATCGCAAAATTTGCGATTCCTTATTTTGCAATTGCATTTAAGGAATTGCACATTTTGCGATTCCTTAAATGCAATGTATGAAGCCAAAAGAAATTCCAAAATGCCCTTAAGGAATCGCAAATTACCACCAACTTCTAGTTGGTGGTAAGTTGTGATTTCCTTTAAAAATGCACATTTTAGCATTTTTCAAAGTGCCATATGACGAACATACATGCCCTTAGGGCAAGTATGTGCGCCACATTTACACCCATGCATATTTCAGGGGTGCAACAGTCCGTTGAACACCCCTGCACCATTGAAATTATTCTCAATTTGCGATTTTCAAATTGCGAATCGCAAAATTGAGAATACCTTCCCATTCATTCCTATGGACCTCCTGGCCAGACATGGGGAAAAGGCCCAGCCACGAAGTACCGTCCCCCAACTCTCCAGAAACCTCCCATTCATGCGAACAGGCAACCTTCATAAAGCCTCTCGCCTATGAGTGACAGAAGTGGAACATACAAGGGCCACACAGGGTCACGACTCTGCTCCAGATGCTGTGCTCTACAGATGTGGCTTAGTGGTCAGAGCTGATGAGCTTTGATCACGGGGAGCCAGGTTTGAGTCCCAGCCGTGGCGCAACAACCTGTCATTCTGGGCAAATAACGTAATGGCCCTGTGCCTATAAACAATCTAAGGTAGTCTGGTTTTGTTGTAAAGGGCTATCCGGCCCTTGGGCCAGGTTTGTGCTAGATAAATCTACAAGGCAGTGACGCTGCCTGTTCTCCATAGCAGCTCTAGTGACTGGCTGCTGAGACAAAATGGGTCAACCGCACATCTCTCGCTTTACCTGACTTTAAACCTATCTTTCAGAGCCATTTAAAGCCGCCAGCATGAGTTCTTGTAAACTCAAAACTCTTCCTCCAAAATGAAGTATTAGGGGTAATTAACTCACTGTACAAGGCGGAACTTAAACACACAATGCTGACAGGAATGTTCCCTTCTCCACAATTATTGTGCTGAGGTGTAACAGCCACTCACACACAAGTACGCAGGCACAAAAAAACTACACACGGGAATTAACATACATGCAATTATATACACACACACAACATACATACACACACAATTATGTACATGCACACACACGCGGCAAACGGAAACAAAGACACTTACACACATGCGTACACAAACGCACAATACTACAGCTTCTACATAATGCCCAAATACTTCGAGGAGGGCTTATGACACACTGTACCCTTCAAAGACTGCTCCAATGTGAGCTCTTAGGCACAGAGGAGAAGGTGCTCCTCCTATCCCATCTCAGCAGGGTGGAAATGAATCCGGTGAAAGACACTGTCAGACCCCAGTGGCAGGCAGGCTAAGAGTTGAAAATGGCCCATCTGGAGTCCTGGATTTTCAGCATAGCTGTATGGATGGGAGGCCTGACTGCTCAAATCTGCTTCCTGCTTCCCGGATGGCGCTCTATGTAGTAATCCAGTCTTGGGCCCCCTGCCTGGCACTGGAGGGAAACCTGGTATTCTGCCATGCTGCCCCGGGCCACCGAAGGGGGCCACCTAAGAGGGCGGCCACCCTTAATGCCACAGGATGGCACAGACCACAGGCAGTGGTCTAGTGTATGGGACCTGGAGGGTCCCTAGTGATGTCACTTCCAGCGGGGGAGGGGGCGGGGGTCGCAGGGATATGGCCTGGGGTCGCGGGCCTGGCGCCCTCCTTGACCCCTGATCGGCCACACGGACAGGACCCTCTCCCCCCTTGACCCCGACGATCGGTGCTGCCCGGACGCTCTAGCCTGGTGCCCGTCTCTCTGTTGGACGTGGGATCTCCTGGAGCTGTTCTGTGGTGAGTGCATCTCGCCTCACCTACCCCTTTTGGCGGCAAGGCTTCAAAGCCGTCCATTGCCGTGCAGCCGCCTTGGGAGGGCAAGACTGCTCCAGTGGGTTTAGAGCAGTCCCCCCCTCCCCATGTTAGTTCAGTGGTCTCCAGACCGAATAGGGGGTTTGGGGGGTTGGAGGTTCTATGCCAACTAATGCGGCTTACCCGACTCGCTGGTCAGTTACGTGGGGGGGGACGAGCGCCGCGAGGTCCCCTCCCCCCTCCTCGGCCTACTTCAGCCCAGGTCTGGGCCTTCGCCCGTGGGGGCCTGTTGCGGGTAGAGCATAGAGCGGGCCTGAGGTTTGCCTGGGGAGGGAGCAACAAGGGTTGCATGGCTTCTCCCTGTAGCCCAATCCCGGCAGTGCCATATGCATGTCTCTTCACGAGCCGTTGCGGGGCGGCCTACTCTGGCACCACGGAACCCTGGTAAGGGTAAGAGAGTGGTGCGGTGTGCTTCACACGCACTCTAGCCCAGCGATGGACGTGTCATGTGCAGTCCACAAGTTAATTTTGCTGGGTGGGGGCGGTGAGCGCTAGGTTGCCCCCCCCCCACCCCCCATCCCCTTTGTCACGCTCACTGGCCCTAGTCCGCGAGACTTGTGGCCGCATGGTGGGGAAGGGCAGCAAGTGCCAGGTTGTCCCCCCTAATGCGGCTCACCAATGCTGTGACCCGCTGTGGTGTGCTGGGGGGGGGGGGGGCGAGCGGCACAATACACCCACTCCGCTACTGCCCCCCCCCTTTATCCTCCTCTAATGCATGCAGCCACCACCTTTTAGAGAGGGCTGGAGAAGGAGCCCGGGTCATTTTTATTTTTAATTCCTTTTGCGTTGTTGCAAAGGATGTCCCTAGGAGGCTTCGATGCACACTAGAGAGAGGTCACAATGCGGGCAGAGGTGGTGCGTTACTCAGGAAAAGGACACTCCTGCCTCCTATGTACATCTGCCCACTCCATGGTCAGTGCCGGTGAGGTGCTCAAGGGCCTTACCCCATGACGAGCCGGGTGGTGACCAATCAAGCGAGTCGGAACTGGTTACGTCACGGTTGTCCTTGTTGCCAGTTTCGGGGGCGAATTGGTTCCCACTGTATTTACAATGCTGATAGTGCATGAGGGTCGTGGATGTCTTAGGGCAAATCTTGCGCGTGCACCAGCACGAGGGGGAACCATGTACACCTGGACGGTGCTGCACAATGTGGGTTGCAAGAGGCTCTCTTAAATTATAGGTTCTACAGCGCAGATTAAAATATGCCCTTTCATTCCACATATGTTGCCAGCAGAAAAAGTTGAAACTGCAGCGCAAAGGGGATGCTGGAGAAAGCACAAAGAGCAGAGAGCTGCGGCCTCTTGGAACGTGGTAGAACGGGTCCCACCACAGCATCGTAGGTCACGGATCCATGAGATTAGCGTTGCAGACCATCGGTAGGGTGCTTAACTATTGCTATGTCACTGGTTCCTTTCTGGTATCGGCTTTTGCCAGTGGGTGGCTCGCGGCTCCAATGGTTTCACAGGCTCCCGCTGGTGCCTGGGTAGATGCGGGGTCTATTTGTTAAATGGCTGCGGTTCGAGGTCAGGCAATGTGCTGTTACAGGACAACGCAGTTTAGAGCAGTCCTAACCACGACCCATCTTTCATCGGTGGAAGGTACATAAGAGCACAGCATGGGCAGCTTTGGCGTGCCCCAACCTGGCCAAACACCCTTCAGCACCGTGGCTCCATTGCAGTCGCAGGGGCAGCAAAACCTTTTTTCACACTGCAGGAACCCCGACGGTGGTGTGTGAGTATTCACCATACCCATTTGCTGACAGTTACGTTCAGTTAAACGGTCCCGGCCAATGAACTAGAGTGGTGACTGTACAGCTGCTCGAGCTCGGCTGCAGCTGGGGACTTCATAGGAAAGGACTGCGCTGTAAGCTGCGAAACTCCTGCCCGCCCACCAACCTCTGAAGTATCGTGGGGGTGAGGGTCACAGCGAGGAGAGGGCGGGAGAACGTGGGTGTTTTAGCCCTGCAGGTAGCGCGGCGGGAAAGCATCCATGTCCCCTCTAAATCTCAGTGATTCTATTCAGGGCACGTTACCAACCTCTCTCAGGCCTCGCCTGCTCTATTCCCTTAGACCCGCCCCCCCCCCCCCCCCGCCCCCCCCTCGGGTTGGATTGAGGCCACACAGTACCCAGCAATATTCCAACAAGAGGCCACCGCCCACTCTGGAATGTGGGCTGACATATTGTGAGTTCTTGTGTGGCCATTTTATTTATTTATTTATGCGATTTTGTATAGCGCAGACTTTACCCGAAGGTGTCAGAGCGCTTCAAAATAGGAACAGTAATGATACATGAGGAGAAAATTACAAGTGAACAAATTACAAAAGCAGACGTTAAGTTACATGAAGCAAAAGTGACAATAGTGAGCAACCGAAAGACAACAGGCAGCAAACGGTACATTACAGGAGGAAAAAGTGATATGTGTGCAGGTTACAAAAGCGTACAAAGTACAAGTAGAGGTATAATACTGGCTAGGACGCTCGACCTCGGACCTGGGAGTCTCGGTAATGACACGAAACATTTGTGCTTCTGGGCTAATCACTTAATTTTCCCTGGCCTCATGGAACATAGCTAGTGCTACATAAATCACTCTGAGACCGGATTCGGCTACCTCTGTTGTAATCTTAGGAACACAACACAGATGGAAGCAGTTAGTTTTATAACACAGCCCTCATTTTCAGTGTCACAAGGTGATCATGGGTATTGATATTCCTACTCATGACTTGCCCCATACTTTTGGGTTGAGTTTGCGCTGGATAGCTAGTGGTTTCTTGCCTCGGGCCGCGTTCACAGGCAGTGATTTGGGCCAAATCACTTCGTTCGTGCTAAGTGCGGGCTGGATAACTAGTGGCGCTGCTTAAATAGTGGTTACTCCAGTATTGGAACTTTCATAGATTCCCATAGCTTGTATCATTGCCCGTCGTCGGACTGGGAGCCTCGGTAATAAAATATATATATATATATATATACATAGGTAGATAAACCAAAAGAGGAAAAATTAGGCCTAGGCCGTATACTATTTTGTAGCCTATAGGTGTCCTTTTGTAAAAAGACCCAAATATAGAGCACCAACCAATCAGATCAGCCTCACCCTGTGGAACATTCCTGAGAAAGCTCAGAGCCTCATATTTTCTACTGCACGTTGGTGATAGGGAGTCTCCATAGAGCTCTGCTCTAGTTTTCTTCTTGAGGTACTGTTTTCTTCTCAATCTTGACAGGATTTGTTAACAACTTTATTTGATGGCTGACAAGGAGAAGAAAAGCCTGTTCCGGCCTTGTGCCACATGTTCTAAAAAAATACTTTTTGCTGAGGATAAGCACAAGGACTGTATATATTGCTTATACCCAGATCATAAGGTGGCAGATTGTAAGATCTGCAGGACCTTTTCGACTAAGACCCTACGTGACCGTGAGGGGCGTCTGCTGACTTCGTTACAGAAGATGAAGAAGAGAGATAGGGTTATTTCTAGTGATGAAGAGGATGCTGCTTCGTCTACTTCTTCTAAAAGGTCACAGAAGAGGGGTAGGTCATCTGCTTCAGTTTCTTCTGAATCCCCCTCGAAGGCTGTGCGTGGGACCTCTGACAGGTCTGGCAAGCCCGGGCCTGGCGAATCTCCTCATTGAAGTGAAAAGGAGAGGGGGAGGCCGGTACCTCAGGTACCAAAGTCAAAGAAAGATGATGGCTCGGCTGGCCATCCCATCAGGCTGAATGTTCTAAATCTTTCAAAAAGCCAGCTGTGGAGGCTTCTTCAGCTGGCAAGAGCAAAGGATCAAAGACATCGTCGTCGAGTTTATCAGCGACGACGTCATCTCCTTTGCCATCGACGAAGAAGAAGCTCCCGTTGACGATGACAATCCCGTCGACGATGAATTCGACGACGACAATGGCAATTTTGGCGTCGACGACCTCCACGACGCCACCGTCGACGATGGAAGCGCCGACGTTGGTGAGGGCTGAGAACTCTAGGAAAAGGCGTATTACACCGGATATGACTTCGCCGAGGAAGGTAACTCTGTTACCTCCGGCTTTATTGTTTGACGAGGAAGAGTACTCAGATGAGGAAGATGGTGACTTTGGGAATGCGTATAGTCCATCACAATTGCACCTAAAATTTCATGATGTGAGCCAGAGAATGAATATTTTTATCATCAGCAACAACAGCATCAGCAGAATCGTGTAGCATACCAGGATGTTCCGGATCAGCAGGGTATGGTCTCAATGCCGATTACTCTGCTTATGGACTTACGAGCTATGTTGGAATAATATCGCAGCAGGCAGGCGTCGCGTCCAGTGCAAGGGCAGGCGCAGGAGCAACCACAATTGTCGGCTACTTGCTCTTCACCGCCCCCGCATGTGGAGGAGGCTGTAGAGGTTCCTCAGCGGGTAGAGCCTACCCGTGTTGACACTTCAGAGGATGATGAGGGAGATAATCAGGCTCAAGATCCTGATGTTGAATGGGATCAATACGTTATTCCGGATCCGGCATCCCCAATACCGCCTCCGGTGGACGTGGGAGGTTTTCACAACTTGATGGATAGGGCCACGGCACGTTTTAAACTAGCCATGCCTTCAACTTCCACAGATTGTTTTCTATATGATTTCAAGGAGTCACATTGCAAGGCTGTCTGCTCCATTCCCCTCGTGAACCACATATGGGAAGAGGGAAAGAAAGTGATGCAGGCGCCGGCTACGGTCATTCCGGTCCTCCTGCGCTTGGAGAAGAAATATAAGGCGCCGGATAACAGTCCAGCTTGCTTTATTGGTCAACCAAGATCGGATTCGGTAATATCGCAATTAGCTCAACGAAAGTCGCGCAATCCATCCGCTCCTCTAACAGCTCCACCGGACAGGGAAGGAAGACGATTAGATAACGCAGGGAAGCGTTTTTCGTCTATTACTAGTTTGCTAGTTGTGAGAAGTTGGCCTGATATATGATGCTCACTAGTTCTAGTGATCACCTTGTATCAGTCCAAACAACCCTTATGGTGATTGGTTGTAAGTCAACCTTATAGACCAGCTATCCTAATGGTAGCATGGACAAAGCAGTCTTAGGCTAAACTCTTTTGGCATGTGAAGCCAGCTGTTTTACCACATATAACCCCTTGAATACCAAGTGAAAGGACACCACACAGTTTGTTATGAAAATAAACAATATATTTATTAAAAACAAACACCTCTGAACTCTTTATGAGATCAGAGGGCTAAGCACATGACAAGACTCTTAGGAAAAATACGTTTAAGTTGCACGAATTACAATGGTGCCCTAGGGGCACGTCAAACCATATACTAAACAAGTGGTATAAGGAAATCGATAGACGGAATGGAGCTGTCCAGAGGCTGTAGGTTCGTTGGGACTACACTACCCTAACCGTAGGTAAGTAGCAGGAGGCCCACGGGACGCGTGTGCAGAGTGTGAACTCACACGCGAGATGCGTAACAAAGTAATGGACAGTACAAATTACGAAAAGGTAAGTATTAGACAGTTCCGACTAGCTAGGACTAAAACGACTGGAAACCTGGACACTAGGAGAGTTAATCTACTCTTGAGCACCGAAATGCTCTTGTTACCTCACCCACGGGCTGCGGGTGCATAGGTGTCAAAGTGTGTCGGGTTTCCGCGTTGAAGTCTATGGAGCCTGGAAGAAAAGATGCTGCAGGCGGACAGAAGGAAGATGTCCGGAGCGACCCAAGGGTGGATCGAGGGAGATGAAGACCTGAAAGCAGAGGGGACAATGTTCACAGTCAATAGCCAGTGACTGGAGTGGAACCAGGAAGGAACCAGATGCTGTTGTCGCGTTCAGTTGAATAGTGGACGCTTGACTCTGCAGCCACGTGGACCAGGAGGTGTCTTGGATGACCAGGATGGAGGCACGAGCTGTCCCACGCAGGCTCTCGCTGTTGGCGGTGTTGGTTCCGGATTCGGCGTCAACAGGCCTTGGCAAAGGCAACCCACGCTGTGAGTGGAAAAGGCGTCTGGTACGGACCAGGAGGGTCCGGGGTGCTTCTCCTTTGCAGGGAAGCAAGGGCCAGTCTGAAGCAACCAGACCAGCGGTGTTGATGTCGTGGATCGTCGTCTAGGAGGCCACTAGCCAGCCGGCAAGTGACCAGACAACGCGTCGAGCAGCAGTCAAGCAAAAGGGCCCCACGCAGATCTCGTAGATGCTGGAGGGCTGATCTTCTGTGCAGGAGCTGCTCGGGGCTGGAGCTTCTCAATCCCCAAAGCACTTCGTCGAGGATACCTCTGAAGTCTTGCTGGAAGCGAAGTGCAGTTTCTCCAAGATGGCCGGTCCCACGTGTCTCGTCGCACCCACGGATCTCAGCTGTGCTGCAGATGTAGGTAGAGGTCAGAGAGGTCTGGAAGTCCGGGTCTCGTCGGGCTCTGAAGTCTGGATCCACCAGGGAAGACGACAAAGTAAACCGCTGGAACGCTTGATGGTGCAGGGTGGTCACTCCTTGGCCACAAGGGAGATTTCTTCAGTCTTCTGTGGAGCAGAACGTCGAAGTCCAGAGTTTCTTCTTGTAGAGTTTCAAATCAGGATTAATCTAAATTGGAATGGGACCAGCTCCTACCTTTATTCTCCTAAAGGGGGCTGTATTATGACTTGGTCCCTCCTATGGGTGGGACCAGGAAGGGGGTGGTTACACCCCCTATCCTTTGTCCGGTTTCACGCCAGAGCTGAGGCTGGAGTGAACCGGGGTATGCACAGGGACACCTTGTGTGCCCCAGGCATGTCTCATTCCTTTCAGCCTGTCCTACCTCAATACACAAAATCCTGTCTGGGGTGGTTCTAGCACCTCCCAAGGCAGGAAACCCTTTTTCCAAGCCTCCCTCGCTGGAAGGACTCCCAGCAGCAGGAGGCCAGACTTGTGTCTGTGGTGGCAGCATCCATTTGTGATACTGAGACTCGAGTTAACTTTAACCGGGGTTCACAGTTACATACATGTTGTGTCCCTCTAAAAGGGTGGAATGCTACCCCCGTAGCCAGAATTGGCCAGAGGGGTAGTATTCCAATTCGTATGACACCTTACTCGACATGTTTTGATAATGCTATGCCAAAGTTAGCAATAACCGCGAGGATTATAATGCACTTAAGAGTATATGGTATAGCATTATCATGGAAACAGCTAAAGGACTTGGTTCCGAAAGCTGCAGACAGGCTCAGCTCATGCTAGAGCACCATCTCACATAATTCCAAGCACTCTGCCTCCAGGATTGTTAAGGCCTGCCATAGGAGTGACTTATAGGAGTATATGTGTCTATTTTAGGGTTAGATATAGGTATACTATACCTAAAGCAATGGGTGATTACACCACTTTGCCCCAGCTGGGTTACCAGCCAGTTGTTTCAGTTTTGGATGACCAGCCAGGGGTGGCATAATACATGCTGCAGCCCCTGGTAGGCCTTGGGTGCACTTATGCCCTGGGTACCTATGGTACACTGTACAAGGACTTACCAGAGTGACCCAATACCAATTAGATATGTACCTAAGGTACATGGAGTCCATTTTAACAGAGAGATCAGGAAGCCTGGGGTCCTGAATAGCAGGATCCCAGGCCAACTAAGTCAAAAACCAGCTAAACACTAGGCAAAAAGTTGGGGGTAACCATAGTCAAATATCCACCTTCCTACACAAGTCAGGGCTGCCAATGCCCTAGCAATCCGAGCACGGTACGACCGCCAGATGTGGAGTGACGTCTCGCCATACCTGGACCAGCTCTCTGACGATCCTAAGGCGGAGGCCCAGAAACTCCTGGAGGAGCGACAACGTTCCTCATCGGAAATAATAGACTGCGCAATGGACATCGCTACCACCGCTTTCCGCGCTCTAGGTGGAGCAGCTGTTCTTAGACGGCAGGGTTGGTTGCGAGCGACTTGGTTTCGTTTTGACGGAGACATGCTGTTTGGGAAACATGTTGATGATGCTCTACAGGGAATAAAGAAGGACACGGAGACGGCTCGGTCCTTGGGCACCCTGCAAAATAGGAAGACACCTTTCCGTGGGGCAAGAGGAAGAGGCTTCACAGCGACAAGAGGTGGTTACCAACAACAACGCTATTCTCAGCAATCGCAGTCGTACAGGCCTCAGTACGGTAATCAGTACTATCAGCGACAATCGCAATCTTTCTCTTGCCAAAACTCACGTGGGCGACAAGGCCGTCAAGGCAGGGACGCCTCCAAGCGTCAATAGCGGCCTCCTGACTCTGCCGACTGTACCTCGGCCCCATATGTCAATAGTGGGCGGCAGGATCTCTCAACATCTGAACAGCTGGGAACAGATAACATCGGATCAGTGGGTATTGAACATCATCCGTCAGGGGCACACATTAGAGTTTCAGGATTTTCCACCGTACGGAGCTCCCCACGCCACTAATACGAAACACCTAAGCCTTCTGCAATTGGAAGTTCAACAAATGCTTCAGAAAGGGGCGATCCAATGTGTCCCTCTATCGCAAAGAGGTGAAGGCTTCTATTCCAGGTTTTTCCTGATTCGCAAAACAAAGGACAAGTGGCGTCCGATCCTGGACTTAAGGGAGCTCAACACCTATCTCGTGAAACTTTCATTTCGGATGATCTCACTCCAGGACATCTTGCGCCTCCTGAATCCAGGCGACTTTATGGCTTCGTTAGACCTAGAAGATGCCTACTTCCATATCCTGATCCACCCAGCTCATAGACGTTTCCTTCGCTTCACAGTGGGCAAGAGTCACTTCCAATTCATGGTGCTCCCGTTTTGGTTAAGATCAGCGCCACGGATATTCACAAATGTGCTGGCCCCAGTGGCAGCTTTTCTGAGAAGGCAGTCGATAGAAGTCTTTCTGTACTTGGACGACTGTCTGCTGAAGGCACCAAGTTACCAAGCGGCCGCAGGAGCAGTAGAGACATGTTTGTTTCTGTTTGATCAACTAGGCTTCTAGCTCAACAAGGAGAAATCGGTCCTTCGTCCGGCCAATTCGGCAAAATTCCTGGGCGCTCTTATCGACGCTCGGGCTTGCAAAGCCTTCCCATTAGAAGAAAGACAAGCAAAACTCATTTCTTCGGCCAGTCAACTGCGAAAGAAGCATTCAGTGTCAGTCAGGATGTACAAGTCTCTTCTAGGGTCGATTTCATCTTGTATTCAATTGATTCCTCACTGCAGGCTGCGAATGCGTCCCTTACAAGAGCAACTAGACCTTCAGTGGAGGCAAGTGGACGGTTCATTCAACGACAAGGTCACGGTCACCTACAGATGAAGCAGGCGGCTGCCTGGTGGATAGAAAGATCTCACCTCTCGTTGGGTCTCAGTTTCAGAATGCCTCCAGCTCCTCGCATCATTACAACAGATGCCTCCCTTCAAGGATGGGGAGCGGTCATGCAAGACCTCCAAGTCAGTGGGCATTGGACGCCGGTGGAACGTCGTCTTCATATAAATGCTCTGGAGCTGAGAGCCATTCGGTTGGCTCTGTTGGCTTTCCTCCCAAGGATAACAAACTCATCCATCCTAGTGCGTACGGACAACACCACGGCTATGCTCTATGTCAACAAACAGGGAGGCACAAGATCGTCACAGCTGTCCAAGGAGGCTCAGCTGCTGTGGGAATGGGCCATTTCACAGAACATCACGCTTGTGGCAGAGCATCTGCCAGGTGTAGACAACACAAAGGCGGATACTCTAAGCCGCCTAAGAGCGATTTCTCACAAATGGGAATTGGACGATTCAGTGGTCAAGGAAATCTTCGCCCGCTGGGGGACACCAGCGATCGACTTGTTCGCCACGCTGGCAAACAAGAAATGCCGGTATTATGCAAGCAGGGAACACCATCGGGGATCGCTGGGGAATGCGCTTTTGATGTCTTGGTCCGGCGCATTTGTTTACGCCTTTCCTCTGTTTCCCCTGATTCCTCGAGTCCTCAGGAAACTCAAGATGGACCGATGCAAAATGATTCTGATAGCTCCCGCCTGGGCTCGCCAGTTTTGGTTCACGGAACTCCTCCTTCTGTCTCAAAACCATCCCATGCATCTCCGATCCAGCCAATCTCTTCTGTCAATGTCCAAAGGGCAGGTTCTCCACCCGAACCCGAACTCGCTTCAATTGGCAGCATGGCTCCTGAGCACAGAGAGTTCTGAGATTTAGACATTTCTGATGAATGCAGAGACATCTTGGCTCAGGCACAAGCTCCTAGCATG
This sequence comes from Lissotriton vulgaris, assembly GCF_964263255.1. Taxonomy (NCBI): domain Eukaryota; kingdom Metazoa; phylum Chordata; class Amphibia; order Caudata; family Salamandridae; genus Lissotriton; species Lissotriton vulgaris. The sequence goes on from NC_141693.1 coordinate 261,558,413, forward strand.
AATAGGACTTATAGAGCAAAGTGGCAACGTTTCTATGTATGGTGTCAGCGAGAAGGAGCGTACCCCTTTTCGTCTTCTCCGCATCAACTCTTGCCATATATCCTGTCAATGGCTCATGCAGGTCTTGCCCATTCTTCCATTAAAGTCCACTTGGCGGCAATCTCCAGATACAGAAGGACAAGGTTGGGTCCTTCTCTTTTGTCGACAAGAGTCATTAAGCAATTCTTGAAAGGTCTGTTTAGAGTGTTTCCACCAATACGGCCTCCATCTCCTGTATGGCATCTAAATGTGGTCCTGGCCCAACTAATGAGGCCCCCATTTGAACCAATTCATAAATCTGACTTGAAATTCTTGTCATGGAAGGTGGCTCTTCTCCTCGCTCTCACCTCCGCGAGGAGGGTGGGAGAACTACAGGCTCTGACCATCAAAGAACCCTTCTTACAGTTCAAGAATGATACCTTGATCCTTAGAATGAACCCCAAGTTTATTCCTAAGGTTCCTACGGACTTTCATCTGAATGAACCGGTTGTTCTGAATTCATTTTTTCCTCGGCCTTCCACTCCGGCCGAAAGGGCACTTCATTCTCTAGACATCCAGAGATGTCTAAATTTCTATCTTCAACGCACGGCTGGGTTTAGGAAATCGCTTCAGCTGTTTGTGGCCTTTGGGGCCCCTTGAAAGGGGTTTCCGTTATCAAAGCAAGGGATCTCCAGATGGATATCTGGTGCAATCCGTTTCTGCCACTAGGCGGCGGGGAAGCCCCTGGAAGGACAGGTTAAAGCACACTCCACAAGATCTATCTCATCTTCAACTGCGCTGTTTGCAGGAGTATCGATTAAGGACATCTGCAGAGCGGCCACCTGGAGCAGTACTCATTCCTTCACAAGGCACTACTGCTTGGACTCCTCTGCTAAGGGAGATGCGGCTGTTGGTCAAGCGGTCCTGAGAAATCTCTTCCAGTGAGCGGTGAGCTTTCCTTTCTACCCTCCTTCCTTTTCTTTCACATTTCATGATTTATACTGTTGTTTAACTTTCTTATGATATTTTGGTGAGTTCATGATACATTATGTGAGGTTATTGAGACTTTATACACAAAATGTGCTAAGCATGCTAACTGCTATCTATTCTGATACAAGCTATGGGAATCTATGAAAGTTCCAATACTGGTGTAAGAAACATGTTACTTACCTGCAACTTTAGTTCTCCAGTATTGGTAACTTTCATAGATTCCCATGCGCCCACCCACCTCCCCTGGAAAAGCTCACCCTTTTTGGCATATGTCATTAGGGCTATACAACGGCTACGAAAATCTGAGGCTCTGAGCTTTCTCAGGAAGGTTCCACAGGGTGAGGCTGATCTGATTGGTTGGTGCTCTATATTTCGGTCTTTTTACAAAAGGACACATATAGGCTACAAAATAGTATAAGGCCTAGTCCTAATTTTTCCTCTTTTGGTTTATCTACCTATGTATATATATATATATATATCCAAACAAACAGCTGCTTCTGCTGCAACGCTGCGACCCGTTGACAAGTGGCGTACACTCCGGCGAAGCAACCGGAAATCATATATCACACAAAAGTTCCAATATCGTACGCTCTCAGGAATCAAACCACAATCCAAAAGTGAAATAGAACCTTGGTTTATTCACACAACGCGTTTCGGCGACTTGCCTTGATCACGTGTGACAAAGTATGTGAGAAAAGTGTGCCATTTTCAATAAAGTTACGTCAAAACAAAAGTAGGACTATGCACAAGTATACATTTCGCGTCGGCCATTTTGGAGTGGTGTATTAAACAAAAGAGCATCCAATATAAGTAACACTGAAAATCTTGTCACTCATGCTGGTTAGAAATGCAATTATACAACAGTAATAGATCAAGAGTGGTCCATGATAATAGTAAGTCAAAGGGGAATGAAATTCACCAAATGAACACAATTCATCATAACATATTAATACTATGCCGATGTGTAATTAAATGATAATTGTCCAACAAGTACTGGGTATTTGTGGTGTGACCCCCATCCGCAGAGCATACCCACATTACTCATGGAGTGGTGATGGTTATCTTCGTATTGACAAGTGTCCATTCGCATATCAAAACAAAAAGTAGGACTACGTACAAGTATACATTAGGCGTCGGCCCTATTAGAATGGTGTTGTATACGATACTAGTAACATAGTAAATCTAGTCACTCACGCAGGTTAGAAAAACATGATTATACAACCGTAATTAATCATGAGTGGTCCTTAAAATGCGTGAGTCAAGGGGGAATGAAATTCATCAAATGAACACAATTCATCATAACATGGTCATAATAGGCCAATGTGTAATTATATGAAAATAAGTGCTGGGTATGAAGGTGTGACCCCCTCCCACATGACTCCTGAAGACTCGTATTCAGTGCTGTGGTACAACACCAAGGTGCATCATGCATCATACATAGTACCTGCATTGGTAGTACATCCCTGATTTTTAGTTTTGACGTAACTTTATTGAAAATGGCACACTTTTCTCACATACTTTGTCACACGTGATCAAGGCAAGTCGCCGAAACGCGTTGTGTGTGGTTTGATTCCTGAGAGCGTACGATATTGGAACTTTTGTGTGATATATATATATATATATATATATTTCTCCTAGAAACGCCCGTGCATGAAGACGCCACTCAGCAGCAGTTCTTTCAAACTTGAATTTATTTAGGCATACCGGCATTTCACATCCAAGTAATTTTACAGCGCCCAACGCGTTTCGTATATATATATATATATATTTTATTACAGAGGCTCCCATTCCGACGACAGGGAATGATACAAGCTATGGGAATCTATGAAAGTTACCAATACTGGAGAACTAAAGTTACAGGTAAGTAACTTGTTTCTTTCTTGTCGCAGGATCTCATTCACATGCAGTGATTTTGGTCAAATCAATTAGTTCGTGCTGAGTTCGCGCTGCTTAAAAATGGTTTATTGTCACAGGATCGCGTTCACATGCAGTGATTTTGGTCAACTCACTTACCTTGCATGTGCCTTGAATACGTAATGAATTACTGCTCATTTAAGCGCTCCTTACTTCTGAGCCGAGCTCGCGCTCCTGACATGGGTGCTAGAACCAGGTTCCGAGCCTAAGGGTCGCGTCCAATTAGATGGTTCTGGGCAAAGCGCGTAACTCGCATGTGCCGGAATGTGAAATGTATAAACTGTGTTGAAAGCGCGTCATTCTTTCGGGTTGAGTTAGCGCTGAAGTCTTTGGTGCGTTATCAGGGTTCGCGCCTTGGGGTCGCATTCACTTCCGAAGATTTTGTGAAAATCAGGCTCTCATGTTTATAAGCGCATAAAGTCAAGTCGAGGTAAAATACTGCCACCAGTGTTACAAGAGGAAAGTGACGTGTGCAGGTTACAAAAGAGTACCAAACACAGGAAAAAGGGTAATACTGCAATATACGGCAGACTCTCAAACCTCATGAACACACTGGGAAGAGACTTCGAAAAGTCTAGGAGAATAGAAGTTTCTACATTAAATGGTCTTCCTTCAGATAATCGAGAGGGCAGGAAATATATTTAGAAGTGTCTGTAATGTGAATAACTAGTACTCGTAACTGACAACCAGGCTTGGCCTTGGTAGCGTGGGGGGCATTGTTGGCCCTTGTCTCTTTGCAGAGTATCCATATTGGTATATGAGGGGGGCAGGGCTTCTAATGGGCTGTTTTATGTCTCAAATGCAGGAACCGCGCTGGAGAACCGCCCTACTCACATGGGGGTCCACCTGAAATGTCAACAGGTATAAGGTTCATAGCACACTGGGGGCAGTGTGCTAGGGTCTGGGACACCCAGGTTCTCCCCCGGTATCAAGACTGTCCCTGTTGTGGGGCACACAGGTTACACCCCATGGAAGTCTTACATTCGTAGTCAACTTGTGAATCTGAGCTTAGCAGGTAGCTCCTGTACAATATTGGACGTTTGCTCTTGTAAAACATCGGATGAGCCTGGGCAATTTGTTTATGTACTGGGCAATGTTTTGGGTGTTCTGTCGGTAAGCAGTGGGAGACTGTGGGCAAATCATGCATGCCCTGTGACAAAATTGAAATGCGTTTTCTGTTACACAACTGATGGGTCTGGGCATATCATGCATCCCATGTGCAATAATGGAATGTGTTCTTTGGTACAGCGACTGGGGTGCAAGTAAGGGGCTCTGATCCTGGCGATCGAGTTAGCAAACTAGTTCTCGTAACCAAAAAACAGGATTGGCCTTGGTAGCGTGGGGGGCATTGAGGGCCCCTGTCTCATTGCAGAGAATCCATTTGGTATATGAGGGGGGGCATGGCTTCTAATGGATGTTTTATGTCTCTAAGACAGGAACAGCGCTGGAGAACCACCCTACTCGCATGGGGGGCCACCCGAACTATCAACAGGTAGAAGGGTCATAGCACACTGGGGGAAGAATGCTAGGGTCCGGGATTCCCAGGTTCTCCTCAGGTGTCATTACTGTCCCTGCTGTTTGCCGCGCAGGTTACACCTCATGGAAATAATACATTGGTAGTTAACTGGTGAGTCGTTGCAGAGTAGGTAGCCCCTGTGCAATATTTGGATGTTATCTCTTGTAAAAACAACTGATGCGGCTGGGCAATTCGTTGTTTTACTGGGCAATAATTGGGGTGCCTCTCTGTAAGCAGTGGCAGAGTGTAGGCAAATCATGCATTCCCTGTGACACAAAAATGAAATGCGTTTTCTTTTAAACATACTGGTGTATCGGGGCATATCATGCATCTCATGTGCAATAAGGGAATGTGAGGTTCTGGGTCAGCATGTCCAGGATTGGAGTGTAACCTGTATTCTAATTTCAGGACAATCGGATCAAGTACACAGGCACCGCTCTGAGAAGGACTGGTGGGAACGGAAGCAGGAATGGCCAGGGGTGCTCCGGGCTCGGAGCCTGAATGCTGTTCCTGGTTAAGTGCTCTTGGGGGGCAAGGTGACAAGCGGGTTCTGACTTCCTGTAGGGGAGAGTAGAAGCAGGGTTAAGTGTAGCGGTTGTGCATTTATCATGCCCCCCTTACACATATGCCCCAGTTGTGCTCAAGTACTTTATGCAACTGCTGGCCTCAGCTCATAGGTGACAGCGGGGGTTGCGAGTAGACAAAAATCTTTTCCGGGACGGAGCAATGTGCACTTTTCAGTCAAGCAAACTGTTTCAACAGAACCCTGATACACTGTTGGGAATAAATGCAAGGTTATGGGCCACACATAAATAGGCCTTTCTGTGTGCAGGGGGCGCGAGTGAGCCATTCCCAGGAGGGTGTGATGGGTCTTGACAGTGCTGAAATGGAGGGGATGGAGCACTAATACGGACATCTCCAGAGCACAGTTTCTTGGGTTAGTTGAGGGGTTGAGGGACATTACGGATACAGTTTTCAGTCCTGAGGAGCGGTAGAACTGATAAGGGATTTTGTTTGCTGGGCAGCACTGCTGTCCAGAGGAAGAGAGGACATGTCCTTGCTTGAGCCGAGGGAGGCCTCTGAATGTACAAGCTGTAGGTCACTGGGTCTAGAGGGCCACTCACTCCGCTCTGGAAGCAGCTCTCTTTTCAGCAACTTTTGCGCTGGCTTTCTTTGGTGCATTTAGAATGGGGGAGCTAGTGGCGGGTTCCAAACAGGACATATCAGGAGTAGCCTTGTGCAGACGGGATGCTGTCCTGATAGGCGAGGTCCTGACTCTAAGGTTGAGGAGATCTAAAACGGACCAGGAAGGGGCAAGAAAAGTTATATTGTTAAACAGGTTAGAAGTGCCAAGTACTGCCCAGTGTGCCTTATTGCGAGATACCTGGCGCTGCGCCCCCCCTGGCAAGGGTTACCTCCTGATGCATGCTGATAGGACACCTTTGACCAAACACCAAGTACAGTGCATAATGGAGGTGTGTTTGGAATTCGCAAGCAACAAGGTCCAGGGCAGGTGCTTTTGCAGCCACTCCTTTAGAATAGGGGCAGCAACCACGGCTTTCCAGGCAGGCTTGCCAGCGGAACACATAAAACAAGTGGGGCGTTGAGAGTCAAGTTGCGACAAGAATTACATACGTCCTTAAGAGGCAGGTTTAGGCACAGACCTCGAATTTTGATGTGCCGTTGTTGTGCGACCTGGAGTCGGTGTAATCATGTTTGCAGTGTTTGAAGAATTTGGTTGGTGTACATAATGAACAATGTGTAAAACATCTGCCTGGGGCGCAGGGGCCTGCCTGCTGCACATGATGAGGAGCACTATGTGCGAATTGAGCAACTAGCTGGGTACTTGTGAGTTATGGTGGTCCGAAATTACACCAAGGCTTTCTTGGCGGGGCGCAAGGTCAGGGGAGGCGATGGAGACCTCACGCAGGCGGGTGAACAGCGCAATGCACAAATTCACTGAGCAATGAGGATTTGGTTTTATAAGACATGGGTTGCTACATACAAAATGCACAGGGTTCTTTTGAAGTAGATGGTATACACCTATCAGAAGTGGGGATGGCCCTCTTTCTGCTAGATTTAGCAGAAGCACTGGTAGCGGCAGGTTGTAAATAAAAGAACAATAGAAGGTGGGGGGGCTCTGGGGCAGCGGCGGCCATACCCAGAGCCATGGCGGAGTTACAGGGCGTCCAACACTGGAAGGTACAGAAGGGTACCCTCTACAGGAGAACAGTAAGGGCGCGAGAGATAATAATCCCCAGGGAGATTCCCGGTGGGATCCTGGAGGAGTGACGGCGCCCCGTTAGTCCTTCGGGCGGTTGTGGACCTGAGCAACCGGGGGTTGCCTGCAACGCTCCGCCTCCCGTAGGAGAGGCGTGAGTAAGGGGTGGACTGGAGGTCCGCCGGGGGGAGGGGCTAGCCCTTCCCCAAAAAATTGACAGCACCCCCGCGGTGAACACCACAGTGGGTTTATGGCTCATCGGGTGGGCAGGTCGCGAGGGGCGGCCTGACCCTGGATCGCCCGTAAGATAACCCATGTTGGCATAATGTTTATGCAAATAATGCTGCAACAACTTTCTCCAGCAAAAACATTGTGTGGTGTCGGTTATTATGGGAAATTGTGAGCGGTCTTGGGTATGGGCCGATATTGGCACTAAGGCCCTGCACATGGCTGGCTCCTTGTCAATGATCCTCAGCAGTCTTGGCAAAGAAGGAAGGCCATTGCAAACTGCCTGTTTAAAGTGCTTCCATTCCTTCCTGCAACACAGCTACGGGGATGGTGACTTTGCACGTTTTGCTGATGCGAGATGATGGTTACTGCCAGTGTGAAATGCTAATCATATGAGCATGTACTGCAGAGTAGAAATGCTGTGCATGCTCTCATGATGACAATTTCGATGGGAACTTTGAGAAATCCCAACATGCTGCAGTTAGTACCGGTACTCTGTGGGCACGGAGAAGTTCCGGTACTCAGAGGGGGAAAAAAAGAAATGCCGGTACTCAGTACCGATGAGTACCGGCCCATTTAAAGCACTGATTGAGGTGAATAACCTGCATACTGTCACCGTACGCCCTTGCGCACTTTGTTTACCCCTCCCATCACACCTCCGTCACACAGTAACTGAAATCCCAGAGGGCCAGATGTGGAACCCAGCAGGGCCAAAGCTTTGCGACAAAAAAACAGCAAACAGAATGAGGATGAAGCGTTCTCGCGTTAACCCCTGCGTGCACTCTGTGCTATTAGAGACAAACTGCCCCCTCCCTCCCACACACTCAAAACAAAGCCCCTCTCAGCCTGCCCTAAAGAGGGAGTAGCAACACATACACTCACTGGAGACCCACTCAGTCATTACCGCAAGGGCTGCAAATAAAGCACCCAGCTGTGCTGAACATCTGCAGCCTTCAAACACCAGCCACATGCGACGCATCAGCACAACCCCTCTGCAAACAACAGTTCAAAAGCACATTTCCGCTCCCTTCCCCCTTTCTACGGCACTGTTGTAAACACTATATAAAACTAAAAAATAAAGACATAAATAGATGTAATTTGTTTTGTCGCGTTCAAAGGAAAGCATGAACGGTATTCTTGGGAAATATTCATTTGCCAGTTAAGTATGAAGTGGCTGGAAAAGCATGCCCTTGATTTGCTACTCTTTGGAGTGCTTCCCCTGACTCTTCGGACCCTTAAAGCCTCGGTAAGGCATAGTACCATCATGACGACACTCCCCACCCCCAGCACATAGCATGCATGCAATAAATGCACACCACACAAGTTTTGTTATGGGAAAAACTGCTGCAGGTTTATTACATACAACGTTATGTAATATGATGGGTTATCTTATGGGCGATCCAAGGGCAGGCAGCATTCTTGCCACCTGCCCGCCTGGTGAGCCAAGCAGCACTGGGGCGAACCCCGTCTGTGCTGCCCCTTCTGGTGATCCTCCTCCCAGATCACGTGACACTTCATACTCACGCCCCTTTCAGGGCGGAGCGTAGCAAGGCAAGCCCCCTGTTGTTCAGGCCCACAACCGCCCGAAGGACAAACGGGGCACCGACACGGTTTCCAGGAACCTCCCATGAGGCTCCTGGGCTCTGGCTCTGGCACCCCTATGTGCCGTGCAGAGGTACTCTTCTGTACCCATATGCTTCCAGATCGCCCTGTAACTCCGCCTTCAACGAAAAAAGTACAAGATTACAACATTATCACCAAGCTTCCTACCACCGATCACGCCGGGTAAGCGGTAGGGTGTCCCGCGAGGCAGCGGCTGCGCGTGTCCGGTGCGACGACAAAGAGGTCGTCAGCGTGGTGAGGGGGACATATATACCCCTCACACCACCTCGCGCACCAGACGTGACGCTGCACTGCCCGCGCCCAGGAGGGGACTCCTTAGAGTTTCTGCCCCTTAGGATGAAAGGCGGGTGTGGCATGCCCGATGGCACTAGTGGGCCTCCCTCTTGAGTGGCCTCCTGCGGTGGCCTCGGGCAGCCGCATAGTACCATCATGGTGACACTCCCCACCCCCCAGCACATAGCATGCATGCAATAAATACACACCACACAAGTTGTGTTATGGGAAAAACTGCTGCAGGCTTATTACATACAACGTTATGTAATATGGTGGGTTATCTTACAGGCGATCCAAGGGCAGGCAGCATTTACGCCACCTGCCCGCCTGGTGAGCCAAGCAGCACTGGGGCGAACCCCGTCTGTGCTGCCCCTTCTGGTGATCCTCCTCCCAGATCATGTGACACTTCATACTCACGCCCCTTTCAGGGCAGAGCGTAGCAAGGCAACCCCCGGTTGTTCAGGCCCACAACCGCCCGAAGGACAAACGGGGCACCGACACGGTCTCAGGAACCTCCCATGAGGCTCCTGGGCTCTGGCTCTGGCACCCCTATGTGCTGTGCAGAGGTACTCTTCTGTACCCATATGCTTCCAGATCACCCTGTAACTCCGCCACAGCTCTGGCGGCGGCCACCGTCGCCGACAGAGCCCCCCACCAAAACAGCTCTGTTATCCCTGCAACTTCTCATATAAAGGCCCCCTGCCAACATGGGCAGGAGACGCCATCTATATCCCAGTGACCCTTGATGTTAGACCGCCAGAGTCTCATGACGAGGGCCTTTCTGGCAAGTGAACTTGTGCCAAGAACTAGTTCTCCCGTGGGAAAGTTCCATCGCTTAAATGACTCTGCCCCGTCCGCTCGGGCGGGGCGGATTCAGGCACTATGGTTCACAAGGCACCCTGAATTTGCTGGACGCACCAGGCTGCACCGAGTGTCTTGCACCCCTGTGCCCCACCTCCTAAGGGTTCAGCAGCCCACTTGTTCGCTGACCGCTCCTACACCTGCCTGACCACTTAGGCTGTTAGGGTGAAAAGGAATACACTGTAGCATTTGCAGTCATTCTGCTTTCTAAATCATGCCGCACCTGGTTGTCCATAACTAAGTATGTGACAAAGGACAAGGGGTTGCCAATTCAGCTCCCTCTGTGGTGGATCCCCCTGGGCCTACCGACTCACAGAATGTCTGGATCATACCGTGCCCCCTGCCGGTCATATGGTGCCTACCTTTCAGGACTGACTAAGTCATGCTTACACCCTCCCTAGCATATTCCTGAATGGGGAGTCGGGGGGCGTCACCTGCCACACTGAGCAGCCCCAGGGGTGGAATATAATCTGTCCTGCTGATCTAAATTCTTGTAGCCCACTGGACGTGCCACATGCTCTATTACATAGTCTTGCATGCTTGGCACCTTGTAATCCCCATTTCTTGGGACGGCAGCACGGGATGACCTTGGGCCGTCCTCTTTATTGTGCCGCAATAAACCACAGTGGTCATGAGGACCTAACAAGCACCCAGTTCCCACCTGGGCGTACCTCAAACTTGAGGATGACTTCCCACAGCTGAAGGCCATAGAGCTACCTCTTAATTCTTTGCTGGTTGTTGCCAGTTGGCACTCTTCCAGTTGCAGCACTGCGTTTAGTAAATCGCGCAAGCCCCCGGGGCCCTCTGTCCCTGGTAGACAGTATATGTTACCCATTTGCTGAATCACCGAACGACACCGCCTGCCTTAATGTGCTACTTTGAAAGCGATTTGGTGCCTCACTTCTCTTCCCCCTGTAAAGATATCAACCGCAAGGTCAAAGGCACCCACATATTAACCTAATGGCTGTGTCTTGCCCCCTGGCACCCTTCACGATGGTGATGCGAAACTTCCAACCCAGTCTATCATTGCCAACACCGCCATTGGTGTCTCCTGAATCACCCTCCATCCTCCTGTAAATAGTCATGCTGAAAGGGCGTGGGGTGCACTCACTTCGACATCCATCCTATCCTGTCATACTGTTGCCTGTTCAGTTCAATCTGTGGTGACAGCACCCAGCTTTCCCAGGCAGCTTGCTGACAATGTGAGCTGTTGCTGGCATTGATGGTAACTCACGCGTGCGGCTCGTGCCACCGTGAATTTTAAGTTACATGAAACTGGGTGTCGGGAATGACTCTGCCCAGCCTCAAGCATAGGGCATGAAGAGCAATGGCGCTTAGCGGGGATCCGGAAGGTCCGACAAAAGGAGGGCCCTTGGTGCCTGTACTATGCCCCTACCGGTCCAGTATGTGTGTACTATCAGGTACCTAAAGCCTTCTTCTATATCCAGCAAGGAATGGCCACCCGCAGCTCTCAATCGCTTCAGATTAGCATTGACTTCCTGGCAAGTTTAGCCAGGCTAATTTATTACTTGATGTCGAGTGTGGGTCCTGCTCAACTCTTGCTAGACCTGCTTGCTTCCTTGGTGTGGTGATGCAGCCGGCGTGTACTCCGCTAAGGTAACCTGCTCTGTGGACCCATGGCTGCTTACCTGGCCTTGCTATACCCCCAAGGATACTCAGGCAACGCTTTAATTCCAAATTGTTTGGACTGTGCAGGAACTGGCTTGAGTCTTCACCTGCACAAAGGACCCAACAGGCAGGTTGGCCTTGACTAACCTTGTGTTCGGGTGCCAGATTTGCGAGAGTCTTTCCCATGTTCTGTGAGCTACTATGCTGTTGGAATACCAAATGTAGGGAGGGGATGCTAGCCTGCCTCAAACACAGCGGCCATAACAGCCTGCGCAAGCTTGTGGAAACATCGTGAAGCTTGACAACAATCAAACCGCCCGCGAAGCCCAGGGGCCATGCCGCCATTCTTTGGCCTGTACCCTGCACAGACAATTGAAAAATCCTACACATTTAGTAATTGTGACATTTTTGGACCTGTCCCTCAACGTTAGGCCAAGCACCCCTAGGTGAGTTCTGGGTCTCCTAAACTCCTGCTGATGTGTACCAGAGAGCAGACAAGTCAGTGGGAACGAAGGAGGGGGAACAGTATGACCGTTACCTGCCCATTCTTGGATCCTGGGAATGCCTGGTGGTCCTTACTACACTGTGTATACTTGGCTACCTGGCCGTTCATGCACAAGTAAACTACCCCCATCCCCGTCAAGTTGGGTTGCACAGTACATACGATGTATGCAGAGGGCAGTGATTCTCCCAATGCCCCATTCCACTGCACTTGCAGCGCTTATGATAACTTTTTGTGCTCCAACCACATCTCCCTAGACTGCTGAAAGACCGCACCCTATCATAAAGCTCCTGGGATGGTGATAACCAAACCGCTCTAATTTCCATTTCTGACTAATTGTGAATACCTTCACCCCATGGTATGTAGGGGTTGACTAACCTGGTTATTGTTACCACTCACTGATGCTTGTTTTATCGACTTCTGAAGGATGAAATGCTGGGTGGCCTGCCAGGCTCTGAACCTGTGACCAGGAGGTCGAACACAAGCCTCTCTATGTTTTCTTGGTGAAGCTGCCGGGATACCAACCTGGGCCTTGAGACCAAGCACAGACCACCAACAGTGGGTGCCCTAGTCAGCTAGGCACTATCCCCGTAATTGCATTAACTATGGGGGACTAATTCTTTTCTATCCCTACAGTAGGTGATAGACATGCGTGCGGCGCTCCTACCTACCGAGTACGTAGTATTTTCTCAGTGTACTCATTACAAGCCCTACTCGTCCTGCACTCTTCAGCCAAAGTGGCCCAGGCCCCAGAGCTACCCTAGCCCTTACTGTGCCATCGCAAAGTAAACTGGTAAGGCAACGAGTCCCTTGGAGCCGAAACTACAACCACATGGCAGCACAGAGGTTGATGCTTTGTAAAGGGTGAAAACATACACATACTGTCCGGGTGTCTTGTCCTTGCGTTAATTAGGAACTGGTGATATGAGCCCCTACCATCTCTTTTCTGTATTAAAACGGTGGGCCATCCTTCTTATGTGCATTAGAGCTTTATTACTAGTACCCGTAATAGTTCAGCTACACGTTGATGCATACCAGATCATGCATGCCTCCGTTTTCTTTGAGGCTGCAGGTTCCCCACTTGGGTGACTGTCGGCTCCACCTGCAAACTTCCACGCATCATCAGCCGAATGTGAAGCAAACAGATAAACAGTGCCACCAGGCGGCTAAAACACCCCCAGTGAATAGCTCGGTAGGGTAAGCTTGTATTTCTAACTGCCAGTGTATTGCCATGGCTGGAAGCAGGGCTTTAAACGGGCCGGGTCGCACCAAGATTTGGGCACTGGCAGTTGATTAACGGGGGGCTTCAAAACAGGTCTCCTATGGGCTCTGTCTGGTGCCTGCTGACACTGCCGCCTGGTACTTTCCAGACTGCCGTGCCAGCAGGCACACCTGTGCGCGTGCTCACCCTGCTCTCCCCTCACTGTGGAGAATTTCAAGCCAGGTGAGCTCTGTTGGGCGAAGGGGAATTCTATAGTAATTCTCGCTGGGCCTCCCTTCCCTCTGCGCCACTCGGGAGCAGCAACTCTGTCCTGGTGTCACTAGGGCTCTAAATAGAAGCTTTTCCAATATTATCTACAGGCCATAGTCGCTACTTAACTGTCTTATGCAGCTAGCAACCATTGACAAAACCAATAGTCCTGACTCGTTGTGGGTATGCTATTACTTGTCGTATCATGTATCTAGGTGCAATGAGCACGGTAGCAGACTCCAAACGGGCGGCACACTAGGCTAAGCACCGATTCCTAGTTTCGTGTTTCAGGCCACGCCCTTAATTATCTTGCCCACGCCCCCTTCGAGAGACCCGCCCGTTTTTTCAACCTACCCCCAGCCCTGGCTGGGGTCCAAATCACCAAATCAGTAAAAAGACAATGCCCATGCCATTCAGTCTCGGTTGCCAATGGAACAAACTCTGCCCTTAAAGTCTCAAAACAGTCTCCAGTCCCCTGCTGCGGCACGAACTACACCCAATCGACCTCCCTAACACAGAAATTGCAGGGTAAAGGTTCTATCAGCGTTTGAGGCGATCCGCGCACCCCTAAAAATGACCTCAGGACCACACCATGGGAATGGAGGTCCACTCCCGCAAGGAACAATGTGTGATTCCTCCCAATATCCAATAGTCGCTTCGACTCCGCCTGTGCTCCGCGACAATGCCCCACTGGGTCAAATTGTCCACATGGCCGTCCATGGGGGAACAAATAGCTACCCCTAATAACGTTCCTCTGGCTCTCTCCATGGTTGGCCCACTAGGATGCTGAGCGCTGGAAAACAGGCAGTTTGTACATGAGGGAGCTGTGGCATACTAAACTGCGCCCAATCCAGCTGTGTATGGTGCAAGCATTGGGTCGTGCTGCCTGCATCATATGAAGCCTGGGGGCATTCATTAAGTGCGCATTTCCTTTCTACATGAATACTTCAAAATTGTAACATCAAGGGGTGCCGATTTCCTGTTTAAATGACAAATAAAGGACGAAATCTTCCTTGCCTTTGCAACTTCCAAAGGTAGCCAACCAGTACAACATTCTACCAAATGTGCTTTCTCAAGGATGTGTGGCAGGAGACCGGCTATGGCCGCCCGAGTCTCCTCCAAAGAACACAAATGGGCCGTCGGACCCAGTATCGCTCCTAGGCCCAAAACTTTAGCAACACGTTGCACGGTTGAGACCCCGCATCTCTGAGCCCAGAAAGCAAGGCAAGGTGCCTATGCCCCCATGGCACACCTCTCTAATTGAATTTGGAGCGGGGGCCCGAAATGCGGCGCGTCCCCACCCGCGTCAGGGCGATATCCTAAAAGTGTCAATGTAGAACGAGCGGAGTTGTGAGGGTGGGGGACTTCGGCGGCGAGCGGCTTCAAGCAGTTGCCTCTTGCACACCGAATAGCTGGTCCTAGAGAAGAACTGCCTGCCAGCGGTGGCGCCACGTGGCAGCGAAGCTGAGTGCTTGCTTCATACCCCACCGATGGCGCATGTGTGCCCCTCCCAATGGCAGCAGAGGGCTCCAGTTGTGGAGGATCACCGCATCGCTAGTGGTCACCGCAGTGCGCGCCTTGTCGCCCTCACCAATTTGCCCGCCTACTCTGTGCACATATGTACGGCTCCAGTCCCTGCCGCTTCAAAGGGGGAGGGTTTCACCGGGGCCACAGCTGCTAAGCTCCACTCCGGGACTTTCTCATGTCCGGCCATGACCATGAAAGCGCGCTCGGGGTGGAGTGGGAAAAGAGGTTGCGAAGGGAACCCTTTACACATAACCAACAGGGAAACATGTACATGCTAGTTTTCGGCCACAATCAGAACCGTGTTTGAATTTAAACTCGAGTATCTGCATAAAGGGGGCGAGACTTTTCTGTCCCTCTTCAAAGATTAGAAGAATACGGATGGGTGACGATGACGTCTAATCACGACCCCAGCACCACCAGGGCGTCCCAAAACCTGTGAGTCACCAGACCCGGCAGGCACCAGTTGTAAGTCTATAGCTAATTGGCCATCCCGGGAGCCCACCCTATCCTGACGCGTAGGCGAACCCAGCTCTTTTCGGGGGTAAGACCTGCTCGGCTCCCTGGCTGAATACAGATCTGGCTGCGGCCCTGGCACCCCTTAAGCATCTGAGTGGGGCAGCACCTGCGGAAAACAATGCGGCTGCCCCCCCCCCCCAACAAACAAACCTGCGCGTGCGGATGGCCAAAGGGTAGCGCTGTTGGCCTGGCCGCGCATCAAGGAACAAACCTAGCCCTGCTGCCATAAAACTGGACCGGGTCCCGTGGGGAGAGGCAGCACGAGCCCTGGCTCAGAAGCTGCTGGGGATGATGGAGCGGGGCTGCGTGCATTGCGTTCCACCCCCCAAAACCCGCGCTGATTACTCCTGCTCCCAAGCCGCTTTGAGGCAAGCCAGCAGCATGGCCTATTCCGTAGCTGCTGGCTGGACGCGACCCCTCCGGCCCCCGATGGGGGAGACCAGGCTGGGAGAGAGGAAACACGGGGGCGTGAGGACGCCACCCATTCTCTGTCGAAGCGAACCGGCTCTAGTCTCAGACTTTAGCCTCAAGCCTGCCCCAAGAAACCCGAGATGCCCCCTGGGTGCCTGTAACCCCCCCCCCCCACTGCAAGACGGACAAACGCATCAGCACTGGCCGGGCCAACCGCCCGAGGGGCTGCCCCGTAACGGGCGTTGGTTGTAACACTAGGAAACTGGCCGGTCGCAGGGGTTGTAAGTGAACATTAACACTGCCAAGGGGTCGGCCAAATGGGCCGTGAGGTTAATTTCCCTTGGAACGCCACTCGGCCCGGCAACCACAAACCCCACACCTAAATATCGGAAAGGGTGGGGAGGGAAGAGGTCTCCGATTAACCCCCGGGCCACAGCCTACTAAGGCGAGGGTAACAACTAACCTCTGTCCTGATGGCAGCATGGTTCTCTAACCCCTTATCAAGACGGCGTGTCCCGCGAGGCAGCGGCCACGCGTGTCCGGTGTGACGACAAAGAGGTCGTGAGCGTGGTGAGGGGGACATATATACCCATCACCCCACCTCGCGCACCGGACATGACCCGGCAATGCCCGCGCCCAGGAGGGGACTCCTTAGAGTCCCTGCCCCTTAGGATGAAGGGGGGGTGTGGCATGCCCGATGGCACTAGAGGGCGGCCCTCTTGAGTGGCCTCCTGCGGTGGCCTCGGGCAGCCGCAGAGTTCAGCTCAGCTCTGCTACTCTCCCCTGTTCTGTGTACAGCTCATCTCCCTGGAATATACTTAGTTTATTGATTATGGCAAGTGTCCAGATGAGCTCGGGACAATAGACCTAACAGAAATGCCAATACATAAACAAGAGTATTTTGTCATGAGCGCGACCACGTGAGCGCAAGGAAAATCTCCAGTCTGGGTGGGGAGGGAACAAAGAAGCCTAATTTGGAATAGAAAGCAAGTGTTTCTGAGGTTTCTAAAATGTGTGTAGGAGTGAGGTGACTCACGCGGCCTGGGTTCTGGAGTGACCCGAGGCTGGTGGTGTGCCCCGGGACGCGGACACGCACATTCCCCTGAAACTTATGCGGCTGTGAATGCAGGCCCGCGGACAGCTGAGCGCACCTAGTGGGCCTTGTCACGTGAATACCTTGAGGCGGAAGCGCTGCTCCAGGGCATCAGCGGCTGACCTGCTGCACTGCCGGAGGACTTGGCGAGAGCAAAATAGACGGCCGCGCGCGCGCGTTCACATTACATGTCCGCGCAGGCGCAGCGAGCAGGAGACAGGGAGGGATAGGAGATGTGCACTCCTGTGCGTAGGTGGGCCCATGTGCTGTCGGGGGCAACCTGATAGAGACGCTGTGAGCGTGCACATGGGCTGTACGGGCACCATGTGCACACGCAGTGCACATGTCCTGTCCTGCCACTTCAGCGAACGCCGCCGTACGCGTTCACAGCTGATGTCTTTCAAGCGTTTGCACCTATCCTGTCCCGCATCTCAAAGCAAGTCGGCGACAATAGACCTCGCTAGCGAGCAGCTTCGCTGCGTCGCTAGGCGTGACCTAAAACGGCTGTATTTCCATCACTCCCATTATATGGCTAACACAGTCAATGTATCGGGATGCTTTTGTCAGCTTTACACCTTTTTTTGGGTGAAATATTTGTATTTTGTTTTGAAAAGAAAATAACACATTAAGTAAGGCATGAATACACAATGCACAATAATTGTCCTGCCACACTTGTCTCATATGGCAACTGTCCAAATGTAAAGGCCATTGTAGGTGGATCTGTCGATGACTTTGAACCTGCCGGGCAGGCATGAAGAACAATCCAAGACTATAATACACATGTTTTCCAACAGCAGGGACATACATTACATCATTCAAGGCTCCTCCCCCGGTTGTCCTGATAACAATTCCCCTCCCTCCGCTTCCCCTTCCACCTCTAGATCGTAATGTTTTATCCACGGTGCCCATAACTTCCCAAATTTCCGCGGACAGTCCCTAGCCCTATACGTCACTAATTCCGCCACCATATACAGATCAAGACTCGTCCTCCATTCATTGAGTGTCGGTGTTGGTTGAGCCCCCCACTATTTCGCTATATCCCGTTTGGCAACCAATAACCCCAAGTTAGCTAATATAAGTTTGTGTCTTGGGATATCCACGTCTGCCGGGATTCCTAGGAGAAGAAACCATGGCTCTTATTCTATTTGGCCTCCAAGTATGTTATTAAGCTCCCTCACAATCTTTCCCCAGTATACCTGGATCTTATGCATTCCCACAGGGTATATATGAATGTTCCGCTTGCTACATGGCACCTAAGGCATTCTGGACTTTTCGCCCTCCCTATTTTATGCAATTGTACTCTATCAAAGTAGGTTCGGTGGATGATTTTGTACTGGATGAGACGTAACCGAAGTTTGATTGCCACTTCCCATGGAGGCATGAGAGCGGCATCCCAGTCTATATCTTCCAGAACTCCAATGGTGGTTTCCCATTTAGTCAGGAGTGGACCTAATTTGTCGGGCATATTGTTGAGTAACGTCTTATAGGTAAATAAATGGCTTTAGCCGGGATCTCTTCCTGCAGGAGTCGACCCTCTAACTGGGCGTATTCGGGCTATGTCTCCCCCTCCAGCCCTTTCCCAATCCATGCATGCTTCAGACGAAGGTATACATATGCCTGAGTGTCGTGTAGCTGATACCTGGCTTGAAGTGTGCTAAAAGAGGCCAACTAACCCCCATCCAGGATATCCCCTATTTTAGAAATGCCTATCATACCGCTTTGAAATCTTCCCATAGAGTGACAGCCGATTGCATCAAACCAGTATTTTCTTGGAAGTAGAATTCCAAATCCACCCTAATATCTTTGGTAACAGTTTCATCCTTCAGGGCCCATGTGTTCAGTCTCCATGAGGTGCCCTGCCCTCCCTGTCTCCTCCCCACCCTCAAATAGAGCGGTGAATGGTCTGAGATACCTCTGGCCAGGTATTCCAACTCTTCTACCTGTTCAATCTCTCCGGCTGGGTCAAAAAGAGAATCCAGTCTCCGTTTTATCGGCCGACAGACCGGGTCGGCGGAACCCCAACCTAAGGAAAACTGCCCGCAGGACGAAGGTGCAGTATCAGCCAGTCCCCCATTGAGGCAGCCCTACATTCTGAGATGACATCGTATTTTTCTACTACCTATGACAAGAAACCGACATAGTAAAGCAATATTGGAACCCCTTTCTAAGGACAGCTAATATATTTATGAAAGGCACGCCAGAAGCAATTGTACACTTCCGCGCCTGTTTGAACATTAAAAAGAAAACTCCAGCCCTACGAGCCAGCTTCCCCGGCTCCATTGTTGCCCACTATCATTTAGACCCCAGATGACCGCCTAAACGTGAAAAGGGAAATAAAAATACTACGCTAAGGTGCCGACCTACACTGGATTTGAACTGCCTGAAGTCTGACCTTTGATATTACCAGCAGCATCGGCGCCCCCATATCCTCAAGACGCCGCCTGATGCCTGATATACTAGAATAAAAAAGTTGAAATCAGAATTTTATCTTTGTGCCCGTCCCAGTATACTGCCCCGTGCCCTGACGAAGGTGCGGCCTAACTGGCCTGTCACCGAAACGCGCGTCGGCGTATGTCTCCAGGAATACGGTTATTGTCCTCACCACATCAGGACCCGTAGCTAAAACCATCTATCTGGATTAACATCCCGATATATACAGCACATGGACCATCTTTGTGGTGTACTTGCAAGGAGTAGAAAAATGAATGGTAGAATGAATGGTGTATGGTATTAGACTAGTAAGAGTGAGTAGAGATTGAATGTGAATGATACTGTGTGTGTTAAGTATTGGCCGTTACTGGGTAGGACAAACTTCCTTGATGTTATTGTCTCTATATCTATGTTTGTTTTATTTATGACCTATATGTACTAATGATATAAAAAAAATATATTTCTATATTCTAAGAAGAATCTTTTTATATCTTTGTTATCAGAAAACAAAAAATAAAAAATATATATTTTTCAATATGAACTGTATAGTCTATTTGATTTGACCATGTGATTGTGATGTCTAGTGTCAATCCCTAGGTTAACCACCCCTCTACATATATCTTGTGGACCCTTTAGCTAGGGCCTTTATATCCTGAGGCAGGGTACTCTCCTTTTCTATTCAACAAAAAGGTAGTCCAGCCTTGAAAACACCCTATGGGCTCCCGAAAAGTATGAGTAGGCACGTGTAGATGGATGGTGACACCTCCAGAGGTCAGTTAACCCAAGGGTCACCTGGAATCTCGCCAGTGCAGTGGCCTCATGTGGCCCTGGTCTCGTTATTGTACGGTCCAGGGAGGGATCACTCACATCGTTGAAGTCACCCCCTATGATATGTGTGGCAATTCAATTCAATTCAATTCAGTGATTTATATAGCGCGCTACATACCCAGAGGGTCTCAAGGCGCTTGGAGAAGGGTGGGGAGTTACTTGTCGAATAACCAGGTTTTAAGTTGCTCAGGTTGGCAGGGCCGCACTGTAAGAGGATGTCCGTCAGTTTGCTGGAGATGTGTGGGAGTATAAACAGGCCTGAGGCCTGAGCTGGGAGTAGACCACCGATTAGCTTTAAACTGGTTTTAAAATTTGTTTTAATAACTTGAAAACTTGCTTACTTTGCGCTATTGCACAGAATTAGAATTCGTTAGGCTCCAGGTCCACATTTGACATGCGTGGCCGCCAATTTGGGAGTACACAAGGCTGCAGGCTAGTCTTTCCCTCCTGAAGGCATTTAAATCCAGGCTGGCGCACGCGCACGCAGCGGGCTCGCCTAAGGCAAGCCCGTCTGCACCCGTCCGCACTTGTTCCGCGCTCAGCGAGAGCCCCCCTGCACAAAACACATCAGGTAAGGACATGCCTTTACAATATTCTAGCAGTTTCCTAAAAGGCTAAAACATCATCAACACAGACAAGAAATGCTGTGGTATTCAACTCGATTCCAGGCCCCTGCAGGCCTAAATGATTTGCCCGGGCTGCAGCATAAAAGTACCAAAACTATTGTTCCAACCAGTCGCTGCGATAAACAAGCAACCGCCAGAGAGAGAAAAGGACAATTCCTCTAGAGTTTGGAATTGTGTCCTTCTCAATGCAAGGTCCTTAGTCAAACATAGCACTGACTGTGCCTCCCTCATAGAGGATGAGAAGATAAGACTCAACTTATATTCCTTTTTTTTTTTATCATTGTATTCCTTCCTCCAGTTTCTTTCCAGCTGCTTACAAAGCAATTTTTGATTTCTATGCTCCTGCGAATACCACGGAGATGAAGGACACTGTCTGTTGAAGCGGAGAAGTTTTTGGGGCGCTAGCTAGATCCCTGCTTCTTCCAGCCAGTTTGTGTAAGACCTGGTTGCTTCACCAGATCTCTGAGCAGCGTGGTAAGAGTCAAGGTTAATACTTCCCGTAAATATTCGGCTTCTACCTTATTCCAAGCTATTTTCTCTATGTATTTTGTTTGAGGTTTAGAAGAGGCGTGGTCAGAGACCGTGACTCCAATAGTACAGCCCTGTGGTCTGACCATACTAAGGGAAGAAGGCCAGTGAATCTTAACTGTGGGTTATTAAAAAAGATGCCGTCTAGTGTGTGACCTGCTTGGTGGGTAGCGCCAATCACTAGTTGCTCTAAGTTTCCTCCATTTATCAGGTCCAGAAGATTGATGGTATCTAGATCTGAAAGCAACTCCAGATGGAAATTAAAGTCTTTCAATACTGTGTAGGAATTCGCACTTATCCCGTTTTCCATTATACAACCTGCTTGAGCTATAAACCGTCCTCTCGGGCCCGGAGGCCTGTAGATGAGGGTGCCTCGAATTATATAGTGAGATGAGAGCTTGAAACAGTAATCCAACGCTTCACATTCCTCACTAGCTAGTGGGTTGAAGGATGCCATAATTGAGTTATGATATATGACCGCTAATCCCCCTGCTTTCCTTTGTGACTTATTCAACATATAGCAGATATACTCCGGAGGAGTGGCTTTAACTTAATCTGGGCCGGAAGAATCGTCGGTCCACGTTTCTGTAATAAATGCAATGTTTGCACAATATAAACAGTTGCTTCTAAAAAACAAACAAGAGTATTTCAGTAAGAAATTCAATCTGCTAATAATTTGCCAAAAGAACTCTTTAAAACTGTCACAACACTGGCCCACCCTATCGCTCCTACCATCCCGGCTAGTCAAGTTATGTGTAACAAAGTAGCGAAGTTCTTTAACAAAGTCAACGCTATTTTTTTTACGTTCTCTGACTCAACTACCAAGAATACTACTGATTGGATGATTAGCTCTAAGGTAGATGAAAATAAGGTCTTTTTATTGAACAAATTTGCCGCTTTAACAGTTGCAGACACTTTCAACCTTCTTATGAAAGTGAAATCAGGCTCCCCGTACGATCCCTGCCCAGTATCCACAGTAAAACTGGCAGCTGAGCCAGTCGCATGCACTCTGACCTCTATCATAAATTCAATGTATTTAGAGAGTTACTTTCCCAGAGATTGGAAACAGGCATCCATTGTGCCCCTGCTCAAAAAATCTAGCATGGATGCTAAAGACCCAAATTACTTCAGGACCATATCTAGACTACCTTTTACGGCTAAAATCATAGAGAGAAACATGAACACGCAACTCAAGGTGTTTTTACAAGAATCACAGGCTTTAAACCCAACTCAGTACGGTTTCAGAGAGGGGCATAGCACTGAGATTGCGCTCCTCAAATCCACCAAGGAGATTAGGACTATTTTATATCAGGGAGGAAAGCCTGCATTGAATATGCTGGATCTTTCAGCAGCCTTTGATACAGTCCATCATGCTTTGCTGAAGGACCGATTGTAGGGGATCGGAGTCCAGGGTACCGCTTGGAAACTTATCAATTCCTTTCTTTCCAACAGAACTCAAACAGTAGCTCTGGGCGAATACAAGACTGATTCATTCTCACTAACCTGTGGAGTGCTGCAAGGGTCTTCATTGAGTCCGACACTTTTTAACTTTTATGTGTCCTCATTGGCGCTCCTAATTGAATCCTTATGCTTCAGTCTGACTTCCTACGAGGACGACACCCAAATTGGGGTGTCCATATGGCCTGGGGTGCTTCTGGGAACTGCGGCCCGGCTCCAGGATTGTATGAATGCCGTAGGGGTCTGGATGGCACAACATTGCCTGAAACTCAACTCCGGTAAAACGGAGGTTGCGCTCTTTGGCAACAACCCCAACTTTTGGTCCTCTGACTGCTGGCCGGAAACTTTGGGCCCCCTTCCCACTCCCAGTAGGCAAGTAAAAAACCTGGGAGTGTGGATTGACAACAATCTTAGCTTTAGGGACCAGGTGAACACAGTGGCGTCACAGACTTCCTACATTTTGAGACCCTGTAGGAAAATAATGCCACTGCTCCCCAAAGGCACCCAAAAAAGTAATTACAGCGTTAACAATGTCCAGATTGGACTATTGTAACAGCCTATATCTCAATATCCATTAAGGACTGATAAACAAGTTACAGATCCTGCAGAATGCGGTGGCGATACTCCTGACTGGCGCACACCTAAACACTCCTCTATCTCGGCTGAGATAAAAAAACTCTACTGGCTGCCGGTTAGGAAGCGCACCCGAATCAAAGCATTATGCTTGGTCTTCAAAGCCCTTCATGGAACCGAGCCAGACTATCTGCAACAGCGATTACGCTGGTATGCACCAAAAAGATTGCTGAGGTCATCAGTTGGAAAACTGGTGATGGGGACATTGGTGAAAAAAGCCAGCTGGAGGGCAGAAGATGTGTAGCCAATACTGCCAAGGCATGGAACAGCCTTTCAGTACGCCTCAGGAGTATGACTAATTTACTTGTCTTTAGAAAAGCATTAAAAACATGGCTTTTCATCAATAAATATCAGTGTTATTTCTTCCACCTATAGTCTTGGGCAGGACTTCATACAGCGCCAGGACACCTTCGGGTAGCAGCAGTGCTTTAGAAATGTCAATAACAATAACAATAATTATTAACCATGGTGTATGATTCCAGGTGCCCTGGACCGCCACGTATGTGCCCTCCGGGTCATCCCATCTTCGAGTAACCCTGAAGGGGTGAATTTCGAATAATGATTGCCACTAGCCTCGACTGAACCCCGCATGAACCAGGGTGGTGTATTGCTCCCTACCCAGAAACGAACAATGTGAACCCATAAGATGCCTTTCCTGTAGAAGTATGATAACTTGTTTGAGTCTTTTACGGTAGTTAGATTCCAGTCCACGCTTCATTGTGTTCCCTAGCCCGTTGATGTTCCACTTCATTACTGTGTAGTCACCCCAGCAATGGATTAAGAAGGTGTATTACATCATCTGCCCACCTCGGTCCCATAACAGCTCCCCAACAGTACCATTTCTGCTTGATATCTGTAGTCGTGCACAATGGTCGAACAAGAGCTAAAACTTTCCCACCTCCCCTGGCAGCTTTACACTTTTGACAATCTTTTCCTTGATACCCCTTACTTCAACTAAAAAGAAATTGTATTAATCTTTCTGTAGATGCACATCTAAAATTTGGAATGCAATTCTTCCCTCTATCACATTAGCCCCTCCTCTACGTCCTTAAAAAAACTGCAAAAATATTTGTTGCTCAACTGTCACTTTATTTTTTGCTCACTGAACTTTTCTCAAACCACTGAATTCTAGACCATGTCATTTACTACTTATACATATCACATTAGATGGGATGCTGGTATCATCTGCAGAGATTATGGGCTCTTTTGGATTGAGCTTGTATTTGCATCTCTGTCGAATAGATGCCTTCTGTTCACTATTGTTGCCTATATGCATGCCTAGCACCATATACATTTGTATTTAGATCTAACTTGCATTGTACATATGAAGCCATAAAGGTATTTTAGCTCTCCTCTACAACCAAAACGTAACTATTAGGGTGTTAAAATCCTAGCTTTATATAATTAGTGTTTTTGTAGATTTGGCCTGTATGGTTTGCACAGTGGTCTGGGAAAAATACTCTAACCTCTTTGAGTCTTGTACTCAGTTTAATAAAATATTTAAAAATATTTCATAATAAAATGATGCTTATGCTGGTGATTTAGCCATGATAACCTACACCCTGATTGTTTTTCAGTGTAATTTAAAATCTTCATATTCTTATAGTGGTGTGAAATAACTGACCATAAATACACACCAAAACAAAGTCATTATTTTTGGGTAAAACAGGGCTACTCTTACATGGTAAGTTTCTGGAGGTAAGTTAGATGTGCTGCAATCTGCTAAGTACTTATGGGTGACCTTTTCAAGCTTTCTGCAAACGCATGAATACTGAAAAATCTGTACATTTTTCAAAACTAGACAACATTCAGAATTGAGCAAGGGATCATTTGTGTAAATTGCTCATGATTTTCTCAAAGAAACCAATCTTTGATTGAACAAATAATTAAAATATGCAGAACAAAATCTACACTTGTTCACGTTTTCATGTGCAATATTATTTTCCCAGATGGTTGATTTACGGAAGTATCCACCATTGCATTTCTCAGACTGAGGGAAAACATGTGATAGCCAAAGCCAACAAATGAGGTGCAGCTTAAATAATTTTTTCACTATGTACTTATAAAGCACCAATTCGTATGGTAGAATCTTACAAATGAAAATGAGGTTGAAGGAATGTTATGCATTCTTTAAATTTACAGAAGATACTAAGACTAATGGTTATTTTTCCCCCCAATGAATTTGGAATTACCTATAGAATCATGTGATGCGGCTTACATTTAGAAGTAAAGAATGAAGTCTAATCCAATTGGTAATAACAAGTATTCTTCTGTGTTTGAACACTTTTCCACATTATTAATTGCTAAGTCTACCATCTGTAACAGGAAAGGTCTCAAAACACAATTTGGAGACATCCCATTTTTGGCATGTAAAAAGCCCCTTTTTTGGCGATGTGGCTAGCTATAGAATTCGGGACCAGGCTTGGCTGTCACCCATGAAACGAACAAGACCCATTTCTGAAAACTAGATACCCCAGGGAGTCCTGGCTGGTGTGACGTGCGTTGATCTCACACATTTTCTCACTCAAAATGCCCTCTAGAACTTACATTTTGTCTGCAGCCAAGTATTTTTGCTACATTTTGTGTGGGAACGTTCAATAATCTGCAGGGATCCTCAAAATTCCAACCACCCATCATTCCCACAGTTCTCACAATAAAAACAATTCTCCACTTGTGTGGCTGGGCCTAGCACCTGCAACAGGATTTTCAGCGTGCCCTGGTTGCTGGCAGGAAAAGTGTGGCCATTCACAATGGCAAGTGAGAGGAAAATGACATTTTACCCCTTGTCTGCCAGCCCATATCACATCAAAACTATGTCTACAAGTATTACATGTTCTCTTTCTTGCTATTGGGAAGGTAATACTTTAGGTCCCAGAAAGGGTCAGAAAGACTGTTAAGGCTTTAGAGGTGGGGGTGTGGCATGATGCCACGACAGGCATGCCCAACCTCAATTTAAAAAATAAAATACAATTCCCAGCTATTGATTGGCCTTTCTGCCCTCTTCAAGTATTTTATTTGGAGCAAATCCTTTAAATATATTCCCTCGGTGTGAGAGAATGTTGGGGCTTTAGGAGTCGGGTATGGCTTAATGTGGACTTGTGTCCAATCCATTAGGAGAAAAATAGTGCCAGGGTGTAGTGGGGTTTTTGCCCCACCAAGAGTCGGGGTCGCTGAAAGACTACTGGTACCTAATGTCTGGGCAAGCTGCTACACCTTTTATTTATTTTTTTACACAGGTTTTTTCTCTGATGCCTAGAGGACTTTTTGCCTTCCAGGGGACACAGTATAACACTTAAAAAGTTTCCCCTGGTTTCTATTGGGGTGGATCCCTACTCTGAGGGTGATCCCTACGCAGGGATCCAACAGGGAGAGAGAGTGATAGGAATGGAGACATTGACCTCTTCAAATGCTGCCTCTCCCGCAGGGATAGGTGCTTGTAACAAAGCTAAGCCCCCGAGGCACTGATCAAAAGTGAAAGCAGACTACGCCTATTGGCTCTGTCCGTTTTCACTTTATGATTTGATGTCCCCACGTGGTGCATCACATGGGAAAAATAACATCACATTTTTTAAAAATAGCTCTAGATGCAAAGGAAGCTCTTCCTTTGTGTACAAACTTTTCTTTTTTGTTTAAAGAAAATATTTCTGTTGCTCACACCAGAAATATGTTCTCTTCTCATTAGTGGACGACCTGTTGATGTCCCTTGCACCGCAGAGGTAGTGAGGGGGACATCTGTGTGTCGTCCACTGTAAATTCTTGGTTGACCTAGAGATTTGATTTCCTTTTCAATTAGGCTACAGGTAGGTCTTACTTTTTTGTGGGATCGTGGCACCGTCTAAATTATTGAAACATTTCTATACCTTATATATTGGTTAAATGGATAAAGTGTGAGGCCTCTTTTTGAGTTTGTTGGAGGGAAAAAAACAGGAGTTAACAACAGAACCACATATTTGGTTAGAGAAGATTGGCTGAAGGAATATTTTGGTGATAGCAGAAAGTAATGTTGAGAGTTTACAAGTTCTTAAACATTGATTTATTGATTAGCCTTTGACACGGGTGCCAATTTGCATTTTCTTACATTGAAAATGTTTTCTGACCATAAATAATGCCAGTTATCAGTTTCCACATAGACTCGGGATATAACAAGAGGATTCTTATGCTGGGCACACCATAAAAATCTTAATTTTCCACTAATTACCTGATATTTTTCACCTAAATGTCAGCAGGTTTGACCTTTCCCAAATTTACTGGCAAAAATTAGACTTGAATTTCGCCCACAAACATTGCCAACAGCTATACAAACTGTGGTTTGCACGCAGGTCAGAGTTTTTCAAAACAATCTTAATCAAGGCTTTAGAGTTCAGGTTAATACAGGGTGGAATATTTTGGCATTTATGCTCTTAAGTTACAGCAAAAAATATGAGATGCATTTTAATGTTTAAGCTGATTGTTTGGCCGCCAACCCCATTTTTTAAAATCTGTTTAGAAACCTTTATTTAGGCAGCTTTTTCTTAACCCTAGTACTCTAAAATGCGAAATACATTAGCCTTCTTGTGAATTTTCCCATTTGAATATCACTTTTAGATGGGGTTTCTCTTAATTATAATTTTTTTAAAACAGTTTTTTATTAAGTATTAAATAGAAGATCTGCATTTACATCTTAACAATTTACAGAATATTACAATGACAATCTCGCATTGATCGACAATGCGTGTAATATATTACAGCTATATGCATATTGTAACTTTTATACCTCATCTTCTGATTCCCAGTCTATTGCTAGGGGGGGTTACACATATTCCCTCAATCGATATTCCATTTACCCCACACCCTCTCCCATTTATTGGGGCACCCTCTGTGGATATAGGTGGCTTTTCCTGCCACCATAATCATATCCATGTACCTGCACCAATTTTTGAGAACTGGG
This sequence comes from Lissotriton vulgaris, assembly GCF_964263255.1. Taxonomy (NCBI): domain Eukaryota; kingdom Metazoa; phylum Chordata; class Amphibia; order Caudata; family Salamandridae; genus Lissotriton; species Lissotriton vulgaris. The sequence goes on from NC_141693.1 coordinate 261,586,636, forward strand.
GCTTGTACAGCCCTCCCATTTCTGGGCTATATTTAGTTTAGCAATTATCATCTCTGTCGTTGCCCAATTTTAGCCAGGGTGGTTCAGATCCGGTGGTTCCCATATATACTAAAGACAACGTTTGGGTTCAGGTGGGATTGGGCTGGCGCTAACCTCTGTGATAGTGTTCATTACGGCTGTCCAGTATAGTTTAATAACTGGGCAGTCCCAGAAATGTGGTAGAAGGTGCCAAAGTCGTTGCATTGATGCATGCAGCGCTGGTCCATGGCCTTCCCTATTTTGCATAACATCACTATTGTAAAGTATGTCCTATGCAGTATTTGAAGTTGTAAAACACACAGTATTTTAAGTTGTACCAGGCGTAATCTGGAGGACACCGCCACCATCCTGGGCAATTCCATTGCTTCCTGCCAGTCGATGTCATCCAGTTCCCCCACCTCTTCCTGCCATTTAGCCTTTAATGTTAACATGGGGTCTATTTGATTGTTAATGATTTTTCGATATGTAAGGGAGATCGTTTTTTGTCTAAGTGATCCATTAATAGCTGGTCCCTTAAGGGGGAGGCTTTAGGTAGAATCTCCTCTGCTGGAATAGCAGCTTCTAGCACGTGTTTTACCTGCATGTACATGCATCTTGGCAGGAGCCATCTCGTATTGTTCCTGCAGGTGGGTAAATGTAACAACCTTCCCCCCCTTCCAGAGGTCGCCCAGCCGGGTGATCCCTAATATATCCCATTTTTATAACTGTTTGCTCTTGCCCAGTGTGCCTAGCTTGCCGGTATCCCATAATGGGGTGTGTTGTGTCAGCTTGTCAGTCCATCCCAGGTGCTGTGTCACTGTATGCCACACGTGAACCGTATGCGCCGCTGGCCCCAGTAGGCCTGATTTTTTCTGTTTATTTGCACTTAATTTTTTAATTAAATGTGTACTTTACATTTTTAGAATGTTTGTGTTATTTGTTATATGGAGCTTCTAAGGACATCACCTGCTTAAATGAGGTGGACAACCAGTTTATATATCAACCGGTCATCCACGTGCATTACATAAAAAATCCTTCTGATGGAAGCATCAAACTTTTTTCTTTTCAACAAAAAAGTGATAATACATGGAAAGAGCTTCAATCACTTATTGAGTTTTTTATTTTGTATTTGATGTGTAGCACAGTAAGCTCATGTCACCAACTGCACCATTAAGTGTAATTGTATTTATATAGCGCGTACTGGTTAGTTCAGTGTTATTGAAGTGCGCCTGCTTTCAGTTAGATTGGGGGGGCATAGTTCTGCATCCTGAGCTCTTTTGAGGTGGGAGCGACCCCCCCCATATGGGAATGGTCCACTGCACTTACACCCAATTCACAACAGTCGTTCTACTCCCTTGAATAAATCCAGTAAAAATGGGGGCTGGAGGTGGCCCACACCCTAGAACAGGCTCAATAGTAGGTTTGGTAGCATGTTAGGTACAGTTCTCGTCGAAATGTCTCAGCTGAAGCCATCCAGATTCAAACCATGCAAAGACACTGAGGGTCAAATGTCCATCACTGACCCTCACAAAATCTGCCTATGGAGCTTGGGTTTGGACCATGATATCTACAAATGCAGATCATGTCAGAGGATGCATCCGAAGGTGCTTAAAGAAAGGAAGGCCAAGATGTTTATGATCAGAGCTTAGGGTGAAAAGCCAAATCATAGGAAGTCGCTCCCTAGGCCAAGATTACCTTCTTCTCCATCTTCAAAATCATCCTGTAGACAACACAAGAGGAAGAGAAGACCTGGATTCTGAAATAGGTCTTCAAAAAGCTGATCATCTCCTAAACTTGCAGCTTCACCTTGTCCAGTATGATGTCTCACATACGCCGCAAGAAGATACATTATCCCAACTCTGATCAACCAGGCGCCTGTGGCTCCGAAGGGCCTTATGCCAGATTCAACTTTGTCTGCGGTACCATCTTCAACGTCCCAGTCAGGAACTAAATACCCTGAAGTCCTGGCTCCGGAGACAGATCTGTCAGCCTTTCTGAACTTTGTTCAGTATAGTTAATAGAGCTATGACTCCCACTTGAGCACCTGTAGACTCCACAGGTCCTCTAACCTATAATATGGGAGGAATGCTGATGCCGTTTACTCCTTTTTACCCTTTGCCACAAGTCTCTTGGGTGAATTGTGTTCCTGCTTCAGCATCTACAGCATCGGCACGAAGGATAACTTTGCAAGCACTCTCAGTGCCCATCCTGATTCCGTTGGCACAGAAACCCTGCATCTCGCCGGTGCAACAGGACACTCCACCGGCCCCACAACCTTCAACGCCAGCAGTCACACTTTTATCTCTCCCACTTCACCCTTTCTCAATACCTGCTTCAAAGCCTCATTCAGATAGCTTTCCCATGAGGCCTCATTGATCAAGAAGGGAGGCACAAAGACTTTTATAGGAAGAAAGATTTGCTATGGCTGAGTGTTAGACCTATCAGCTGTGGAGTGATATTCCCCTAAACATTCTGCCTTCGCCCCTCTTATTTTTGCTGCTCTCATTTTTGTGGGCCTTAGGACTCTGTGTACTTCACTGATAACCAGTGCTAAGGTGCATATGCCCGCTCCTTAAAACATGGTAACATTGGCTTATCCCCAATTTGTACATTTAATGTACTTGTAAGTCCCTAGTAAAGTGGTACTACATGTGCCCAATGCCTTTAAATTAACACCTACTAATGGGCCTGCAGAACTGATTGTGCCACCCACATAAGTAGCCCTTTAAACATCTCTGGTCTGCCATTGTAGCCTGATTGTGCAGTTTTAAACTGCCATTTAAACTGCCATTTTGACCTGACAAAATAAACCTTCTGCCTAGCCCAAACCTTCCTTTTTAACGCACGTGTCACCACTAGGGTAGGGCCTAAACAGCTCAAGAGGGCAAGGTGCAATATATAGAAAAAGTAAAACATGTAATTTTAAGTTTTACATGTCCTGGTAGTGAAATCTTTTTTCACTATTGAAAGTCCTACGTCTCCCATAGGATAACATTAGAGTTGCCTTATTACATTTAAAAAGCTATAACTTCCAAATAGGATCAGGTAACCAGTTCATGGTTGGTGCCTTTGGATTTGTAATGAAAAATCCTCTTTTATGGTGAAGTCGGATTTTTTATTAAAAGTTTGAAAATGCCACTTTTAGAACATTGGAATTTTCCTGCCTTAGTGTTTTAGTGCCTGTAGCCTGTATCTGTGTCACATGACTGGTTGTAGCTGGCAGTTGGATTTTGTGTATTCCTCCTAGACAGCCGCACAGAGCTTAGGTGTGCCTGGATGGGCCATCTCTGGCACAATGGGACTGTGGAGCTGGACACAGCCCTACTTATACTTGAATAAGCTGTGTCCTGCCTCCACACAGAGGGCTGCATACCCCCGTAGTTAGTCTGGAGCCCTGGAAGGCTGGAGGCACATTGACCTCAAAGGGAAACCTCTAGAAGCTTTTCCCACTTCAAAGGAGAGACAAGGTGTAAATATTGGACCTCAGACACCAACCCTTCAGTACACTTCTGGACCTTTGGATAGTCTGCCAGGATGAAGGACTTCTGTGCTGCTGAAAGGATTACCACCTTGATGGACTGCTGCGCTGCTGTGCCGACCTGCTTCCCTTTTGCGTAGTTATGAAGGACTGGACCTGCAAGGGCTAGTTGGCTGGCCTCTTGACTAGAGCCTCAGGGACAGAAGGCTCCAACAACCTTGAATCCAGCACGCAGACTCTGCCACCTGTGACTCCTACCCTGCCTAGTGGTGCCACCCCAGTACTGCACCCTTGGGGGTGAGCCTGAAGGTACTGTGTGAGCCCATCTGCGGACCCAACAGAACAAACTCACCCACTCTGCTAAGTAGTGCAAACTTGAACCGAACCGACGCATGCCTCAACCTAATGAAACTCCGCCAACTCTGGACTTCGCATGGCAAACCCTACTTGACGGGACCTCGACAACATTGCAGGACAATGCAGCTCCTCGGAATCAATGCATCACCTCTACTCCGCAACACATCCTCGATGTGGGACTCACAATTCTTCGCAATCAGGATTTAAGGTACTCTTGTTCAATGGGCCTAACTGGGTCCCTGTAGCCGAACCGCACTCCATCGCAGTTGACCTGAACTTGAAACTTTGTCCCGGTCTGATGCGACCAGATGCCCACAGTTGGTGCTTTGTGGTTTTTGCGCTTTTTTACTGAAATATTTAAAATTGCATATTTCTGGCTATGCTGATTGGATTATTGTCATATAGGTCCTAGACTAATAAAACATTTTTTAAATCTGGTTTGGGAGCCTTTTTGTGGTGTGTTCTCACTGTGTTACTGTTTGAAATGTTGCACACTATTTTTACACATTGCCTTTCAAGTTAAGCATGACTGCTCTGTGCCAAGCTACCAGGTGGCCTAGCACAGGTTAATTTGGGGTTTGCTTGTTACTTCACCCTAACAAGGATTGTGGTTTCTGCTTGAACACGATTTATTTACTCCCCGAACCAACCAGCAACCCAATTGCTTTCAGTGAGATTGAGCCTCAAAATCTTGTTAACAATTATGAGGAAGACCAGACAATTATTGCTCCTCGCTATGAAGATCTGAAAGACTTAAGTGGCTTTAATACATCTCTGGAATGGAAGCTCCGATCTCCCTCCGGCATTCCTCCTCTTTACGTCACCTCCTACCATACAAGAAAAGCTGCAGATATGTTGGGCTTCTTTTAGCATTCAGAGAGACACTCACCGAGCCTATTTTGGCGATTTGGGTGAAACCTACCAACTCTACAGCAGTTTGTAGATCAGTCACAAGACAATACAAGCCGGCTCCAGGAGATCCAACAATTTTGTGAGCTCACCCACCTCCCAGTAGCTTTGTGGTTCAAGCCTCATACTATCTACAATGACCCCTGGATAGTTTCTGCCTATTCTGGCAGATAGGGAATCCAAAAAGATGGAGCATTTGGTAAAGAAAATGTTTTCAGCAGGCAGCATGGCACTGAAATCCTTCAATTTAACTTGCTTACTAGTAAGATATATTCATGCTGTACTGGACACTTCCTAAGTGGTCATCCCCAGCCTCTCAGAAGATCTTAGGGGACGCTTTTCAGAGTTTGTTACAGATGGACAAGTAACAGCCAAACAATTCATCCAGTCTGGTCTGGATACGGCTGTTTCAGTAGCCAGAGCAATGGGCTCATTGGTATCCCTTTGTCTACATGCTTGGCTCAGGAACTCTCAATTCTCCTAGAATGTTGGGGAACCGGGCCTTATGGGCCGGGCGGCGCAGGGCACACCTAAATCCCCGGATTCACCTGCCTTGTAACTAACAGAGACACGAGACACTCCGTTGAGCGTGGAAGCCAGGTTTATTAGCTGCAGCTAAGCACAGTTATCCTAGAAGTTACACTCGAAGTGGGTTCTAAGGAGACTGCCACTTCAATCTGTGGCGTACAATCTTTTATAGTAAACACATTTACAATATCCCACTCCCTACACATACAAAACGAACCAATGAGAAAAGTTGGAAAGCAAGCTATCAGGTGTCTCAAAATACGCCCCTTTCTCGGACCCCGTGTGCCACCCCTCCCGACAAATTAATCAGTGATGGTGTTCACAATCCCCTCTCGCAGGTGGCAGGACATGCTTGTGTGTCTCAAAGGATAGTTGTGTAATAGGAGCATACAAGGAGAGAATAGCGAAGGCCAGTCGGATAAGATAGTATAAGGGAAGAATAGGAGAGGGCAAATAGTCGGCCGAGACAGGGATCAATCGAACCAGACATGGATTAGCGAACTCAGCCAGACCCTGACATCGGGTTTCATGAACAAGGACAATGGAGTTACTTTTTAACTGAAAGGACACGTAGCAGCTGGCAAAAGCAAAAGCACATTGTTCGCCGTGCTGCCTGAGTGAGGGTAGCACAAAATGGCGACAGGACACAAAATGGCGGCTAGATACGGGACGAATTCTGAAATCGCAGAACCTCAGACCCTCCTTTTGCTATCACTCAGGCAATACATCAGGGACTCAAGTCAATCTGAGTTGATGTCAATGGCCATGAGGTAATCGAGCTGTTGGTGTAACATCATTCTAATATTCTCTGTTCTCCGTGACACAGGCTTCGGGACACACATAGCGGCACAAAGACCACATATTGCAGGTCCACACTGCACACAAAGGCAACAAGAGAAGATAATGGCCAAGACCATTCCAAGGAAAGTTAGTATCTTCCATCCCCATGTGGACAGTAGTCCCCAAAACCATCCCATCACAGACCAATCTCCCGTGTCCTGATGTATAGACTCAGAGATGGTATGTAACTTAGAGATAGCTTGGTATACTGTAGGGGCATTATCAGGAATGTAAACACAGCAACTAGACCCGATCAATTTACAGACTCCACCCCTATCTGCAAAGATAATATCTAAAACTATCCGATTTTGAAAAGTCTTAAGACAATCCGCCTGAAGCTCGGCTGTCACATTTCTCAAGGCTCCAGAAGTTTCATTTATGGTAGCCTCAACAACACGAGCTAGTTGTCTGATGTCTCTGCCATTGGCCATTGGGCCCCAGAAAGGAAGCAACCCTTTAACGAAGTCAGCTGCCTCCTGTCCTGCAGTGTCTTTCTGATCAAAGACTCCCCTACCATGTCTCTTTTTGTAATGACTTGAAGGAGCAGTATACGTTGGGGGGGAGAAGAAAAGCCACATAATATGTTCCTGAGAAATAAGTAGGAAGCCATGTATAGGCTCTATCGCGACAGATAAAATATGTGCCTTGTGATGGCACTAGCAGTGAGGGAATCTGAGGTGTATAGACATAGGTATGAGAACAGATACTCCTCTCTGGCTGATTCTTGACATTCGGACTATTAATTTGTAGACAGAAATTACCTCGATGAGGTACAGTCCAGATTGGCGGAGAGCTCCTTAGTGTAGCCTTTTCTGTAAGGCTAGTAACATATTGCGTTATGTTCCATCCATCATATGCTCTCTTCTCATCTACAGGAATCTTACTAATCTGAGCAATCTTAGATATAGTTACAATTCTCTTAATCAAAGTACTATGACTAAAGTCTGCTCCACCACCATATGGACTGCCAGAAGGATATCGCAGCTGATTTTGATAAAGGTTAGAAAACATAGCCAGATAAGCCCAGGCGGAACCTTCATAGGAGAATAGAAAAACCAAATACGGCATGCCTCTCTCTGGATTATGAGGCATGAGCCCACAAACCCAACAATCAGTAGTATTCATTACTAACTGGTGTTGATGTAATAGCTGAATAAACAAATTGTTGAAGTATTCGGTCCTCCTAATCTGTTCGTGTCCTGAAAGTGTATAGAACCGATGTGGGGAGGCAGTAGCAGGAAAAGATACGGGGACAGAGGTAGGGACAGGTAACGCTGTAGAACATAAACAATCCAACTTCCACACGCTAAAAAAGTACATAAACATATCAAAATACATAAGGTTATCCCACATGGACTAACCATCGATTTCTTAAATCGCTGTTTCATATTTACAGTCTGATCATTAATTTCCACTTTAGCATCCATTACTCTAAAGGCGTTGTTCACGATAATCTTCCTGGATCACTTAGCTGTGATTGTTAGCCGTCCTATGACACTGCAAGTCCTGCAGACCCTAGGTCACTACTCAGGTCACAGATTAAGACTCCTACCATGACCCTGCAACTTGATGGATAGTGGAAAAAAAACACAAAAAAATGTCTTTTCAAAACAAAAGGTATAGTCAGAGAAATCGTAAAAAGGAAAAATTCAATTAATTTTGATCGTTCTCGGTCGCAAATTATATCGAGTCTTATTGGGGATCGTCTGGTCCTTAAATAAGGCTTCTCAATTCACAGTGTTCAAACGCAGATGTGTTGGGATGGCCTCCTGTAACACGTCGTCGTCTTCTTTCTCAGAGTTCGTGTGGTCCAGGCGTGCACTACTAAACGGTACAAATCTAGGCACTGTTTCACTTTCGTTGTCAGCTATACCCTCACGAACCCACTGACCAAAAGGCGAGGGCAGGGGTAGCTTTTTACAGTGCACGCCATGGACCCAGTTCTTTTTCCCAACAACCTTTACTGCCGTCCGTGTAGTTAGTATCACTTGACGCGATGGACCCCAACTAGGTTCCAGATTCCGCTTCCGCTGAAAGTTCTTCACGCAGACCCAGTCGCCAGGTTGGATTGAACGACCTGGGTAGGCGGAGGCCTCTGGCGAAGCGTTTTGAACTTGTTGATGAAGAACACGTAATTTAGTGGTGAGGTCATGCAAGTAGTCAATTAGCATTGGGTATGGAATATCAGAATATTTTTTAGGTCGAGGAACTCCCCAGACATTTGCTGGTCGCCCAAAAACGACCTCATATGGACTCAAACCTAAACGGGAATGGACAGTAGTTCTTGAAGACAGGAGTGCTAATGGTAAGGCATCAGGCCAGGCGAGACCTGTGCTTGCCTGAATTTTTGCCAATTTAAGCCTGAGAGTACCATTATAACACTACCGATCCTGCTGACTGAGGGTGGTTTGCTGCATGGAATTTTTGTTTGATACCAAGACCTGCACATACTTTCTGCATGATCTGGTCTACGAATTCACTCCCATTGTCAGACCAGACAATGCGCGGCAAACCAAACCTCGGGAAAAACTCCTTCAAAAGAAGTTTAGCAGTAGATAAGGCAGTATTGTCCTTTAGGGGGTAGGCCTCTATCCATCTGGAAAAGGCACAAACCACCACCAGAACATACTTGAGGTTATTGCAACGATCCATATGAATGTAATCAATTTGTAATACCTCAAAAGGATACGTAGGGGGAGCAAAATGACCTGCTGGAGTTGGGGTTCCCTTTCTTGGATTATGCATTGGACAAACAATGCAGTGCTTCACTACATTTTCTGCACATTTAGGAATTCCCTCATTCTGCCATACTGGAGCCAAGATTTTACAAATGCCCTTTGCACTAATATGGGCTGGACCATGTGCCATAGTGACTACAGGCAGTACATAGGCGTCTGGTAAAAGCCTTCGTTGATGCTCTGACAATTCCGTCCAACACCCAGTCGCGTCCAACATTCCCGTACTTTCTCTCCACTTACTCAGCTCTTCCTCAGTAGCCTCTTCTTGAATCATTCTTACACTTTCTATTGTGTCCTCACACATTCCTCCTTCTCTGATCCATCCTGCAGGGCCCGCAACGTACATACGACTTGTAACATCTCTCGCTGTCTCTTTTGCTACCTCATCTGCAAAAGCATTCCCACGACCCACATCATCAGTAATCTTTTTGTGAGCGCTACACTTGATTATTGCTATTTGTTTAGGCAAGGCAAGTGAGTCGAGAAGATCAGTCACCAACTGGCCATGCTGTATTTTAGTCTCATGGGACGTAAAGAATCCTCTTTCCTTCCACAAGGGACCGAAACTATGAGCCACACCGAAAGCATATTAGTTATCAGTGTAGACGTTTACTCTCCTTCCTTTCGCCAAAACACATGCTCTCGTTAAAGCAATTAATTCAGCTGCTTTGGCTGAATTCTGTGCAATACGTGCGGTCTCCACTACAGTATGCAAAGAAGTAACAGCATAAGCTGCAGTTGTCTCTCCATTTGGAAGCTTAAAACAAGATCCATCTACCCATAGGATCCCGTCCGGATCCACAAGTGGTGTATCTTTTAGATCTATTCTGCCTTTCGTTTCCTCCTCTGTTCGAAGAAAACAATCATGCTGTTCCTGAATGCCTTTCTCATCCGGTATGGGCAACAATGTTGCTGGGTTTAGAGTATTACACCGCTTGATATTTATATGGCTAGCCAAAGGCGTTAGCTCATATCCAGACAAGCGAGCACTCGTGAGGTGTTGTGTCTTAGTCCTATTCAAAAGAGTATCTAATGTATGTGGTACCATAACAACAAGGGTGTTGTCCAATACCAATCCAGCAGACTGACAAATAGAAATTGCTGCCGCTGCTGTAGCTCTGAGAGAACTAGGCATTGCCTTGGCTACTGGATCCAACGTAGCCGAAAAATAGGCACATGGCCGTTGTTTGTCTCCAAATTGTTGTGTTAAAACTGACAATGCAAAACCTTCTCTTTCGTGCACATAGAGTGTAAATGGATTACTGTAATCCGGAGTACCAAACCCAGGTGCAGAACACAAAGCATTACGTAAATCAGAAAAACTCTTTTGGCATTCATCGGTCCAAGGGAGAGGTTGTGGCGTATCTTTCAACGTAAGCGCCAGCAAAGGCTTAGCTAACAAAGATAAATTCGGAATCTATTGTCTACAATATGAGGTAATGCCCAAAAAGGCACGTACCTCTCACTGTGTGGTTGTCTCAGACATTTGTGCAATCGCTTGAATTCGTTCTGGGGTCAATCGTCTTCCCTCCTTCGACAAGAGATGACCTAAGTAGGTAACCTCTTGGCGGCAATATTGCAACTTAGAAGGGGACACTTTGTGATATAGATCAGACAAATGACGCAACAAAGAAACCGTCACATCTTTACAAACATCCTCAGAATCAGCAGCAATCAGTAAATCGTCAACATATTGGATCAAAGTAGCACCTGGAGGCAAAATGAACGCGTCAAGCTGAGATTTCAAAGCTTGACTGTAGATAGAGGGACTTTCACAATAGCCTTGAGGAGCACGCTGGAACCGGAAACTTCGGCCTCCGAGAGAGAAGCCAAAGATATCTCGACTTTCCTTAGCAATAGGAATACTAAAGAAAGCATTCTTCAGATCGATAACAGAAAACCATGCAGCTGAGGCGGGTATCATAGTAAGCAAAGCAGTGATATCTGGAACAACAGGAAACTGGGGGACAACAATCTTGTTGACCTCCCGAAGATCAACCACAAAGCGATACACAGGTGGTTGAGAAGGATCGCTGCGTTTAAGAACAGGGAGAACAGGACTGTTACAAACATTGCCTCTCGTTTCTTCAACCACGCCCTTCTGGACCAGATCATAGATAATAGCCATCTAGGCTCGCTCACCATCATTAGAAATCTTGTACTGTGGAATACGTGGCAATTTAACATTAGGCTTGATAGTAACCACATAAGGAGGAATCTGTAACAAACCAACATCGTTCGGACCTGTAGCCCAAAGCGTAGCAGGGAGAGATTGCAACTCAGGTGGAAAACTATCCTTCGATAGATATATGGGAGAAACCAATTTCTTACCCAAAGTAAGACGCACACCAGAGGGGGAACAATACAACGTTGCATGAAGATGTTTCAACAGATCCAGACCCAACAAACTTTCTCCGCAACCAGTTGTTAAAATAAGTGGAGCTTCCAGATCGTAAGGACCAATTGAAAGAGGCAAAGGACAAGAAACTGGGTTAGAAACCGGGGCCCCAGAAAATCCTAATGAAACGTTCGTTAAGCCAGACAAAGGTGCCCCAGGGAGTCTTGAATGGATCATAGAACTTCTCATTGCACCAGTATCCAACAGGAACTTCTCTGCAGCAACCAAAGCAACTACTTCAACATAAGGCCCACTCTGATCCACTGGAACTGATACGACTCCCTTACTTTGTCCATGGCTGTCCTAACTGAAATGAAAATCCTGAACCTCACCTTCAACACAATAATCATGTTTGTAATATTGCGCAGACTGAGTATTCTGCTGATCAAAATAATTCGAAGAGTTCTGAGGGGGAAAGGAACGCTGCCCCTGAGGCAACGCACCTCGCCCTCTACCCCTAGGTGCTGATTGAAAACCACCACGGCCTCGTGGCCCTTGAAATCCTCCATTACGCTGCAATAAAACCGGACAACTACTCTTAAAATGGCCTTCCTCTTTACAATAGGTGCACTGATTAGGACCAAGGAAAGGTCGCGGAACAAAAGGCTCAGGTTTCTGCAGCAACCTTTGAGACTGAATAGGTTGCTGGAACTGACGCTGACCGGAACGAGGAGGATAAGCCTGCTGAAGAAGAAGTCTCGTTTTTAAATCCTTAAGTCTTCTTCTCAGCCTTATCTTTTTCCTCCTTGTCCCTATTCTCATAATATTGAGCAGTAGCTAATATTTGGGCAGACGAAGAAACAGCCTAAGAACTTTCCGAATCTTTCAACTTATGAGATATTTCAGGAAGCAGATTAAAAACAAATTTATCCACAAATAATCGCTGTTCTTCTTCAGTACTCAAATCCTGACCACTATGGTCAATAAATGTCTCCTCAAACCGAGTAAAGAAATCAGAAACACTCTCATCCTTCTTCTGCTTACACGCAGCTAACTTATCCCAGTTAATGCGTAAGGCAGGCATCATCGTCTTCATTAAAGTTATGATTCTACCAGGCAACTGTGTAATCAAATCATCTGGCTTAGCACCACCAACTTGTGCTGCATTGGCAGCAAATATATCGGCCCAACTACCACCTAAAGCTTGGTCGTGGTCCTCTCTACGAATCCGAGCCCACAATGCTGTGGAACTATGGGCCCGATTCACAGAATGAACTTAAGACTCAATCCTAAACTTACTACTGTTTTGGTATTCACAGAATGCACTTACTACTTTTGGTATTCACAGAATGAACTTACTAATTTCGGTATTCACAGAAGTTAGGACTTCTAACTTTAGGACTACTAAATTGAGAATAATCCTAATTTTAAGACTTTTGGTATTCACAGAAGGCATTTAGACGTCCTAAAGTTAGTAGTCCTAACTTTACTACTACTAAATTGAGAAAAATCGTAATTTTAGGACTTTCGGTATTCACAGAAGGCATTTAGGAATCCTAAAGTTAGGAGTCCTAACTTCTGTGAATACCGAAATGAGTAAGTTCATTCTGTGAATACACAAAGTAGTAAGTGCATTCTGTGAATGCCAAAAGTAGTAAGTTCATTCTGTGAATACCAAAAGTAGTAAGTGCAATCTGTGAATACCAAAACAGTAGTAAGTTTAGGATTGAGTCTTAAGTTCATTCTCTGAATCGGGCCCATAATTCCCCATCAGCATATCAACATCAGCCAAATTCATAATACATGCACCAACAGTCTGGGACAACTCTTTATAATAACCAGCAGGATTTTTACGAGGGTCCGGCAAAGACTGCTTAAGTGCTAAAACTTCAGCTCGTTCCCAAGGAACATGTACCCACATGCGCTGAAAATGAGCAGGGACAGCTGGAAGGGCGTCCGCTTGCGGAACCGCTTCCCTCCATACTGGAGGAACTTCTCTCATAGGATAATTCTTCGTTTTCTGTCTAACTGCAGGATCCGGTTCGGGAATAGTCCGGGAAGAATATAAGGACCTTAAAGTAACAAGTGTCTGTATAGCATCCTTAACGTCAGGACCCACAATAAGTTCTTTATCGAACTTATCCTGTATCTCCAATAGACCCTGAGGAGTTAGATCCAATTCCATATCCTCCCATCCTTTAATGAGTGCGTCACACATAACATTAAAAACGTATCTCTGTGTAGGCGCATTCCACTGGAGAAAGGTACTCAGTTTATCGGGTACACTATATAATGGACCATTCATCATCCATTTATGAGCAAGAGAGTCAAATACACCCGTTCCTCGGAATCTGGGAGTTGACTACGGGATTGCCTTTGAGAAAAAGCAGGAGTCCTATTAAACAAGCCAAAGAGGGGGGAGAAAAGACCAGAAACAGTATCAACTAACCGATTACGAATCGGAGAAGAAGTAGGGAGTAAAACTGGAGACGAAGTATTAAGCAAAGGAAGAGAAGGGCTACCCGTTGCAAGAGACACAAAAGGCAAAGGAGACTGAGGTACAGAAGCTTGTGGCAAAGGAGGTGCAGGCGGTATTACTGGAAGAGGCAAGGATGCGGGAGCCGGAGCTCCTAGCTGAACAACAGGTTGCTGCATAGGTGGCAATAATACAGGTGCATTAGCACCTGGCGCATAAGGCGGAGGTGGTTTCAACAAATGAGACATTAAGGGATCTTCATCAAGATCTTTGCTTTGTGGGGGTAACTCAGGATAGCACCTATCGATTGCCATTCGATACTGTCTATCCTAGACCTCAATCGCTCGATCAGTCTCATTGTCTTTAAATTGCTGGGCAGCCTGTATAACCGTCATATCTTTCATTTTCAAATCTCTTTTTGCTTGTTTAATTTCTCTCTGTTTGGCTTCCTTACGCCAAAGGCGGAAACAGTCAAACATTGCCGGCCGGGCTTTTCTTTTGAACAGAATTGACTTCAGATTATCTAGTATGTCAGGCTCAAAGCTACCATTTGGTGGCCACCGTAAGACACCATCTTTCTTTGTGTATCGAATCCATGCATCGTTAAAAGCAATGGGCCCAACACCATGCTTAGAATAGAGCTCATAAGTGGGAGTTCCAACCGGAGGAATCGGACATGACTCCTCAAGCTGGGAATCCCTAGTACAGCAAAAACAACAGAGTTTCCTAAATCCGCTCAGACCAGGCATTTTAAGCACACTGATCCATTTACTAACTTCGAGGAGTGAAAGCAAAGAACACAGTACAAAAGTACTCACCCCTCGGCTTCGACTATTGCAATAGGCGAAATAACAAAAAATCAAAAACAAAACAAAGAAGTGGGCGCTACCCACGAATACTTAACTAAATGGTCTTCTCACGCCAACAGAGGTCCGTCTAACGTCTCGCGATACCAATCATCACCAGAGGGTCCAAGGCAGGGCGGTAGTCAGGGCAGCAGTCATCAGCAGCCGTCGAAAAGGAGTAGCCGCGCTGTAAAAGACCTTCGGTCCACTTCGACATACAGGGGTCGCTTGGCGTGGCTCGCGAATCCTCCGGAATTTTCTTGCGGGGCTTCTCACGACCCTCGGGCTGAACCGCTACCACTGAAACCGCCCCACGTTGGGCACCAGTTAGAGAACCGGGCCATATGGGCCGGGCGGCGCAGGGCACGCCTAAATCCCCGGATTCACCTGCCTTGTAACTAACAGAGACACGAGACACTCCGTTGAGCGTGGAAGCCAGGTTTATTAGCTGCAGCTAAGCACTAGAAGTTACACTCAAAGTGGGTTCTAAGGAGACTGCCACTTCAATCCGTGGCGTACAATCTCTTATAGTAAACACATTTACAATATCCCATCCCTAAACATACAAAACGAACCAATGAGAAAAGTTGGAAAACAAGCTATCAGTGTCTCAAAATACGCCCCTTTCTCGGACCCCGTGTGCCACCCCTCCCGACAAATTAATCAGTGATGGTGCTCACAATCCCCTCTCGCAGGTGGCAGGACATGCTTGTGTGTCTCAAAGGATAGTTGTGTAATAGGAGCATACAAGGAGAGAATAGCGAAGGCCAGTCGGATAAGATAGTATAAGGGAAGAATAGGAGAGGGCAAATAGTCGGCCGAGCCAGTATTGTATTGTATTGTATTGTATGTCGATTTGTAGAGCGCGATTGATGCCCGGGGGCATCCAAGTGCTAAGAACCGTCATCATATCGAGAGGGGTGACCGGGGAGTTTACTGAGGGCAGTTGAAGAGGAATGTTTTGAGCTGTTTTCTAAATGAGGAGAGATTTGGGTTAGCTCTCAGATGGAGGGGAAGAGTGTTCCATAGCTTGGAGGCGTTGTGAGCGAAGGTCCTACCGCCGGTTCTTGATTTCTTTATTCTAGGTGTTGTGGCCATATCCGTCTGGGTTGATCTGAGGTTCCTAGTAGGTTGGTAGTGCGAGACTAGGTTGAGGGTGATGAGGGGGCCCGTTTTCCAGAAGGCCTGGTGGGCGATGCATAGGGCCTTGAATTGTATTCTTTGGCGGATGGGTAGCCAATGTAGTTTGGTCAGTCCAGTTTTGGCTGATTGACGTCGGGGGATCTGGAGTAGTGTGCGGGCGGCGCAGTTCTGCACTATTTGTAGTCTCCGCAGCGTATATTCTGGGGCAGCAAGGTACAGGGCGTTGTTAAAATCCAGTCGAGACTGGATAAGGCCCTGGATGGCAACCTTGAGACAGGGATCAATCGAACCAGACATGGATTAGCGAACTCAGCCAGACCCTGACATCGGGTTTCATGAACAAGGACAATGGAGTTCCTTTTTAACTGAAAGGACACGTAGCAGCTGGAAAAAGCAAAGGCACATTGTTCGCCGTGCTGCCTGAGTGAGGGCAACACAAAATGGCGACAGGACACCAAATGGCGGCTAGATACGGGCCGAAATCCGAAATCGCAGAACCTTAATGTCCAACCAACTCTGATGGACCTACCATTTGAGGGTTCCTGCCTTTTTGTAGCAAAGGCTGACTTTGCTCTCAAAGACTTTAAGGAGAGCAAAGCAATGAGCCTTAGTTCTTCAATCTCAATTAAAAGCCTTCAGACAATAAAAAAAATGTAGAGGCTTCAGCTGTGGATTTTTCTTTTGAAGCAGACAGCAATACAACCTGCAACAACAGCAGCAACAGTCTGATCTGCTCTATAGACAGCACAGAGGACAGGGCCATGGAAGAAAGCGAGCCATATCTCTTCCTCCCTCCTCTTTTTCCCCAGCGACAACAGGAAAGCCCTAGTTCTGTTATACCAGAACTTATTCTACCAGTTGGAGGACAGGTATCCTCCTTTTTACAAACATGAAGGTCTGTCACTTCAAATATTTGGGTCTTTCAAATTGTAGAAAAGAGGTAAGCCCTACCCTTGCAACAACCTCCCCTCACATCCCTCCCTGATTGGAGTCTCTCCAACTCGACCATTTGAAAATACTCCAAGAGGAACTTGGAGTAGGAATCCCTCCTATTCAGGGGTGCCGTAGAATTGGTTCCAGAACAGGAAAAGAACAGAGATGCGACTCGAGGTATTTCCTGATCACCAATACGGATGGTGGTCTATGTACGTTCCTAGACCTAGGGATTTTGAACTGGCTCCTAATAACGGAAAAATTCAAAATACTGTTCCTAGCTCAGGGTCTGCTTGCAACGCTTACGAAAGATTGGATGTTGTCTGTTGATCAGCACGATGCCTATTTCCACATCC
Source organism: Lissotriton vulgaris (assembly GCF_964263255.1). Classification (NCBI taxonomy): domain Eukaryota; kingdom Metazoa; phylum Chordata; class Amphibia; order Caudata; family Salamandridae; genus Lissotriton; species Lissotriton vulgaris. Next base: position 261,603,595 of record NC_141693.1, read on the forward strand.
CTATGCTGCAAACACACAGGAACTGTCTTCCCTCACAGTGGGTTCTGACCACTATCCGTTCACGCTACTTCGGCACCAGGAGTGTACACAAAGGGGATGGCGCTGGTAGCAGCTCACCTAAGGAGGAAGGGGATTTCTGTATTCCCTTACTTGGATGACTGGCTACTCAAGGCCAAGATTCCTGAATAGCTGTTTACCACTTATAGTAAACAATTCAACTGAACAAAAAGCTGAGGTCTTACCTAGTGCCATCTTAGTGCATACTGTCACATAGGGGCAGTATTAGATGCAACATCGAACCAAGCCCTCCCTCCTCCTCCGAGGGTTAAAAATATTCAGGCTATGAATCTGAAATTTCTGAATGGAGCAAACATCCCAGTCCTGACAGTTTTACGCCTGCTAGGTCTGCTAGCCTCCTGTATTCTGTTGGTCACACATGCACGATGGCATATGAAGGCCCTCCAGTGGAGACAATGGCTCAGGCACCGAGGAGATCTGCAGGCATGCATCAAGATCTCAAGGGACACTGCAGCAGATCTGCAATGGCAGAGTGTGAGCAGCAACCTGTCTCAAAGAAGTCTGCTTCACCCTTCTCCACCCGTGGCCATAGTGGCACAGATGCCGCTACCCAAGGGTGGAGAGCTCATGTAGAGGAACTGGATATCAGAGGCCTCTGTTCACCAAAAGAACAGAAGTTACACATCAGTCTTTTGGAATTAAGGGTGATATGACTAGCTTTCAAGGTCTTCCTCCCTTCTCTTTGCAGGTGGTCATTCCAAGGGGTTGTTTGTTCTCTGCAGAATGGTTCTAAGACGTCAGACCTGGGCTTAGGACCATCAGGTTTGTGCTATAGCAAGTCAACTGGCTGGAGTGCTCAATATATGAGTAGACAGGCTCCGCTGACATCATCTAGCTGACCATGAGTGGTGACTTCACCAAGAGTTGGTCCAGTTTATCTTTCAATTATGGGGAATCCCACATGTGGATCTATTTGCCACTTGTGAGAATGCTCACTGCCCAATCTTCTGTGCCCTTCAATATCTGATGCAGGAGCAGTGGGAGACTCGTTACACCTCAAGTGGACCTCTTCACTCCTGTACTCATTGGCTTCTATACCCTTACTTTGAGTATTGAGGAAGATTCGCCTAGAATGGGCACAAGTTATCGTAATCACCCAGGACTTGCAGAGAAGGGTGTGGTATGTAGACCTTGCTCATCTTTCCCTGTGCCCTCTGCTTCACCTCCCTTACAGGTTTGGCTTCTTGTCTGTCACAGGGGCAGGTTCTACACCCCATCCTCCAGAACATCCGCCTGCATGCCTGGAGATTGAGAAGAGCAATCTGGATTTAATCTCTCTACCCCCTGAAACGGTGGACATTATTATGTCCTCTTGATGCCTTTCCATCAAATCAATTGAATCTAGCAGGTGGGCTTGATTTGTCAAATTCGGTGATGAAAACTCCATAGATCCCACCAAGCCACATTTATCAGATAGCCTTTCTTTTCCACCCCTCTTAACCCCACATAGCTGCTTAGTTGCAACAGTTAAAGATTATTTGTCAGCGTTGATGGCTTGTCTGTGTATACTTCATCAGCCGTCCAGTTAAATCCCCAATTGTTGTGACTCTGAAAGAGTCTTACATATAGGTGCCCTTTTACTCCCTTTATCATGACTCAATGGGATCTTAATTTGGTCCTTACTTTCTTAATGTGTTCTCAATGAGCCCATTCACAGATGTCCTTCAAGTATATTGTCCTTCGAAACTATCAACTTGATTGCCATCACATCAGCAAGACGTGTTGGTGAACTACAGTCTCTGAGTGTAGAACCACATTTTACTACTTTCTTTCCAGACACACTGGTATTATAGACCAGGGCTGCCGTCCTTTCTGAAGGAGTTACTCCCTTCCACTTGGGTCAGTCCATCACCCTTTTCACCTTTTATCTTCCTCCTCACCCTATGAAGGGTAGTCAGCTTCTATATTTAAAGAACCTGTGAGTTCAGACTCTATAGAATCAAGTCCTGGGCACAAGTGAACTTGTGTTCAACAAGGTACGAGCCAATCAAAATAGATTCTGAAGGAAATGTCAATCTTCATCTCCGGTAAATGGATTCTTGACTTTTATTATTCAAAACTAGCAAAAGAAAACCAGCCAACACGTGTTTCGTCGCCAATGGAAATAATCCTGCGACCTCCTCAGGACACAAACAATGATATAAATATACTGAAATTAATGTAAAAGTTATGTATGGGAAATGTATCATCAGTTGCAGTGTTGACTTACACCTTAAAGTGGAAACCCTAAATTGAACAACGGGAAATTTATTATCAGTTGCAGTGGTGACTTGCACCTTAAAGTGGAAACCCTAAATGGAACAACCTAATTACCAATAGTGACAACATGATGCTATGAGTGACACTGTGAGTATCGTAAATGCTTAAAAGATAATGAATTATTCAAGTGACATTGATACAAATTACATTACAGTTATTATAGACTTTCGATAGCTCAATCAAAAGGACCAAAATTAGAGAATTTTTTTTTGCAAGATATAAATATTAAGAAATCATAGATGGATTACGGGGAAGGGCATACAGTTCCAGTTAAAGTTTGTAAGAGTTTCAGTAAGTATGTAAAGAATTGATACCTGTAGGTGAAGGTACGAGTCTTGTATAAACTACGGAGCTAAAGAAGAAAATTTGCAAACGGGTATAAGTGACCTATTTGAGGGGGCAGGTGGCAATTTCTATAACAACATAGAAGAGAAAAGAGTGCTCACCGCTCTGCCGGTGATAATTCCAACCCGGCTTGTCAAGTTTTGCGTCACGAAGAATGAGTAAAAAGGTGTCATGGATTAAATTACATCTAAATAGAAAATAATGAAGTTTGGCCAATAAGTCTAAGAACCATTATGGCGTAAATCGGGCATAAAAAATAATATAGAGTGCAAATGGATCTTACCCTAGTGAAGGTGGTCCGGTAATTTAAATTCATCTTGCGCCGTGAGCCTATTGGTGAACGTCAGGTAGTCCAATGTTCAAAGTGTTGATCTGACAGATAGATCCCACTTGGAAACTAGTCGGCACACATGTGTTAACTGCACATACGGGATTATTTATAATTGTATACTGGAACGAAGTAGAAATTCTTACCTACAGCGGGTGCGCTGAGGTGTCTCACGGCTACAATGTTGGACGATCTGGCACTCTGAAATGGGCCGCTAGCATAGGACGAACGGATTAAAGCCCTTTTTCTGTTTGTGTATCACTAAAATAGATCTCACTCAGACGGAAATCAGTATAACTGTTATCACTAGACAGACAGGAATACATTTGCCTGTGTTAAAGTAGGGGAGGGCGGGAGTTCTTATCTCACAGGGGGTGCACTGTAATGTCTCACTGCAGCAATTCTCGAGGTGCCTCCTGGGTGTCGACACCAAAAGTAACCTGGAAGTGGTTTATATACCGCCTAGATGCGGAGCACTAGAACGCTAACGCATTCTTCATCAAGTAGAAAAACTTTATATACTCGTACCTTGTTTAACACAAGTTCACGTGTGCCCGAGACTTGATTCGGTATCACATAGTGCAGGGTTCTTCCCTACACATATTTAGGGGTTTTAGGGAATATCTCCATACCTGGTTGCACTGTACATAAATTGTAATTGCACCAATAATAAGCATTTGTTTACATAGAAGAGCGCCATATTTCCCGAGTCACTAAAAACCCTTCAGACAGAGCAATTCCTACTCTATGACCAACCCGTCGTAGGATACATTGGAAAAATGAAAGGAAAGGCATTTACAAACAGACAGTATCAAGAAGGATCATTCTATGTACCAAAATATGCTACTCAATGGTCCAGAAGGAAGTGCCTGAAGTTATTCAATCTCCTTCTGCCCGAGCCAAAATCTCTACTTCTGCACAGCTAGAGGGGTTCCTATAGCCGATATATGCAAAGCAGCGACACTTTTGCAAAGCAGTATTATTTAGATTCAGAAGTGAGAAGGGATGGTGACTTTGCTTGCTGAGTTCTTCACAACTTCTTGGTTTAGTCTTCCATGCACCCACCTCATATTGTGGTACTGCTTTGGGACTTTATTCAAAAGGTGAGGAATCTGCAGTTATATGTATCCATCAGAAGAACAAGTTACTTACCTTTGGAAACGCTTTCTCTGGTGGATACAAAGTCTACCTGAAGATTTCTCATCAACCCTCCCTACTTTCCGTAGCATGGTTTGTCTATGACAAAAGTCTGCTTTCATTTTGTGCTTATAACTGTTTATATATCTCTTGCACATGCACACACACACATACTCACACACACACACACATATATATTTATTAAAATAACATTCAGATTTTATTAAAATAATCGAGAACTGCACCACTCAATATCTCCACTAGCCTCAACGTTGTGCTAAACAACAGATGGCTGACGTCAGCACGCTGACAGGGGTGCTTTGTGGCTCTACATCATACAGCACTCGTGTGGGAGAGTATGGAAGAAAATTTCTGAATCCAGTCTGGCACCTGGAATATTCAAAATGATGAGGAATCATCTGCAGGTAGATTTTAGCGTTACCAAAGGAAAGTAACTTGATCTTTTGGCTGAGTTGCATATAGCTGGGTCTAATCTGAGGTGGCATGCTGATCAAAAAACAATGGACTAGGATATGTCCATGATTAGTTACAATTGGTTGAGATTAATTCAAGCATTCCACCTAGCACTTTTTTGTTTATTCAGTTTGCCACACCAGAAGGAGCTAAATAGTCTCATGACATCCCTCGGGGCAGTCTGTGAATAAACAGCAGAGGAAAAAGTGGCCAAAACAAAAGGAGGGTGGTAGCCCGCACAGCCATAAGACCTTCCCCCTCCTCTAAAGGGCCCCAGTCTTTGTGCCCCTCAGGGGTCAATTGGGTTTTCACAGCAAGTCTGTACTCAGAGAGGGGGAGCTTAGGAGAGGTACGCATCCCAGTAGACACCAAGGATATACATATATTTTATTAAGGAAAATGGTGGGATTTTGTAGCTACCCACCTATTTGGCCTATCCCAAACTCCTAAATACCAGTATTCTTTCTGCTCACCTGGGGCTTAAAGCATTATGTCTATTTTTATAAATATCTAGTTTTGGTAGTTTTCCCTGGGTGGCAGCGAGCTAGGGCCCAAATTGTTTAGCTACCCACATGAGCAAAAGCATTATTTTTCATGGCAAAAAAGTGATGTCTCTGCATTGCGCTTTGGGATCTTTCCTCTTGTGGTTGCTAGACATAGCTTCAAAATAGAGGTATGGTTTATATCTGGAGAAGTGTGAGAAAACTGAATAGTACTGCATGTACCTTTATCATTTGTATTTCTCTCCAGTTTTTGCTTCCAATTGTAAGACAGTATTAAAAAAAGAACACATTTTTCGAAATACCCACTAAATCACAGAAAAGTATGAATAAGCCGAAATTCAGAGTTGTGCAAATACCCACTATTCCTAATCTCAGTATCTTGTGCGCAATTCAAACAGAGATTTCCTTCATAGCCATTTTTCATTCACACGATTTTACTGTACGAGTTACTGCATGGTTGTACACCATGAAAAATCATTGAGCAGCAGCTCAGTTGTTGATGATGGGTATCACATGTTTTTGATCAAATAACAAACTTTGGCTGTGCTATGGATAAGACCATTGAAGCAGGAGCAACAGCACTAGAAATGGTATCAGATTCATGCCTGTTGTGGAAATCCCATTTCCAGCAGTGTTGTCTCTGTAAGACCTATGTGGTTTACAGGCAGTGTTGAAAATATTACAGAGAGTCAGGGAGAAAATACAAAACAAATCAAAGACATTCGCAGTGTGGCTCCTCGATATGCATCATCAGTGTCGGGGTACAGTTCCAAGTCTGATCTTTGGAATGAAAGAGCCAGATGTCTATTGATGGGGCACCCAGATTACAAGGGACCATGGTGCGCACAACGAAGCTGCAGAAAAAAGGACCATCAGTCACCAGAGGGTGGAGATATGGGGCAAGGGTTACTGTGCGGATAGAGTCATGGCATGGGAGCCAGTAGTTACAGGGTACGAGTTACCAGATGATTGTCATAATTTAGCAGCGATTAGATTAAGCATTAGCTATCTTGTTCATTTTGTGGAATCCATTTTGTATTTCTGGCAGCCATTTTGTTTGCCATGTGCTCACCATGTGCTCTGTCCTACCTTCCTGTTAACTGCTCTTGAAATCTGCCTAGAGACGAGATATATTTATCCTCCTCTGCTTTGCACATGCCCAGTAAAGCTTATAGCTGTCCCTAACATGTAACTGTCAGGTTGTGTCCACCAGAATTAGCTTACTGTCAGTCCTTCCCACTTGTTGCTAGCACACTCTCTGTATGACCTTGTATGTATTTGAAACCAGTATTCTATATCTTGTACCGCCTTCTTTTGAGCCCCTGTGTGGGTATAAAAGGACCAAGCTCCTTCCAGTCAGTGTGCTACTTCATACACTACTGAAGGGTGTTGTGCGAATGTAGTTCCACCTCATGAGGTTTAATAAACTTTGTCTTTTCTATTCCAGTTTCTTTGCCAAATTCTTCCTATTGGTCTAAGGACTCTGTGCAGAGAAGGGTGAATCCCTTGCACTGGTAGGCCCTGCTGAGGCTCACCACCACAAATTCGCGCCCAACGCGGGGCTCATCGGCGACTCGGATGCCCGAAGGACTGGTCACGACGAAGGATTGGAATCTCGCTTTGGACATGATCACTGCCGGAGGAGACTCGAGTCTTGGCACCCACGGCGCTTTTCCTTTCTTTCTGATCTGACCATCCAGGTGGCGCCGGTCCTCGACTGAGATCTCTTCTGTTGATTCGCCGTGCAGTGACCATTTGGTCGATTTGATAACTTGGCAGTTGGAATCTGGACCCAAAGGATTGGTAAGAGTTGTTTGATGCAACACTTGCTGTCGGGTTATGTTGATGCCTTGGACTGGTAAGGTAGTTCAGTAACGCTTACTGTGGCTTAGTATCTAAGTATGTGTTGGCCAACTTTAAGCGCTACTTTGTTTATAATATTGCATATTTTGCACTATTTTTAGCATGCCTGTTTTTAGCGCACTCCGAAGGATGTGTTGCTTTTGTAGTGGTACCAGTTTTAAACTCGATGAAACACAACCCCAAACCCCCCCCCCACCCTGTCCCCCTCCCCCCCCACGGAGTCGACGCCTAATAGGGACATGTATATTAAGTATGGTATAAGTATGGTATTTCCTCCATAATGTAGCGCACATTATGGAATAAATATACTTGTAAAGATCCTGAGTTGCGTTGGCCTGTGCATGGGTCATTTGATTTACGAAAGATTCAGTATGTGGAGCAACGAATGTTTAAGCGAAAGGCTAGACAAGACATGTTTGACTGTGTGCGAATGTGGGAGAAAGAAGTGCCTGAGCGAATGAAGCGTGAGCAAGCCTTGATTGAAAAAGAACAAAGAAAGACTATACATGCGAAAGCATTGGAAATGAAAAGTAAAGAAATTAAAGAGAGGGAAGATAGGGAGCACCACTTACAGGTAACTGGCCAATACGCTGTTAGGCAATCCATTTATCCTATCCTTAATAAACCTCAAGATGATTTCTTGTTATTAGATTGTTCTCCACCTCCGTATATTGTCCCTTCTGCTCCTTATGAGGACTCTCCTACAGATCAATCAATCAATCAACAATAATTTATAGAGCGCACTACACACCAGCGAGGGCCTCAAGGCGCTGGGGTGGCTGCAGCTAGTGGTTGAAGAGCCAGGTCTTGAGTAGTCTCCTGAAGGTCTGAGGGTCTTCTGTCTGCCGTAGAAGGAGCGGGAGTGAGTTTGTCGATCAGGGTGGAGAAGTCTGTGTCGTTGTTGTTTTCCAGGTGGTAGTTCAGGTCGCCAAGGAGGTTGTAGTCGGTGGAGGTCATTGCATGCGTGCTGATGAAGTCGGCGATGGAGTTGCAGAATTGGGGGCGGAGTCCTGGTGGTCGGTAAATGATGGGGCCTCTTAGGGTGGTCTTGGGGTCCGTGTGGATCTGGAAGTGCATGTGTTCGGCGGTGTTGAGGGTGTCGGCGGTGTTGGTAGAGATCCTGATGGTTTCCTTGTGGATGATGGCGATTCCTCCGCCGACTCCATTGGCACGGTCTCTGCGGGTGATCTTGTATCCATCTGGAATGGCCACTGTGATGTCTGGTGCGGAGGCTTCGTTCATCCAGGTCTCGGTCAGGAAGAATATTTCTGATGATGTAGAGTCAAGCAGGTCCCAGAGCTCGACGGCGTGTTTGCGTGCAGAGCGGTTGTTGAGCAGGATGCATCGGAGCTGGTTGGGTTCTGTCGTGGCGGGTGTTTCGGCGTCTTTGATGCAGGAGAAGCTGCAGTTCCGGCAGGTGAAGGGGCCATGGATGCTCTTGGGGGCGGCCTTGTGGCAGCTGTGTGGCCGTCTGTGGTTGAGTGCGATGAGGGTGTTGGCATCGTACTGTATGTAGGCTACCTGGATGGTGCGTGGTCCAGGAGTCTTGGCGCTGGGCGCGGTCCAGGCACGGACGGGCGCAGACAGGCTTGCCTTAGGCACGCCAGTGGCGCGCCTGCTGCGCGCGTCCGCTGCACGGCCTCGTATCTGCCGCCATAAATGGGGGAGTGGGGAGGGCGGCTCAGCTGGGAGGCGGGGGAGCTGCTGGACGGCGAATGAGGATCCCCGGGCGGGGCTGCAGGGGAGGCAGCTGCGGGGAGGCAGGAGGAGCGCGAATCGCGAGGGAGTGGGGCGGAGTACAGAAGAGAAAGGGGGCTGGGGCCACTGGCACTACAGGCAAAGGGCAGCGAGTACAGGGGGGCAGATCAGGATAAAGCCCGAGACACTCGCTCGATGATAACTACCGAATGTTCCTCTGAGATTAGATACGCGGCGCGGAAAGCCGATCGTAGTACTATCACTGCTTCTGAACTTCTAGATACTATTAAGAATTGGTCGGAAAGGGAACAAAAATATTTTACAGAGATATTGGCTGCAGAGGTTGTTGATCGATTTAGGAAATATTCGGTGGAAGTAGAGCCAGATGATATAGCAGCTGATTGTAATCAATTACGTGAAGGTTCTTTTGTCTTCTCCCAGGTGACTGACACGATCAGACGCTTGGTTAAACTACGTGATGAAGCAGTCCGTTTGCGGGAGGAGAAAAAGGCAGCAGATGCAGCTGCACAAACATCCTGAATCGACATGGCAAAGGCTTCGATGCCTGAAACAGATACGAATGTTGTAATTAATGTGAAACCCATGCGGGAAGCCGCACCTTTATATGTTCCTCCTAAAGGAGCAGGTACACGTAATTATAAGACTTCTACCGACGCGAAAGGGTGCTTTATTTATAATTGGGTTTACACTCCTTGGAATAGAGCAGATGTCATGGCACTTAAAAATGCATTGCTTGATCCGCGGAAAAATCAAGCAGCTTTTTATGAGGAATTTGAAGGCGCCATTAGCTCTTGTACTATGACTTTGCCAGATATTGATTTGTTTTTTGGATTGATATTACCCCCTGATATGTGGAGAACTGTGAGTAAAGTTAATGATCGTGCAACTTTTGGGGCGTTATGGACAGAGTTAGAACAAATGGATGTAGAACGGGAGCCTGCACAGAAACCATGTAAATTAATATTAGATCTCCCTGCTGCTATATTAGTTAAATTAAAGACAATTATTCCCCCTAAAAAGATAGATTGGACTGTGTTAGCGTTGTGCAAGCAAAAGGCAGATGAATCAGTGTCAGATTTCTTTACGCACTTTGAGGAAACATTCCACAATTTTAGTGGCCAGTCATTAACGGATGACACAGGCAGACATCTGTTCGTAGATAAATATGTCGCCAACTTGTTGCCAGGAATAGCTAGTCGCCTAAAGGCCAGTGAGAGCTCATGGACAACTTCTTCTCCGGTTTCTCTTTTGACTGTGGCTCAATATTACGAACGCCAGGAGCTAGAAGCACAGGGTAATGAGGATAAAAAGATGAAAGATTTAAAAACAAAGGTTATGTTGGCTCAGGCCTATGGTCCGCCTTTTAGAGGAAATGACAGAGGTAATGACAGAGGTAGACATGTATCTTATGCTTCGTCTTTTGATCGTTCAAATTTGTCTATTGACCAGTGTGCGTACTGCAGGCAGTTTGGACATTGGATTTCTGACTGTCCAGTACTACGTGCTCAGCAGGGTTCACATGGTCGGGGACAAATGAGGAATCATTTGGGATATTCAGGGCCTAGAGGAAGCACAAATGATCGTGCTAGGTTTGAGGCTAATATACGTGGACAGGATGGGTTTAACACTTGTGATAGAAAGAACCAATACCAAATGTCTGATTATCTACCATCTGAGTTTCAAGATTCTGCTTATGCATAGGATTGCCTAGGATGGAGTAAGGAATCAGTTGAAGTTCCAGTAGATCAGAAGGGTCTCTATGTTACAGCACATGTTTTGGGTTCTACTGATCTATTTTTGGTTGATACAGGAGCTACTCGTAGCGCCTTGTCTAAACACTTGATTCCTAGGGCTCCCCTGTCTGGCTTAACCATTACTTCGATAGGTTTCGATGGAACACCTTCCCTTCGCCCATTCTCACAACCACTTGCATTCCATGTTGATAAGTTTACTGCTCCATGTCCTTCAGTAGATGCCCTTTTGAATCAGACCAGAACGCAACACCTAACTAGTGCTCTCCTGCCAGGATATGAATTGACACTATTAGCACCCCATATTACCCTGAAGAGATGCACCACACTAAACCCAGCCACTTTGTTGCCATATCCTGTGACTCAGTTCCAGTCAAAGGTGCCTCACGATTGTATATTCCTTACTGAGAAACAGACAAAGGGTTGCATCGATTTGCAAGATACGCCTCTTCCGGATGTAGATGGGAAACGGTGGGTTGATGTTTGAAGTTACCAGATGGCACGACCTCAGCCGCATATGCAATCAACACGCTTGAGACAGTAGTGGAAACAGCTCGCATACCTCAGAGTCGGCTCAAGCAGCTGAATTAATAGCTTTGACACGAGCGTGTGAACTTAACACTGACGTGTGTGTGAACATTTACACAGACAGCCGCTATGCTTTTGGAGTGGCCCATGATTTTGGCATACTCTGGAAGGAAAGAGGCTTTCTTACATCCCACGGGATGCAGATAATGCATGGAGAACTAGTACATAACCTTTTGACTGCTCTGACATATCCAAAAAAGATAGCGATTGTGAAGTGTAGCGCACACAAGAAAGTGACTGATAAGATAGGGCAAGGCAATGCTTTTGCTGATCGCGTAGCTCGTGAAACTGCAATGCAACAAAGCACTACTTCCATATACGTAGTGAAATCTCAAGCTGAACGATGGCATGATGTTAGAGAGGAAGTACTAGATGTACAGAGACCTGCCTCTGTAGCAGAACCTGAGCAATGGTCCAAAGAAGGAATATTGGACGATGAGGGTTGTGGGCGCAACAAAGACATGGATAAGTGGAAATTACCTGCAGCCTATTTACAACCTATGGTTCAAATGGCACATGGGCTGGCACATGTTGGAGCTCTAGCGATAACGAAACTACTTACACGAGTCTTGGAGCATCCTGAGATTGCCAGCACAGCTAAGGGAGTAGTACAGTCCTGTTTGATCTGTTGGCAGTATAATCCTGGTAAAGGGACACAAACTCCTACAGGAGGGTTTGCTACACCGACTGCACCTTTTGAAGTTTTACAGATGGATTACATCCAACTTGAACGCTGTAACAATCTAAAGTATGTCCTAGTGGTGATATGTGCCTTCAGTAAATGGATAGAGGCATACCCTACGAAGGATATTACAGCGCTCACTACAGCCAAGGTGCTTTTAAAGGAGTTTTTCCCAAGATACAGTGTTTGTAAACTTTTGTGGAGTGACAACGGACCTCATTTTATTGGGCAAGTTGTTGAGCATGTCCTGAAAGGATTACAGATCAAACAGAAGTTCCATGCAGTCTTCCACCCACAATCAGCAGGATTAGTGGAGAGGTACAACGCTACTCTGAAACTAAAGTTAGCGAACATTCTGGCTTCCACATCCTTAAAGTGGCCAGATGGGTTACCTCAGGCATTGCTGTCCATATAATCAGTGCCACACTCACGATCTGGGCACACACATTTGGAAGACGAATGAATATTTGGGGAGTTCCTAAGCCACGCCCCATACATGATGTACCTTGTGTTCTGATGAATGATTATTTGGCACAGTTAACCGACAGTTTAATTTCGATTCATCAACAGGTTCGAGAAGCTCTTCCTGACAGATCTGCCGGTGAGGCACATGATCACTGGCCTGGAGACCACGTGATGGTCAAGGTGTTTCGACCGATCGAACAGCTTGGAGCCGAGGTGGCGGGGACCAGAGCAAGTCCTCCTAGCAACGAGGACAGCAGTTCGAGTGACGAATAGAAAGAACTGGGTCCACGGCACACACTGCCGACGTGTGTCGCCTACCTTGGTGGAACCTGCTGCGTTGACCGACCATCGAGAGATTCTGGAGACGGAGAAAGGTGAAGCTATCTCACCTGACCGATCTGCGGAAGTCTTCCCGGACCACACGATTCCTGGAACATTGCGATACCACTTGATACTGAGGAAAGAATCTGCAGTTTTGAAAAAGAATGGTTGAGCTACCGCCCTGGGTTAACGGAAACGGAATGCAGATATGACAAGTGGGGGGGAGATCAGCCCTGCGTAGTGTAGTGACATCCGTCTTGATCTTCGGTGAAGAAATCAGCGGTTGCCCAAGGGATAGGAGCTCCAACGATTGTTTCAACGAATTTGCAGAAAGATTAAATTATCACTGTTGCTAAAATGCTCAACATGCGAATCATTTGTGCTGTAGGTTTTTTTTTTTTTAATTTCTTTATTCGCAAATATGATATCCACTCAGTATCATGTGTATCACATATACAGACAGTATGCAACATAAGCAATATCAATGGTATAACCAACATTCGCATGGAGTGGTATTGATCACAATGGAATAAGCTTCATATTTTTTCCCCAAAAAATAAAAAAAGCAAGAAAAATTGCACAGTAACTTATGTGAGTATCAGAACAAATATACATAAAAAGAAGAACAATACCAAATAAAGAAAACCCCTAATCAAGCGTGTAAGTGGTGGAGAACACAAGAGAGCAGCGCAGCTGGTACATCAAATGCAGAATCACAATACTATCACCCATGAGGTGTAAGCAAATTCACGGTCTGTGTCAAGCCAGGTCGTAGTGAGTTCGGGGTCTGCAAGTAACATCGGCCACATAAATACCAAACGCTTCACAGATAGCCTCACAGACAACCATGCATCACAATGCTTACAATCGCTTCATCGTAACATGCAGTGGCTAAGTATCCGGCAACATGTCAATGGTGTAGTCCGGAACAGTGCAACCAGTGTAACATGCTAGCCCACCCCCACTTGTACAATGGAGTTAATCACCTGTATCTGCTGTTCCTGTGTGATCTTCTCGATGTATGTGCGAAATGGCCCCCAAATGTCAAGCGGCCGGGAAGCCACAGGGATCTGCTCGGAGTATTCCACACTGTTCACATTGCAGTGTGACATGCTGCGGAGCCAAGCCTGCGCACTGGGAGCACGTCTGGCCCCCCACAGTAATGCAACCTCTCTTTTCGCCAGGAGCAAGCCGATTGCCGCCAGCTTGCCTGCAGGACGCGGGAAATTAACAACATAGCCAAGCAGCGCAACTTCAGGAGTTGGCATCAACTCCAATTCCAACATATCCCCCAGCATTCGGTGTACCTGAAGCCAGTATTCATGTAATCTCAGACATGTCCAAGAAAGATGGGCAAAGTCAGCCTGCGGCTCCCGGCATTTAGGACAAGCATGCGCCCTATTTGGGTCAATCTTGTGCGCTAGAGCAAGGGTGTAATACATACGTCTCAGGAATTTAAAATGTATAAGCTTGTGCCTACTATTGAAGGACACGTCCCTAGTGACCGCACAGCACGCCGCCCATTGGTCGTCGGTAATGGGATTACCCAGATCACCCTCCCATGCAGCGCGTACCGTTGCATCCTGCGAAGCGAGAGCGGACAGACATAGCTTATATAGTTTAGAGACAACATGTGATCCCGTCTGGCTCTGTATAATTAACGTGAGTATCGCAGCTTCTTCGGGGGGGGGGGGGGGGGGGGAGTGGGAATGTGTTAAATTCTGCTCGGAGCATGGATCTAAGTCTGGTCAGTGTGAAAGAGTCCATGAAGGTACGGTCCGCAAAGCGCAGATCTTCCGTCACAGAGAAAACATGCCCCTCTGGGAAAAGATCCCCAATAGTTTCTAATTGAAATTTGGATAGTGTGCACTGCACCACCTTTTCGTTGGTGATGGGCAGCCAGTGGGAATTGGGCAGAGGAAGGGCGGGAGAGTAAAGTGTGTCAATGTGTAGCAGTCTGTGTAATTTATCCCAAGCCCAGCACGTGGTGGACACCGTTTGTATGTCCTGCGGGTCCAGGGGAAAGCCTTTGGGGAGGAGTGTCTTCAGGGAAACCGGCAACACAAGGTCAGCCCCTGGTTTTAAATGTAGAATTCTGGCATCTGGATGGAACCAGTAATAAGCATAAGAGGACTGTGCGACTAAATAATATAGGTAAAAATCGGGCACGGCGAATCCGCCACGCTCATAAGGGAGCGTCAAGGTATGCCAGGACACCCGTGGGTTCCTGCCACCCCACACCAACCTCAACAACAGTGTACGAAGTTGCGTGAAAAAAATCTTGGTCAGGGGTATCGGGATATTGTTGAACAAGTATAAAAACCGTGGAAGCACGATCATCTTTATTCTGGCAATCCGGCCCGCCATAGACAAAGAAAGGCGGAGCCATTGCTCCATATGATCCTCCAAAAAATCAAGAGCGCGCCCATAGTTTAAGCGGACGATTGACTAAGTGTCGAGGTGCACATGAATCCCCAGATATTTAACTGAGTCCGTATTCCACTCCAGAGGAAAGGCGCATGTCCATTCGGAGGTGGAGGGAGTGGGCGGGAAAATGACCGATTTATGCCAGTTTATGCGGAGGCCCAAATATTTACCAAAACGGGCGATCTCCAACAGCAGTGGCTCCAGGTTTGTCTGTGGCATACGGACATACAAAATTGTGCCGTCTGCATAAAGTGAGACTAGGAGAGGACCAGTACAAAACTGAAGCCCTCTGTGCAGATGTTTCTCCTGAAAATGCCACACTAAAGGGTCCATCGCTAGGATGAACAGCAGCGGTGATAATGGGCATCCTTGCCGGGTGCCCCGCGAAAGTGAAAAACTGTCCGTGATGGTGCCATTCAGACGTATTCGTGCGGTAGGTGCCGTATATAATAACTCCACCGTAGCCACAAACATCGCAGGCATCCCCATTCGCCTCATGATGGACAAAAAAAAGGGACACTCCAGAGTGTCAAATGCTTTTTCTGCGTCAAGAAACACAGCTGCAGCCGGGAGCGATGGATCCATCCGGTGTATAACGGAGAACAACGTCCTCAAATTAAAGGAGGTGGATCTATGTGGAACAAATCCGGACTGCGCCGGGGAAATAATGGACTCCATTAGAAGCGATAATCGCATCACAAGAACCTTGGCAAGAATCTTATAATCCAGGTTCAATAGGGACAGTGGTCTGTATGATCCACAAGACGAGGTGTCGCGCCCCTCCTTTGCGAGAAGCACAATTACCGCTTCTCTAAGCGTAGGGGGCAGCATGCCGGCCTCTAGGGCCTCTGCATAGACCTCGACCAGTCTGGGCACCAATTCCTCCTTATACTCCTTATGAAAGTCGGTTGAAAAGCCATCTAGTCCCGGAGCCGAAGAGCCCCTCAAAGAATCAATGGCTTCCACTATAGAGTCTGGGGTGATTGGTGAAGCAAGAAATTCCTGCATATACTTCTCAAGATACACCATGGCAATCTCGCTCAAATAGTTTCCAGGGTTGCGGTGTTCGCCTGTAAGTGTTGACGTGTAAAGAGTTTGGTAGTATGACAAAAATGTGCTGCAAACCTCAGGAGTGGAGAGATGTCGGGAGCCCTGCATGTCTACTATGTCTGTAATGTAAGCCGCTTGTCGAGGGGGGCGAAGCAATTGCGCAAGAAGCTTCCCTGGTCTATCTCCCTCCCCGTACTGACACGCCGTGTGATATTTACCCATGAATTTCAGCTCTCTATCAGCAGTATCCCTGAATTCCAACAGCAATTCCAGCCGCTTGGCCTCTGTCGCCTCGGATGGGCCCCCATGTAGCTCCCCATCGATCCCAGCAATGTCTTTTTCAAGACAGGTTAGAGTGGTACGAATCTCCCTCAGGACACCCACATGTTTGTCGATACACACCCCTCGAATGGTGGCTTTGAATCCCTCCCACAGCATAGCCCAAGTGCTTACAGAACCGGTATTGATATCAAAGTACTCCTCAATAGCGCTGCGGATATCTTCCTTAAAAACCGGGTCTAGCAGGGCCCTTCCTGGGAATCACCACTGTGTCTCATAACCACCCTGTCTGGGAATTAGCAGGTTCAATACAATGGGGGAATGGTCCAACAAAGTTCGTGGTAGAGTAGAAATGGTATCCACCCATCCCGCGACTCCTGGAGAGAGCAGCCAATAGTCTATTCTAGTGCTAGTTCCGTGGAACCCAGAATGATGTGTAAACTCTGGCGCATTGGGGTGCATACTGGCTTCTATGTCTATCAGGGAGAAGTGTGAGCAAATATCAGCGAGCACCTTTCTGGACCGGGCTTTGGAGTCCGGGGAGGTGGAAGTACTATCCCTGTCCGGGTTCAGCACTACATTAAAATCGCCCCCCATGACCAGCAGATCTATGTCAGAATTGAGGAGTGACAATTGAAGCTCCTGAAAAAAGGCGGGGGAATCAACATTAGGCCCGTAGACTCCAACCATGGCGATCTTGAACCCCATCAATACTCCAGTCAGCAGCACATATCTACCTTCCCTGTCCGTGACATTTCCAGTTAGCACAAATGGAACACGCTTATGTATTAAGATTGCAAAACCCCTAGCATAACTGCTAAAATTGGAAAAAATTCTGTGTGCACCCCAACTCCTAGCCACCGAGACATTAGCCGACGGTGCCAAATGTGTCTCCTGAAGAAAGAGGACATCCACCCTGTGTCGCGCTGCATAGTTCAATACCTGTTTGCATTTCCGTGTGGTGTTCAAGCCCAGAACATTCCAAGACATCAATGTAAGTCTGGACAGGCCAGACTGCCTACCTATCCTGGCCATAGCACAAAACCAATGATGCTGTCCAGTAGCTATGATCCCAGCATCTCGCTCCCAGCATTCTCGCAATCACTCACACAAAAAAAGATCTCGAAAAGCATAACATACCCCTCCCCCCACCCGCCACCCAGCCTCCCAAAAGCCCAGGAGAGGCGATCCCCATTTGCGCACAATCGTAAACAGCGAATCTTCAAGAACAATAACCATATCGTGAAACAATAACGTTTCCAACAGAAGAAAACCCCAGGAAAGGAAGACAATAAGGCATGAGCCATAGGGGTAAGCAACGCCACCCCATGCGGGCAATCCTACTAGGCTGCTTGATTGGCATCGGCGATTTAACTATCCACTGGTAAACCACATCAACTTTGAAACAACATCAGCAAAGTCAAGCCATTAAGCACGTGACTGTTATCAGCCCTGACCAGTTTCTGCAAAAAGGTCCACACTGGTCTGCGTGTCCACTCGAGGAGGGGAGTGCAGCGCATTATTGGAGGCGGAAGGCGAGCCTTGTTTCTTGTAGCCTTGACAAAAGTCTTGGACATCTGCGGGGGATTAAAAAATGCGATATCTGCCATTAACCTCCACCTTCAGTCTTGCGGGATACAACATTCCATATTTCAAACCAAGATTGCGCAGAGTCGCCTTGACGCCGTTGAACTTGCGCCTCGCCTCCTGCACCATCATCGTAAAGTCTGGAAAGAAGGACAGAGTGCCACCTTGCCATCTCACCTCTCCCGCCTCCCGTGCGGCGCGGAGCGCGGCATCCCGGTCGCGGAAGTTCATGATCCTGGCAATTATGGGGCGCGGGGCTTGACCGGAGCGAGGTCTAGGTCCTAGCGACCTATGGGCACGCTCCACTACAAAGCCATCCGTGAATGTTTCTCTACCGAACAATTCTATAAGCAATTGTTCAACAAAAGTGTCAAAACGCCCCATCGCTGTTGTCTCCGCCACGCCAATTATGCGTAGATTGTTGCGTCGGCTACGCGCTTCCAAATCCTCATTTTTTATAGCCACATATTGAGAATTTTCTCCACACGTTCCAGCCTCTTAAGCGTTTTGGCCGCGCCGTCCTCAACGTCCGAAACCCTGGATTCCACCACATCAAGGCGTCTGTCATGGGCCTGCACCTTGGAGCCCATATCCGCAAGTTTTTGTTCTAGAGTGTCAAAGCGTGTATCAAGAGCCTTGAAGCCCGCGCGCATTTCACCCATCATGGTGGCAACCATAGTAGCGGCATCCCCCCCTCCGGTGCGCACGCCGCCCCGGCAGTGGAACTAGGCGGAGGGTCCGACACCAAAAGCGAAGTTTTGTCAAAGCTTAGCTTCCTCTGGTTAGGATCTCTTTTCCCCATGGCCAAATCCAATGAATGCGCAATATTGTAAAAAGCGCAATGCCAGCATGTATCTCGTGTGCGGCAGGGAACCAGGTGGAGCACAGTAGGATGCAATACCAGACGTTTATGGAGAGCGTAGGACCAAATTGGATCTAGTACGCAGTGTTTCACCAGGCCACGCAGTTCAGTGAAAGGGGAAGGAGCGTTTCAAATCCCGCGTCCATCCTTAGAGTACCACTTGTGGTGTGCACCAGTCAGGGGGCCACACATGAAGGGGGCAGCAGTCCGAGAATCAATTCACCAGAAGGGAGCACACCCCTTCAGCAATCCATGGCAGTGTCCACATTGTGCATCTCCATAGCCTGTACCATCACCATAGCTTGTACCTTTGCCAACACTGCAGGAGCACAGGGGAGAATGCACAGTCTGTCCGTGTGTTGCTCGGGCGGGGCCGCCAGTGATACCAGGGAGGCCTCCCCAGAGCCCCCACCACCCACGCCCACAGCCCCCCCGCCAAACAAGCATCCCCGTCTGCTGCGCCAGCTCTACCGCAAGCCTCCAGATCGAGGCCCCGGCTCCAGGTCGCGCCTAGGCCCGAAAAGCCCCGCCAACACCCAAGAGCCCGGAACCACAACCCGAAGGCCCACGGAGCACCCACCGCAAACGCGGGAGCCCGCAGGCGGAGCGATGAGGGCCCGCAGGGTCAGCGGCGCAGCCCAGAGCGGCACTCACCCGATATCAGGCGCAGAAAGGGAAAGATGGCACCGAGGCCCGCCGGCCTCAGCTCCCCTCCGCCGATGCGTCCACACCAGCCTGTCCCCGCTTCTCAGAAGCCGCCCGGATGGTCAGGGTGGCTCTATTTGTCGGATGTGCTGTCGATGTGGGGCCGAGGAGTGGTTTTTACAGCATATTCAGCCGCCTACTGGATCCCGCATGGAGGAGCTTCACAGCGAAGCAGCCATTCCGGTCGCCGCCGTGGCCACGCCCCCCTGTGCTGTAGGGTTTGCTGTTGCTCTGGTGGTTATGGCAATAATCACCTGGTTTGTTGAGAAAGTGGCTCCTGCTCAACAGCTTTTGTTTGCCACTACGCCAGTTTCAGTGGAACACAACTATTTTACGCTTCCCTATCATGAGCAGAAGCATCGAAATCCTACCTAAATAACACATTCATCCAGATGTTGAATCATACACACAATCCACGAATACCACCAATTGTTGGGTGTGTGGGATGATACCTGCACACCAAAAGAAAGGAGGAACGCCTTTTATTCCTCTACCGTTTTCCCATAATGGTTCATGTCAAGCTTGGTATGCCCTTTTGTTTGCTTTCGGAAAGCCCTCAGTAGGTGGAATAATTTTTCGGTTGAATAAAGAATGCTACCAAGATAAAGAAGGTTATCCTCAAGCTGAAGGGACTAAATGGGAATGGGCAGAGTACCAACCGGACAATATTTCAACACCATATGTCTACACAAATGTAAGGCTATCAAAACTAATGGACTCTTTGTGATATCTGTAACGAGAGCTAAAGCAGATTTATATATTGGCAGTGTTGGGAGAATTTCCGTAGGACGAAGTGAATGTACTTCTACACTAAACATTGCAGGTGCTAATAACAGTAGCTTTACATCGTCGCACAACACCTATTTTGTATGTGGTAATAAAGGGTATTATCAATTACCTGTTGGGTGGTCAGGGGTATGTTACATATCATTTTTGTTACCCCCTGTGTTTTTAGCATTTGCATCATATCACCTTAACCTGAAGTTGTACAATGATATTTCTAAGAATAGATACAAACGAATAATAAGTACATATGAGGTAGATCAGACAGACACCACTTTGCAACAATATGTTGATTTCAATTTGGGTTTGTTCTATTTTGTGGGTGCTGCATTGAATAACAGAAAGATAAGGCGATTAACTCGTGTTGTGGAAGCTGTCACTAATCAGACAGCTATGGTACTTGGGAACATTACAGAGGAACTGCAAATTGCAAGGATTGTAGCACTCCAAAATAGGATGGATTTTGGCTGATCGAGGAGACGCATGTCGCATCATCTGTCGGAGTTGCTGCGTCTTTATACCTGACCACTCACCTTCAGTTTATGATGCAATCTCTAAACTGCATAAGATTGCTGCAGACATTCGCCCAGAGACTGGTACATAGACATTTTCAAACTGGATATGGACACTCTTTGTTACTTGGGGCTGGAAACTACTGACTATTCTATGTATACTACTGGTGATACTATTTACATGTTGTACTTGTATACAATGTGGTCCTATGCTTTGCTACATGTGCATTACTGCTTGTATACCTGCCAAAAGAAATATTGCAGATATAAAAACACAGAAAATGTTAAACCAAGAAATTACTGAGATGATGAACATCAATGTACAGGATGCAGATCTAGATTACTCTAGATAGACGAATGTCTTCAGCTAATGCTGAAAGGGTTGTCTGTTGTAATTTAGCAGCAATTAGATTAAGCAATAGCGGAAGACATCTTTTATTTAGAGACTATCTTGTACATTTTGCGGAATCCATTTTGTATTTCTGGCAGCCATTTTGTTTGCCATGTGCTCACCATGTGCTCTGTCCTACCTTCCTGTTAACTGCTCTTGAAATCTGCCTAGAGACGAGATATATTTATCCTCCTCTGCTTTGCACATGCCCAGTAAAGCTTACAGCTGTCCCTAACTTCTAACTGTCAGGATGTGTTCACCAGAATTAGCTTACTGTTAGCCCTTCTCACTTGTTGCTAGCACACTCTCTGTATGACCTTGTATGTATTTTAAACCAGTATTCTATACCTTGTACCGCCTTCTTTTGAGCCCCTGTGTGGGTATAAAAGGACCAAGCTCCTTCCAGTCAGTGTGCTACCTCATACACTACCGAAGGGTGTTGTGTGAATGTAGTTCCACCTCATGAGGTTTAATAAACTTTGTATTTTCTATTCCAGTTTCTGTGCCAACTTCTTCCTATTGGTCTAAGGACTCTGTGCAGAGAAGGGCGAATCCCTTGCACTGGTAGGCCCTGCTGAGGCTCACCACCACATGATGGGTCAAGGGGGTTAGAGTTACGAGGCAGAGGCATCGGGACTGGAATCACTGGGTCCATATGCCAAATGTGTCCACTGCCCTTATTCCTGTCATAGAAGTAAATGTCAGCCAATATTGTGAAAGCACTCCCTAAATATGGCAGACCATCAGCTGCTAGTTCAACAAAGGTGTTCGCAGCTGTGCGTTCTGCCCTAACAATAAAGCAAGCCCTTGAAGAGGCAAAAAAATTATTCATTACGAAAGCCAAACCATTAACCAAAGAAGGGACTGCGCCTATAGGTCTTTGGTGAATCCCCCCATCCTCCCCAGAAAAGCATTAGTTTCTCCTTAAAAATGTTTATTTTTTTAACAAACTTTATTGATCATTTACTCAGGGTGAAATACATTATAATAAACGTTCTTGGCATTTTACTTTTTTCGTTGTGGTCTAACACGACCCATCATTCACTTTAAATTTAGTGTACATACTTCAATCTTTGTATCCATCAGTTCAACAACTTTAAATGTACAATGCAGTAAATACACCTGTGGACTCATCCATATTAACGACTAATGTCATTAACGTGTTGTGACAGAAATTTGTATTTTCTCACCCCTACTCTAAACGTAATTTATTGGGTTTTTATACACTTCATACACAAACATTAATGTGTCAATCATAAATATTACATATCAGATTTTACCAGAGGTCTCAGTTCCGCTACTCAGTACATGGTGTGTTATATTAATGATATAATATGATTGGTCAAGTAGTTTAGTACCCGCTTGTCTATTTGTTCTCGCTCTGTTCTCAACAATAATTGAAACCCCCCCCCTCGTCACCGATGTGCCTCTCTTCAACCATTTCTATCTATTATGTGTGCAGGAGCTAATGCTTCTTTAGTTTCCTTGATGCACGCGTCATGGTTTGGGTTCATTCCGGGTCAGCACCATCTCCACCTTCATTTAGTGTGTTGTAGTCCTGCAACACCTGCACTAGGTTCCACCATGCTGTTGCTGCTTCCAGTGCCCTGTCATTATTGAGTCTCCTCGCTTGCTGGTATCTAAGTGTACTCTCGCTGTTCGCCCATTTTAGAAACTCACTCCTCCACCTCTTACTTTTGGGGCCTATTGTTGCTTTCCAGTGTCTTGTTATTTCTCGTTTTGCCAAAATGAGTCCCATGTCAATGAACTTACTGGTTATTTTAGTTTTGGATGTATGAGGAAACCAGTGTAGGACGCTAGTGGCCATATCAAATGGCAGCTGTCTCTCCGTGATTGTGTTCAGGACCACTCCCACCTCTCTCCAGTAATCTCCCACCATAGGGCAAGACCATAACTTATGTATCAGTTCTACCCCCGTTCGCGCACATCTGGGACATGCTTCTTCCTTTACCTGAAAGTATTTCTGAATTCTCCCTGGTGTTAAATATGCTCTATGGAGTATATAGAAATTGATCAGCTGGCACTGTGCGTTCCTAGTACTTTTCCAGGCCCTGCGCACTATTTGCAGCCAAGCGGCGTCCGGAATAGGCTTCCCTATGTCCTCCTCCCACTTCCCTTTCAGTGTTTCTAGGGGCGCTAGTCCTTCATTGATCATTCTGGAATATAGACACGTGACCTCTTTAAAGGTCCCGGCCGCCATCACTACGTATTGGCAGGCCATCGTCCTTTTGGGTTCAGCTAGCCCCTCCCGCCAATGTGCTTGGAGAGCCCTCGACAGTGCGGCGTTTAATAGAAATCCCCCTCTTGGAAAGCCATATCTTTCTTGCAGTGTCTGATAGGGCAGTAGCGCTCCATCCTCATATAAATCTCCAAGCATTTGGACTCCTGCGTCTTCCCAATCTTGTAATTGCGCCCAATCACCGCCATGCGGCAGCGCTGTTATCATCCCTAATGGAATTTTGGGTGCATATGGGTGTAAGACCCCTGCTCTTCGTTGGGACCGATTCCAACAGAGTCGTAGTGTTCTCTCTTCCAGTAAGAGATCTCTAAGCCCTAATTTTTGTTGTAGTACTATAAACAACAGGATGTGACGCGGTATCCCCCTACCTCGCTGCTGCTCCGGACCTCTGAATTCCCTCGCTATTTCTTGTGTTAAGACCTGAAGTTGGGCCGCTAAATAATATAGCTCAAAGTCCGGGACCGCCAGTCCTCCCTCGGCTGTGGGCCACACCAGCGTCGCCTGCTCAGTTCTGCGCCTTCCAGTTCCCCAAAGTAAACCCACTATAAGCGATTTCAGCGATTTGAAAACTGAGCACGGGCTCCATATTGACAATGTTCAAAAGAAGTATAGCAAACAAGGGAGCACTATCATTTTCAATAATGCTACGCGACCCATCATCGAGAGTGGGAGGGAGGACCAAAATGCCATGCTACTCTTCAGCGCTCTCAGGCCACACCCCATAATACCGTCCAGCATGTCTGCGGCCGTGTGATATATGTGTACTCCTAGATAGTTCAAGCAGGTCGGTTCCCATCTCACATCTCTGTTTGTAACAGGTTGGGTCGCACCTTGTCTTACCGGGAATAGGCACGTCTTGGACCAATTGACTCTCAATCCCAATATGTCTCCAAATTGTGACAATAAGTTTCCCGCTCTCAGTAGCGCCTCTCCAGGATTCTCAAGAAACAACAGCAAATCATCTGCATTTAACGATATGTATTGTTGACATCCTCTTCTCAGTAAGCCACCATAGCAGGTCCCCAATCAGATCTTTGCTGCTAGTGGCTCTACCGCTAAAGCAAGTAGCAGAGGGGACAGTGAGCGCCCCTGCCTCGTTCCCCGGGCTACTGGGTATTGTGTCGATTTTAGTGTCCCGACTCGCACCTGTGCTACCACGGACGTGTATAATACTTTCGTCCACTGATTAAAGTTCGCTCCCAAGCCAAAGTGCCCCATTGCAATATATAGGTACCACCATTCTAAGCTGTAAAAAGCTTTCTCAATGTCTACTGACAAGACCATAGGTTGACTCTCTTTCGAGTGATCTTCTTCGAACAAGCTCACTAAACGTCTGATGTTAGCGGTTGTATTCCTCTTTGGTATAAAACCAGCTTGATCTGCATGAATGAGTGAAGTCATGTGTGTCAAAAGGCGGGTTGCTAGAATACTGCTCAGAATTTTATAGTCAGTGGTTAACATCGATAGTGGGCGGTAGGAGGCTGTCCTTGTTCCCTCACGTCCCGGCTTCAGAAGCGGGACCACTAGAGCTTCGCGCATGGAGGCAGGCAACTAACCCAGCTCGCTCACCTCTCTGTATACCTCCCGAAGTTTCGGTGCCAGCAGAAATATGAATGTTCCGTAGAACTCAATGGGAAAACCGTCTATCCCCGGGGTCTTATTGCCAGCCATGCCTTTGACAGCGCTCCGAATTTCTCTGAGGTCTATGGCCTGTCCTAGGCAATTCGCTTGTTCTGTTCTAGAGTAGATAATGGTAACTCTTTTAGAAAGGCCTCAATGCCAGGGTCCCCTACCGTCAAGGAACTTGTGTAGAGTCCCTCATAGTAGCTCTGCAAGCAGTGGAGAATCTCATTCTGAGCGTGAACTACTTCCCCACCGTCTTTTTCCAGGGCCAAAATTGAGGAGCCCCTCGTTGTTGGGTTAGTCAGCCAAGCAAGCAGGGTTCCGGCCTTGTCTCCCTCCGAATGAACTCTCATAGTGTAAGCTTTGTGGTCAAAGCACCGCAATTTTTCTACCTCCGCTGCTACATCCTCCCTCGCTGCTCCAACTTCCTCTTGGAGCTCAGGGTGGCCTGGCCTTCTTAGTTCTGCCGCGCGTAATCTTTCCTCTGCTCGGGTCAGATCAGTTAACAGTACTTTCCTCACTCCTGCAAGTTTTCCTATGCAAATCCCCCTTAGTACTACCTTAAAGGCATCCCATTCCGTCGCCCTGGTGGCAGTCGAACCCGCATTCTCCTCAAAATAATGGGTGATCCCTTCTTCTACCGCTTTCCGGAATACCGGGTCATCTAACATTTCAGGTTGCAATCTCCAAGTGGGGATGCTTGTGATTCCGGCCATCCATTGTACAGTGAATAGAAGCGGATTATGGTCAGATATCGTGCTGGTCAGGTACTCTGTCTGCATCAATGCAGGCATCACCGTGGGGGAGCACAACACCGTATCCAGCCTGACATGTAAGTCGTGCATCCCAGAGTAGTAGGAGTAGTCTCGGTCGAGCGGATGATGAGTCCACCATGCGTCTACCAGATCCCATTGGGTCTGCCAATCTAGCCTGCCCTTGGTCAGTCTATGTATCGGGGAGTCAGCCAGCGGGGGATGCGATCTGTCTAGTGAGATGTCTGTAATAGAATTAAAGTCTCCACCCATCATCAGAGGACCTGAAAGATAGTACGCCAAGGAACCAGATAATTGTGCCAAGAAACCTAGTTAATCAACATTAGGTGCATATATGCTACAGAGCGCGATATCCTTGCCTCTAAGTCTGCCCTCTATAGCTACAAATCTGCCTTCAAGATCTATCGTATGTTTCGTAAGCTGAAATGGCACTCCCGCTCTAATCCAAATCAGAGCGCCTCTGGCAAACGCAGAGTATGTGGTGTTATATAATTGGCCCCTCCATCTGCTCTGCAATGCCACTCCCTCAGCCATAGTCAAGTGAGTCTCCTGAAGCAAAGCTATGTGCACTCCCCTGCGAACTAAGTATGCGTGTACCTTATGGCGTCGTGTCATAGTATGTAATCCCCTCACATTCCAGGTTATGCATCTTAAATTGGCAGTATCACCCATTCTCCATTTGTAGCTTCTGCATGCTTGAATACGGTCTTGCGGCTAAATCGGTGACTTTTCCTCCCCAACTTCCCAACAAACACTCCCCAGGGCTCCCCCCCAGAACAGGTCCTAGTAACAACCCTCAAGTTCCCATCCAAACCATTACAAACTCTAACATACTTCTAAGCCCAACAGTAGTCACTGAGGGCATGCCTTAAGGGCATTCAGGGTAGACTGCGCGCCGACGGGCCGACACCCGTTCCAACCGAGCCCCAAATAACAAGACCTCTCTGTAGCCCCTGTACCCCAAATATAAATATAAAACAGCCCTCCCTCAAAACCTGGTTAAGGAAGTCCGCTGCAGTCCTGAGTTTCCAGTTTGTTCAACTCTTCAGCCATGGCTACCCTTCGTCTAGTATCCCCTCAGCTGTTGCTGGTGTGACCTTTGGCAGGTGCAGACTGTCCGCCTCTGAGTGTTCCGTGTCCGTTTGGTTGTCGTCTTTCTCCAATTCTGTCCCATCCGCTGATAGAGACTCTTGTGTCCCCGACAGTGCTGATACTACGTCCAATACCTCCCGTCGTTCTGCGTCCGTCTGCGATGGTGTGGGTTTCTTCAGTCCTCGTTGCCTGCTTCGAAGTCTTCTCGACCGCCGTTGAGGTAGGCCCTCGAAGGCGACTCTCGCCCTTTGTTCAGTACCATCTTTCCCAGCTTTGGATAGTTCCAGCCACGCACAAGCGTCGTCCGGAGTATCAAAGAAATACGTTTTGCCATCCACAATGACCCTCAGTTTTGCCGGGAACAAGAGGGAGTACTGCAACCCCTCGTTTCTCAGTTCTCTTTTGATGGCCAGGAAGGAGGTCCGCTGGCGCTGCGTTTCATATGTATAGTCTGTGAATATGTTAACTTTGCTGTTATCCACTTGGTACGGGCCGTTTACTCGTGCTTTCTGGAGCAGTATGTCCCTATCTCGAAAGTGCGGCAGTCGTGCCACCACCAGGCAGGGGGGGTTGCCCTTGCTGGGGGGGGTCTAGCTTTTACCCTATGGGCCCGTTCCAGAGTGTAGTAGGTGGAAAGGCCCTCTGGAGCTACCGTTGTTTTAAGCCAAGTCTCAAGAAACTGTACCATGTCTGGCCCTTCTGTTTTTTCCGGCAGTCCAACTAAACGTATGTTGTTTCTGCGATTTCGTCCTTCAGCATCTTCGACCCTCTTTTCCAGGGCGTTGATACGTTCAAGAGCGTTGATTACTGTTACCTTGAGGTCTGCATGAGCTGGTTCAAGAGTTTGCAACTCTCCCTCAATCGAACAGTCCCAACCCTGAGGCCACCTGCGCTATATCTTGCTGGAGCACCACCCTAGTGTCTGCTATGGCTAGCAGGATTTTGTCTAGTTGTTGTTGTAGGTAGGGGTCAC
Source organism: Lissotriton vulgaris (assembly GCF_964263255.1). Classification (NCBI taxonomy): domain Eukaryota; kingdom Metazoa; phylum Chordata; class Amphibia; order Caudata; family Salamandridae; genus Lissotriton; species Lissotriton vulgaris. Next base: position 261,631,425 of record NC_141693.1, read on the forward strand.
GTGGTTGTTCAGGGTCTCCATGTTCCTTCTGGTCAGGCAAACCACTGTCTGGCGCCGATTGGGCTTCGTTCTTGTTCCCTTTCGGTTTCCCCATGATGAGGCCTAACTATAAAGCGTAATTGTCAATCGTTCTCCAGTAGCGGTTCTCAGAGTTCAGCTCCGAGGAGTTCTGCCCAGTATTGCACTGCTCCTTTCTTTCCATTGCTCAATAAATCAAGGTTGGCGCCAAGGGTAGGGTTGTGTCAGTGAGGGGCACGGGTCGTGGCCTGGATCAACTGCGAGGACACCGGTGTGCCATGCAGGGTATCGGGGTTCCTCACTAGTTCCCGGAGCAGATTTCCCTCTAAGAGTAGGCCCCACGTTGACGTCCATGTGTGGCCCAATCGTCGGGGCCTTCTACCACACGTCATCAGGGACCCCCAATGGAATGTCCTCAGGGTTGTTCCCGCCGTAATATTCCTTCCGTGCCTAGCACCTTAGTCCATCCCGTGATCCACTGACAACGGGGCCCCCTCCATACCTGGAGGCGCGGTAGTGTTCTCACAACAATTTCAGTCAGTGTCCTCTTGCGTGGCGCAGGGCCTCTCACAGCTTAACACCATCGGGCTCTCTCGTCTCATCGAACCGGCGGGTTCCTCAACGGCAAGACCCTCGCCGTATATAGGTCGCAGCCGCTCCTCGCTGCTCCGATCGGTGGTACAGCGGTCGCCTCCACTTCGGACCTCCCCCTAGGGGCACCCCAGCTGTGCTACGCAGTTCCCAGCTATAGCGCCGTTGGCGCTCGGTGCTTTACGGTTACTCGTTCGCCGTTCAGACGAAGCCCGGGGGCTCCTCAGATGACCACGCTGCGTGCTGCCCCCTGGGCTCAAGTTCTCCGTCGCCCGCGGCCTTTCTCAGCTTCTCTGCCTTTCAGGGTTCAGACTCGTCTGCATGGCCACCATATTAGGCTTCACTTTCGGTTCTGGTCAGGGTGGCTCTATTTGTCGGATGTGCTGTCGATGTGGGGCCGAGGAGTGGTTTTTACAGCATATTCAGCCGCCTACTGGAGCCCGCATGGAGGAGCTTCACAGCGAAGCAGCCATTCCGGTCGCCGCCGTGGCCACGCCCCCCTGTGCTGTAGGGTTTGCTGTTGCTCTGGTGGTTATGGCGATAATCACCTGGTTTGTTGAGAAAGTGGCTCCTGCTCAACAGCTTTTGTTTGCCACTACGCCAGTTTCAGTGGAACACAACTATGTTACGCTTCCCTATCATGAGCAGAAGCATCGAAATCCTACCTAAATAACACATTCATCCAGATGTTGAATCATACACACAATCCACGAATACCACCAATTGTTGGGTGTGTGGGATGATACCTGCACACCAAAAGAAAGGAGGAACGCCTTTTATTCCTCTACCGTTTTCCCATAATGGTTCATGTCAAGCTTGGTATGCCCTTTTGTTTGCTTTCGGAAAGCCCTCAGTAGGTGGAATAATTTTTCGGTTGAATAAAGAATGCTACCAAGATAAAGAAGGTTATCCTCAAGCTGAAGGGACTAAATGGGAATGGGAAGAGTACCAACCGGACAATATTTCAACACCATATGTCTACACAAATGTAAGGCTATCAAAACTAATGGACTCTTTGTGATATCTGTAACGAGAGCTAAAGCAGATTTATATATTGGCAGTGTTGGGAGAATTTCCGTAGGACGAAGTGAATGTACTTCTACACTAAACATTGCAGGTGCTAATAACAGTAGCTTTACATCGTCGCACAACACCTATTTTGTATGTGGTAATAAAGGGTATTATCAATTACCTGTTGGGTGGTCAGGGGTATGTTACATATCATTTTTGTTACCCCCTGTGTTTTTAGCATTTGCATCATATCACCTTAACCTGAAGTTGTACAATGATATTTCTAAGAATAGATACAAACGAATAATAAGTACATATGAGGTAGATCAGACAGACACCACTTTGCAACAATATGTTGATTTCAATTTGGGTTTGTTCTATTTTGTGGGTGCTGCATTGAATAACAGAAAGATAAGGCGATTAACTCGTGTTGTGGAAGCTGTCACTAATCAGACAGCTATGGTACTTGGGAACATTACAGAGGAACTGCAAATTGCAAGGATTGTAGCACTCCAAAATAGGATGGATTTTGGCTGATCGAGGAGACGCATGTCGCATCATCTGTAGGAGTTGCTGCGTCTTTATACCTGACCACTCACCTTCAGTTTATGATGCAATCTCTAAACTGCATAAGATTGCTGCAGACATTCGCCCAGAGACTGGTACATAGACATTTTCAAACTGGATATGGACACTCTTTGTTACTTGGGGCTGGAAACTACTGACTATTCTATGTATACTACTGGTGATACTATTTACATGTTGTACTTGTATACAATGTGGTCCTATGCTTTGCTCCATGTGCATTACTGCTTGTATACCTGCCAAAAGAAATATTGCAGATATAAAAACACAGAAAATGTTAAACCAAGAAATTACTGAGATGATGAACATCAATGTACAGGATGCAGATCTAGATTACTCTAGATAGACGAATGTCTTCAGCTAATGCTGAAAGGGTTGTCTGTTGTAATTTAGCAGCAATTAGATTAAGCAATAGCGGAAGACATCTTTTATTTAGAGACTATCTTGTACATTTTGCGGAATCCATTTTGTATTTCTGGCAGCCATTTTGTTTGCCATGTGCTCACCATGTGCTCTGTCCTACCTTCCTGTTAACTGCTCTTGAAATCTGCCTAGAGACGAGATATATTTATCCTCCTCTGCTTTGCACATGCCCAGTAAAGCTTACAGCTGTCCCTAACTTCTAACTGTCAGGATGTGTTCACCAGAATTAGCTTACTGTTAACCCTTCTCACTTGTTGCTAGCACACTCTCTGTATGACCTTGTATGTATTTTAAACCAGTATTCTATACCTTGTACCGCCTTCTTTTGAGCCCCTGTGTGGGTATAAAAGGACCAAGCTCCTTCCAGTCAGTGTGCTACCTCATACACTACCGAAGGGTGTTGTGTGAATGTAGTTCCACCTCACGAGGTTTAATAAACTTTGTATTTTCTATTCCAGTTTCTGTGCCAACTTCTTCCTATTGGTCTAAGGACTCTGTGCAGAGAAGGGCGAATCCCTTGCACTGGTAGGCCCTGCTGAGGCTCACCACCACATGATGGGTCAAGGGGGTTAGAGTTACGAGGCAGAGGCATCGGGACTGGAATCACTGGGTCCATATGCCAAATGTGTCCACTGCCCTTATTCCTGTCATAGAAGTAAATGTCAGCCAATATTGTGAAAGCACTCCCTAAATATGGCAGACCATCAGCTGCTAGTTCAACAAAGGTGTTCGCAGCTGTGCGTTCTGCCCTAACAATAAAGCAAGCCCTTGAAGAGGCAAAAAAATTATTCATTACGAAAGCCAAACCATTAACCAAAGAAGGGACTGCGCCTATAGGTCTTTGGTGAATCCCCCCATCCTCCCCAGAAAAGCATTAGTTTCTCCTTAAAAATGTTTATTTTTTCAACAAACTTTATTGAGTATTTACTCAGGTTGAAATACATTATAATAAACGTTCTTGGCATTTTACTTTTTTCGTTGTGGTCTAACACGACCTATCATTCACTTTAAATTTAGTGTACATACTTCAATCTTTGTATCCATCAGTTCAACAACTTTAAATGTACAATGCAGTAAATACACCTGTGGACTCATCCATATTAACGACTAATGTCATTAACGTGTTGTGACAGAAATTTGTATTTTCTCACCCCTACTCTAAACGTAATTTATTGGGTTTTTATACACTTCATACACAAACATTAATGTGTCAATCATAAATATTACATATCAGATTTTACCAGAGGTCTCAGTTCCGCTACTCAGTACATGGTGTGTTATATTAATGATATAATATGATTGGTCAAGTAGTTTAGTACCCGCTTGTCTATTTGTTCTCGCTCTGTTCTCAACAATAATTGAAACCCCCCCCCTCGTCACCGATGTGCCTCTCTTCAACCATTTCTATCTATTATGTGTGCAGGAGCTAATGCTTCTTTAGTTTCCTTGATGCACGCGTCATGGTTTGGGTTCATTCCGTGTCAGCACCATCTCCACCTTCATTTAGTGTGTTGTAGTCCTGCAACACCTGCACTAGGTTCCACCATGCTGTTGCTGCTTCCAGTGCCCTGTCATTATTGAGTCGCCTCGCTTGCTGGTATCTAAGTGTACTCTCGCTGTTCGCCCATTTTAGAAACTCACTCCTCCACCTCTTACTTTTGAGGCCTATTGTTGCTTTCCAGTGTCTTGTTATTTCTCGTTTTGCCAAAATGAGTCCCATGTCAATGAACTTACTGGTTATTTTAGTTTTGGATGTATGAGGAAACCAGTGTAGGACGCTAGTGGCCATATCAAATGGCAGCTGTCTCTCCGTGATTGTGTTCAGGACCTCTCCCACCTCTCTCCAGTAATCTCCCACCATAGGGCAAGACCATAACATATGTATCAGTTCTACCCCCGTTCGCGCACATCTGGGACATGCTTCTTCCTTTACCTGAAAGTATTTCTGAATTCTCCCTGGTGTTAAATATGCTCTATGGAGTATATAGAAATTGATCAGCTGGCACTGTGCGTTCCTAGTACTTTTCCAGGCCCTGCGCACTATTTGCAGCCAAGCGGCGTCCGGAATAGGCTTCCCTATGTCCTCCTCCCACTTCCCTTTCAGTGTTTCTAGGGGCGCTAGTCCTTCATTGATCATTCTGGAATATAGACACGTGACCTCTTTAAAGGTCCCGGCCGCCATCACTACGTATTGGCAGGCCATCGTCCTTTTGGGTTCAGCTAGCCCCTCCCGCCAATGTGCTTGGAGAGCCCTCGACAGTGCCGCGTTTAATAGAAATCCCCCTCTTGGAAAGCCATATCTTTCTTGCAGTGTCTGATAGGGCAGTAGCGCTCCATCCTCATATAAATCTCCAAGCATTTGGACTCCTGCGTCTTCCCAATCTTGTAATTGCGCCCAATCACCGCCATGCGGCAGCGCTGTTATCATCCCTAATGGAATTTTGGGTGCATATGGGTGTAAGACCCCTGCTCTTCGTTGGGACCGATTCCAACAGAGTCGTAGTGTTCTCTCTTCCAGTAAGAGATCTCTAAGCCCTAATTTTTGTTGTAGTACTATAAACAACAGGATGTGACGCGGTATCCCCCTACCTCGCTGCTGCTCCGGACCTCTGAATTCCCTCGCTATTTCTTGTGTTAAGACCTGAAGTTGGGCCGCTAAATAATATAGCTCAAAGTCCGGGACCGCCAGTCCTCCCTCGGCTGTGGGCCACACCAGCGTCGCCTGCTCAGTTCTGCGCCTTCCAGTTCCCCAAAGTAAACCCACTATAAGCGATTTCAGCGATTTGAAAACTGAGCACGGGCTCCATATTGACAATGTTCAAAAGAAGTATAGCAAACAAGGGAGCACTATCATTTTCAATAATGCTACGCGACCCATCATCGAGAGTGGGAGGGAGGACCAAAATGCCATGCTACTCTTCAGCGCTCTCAGGCCACACCCCATAATACCGTCCAGCATGTCTGCGGCCGTGTGATATATGTGTACTCCTAGATAGTTCAAGCAGGTCGGTTCTCATCTCACATCTCTGTTTGTAACAGGTTGGGTCGCACCTTGTCTTACCGGGAATAGGCACGTATTGGACCAATTGACTCTCAATCCCGATATGTCTCCAAATTGTGACAATAAGTTTCCCGCTCTCAGTAGCGCCTCTCCAGGATTCTCAAGAAACAACAGCAAATCATCTGCATTTAACGATATGTATTGTTGACATCCTCTGCTCAGTAAGCCACCATAGCAGGTCCCCAATCAGATCTTTGCTGCTAGTGGCTCTACCGCTAAAGCAAGTAGCAGAGGGGACAGTGAGCGCCCCTGCCTCTTTCCCCGGGCTACTGGGTATTGTGTCGATTTTAGTGTCCCGACTCGCACCTGTGCTACCACGGACGTGTATAATACTTTCGTCCACTGATTAAAGTTCGCTCCCAAGCCAAAGTGCCCCATTGCAATATATAGGTACCACCATTCTAAGCTGTAAAAAGCTTTCTCAATGTCTACTGACAAGACCATAGGTTGACTCTCTTTCGAGTGATCTTCTTCGAGCAAGCTCACTAAACGTCTGATGTTAGCGGTTGTATTCCTCTTTGGTATAAAACCAGCTTGATCTGCATGAATGAGTGAAGTCATGTGTGTCAAAAGGCGGGTTGCTAGAATACTGCTCAGAATTTTATAGTCAGTGGTTAACATCGATAGTGGGCGGTAGGAGGCTGTCCTTGTTCCCTCACGTCCCGGCTTCAGAAGCGGGACCACTAGAGCTTCGCGCATGGAGGCAGGCAACCAACCCAGCTCGCTCACCTCTCTGTATACCTCCCGAAGTTTCGGTGCCAGCAGAAATATGAATGTTCCGTAGAACTCAATGGGAAAACCGTCTATCCCCGGGGTCTTATTGCGAGCCATGCCTTTGACAGCGCTCCGAATTTCTCTGAGGTCTATGGCCTGTCCTAGGCAATTCGCTTGTTCTGTTCTAGAGTAGATAATGGTAACTCTTTTAGAAAGGCCTCAATGCCAGGGTCCCCTACCGTCAAGGAACTTGTGTAGAGTCCCTCATAGTAGCTCTGCAAGCAGTGGAGAATCTCATTCTGAGCGTGAACTACTTCCCCACCGTCTTTTTCCAGGGCCAAAATTGAGGAGCCCCTCTTTGTTGGGTTAGTCAGCCAAGCAAGCAGGGTTCCGGCCTTGTCTCCCTCCGAATGAACTCTCGTAGTGTAAGCTTTGTGGTCAAAGCACCGCAATTTTTCTACCTCCGCTGCTACATCCTCCCTCGCTGCTCCAACTTCCTCTTGGAGCTCAGGGTGGCCTGGCCTTCTTAGTTCTGCCGCGCGTAATCTTTCCTCTGCTCGGGTCAGATCAGTTAACAGTACTTTCCTCACTCCTGCAAGTTTTCCTATGCAAATCCCCCTTAGTACTACCTTAAAGGCATCCCATTCCGTCGCCCTGGTGGCAGTCAAACCCGCATTCTCCTCAAAATAATGGGTGATCCCTTCTTCTACCGCTTTCCGGAATACCGGGTCATCTAACATTTCAGGTTGCAATCTCCAAGTGGGGATGCTTGTGATTCCGGCCATCCATTGTACAGTGAATAGAAGCGGATTATGGTCAGATATCGTGCTGGTCAGGTACTCTGTCTGCATCAATGCAGGCATCACCGTGGGGGAGCACAACACCGTATCCAGCCTGACATGTAAGTCGTGCATCCCAGAGTAGTAGGAGTAGTCTTGGTCGAGCGGATGATGAGTCCACCATGCGTCTACCAGATCCCATTGGGTCTGCCAATCTAGCCTGCCCTTGGTCAGTCTATGTATCGGGGAGTCAGCCAGCGGGGGATGCGATCTGTCTAGTGAGATGTCTGTAATAGAATTAAAGTCTCCACCCATCATCAGAGGACCTGAAAGATAGTACGCCAAGGAACCAGATAATTGCGCCAAGAAACCTAGTTAATCAACATTAGGTGCATATATGCTACAGAGCGCGATATCCTTGCCTCTAAGTCTGCCCTCTATAGCTACAAATCTGCCTTCAAGATCTATCGTATGTTTCGTAAGCTGAAATGGCACTCCCGCTCTAATCCAAATCAGAGCGCCTCTGGCAAACGCAGAGTATGTGGTGTTATATAATTGGCCCCTCCATCTGCTCTGCAATGCCACTCCCTCAGCCATAGTCAAGTGAGTCTCCTGAAGCAAAGCTATGTGCACTCCCCTGCGAACTAAGTATGCGTGTACCTTATGGCGTCGTGTCATAGTATGTAATCCCCTCACATTCCAGGTTATGCATCTTAAATTGGCAGTATCACCCATTCTCCATTTGTAGCTTCTGCATGCTTGAATACGGTCTTGCGGCTAAATCGGTGACTTTTCCTCCCCAACTTCCCAACAAACACTCCCCAGGGCTCCCCCCCAGAACAGGACCTAGTAACAACCCTCAAGTTCCCATCCAAACCATTACAAACTCTAACATACTTCTAAGCCCAACAGTAGTCACTGAGGGCATGCCTTAAGGGCATTCAGGGTAGACTGCGCGCCGACGGGCCGACACCCGTTCCAACCGAGCCCCAAATAACAAGACCTCTCTGTAGCCCCTGTACCCCAAATATAAATATAAAACAGCCCTCCCTCAAAACCTGGTTAAGGAAGTCCGCTGCAGTCCTGAGTTTCCAGTTTGTTCAACTCTTCAGCCATGGCTACCCTTCGTCTAGTATCCCCTCAGCTGTTGCTGGTGTGACCTTTGGCAGGTGCAGACTGTCCGCCTCTGAGTGTTCCGTGTCCGTTTGGTTGTCGTCTTTCTCCAATTCTGTCCCATCCGCTGATAGAGACTCTTGTGTCCCCGACAGTGCTGATACTACGTCCAATACCTCCCGTCGTTCTGCGTCCGTCTGCGATGGTGTGGGTTTCTTCAGTCCTCGTTGCCTGCTTCGAAGTCTTCTCGACCTCCGTTGAGGTAGGCCCTCGAAGGCGACTCTCGCCCTTTGTTCAGTACCATCTTTCCCAGCTTTGTATAGTTCCAGCCACGCACAAGCGTCGTCCGGAGTATCAAAGAAATACGTTTTGCCATCCACAATGACCCTCAGTTTTGCCGGGAACAAGAGGGAGTACTGCAACCCCTCGTTTCTCAGTTCTCTTTTGATGGCCAGGAAGGAGGTCCGCTGGCGCTGCGTTTCATATGTATAGTCTGTGAATATGTTAACTTTGCTGTTATCCACTTGGTACGGGCCGTTTACTCGTGCTTTCTGGAGCAGTATATCCCTATCTCGAAAGTGCGGCAGTCGTGCCACCACCAGGCAGGGGGGGTTGCCCTTGCTGGGGGGGGTCTAGCTTTTACCCTATGGGCCCGTTCCAGAGTGTAGTAGGTGGAAAGGCCCTCTGGAGCTACCGTTGTTTTAAGCCAAGTCTCAAGAAACTGTACCATGTCTGGCCCTTCTGTTTTTTCCGGCAGTCCAACTAAACGTATGTTGTTTCTGCGATTTCGTCCTTCAGCATCTTCGACCCTCTTTTCCAGGGCGTCGATACGTTCAAGAGCGTTGATTACTGTTACCTTGAGGTCTGCATGAGCTGGTTCAAGAGTTTGCAACTCTCCCTCAATCGAACAGTCCCAACCCTGAGGCCACCTGCGCTATATCTTGCTGGAGCACCAACCTAGTGTCTGCTATGGCTAGCAGGATTTTGTCTAGTTGTTGTTGTAGGTAGGGGTCACGTGGTTGTTCAGGGTCTCCATGTTCCTTCTGGTCAGGCAAACCACTGTCTGGCGCCGATTGGGCTTCGTTCTTGTTCCCTTTCGGTTTCCCCATGATGAGGCCTAACTATAAAGCGTAATTGTCAATCGTTCTCCAGTAGCGGTTCTCAGAGTTCAGCTCCGAGGAGTTCTGCCCAGTATTGCACTGCTCCTTTCTTTCCATTGCTCAATAAATCAAGGTTGGCGCCAAGGGTAGGGTGGTGTCAGTGAGGGGCACGGGTCGTGGCCTGGATCAACTGCGAGGACACCGGTGTGCCATGCAGGGTATCGGGGTTCCTCACTAGTTCCCGGAGCAGATTTCCCTCTAAGAGTAGGCCCCACGTTGACGTCCATGTGTGGCCCAATCGTCGGGGCCTTCTACCACACGTCATCAGGGACCCCCAATGGAATGTCCTCAGGGTTGTTCCCGCCGTAATATTCCTTCCGTGCCTAGCACCTTAGTCCATCCCGTGATCCACTGACAACGGGGCCCCCTCCATACCTGGAGGCGCGGTAGTGTTCTCACAACAATTTCAGTCAGTGTCCTCTTGCGTGGCGCAGGGCCTCTCACAGCTTAACACCATCGGGTTCTCTCGTCTCATCGAACCGGCGGGTTCCTCAACGGCAAGACCCTTGCCGTATATAGGTCACAGCCGCTCCTCGCTGCTCCGATCGGTGGTACAGCGGTCGCCTCCACTTCGGACCTCCCCCTAGGGGCACCCCAGCTGTGCTACGCAGTTCCCAGCTATATCGCCGTTGGCGCTCGGTGCTTTACGGTTACTCGTTCGCCGTTCAGACGAAGCCCGGGGGCTCCTCAGATGACCACGCTGCGTGCTGCCCCCTGGGCTCAAGTTCTCCGTCGCCCGCGGCTTTTCTCAGCTTCTCTGCCTTTCAGGGTTCAGACTCGTCTGCATGGCCACCATATTAGGCTTCACTTTCGGTTCTGCAGCAATTTGTTTCCGATCGAGCCTCCTGGGGCCCCCGGAGCAGGTTCAATACTCAGGTTGCGTCCCCACGGGCTCAAAGCTTTCCTCCTCCGTTCCGTGGGGTAAGGGGCCTCGTGTGTCGTTTGTTCAGGATCTTTTAGGGGCCTCAGTTGCGGAGCCCTCCGCTCAGGCAGCCACCATCATCGGCGCCAAGCCACGCCCCCCCACCCCTACTCTATGTTAACTACCCCCTCCCTCTCCCTCCCCCCTTTCCTGGTCTGTCAGTGTGTTATCATCTGTACAGTCTCACATTCATACAGTATCATGGGTGTCAACCTATACCTTCAGTGTACTAGGGCCTTTCTTCATAGTCTACTCGGATTTTCTCTGGTGGTGTGATGAGTGACATAGTGGCTCAGGGTAGCGAATCAATAAATGAAAGTGGGAAATCCAATTGCGTGAAGTCTTCTAACATAACAGCCCAGTCCATGGAGATGGGACGCCTCCGCAAACGCCTTGCCTCCTCTCTCCTAAGTGCGGGGCTTTCCGCGTTACCCCATCTGATTATCTCCTCTCTCCATATATGTAGTGGGGGGCTCCTTGGAGATTTCCATCTCATAGTAATTGCCCTGATCGCCAGTATAAGCGCTAGGTCTAGAAATCTCAACTGTACCTTCTGTGCTTTGGTGCGACTGCGTAGACCCAATAAGCACTCCAATATGTTGTCTGACATTGGAAGGTGTGTGATGTCCCCGAGTACTTTGCGAATGTGTCCCCAGTAATCCTTGAGATGTGGGCAAGCCCATAGCATATGTACAAAACCGGCCTCCTCCTCCCCACATCTTAGACAGTGGCTCTTGGCTTCCGGGCACATGCAGTGTATCCATTTCGGGGTTAGATATGCTCTATGTAGTACCATATACTGAATAAACTCGAGTTTTGCATTCCAGGAGACCCGCTTTGGATGTTCCAGAATGCACTCCCAGGTCAGTAATTCCCATATCCGTAGTGTCAACCCATTTCCCACGGTGGTCTGTAAGGCTGATAGAGGCCTGCAATCGGATGCCGGTATATAGCCATTTAAGTAGGTGGCCACCTCTCCCCATGTAATAAAGCAGATGCACCATGTCATGCTGCGGAGGTTCATTACGCTGGGGTGCTCATGTGGTTTTGATGTAATGTACTATCATTGTGTGCAGTAGATAAAGGTGTTCGGAAGCCCCAGTGGTCCTTACAAACGTGCCATGATCCATAAGCACTCCATCCCGAAGAAGGAGCCCACCTCGCTACTCCCGAGGCCTCCCAAGCCTGCAATAGCAATCGTGAGACTCCCTCCCATGACTGGCAGCCCCAATATTGGATATTGGACGCGTAGGGGATCGCATCCGATGTGTAGTGCAGTGCTTTTTTCCAGCATTGAAGCGCCGTTCGCAGTAGCGGTGGCCCGTCCGATGGCACTTTCGCCCTGGGAAGCAGCATACTATGTAGTGTACCCCTTTCCAGATCCTGCGTAGTATAGTTTATTTCTTGAAAGTTCCTGCCTGCTGTCCAGAAAGACAACCATAGCAATTGGGATGCATAATAATATGCTCGGAAATCAGGGACTCCCAGCCCTCTCCTGTTTGATTTTTGCTGCAATTTCTTGAGACTCACCCTGCACCTACCACCGCCCCATATAAGTTCTATCAAGAGTGTGTCTAATAAGCGAAATGTAGACTGAGGCACCACCAAGGGCAAATTTACAAAAAAGTATAATAGGCAGGGCAACATACCATCTTGGAGATGGCTATCCTCCCCATCACGGACAGTGGTAGGGATGTCCAGAAGAAAATACTAGGGCACAACGAGGCGATGGCCTTCATCAAGTTGCCTTCTAGTTGGTCCGCAGGAGTCCTATAGACGTGGATACCCAGTTACTTAAAGGTATCATGTGCTACCGGTATCTGAATTGTATTATTTCTGGACGAAGACCTTCTTGGAAATAAAAGGCATGAGACTTCCCGGCGTTAATAGCCAACCCCCATATAGTCTCGAAGGTGGAGAATATTGTAGGGAGTGGATTTGGCCTCGCCTTCTAGGTCTCGCAGATATATGAGGATGTCGTCCGCATATATTGAGTCATGGTGTGTATCATTCAGTATGGGAATACCCAAAACTTCAGATGACTGCCTCAAGGCTATAGCCAGCGGTTCCTCTGTGAGCACAAACAGGAGGGGGGAGAGTGGGCACCCCTGCCTAGTGCCTCTGTGTATTGCGTATTCTGTAGATATATATACCTCCTGGTACGTGCCCGTGCTGTAGGGTCATTATAGAGTAGGCGCACCCACCGCAAGAAATCCAGAGGGAGAACAAACGTGACAGGGCTGTGAAAATGTACTCCCGTGTTATGGAGTCAAATGCCTGACGTAGATCTAATGCTAGACAAACCTGCCCTGGCATATTTGTTGGGAATAGACCTCATTACATGATGAAGTCTCCTAGTATTGAGTGAGGTGCCACGCCCAGTCGGTTTGCTAGGGCCTTACTGGGAATTTTGTATTCGGTGGCCAGTAACGATAGTGGCCTAGACATCTCTGTGACATCTTGTCCTGGTTTGGGAAGTGCCACCACCATAGCTTGCATTGTGGATTGTGGCAATCTAACAATCTCCCAAGCTGACTTATATAGTTCCATTAATTTAGGTGCCAAGACATTCAAATGCGTTGCATAAAATTCCACAGGTAGGCCGTCTAGTCCCGGGGTTTTATTACAGTTAAGGCCCTTTATCGCTGCTTTTACTTCCTGTTCGGTGATGGGACCTATAAGGTCTTTTCGCATGACCTCTGTGATCTTGGGCAACCGCAGGCCATCAAAGAAGGCCACTATGAGACCATTATCCACGTGCTGTGGTTCCACATATAGGGTAGTGAGATAATAACAAAATGCGGCATTAATCTCACTTTCAGTGTGAATCAGTCCCCTCTGTGGTGCACGAATGCAGGTGATCAAAGAGGACTCTATGTTTTTCCTCAATATCCGGGCCAGCAACGTACCGGATTTATCAGCATCCATGTGTTTCCGTTGCGTACACGCTCGGTAATCCATAAGTCTAAGTGTTTCCAGGGTCTGTGCGTGTCTAATACGGGCCTCTTGGAGAGAGTCCCGTTTCTCGTCATCTGTTATTGTGGCTGGTTCTAACTCGGTCATCAGTGCCTCAGTTTCTGTAAGTCTTTTATGTATCTCTTGGCGAGCCCCTATGGTTGCACTAATTGTCGAGCCACGGACCACCACTTTAAACGCATCCCAATCTATGAGATTGGAAGATGCTGTATTCCAGTTGTCTGTAAAGTAATTATCTACGACATCTAGTAAAGTGTTCCAAAAGGGAGCGTCTTCCAGAAATTGTGGCCATAATTTCCAGGTTGGCACCGGGGTCGGGACCCTGCCCCACGTTAGAGTAGCCTCTAGGGGATTATAATCTGAGAATGTCTTGGCCAAGTATGTCGATTGGTGTATTTGTGCGACTAATGTGTGTGAACAGAGAAATCTATCAAGCCTGGTGTGAAGCTGATGGACTGGGGAGTAAAGCAAATATTCCTTATGTGTAGGATGTAACTTTCGCCACACATCTACAAGGCCCCAGCCCTGCATCCAAGTGTTCAGTAGTTCCGCCTGTTTGTGTGTGCTGACCCCGGTCAGTGGAGGGTGGGATCTGTCTATGTCCAGTATCGTGTTCCAGTCTCCCTCCTAGATCCAGGGAATAGTATCCCATCCCACTAGGGCTCTGCCCAGATCAGAGAAAAATTTGTCTTGGTCAAAATTCGGTGCATATATACAGCCAAGGACCACGGGCAGACAATCTAACATGTCCTTCAGAAGTATATACTGCCCTTTATCATCCACCTGCCGCTCAATTTCCACAAATGGGGCTCCATGGCGTATCCATATGGTCGCCCCGCTAGCAAAGGCTGAATATTTAGTGGTAAATATTTGGCCTCTCCACTTTTTCCGAGTTTTCCCTGCCTCTGCCTCCATCAGGTGTAAAAACACAATCTGTGCCTGTCTCTTAAGAAGGTATGCATGTATTCTATGTTATTTGGTCACAGCCCCCAGCCCTCATACATTCCATGTCAATAGGTTGTATGAGCCTAAGCTGGTTTGTTTACTAGACATTTGTTCACTACGTGTATTGTTCTCCGTGCAGTACGGAGCCCATGAGTTTGTACAGACCAGGAAATCCCCATCCCTTGCAAACTAACCATACACGGCGCAGCCAACAAACAATGCTGAGCCAAACTATAAATTGAAGCATACGAGAACCATAGAACGGTGTGTGCGTTTCGTGGGGGATGCGCTTCGCCAACCATACTGTTGTCTATATAGTTGTATACTTGTCAGTGCGCACTATAGGTAGGATTACCGTATACAGCTCAATAGGGCTGCAATTTTATTCTGACTATTAATACCGTGTGTAGTTTTCAGGCATGTAATATCTCTTCGGTCTAGATTAATAACCGATGTGTAAGTAATACCTGATCAGGACAGAACGGATCATAATACGAACAGTTTATACATTGTAAAACGCCCAACCCGACCCATGCAAGAAACAGGAAAAAGGATACTGTTCAATATTCGGTATCGTGACCATCTCCGGTTTGGGGGGTCGCCGAGGGGAAAAGGGTGATGCTATGTTCCAAGTCCGAATGTATAGTGCAGTCCTCCTAGTCTGTCGAGATCTTCGTGTTGTCTTTTCTGAAGGATCCGGTGACCGCCAATGCCTACGCCTTGTCTGCCATCTTCTGGGCCGGTGTCGGACCCAATCTAACTGAATTCCTTGAGCCTCCTCCCCGACCTCGGGGGAGCTCATGTTGTGACTGTACAGGGTTAGGTCCTGCCGAACCAGACCGACTCTCCTGACTGTGTCCTAAGTCCATTATCTCGAGCCATTCTTCCACATCATTGGGACTGTCAAAGAAATACAATTTCTTATTGTGCATGACTTTGAGCCTGGCAAGGAACAATAGGGCGTATTTGAGAGTTGTGCCGCACGTAATCTTTTCTTTACTGCTTGGAAAGAAGTCCGTTGACGCTGCACCATGATCTTGTAGTCTGGGTACAGTGAAATCCTGTGTTTTTCAAATTGGATGTTCGCCTTTTCCCTTGCTTTTTGGAGTAGCATGTCTCTGTCCCTGTAATTCAGAATCTTGACAATCAGAGGACGTGGGGGGGTGCACTTTCGGTGTACCAGTCAGAATCCGGTGTGCCATTTCCAAGAAGAAGTACGGGGACAGACCCTCAGGAGCGACGTGCTCTCTGAACCACGTTTCCATAAAGTCTACTGGTCTCGCCCCTTCACTTCGTTCCGGGAATCCAATAACTCGGACGTTATTTCTCCTATTGCATCCTTCCACGTCCTCAATCCGGTCCTGGAGTCCAGTATCTTGGCGTTGTAGCTGTTGTATTTGCGTTTCATGTTCTTTGAGTTGGGGGTCAATACTCGTTAGTGCCTTCTCGTGATCCCGTACCGTATCGGCAAGCTTTCCGCGATCTGCCTGGATTAAAGTAAGGCCAGTCGTGAGGGCCCCTATCTGCTGTTCCATTAACTTCCTGGAGTCTCGGATCTCCTTTAATATTAAATCAGTTTCTCCGAGTGGGACTCAACTGGATCGGAGCTGGAGGTGCCCGGTGCCGGTTCTTTATCATTGGATTCTGGGGGCCCGCCGCCAGGCCGGCATCTAGAACTTTGCCCTTTAGTCTGCCCATCATGTATTCCAGCTGATCCCATGCCAGGGCACCAAGGCCAAGGGCCTTCACCGGTTACAGTACCCCACCCGGTCCTGACCAAATCTGTAATCTCTGCTTCTCACCAGGTAGTATGTTGCTGCGCACTCCGGTCAGTGGACGCTGCCTCCTTTCTCCGGCCTTATGCCTCAGCGCCCCAGTCTTCACATTTGCCCTCGGGGTGCAACCCCAGCAGTCCGACATCCACTACACTACAGTGTAATCCGCCTCTCCACTACCCCTGACCGTGCCTCGAGCAGGTGTCTGTTGTGCCTGGGCGAACTCCCCTCAAGGGGCCCACAATATGTCGGCAGGCCGTGGAGGTGAGGTGAAAGGGCCGTCTTCTCCTAGTCCAATTTACTTCACTTGTGCTCCTCACCTCCTTATGCGAATGTGGCGTCTCCCCAGGCTACATGGCACTACTGCGCTTTCGTGACTGTAGTGATCACCCCTCTCTTCAGCGCTGCCGCCATCCTTGTGTCACGGTGCCTCAAATTTCGAAGTAGGCCACTGGGGTCTGTCCCACAGCAGGTCGTCACCTGCTGTTCGACAATGACAGCAGATTCAACAATCATCCGCTTCAGCGACCCCGGTGCAGACCAACATATATCCGGTGTGCTCAAGATCACGCCGCTAGCGTGTGAAGTGGGGTGGACGTGGGGGGGGAGCCAGCCCACGTTCCCCAGCTGATCGGCGCACTGTAAGGCTATTGAGGTAAGCCCGCTCTCACTGCCCAGCCGAGCGCCGCTGCCAAATAGTATTGCCCACGCTCCAGGTCCATGTCTTCACTTGTGCCCCCACCATTCGGCACCTCAGGAGGTCGGCGGACCGTGTAGGCGAAAGCAGAAGCAGAAAGGGCCGTCCGCCTCCAGCCCTATGCTTCGCATATGCCTCTCACCTTTCCATGTAAATGCGTCCTCTGTCCGCAGTCCAGGAGACACTGGTATTCCGGGAGGCTGTATCCTTCATCATCCGCAGTTGCAATCCCGATCTCGGGCAGGAGAGTCTTGGTCCGTGTCGCGGTCTCCTCCAGTCTCAGTCACCAGGCCGCAAACCTCGCAGTCAACTCCTAGCCTTCACAGTTCTTTACCGCAGTTGTTTTGCCATTATCGGGCTGCACTCCGTCATCGGGCCACAATGGTGAAGCGTTAAAACCCCACCAACACTATGTAGAGTCCGCACCGCTACGAGTGTACAAGATTATTCCCCCCCAGGGTCCGGAGCCTCACCCGGCGTGTCCGCCATCTTAGTCGGTTGGCCACGCCCCCCCCCCCTCCTTAAAATGAGACTTTCTTTAGTACAGAGCTTTTATTCACCATGATAGAAAATCCTGACTGAACTGACATTCCACTGCTGGTGATAGGTACTGTAGCATTATAGTTAGACCTAACCCAATGTGTCAATATTGTGAAGGCTAGGGCCTGATTTAGATGTTGGCAGTCTTCCAACCGCCCTGCCATGGTCACGGTCCCAAGTACTCTGTCAAGATGGTGACATCCTGCCCACTGCATTGAGATTGAGATGTATATGCACTATATAGAAGACTGCAAAGTTGGTGTCTGTGCTTCCTCCATTGTCGTCGTGACGGCAGGGTCCAGCCGAGCCGATTTACATTTTCCCTTTGGGCTGGCGGTGTCATGCAGAGTCCAGATAGCAGGTGACTGCAGCGGAGGGGAGATAGATAAGTCACATTTATTTGTTTAAGTAAAACATATATATGTAGTGTATGTGTACATAATATGTGTGTATGATTTGTGTAGCGATGTGAAAATGTACATACTGCTATGCACACAACCAACGTACTCACACCATGCAGTGTATACCCACACACACACACAGTCCAACATCATTCACACTTACCTTAGTGTCCGTTAAAATGGGGCGCCGGTCAAATGCGATCAGTGTTCAGCAGGACAGCAGGGACCAGGACAACGGCGAAGATACCACATCCTGTATCCGCGGAAAAGGTGACTATTCACTGCTTTTCTTACTTTTCGATTGACTTGAAGTAGGAGGGATTCCTGACGTAATTCCTGTAGAAACAACCCAGTTCCAACTCCAAAGGACAGGAATCCTAGATGGAGTCCCTCCGCAGCCTGCTGTAGCCCATCCCACTATATAGACACGTAACGAATTCTTGGCGGAGTCAGCGGGACCACAGCGATCTTCTCTCACATTGCCAGACAACATCTAAATAGGGCAGGCAGACCGCCTGTTTGGTGGGTGGGAAGACCACCAAAAAAGGACACTCTGTTGCAATCCCGCCAACATCTAAATCAAGCCCCTTAGTCATACTAACTTCAAGATCCCTTGCTATCTGTTTCCTCTTCACTGCTCTTATGTGCATCAGCTATTTTTCTTTGACACAGCCCAGTCATTTACTTTCTAGAAAGCCTTGAAACATTTGAATTACTAAAAAGACATGTCAGGGGAGCGTTGCATCATTGCAAAGTGTAACTAAACATTCTCTATCAGGTGATCCTCATCAATAGTCATAAGCATTAGAATATTCCCGCCCATGCGCGGGACCCCGGAAACACTATATTATATGTGCCCCACATATATATACTCATATATATATATATATATACTAATATATATATATATATAAAACAAGCAATAGCAGCCAAATACACAATAGAGCTGGGTTATGCTGTAAAGAATTTCCACCATACATGAAACATATGCATTAGAAACATGAAAAACAACACCAAAGATTGTTTTGAAACTGTTTTAATGCTGAAAAAGCAGTAGAAATTCTCATTATATCCTGAAAGCATAGAAGGCTCCCAGGCTGCATTGCAAACACACAGTCTAAAAAGACTGAAAAGCTAACCTGTAGCTGCATGCTACAAAAAACTGACACTGTTCCTTTAAGGCACTCATGGCCCCCAGTATCCCATCATGCCTCAGGGGTGAAAGTTCGGTCAGTTGTTCTTTCTGGCTCCTTCAGGAAGGATCCTGGTTACACAGCTCCACTCTTTTTCTGTTTTCTGACAGAATATTCACTCAGTTTTCAACTTTTTTGACCTTACTTCGACGTTTTTCATCTAGTCAAGTAGGTTTTGTCTTGTTGGTTGGCTTTTTCATCGTAAAATGCCTTCCCTTTTTGACAAATGCCCTTCTTGTAGCAAGAAGAAGGCGAAGACGGACAGCCATGAGGTATGCATTCTGTGCTTACCTAAAGACCTTCCAGATCTCTTCGGTCTTCCACGGCAAATCATTTTGAAATTCCAAGGACCAGGCTGTCACGCATGGGTGGCAAGTCCTTCTCATTCCTAGGACCTTCTCTCTGGAATTCAATGCCACATACATTGCGGTCTGAGTCGAATTACATCAAATTCAGAAAAGCCTTAAAAACATGGCTCTTTAACATCTAGTTTTCTGTAACTGCATTGCTATTGGGATCTGCCGCGCCGGGAAACCCTTTGTTGGGTAGCTGTGCGCATTACAAATGTAAACAAATAAAATAAATAAATAAATAAGACCATGACCCAAGGACCTGCCCTCACTGTGAATCTCTGTCATCAAGAACTTTAAAAGACAGAGAGAGGATTTGTGTCTATGGCCTAGCCCATAGGTCTTCTAGAGGGAGGTCCCCAGCCAAGCAGAGCTCCAAGAGGTCCAGAGAACCTTCAAAGGGCGAGTCTTCTCGTCCTGCAGCTTCAGCGTCAAACTCGGCGCTGAGAAAGGAGCAACCGGTGGGTCATTCTTCAAAAAAACAATGTGTATCACCATCGACGGCGGGCTCGCTGTCAAGAAGATCAGGTATGTCGTCGTCGAGACATCCAGACCTTCCGCCATCATCAACTCGGCGACGATCGGCGTCGAGAGATAAGACCCCTCCGCAGTCGTCAACTGGGCGACGATCGGCGTCGAGGGGCGTTACACCTCTGCCGTCGTCAACCAGGCGACGACCGGCGTCGAGAAGGGACTCCTCCACTGATGTGACTCCTCCGCTGACGCCAACCGGGCGATGGTCAGCGTCGAGGGGTAAGGAGCCTCCGCCCTCGTCGTCGTCACGACATTCGGCGTCGAGAGCTGACTCACCTCCGTCGTCGCAGGCTAAGCGACCGACGTCGAGAGCCACAAGTCCTCCGCCGTCGACAACCAGGCGTCGATCGGCGTCAAGGAGGAGATCTTCATCGAAGTCGCGTCGACGTCCGTCATCGAGGGCGACCAATACCCCTCCGCCGACGTCACGTAGACATTCGATGTCAAGAGAGGAAGCTCTGTCGTCGGCCACACAACGGCGCTTGACGTCAAGAGGCCATCAATCATCACGCCGTTCGCCGACGAGGCATACGACGTCGAGGTTGCTTGATCCACCGGCGCCACAGAGAGAGTTGGCGTCGAAGGAAAGGACCTCGTCGACGGCGGAGCAGCGCTGGTCGAGGTCGAGATGTCATCATCGCTCGGGGTCGAGGCATGCGCCTTTGGAGCATTCGACGTCGAGGCACCATGAACGGTCCAGATCGACGTCAAGACAACGTGAGCGAGCTGAACGCTCGGCTACAGGATCCAGGGATGGTTCAGTGATCCTAGTGACTGAATCAGCCTCCCGCCACTCTTTGGGCTCTACCAGATCCCAGTCAAGATCCAGGAGTCCTGCCCGCAGATCTAAAAGTCCTGCCCGCAGACCTCCCACTGAGGGTGTGCAGTTGTCTCCCAGATGGAATAGGCCTCTGCACAATTGGCGAGACTCAGGAGCCACAAGACGGCTGCAGGAATATGTCAGCCCAGTGCACAGATCTCCACTGCAAAGATTGGTCCAGGAAGTGGATAGACACATCCCTCCCAGGCGCAGAGAGAGATTGCTGGTGAAACAAGCTGCATCTCGTTCCCCTGCACGAGAAGAACGTTCAGGGAGATCTCGCGAGAGGAGACGCAATCGTTCCCCTAGACAGGAGGTACCAGCCAGAAGATCTCGAGAAAGAAGAGCTCGAAAACCAGCTACTTCTTCTACCTCTTCTACCCGCTCTTCCGTACGGGATTACTCCCCCACCTTGGTTGATAGCCCTATCTCTAGGGTTTCCCCGGTGGACGATATTAACACCTACCATGATGTCCTACAGAGGGGTGCACTGAAATTGAACATTGAGCTGTCTGTGCCACAGGTCTCCACGACAGTGATCTTTGAGACTCTTCACCAAAAGTCGGGGTCTCGCCCAGTGCTACCGTTGGTCCCAGGGATCATGGATCCTGTCAATGATGTGTTCCTGGCATCAGTAAAAGCGGTGCCGGCTCGCATACAGAAGAAGTATAAGGCCACACCCTCTGATCCGATCTTTGTGAAAGCGGACCCTTGTGGCGGCGGCACGAAAAACCCACTCAGTCTCTCCCTCCTGCTCAACTCCTCCTGACAAGGACAGCAAGTTGCAAGACTCATGGGGCTGCAAGGTCTGCATTTCTGCCGCTTCGACGCTGAAGGTTTCTAGCGCGGCTGCGCTTTTAGGCAGGTACGATAGAGCCTTATGGGACTCAATGGAATGTTTTAAATCGAAATTGCCTAAGGAGCACCAGGAAGACTTCGAGGATTCTAATTTTGCCTACCTGCTGGTCGATTGAGGACTGGTTTGTTGCTGCTGCCTGGGTGCTGCCCTTGAAAGACCACATCTCGTCGGACCCGCTTCGCGGGTCCCGCTTCGCGGCTCCTCTCGTGAGCTGGGATTGAGGAGGAGGGGCTGAGAGACATTGTGTACTGCATTGGGCTGTGTGGCTGGTGCAGCAGGGCTGCGAGCGGTGTGTTCAGGGACTCCATCTCCCAGGAGCCCCTGACAGCCTGACCCGTAACACCTGGACCGCTCTCCCTGCTTGCCCCACCCACCTCCTGTCACCTGCCCCCTATATTTTACAGGCCATATTCTCCGCTGTGCTGGAGCACGCTGGAGCGTCCCGGGAGAATCCCGGGACAAGGGCGGGACCGTCTGTGGCCATCCGTGGTCGGGCGAGGTTGGGTTGGGCCACCCCCCCTGGATCTGTTGTATCATACCACTTTGCCTTTGGTTTAGCTAATCATGTCACTACGCTCTGGCAAGGTACGAACTATTCAGTTGCAGACATCCAAGGGGGTGGTATCCGGGCCCTTGGATGCCTTTATCACTAGGGCAACAGGCATATTGGAAAAAGAGATAGCTATGGTTGAAAAAAGGCTCTCAATTGATCTAGTTAGTGGGAAACATTCTTCGTTAGGCCTAATTGCTACAATACCCAGTCCCGAGGCACCGGCACCGAGTGCTAGTCATCACTTGGTCATAGCACCGGTGGATGTGCATTGTGAGGAGGGGGGGAGGGCTTGTCCCTGATCTCCTCCGATATTGATACAAACCCTGGCAATTCACACAGTAGTGGGGCTGAGGATAGTGTGCTTCTGACTAGTCAATCTCTGCCGGATTCATCCTTCGATGAGGTCCCCATGAGAAACTCATCGCGCAAGAGGAAAAGATGCAAGAGACTCCAGAGGGGAGGTGTCACCAAGATCCCAAAAATAAATGGCTTACCCCAGTCAACCATTACTCCCGAAGTAACTACTAATCCACTCCCTGTCTTGGTTATAAATGATTCCCCGCGTCCTCCCAACATCCCTTTTGGGTCCTCAGATCCCTGTCCCACGTGTCTTAATAGTGATGATGGCTTGTTGGGTAAAATAGAAGTTTTATTTAAATCCCTTTTACTGCCCGTTCTGGAGAGAGCTAGAGCGATGACCTCAAAATTGGATGCTCTCGAGAATCTTGTTAACACCAATACTGGGCTTTTAAAAAAACTAGTCAATCCACAAAGTGTCCTGGCGAATCATATCCCCTCTAGTAATCTTAAATCACAGGGAGCAGTGGCTACAGGTAAATCATTTTCCATAGCATCTGCTAAGCCAGCACCCATCAGGCCAGCCCTGAATAAACCTGAAGGGACGGGGTAGGGGGAAGAATTGTAAATAATGACAACACACCCATATTGGCCACGACTTCACAGGCCCCAAAGCAGGCTAGCACCAAATTTAACCTCTTGCGTCAGTCGAGTATCTCTAAGCCGCCTGTGGTTAAGTCAGCCCAAACTCAAGTGAGGGGTGACTCCAACACATCCATACAACCCAAAACAAGTAATGGAGTTTTGGGGAGTAGAATTACCAATCCCTCTATTCCCTCGGCGAAGGTCAATAAATGGGGACCCCCCGCACAGATTTACCAGTTGAAGCCACCCCATACACGATTGTCCTAACAGGTGTCGCACCCATCAGGGAGGGCCAACCTGAACACTATCGGGATCTCAAAAATAAAGTCGTATTTTGGCTAAACAAACATCGTCCCCTCCCTCCCCCCTCTTCCACAGATATATTGAATGTGAGAAGAGTTGACTGAGTGGGCCACTCCTCTAAGGACTTAGAAGGGGAATGTATCATCATATCCTTTAAGGACCCATGGGTAGTGGATTTTATACGCAGGGAAGCGAGGTTTGGTAGGCTGGGTGATGTGCAGACATTAGTTCTTGGGTACTTTTATCCCAAACAATCTTGTGAGTTCCCCCCCAACCATATGATTCCAAGAAGACCCTTCAGAGGATTCCAAGCAGATAGAATTCCTTCTACCCCGTACTATCCTATATTGTTTAACCGCTTCGAATCCCTCTCTGGTCTGGAGGGTATCGACTGACTCTACTCTGTGGTTGGGAGCGGGAGTGTTTCTAGAAATCATGTTGGTCGGGCCAACGAAGACTGTACTATCCTATATTGTTTAACCACTTCGAATCCCTCTCTGGTCTGGAGGGTATCGACTGACTCTACTCTGTGGTTGGGAGCGGGAGTGTTTCCAGCAATCATGTTGGTGGGGCCAACGAAGACTGTAACACAGCATCGATTGTGGGGCGAGGTACCCAGGATTTTGAGAAGGGGACAGCCCACATTTTTAATAAGAATGTTACTCTGGAGGTGGGTCCTCAATCCAGCAAGTGTGATATTTCGGGAGTGGTTCAATGTGTTCAGAATGTCACCGTACCCCCCAGTCAGGCTGTGTCGCTCAAACTAGCCTCATGGAATATAGAGGGGTTAAAGGGGCGTATGGGTTCAGAGCATTGGGTAGACTTTATTGACACCTTTGATATCTTATTGTTTCAAGAGAGTTGGGCTCCTGATCCAATCCACAGGGTTGGGTTTTTAAATTTTTTCAAACCAGCAGTGAAGGGTCATAAAGGAAGAGCCTCAGGGGGCTTAGTTATCTGGGTCAAACAGTCTATTGGCTATAGACCAGTGGAAATTGTTGTGGATAACCCGGATCTCCTGGGAATTAAATTATGCAAGGTAAATTGTCAAGAGGTTGTAGTTATTAACGTCTATGCCCGAGGTCGCCCAGGAGGGCGTTGTCCAGCCATATTAAATGAGGACCTGTACCATCAATGCCCAGATATGGTTCTCCCACTTCCAAAAACTCTATTCTGCCGCTGAAGGCCCACTAAACGACCCCTTCACTCTCCCTCCCTATACCTTAGATCGAGACCTGGAACTTTTTTCCATTTTGGATGTCACAAAGCAGATTAAAACTCTGGTACCTCTAAAAGTAGCTGGTCCGGATGGCCTACCAGGCGACATCCTCCGAGCTTATCCCGAAGAATGGGGGGTACTAATCTCTGCATTTCTTAATGCAATCATTGAGGGAGGTCCTGTGCCAGATTCCTGGAGAGGTGCTGAGGTAGTCCCCATCTATAAAAAGGGCAGCCGGGATCTACCTGGGAACTATAGGCCCATAAGCCTAATAGACTCGAGCCAGAAACTGGCGGGGAAAGCCATTTTGGGGAGGATCTCACAATGGGTGGATGAAAACCACATTCTGTCCGACATGCAAGCCGGGTTCCGTTCAGGCACCGGAACTATCGAACAGGTCTTTAGGCTCCTGTTATTGTACTGGAAGGTGGTGGAGCTAGGCAAAGGCAGTCTTTACTTGGCCTTTATTGACCTAAAGACTGCCTTTGACCTGGTTCCTAGGGAGGAACTTTGGAGGGTGTTACATGGACTAGGGATGCCCCCGTATATACTAAACCTCCTTATCAAACTGCATAACAACACCTATGCCCAGGTTAGATGGGGGTTGAATGGGGAAAAGACCGATAAGATCAGGGTCGAGAGGGGAGTAAGGCAGGGCTGTGTCCTGGCCCCTACCTTATTCTCCCTCTATATCAATGGGGTGGTAGATCACCTACTCGGCGAACCAGCAGACGCTCCCACTCTGGGAGGCGTAAAAATTCCAACTTTACTGTTCGCCGATGATACCCTCCTCATCTCTAAAACCCCCCAAGGCCTCCAGACACTACTGAACCGCTTCCAGGACTTTTGCACCACCAGGGGCCTTGTCATCAACGTGGAAAAAACCAAGTATTTAGTTATGCACCCACCTCATAAACTTGGTCGTCCTCCCATCCTGAACTCCATACCCCTTGAAAGAGTGGCAGAATTTGATTACTTGGGAATTCGTTTAAACGACGCGATGAGCTGGACCGCCCACATCAACAAAATGACAATGGCTCATAAAAGAGTGGGGGGGGCCCTCCTCAAGGAGTTTAACAACTCAACAAAACATTGTGTCGCCCCTCTAATAGATATATATAAAGCACGTGCGGTTTCTGCGTCACTTTACGGAGCAGAACTGTGGGGCCTAGGCAAAGTGGATTTACTGAGCAAGGCTGAAAACAAATTCATTAAAGACCTCCTTGCCATTCCATCGAGCAGTCCGACTATTCCAGTCCTCATGGATGCTGGCTGTAAAGCAATAGGGGATCAGGCCCGTCTTCGACCCCTCTTGCTCTGGGCTCGCCTGTGGAGGGTACCGGAGCTAAAACCTTATGCTGATGGACTAGCAGAGGTGTTGCACTCCGACGGTTGGCACAACATTAAATGGCTGAAAGACATTAAACATCTTTTAGGGGACCTTGGCCTGGACTCCTGCTGGCTTAGCCACTCCGCTCCTTCAAAGGAGACCTTAAAAAAACTTTATTGGGAGTGGGTTCGTGTGAAGCGCATCAGCAATCAGCAGCACTGTAAAACCACTGCAGCCTTCCTGCTGATAAAAGATGTCGTTGCCTACGAGCCGTACATGGACATAATAACAATCGCCATGGACCGGTCCTTGTATATCAAATTCCGGTTAGGAACCCTACCCTTGGCCGACCTCTGCTCCAGGTGGAATAAATCCCAGCCCTCAACACGCCACTGTGCCCTTTGTCCCGACAAACCAGAGACGGTGCCACACTTTCTCTTTGAATGCCCGGACTATGGACGCCCCAGATCGCGTTGGCTTGGACCTATCTGCAGAGAATTGGGTACCCGTCAGTACTCTGTTGCCCTTCGGATTCTTTTAACCAATACAGCCCCTCCCATTGTATGTGCCGTTTCCAAGTTCTTAAAATGGGCCTGGTTGATTAGACTTAGAAGACTGTCCATATCAATTTAATCCTTTTTTAATTAATTTATGCTGATCAAATGTGTTTACTCTTTTTTTCTAATGTTCAGTCATACTTTTTCGACATGCTGTTTTTATCTTTTGTACTGCTTTTATGATATATGCATATCGAAATAAAGCAATCAACCAACCAACATTAAATGTATTAGATTCTTACCTTGAAGGGATTGGGAGAGATACGTTCCTCCTCTTAGCAGGGGATCTTAATTGCACTTTTGAACCTTTACTCAGTGCGGGGGAGGACCTGGGGTTGGAGGATGACATTGTGTGGAATATCCCGATGCTGTCCCTGAATAATATCAAAAGGGGCACAGAGGCGGCCTTACATTGGGCGGGGTTGTGTTTGGATTGGGGTCTGTGAGCAGCCAATGGGCGTACGGCCTCTGATAAGGCCGGTAAACCCACTTTTGATAATGGGGTTAGCAAAAGCAGAATAGATTACATTTTGTTAAAAATTGAATATTGGTCTCTTCTGGTCAACATGGAAATCATGGTTCGCCCTGAAAGCTATCATAGCCCATTGTCCCTTAGTTTAAGACTCCCAGATGTTCCAGTTGGGTCTAAATCCACTGCATATCTAACGGGTGATGCCATCTTGACTAATGATAGAAGAAGGCTCAAATTGTCTAGGGTTGTGGAGTATTCCTCCCTCCTAGACGGTATAACGGAGGTAGTTTCGTCGACCCTGAGCGACATCTTGAAATTATCCTCCACCACGGCTGCCACTGACCAGATCTGTGACCTTCATGAATAGTGTTTTAACAAACTTAAGGCCCTTTTAACCCTTCCATTAACTCAAGGAACGGCGAAGGCACAGGGTTGTCAAGAAAAATGGTACAATAAAACCTGCAGAGTTGCGCATAGCGATTTAATTAAAGCAGTTAAATCTAGGATCACAAGCGATATAAAAGAGGCACGCTTAAGGTACAAAAAGTACAGTGGGTGGCGAAAAAAGAGTGGGATGAACACCATTGGTTTGATCTTTTAGAGACTTGTAGCTCCCCTAATCAAGTTAAATTTTGGGAAATAGTGAAGTCGGGTAGGAACCCCGATTCACAAATCCCTGTTAATCATGTGTCTGTGGAAGCATGGGTCGAATTCTATTCTAGCCAGTTTTTGGATCCTGATTTTGAATCCTGTAATGCCCAAGTCAAGTGGGAAACTTCCCACCCCACTCATAACGAAGTGCTAACTTTTACCTCTTTAGAAACCGAGTCTGCACTTCGCTTGGTTCAGTGTGGGAAAGCGCCAGGGATGGATTCCATCCCGGCCGACCTATTTAAAACTAACCTTCAACTCTGGGTTCCCTACATAACCTCGGTAGCCAATGCCATTGCTAAGGGGGCACGGATCCCAGTGTCCTGGAAGGGGGCGGAAATTCTCCCCATTTTTAAAAAAGGGGATCGTTCGGTCCCGGGCAATTATCGCCCCATAAACCTAATCGATTCCCTACAAAAAATCACTGCCAGGATGGTCCTTGCCAGAGTCCAGGGTTGGATGGAGATGGAAAGTATCCTTTCCCAACTACAGGCCGGCTTTAGATCAGGCACCAGCACCATCGACCAGGTCTTCAGATTTACTCTGATTTACTGGAAGGTGGTCCTGTTGGGCGGAGGATCCATCTATGCCACCTTTGTAGATCTAAAGACGGCCTTCGACCTTGTGCCAAGGGCCAAACTGTGGGCTGTCCTGAAAACCTGGGACTGCCGCCGGAATTGCTCGACCTAGTAGTAAGACTACAGGAGGGCAACTTTGCCAGGGTGAGGTGGGGAGGCCAAGGGCAGGTGACGGATTGCTTCCCCGTAACTCGAGGTCTCCGTCATGGTTGTGTTTTGGCCCCACGCTCCTTTTGTTGTTTATCGAGCAGGTGGTGAAGTTTTTTGCTGACACTCCCTCTGATGCTCCCTCACTGGGTGGGACTAAGTTCCCCATGCTCATCTTCGCCGATGACACCCTGCTCCTCTTAAAGACCCGTAGTGGCCTGCAAACCGCATTAAACAGATTTGACAAGTTTTGCAAGGTCAACGACATGAAAATCAATGCGAGCAAAACCAAATTTATGGTCTTAACTAAAAGCCGCCCCATCAAACGTTCAGTGGGCATGAATGGTGAAAGTCTTGAACAAGTAGAGGTCATGACCTATCTAGGAGTAACCTTGGATCACCACCTTAGCTGGGAACCACAGGTTGACACACTTCACCTAAGATTCGCACGCCTTACTGGTTGTCTCCTGCAGGAGCAAAAAAGGTCTCTAACAAAAAGGGTTAAACCCGCTCTTAGGATCTATGATACTAAGGTCAGCTCCACTATTTTATACGGGTCTGATCTAGGGGGGTATATGAACCTATCATCCCTGGTAAAAGTCCAAAACAAATTTATGCGTAAACTGGTAGGACTTCCCCAATCCGCCTCGACCAAACCACTCTGTCTGGACCTGGGTTGTAAACCTATCAACGAGATTGCTCGATATCGGCTTGTAGCTCTGTGGAGACGCATCTGGACGTCCCCAGATTTAAGCCTCTTTGCCAGGGAATTAGAGGAAGTAAGATCAGCTTGGGGGTCCAGTAGTATACCCTGGCTGCGCGAAGTTAAACTAATCTTGGAAGACATGGGTTGTAACCAGCTGTGGGCCTCCCCAGGGTCTACTATCTTTCCCTCCAAGCAAGACTTCAAAGC
Source organism: Lissotriton vulgaris (assembly GCF_964263255.1). Lineage (NCBI taxonomy): Eukaryota > Metazoa > Chordata > Amphibia > Caudata > Salamandridae > Lissotriton > Lissotriton vulgaris. The sequence continues at coordinate 261,660,557 of NC_141693.1, forward strand.
ACTATATTGGGCCTTTGTTCGACAAGAGTCTGTCATTAGTTCAGATGCTACTAGCTTAACAGGTAGATTACTTTCTCACAAACTGGATCCCTCTTATGAGAATTATTGGGACGGTATAACTAAGTCACTTGATAAAAAACTGTACCACCAGTTTCGAGTTGGGTCTCTGCCTTTAAGGTTTTTTACCAAGAAGTGGTCCCCCCTACAACTGATTCCTGCCCATGGTGTACTCTCCACAAGGAGAGTGCTGGCAATTTTCTATTTGCATGCCCTGCCTATCACGCACCAAGAAACAAATGGATTAGGCCTATTTGCCGCCAGCTTAAAGTTCGAGAGAGTGCTGAGGCTTTGTGGGCGCTACGTACCACCACCTCAGAAGTGGTAGTCGTAGGTGTTGCCAAATACCTGGGGTGGGCATGGGTTATAAGAGCCAGACATTTTCAGGCATCTTGATCCTCACTTTTTTTAAATGGTTTTAAAATATGAGGTCTTTATTATACTGTTAAATTCTTTATTAACGATGAAATGTTCTATGTAATTACGATGATCTTAATTTACTACTTTTTAATGTATGTTTTTTTACTCTTTTGCCATAAGATGTCTTTTATGATGTAAAAATCGCAATAAAGACTTTAAAACCCGAACCTGACTTCGAGGAGACCCTGACGGAAGGAAGCCTGGTGGCTAATCAGATAATTAGCACTGCTGCAGATGGAGCAATACTGGCGGGACATACCTTTGCCCATGGGGTATGTGCCAGACGTTCGTCGTGGCTGCGTCTGACAGGCCTCAAGCCCGATGCGCAACAACGCATTCTGAACCTCCCATTTACCGGCACCTCTCTCTTTGGCCAACACACGGATGACAAAATGAGTCGGATGAAAGCCGAGCTCGACACCGTCAAGGCAGTCGGCCTAGAAAAAAAGAAAGAGTTTAAACGCCGCTTCAAGACCAACAAAGGCAGAGGGGCTCAACAGAGGGTTCAAACCCCTCAGTGGTCCCAGAACAAATCCCAGGTTAAGACCCAGTTTTGGGGTGGTAAAGCCAACCGAGGCAGAGGAGGTCACCAGCAGTCCTCTACTTCGACGAGAGGAGGAAAACAATGAGCACTGGCTTCCTCTAGCGCCGTTGTCCACTCCAGTGGGAGGAAGTGTTTCAAAACATCTGGCAGAGTGGGGCAGCATCACGAACGATCGGTGGGTGCTGAATACACTGCGCAATGGATATGTTCTTCGTTTCCGTGCGCCTCAACAGGACATTCACCCAAAGAAATCTCGTCCGCACCAACTCGATCTGCTCCGAAAAGAGGTGAAGGCTCTTCTCCAAAAACGAGCTATATAAGAGGTGCCTCCCTCTCAAAGGGGAAAAGGAGTCTACTCCAGATACTTTCTTGTCCCCAAAAAGGATCAGGAAAACAAGTCCCGGCCCATCCTGGATCGTTGTGTTCTGAACAAGAACATAGTCAAGGAGAAGTTCCGCATGCTTGCTCTTCACCAAATATGTCCGCATCTGCAAGTAGGAGATTGGATGTGTTCGATGGACTTGCAAGATGCCTACTTCCATATTCCAATTGCCATGCGACATCTGAAGTTCTTAAGGTTTCTGGTGGGCAGCAAACACTACCATTACAGGGTCCTGCCTTTCGGGCTAAAGTCAGCGCCGAGAGTCTTCACCAAATGCATGGCAGTGGTGGCAGCCTTCCTGCACAAAAAAGGACTTTTCGTCTATCCCTACCTAGATGACTGGCTCATAAAAGGCCCATCTCCTCAACAGGTAGAGAACGACTTCCACCTTTGCCTGCTACAATTGCACAGGCTCGGCGTCAACGTCAACATGGAGAAGTCAGTACAACTACCAACCCAATCCATACACTACCTGGGCTCCGTTCTGGATACAGAATTGGTAAAAGCGGATCCTTCGGAGGAGAGACTATTTTCTATGCAGCAGAAGTGCAGAGTTCTGCTACAGTCCCAGAATCCAACAGCGCGTCAAATAGCGTCTCTGGTGGGTTCTATGGTGTCCTGCATCTTCCTGAGTCCTCACGCCAGGCTGAGGATGGGACCTTTGCAGCAGGCTCTGGAGGATCATTGGGATCAGTCGACAGGGCTCTGGGAGGACTGGTTCTTTCTTTCCCAGGTCACGAAGACCTCCATCAAATGGTGGACTCACCCTCGCAACCTTCTGGTGGGAGTGCCTTTTCACCAACCTCTCCCGACACAGTCTATAGTCACAGACGCCTCTCTCCAAGGCTGGGGAGCACACATGGGGTGTCTGCAGATTCAAGGAAGGTGGTCAGCAAAAGAACAGACCTACCATATCAACATGCTGGAGCTTCGAGCAGTCCATCTGGCTCTGAAGTCCTTCCTTCCTGCTCTCGAATCACACTCAGTTCTGATCCAAACGGACAACACGACGACCATGTTCTACCTGAACAAGCAGGGCGGAACTCGGTCGCGTCCTCTCTCTCTGGAGGCACAAGCCATATGGCACTGGCTGCTCGCCAGGAACCTCACAGTAGTAGCGGTGCATCTCCCAGGAGAGCTAAATATCAAGGCTGACGCACTCAGCAGGCACTTCGAAAATCGGCCAGACTGGGTGCTGCACAACGAGGTGGTGGCGGACCTCTTCCATCCCTGGGGTCGTCCAGAAATAGATCTGTTCGCGGACGACGAAAACTCAAAATGCCACGCCTTCGCATCCAGATTCCACCGTCCAGGGACAAGTGGGAATGCCCTTTTGATGGACTGGTCAGGGACATTTGCTTACGCATTTCCTCCTCTGCCCCTGATTCCGAAGGTGGTGTCCAAACTCATCAGATCCAGCATGACCATGATCCTGGTAGCCCCAGACTGGCCTTGGCAGTGGTGGTACCCGGACCTTCTACAGCTGTCGGTGCTTCCACCCAGGAGAATGCCCTGCAGGCCGGACCTGCTGACCAAGATGGGGGTTAAGATTCTGCATCTCAACCTTCCCTCACTGCACTTAACAGCATGGCTCCTGAGGTCCTACAATATGGACATTTAAATTTGCCACTTGATTGTATGCACTTTTTAAAGGAAGCGAAACGACCCTCCACAAGAACGTCTTATGCATTTAAGTGGAAGAGGTTTTTTCTTTGGTGCAGAGAACGTCACTTTGATCCCTCATCAGCACAGGAGGATGTGATTCTGCCTTACCTGCTGTACCTAGCAAGATCTGGTCTTAAATATGCCTCGATCAGGGTGCACCTCTCGGCCATTACGGCTTATAGGAAGTCTCCTACTCAGCCCTCCTTCTTCCAGATGGAGGTGGCCAAGGACTTCTTACAGGGGTTGAAGAAAGTGTACCCCTTGTTAGAAACCCTTCTCCTCCGTGGGAATTAAACCTAGTGTTGTCTAAGTTGATGGGCCCCCCCTTGAACCCATCCACAGAGCTTCCTTGCAACACCTATCGTGGAAGGCCGCTTTTCTAGTTGCATTACATCAGCGCGCAGAGTAAGTGAAATACAAGCGCTGTGTACAAAAGAACCCTACACTGTTTTCCATCACAACAGAGTAGTCTTAAGGGCACATCCATCGTTTTTACCTAAGGTTGTCTCTGATTTTCATTTAAATCAGTCTATTTCTCTTCCTTCTTTTTCTCCAAACCCTACGACCCGGGCTGAGCGGTCTCTGCACTCTTTAGATCTCAAAAGAGTCCTTAAATTTTATTTGGAGAAGACCAAAGAGAGTAGGAAGACGGACCAATTGTTTATCAACTATGGTCCACTGAGAACGGGCTTTCCAGCTGCCAAGAGACCATCTCCAGATGGATCGTTTCCTGTATTAAATTGGCTTATCAGCTTGCAGGCAAGCCCTTACTTTTGTCACCTAAAGCACACTCTAATAGGGGGAAAGCGGCCACAGTAGCTTTCCTTCATGATGTCCCTATGTCAGAGATTTGCAAGGCTGCAACCTGGAGATCAGTTCATACCTTTACAAGGCATTACTGTCTAGAATCTGATTCCAGGGCTGATACTCAAGTAGGACAAGCCTCTTTGAGGAATCTATTTGGGTAGCCTGCGGCCTGTACGAGCTTAGTTGTTTCTAGGCTTAGTATTCTAGGCTTAGTATTGTTATTACTGTATTGTTACTCCTTTGCCCGCAGGGAGATGAGGTGAGGCTCGCTATTCTATTCTAATGCTTATGACTATTGATGAGGATCCCCTGGAAGAGAAGGATTAGTTACTTACCTGTAATCCTAGTTCTCTTCCAGGGGTATCCTCATCAAAGTCATAAGCAACCCTCCCGCCTCCCCGGGCAAAGGATCTTTATTAACTTGGAGATATTGTTAACCTATTTGTTTCCATGGTTGTTCAGTCTCCGAAAAGAACAACTGACCCAACTGTCACCCCTGAGGCATGATGGGATACTGGGGGTCATGAGATCCTTAAAGGCACTGTGTCAGTTTTTTGTAGCATGCAGCTACAGGTTAGCTTTTCAGTCCTTTTAGACTGTGTGTTTGCAATGCAGCCTGGGAGCTTTCTATGCTTTCAGGATATTATGAGAATTTCTACTGCTTTTTTAGCATTAAAACAGTTTCAAAACAATCTTTAGTGTTGTTTTTTATGTTTCTAATGCATATGTTTCATGTATGGTGGAAATTCTTTACAGCATAATCCAGCTCTATTGTGTATTTGGCTGCTATTGCTTGTTTTATATATATATATAAGTATATATATATGAGTATATATATGTGGGGCACATATAATATAGTGTTTCTGGGGTCCCGCGCATGGGCGGGAATATTCTAATGCTTATGACTTTGATGAGGATACCCCTGGAAGAGAACTAGGATACAGGTAAGTGACTAATCCTTGTCTGGTTTGACAAAAACCTCAAATGACAGAAACCTTTATTTAGTAAGAGGAAATAGCTCTCTAAGTGAGAGGTGACCTAAACATGGAGTTTGGATATTATCCTTTATTATTTACTAGTTGATAGAAATAAAAGTTTTGTTCCTTCCCCAAAGCCCACCCATCTTTTATGCGGTCTTTTCTAATGTTTAGGAAAACATCGGTTTTTGCAATTTCAGTCACAGATGAAGCACCCCTTGTATTATTTGCCAAACATTTAAAATTACAAGAACACTGACAGTTGTTTTATCCTATTAGCTAGACCAGTACAGGAAACGAAGTTGTATTACATTTTTTTAAACTATTATATGGGTTGGGGGGGGGGCGGTGGGAGGCGGCGTTAATTGGTGCTTCAGACACCGTTTATTTGAAAATTGTAAATGTACAATATACTCTTAAACGGGGGATATTTAGGTGTTGGTTTAACCGCAAACGCGGTGGACGGCATAGATAGGGTGTGTTTTTTTTCTTTAAAAGCTCACTCTAGCGCATATCTTTAAGAAGTCTAAAATATTTTCAAGTAGCTGCTCGGTAGAATAAACGCGGTCTGGGTAACAGAGCGGCAGTGTCTGACGAGCAGATCTGACCAACCTTGACTAAGACAAAGTAATTGGTACGCGAGTGAATTCCACAGAGTTCTAGAAATATGGTCGCGCATTTCCTGAAAACATGCTATTATTAATTAAAGAGTTCGAACGAGAGGAAAAATAGAGGTTGTACTTCGGTTTTCTTTAGTTTCAGGCTTCTTTCTTTCCATTTGTCTCTGTGTGCTAAATTTTTCAGCGTTTTTAACATCAGACTGATGTTACATATAATTACTGACTTTGCACCAAAATTATATTTGACATGGCTTGTGTGCGAAATTAGAGCATTTCAGAGAGTACAAATTCACCTGGGAAGACGAACCCAGGAAGACAAGGCAGCGCAGAGTGGAAGTAATTTGAATATTACATGTGCCCTCCTGAAAATGCCAAAATCATTTAAATTGTTAGAAAAGATATTTTCCCTAATTAAACAGGCGTATTGGGGGTTCATAATAGCGCTTTTGGAGTGCAGCAGGGCATTTATTTGGTGAGTTAATCTATAGATGACATCAAACCACAAGGGTCAGTAAAAAATAATTAAAAAGAATAAGTCTATCAAAAATCTTGTTAGCCTGAATCTTATCAGGTTATTTACCAAGATTGTTTTTTTCTCCCCTTTAATGTATGCTTTTGTGCTATCACTCGGAATATCGCCTCCTGTTGGGAGAGGCGGCACGTCCTCGTGTAGAAGGCAGACCCTCTCTCAAACCATGCTGGAGAGAAATTACAATTTACAAAGTAAAGATGTGTACGTGAAATCTCCAGCGTCATTTATGTACATCGACTCCCGCTGAGAAGGGTAGGAGGGAAGCTTGATATAATGTTGAGCTGATTGTTCCCAGTTGGTCTCTTTTCTTCCACAAAAACTGTATAGTGTAGCACAGAAAAACCATGTCGGCAGATATCAAGTTTTATAACACTTTAATATGGTGTAAAGCTCTCCTGTCCTATTAATAATTCGAATGTTTCAAGACTTTCTGGAATGTAAATGACTGTGCTGTGTTATCCTTGTCAAAAAGTAAAAGAGTTGATGTAGATAGTGCAGAGAAAACAAATAGCTGGAGATAGTAAAGTTACCAATACTAACGCTTCACAGTATTCACATGTATGGTTAGTGTAACCGCAGTGCTTCAAATTTGATACCTTCTGGCACAGTCATGACAACAAACTCACCATGTCAAAATAGGCGATTTGCCCTTCACGTACGTCATCTACTTTATCTGATGAGTTTACCACAGCCCTTTCCAGCTCCAGCAATGAGGTTTCAGCTTTTCAAATATCCAGTGCAAGAACTCCATGGACGCATAACATGGCTTCGATGCATAGCCCCCTCATGACGACTTTAAAAGATTACCATTTGTATCAGAAGAGAGGAAGTCCCTGTATTATCCTGAAAGTAAGTATCCATGTGATCAAGTAAGGTCTGATGTACTGTCATCCAGCATCGAAACTGCAAGCCTGTAAGTGGGGATAGAAGAGTATACCCCAGGCCACTGTCATGACAAGGAAATTCCTGTCAGCAAAAATTCGGGGCCTGTAGTGTATAGATTTAACCGTCTAATAAAGGAACAAGGAGCAGATAAATTGTTCTAGTCGTGAGTGCAGTTTGTGGACTGGGAAGCAGATGGAAAATCCTCAAAGTGTTGGGTGTTGAAGATGCCAAGTAACATCTAAAGCCCAGCGAGCCAACCACTGTGAAAGCATGTTGGAAATAAGTAGCACAGGATCTGTGCTACTTATTTCCAACATGCTTTCACAGTGGTTGGCTCGCTGGGCTTTAGATGTTACTTGGCATCTTCAACACCCAACACTTTGAGGATTTTCCATCTGCTTCCCAGTCCACAAACTGCACTCACGACTAGAACAATTTATCTGCTCCTTGTTCCTTTATTAGACGGTTAAATCTATACACTACAGGCCCCGAATTTTTGCTGACAGGAATTTCCTTGTCATGACAGTGGTCTGGGGTATACCTTCCTCTTCTATCCCCACTTACAGGCTTGCAGTTTCGATGCTGGGTGACAGTACATCAGACCTTACTTGAACACATGGATACTTACTTTCAGGATAATACAGGGACTTCCTCTCTTCTGATACAAATGGTAAACTTTTAAAGTCGTCATGAGGGGGCTATGCATCGAAACCATGTTATGCGTCCATGGAGTTCTTGCATTGGACAGGAGATTGCAGAAAAGGGGGTGTCTATTGGCCAAGGTGAGCGTCAAAGACTGCCTTAAAGTCCCCTGCAAAACTCATGGGGCTAATCTAGAAGAATAGTAGTTGAGACAGGAAAGCTAATTGGTCAGTTTGGGGAGCGTAAAAGACCCCTAAATTCCACAGTCTGCCATTGAGAATATCATTAACAAGTATAACAAGCATTTGCAATGCAATAGGTCTCGCATTTGCGAGAGGCTAAGCTATTTGCACTGTACAAGACAATACCTTTTATTTATGTGTTTAAGTGCATGTTTACGCACTGCTTTCAGGTTTTCAAAACACATAAATGAAAGGCATTGTCATTTACAATGCCAATAGCTCCAACTCTTGCAAATGCGTGACCTAATGCATTGCAAATGCTGGCAGAAGGAAAACACTGATGTTTTAATGGGATGGTACCTTTTGGGTGGGTCGTAATATCTCATTCTTTTAGGGACCTGCAGTGACTGTTGATAATTTTTTAAAAGATGGCAGGACGACCATGTGGTTTATATCTGTTTTTTAATTATTTTTATAATTATTGGCAATGTACTTTGGGCCTTGTAAGATGTTATGTTTTTTAATACTTTCATTTCGTTTGCTACTACCTCACATGGTAGAAGAAAGGAACCATCGAGGACTGACTCAACTTTGTTGGCTATGACTATGACACTTTGTGGCACTGTTTGCTGCCTGCTTTTTTGTAATAGTGATGTGTATTTGCTGATGATTTTTTCAATTATAATGCAAAGGATTTTTGTGTGTATATTTGTCCTGTTATTTTTGTGTGCTTTTATGGCTACTTTCTCAACCAAAATAAAGCGGATTTGAATCTTGACTTTGATTCCAATTAACATCAGTGCAAAATTTCCATGGTATTGCGCAGGGATTACTGTTGAACAGTGTAATGATTTGTGCAAGACAAGGATTTTGTTTTTTTTACACAGTGATGTCATTAATGTTGTACATGGTCTACCAACACACAGTTCAGGCGTTGTTGTGCCACAGTGGTTACAATCAGTGATGTCATTGGAAGAATAATTCTTTGTAATTGGGTAAACTTTCATCAATGAAACTTGAGAAAAAAACGAACATTTAGAACAGAATCCATGAATTCTTCAGAATGTTTGCATGCTAAAATTAATGGACAGCACATCAAACACATAAGTGATTCTTGCCTGCCGACAGAACAAAAAACAAACAAATCAAAAAACCTAAAAAACAAAAACTGTGCTAAGAACGTGACAGGATGATTTGAGGATGACAGTCAGGCAAAATGACACACGAGTAAAAGAAACAAGCAAGACAACAGGGAGTTGAGAAGTGCTTTCCATGCCTATCTCTTTTCCAAGCAAGTGTTAGAGGGTGACCGAAAAAATCTCTGGGTCAGCCAGTTAGTTAATCGTTTGCTGCCGACACCTGTCTGTGACCTGTAGTTCTTAAAATTAATGTTGTCGTTTGCTGTATTAACCAACCAATGTTATATCATGTCACAACGTACCATCTATTGACAGTTCCCTTCCCTTTGTTCTCACATACATTTTTTCAGGCCTACTTATGACAGAAGATTGCGCGGCAGCTGAGAATGGCGGGTAATAATGGCCGCAGCGGTCCATTCCCTCTCAAGAACTCGAACCCATTTCCACGAACTGCCTTAATTAAGATAAACACGGCCGCCAGAGAGGCCTGTGATATAGTACTGCCACTCGCAGAGGTTGATAAGAGACACATAGCAGCTTAATAAAACTAAAATAAACAATTTAATTAAGAATTACGTTTTTTTCCAACTCTCCAGAAATAATGGAGACACCTTACAGTATTTTGACCGCTCTGAATCATTTGGCTCCTGGGGCGCTTTAGTTCAGCTGCACGCATTACTTACTCATCTAACTTCAATATTCATGCACTCAGCAACACCTTTTTACTGCGAAGAATATGGATTTGTTAACGCTTTCCTGGAGGCGATTTGGGGTCCCCAAAAGATGCCCTCGAAGACCTGGTGCATTGTTAGTGAAGTCCCCCAGCTCCATAAATATATAGAATTTTAGACTGTTAAATGTGAAAAAGCAGTGTTTTTCACCGAGGAGTTCTGAGTGGCCTGAAATAGAGTGCAGCACCAGATGTTTATAATAATCCCGAGGTAAAAAACATCCCCTTTAGTCACAGTTAGCCTTCTACTTTTGACAATGGGTTGTGATCCGTCCATATTGTGAACAATCAAACCGAGAAATGAACAGGGGTGGAGGGGACCTGCACCAGGTTCACGACTGAACATTGCTACGAGCCGTACACGTGCACATCGTCTGTCTGGGCGTGTGCACATCTCCTGTCCCTCTTTGGAAGCTAAATCGATAACAATAGATCTCGCCAAAGCGAGCGGCGAATGCGCTGTGTCGCTAGGCAAGACCTAAAAATGACCATCTGGGTCAATATGTACTTAATTTAACCTCTGCTCTAACCCACAAATCAACCACTTTAGCATAAGCAGAAAAGCCCTTACCAATCACCGGGTCCCTCAAATTCGATTGTAGTCTGGAGACCTCCACCTCTGTCAAATGGGCTTCCTGCAAAACCGCTAAGCAAGTCTGCCACTGGAATAGTGTCACGGAGTACAGAGACAGAGCCAGGAAAGGTTTCAGGGAGAAGTCTCCCCCCCCCCCCCCCCCCCCCCCACTCCCCCATTCCACCTGGACCCTCAAGCGAATGGGTCACAGTGGGGGAGTCATCCTAGGTTTGCAATAGTTTGTGCTGTGAATGTTGGTGGTGGTGCATCACAGCCAAGTTCCTCTGACATTTGATCAGCTCCTGAAATGGTAAAATCTGAAGAAAGAAAGTGCGGTGTTGCAGAGAAACCCTGCAAAGAGGCCGGCACTGCAACTGTGTCACGCTGCCCCATTGGGCTCTGCACTAGCGAGGGTGTGCAGCTTCTCAATTTCTTGTAGTAAAGTCTCTGGACTGTGGTCATTCTGTAATCCGTTTTAGAAGTAGACGTGGAGTGCGTCATGAATGGCTAAGTGCTTGTTTATCAAATACTTCCCAGTCCCATGCTGTGTGAAGAAATTGGTGCGCCGGCTATCCAAAATTTGCAATTAGGCACTTTCTTCTTGACCTGGCTAGGTGGAAGAAGGTCGCATCAGGAGCTCGGCAGCGCACACAGTGTGAGCTGCCTTTGAGGCCTATCTTGTGTAACTGTGCTGGTGTCCTGTGTAAGTAGTTGAAATGTATTAGGCGCAGTCTGTAGTTGGGTAGTAGGTTTTCTATTTGTGCGTAGCAGTACGCCCACTGTTGTTCCGATATATCGCAGTGTAGGTCTTCTCCACATGCTATCCTAGCCCTTGTGGTGTCTACAATATGCTCCTTTTACGCTATGGCATAAAGGCAGGTTACGAGATTATGTGGAAAAGCGGTCGTATACATATGTTCTAGTGCCATTAATGTTGTGGGGGGATAGGAAGGACTCTTGTATTGTGCGGCATGGTGAGCGAATTTGGTAGTATAGCAGTTTGTCTAATAGCGTCTGTGTGCTGAGCCAGGGTTTGGTAAGGTTTTAAAAAAAAAACATTTTATTGAGTTTTACAGTTGCAAACTTAAAGATAACAGCATAGCTTTGCAGTGCATGAGACAAGAAAAACAAGGTAGAATACATCTACATGGTTAAGTGTCCAAATGCATCTGGAACAAGACCCACATAACAAAAGATACATAATCTGTACAATAGGGAGGAAGCAGAGTAACCAGTTAGGCACAAACTGTTCCTACAATGGTGCATTCACATACTCTATGTCACTGTTGATTATAATGGTGGCGGGCACGGGCTACCCCTGTGATGGGATGTTACCACCATCCCGCGATGTCATGAGATAGGTTTGCAATGGTAGCCAAATATCCACTGGTCTAGAAGCCGGTGGTTGTAACTGAGCATAGGTGTCACTGGTTGTGTTGAAATAGGTCATGCTGTATAGCCATGTTTGGAGTGTGGGAGAGAACGCGCACGCCCATCTGATATTGATCTCACGCTTGACAATTAGAAGCCAATGGCAACAAAACGACGCCCAGACCTAGGGAGGTCATGCACGTACCCCAGTTTTGCCAACAAAGGTGAGGGCACAACCTCCATCTCAACCATCGTGTATATTTCCCCAAAGACCGACCTCCAATAGCGCTCTAATCTGGTACAAGTCCATGTCATTTGTGCGAAGTCGGCCCCTGGGGAATGGCACTTGACCGGGAGGGCTCAATATGATGTAGCTTGCTAGGTGCCACATATGCCCTCCATAAAAACCTAAAAAGTAGTAACTTGTGCTGGTGATTAGGCGGCACCTTACGTATCTGTGAACAGCACCGACTCCACTGTCAATCCATTAGTGGGTAGCCAAGATAACGATCCCACGCCGCTCGCACCTCCGTATCATGGCAGGGAAGCAGTGCTATTGCAGCTTTGTACATCTGAGTCATTAAATGGCTCCCCTCCCCATCCTTAATTACCTCAGGGAGGATTGGGAATTCGGATGGTTCCAAGGGGTAACTACTCAAGCATAGACGCAGTGCCCTCTGCAGTCTGAGCAGCACAAATTGATCCATTATGGTGGTGTTTCTAAAATGTGGATCCTCTGTGCTAGAGAAAACGTGCCCGCCCAGGAACAAATCTCCAAATGTTGTGAGGTGGTATTTAGCCAATGTGCGCTTCACTAATGCCTCCTGAAGGATGGGCACCCAACCATTGCCCGCAAGAGGCAGCGCAGGAGAGTACAATACACGGGAATCCATTACTCACAGTAATTTGTGCCATGCCCAGCTGGTTGTCGATAGCGTCTGGATATCTTGTGGGTGACATGGGAACCCAGATGACAGTAGGGTGTGAAGTGGTGCCGGAAGCTCCAAGTCTGCCTCAGGTCTATGATATGGGATTCTAGCGTTTGCGTGATACCAGTGGCGGGCAAAACTTGCTTGCGCCACCAGATAATAAATCTGAAAGTTCGGCACCCTGAACCCGCTCCATTCATATGGTAGCACTAAGGTTTCCCAGTGAACGTGGGGTTGCTTGCCACCCCACACCAGACGTAGCAGCAGTGTACGCAAGGTTGCGAAAAAACTGTTATAAAGCGGAATAGGGATGTTTTGGAAGAGATATAAGAATTGCGGTAATACCACCATTTTAATTAGAGCTATTCTCCCAGCCATCAATAGAGGCAGTTGAAGGCAATGTTCTACGTTGCATTTCAACCTTTCAATCACAAGGACATAGTTTAATCAGAGGATACGGCCCCTCTCCCTGTGGATATGGACACCTAGATATCTCGCAGAGTCCTCGCACCATAACAGCGGATAGTCCCCCGTCTTACAACAGCTAGCCTCAGTCAGCTAAAATATTTCCGATTTCTCCCACTTTATGCACAGGTCTGACTTAGTACCATATCTTGTCACTTCCCGGAGCAGGGGTGTTAAGTTGTCGTCCGGATGGCGTACATATAGAACGATGTCGTCAGCATATAGCGTGAGAAATAGAGGGCCAGTGTTAAATTGCAGTCCACAGTACCTATGCTTTTCCAACAGATGTCTGACTAGGGGGTTAAGTGCTATAACAAACAATAAGGGGGATAACGGGCATCCCTGACATGTGCCCCAAGAGAGCTGGAACGCACTTGCTAGGGTACCATTGAGACGAAAACGGGCCGTGGGGGGCGGTGTACAGCAATCTAACTACTGCCAGAAATCGCTCCGGCACACCCATCCTCCCCAGAGTGGCATATAAAAAGGGCCACTCGAGTGAGTCAAATGCTTTCTTAGCATCAAGGAGGACATCAGCTGCTGGGACCAGTGTTGATATCCTGTGTAGTGTGGCAAACAGGGTACGAAGATTATGAGCAGTCGATTTATGGGGTATGAAATCCGATTGTGCTGGACAAATCAACTTTTCCACTATTAAGGCTAACCTGGTGGCGAGTATCTTAGCTAATATTTTGATGTTGAAATTTAGGAGGGAAAGGGGACGGTATGAGCCGCATTTAAGAACGTCCTTTCCTGCTTTGGGCAATAGGATTATAACTGCATCCCCTAACGTGGGTGGGATCTCGACTTAGGCAATAGGATTATAACTACCTCCCGTAACGTGGGTGGGATCTCGCCTGCCTCTTTTGCCTCCTGATACAGGTCAATGAGATGGGGTGTAAGTAGGCACTTGTACTTTTTATAAAAACAGCCCGTAAACCCGTCGAGCCCTGATACCTTGGAGCCATCTAGTCCAGTAATAGCCTCTGTCACCTCATATTCGGTGAAGGGTTCCGCCAAGAACTCCTGGTGTGCCCTTTCCATCCATACCAGCGATACCTCATCAAGGTAATCACCGTAGTCCAAGGGGGTGTCAGTGTTTTTGGAGGTATAGAGTGTTCTATAGTATCTAAGTACCTCTTCTAGGATCCCAGCCGTGCCAGTTATTTGCTCCTGATCTCGTCCGATCAATTCTGTGATATACGTGGGCTTGCAGGATTGTTGCATCATCTTGGCTAGCGTTCTACCGGCCCTCTCACCGTCCCTATAGCGCCGCGTCAGGGTGTCTTTGCCTAAAAAGTGCGCCTCACACTCTGCAGCCTTCCTGAAATCGGTCAGTAGCGCTGGGCGTTTTTGCAAATCATGGGGTCCAGTATCAGTACCTGCAGTGCTATCTATCTCACAAAGCTGTGTTTCTAACAATGCTAGCATGCAGCGCAAGTCTCTGAGCACTCCTGAAATCTCTGAAATGCACCCCTGCATTCTCTGAAATGCACCCCCCCCCCTAGCATACGCCTTAAAAGCTTCCCACAGTGTGGCCTTAGTTTTAATGGACCCAACATTGATGTTGAAGCACTCAGCGATGGCTGCCCCTAATTCAGCTGCAAAAATGGTTTCCCTAAGTGTCATATCGGGGAATCGCCACAGCTGCTCCACCCCCCCTGCTCTGGGGATCCTCAGCTTAACTAGCACGGGGAATGATCTGTTAATGTAGTGGTAAGTGAGTAACCGCATTAACCCACAGCAACGCCCCAGCAGATAGACATCAGTAATCCAGTCGTGTCCATGTGTTGTGGGGCGCCGAATAGTGAGTGTACCCTGCGCGGTTGTCATGATCATACAGTGTCAGCTTAGGAGGAAGGGGTTTATTACACATACCATCAGGGCTTTTTCTCCTTCCTCTTATGGCATGGTGACTGGAGCGAAAATGATGTCTGAAGGCAGGATTGCAGTGACAACTCATAGGGACCACATATCCCAGAAGGCAGCGGAATTCCACGCTCAAGGACAATACCAGAACGAACCTGGAGTTGCGGTTCACTATTTAAGTCCCTCCCTTTCCTAAGGTCGGGGCTTGCCAATCTTCGTCCGGTATCATGTGTCCTGCTTGGCTCGTTTCCAGGACGGAGGTTGGTCAGCGCTCCAGCTCAGCGTTGGTGGATTCAGGCAGCGTTCTGTTTTCAGCCATTCCGGCTGTATCCTGGACTGTTCCCATGAGGCACAGGGTCAGACTGATTTGCATATGGCCATGTCTGAACTGGGGTGGCAGAGTGGGCTAAAGAACGGTGATGGATTAAACCCAGATCTGTTGACTGAGTGTGAGTGTTTGATTGGTTCAGATGCTCCGTCCATCACCACCCCCTTTTGTACAAATTTGTCGCCATAAGTTGGCAGGGTATGCTCAGACGTGAGTCCCTTGCTCACTTTGCCACTGGATTCAAGCAAGCCTGGCTGAAGACGGCTGGAATGCCAGAAACCGGTCCTTGGAAGCTTGATTCCGGTCCAGGGAAGGAATGGCTTGGAAGGTCAGGCTGGACTGTTCCAATGAGGCACAGGGTCAGACTGATTTGCATATGGCCATGTCTGAACTGGGGTGGCAGAGTGGGCTAAAGAACGGTGATGGATTAAACCCAGATCTGTTGACTGGGTGTGAGTGTTTGATTGGTTCAGATGCTCCGTCCATCCCCACCCCCTTTTGTACCGCTTTGTCGCCATAAGTTGGCAGGGTATGCTCAGACATGAGTCCCCTGCTCACTTTGCCACTGGATTCAAGCAAGCCTGGCTGAAGACGGCTGGAATGCCAGAAACCAGCCCTAGGAAGCTTGATTCCGGTCCAGGGAAGGCCTGGCTTGGCAGTTCGGGCTGGACTGTTCCCATGAGGCACAGGGTCAGACTGATTTGCATATGGCCATGTCTGAACTGGGGTGGCAAAGTGGGCTAAAGAACGGTGATGGATTAAACCCAGATCTGTTGACTGGGTGTGAGTGTTTGATTGGTTCAGATGCTCCGTCCATCACCACCACCTTTTGTACCGTATCCTGGACACCGGGCGTGTGCTGCGGCCTTTGTACCAGGTATTCTTTACGAGTGACGAGAGAGACACAACTCTCCACCCGCATTTCTCTCAGTTGGCTACTTCGAGCTTTGATGCTGTTGAACTTTCCGCACAGCATTCCAGGATTAATGCCTTTTTTTGTACGCTGTGACGAAACAGGGCACAAAGGAGTTACGGGGCTGTGCCTTCAACAGCCTTTGAGCCATCCCTTTCTTTTATCGTTTCCTGCCCCGCACTAGACGCGCACTAGGGATTTTCTGAAATGGTGAAAGTGCTCCGTGTTCTGAACTGCATTTCTATGTTTGGGGGTGCTGGCAGTGACAGACTTGTGGTATTCTGAACTATCCCCGCTCTTGCACCCCATACTTTCTCTGGATAGGTAATTAGGCTGGTTTTCTGGATCTTAGGGACAAGACTTTTTGCTCTTTTGTACTTGTGGGATTCTGCTCTTTTGGCCTTTGGAGATAAGGCGTGTTTCCTCATCTGGTGATCTGGATGGGTTACTGAGGTGCTGCTTTATTTCCACTACGTCCAGTGTTGCTGGCTAATGTGTAAGTTCTCAGGGTGTTCGTACTCACTGCGGTCACTTTGTACTATGTTCTTTGCTTCTCTGCCTCACTCTCTTTTCTTGTGTCTCACTGTAATACGTCAATAGTAAGAAGCAGATCCTGTCCTGTACTCTACGCTCTCATCCCTAAGGCTGTAGAAGAGGACAACAGAACTTGCAACACAATTTATTGTTTTCTACGTTCCCCCTTTTTCCTGATTGTTTTCTCCCGGAAGCGGTGTTTGTTAATTCGCTGTTGGGGTTTATGCTTGGGGGAATCAGGGAACCTTACGTCTACCTATCGTCCCCGCTGGTATTCTTCGCTAAAGATCAGTGACGTACCTTCTTTTTGCCAGGTCCTGACGGATTGTCAAGCCAAAGTTGCTACCAACCTGTACGATAGATACCAACATGGTTTTAGCTACCTTATTGGAGAGCCTTGCGTCTCTTCAGCAGGAGGTATATACTTCAAAGGCTGAGAACCAGGAATTGAGAAAAGAAATGGGCACTCTAAAGAGGGAGGTAGCCGGTCTATTACGTCAGAGTAAACCCGAAGCTGCAGGGGGTGGCACATACATTAGAGAATGGACTCTCCCTCCTCCTATACATACACCACCCACAGAGTCTGAGACTAGAAAACAGATGGGGTTCTTTACTGCTGCACAAGCTACTCCCCTTCTTTTGTACCCCAATCCTATTCAAGAGGTGCAGACCCAAGGGATTCCATTGGCTCCTCCTGACCGTTTCTTTGGGGGATCCGAAGAAGGTCGAAATATTCCTCAGCCAGTGTAGGCTACATTTTATATGCAAGCCAACGATCTTCCAGAAGGAAAAGGTGAAAACGGCATTTGTGATGTCTTACATGGGTGGTAATGCAGCAAGCTGGGCGATACCATTGTTAGAGAGGAATGACCCCTGCTATACAACTTCTCGAATTTCTGTCTGGAAATGAGGAAACTGTTCGATCGGAAGACACATCTGATTTCCTTAGAACGTGAACTGATAACCCTCAGGCAAGGATCACAAGACCTACTGACCTACATAACAACGTTCAATCGCCTCTTGGCAGAAACCGATTGGCCCCTGGAAAAATGCACCACCCTGTTTTATTAAGGTTTGTGTGGTGAACTAAAGGACGTGTTGTCTCAGGTGGTGCAGCCACCCCAGTCATGCGATGAATTAATCAATCTTACTGTACAGCTGGACCACAGATTACAGGAAAGAAAAGGGGACCGTTACTTCCTCCAAAGACCTAAAACCACCACCAAAACACAAGAATCACCGACGGGGTTGAACCTATGTGTCAAGAATAAGAGGATCTCCTCAGCAATAGCCAATACCCTCCAGACTTCCATAGCTCATATCAATGTACATGTCACCTTGTGGATCACTGAAGACACACCTTTACCGATGTTTGCCTTATTGTACTCGGGGGCCACCGGAAACTTTATTGTCCAGACCTATGCCCAGAACATTGGTGTGACATGTGTAAAGAAAGATTCGACGGAACCGATTGATGGACTATCCTGGCTGAAGAGGGGTGAAACCCCGAAACCAGTCCTAGGATACTTGTTTCCGGTCCAGGGAAGACCTGGTTTGGCAGTTTGGGCTGGACTGTTCCCATGAGGCACAGGGTCAAGACTGATCTGAAAATGGCCAGGTCTAAACTGGGGTGGCATGGTGAGCAAAAGAATGATGGATTTAACCCAGATCTTTTGACTGGGGGTGAACATTTTGATTTGTTCTGCATTCCATCCATCAATTGTGTGTCTTTTACAAGCCTTTTCCCAGCACATACATTGCTTTGGCTCCGTACAGAAGGAGTTAAGTAAAATTGATGACTCAAGCAGAATAGAAGGGCAAGCAGCAGTGAAAACAAAAGAATTACATAGCTAACAAAATGGATGCCACAGACAAGATGGCTTCAGCGTAAGCTAACAGAAATTATTTTCGATTTCCACAATAGGCTTCACAAGACAAGCTTTGTTACCATGGTTTGCGGAGAGCTTCCTACGCAAACTTGGCAGGAGATGGCCGTGGATGTGGTCAGCAAATTGAAAGGGGAAAGATTAACCCCTTAAATGTTTTTGTGTCTGCCTTATCTCCCATATTCTTTAACATATTCATGGAACCATTAGCAAATGCACTAAATTCCACAAACACTCTTTTTCACATGTATGCGGATGACACGCAACTTTACCTGAAAATCACCTCTTCTGAAGATTTCACTGCACTCAATTCCACACTGACAAATTCTCAAAACTGGCTAACAGAGAATTACCTCCACACAGCCTTCAACTGCTCTCCTCACATTATTGAATCAGCCAAATCTCTCAGAATCACCCTGGACATGCACCTGAACATGAAGAATCCTATTGGTAAGGCTTGCAAAGGTGCTAACCACCAGATGAGGATACTTAGGAATCTCATCCATTCCTCCCACAAGAAGACTTCAAGCAGGTGGTTCAAGCGCTTGTTTTGCCGAGGCTAGACTATGGCAGTGCTATGCTCTGTGGCCTCTCCAAATATACCTTGGCCCCACTAAGGGCTTCCCTGGATGCCGCAGCTAGATTGATTAAGGGTACAAAGAGAAATGATCACATTTACCCATCCCTCTAATCCCTAAATTGGTTGCCAGTTGAGGCAAGAATACAACAAAAAATCGCCTGCATGACTCACAAAGCCCTCTATTTCAATACCCCATTACTTGGTGCAAAAGCTAGAACAATCTGGAGGGGATAGATCATCAAGATGTACAAACTCTCTCCTTTTGAAACCACAGATCTTCTGCAAAAAGAGAATGAGAGCTTTCTCAGACGCGGCCCGAAGATCTGGAATTCTCTCCCTCCGGAAGTCCGCAGAATCTCGTCAATGGCTTCTTTTAAAAAGGAAGTGAAAATAATCCTTACGAACAAGTTTTGCCTTAACTGAGATTGGTTTATTTGTCTCACTCACACCCTCGGACTAACCACTATATCAGACTATTGTAGGAAGGTAGATACCTGACTATGGTTACCCCCGACTTTTTGCCTGGTGTTTTGCTGGTTTTCTGACTTAGTTGACCTGGGACCCTGCCAATCAGGACCCCAGGCCTACTGCTCTCTCTCTAAAATGGATTCCATGTACCTTAGGTACATTTCCAATTGGTACTGGGCCACCTTATCAGACCCTGAAACTCAGGGCATAGGTGTACCCAGGGCCTACCAGGGGCTGAAGCATGTATTATGCCACCCCTGGATGGCCATCAAAATCTGACACAACTGGCTGCACGACAGCTGGGGCAAGGTGGTGTAATCACCCTTTGCTTTAGATATAGTATACCTATATCTAACTCTAAAATGGACACCCGGATTCCTATCAGTCACTCCTATGGCAGGCCTTGACAATCCTGAAGGCAGAGTGCGTGGAATCGTGTGAATTGGCGCTCTGGCATGAGCCGAGCCCGGTTGCAGCTTGCGGAACCAAATCCCAATGGCTGTTCCATGATAACGCGTACCATCTACTCTTTAATGCTAACTTCGGTATCGCGTTATCAAAACATGTCGAGTAAGGTGTCATACAAATCGGGATACTGGCCCCTCACCAATGCTGGCGACGGGGTTAGCATTCCACCCTTCTAGAGGGACACAACATGTACGTAACCGTGAACCCCGGTTAAAGTTAACTGAAGCCTCAGCTCCACAAAATGGATGCTGCCACCACAGACACGAGTCTAACCTCCTGCTGCTGGGAGTCCTTCCAGCGAGGAGAGCTTGGACAAAGGGTTTCCTGTCCGGGGCAGTGCTCGCACCATCCCAGATAGGGTTTTGTGTATCCTGGGTAGGCAGGGCTTTACAGGAAGGTGACTGCAGAGTGGCACCCCGGTGCTCACTACGCATCTGCCGGCTAGAACCAGTTCCAGGGGCACCCCAGCCCCTGGCTGGGGGAATGTCCGGCATGGGAGAGGGGTGTAACCACCCCCCTTCCTGGTCCCACCCCTAGGGCAGGACCTAGTCGCGTACCCACCCCTTTCTTTAGGATAAAGGCAGGAGCGGGGACCCATCCAGATTAGATCATCTTTGAATTAAGAATACTTTCTACGAAAGGAACTCTCGACTCTTCTCAAGATTTCTCCCTTGTGGCTAAGGAGTAGTCACCCTGCATCCGCAGGCACCATCTAAGAACTCTGCGGTTTGCTGCACGTCCTTCCTCAGGAATCCGACTGCCCAGCTCGACGAGAACCGGCTTCCCTGGCACCTCTGACCTCTACCCACATCGTCAGCTCAGCTGAGATCTGTGGGTGCGACGAGACCTCGAGGGACCGGCCATCTTCAAAACCTGCACGATTTCTTAACCAGCACGACCGCCGAGGGATCCTCTGGTGAGTGCTTTGGGGTCCGAGAAGCCCCGACCCTGAGCAGCTCCAGCACCGAAGTCCAGCCTCCCAGCATCTCCACGATCTGCGTGGGGCCCTTCTGCTCTTTGCTGCTCACCGCGTTGTTTGTTTACTAGCCCGCTGGCTTGTGGCCTTCTTAACGACGCCCGACGACATCACTGCTGCTGGTCTGGTTGCTCCAGACTGGCCCTTGCTCCCTTCGAAGAGAGGAGCACCCCGGATCCTCCTGGTCCACTCAAGACGCCATTTTAGGTCCACCACGTGGCCCTGAATTTGCCAAGGCTTGTTGCCCCAATCCTGGGCCCAGCGACGCCGATAGCATCAACCTTTGTGGGACAGCTCGCACCTCCATCCTGGTCGCCGACAACGCCTCCTGGTCCGTGAGACTGCAGAGCCTAGCGTCGCCCACTCACCTAGTCGAGGTGACGATCATCCGGTGCCCTCCTGGTACCCTCTGACTACTGGCTAGTAGTTACGAACTTGGTCCCCTCTGCTTTCAGGTGTCATCCATCTCTGATCCAGGCTTGGATCTCTACGAACTATCTCCACTGGTCGCCGGCCAGCAACTCTTTCCTTCCGGCTCCTGGTTCGTCAGCGAAGACTCCCGACGTCTGTAAAGACTTGTGCAGCCGCAGCCCCTGGGCTAGGTAACTTCGGCATTTCGGTGCCCGCATAGCCTCCTTATTTAAGGGTCCCGAGTCCCTATCGCTTCCGACTTACCTTATCGGGTTCGCCCGAGAACACTAAACTTTCCGTGCCCTCGGGCATTTGTGTAGATTGTGTGCTTGAAGTATTTTCTTAAGAGTTTTGTTGTGTGCTTAGTACCCTGTCCTCATAAAGAGTACAGGGCTGTTGTGATTCTAATAAATACACTGTTTATTTTCATAACAGAAACAAAACTCCTTAGCACACGTATATCAAAGTATAGTAGAGTGTAGGTGTTGCCACCAGTTAAACACAATTGCAATACGTAGTCCTTGATAATACAGATATTCAATTTATTCTTGAATGTTGCAAGTTCTCCACACAGCCGACACGTGTTTCGTCGTGACCGGGAGTATAACCCAACGACTTTTTCAAGGCTGTAGAAGTTCAAAATAAACAAATATATTGCCATTTCTTGTACATATTCTATATTATACATTGTGCTGTTTGTTCAAAATTGCACCAGTCTTGTGGCCCCTGTCATGCAGAATGCACCACAAGTATTCAATTTCATAGAATAAATGCCATATTATATGCATTTCTTTTTCTTCAGTGAACAAGTATGATCCACATCTTGATAAGGTGTCATAATGACAGTATTCAAATACCCACATATCTTTTAGTTTAAAATCACATTTGTTTGAGTATCAAATAGATGTTCCTTAACACATAAAGTACCTCTTCATCTTTGTAGAGGTCTATGATCCCATATGATCTGGAGAGATCTGATATTAAAATGACCTTATTAAGGTGTGGGTTTTCTATCCAAGTCTGTGATGTGACCGTCATGCATCTTGGTGTGTATTTAAAAGAACACCCTGAACCAGCGCCCTGTGTCAGGCATTTGCTTCTGAGGTATAGTGACGTATTGTGTGCTCATATTTGTTTATATATTAACCACATACAGTGCCGTGCGAATGTTATTTTAGCCATAAATACCTATTTTCAATTCCGTTTTCTTTTTAACTGCAAGATAAAGTATAATTTTTGTGGTCATATATGTCACCTCTATAGGTGAATGGCATATTAACATTGATTCTGCGTTTATTTCCAATAGGTAACTTACTTAATATGCGGTGATATTTCCAACCCGCATAGGGGTTCTACGGGGGTCGTCTGTTTTGATGTCCACTGTATTATGTTCATTGATATCCCATTCACAGTCTTGTTTTAGTTTTTGGCTGCAAAAAAGTTTTTGAGTATCCCTGTTAGTAAGTATATTTTTTTAGATCCCAGTAGTGTTAAGTAAACTTTTCCTTCTTTCTTTTCCTTATTATTTTCTAACCTGTATATTTAAGGTAGATGTAAGGATTTCCGTCCTTAACCTCGCATCTTTGTCTATATTTAATCAAGCATTTCTTAAATGTCTATTCATATAGTTGTTAGTGACCCTTTTGTCGACACAGGAAGGCTAAAAGCTGAGTGTGCACTCACTGGTTCTAACTACACCGGAGGCTGGATGTGACCCAAGCTATGGTAAAGATTGTGCTTTCACCATAGGAGCACGAACTCTAGCCTCAACTGCCTCAACTGCCAAACCTGCTAGAAGTCGAAGCACACGATAACGTTGTACATTCTGTCTAAAGCCTCGATGTCTGCAAAACTTCTGACTAAAGCCCCGATCTCTGCAAAGCTTCAACAATAATTTCTGCGTACTTTTGAGCTGAAATCGCAACTAAGGTATTTACTGCACCCTATCAGCTTGTACTCATTTTAAACCTCCTTTGTTCAAAATGGCGGGGGTCTTAAGCTGAAGCAATAAATCCCCCCTGTACATACAGTTGCCCACGAGGCTCCTCAACAACTCCAGATAAGACTCCCTTCCAACAAGCTAGAAATGGGGCTTGCATGAATGGGAATCGAAACTGCTCCTCCCTGCTCTCAAAGCAACAGTAACAAACAGAGGACTACTCTCTCTATCTCACCCATTTGGCGGCCATCTTTGACTAGTCTCTCTCCTGGGCGGCCATCCTGGATTAGTCGTTTTCATTTTCATTATCTGAACATACATTAAGAACGTATCTTTTTAGATTAATCTCAAATACCGAGTACTTTGCGCAGCTCTGTATCTACACCTTCATGTGCCAGAATGTCTGCCGTTTATTGCAGTATTATATTCCTACTGGCATTTTGTGCCAGAATGTTTGCCTTTTATTGCAGTATTATTCTCCTACTTGTATTTTGTACATTCGTGTAAGCTATACTCAGTTCACTTTACTGCACAGATTGCTACCTCTTATATTTTGAGTTGCTCACTAATGTCACTTTTTGATTGTTGAGTCATGCAGCTGATGGTTTGCATTGGTATTCAGCAAGCCAGGAACAGGGCCGGCTCGAATAGAAACTGAACTGTACTCCCCTGTTCTCAAACCACCACAACTCCACTATATAAACTGACACTAAGACCTCACCTCTTTAGACTAAGCTCAACTACTGTACTCTGACACACACCCATCTGTGTCTTGTAACCGACTGTTTGCAGGTGTATTCTGATGTTTATTTTTATATTTTTATATTTTATCTATAGAATTATATTTTATTAGAACTATTCCTCCAATTGTACTCTGCACTACTCTACACATTTCTGCAACCTGCACCCATTTCTCACTTTTATCTCCTGTAATTCACTGACTGCTACCCCATATAGTGTAGGTTTATATTTTATCAAAACTTCTCCTCCAAGTATACTCTGCACCACTTTGCACAATGCTGCAACCTGCACCCACTTATCACTTTTATCTCATGTAATTTACGGACTGCTAACTCATAAGTGCCTGCCTATTTTTGCAGTCTTCTACCTCTACTTGTATCTTGTACCTTGCTATTTACAATTAGTTTGTGTATTTAAACACTCGTGTGACCAAGTGCCTGCATTGTAGTGCAACATTATACCTCTATATGTATTGTGTATATTTTCGTTTGCGTAAACTTGCACATTTCTCACTTTTCTTCACTGTCAATGTACCGAGCGCTACCTCAAATTGTTCTGGCGAATAACTTGTATTGATATTGCTCGATATGCACCGTTTGACGCCATTTATATTTTTATATTTTTGTATATTTCGGTACATTGTGTAAGCTGTACCGACTGCTACCTCATATTTCTTCTTTCATTTGTGTACACCGTGTAAGCTACACCCATTCACACTGTTTATTTTTGGTTGGCACAGATTGCTACCTCCTTATCTTGATTATTTTGACTATCTTGTTACTCACTAGTGGCATTCGTGTACCACGTAATTTACTGTCGGCATAGTGCTTTTCTCAGATTGCTACCCCTATATGTTGTCTATTTTTGTTACTCACTAAGGTCACTTGTGTACCATGTAACCTACTGTCTGCATTGTTCTTTGCGCACGTGTCACACTATCATCTACCCTCCCACACCTTTACCGCCACACTCACCTACACATATACCGCCATCCCAGCATGGAGCCCATCGGCAAGCACACATATAAAATCAACTACCCATCCGCACTCACCAAAAAAGCCGCTAAACGCTTTAAACACAACTTCCTGAGGTCTCACCCTGAAATCCCCTTTGTCGACACCTACTTCTCACCAGTCAATGGATCCCTTAACATCGATATCATCTTCCACACCTCTCGCAGAACTCAATGGAGAGAAACGTTCCTCACCCTACTCACTGTCACCACCACCAGGAAATCCGCTCACTGCTTAACTCTCTCCATCACACCTTCCCAACTCTTCCTAGGCAGAACCACCATTACTATCTACAATAACGGGATTGTCCTAATTCAATCCACAGACAGGAACCTGGAACTACTAGACAACCTGTTCCCCACTTTCAAAGAGAACCTCTCCAACCATCGGACCTCCACTCACATCCCCTCCAGTATTATCACCCCAGACCTCACAGCCCCCACCGACAACTCTTCTTACCTGGCTCAGCACCAGAACGACATGCACCTCACCTCCTCCCCCAACACACCAGTCACTCACCCACCTGCTGCAACCACCCCACACTCCGCAATCACAGACATAAATAACCTCCCATCACACACCAACCGACCCCACACTCCCACCCCGGTGACCCCCTCTCATAATACCCCCACCCATCCTCTCCCCCCTGACACCATAGACCCCGCCCACAACCCCTCTAACCTACTTCAGCACCAGATCGACACTCATAGCGACAATTCCCACACCCTGTCCCCCCCTCTCTCAGCCCCCACTTTCACACGCTAACTAAGCATGCAGCACACACCACATCTACTATCTTAACTCCCCAGTCCCACGACAGGACCACCTCCAACCTCAACTCCCCCCCCACTCTCAGCCCTCACTTCCCTTCAGGCTCCCCTTTCACCACCATCATACACTCCACTTCCCCCCCGCCCTCTCCCCCTGCCATGAATCCCCGTCTCCACCCCTCCAACCTCCTCCATACTTCATCCACTCCCATCGCCCCCTTACCCTCTCTCCCTAACACGTCCACCCCCAACACTAATACTCACCCCACGCTAGACAAGATTATGTCCTTCCTCCTACAACTCAAAGAAGAAATTCACACCATCAGGGAAGACATGCACACCATCAAAGAGCTGCTCACCACACCCCCTAGACTCGCCTCTCTCACCACCACCCCCCCTCTCAACCTGCTACCCTCCCGTCCCGACAACGCTCCTAAGCCACGTCCCTCACACCGGACCGCGATCCATACCCACAATCGCAACAAGCACAACCGCTGCACTCACTGGACCGCAATCCCCGCCCACAATCGCAACAACCGCCCCCTTCGTACATGCAACCCTCTCTCGGACCTCGACACCCTCTCCCTCCTCCGCTCCTACGACCAAGCTCCCCTAAACATCACAACTGCCTCGCACCTCCCCATCCCCACAATACACTCAAATCCCCGTAGATCCTCCACTCTTAACAACAGAATATCCGTCCCAAATAACCTTAGAAAAGTCCCCCTCTCTCTAGTACCCTCTTCCTCTCCAGACACACCCCGTCTCAAATGCACTCTCCTAAACTGCAGATCGGCTTCTAAACACTCCTCCGCCATCGCTGATCTCATCCTAAGATTGGACCTTGACCTAATCATCCTGACTGAAACCTGGTTAACCGAATCCTCTACACCTATAATGGACATTCTGGTCCCCCCTAACTACCACATCATTAGGCTTGACAGGTCTGGCAAGATAGGTGGCGGAATCGCATGCATATACAGAAACAGCCTTTCTGTACTGACTGTTTCCGTGCCGTCCCTACCCTCCCCAACTTCCTACGAATACATCTGCCTGGATATCATCAGTGTTGGCAAACCGATATGCACTCTCCATGGCATTTACCACCCTCCCAGAGACCACCTCATCTTCGCCCAACAAATGATGGACCTGATTTCAACCAACGCAGGACGACAGCTCACCCAAATATACCTGGGTGACTTCAACCTCCATTGGAACGACCTTAACGATGCGGTGGTAAATAGTCTTAAAAGCTTCCTCAGCGCACTGGACCTCACACAATTATGCAACAGCCCGACCCACAAGAAAGGCTCTATCCTCGACCTTATCATCGCCAAAGAGGGCGCTACTCAACTTGAGACTATTCAACCCTGTGACTGGTCAGACCATCATATTGTTACATTTCACATCAATGAAAAAGTCAAACTCAACTCGGTTCAACCCACCAGACCTAAAGTCTGGAAAAGAGACCTGAAAAAACTCAACCCATTATCCTTACCCCCGAACAGTCGCGACCTCCTACTCCCCCTGCTGGCGTTACAGATGTCCAATCCCTGACTGACCACTATCTGAGCGCCGTGACCTCAATAATTAATGAGGCTGCTCCCATGCAGCTAAAAAGAGTCTCCGCTAAAATCTCCAACCCATGGTACGACGGGAGTCTCATGAGATTGGCAGAGCGCACCTGGAGGTCAGCTCCCTCTGCACTACACCTGAAAACCCTGAAGAAAAAGAGAAACGCCTACTTCAGGAAAATAAAGCGCTCAAAAGCAAACTTCTTCAGCCTCCAGCTCGACCAAGCAAAAAATCGCCCTAGAAAACTCTTTGAGTTAATCAGAACACAAGCCAAGGAACAGCCCCAACCTCTCAGTACCTTGCACGAAGCACCCTCCTGTGAAGACTTCGCCACCTTCTTTACCCAAAAAACTGACAACATAAAGAATGATCTCCGCGCTGATGCAATACTCCACAACACACTCAACTGCATAACACCCACCGAACCTAAAAACAATGCAACATGGTCAACCTTTGAAACCTACTCCGAAGAAGAAATAGGCAAACTGCTCAACACCTTGAAACCTTCCAATCACCTCACGGATCCCCTCCCTGCTAACGCTGTCAAAGATTTCATCCCACTGCTCCTTCCTCTCTGGACTAAAATCATCAACAGCTCGCTCCAAGAAGGAACCATCCCTGACTCCCTCAAAGTTGGACAAGTCACACCTTTGCTAAAGAAACCTACTGCCGACCCATCCGACCTAAACAACTACCGTCCCATTACCAATATTCCCACTCTCGCCAAATTATTGGAAAAATGCGTTCAACTACAACTGACTAAACATATCGACCTGTTTGATCTCCTCAACCCGCATCAATCAGGCTTCCGAGCAGGACACAGCACTGAAACTGCTATGACTCACATAATTGACGACGCCCTTCAAATCCTAGATCAAGGTGATACCTGCCTCCTCATCCTGCTTGATCTCTCTTCGGCATTCGACACCGTCAAACATGAGAAGTTACTCGATCTTCTGAGCACAAGAATGGGTTTTTCTGGGACTGTTCTCAAGTGGTTCACCTCCTTTTTACACAACAGGTCGCAGAAATTCAAGAGTAACAACCTGATGTCCTCTCCAATACCTGTGTCGTTAGGCGTCCCCCAAGGATCTTCCCTATCACCAACCCTGTTCAACCTAGTTATGGAACCTCTCACCACCTTGCTTCAAGCATCCAATGTACTTTTTCACATGTACGCAGATGACACCCAACTATATCTCAAATTACAATCCCCCAACGACATTTTACTACTGAACTCTACGATTAGAAGCACCCAATCCTGGCTTGCTGATAATCATCTCAAACTCAATGCTCTGAAAACAGAATTCCTGCTGATCGCACCTCCCGCGAAGATCCCCATCACGCAAACCTGGCTTAAACAGTTAACGGCACTCAATGTCCAACCCATCATAGTGGACTCAGCGAAATCTTTAGGCATAACCCTCGACTCCAACCTTAACATGCAGCATCATATCAGCAAGGCTACTAAGGGAGCGAACTTCCAAATCAATACACTGAGGAAACTTAAACCCTTCCTACCAGCCAAAGACTTCCAAACTGCAGTACAAGCTCTAGTAATCCCACGAATTGAATACGGCAGCACCGCCCTCTGCGGTCTCCCGTTAACCAGCACTGCACCACTAAGAGCCTCTCTAAACGCTGCAGCCAGACTCATCACTGGATCAAAAAAACACTCGCACATCACCCCTGATTTGAAATCACTGGACTGGCTGCCTTTTGAAGCCAGAATACATTTGAAAATCGCCTGCATGACACACAAGGCTCTACATCTGAGCTCTCCCGGATATCTCACTCAGAAGCTGTCAATCTCTGGCGGCTCTAGAATCACTAGAGGCACAGACAATCTTCTGCTAAAACCTCGAAGATTCCGGAAGGCAAAAACATATAAACGCTCTTTCTCAGGAATGGCACCCAGGATCTGGAACTCACTCCCTCCTGAAACCAGACTCCTCTCCTCCTTCACACTTTTTAAGAAAGAAGTAAAAGCAATTTTTATGGCCAAATACACTTGACCTATTAGCGTGGATTTGGAAAGACCCTACTCCGACCTGTATTACTCTGTTCGAACTCTATGACTATGTATTTCACCTGAATTATTGTTGCTACTAACTATCTACTGTATTATTGATGCTACTGACTATCTATGCACACACTTAACTGTTATATTTGTATTATTGATGTGCTGTACTACTTATGTGTATCCCACCTGTATTATTGATGCTACTGACTATCTATGCACACATTTAACTGTTATATTTGTATTATTGATGTGCTGTACTACTTATGTGTAACCCCACTCTCTTGCTGGCATTCCCAGCCGTGTAAAGCGCTCTGATATCTGCAAAGATCCTGTTCGCGCTATATAAAACTTTCAAAATAAATAAAATAAATAAATAAATAAAATAAATAAACTATTGTTTCCGTCATATTTATCCACTATTGACTATATCAGTGCCAGTTGATATATTCCACCCGTTAAAGAGTATTTACCCCGTTAAATTCCAAACTTATATTACTTCGTTTTCTAAGCACACTATCCCCTTAGGGATTGTTTCCTTCCTCTTACCTTTCGCCTCAGTAAATTCCGTCCGGCAGTTCCCCCGTTCTGGCTCAGCGTGTTTGCTCCGACATTTCCCCCTCTCGAGTGCGCCGCGTCTTTATTTAGAAACACTTCCGTGTTTCAAGCGGCCCAACCCGATTGGTTGTTCAGGGACACGTGGTCCCCGAGTCAGCGGTCCGTTGTTGATTGGCTCAGAGTGCTCATGTGGGCAAAACAAAAACTTCTTTGGCGATTTCGGCGCCATCTTATAAAGTCTTTTTTGTGGAGTTCAATTGTGGGAATATTTTTAAATAAAAAAAAAAAGGGGAATTCATCGGTGATAGTTAGGTTTATTTTAAGACGGAAAATTTATATGTATTTATCTTCCGCATTTGTTTGGGCCCTCGGAATTGTTTAGGTGATTCCGTTTTTTGAAGCGTGTTTCGTTATATACACGCTAATATTTATATTCTAATCCAATCCTTGTGTAGCACCACTATTTTATTTACAAGTGTCTTGATCACTGATTTATTTTATGCACAATCTCCTAAGTTTGGTCAGACAATCACTATTTTATTTTGATTCGTATAATCTCAAATACAACTTTCCATTGTCTTGTGATCTTGAGCTTTTATTATTATCTTGGTAGCAGTGAGCTGTCAGGCTAGTCAATTTTCGATGATTTACAAAGACATACCTTAGTTTTCATAAAGTAGAGTAAGGGAACACCTGTTGGTTGCTGATTGAAGTATCATGCAGTGTATCATGCATCTCAGCACCCTCACCCCTTTGATAGTTGTGCTTTTTTGAGTGTGTTCTTGATGGTGATGCTACATCAATTCAATACTTACCATTATTCCGAGACTAATATATTTAGAAAAAGGAAATTAATTTCTTTCAAAAGGTGCCTATGTGTGTTCATACATTTCTCTCCGTGAACTACTGATCTCTCCATCATATAGGGTCAGTACAACGTCATGGTGCTTGCACCAATGGAAGATTATTATCACATTTCATTTAGATGGTTCATCAGGAATACATTAATCATACATTAGAAACATGAGTCACTTTGTCAGTAATCTTCTCCTGTTATACTTTGTCCCCATGTGTCTACTATTTCCCTAGAAAGTAATGTAGCTCATGGTCAATATTTAAACCATGTTCCACACTCTGCATTTTCATGATCCAGAGAGCCTCTCTCTGTCTTAGTGTTAGCTCCCTGTTTCCGCCTCTAGGGTGTCTGGGTGTATGTTCTATTCCAAAGAATTCAAACATTCGATGTGTTTTTTGCGCGGGGCAGATTGACATATGGGCAGCCACAGGGTATCGCATATCCCCCTGTTTAAGCGCCCTGATATGTTCGTTGATTCTTTCTCTTAACATCCGTATGGTGCTGCCAATGTATTTTTTGCCACATTTGCAGACAAGAACGTATGTTACGAATTTTGTCATACAGTTTATATTAGTGTTAATGAGGTATTTTCTCCCAAAAGGACCCTCAAATTCCGTCACTTTTTTGCAGGCCCATTTACACGCACTGCAGTTGTTGCAACCATAAAATCCCTTTGAATGTTTATCCAGCCAACTGTCTTGGGTTTTTACATGTGGATAGCTTGGACTTAGTAAGTTTCTGATTGTTCTCCCTTTCCTATAAGTCATTGTTGGTCTTTCAGATATGTATTCTTTAAGGGAAGTGTCTGTTTTAAGCAGATGCCAGTGTTTGGTCAGGCTCTTCATTAGTATACCAGACCAGTTATTGTAGCCTGTCACTAGTCTTATCTTATCATCTTGCTTTTTGTTTCCTGACTGTTCCTTTAAAGTATCTGCTCTTTTGATCTTATTTATTCTCAATTCGGCTTTCTTTAGGATTTTCATATTATAGCCGCGATTTTTAAATCTGTTTAGAACTCCTTTCTTATTCTGCTCAAATTCCTCATCTCTACTGCAGTTGCATCTGGTTCGTATTAATTCACCATACGGAATAGCTCGTATTTGGTGTGCAGGGTGAGCACTAGACGCATGTAGGAGTGAGTTGCACGCTGTCGGTTTTCGAAATAGTCTACTCTGAATTTTATCATTGTCAGCAAAGAGTTCTACATCTAAGAATGGTATTTTAGTTTTACTTGATTCCATTGTGAACTTAATGTTGAAATCATTGCTGTTTAAATACACATGAAATTCAAGAAGTTTGTCTGGAGTTCCTGTCCAGATCATGATACAATCGTCTATGTACCTGCCCCAGTAAAGAATTGAGTCATTCCATTCTGTGCCCAATGGGCCCCAGATCATCAACTCCTCGAACCAACCCATTACTAGGTTCGCGTACGAGGGTGAAAACCTGGAGCCCATTGCCACACCTTGTTTTTGTCTGTACCACTTATCCTTGTATAGGAACACATTATTGTCCAGTATAAGTTCTATCATTTCTACAAGCATCTCGGTATGTAACCAAGAGCTGGCGGTTCTTTTGCTTAACATTTTCTTGATTGCAGTTAAACCTATTTCTCTTTTGATACATGTGTATAGTGATACCACATCTAAGGTCACTAATGACATGGTATCATCCCAGGCTAAATCAGCCATTATACCCAAAATGTGTTTTGTATCCCTGATGTGGGACGGGAGATTCCCAACCAGTGGCTTTAGAAAAATATCTACATATTCAGATATCCTTTCTGTGGGTCCACCAATCCCTGATATGATTGGTCTTCCCGGAGGAAATTTGTCTGTTTTATGTACTTTGGGGAGGGTATATATGCATGGGTATCTTGGACGATCAACTCTAAGGTACATGTGTTCATTGTCATCCAGGAGACCTGATCCATGCCATTTTTTTAAATGTGTGTTGATGTAGTCAGTAAGTTTCCACATAGGGTTCTGTGTCAGTTCTTCATACCATTCAGGGTTAGCCAGTTGTGATACTATTTCTCTTTCGTAATCAATAGTACTCATGATCACCATGTTTCCCCCTTTATCCGCTTCCCTGATTGTCAGTGTTTCATTCTCACTCAATTCCTTAAGTGCTATTCTCTCCCTATGTGTTAGATTGTCTCTTTGTATGTGTGATGCTGTTTTATTAACTTCATGTTTATCCAAGTCTGCAGATACGAGTTTGTGAAATACATCAATACTATTTCCCGCATTTAGGGTCGGTGTCCACTTAGACTTATCCTTAAGATTACTTGATATATTATAATCCATATGTATCTCTAGATCTCTCATTACCATTTCCATTGTGTTAACCTCATCCTCACAGTCAGTGATAGATAACAATAATCTGGTATTTTGAATATCCTCAATTGATTGTTCATTACATATCAATACACCAACATTTGGTTGCAGATCTTTATTTGTAGTCTTGTTCAAATCAAAATGTTTTTTTAGTTTAAGACGTCGGATACATTTAAACAAATCTATTTTTGTGGTACATAGATCCCCAATATCATTTGGACAAAAGCTCATACCCTTCTGCAATACAGAGATCATATCCTTAGTCAAAACAGCATCACTCAGATTCATTACAGTAACATTGTCTATTTCTTCTGATTCGCATTCCAGGACCTGGTCCTCATTCCTGGTCGACCTGTATTTGTTTCCCCCTCTCCTGCCTCTCCTTGTCTTCCTGGGGTAACTTGTCTGCGGTTCTCTCTGTTCCCTGTTTTTATTCTCCTTATTTCCAATAAAAAATTATTGGTTTAATTGTTGGGGTTACTAGCACCTCCTGCATCTTCTTGCTCACTTCCACTGGTGTGTACAGTGTTTAAAGACGAAGTGCTGGAGCTGGCAGATCTATTTGCTCCTACATTTTGGGTGGTAGGTTTACTAACTAGATGGTCGTACTTTTTTGCAAAGGTAAATATTCGACCACTGGTGTAGTCTTTCTCATCCCTTCTTAGTTTCCTGCTCTTACGTTCCTTGATGTCAGCAACATGACGCTGTAAGATTTTTTTTAAGATTGCATAATTTTTCTCAGTTGCGTCAGGTAAATTTAAATCCTTAATCTCTGACTCCAGTTTCTCTATATCCCTTTGTAAAAGGGCGACTTTTCTTTCACAGTTAATTATTAATATATTCATTAATTTGTTGGAATTGTCTGTGAGTTCCTTCTCCCAATCTAGAAGGAGATCAGGCTCCAAATCCTCATATGTGGGGATGATTTGTGATCTCAGGCCTCTGGGGATACGTTTTACTTTAAAGTATTGCTTTAAGGTGGTAGCATCCCACCATCTTGATAATTCATTCATTCTAAGCCTTTCTAATCTAATGAATTTTTGTTTTAGGCCTTCATTTCTTGTAGATTGTCCTCCCTGTGCTGATGTACTAGGGCCACGTTGGTCTATGTTATTAAAAAGATCATCCGCTTCTTTGTCTCTCTGGTTTCTGTCATTGCTAAAGCTATCCATCGTGTTTCTAGGGCTGCCGCCTATTGATACACAGTTACGTCCAAATCAGTGGTTTGATATAGGCTAACTGGCGCCACCTAGACAGTCTCACAGTTTTATTTTTAGTATGGATTTTTATCTCTCACGGTGCTATAAGGTAGAAGGAACCACCTAATCCTTCCAATAATGAGCCAGCGCTTCAAAACAGAAACAAAACTCCTTAGCACACGTATATCAAAGTATAGTAGAGTGTAGGTGTTGCCACCAGTTAAACACAATTGCAATACGTAGTCCTTGATAATACAGATATTCAATTTATTCTTGAATGTTGCAAGTTCTCCACACAGCCGACACGTGTTTCGTCGTGACCGGGAGTATAACCCAACGACTTTTTCAAGGCTGTAGAAGTTCAAAATAAACAAATAGTGGCCCCTGTGGCCCCTGTCATGCAGAATGCACCTCAAGTATTCAAGTGTTCTTTTAAATACACACCAAGATGCATGACGGTCACATCACAGACTTGGATAGAAAACCCACACCTTAATAAGGTCATTTTAATATCAGATCTCTCCAGATCTTATGGGATCATAGACCTCTACAAAGATGAATAGGTACTTTATGTGTTAAGGAACATCTATTTGATACTCAAACAAATGTGATTTTAAACTAAAAGATATGTGGGTACTTGAATACTGTCATTATGACACCTTATCAAGATGTGGATCATACTTGTTCACTGAAGAAAAAGACATGTATATAATATGGCATTTATTCTATGAAATTGAATACTTGAGGTGCATTCTGCATGACAGGGGCCACAAGACTGGTGCAATTTTGAACAAACAGCACAATGTATAATATAGAATATGTACAAGAAATGGCAACATATTTGTTTATTTTGAACTTCTACAGCCTTGAAAAAGTCGTTGGGTTATACTCCCGGTCACGACGAAACACGTGTCGTCTGTGTGGAGAACTTGCAACATTCAAGAATAAATTGAATATCTGTATTATCAAGGACTACGTATTGCAATTGTGTTTAACTGGTGGCAACACCTACACTCTACTATACTTTGATATACGTGTGCTAAGGAGTTTTGTTTCTGTTTTGAAGCGCTGGCTCATTATTGGAAGGATTAGGTGGTTCCTTCTACCTTATAGCACTGTGAGAGATAAAAATCCATACTAAAAATAAAACTGTGAGACTGTCTAGGTGGCGCCAGTTAGCCTATATCAAACCACTGATTTGGACATAACTTATTTTCATAACACTTGTGTGGTGTCCTTTTACTTGGTGTTCAAGGGGTATGTGATGGTTTAACACGCCCTCTAGAGTTTAGCCCGAAGACTGCTCGTATCCACGCTACTAGGATAGCTGGTCTAAGGTTGACTTACAACCAATCACCATAAGGGTCGTTTGGACTGATGCATAGTGATCACTAGAATAGTGAGCACTGCATATCAGGCCAACTTCTCACAACTATCACTTGTGAAGTCCAGGGTTGATTGGTTGTACTCTCATAAGTTATGTGTCGTCTTCTCCCAGCACGCTTTGTATAATGTAACTGTGATGTTCTTTGATACCCCCGTTTACTTGCATGCATTCTTAAATTACATTGGTTTGAGTCCCTTTCTTATTTACGACACTCCAAATTGTGAAGCGCTCTGATACCCATTTGGGTCTTGTTCGTGCTATACAAAACTTTATAAATAAATAAATGCATAAAATAAGTTCTCTAGTATTAGGGGTGTCTTTCATAGATTCATATGCCTGAATCATTCCCCGTCGTCGGAGTGGGAGTCCTACGGTACATAAAAAAGCAATAATATCCCATAAATATGTAGTAAATACTAATATAAACAAACCAGGAAGTAAAGTATCAACAGCTACAGTAGAAAAAACTTCCACATCTGTGACTATCCCAGTCATTTTGTATAGTCCAAACTACAGCCAATCAGGCGCTAGCACCCACCAGAATGTTCTCCCCAGAGGCTCAGGCTCTCGGATTTTCTACCGCACGTCGTGTGAAAGGGAGTCTCCCTGAGCTCTGCTCAGTACTTCTCAACTTTACCAGTGTTTCTTCAGAATTTGAATGTCTTCTAAGTCTCTCTTTAGAGCTTGTGACTCTTGTGGAAAGCTTAGGCTTTTTAAAGAAGATCCCCACAAGAAGTGTATATATTGTCTATACCCTGAACATGAGGTGAAAGACTGTAAAATCTGCAGGACTTTTCCACAGAAGACCCTCAGAGACAGGGAAGGTTGTTTGCTGCTGTGGTTGCAGAAACTGAAAGGAAAGGAGGATGCTCTTTCTGAGGTAGGAAGTGTGGCTTCAGTTTCCTCTGTGTCATCAAGGAATAGAAAGACTGAGGAAAAGAGTTCTTCTCCTGGGGCTAAAATGCAGAAAAAAGTCAAGGTCTCTGACCTGCCTTCTTCTTCTTCAAAGAAAAAGGTTTCTGCACCTTCTACTTCTGGACTAAAATCGCCCCTGAAAAAGTCTGCTAAGCCTGTGTCATCTAAAGGACACTCAGACAAAAAATCACCTCAGACTCTAACCTCGACGACGGACTCATCGTCGACGACGGCTTCGTCGACAGGTCCTGTCTACAGTATTGCATCTACGTCGACGGTTACTTTCTCATCTCCGAAGCCACAAATGATAATGACGTCGGCGTCTTCTTCGCCGACGAGGGTGTTTGTGTCGATAAGACCCATCTCGTCGACGACCATCCAACCATCGAGCATCGACGTTCCTTCGTCGTCGACAAAGAAGATAATTCTGTCGACGAGCTCATCGTCGACGAAGCTAAGCCCGTCGACGAAGATTTCTCCGTCGACGGATCACTCGTCGATAAAGACAGCTTTGCTGTCGACGAAAAGTTCATCGTCGTCGAAGACAGCCCCGTCGACGAAGAATCCTCCGTCGACGACAGATGTACCATCGTCGACGACCTCATCGTCGACGAGAACTTCATCGTCGTCGAGAGCATCGTCGACGAAAACAACCGCGTCACTGATGACTCCGTCGACGACACAGGGTAAACCTCCGCTGACGATACCGTCGTCGATGGGGCCGTCGACGCCACTTTTATCATCCTGTACAGATATACAGGTGTGGTCTGCTACGTCGCATACTGCTTATGACGCTTCTCAGTCGTCAGGAGCGTCACTACTACAAAGAAGAAGCTCTACATTGCAGCCTCTTTCTCCATTGAAGTTATCTGACCAGTTATTGTATTCAGATGAGGAAGGAGATCAAAACTTTTCTGATGATGATGGTAATTTCAGAGTAGCCAGAAGTCCTTCAGAATTGTTCATCAAGACACAAGAGGATGATCAGGAGGAAGATCAGTTTGTTGCACCACAAAGGGGTCAAACATCTACACCAATACCTACAGCACGAATGTCTGACAAAATATCGAGAACTAGAATATCGATGTACAAAAATATCGGAACAAAATTATCGATGTCAAAAATATCGGGATCCTATACTTAACTATATATCTACACAAATATCGATTTCTTAATATCGATATACAAAAATATTGTTTACTGTGATATCGACTACATTAATATCGGAAGACAAAAATATCGCAATCTACACAAAATAATGACATTTACAAAAATATCGACATCAAATATATCGTGCACATAAATATCGGATTATAAAATATATCGACTTTTTAAAAGCATTTCTTTACATAATTAATGAACGCTTTATATGTTTTCACATCAAAAATAACATACCACACTTTAATTTCTACTATACACACACTATAAATTCATATAATGTTTAATATTGGTAAAAATAATGTCACCTACACATATAAAAATATTCTATGCTACTTTGTATACTTTTATAATTATTATTGGTTTTTCAATTCTAATACTAATTAATCTCAACAGAAATTCAAATCTACTAACTAACCAATCACAACCCTAATTTTTTAAATGAACCAATAGGAAAGTAATTACTACTGACACTCCCCTATATAAGCAATGAAAACGTAAGCACAAACTACTTGCCAAAAGTCACAGAAGGAGATTCATCTCTATCCGAATTGCTGCACAACAACTAGAAGAACCAGACTATAAACCTACTATTACATCTACTAAGTAAGTAAATAAAATAGATAGTGCATTATTTGCTAATTGTATTAACTTAACTGCTAAATACCCAGTGCCCCTTTGCTATTTATAGTACTTAACATTCTAAATAATGATATAAAAATATTTTCTTTAGATACTACCACTACTGATAATTCTACTCCAAATAATTGTGAACAAAACATAGGAATACAGATTCTGAAAACTATGTAAGTAATTTGACATTGTTTCATTATGTGCACATTAATCTAAACACACAGAAATAATGACTTTTGCACACCATCTTTTTATTTTGCTGTAGATTCTACTACTGAAAACTGCACTACTACTGAATTAAGGACATCAGTACTACATCTACAATACTTTTTACTAAGTAAGTAAATAAAATAGAAACTGCTTTATTTGCTAGTAATACTTAATTACCTGCTAAATACCCAGTACCCCTTTGCTATTCATTGCAGTTAACATGCTAAATAATTTTCTACAACTATTTGTTTAAGATACTACGAGAACTGAATATTCTACTCTAAATAACTGTGAACAAAGCATAGGAATACAGATTCAAAAATATATGTAAGTAATGTCACCTTGTTTCATTATGTCCACATAAATCTAAACACACTGAAATAATCATTTATCCCCCACATATTTTTTTATTTCTACAGATTATACTACTAAAATCTGCTGTACTACTGAAGTAAGAACATCAGAACTATTTCTACAATACTTTTTCCTAAGTAAGTACATAAAATAGAAACTGCATAATTGAGTACTACTAATTATTTACCTGCTAAATACCCTGTGGCCCTTTGCTATTCATACTACTTAACATGCTAAATAATGAAATATAATTATTTTTTTAGATACTACAACAACTGAATATTCTGCTCAAACAAAGTGTGAACAAAGAATAGGAATACAGAATCGAATAACTATGTAAGTTAGCTCACATTGTTTAAATATGTGCTCACAAATCTAAACACACAAAAATAATCAGTTGTGCTCAACATATATTTTTTTCTATGTAGATTTGACTACTGAAAACTGCACTACTAATTAACTGAGGACCTCAGTACTATTTCTAAAAAACATTTTTGTAAGTAAGTATTATGCAACTGCAATAAATGTGGTAAAACAATACAAACATTTATAACTGTTCTAATAAATTTCTATGATATATTGTTTATTTACAGAGCTAACACGGTGCATAGATATACAGACAACAACCAGAACTTCACATTCTAAACAATAGTAATACAAATCACTAAGTAAGTATATTAAATAACATATTTACCACATGTTTAAAAAAACCTACCAACATGTTGATTAAACAAACTCATATGTTCCTTATTTTTTAAAGATAACACTACAAACTATTCTACAGAAGCTGAAGAAACAATTCTACTGGCAAATACCAACCTCAAAAAATTATTTAAGTATCTTCACAAAGTGAATCATGAAGATACACTGTTGTAGGAAAAATGAGCTCTAAAATTGCTAATTTACCTAAACATTAATTAATAATATACTACTTTCATGTTTCTCATAACAGCTACAACAACATCACAACCATTTATCCTCAACTAAAGAAGCAAGAAACTCCTAAGTTTTGCTGTACATTCTAAAACACGTAAGTATAAACATTCCTACTTATCACTAACATAGATTATTGATCACATTTAAATTGACATTAACTATTATATATATATTTTATAGATATACAAAGTACAAAATGACCGAAGGAGCCGAATTTGTGACCAGCCAAAAAGGAAAATTATTACTATGCTACATGGGTTACACGTACACACAGGAAAAACAATATGGCATGAAAGTGAATTGGAAATGTTGCAAATATTATTCGAACAAGTGCTATGGCAGAGCAACAACAAAAGAAGCTACAGTACTATATACTAGGGAACATAATCATCTACCTAATATAACAGAAATAGAAGTTAGAACAGCTATGGAAAGTATAAAAGAAGCTAGTACCGGATCCCAAAAGCAAACTAATGTAATTTTAAAAGATGCCA
Organism: Lissotriton vulgaris; assembly: GCF_964263255.1. Taxonomy (NCBI): domain Eukaryota; kingdom Metazoa; phylum Chordata; class Amphibia; order Caudata; family Salamandridae; genus Lissotriton; species Lissotriton vulgaris. Next base: position 261,701,008 of record NC_141693.1, read on the forward strand.
TTCCTAAAATTCCCACAACCCAAATGCCAAATATCCTATCATTAAAAAGAACTATAGCACGAACCAAAAAAGCTACAACTTCTTCAACACCATGTCCCAGAACATATCAGGATATTAATTTTACTGCTAACGAAATAATAACTTTAAATAAACAACCCTTTATAGTTTATGACAACGAAAGCAATGAGAATAGGCTTATAATTTTTGGTACCAGTATGAATTTAGTAAAACTGCAGCAAAGCCAATATTGGATGATGGATGGGACATTTAACATCTGTCCCAAACCATTCTTCCAATTATACACAATACATGGCCTCTATCACAACTGCAACATCCCTTTGTTATATGCACTATTGCCTAACAAAAACAATTCTACATATATGGAATTATTAAATGTCATAAAACAAAAAACGAATGATTTCTCTCCTGACAAAATCATTCTTGATTTTGAGCATGCAATGCTCTCAACTATTCTAAAAATCCACCCCCATACCTCCATTCAAGGCTGCTATTATCATTTCAACCAGTGTTTATGGCGACACCTTCAAAAAACTACCCTAAGTGTTGAATATGCTACAAATTCATCATTTGCTTTTCAAATCAAAAAACTTATTGCACTTGCCTACGTCCCTACAACAGATGTAGCTGAACATTACAATATTATTATAGACAGTCCATTCTACAAACAAAACAAAGCTAGATTAACTCCTTTTCTCGATTACTTTGAAGACACCTGGGTAGGCAGACTCCACAGATCTGGCCACAGAAGAAATCCAAAATTCCTCATTCCCTGGTGGAATGTGTACAATAGTACCCTTAACGGGGAGTCAAAAACTAACAATGCCGTTGAAGGTTGGCATAATGCATTTGTCCAATCAACTGGCAGAAGCAAACCTACTCTCGAAAAATTCATAAAATGCCTACAGAAAGAACAGAGCTATCAAGAATTTAGAATGGACCAATCTGTAACCGAACTTGTCCCTAAAACATCCAAGCAAAATAAACAAATGCACAAGTACCTGGAAGAACAAGTTAAACTTTACCCTAATACGAAAGGCATAGAATACCTAAACATCATAGCCAAAACACTACTGTAAATAATTCCGAAACTGTTATAAAACACCAAAAGTAGCACCTAAGTAAGCAAAAATATGTAACGTGATCTTCTAAAGTATTTTGCAATATATAATGATAATATAGTAATATATGCACACATTAAAAATAAATAATAAGTTCAAAACAATTCCATAATAAATATGACATTACCCACCCACAAAAATATTAGAAAGCAAAGACTTACCAATTATGTTGTCAATACAATAACGTCCTTCACCAGCAAAGTAATCCAGGTAGTGCAAAAGTAACCCAAAAAAAAATGTAAAAATACAACTGTTCCAAAATTAAGAAATCCACGCGGTCCTTAGCCATCGAACTACCATAAAAAACCCGAAAAAGTAGAATAAAAGAAAGAATCGCTCCGGAAATCCCGAAAAATGTAAAGAAGTGTTTGTAAATCAGTGTTGGATGAAAAAAAGTAACACTTTCTTAAAAAAAAAAACGGAACTTCCGACGTAGCGTACACCTATGAAAAAAACATAGGAAACAGACATTCCCACCCACAATAATTAGCTAATAATTACATACCACCATATTAACATTGATAATTTAAAGTTAGATATACCCTAAAAGACTTAAATTAACTCTATAAATAATTAGTTAACTAACTAACACAACGTGTATATACCATACGTAAATATCTGATTTCAAAATCAAAAACATAGCTCCCTCACATTCAACAACACTAAATATAATGTCACTAGTCTAAAAACATCATAATAATACACATATAACATATAAAATGAACCTTACCTGCAGCGACGTGAAGTGTCTCCCAACCGCGATCAGCCCTTCTTCCAAATAACCCAAAACGACCTAACCCGGTTACAAAAGAAAGCACCAAAAATCAATAAAATAGTCCCAAGTATAAAATATAATATCTATACAGAACCAAATGTGTGTAAAAAATGTATTATTTTATGTTATATTGAAAAATTTGTTTTTTTTTATCCTACAAAGAACTCATTAAAAAATGTACATGAATGTAATAATTAAATATGATTAAAACAATAATGTTTATTTTAACAATGTTAAAAAATGTAAGTACATTGTCACAAAAATTAAAAATTATAAAAGATGAATAATTTTTTATTTATATAATAAAAATTTGATCTTAACTAATGAAGCAGAAAAAAGCTTAACATAAAAATATGTGTGATATTTACATTTATTTTCTGACATAACAATTTGTAAAAGAGATAATAAAGAATGTTAATTTCATATGGAAAAAAAGAAAAATAATAATGGTTCTGTATAGTTGTTATTAAGTGTGTTTATAAAAGTTTATTTCAAATGAAATGTAAATAAAAAAATGGTATTATGATTTTATTTTATTTGTTAAAACGTTAATAAAATAAAAGTTTATGCAATCATGGTGAATAATTTGTATTATTATCTTACTAAAAAGTATCAATGTAAAAAAAATATTTAACTGTATATGACATGTGAGTATATGTTGTACTCTAATAATGTAATGATTCATATACCAAATCCAGTGTACATTAAATTAGAGTAGGTGTTGCACAGTAATAACATAAGTATTAATATTCCTACTGCATTCTACATAAAATGTTAATATGTGCTGTACACTAATTAATTAGAATAGATTATTCCAACTGTAGTCTACAGTAAATTAGAGTTGGTGTAATGTTATATATGTATAATTTCCTTTAATTGATTAAATGTAAAATAATAATATTTTTATCCTGTAGAACTAGGTACCAAAAACACAAAATTAACCCTGAACCCTACAAATACTCCTTTACCCAAAATCATAACACTGACCCAGAACCCCAAAAATATTCCTTTACCTAAAAACTGAAAACTGACCCAGAACCCAACAATGACCCCTTTACCCACAAACTGAAAACTGACCCTGAACCCAACAAAGACCCCTTTACCCAAAAACTAAAAACTGACCCTGAACCCAACAAATACCCCTTTACCCAAAAACTAAAAACTGACCCTGAACTCAACGAAAACCCCTTTAGCCAAAAACAAAAAACTGACCCTGAACCCTAAAACTATGCCTTTACCCAAAAACTTAAAACTGACCCTGAACCCAACAAATACCCCTTTACCCAAAAACTGAAAACTGACCCAGAACCCAACAATGACCACTTTACCTACAAACTGAAAACTGACCTTGAACCCAACAAATACCCCTTTACCCAAAAACTGAAAACTGACCCAGAACCCAACAATGACCCCTTTACCTACAAACTGAAAACTGACCCTGAACCCAACAAATACCCCTTTACCCACAAACTGAAAACTGACCCTGAACCCAACAATGACCCCTTTACCCACAAACTGAAAACTGACCCTGAACCCAACAAATACCCCTTTACCCACAAACTGAAAACTGACCCTGAACCCAACAATGACCCCTTTACCCACAAACTGAAAACTGACCCTGAACCCAACAAATACCCCTTTACCCACAAACTGAAAACTGACCCTGAACCCAACAAATACCACTTTACCCACAAACTGAAAACTGACCCTGAACCCAACAATGACCCCTTTTCCCACAAACTGAAAACTGACCCTGAACCCAACAAATACCCCTTTACCCACAAACTGAAAACTGACCCTGAACCCAAAAAATACCCCTTTACCAACAAACTGAAAACTGACCCTGAACCCAACAAATACCCCTTTACCCAAAAACTGAAAACTGACCCTGAACCCTAAAAATACCCCTTTACCCAAAAACTGAAAACTGACCCAGAACCCTAAAAATACCCCTTTACCCAAAAACTGAAAACTGACCCTGAACCCTAAAAATACCCCTTTACCCAGGAACTGAAAACTGACCCTGAACCCAAAAAATACCCCTTTACCCACAAACTGAAAACTGACCCTGAACCCTAAAAATACCCCTTTACCCAGGAACTGAAAACTGACCCTGAACCCAACAAATACCCCTTTACCCACAAACTGAAAACTGACCCTGAACCCAACAAATACCACTTTACCCACAAACTGAAAACTGACCCTGAACCCAACAATGACCCCTTTACCCACAAACTGAAAACTGACCCTGAACCCAACAAATACCCCTTTACCCACAAACTGAAAACTGACCCTGAACCCAAAAAATACCCCTTTACCCAAGAACTGAAAACTGACCCTGAACCCAAAAAATACCCCTTTACCCAAGAACTGAAAACTGACCCTGAACCCTAAAAATACCCCTTTACCAACAAACTGAAAACTGACCCTGAACCCAACAAATACCCCTTTACCCAAAAACTGAAAACTGACCCTGAACCCTAAAAATACCCCTTTACCCAAAAACTGAAAACTGACCCAGAACCCTAAAAATACCCCTTTACCCAAAAACTGAAAACTGACCCTGAACCCTAAAAATACCCCTTTACCCAGGAACTGAAAACTGACCCTGAACCCAAAAAATACCCCTTTACCCACAAACTAAAAACTGACCCTGAACCCTAAAAATACCCCTTTACCCAAGAACTGAAAACTGACCCTGATCCCGAAAAATACCCCTTTACCCAAAAACTAAAAACTGACCCTGAACCCAACAAATACCCCTGTAACCAAAAAAAAAATAAGTACATTATTATTAATATTTTAAATATACATTAATTAATTACCAATTAATTAGTAATAAAAAAAATTGACTACATAAAATGTATTAATTAACTAATTAATAATAATTAATTACCAATTAGGTATAATTTAGAAAGATTTATTTACATGTATTAATTAATTAAGTAATTATTAATAAATTACTTCCCACCCTTATCCCCTATAAAAACAATAACCCGCTCCTAAACATAGATATGTTTTTTTAAATAATTTATTTGTACTTGTGTAATTTATACTAATACACCTTTTTTTCATACATTTTATATACAATTATTTTACTTTTTCCTATACTATTGATTATTTCCATTACTACACGATATTTTTTTTTTAACGATATTTTGTCACTCGATATTTTTTTTTTCGATATTTTTGCATACTTACCTATTGCGATATTTTTGTATCCGAAATTTTTGCTTACCTATATTTTTGTCCTTCGATATTTTTACTTCGATATTTTGTCTTTCCGATATTTTTTTTTCGATATTTTGTCTGATTACCCTACAGCACAAATGCCAATAGATCTTATTAATAATTTACAGTATATGCTGAGTGATTATTACCGCATGTTTCCTCCATCAGAGTCTGCAGAATCACGTCCGGCGACTCCAATGACGCAAGAACATGGCTCAACTTCTACAATACCTAGACAGTCGTCACTGACGCCAATACCTGAGGCTCACACTATTGAGCCTCCATCTCCAGCTCAATCCCAACATACATATCAGACAGTTGATGATGATGATGATGATGAGAGAGAGGAAGGGGAAGTTGATGAAGAATCAGAAATGCCGGAGTGGGATAGTTATCAGACACAGACCCCATCACCAACTGCTCCTAACACAGCGGATTCACCACCTGTTAACATTGGAGGTTTTCACCTGGTCATGGATAAAGCGACAAAAAGATTTAAGATCGCTATGGAGGTTGCACAGCAAGACTGTTTTTCATATGATTTTAAAGATCAACCACACAAACAAGTAAGAACAATCCCAATAATTGACTTTATTTGGAAAGAAGGCAAAAAGATCATGTCTACGCCAAATTCTTTACCTGCAGTTATGCCACGGCTGGAGAAAAAATACAGAGGACCCAAGACATCCCCTGCATGCCTTGTTGGACAGACAAAGATCGAATCTGTGGTTGTGCAGGCGGCACAAAATAGATCTAAGATTCCAGCCTCTCAGGTCAATGCTCCACCGGACAAGGATGGAAGGTGCCTTGATTCTATTGGGAAAAAGGTGTCCACAATGGCTGCGACCACTGTCAGGACAGCAAATTCACTAGCAATTTTGGCGAGATAAGAACGACAGATGTGGGCAGACATAGCTCCATTTTTGGAGAAGTTGCCAGAGCCAGACAGATCGGAAGCAATGAAAGTGCTTCATGAGGGTGAGTGCGTCTCGGCAGAAATGATCGAAGCAGCAGTGGATGTCGCATCCACAGGCTTTAGACAGCTGGCAGGAGCAGCTGTGCTAAGGAGGCAAGGCTGGCTGAAGTCAACTACTTTCAGACAGGAAGTCCAGGCAAAGATCATGGACATGCCCTATGATGGGGAGTATCTTTTTGGGCAACATGTGGATGAAGCCCTGCAGGCCATTAAAAAAGATACAGACACAGCAAAATCCCTGGGAACGCTACAGTTTCGTAGATCGTCCTTTCGTGGCGCCAGAGGACGGGGGTCCTATTCGAATAGAGGCGGATTTTCCCAGCAACGCTCTTACCAGTCCTCACAAAGTAATCAGCGATACCAGCCGTATAGGAAGCAAAGTTATGGACAACGAGGCAACTATTCACAAGGCAAAAGAATATCTTCTTACAGAGGAAAAGATTCTGCTAAGACACAATGAGAACACTCACCTGTCACCACCTCTGACAAATATACCATCAAGAGTTGGAGGAAGAATATCCCATTTCTCATTCAATTGGTCAAAAATTACAACAGACAAGTGGGTTCGGGATGTTGTAACCAGAGGTCACGCCTTGGAGTTTATCAAAGTTCCTCCGAATTCACCTCCAAAAGGTCCCCCACCAGCTCGCATCAAGGAGCTTCTTTCCCAAATCAATATTATGATTCGACAAGGCGCAATCGAGACTGTTCCACAGATACAGAGAGGAAGAGGCTTCTACTCAAGATTCTTCCTCATTCTGAAAAAGACCGGGGAATGGTGTCCCATCCTCGATCTGCGCGCCCTCAACAAATATCTCAAAAAGATATCTTTTCGAATGATAACGCTCCAAGAAATCCTTCAGCTTCTGTCCCAAAACGTTCATATGGCTTCCCTGGACCTTCAGGATGCCTATTTTCATGTACCGATTCTCCCGAGGCACAGAAAATTTCTAAGATTCAGAGTGGCTGGCAGGGATTTTCAGTTCAAAGTTCTCCCGTTTGGACTTCGGTCAGCGCCTCGAGTATTCACAAAGATGTTGGCACCAGTAGCGGTGCATCTTCGCTTAAAAGGCATCCATATTTTTCCATATCTGGACGACTGCCTTATAAAGGCCAGTTCTTTGAAGACAGCTACTATGCATGTCCAGGAATGTCTCTCACTATTTCAAACTTGGGATTAACAGTCAATTTCAAAAAATCACACCTTGTTCCATCACAGAAAATATAATTTCTAGGAGCGACATTAGACACTCAGCTCACCCAAGCCTTTGTTTCAAAAGAAAGACAGTACAAGATTTGTAGGATGGCCCTCGACTTGCAGAAAAGAGAGTGCGTTTCAGTAAGAACTTACAAGTCTTTTCTAGGGATGCTATCATCTTGCATCCCTCTCATACCCAATTGTCGTCTGCACATGCGTCCTTTTCAAGAAGAGCTCAGTCTACAATGGATTCAGGTGACAGGGTCAATCGAAGACAAGATCCGCATAACTGGCCGAATGCTAGACGCTCTTGCATGGTGGACACAGACAGGCAATTTAAAAAGAGGACGTTCTTTCCTAACGGAAATTCCAGCTTACACCATCACCACAGATGCGTCTCTGGAAGGTTGGGGAGCGCATCTGGAGAGAATGACAGCTAAGGGCAAATGGAGCAAAGAACAAAAGAGATGGCATATCAACCTTTTGGAGTTGAGAGCAATCTTTCTGGCTTTAAAATCGTTTCAAACAGTGATTCACGGATCAACGGTACTTGTCAGAACAGACAATACAACAAGTATGTATTACCTGAACAAGCAGGGGGGCACAAGATCAGCCCTTCTTTCACAGGAAGCCCAGGAAATATGGAGTTGGGCTTTACAGCAAGGGATCAATCTATCAGCAATACACGTTCCGGGATTGTCCAATGTGCTCGCCGACTCACTCAGCAGGGCGACAACAACAAATCACGAGTGGGAACTTCATCAGGCCACTCTCGACAGAATTTTTCAGGGGTGGGGTGAACCCGAGTTGGACCTGTTTGCGACGAGGCAGAACAGCAAATGCCTACACTTCGCAAGCAGGTTTCCTCACAAGGAGTCTTGCGGAGAAGCACTCTCGATGAGCTGGTACCAAATATTTGCCTACGCGTTTCCACCGATCCCTCTAATTCCCAGAATCATTCGGAAGATGAAACAACAACCTTGCCGTCTGATCCTCATCGCACCCAGGTGGCTTCGCCAGTATTGGTTTACAGAGCTCCTACTTCTATCGGAGTGCAAACCCATACAATTGCGGACTCTGCCGAATCTTCTAACAATGCAGGAGGGTCAAATCTGTCATCCGGACCCAGCCTCCTTGAAGTTAGCAGCTTGGCTCCTCAACACGTCGAATTTGCTCATTTAAATATCCCAGAGGATTGTAAAGAGGTCTTAGCCAATGCCCGAGCACCTGCGACTATAAAGACTTACCAGTTAAAATGGAAAAGATTTTGTAATTGGTGTCGCGAGGCTCATTTGCATCCACTTCAAGCGAAACCAGAACAGATTTTACCGTTCTTTCTCCAACTGGCTAAGTCTGGTTTGGCCCACTCCACACTGAAGGTGTTCTTAGCGGCCATTTCCAGATTCCGGCAAGATGGGTCTAATTCTCTGTACTCTTCTAGGGTAATACAGCAATTCTTTAAAGGTCTGTTCCGTATGTTCCCACCTGTTCGGCGTCCACCTCCATCATGGTACTTGAATGTGGTACTTTCTCAGCTCATGCGTCATCCTTTAGAGCCCATTCATAAGGTGGATCTGAAATTCCTTTCTTGGAAGGTGGCACTTTTGTTGGCTTTAACGTCAGCAAGAAGAGTCAGTGACAATCAAGCTTTCACCATCAAAGCCCCTTATATGCAGTTTACTTCTAATTCAGTGGTGCTTCGCACGAATCCAAGATACATACCAAAAGTCCCATCTGACTTTCACCTTAACGAACCGGTGTGTTTAAAAACATTTTTTCCTAATCCACAAACGATGGCAGAGAGATCTTTGCATTCTCTGGATATCAAGAGATGCCTCAAATTTTACCTTCAGAGAACGGCTACATTGCGTAAGACAGATCAACTTTTTGTAGCATATGGCAGAATGCGACAAGGACACACAGTAACCAAACAGACTATAGCTCGTTGGGTGTCTTCAGCAATTGGTTTGTGTCATCAGCAAGCAGGAAAACCACTACAATCCTTGCCTAGAGCGCATTCTACAAGAGCGGTCTCGTCATCAGCGGCCCTCTTTGCTGGAGTGCCTCTACATCATATATGCAGAGCGGCAACTTGGTCCAGCGCGCATACTTTCAGCAAGCACTACTGCCTGGAGAGCAGCAGCAATGCAGATACTTCGGTGGGAAGAGCAGTGTTGCGCAATCTTTTTAAATAAGGTGAGCGTCTGTTTTTCCCTCCTCCTCTATGCTTTTCTAGACGCCTATGTTATGTTTATATATTATTGTACCATTGACATATGCATAATAATACAAGATGGCGTCTAAGAGCAAAGGAATGTTGTACTGCTATTTACTGTGATTCAGGCATGTGAATCTATGAAAGACACCCCTAATACTGGAGAAGAACAATAGTTACTTACCTGTAATCTGTGGTTCTCCAGTATTGGTGTCTTTCATAGATTCACATGCAACCCGCCCACCTCCCCATAGAGGCTTTTAGGCTATTTTGGTTTACTAACACTCCTTGCGAGAAAATCTGAGAGCCTGAGCCTCTGGGGAGAACATTCTGGTGGGTGCTAGCGCCTGATTGGCTGTAGTTTGGACTATACAAAATGACTGGGATAGTCATAGATGTGGAAGTTTTTTCTACTGTAGCTGTTGCTACTTTACTTCCTGGTTTGTTTATATTGGTATTTACCACATATTTATGGCATATTATTGCTTTTTTATGTACCATGGGACTCCCACTTCGAAGACGGGAAATGATTCAGGCATGTGAATCTATGAAAGACACCAATACTGGAGAACCACAGATTACAGGTAAGTAACTATTGTTCTTCTGCTCCAAGGAATGTGACACATTTGTGTGGTTGTATGGTATTAAAAACAGGAAATTTGATTTGTACCATTCAAAAGCTAATTGAATGGTAGAAAGGTTCAATAGAACATTAAAAGAAGGTTATCAGTTAGCAAAAAACAGTGGTCTGGATTGTAATTAAGATTTGCAGAATTGATTGGTTTCTTATCTCTTACCTCACATAACTACTGGAAATTCTCCTTTTGAACTTTTTAGTGGTAGAACACCCAATTCCAAATTAGTTCCTGGTTGGGTCCATTGAAATAAAGTTGGAGTGAATGTGTCAGTTGATGATGATTGGAGATCTAAAGAACAAGAGAAGATGATTCAACCAAAATGTCAGTTTGATGCTAGACAGAGAATTGAAAGTGAAGGTGGGAGATTGGGTACAAATTCAAACTCCAGCTGGAGCTCAACTTGGTTCAGAATATACTGCATCCAGGTAGGTGAGGGAGCTGTTTAAAAATGCCATCAAAACAGAGGATGGAAGAATATGAAATCTTAATAGAGTAGTTCTATTCAGGGAGCAGGGTTCTATGAAGATGGTGACATATTGGCTGATAAAAAATGCAGTTCAGACAGTAGTAAGAAGTGTGCATCTTCATGTAAGAAAGCTGAAACATTTGAGGGCAATAGCTCAAAGAGATGTCACAATATACCAAATGATTTACATGACTATGTAAGAAAGTAAAATGTTCGATTGAAGTTTTATATTTTTTCTTAATCCTTTCTCTGCAAATTATTTACTTTCATTTTGGTTAGATAGATAAATTATAGTTCTGAAATTGTTGTTTTATATAACTTTTATGGACTGCACTATGTTCTCAAGTTTCAATTACATGGTTCTGTTCTCAATTTGTATTTGTTAAAAAGGGAATGATGTATGGCATATGCCTTGTAGTTCATGTGCCTACCCATGTCATTGTCATATGTGTATTCGGATTTCAGAATGTTGATGGGGATTTGAAGGAAGACTGGAGTTGTTCGAGGAATTGTGGATGAGACAGCAAGAAAGTACCTTGAGTGCCTGCTTGTCTGAAAATTGTTTCCAGTGCACTTTTTCCCAGCACCATTGAAATCAAATGCTTTTTTAGGTCGGCGTCCACCTCCATCATGGTACTTGAATGTGGTACTTTCTCAGCTCATGTGTCATCCTTTTGAGCCCATTCATAAGGTGGATCTGAAATTCCTTTCTTGGAAGGTGGCACTTTTGTTGGCTTTAACGTCAGCAAGAAGAGTCAGTGACATTCAAGCTTTCACCATCAAAGCCCCTTATATGCAGTTTACTTCTAATTCAGTGGTGCTTCGCACAAATGCAAGATACATACCAAAAGTCCCATCTGACTTTCACCTTAACGAACCGGTGTGTTTTAAAACATTTTTTCCTAATCCACAAACGATGGCAGAAAGATCTTTGCATTCTCTGGATATCAAGAGATGCCTCAAATTTTACCTTCAGAGAACGGCTACATTGCGTAAGACAGATCAGCTTTTTGTAGCATATGGCAGAATGCGACAAGGACACACAGTAACCAAACAGACTATAGCTCGTTGGGTGTCTTCAGCAATTGGTTTGTGTCATCAGCAAGCAGGAAAACCACTACAATCCTTGCCTAGAGCGCATTCTACAAGAGCGGTCTCGTCATCAGCGGCCCTCTTTGCTGGAGTGCCTCTACATCATATATGCAGAGCGGCAACTTGGTCCAGCGCGCATACTTTCAGCAAGCACTACTGCCTGGAGAGCAGCAGCAATGCAGATACTTCGGTGGGAAGAGCAGTGTTGCGCAATCTTTTTAAATAAGGTGAGCGTCTGTTTTTCCCTCCTCCTCTATGCTTTTCTAGACGCCTATGTTATGTTTATATATTATTGTACCATTGACATATGCATAATAATACAAGATGGCGTCTAAGAGCAAAGGAATGTTGTACTGCTATTTACTGTGATTCAGGCATGTGAATCTATGAAAGACACCCCTAATACTGGAGAAGAACAATAGTTACTTACCTGTAATCTGTGGTTCTCCAGTATTGGTGTCTTTCATAGATTCACATGCAACCCGCCCACCTCCCCTCAGAGGCTTTTAGGCTATTTTGGTTTACTAACACTCCTTGCGAGAAAATCTGAGAGCCTGAGCCTCTGGGGAGAACATTCTGGTGGGTGCTAGCGCCTGATTGGCAGTAGTTTGGACTATACAAAATGACTGGGATAGTCATAGATGTGGAAGTTTTTTCTACTGTAGCTGTTGCTACTTTACTTCCTGGTTTGTTTATATTGGTATTTACCACATATTTATGGCATAATATTGCTTTTTTATGTACCATGGGACTCCCACTTCGAAGACGGGAAATGATTCAGGCATGTGAATCTATGAAAGACACCAATACTGGAGAACCACAGATTACAGGTAAGTAACTATTGTTCTTCTGCTCCAAGGAATGTGACACATTTGTGTGGTTGTATGGTATTAAAAACAGGAAATTTGATTTGTACCATTCAAAAGCTAATTGAATGGTAGAAAGGTTCAATAGAACATTAAAAGAAGGTTATCAGTTAGCAAAAAACAGTGGTCTGGATTGTAATTAAGATTTGCAGAATTGATTGGTTTCTTATCTCTTACCTCACATAACTACTGGAAATTCTCCTTTTGAACTTTTTAGTGGTAGAACACCCAATTCCAAATTAGTTCCTGGTTGGGTCCATTGAAATAAAGTTGGAGTGAATGTGTCAGTTGATGATGATTGGAGATCTAAAGAACAAGAGAAGATGATTCAACCAAAATGTCAGTTTGATGCTAGACAGAGAATTGAAAGTGAGGGTGGGAGATTGGGTACAAATTCAAACTCCAGCTGGAGCTCAACTTTGTTCAGAATATACTGCATCCAGGTAGGTGAGGGAGCTGTTTAAAAATGCCATCAAAACAGAGGATGGAAGAATGTGAAATCTTAATAGAGTAGTTCTATTCAGGGAGCAGGGTTCTATGAAGATGGTGACATATTGGCTGATAAAAAATGCAGTTCAGACAGTAGTAAGAAGTGTGCATCTTCATGTAAGAAAGCTGAAACATTTGAGGGCAATAGCTCAAAGAGATGTCACAATATACCAAATGATTTACATGACTATGTAAGAAAGTAAAATGTTCGATTGAAGTTTTATATTTTTTCTTAATCCTTTCTCTGCAAATTATTTACTTTCATTTTGGTTAGATAGATAAATTATAGTTCTGAAATTGTTGTTTTATATAACTTTTATGGACTGCACTATGTTCTCAAGTTTCAATTACATGGTTCTGTTCTCAATTTGTATTTGTTAAAAAGGGAATGATGTATGGCATATGCCTTGTAGTTCATGTGCCTACCCATGTCATTGTCATATGTGTATTCGGATTTCAGAATGTTGATGGGGATTTGAAGGAAGACTGGAGTTGTTCGAGGAATTTTGGATGAGACAGCAAGAAAGTACCTTGAGTGCCTGCTTGTCTGAAAATTGTTTCCAGTGCACTTTTTCCCAGCACCATTGAAATCAAATGCTTTTTTAGGTCGGCGTCCACCTCCATCATGGTACTTGAATGTGGTACTTTCTCAGCTCATGTGTCATCCTTTTGAGCCCATTCATAAGGTGGATCTGAAATTCCTTTCTTGGAAGGTGGCACTTTTGTTGGCTTTAACGTCAGCAAGAAGAGTCAGTGACATTCAAGCTTTCACCATCAAAGCCCCTTATATGCAGTTTACTTCTAATTCAGTGGTGCTTCGCACAAATGCAAGATACATACCAAAAGTCCCATCTGACTTTCACCTTAACGAACCGGTGTGTTTTAAAACATTTTTTCCTAATCCACAAACGATGGCAGAAAGATCTTTGCATTCTCTGGATATCAAGAGATGCCTCAAATTTTACCTTCAGAGAACGGCTACATTGCGTAAGACAGATCAGCTTTTTGTAGCATATGGCAGAATGCGACAAGGACACACAGTAACCAAACAGACTATAGCTTGTTGGGTGTCTTCAGCAATTGGTTTGTGTCATCAGCAAGCAGGAAAACCACTACAATCCTTGCCTAGAGCGCATTCTACAAGAGCGGTCTCGTCATCAGCGGCCCTCTTTGCTGGAGTGCCTCTACATCATATATGCAGAGCGGCAACTTGGTCCAGCGCGCATACTTTCAGCAAGCACTACTGCCTGGAGAGCAGCAGCAATGCAGATACTTCGGTGGGAAGAGCAGTGTTGCGCAATCTTTTTAAATAAGGTGAGCGTCTGTTTTTCCCTCCTCCTCTATGCTTTTCTAGACGCCTATGTTATGTTTATATATTATTGTACCATTGACATATGCATAATAATACAAGATGGCGTCTAAGAGCAAAGGAATGTTGTACTGCTATTTACTGTGATTCAGGCATGTGAATCTATGAAAGACACCCCTAATACTGGAGAAGAACAATAGTTACTTACCTGTAATCTGTGGTTCTCCAGTATTGGTGTCTTTCATAGATTCACATGCAACCCGCCCACCTCCCCTCAGAGGCTTTTAGGCTATTTTGGTTTACTAACACTCCTTGCGAGAAAATCTGAGAGCCTGAGCCTCTGGGGAGAACATTCTGGTGGGTGCTAGCGCCTGATTGGCAGTAGTTTGGACTATACAAAATGACTGGGATAGTCATAGATGTGGAAGTTTTTTCTACTGTAGCTGTTGCTACTTTACTTCCTGGTTTGTTTATATTGGTATTTACCACATATTTATGGCATAATATTGCTTTTTTATGTACCATGGGACTCCCACTTCGAAGACGGGAAATGATTCAGGCATGTGAATCTATGAAAGACACCAATACTGGAGAACCACAGATTACAGGTAAGTAACTATTGTTCTTCTGCTCCAAGGAATGTGACACATTTGTGTGGTTGTATGGTATTAAAAACAGGAAATTTGATTTGTACCATTCAAAAGCTAATTGAATGGTAGAAAGGTTCAATAGAACATTAAAAGAAGGTTATCAGTTAGCAAAAAACAGTGGTCTGGATTGTAATTAAGATTTGCAGAATTGATTGGTTTCTTATCTCTTACCTCACATAACTACTGGAAATTCTCCTTTTGAACTTTTTAGTGGTAGAACACCCAATTCCAAATTAGTTCCTGGTTGGGTCCATTGAAATAAAGTTGGAGTGAATGTGTCAGTTGATGATGATTGGAGATCTAAAGAACAAGAGAAGATGATTCAACCAAAATGTCAGTTTGATTTGTACCATTCAAAAGCTAATTGAATGGTAGAAAGGTTCAATAGAACATTAAAAGAAGGTTATCAGTTAGCAAAAAACAGTGGTCTGGATTGTAATTAAGATTTGCAGAATTGATTGGTTTCTTATCTCTTACCTCACATAACTACTGGAAATTCTCCTTTTGAACTTTTTAGTGGTAGAACACCCAATTCCAAATTAGTTCCTGGTTGGGTCCATTGAAATAAAGTTGGAGTGAATGTGTCAGTTGATGATGATTGGAGATCTAAAGAACAAGAGAAGATGATTCAACCAAAATGTCAGTTTGATGCTAGACAGAGAATTGAAAGTGAGGGTGGGAGATTGGGTACAAATTCAAACTCCAGCTGGAGCTCAACTTTGTTCAGAATATACTGCATCCAGGTAGGTGAGGGAGCTGTTTAAAAATGCCATCAAAACAGAGGATGGAAGAATGTGAAATCTTAATAGAGTAGTTCTATTCAGGGAGCAGGGTTCTATGAAGATGGTGACATATTGGCTGATAAAAAATGCAGTTCAGACAGTAGTAAGAAGTGTGCATCTTCATGTAAGAAAGCTGAAACATTTGAGGGCAATAGCTCAAAGAGATGTCACAATATACCAAATGATTTACATGACTATGTAAGAAAGTAAAATGTTCGATTGAAGTTTTATATTTTTTCTTAATCCTTTCTCTGCAAATTATTTACTTTCATTTTGGTTAGATAGATAAATTATAGTTCTGAAATTGTTGTTTTATATAACTTTTATGGACTGCACTATGTTCTCAAGTTTCAATTACATGGTTCTGTTCTCAATTTGTATTTGTTAAAAAGGGAATGATGTATGGCATATGCCTTGTAGTTCATGTGCCTACCCATGTCATTGTCATATGTGTATTCGGATTTCAGAATGTTGATGGGGATTTGAAGGAAGACTGGAGTTGTTCGAGGAATTGTGGATGAGACAGCAAGAAAGTACCTTGAGTGCCTGCTTGTCTGAAAATTGTTTCCAGTGCACTTTTTCCCAGCACCATTGAACGCAAATGCTTTTTTAGGTCGGCGTCCACCTCCATCATGGTACTTGAATGTGGTACTTTCTCAGCTCATGTGTCATCCTTTTGAGCCCATTCATAAGGTGGATCTGAAATTCCTTTCTTGGAAGGTGGCACTTTTGTTGGCTTTAACGTCAGCAAGAAGAGTCAGTGACATTCAAGCTTTCACCATCAAAGCCCCTTATATGCAGTTTACTTCTAATTCAGTGGTGCTTCGCACAAATGCAAGATACATACCAAAAGTCCCATCTGACTTTCACCTTAACGAACCGGTGTGTTTAAAAACATTTTTTCCTAATCCACAAACGATGGCAGAAAGATCTTTGCATTCTCTGGATATCAAGAGATGCCTCAAATTTTACCTTCAGAGAACGGCTACATTGCGTAAGACAGATCAGCTTTTTGTAGCATATTGCAGAATGCGACAAGGACACGCAGTAACCAAACAGACTATAGCTCGTTGGGTGTCTTCAGCAATTGGTTTGTGTCATCAGCAAGCAGGAAAACCACTACAATCCTTGCCTAGAGCGCTTTCTACAAGAGCGGTCTTGTCATCAGCGGCCCTCTTTGCTGGAGTGCCCCTACATCATATATGCAGAGCGGCAACATGGTCAAGCACGCATACTTTCAGCAAGCACTACTGCCTGGAGAGCAGCAGCGATGCAGATACTTCGGTGGGAAGAGCAGTGTTGCACAATCTTTTTAAATAAGGTGAGCCTCTGTTTTTCCCTCCTCCTCTATGCTTTTCTAGACGCTTATGTTATGTTTATATATTATTGTACCATTGACATATGCATAATAATACACGATGGCGTCTAAGAGCAAAGGAATGTTGTACTGCTATTTACTCTGATTCAGGCATGTGAATCTATGAAAGACACCCCTAATACTGGAGAAGAACAATAGTTACTTACCTGTAATCTGTGGTTCTCCAGTATTGGTGTCTTTCATAGATTCACATGCAACCCGCCCACCTCCCCTCAGAGGCTTTTAGGCTATTTAGGTTTACTAACACTCCTTGCGAGAAAATCTGAGAGCCTGAGCCTCTGGGGAGAACATTCTGGTGGGTGCTAGCTCCTGATTGGCTGTAGTTTGGACTATACAAAATGACTGGGATAGTCATAGATGTGGAAGTTTTTTCTACTGTAGCTGTTGCTACTTTACTTCCTGGTTTGTTTATATTGGTATTTACTACATATTTATGGCATATTATTGCTTTTTTATGTACCATGGGACTCCCACTTCGAAGACGGGGAATGATTCAGGCATGTAAATCTACGAAAGACACCAATACTGGAGAACCACAGATTACAGGTAAGTAACTATTGTTCTTCTGCTCCAAGGAATATGACAAATTTGTGTGGTTGTATGGTATTAAAAACATGAAATTTGATTTGTACCATTCAAAAGCTAATTGAATGGTAGAAAGGTTCAATAGAACATTAAAAGAAGGTTATCAGTTAGCAAAAAACAGTGGTCTGGATTGTAATTAAGAATTGCAGAATTGATTGGTTTCTTATCTCTTACCTCACATAACTACTGGAAAGTCTCCTTTTGAACTTTTTAGTGGTAGAACACCCAATTCCAAATTAGTTCCTGGTTGGGTCCATTGAAATAAAGTTGGAGTGAATGTGTCAGTTGATGATGATTGGAGATCTAAAGAACAAGAGAAGATGATACAACCAAAATGTCAGTTTGATGCTAGACAGAGAATTTAAAGTGAAGGTGGGAGATTGGGTACAAATTCAAACTCCAGCTGGAGCTCAACTTGGTTCAGAATATACTGCATCCAGGTAGGTGAGGTAGCTGTTTAAAAATGCCATCAAAACAGAGGATGGAAGAATGTGAAATCTTAATAGAGTAGTTCTATTCAGGGAGAAGGGTTCTATGAAGATGGTGACATATTGGCTGATAAAAAATGCAGTTCAGACAGTTGTAAGAAGTTTGCACCTTCATGTAAGAAAGCTGAAACATTGGAGGGCAATAGCTCAAAGAGATGTCACAATATACCAAATGATTTACATGACTATGTAAGAAACGAAAATGTTTGATTGAAGTTTTATATTTTTTCTTAATCCTTTCTCTGCCAATTATTTACTTTCATTTTGGTTAGATAGATAAATTATAGTTCTGAAATTGTTGTTTTATATAACTTTTATGGAATGCACTATGTTCTCAAGTTTCAATTACATGGTTCTGTTCTCAATTTGTATTTGTTAAAAAGGGAAAGATGTATGGCATATGCCTTGTAGTTCATGTGCCTACCCATGTCATTGTCATATGTGTATTCGAATTTCAGAATGTTGATGGGGATTTGAAGGAAGACTGGAGTTGTTCGAGGAGTTGTGGATGAGACAGCAAGAAAGTACCTTGAGTGCCTGCTTGTCTGAAAATTGTTTCCAATGCACTTTTTCCCAGCACCATTGAAATCAAATGCTTTTTTAGGTCGAGCCTAGACGAAAGCAAAAGGCGAGACAACTTATGTTATCACTTTTGGGGGAATGTGGACAGCAGACTGTCACGCGCTTCTCCTGCCGGAGATTTGACCTCGTGGGCGCGCTTTGGCGCCTTGGCTGCTTGTAACGTGCATCGCGGTGCGCGCGTGCGTCAACGCGTCTGGAAGTTAGTGAGAAGCCTTGAATTTGTTGCAGTTTCATTCATGTGTGACGTGCATTGCCGGGCGCGCGCTACATGGTCAGTTTCATGTTTTGCTTTTTTCTTCAAAGTGGCAGCTTATAAAAATGTGCATAAAATAATAAAATATGCATGGGTGGAGTGGCCCGCAAATGCGGGACCACTCAGGACAAGCATGCAGACCCACTCACCGGGCTGCTGTGTCTTCTTGGCCGCATTCTCGCGGGCTTCGCAGGCGACGCCCTGTAGGTGCTCCTTCAGTATATGCGAGCCCCTGCAGGAACAAAACTCGCCTCTCCACTTAACCCGGGCCCCTCCTGGGACCCAGGACTTCTGAGAACTACAACCGCTACCGCAGGGCTCTCCCTTCCTCTCTGGGAGCCCCACAAGAACGAGCACACCAGCCTCTTCCGGCCGCGTCACAGGCCCCGCCCATGTCATGGGCAAGGATGCCTGACTTCCTGGTTTCCCCCCCTTCCTGGTTGCCAGCCCCCCACCCTCCGGGCCGCAACAGTGATTTTTTGCTGCTCCTCTCAAATACTCTTCCATGACATCTGGTAAGTCCACAAACTTTCCCCGGTGTTTTTCTTTTACCTGCATTTTCAAACAGTACGAAGGAAGTTGTGAAAATTGCACACAAAAATACGGGCACGTTCATTTGTGAGTGTGCAGGGAGTTGGAAAGTCTATTGCAAACTAAAAACGTCATGACAGCTTTAACAAGACGGAGCTCTTCACCTTATAGTCGGTTGTTTGAGATCGCTGAGCAGTGTTTCTTTTTTGCCTTCAGATTTATATAGCGCGAAGTTGACCCGAAGGTATCAGATCGCGTTACAGGAGCACCACTCACGTTAGTTACACAAGGACACAGTTATTTTTGGTAGGCTTTGGGAGATGAATTGATTTGCCCCGGATCACAGAATGTTGATCCAACGCCGAGGATCGAACCTAGTTCCCCCGCTCCACAGTCGGCAGCACTGGCTGTTAGACCGCATCCTGTCAATTGCACACAGCTATGCCAAAGACGGGCCCGCTGGAGTAACATTCGCTGCTAAATTATTGTTACCTTGCATGTACATTTTCTCATTTGATTCAATCATCTGGCTCTGAGACATTATGAAAGACTGTCTGATAAATTATCGCCTGCATACACAGCGCATCCTTATATTGCACCTGTGTTCTTACACTCCTTTTAATCAATATTAAAGATATAGTCCACAGAGGAGAACCTAGAGCAGACATGATGACCGGTTTTCGTTGGCTGTGATGTGCATTTTCATCGTTGCATTCTTGGTGCCGCTCATAAAGCCCCAGTGTCTGACTCCGAATGGACTGCAGCACAGTTTTAGGTTTATTTCTTTAGAGGCTGCGGAGCTCCTTATGGGCTTAAAGTTAAAGTGTGATCTAGAATAACCTTTGGGGGTAAGGGTGAGACCATATAATCAAAAGGTGTGAAAGCTAATAAGTATTAGAAGACGTACTTGTGTGCGTATAGTTAAAAAAAACAAGGGCCTTCGTTATTCCACCCTTATAGACAATCATCAAATATTATTTATTTCTTATTTGGTGTTTTATATTTTGTGAAGAAGAACGCCTTTTGTCCATATCAACGTGCCTTGCAGTACTACAGCCTAAAAGCAGTTGATGTTGTTTGGTCCCTTGAAATTATTTTCAGTGGTTTAGTGCAGTCCGGTTTGCTATTCAGCCAGCATTAGCATTTGCACAGAGTATGATTTCATATATACATATGGTTCGGACTGTAATTGAGGGCAGTGGCACAGGTAGATGTGGGAGTTTAGTTGGGTAGGGCATTTTACACGGGTAGAGTAACATTACATGTGGACAGTTTGTAAAGTAGGACATAGCTAAAGTCTTCCTCTATGTTTTTAGTCAGTGCAGTGTTTCAGAGTCTTTTTGATAGTTAGAAGGTTGCCAGCACATTTCAGTTGTTAGCAGTCTTCTGAAACTTAAGTACTTCAGCTGTGCTCTCATAAATAAAAGAATGCATCCCAGAGCGCATGTCCTTGTGCAACAAATGGTTTGCCTCCCCATTGTCTCTGGCTTTGGTTGGCACAATATCTCCGTCTCTGAAAGGTGAGAAATTCAATAGGCTGTCGGTCAATTCTTCACAGCCTTATTTGGAGGTAGTACGGGGTTGTGCATCCAATCTAAGTATAGGCCCTAAACTTTGTTAATTAGAAATTTGATTCTGTGGTGGACTCTTCAACCAAAATGTTTTCTCATTAATTAAGTAACTAAGTCCAACTTATTGATTTTCTTGAGTAAATGTCATCAGTATTAAATATTGACTTCAAGGAATACTTTAACTGGTTTGTGAGTCATTAAGTGGCGCTCATTGCGGATGTATGACGTTACAACGCATACTTTTACTCCGCATACCATTACAACGCGGTATTCACAACGCATACCATTACAACGCATAGCGCTTTGGGGTGCTGGATAGTGGTAAGTATAATTTACTATTCTAACTCCAGTCCCCGTGGACCCTAGGGAAGGTGCTGGATAGTAAATTAAACTTACCTCTTATCCTAGAGCGCCCCCCAGCGCAATGCGTTGTAATGGTATGCGTTGTAATGCCTGCGTTGTAGTGGTAGTGCGTTGTAAAAAATGCGTTGTAACAGGTGCATACCGCTCATTGCAGATCCTTAAGTTAGTGGGCGTGTCTCTATATGTCACTATAGGTAAGATCCGGAGATCAAAGTTTTTTAGGAGCTTGTGTGTCAGAGGTGGCCTCATCATGACCTTGTCTGTGGCAATAAGCGCCTTTTGCCGTAGAGACAGGGCGTTAATGGTCACTATTGGACCTCTCCCAGGGCACAAGACCAGTGTGTCTCTGCAGTCATGAACTGCCCAATCAGAGGTCATCACTCCCACAGAGAAGGGTAAGGGATGCATGGACTAAGGTCTCCAGATCACAACTTTCCAGTTCAGTTTTACCTTCTACAAAACATTGCTATGTGGGACTTTAGACCAAAGAGTTCTATTAAGGTGACACGGACCATACCACTCTGAATGCATGGGGTTCCTTACACTTATGAAAAAGTCCATAACTGGAGTATTGAGTCCCCGATGACGTGTAATATTTAGTAGGGGGGTGGGCCGTTATGTGGACTTATATCCTGACTGTAAAGGCAATGCTTCACACATATCCACTTCAGACATATCCCTCAGTCGCCTTCATCTCAGTGTCTTCTATCCCTCCTTCCCCATCTCTGTTAGAGAGCGCTACAGACTCCGGAAGCATAGAAGGGGACGTCTAGCATTGCCAAACGTGGTTCTGTGTTCCTTGTCCTGCAGCGTTAGAGGCTGGGTATTAAGGCTACAACACTGTTACCACGACCCCATACCTCTCTTGACTCACAACACAGCTCACAAGAGACAACCTCACCATCTCCCTCTCCAAGATCATTTGTCAGCTCCCAGGAGGCACGTCCTCCAGCCCTCCCTGTAAGAGCACAGCCCAGCTCAAAGGGCACGAGTCCTCCATTCCCCACTGAAATAACATTCCACACAGGAGACAAGATCGCCATCTCTTTATTGAAATCTACACCCAGGTCACAGGAGAGGAGCGCCTGATAACGGATTGAACAAGCATTTGCAATGCAATACTTCTCGCCTTTACGCAAGTTTAAGCTTTTAGCATTGCAAATACTTACATTACAATAACTTTTATGTAAGTATTAATTCTTAAAAAAATTAAAAGCCATTTTTATTTGTAATATCAATACATGTAGGTCACGTAAATACAACACATATTGCATTACAAATGCTATAGGTGTCAAATTTGCGAAAGTTAAAACTATTGGCATTGTAAATGACAAAGCTATTAATTTCCCACAGGAAGATCGTTACAGGTGTTGGCCGTGATGTATGAGAAAGCTCTTCCCCAGTTCTGTTTCTGCGGATGCGTGGGACCTCTGCCAGGGCAAGTTCGGCGGAGCGGAGGTTCCTCTTGGGTACGTGGAAGGATACTCTCTCGTTGAGGTATTTGGGCCTGATGTTGTTGAGGGATTTGCAGGCGTGGGTAGTTTGAAGGTGACACTCTTCTCCACGGGGAGCCAGTGGTGGTCTCGTAGGTGTTGGGTCATGGGTTCATGGCGTGGAGTCCCGAGGATGAGTCTGGCTGTGGCATTCTGGATGGTTTGGAGTCTGTGTAGAAGGGTTCTGTTGATTCCGGTGCATAGTGCTTTGCCGTAGTCGAGTCTGCTGGTTATGAGTGCGAGGGTGACGGTCCTTCTGCAGTTAGGGGGGATCCATTTGAAGGTCTTGCGGAGGATGCCTAGGCAGTGGAAACTAATAGAGGCGACGGCGTTGATCTGGCGGTTCATGGAGAGGGTGGAGTCGTGGATGATGCAAAGGTTTTGTGCGTTTTCTATAGGGGTGGGTGGGTTGCCGAAGTCGAAGGGCTACCAGGTGTTGTCCCAGGCGTAGGTGCAGGGTCCGAGGATGAGGACTTCAGTCTTCTCTTAGTTGAGCTTCAGGCAGCTGTCTTTCATCCAAGCTGCGGCGTTCTTCATTCCTGCCTGGAAACAGAGTCGGCTGTCTTCGGATTCTTCGTGAATGAGAGGATAAGCTGGGTGTCGTCGGCGTGGGACAATGCTGAGCCCATGCTGTCTGACGAAGGCGGCGACGGGGGCCATGTAGATGTTGAAGAGCGTGGGGCTGAGCGATCATCCTTGGGCTATTCCGCAGTTGATATCTGTGAGTTTGGAGAGGAAGAGAGGGAGTCTGATCCTCTGGATTCGGCTGGAGAGAAAGGATTGGATGCAGTCAAGGGTGGTTCCTTATATCCCTGTGTTCTGAAGTCTGGCTGTGAGTGTGCGATGTGAGAAGGTGACGAAAGCTGCTGAGAGGTCTAGCAGGATGAGGGCCGGAGTGTGTCCCTGGTCGAGTAGCATGTGGATGTGGTTGGTGGCTGCGAGGAGGGCAGTCTCTGTGCTGTGGTTGCTGTGGAATCCAGACGGGGAGGCGTCCAGGACTGAATTCTGTTCAATGAAGACGATCAGTTGGGCGTTTACGAGTCTCTCAGTGACTTTGGCTGCAAAGAGGAGGAGAGAGATGGGCCAGTAGTTTTTCAGGTCTGTTGGGTCGGCCGTTGGCTTCGTGAGGAGGGGTTTTACCTCCGCCCGCTTCCAGTCGTCGGGGAAGATGCCAGACATGAAGGAGACATAGATGGTCTGTCCTTGTTCAGGTGCGATGGCGGAGGCGGCCCTGTGGAATATGTGTGGAGGGCAGGTGTCTGTAGGGGCTCCTGAGTGGGTTTTCTTCATGGTTGCGGTGATGTGTTCTACAGTGGCAGGATTCCAGGTCTTGACGGATGGCTTATCGTCGGAGTAGGGGGGATGGTGTCCGGCATCTGTTCGCTGAAGTTGACCTAGAGGGTCTTGATCTTCAGATGGAAGTAGGAGCTGAGCTTGTCGCAGAGTTCCTGGGAAGGAGTGGCCTCCATGGCTTCGCTGGGGGGTTCGCGAGCTGCTGTATGACGTTGAACAGTTCCTTGGCGTTGGTCGAGTTGGTCTGTTCTTTGTTTCTTATGAAGTTTCGTTTGGTGTCTCTTATGCGCTGGTGGTATTCCCTCTGGGTGCTCTTGTAGTTGTTCTGTGGTTTTCTGGTTTTGCCAGGTTTTCTCTAAGCATCTGCAGGAGTGTCTGGCTTCTTGGAATTCGGTGGTGAACCAGACAGCCTTCAGAGGGCGTTTTTTGGCGGGTGGCGGAGAGGTGCCAGCTTGTCGGCGCAGGAGGAGATTCAGCGGTGAAGTTCTTTGGCTGCGGAGTTGGTGTTGATCGTGGCGCTGGGGGGTTCTTGGAGGAGGGTGGTTTTGAAGTGTTCCTCTGTTACCTTGCTCAAGTTTCTTCATGGCGGACGCGGGGGCCTGGAATGCAGTGGTGGTCCATCCATAGGGGCTGGGTAGTGTGGCTGAAACAGAAGTTTTTTCCTCTCACAAAGATGGGGTTGAGGGTGTGTCCAGCTTTTTGAGTGGGTGTGTTGACCAGTTGCTTCAGACCGAGGTTGGCAAGGTTGTCGAGGAGAGCGGTGGAGTCGGGGTCTTTGCAGTTGTTGAGGTGGAAGTTCAAGTCCCCGAGTAGGATGTAGTCCATGGAGGTGATGGCGTGGGGTGTAGCGAGCTTTGTGATTAAAGTTGGGGACTGGGTGCGAGGTCCCGGCGGTCTGTAGATGAGGGTGCCAAGTAGGGTGGTTCTGGAACTGGTCTGGATTGGAGGTGTTCTGTGTTGGAGTGGGGGTTACTCGTGCTGGATGTAGAGAGTCGGAGGGGGGTCTTGTGTGTAATGGCGAGACCTCCTCCTGGTCGGTGGGGGTGGTCCATCTCTGGATCTTGTAGCCGTTGGGAATGGCAATTGCGATGTCGGGCCGGAGGTGGCGTTGGTACAGGATTCCCTGAAGAATGCGACGCCGGGCGAGAGGGTGTCGATCAGGTCCCAGGTTTTTACGGTGTGTCGGTGCATGGAGCGCACGTTGAGGAGAATGCATGTCAGGGTTTCGGCGGCGCGTGAGTCAGGCGGGCCTTTAACGGTTGTGGTGTTTTTGTTGATGGTGAATTATTTTCGGCTGCGTCTACACGAGAATGGTCCATGGGTGTCTTTAGGCGACGATCTTTGGCAGTCGGTGTGTCTTCCGGGTTTGAGTGTGTGGAGTTTGGCAGAGTCGTATCGGCGGGGTCCCAGGGATCTAGGGTTCCTGGCGCTGGCCGAAGTTGGGTCACAGAGGGGCACAGACGGGCTTGCCCTAGGCGCGCCTTTGGCGTGTCCGCTGCGTGACCGCGCAGCGATTGCAATAAGTAGGGGAGGGTTGAGCAGCTGGGAGGCGGGGGCGGGAAAAACAGTGACAAGGGGACAGTGAGGTGCGGGGCTTAAAGGGGAGATGTCATGAGCAGAGAGGTTAGAGTTAAACAGAAGGACACATTACAACAATATAATGCAAGAATTTCGAAAATATAATGCTAAAAACAGGGCACAGAGCAAAATGGCAGAGAGCAGCATCGAACCCTACCAGCGTGGGGCTCGGGCACAGCACAGTAACGCGGAGCTGTGGGGAAGAGAGTAGCCCTCAGGACCTATGGTCTAGGGTCTAGCTCACACTCCCCTTAGCAGTCGCCATAAGTAGGGGAGAGGGGAGAGGGGAGGGACGAGCAGCTGGGAGGCGGAAGCGGGGGCGGGAAACATCGGGAAAACAACTGTGATGAGGTGACAGTGAGGGGGGGCTGAGAGGAGAGAAGGGCATGAGCGGAGAGGTCGAATTAAACAGAAAGGCACATTACAGCACACATTTAACGCATAATAGAAAGGAATTCCCCGAAGTTCAGTTCTAAGGATATTGAAAAAGCAAATGGCATCTTTGTATTGGCAAGTCGAAAAAGCAACTCTAAGATCAGTTATAACAGTAGCAATAATTTTCGTAGTGCCAGAAACCATTCTATGGCAAAAGCAACAACAAGCATACTTTAGTCTCTTGCAGAAAGAGGTTTCCTTAAATAATGATTCAGTCGGTATGCCACTATTAATCATCAGCCAAGTGTGATGAAACATCTCCATCCATCTCCCTGTTTTGAAGGAAATAACAAACAGCTAGTGGGAACTAGATATTGTGTAGATTGGGTAAAAAGTCTGTGTTGGCTGATGAGGATTATGAATCCGAAACCGGTCCCAGGATGCTTGTTTCCGGTCCAGGGAAGACATGGCTTGGCAGTTCGGGCTGGACTGTTCCCATGAGGCACAGGGTCAGACTGATTCGCATATGGCCATGTCTGAACTGGGGTGGTGGAGTGAGCTAAAGAATGATGATGGATTTAACCCAGATCAGTTGACTGGGGGTGAGTGTTTGATTTGCTCAAACGCTCCGTCCATCATCCCATTTAGTACCCCCTAATTTAGATGGGCAGACAGATCTTCAATTCCAGTCACCGCCAGGAAAAACCTGGCTGTAAGGGTCACTCAAAAGTGCTCAATTCCACCCTTTGACAAGGCAGGAAACTTCCCTGGTGAGGGGGGCATAGTTCTTTTTTATTTTTAAAAAAGATCACGCTTTGCGATTTTCTTTTTGAAAATAAAAAGAAATTGTAACTGTCGTGCAGCTCAGTTATGTTTGATGGAGCTGTATAGCAAAGTTACAATACACTGGCAGTGTTGTCAATGCCTAAAATGTCCGCCATCCCGACTAACATTACAAAGAAAATTAAAAACGGAGTCATTTACTCTGTTGCCCTAGTGGAGGACAGTCCGACCGCCAAATGTATTATTCTGGTTCCATGTCTCTTACCATCTACAGATTCATAGGGGAAAACTATCTCTTCTCCAGTTCTCTTTGTGAAAATCAGATTTGTTCTTGTAGTGATCATGTTCTGAATGAAATCTGTTATGACATCTAAAAGGATTCCTCAAGAAAGCATTCTCTTGTTCATCAGCTGCTAGTTATCATGAAATTGCACCACCACACTATGCTGGCTGTTAAGGGAAGGTACTGTATCTGGGAGCATCAAAAAGGGGGCTAGCCAAATTACAGGGGGTGCAAAATGCGGCAGCCCGGTTGGTAGTGAGTCTCCCCAGAAGAGCTTCTACAAAGAAAACCCTGGAAGACTTACACTGGTTGCCGGTGGAGAAAAGAGTCCTATTCAAGTCAATGTGTTACTGCCATAAAATTCTTGAAAAAAAAGGTCCGCGATACCTGCGCCCTTTAATAACACAATATATTCTAGGCCGCAATTTGCGTTAGGAAGCAAGAGCGCTAGTGAGGGTTCCAAGAATATAGAGCACAAGAATGGGGGCACGGTCCTTCAGATATCTTGCGGCAAAATCTTGGAACAGGCTCCCGGAAACCCTAAGAATGGAACAATGAGAAACAACATTTAGGAAAAATTTTAAAACATGGCTATTCTCCGCTGCATCTTAAAGTGAATGATAACGACAGGACTGTGTCTGTATGCAATTCTGGGATGATTCTATGACTGTCTCTTATTAGCGATTCCCCTCAGCGTAGGGACACGCCGTCGGCGTAACCAGGCTCTTTAGAAATGGATAAATAAATAAATAAGTCCCTCCACAGGGAGTTACAAACAACTGTAAATAAAATGTGGGACCGGCTGGTTCAAAATATATAGATATTTATTTATGGAAATAATGAAGGTGTTGGTGCAATACTACATTTTCTCTCCTCTTTATCAAGGTAACATGATTTTTGGCTTAAACTGTAGGTTGTATATTTTCATATTCCAATCTGCACAAGCTCTTCTGTATTTCAAGTTGCAGAGGACTCATCACCAATACAAAACTATCCCATTTACTCTGCAGTCAGTTCCAGCCCTTTATTCTAAATGCATGGCTCCTGTATCCACTTTCCTTTGATATATGGATGCCTTTGCTTGTCCTTATGTAGATAACTGAATTCTCAAAGCCTCCAGCAAGCACAGTTTTTATTTATACGTTTTTCAGATGAGGAGATATTTTCTGCAAAATCTGTTCCTTCAGATCAATGTGGGGAAATCATTTGTGGCTGCAACACTATGCATCCTATATCTAGTTCTGGAACAAAACAGGGGAAACGATAGTGCATCCTTTGTAGTTTCCTTTCGGCAGAAATGCTCGCAATTTCATCTGACTCCTTGTCCTTCAGTCAATCAAGTCTTTGCTGTGCAGGCTGTATTACCACATGTATTTTCTTGATTTTGGATGACAAGTTGCACAGGAGGTCACTTTAAGAATGCCTGTATCATCAAGGTGTTCGACATCAGTGGGCTGGCATGATAGAAATCAGATGACTTCCAAAGCACTACATTCTAAACAATGGTAGTGTAACCAATTATGTGCATAAAGGGTTTGTTTTTGGCAACCACAAACAAACTACATCTTGGTGATTTAATCAATCATTCATCTGTAGAGCGCGGCAAATTGCCAGGGAGGGTCTTTAGGTGCTGTAGCTGTAGTAGCTGTGAGGAGGTTATTTATTCAAGCAACTAGGTCTTTAGATCCCTTCTGAATTGTTGGAGTGATGGTGCGGACCTGAGGTGCAGGGGAGGTTGTTCCAAGCCTTGGCTGCCAGGTGCGAGAAGGAACGTCTCCTGCTGTTAGCTCAACAGATCCTTTGGGGTGTCTGCGATGGAGAGGGACGTGGACTGGAGGTGTCTGGATGGTTGGTGGAAGATTAAGCAGTTGTTGATGTATGCTGGTCCTTAGTTTTCCAGGTCTTTATAGGTGTGGGTAAGCATCTTGAACTGGCCTCTCTTATGGATCCAGAGCTAGTGTACTTTCTTGAGGTGGGGTGTGATGTGGGTCCTTCTGGGGAGATAGAGTTGCCACTGAGTTCTGTATTGTTTGGAGTCTCTTTAGGAGGTGTGCAGTGATTCCTACGTAGAGCGTGTTTCCGTAGTACAGTCAGAAGAACCGTCACACAGCCCCTCACCACCGGCTATGTGACGGTTCTTCTGATGTTTACTGGGAGCCACCTGAAAAACTTGCGGAGCATGCAAATAGTTTGGAAACAGGCGAAAGAGACTGTTTTGACTTGTTTCTTCCTGGATAGCTTGTTATTCTAGATGATGCTGAGGTTGCAGTCGTGGTCTGATGGGATGCAAGCCACCACAAGTCGATCCACGGTGATGTGTTGTTCCCAAAGATGAGGATATCTGTTTTCTCAGAGTTGAATTTAAGACAGCTGTCCTTCATCCAGTCCGCTATATTAATTGTGCATCTGTGAAAGTTAGCTTTTGTGGTGGAGGGTCCTTTAGACAGAGAGTGGATGAACAGTGTCGTTAGTGTAGGAGATGATGTTGCATCCCTGTGATCTGATGGTGTCGGCCAGGGGGGCCATGCGGTATTGAAGAGTGTCAGACTGAGGGAAGAACACTGGGGGACCCTGCAGATGAGCCTCTTTGGCTCTGAGGCGAAAGGCGGGAGACAGACATTTTGGGTTCTGTCAGTGAGGTACGAGTCTATCCATTTGAGGGTTTTTCCTTGAATCTAGATGTGGTGAACTCTGTTGATCAGGATGTGGTAAGAGATGGTGTCAAACACAGTGGAAAGGTCCAGGAGAACAAGGGCTACTGTTTGCCCGCGGTCCGGGAGGACTCTGATATCGTTGGTAGCTGCGATCAGGGCTGTCTCGGTGCTATGGTTGGTTCGAAATCCAGATTGAGAGGGGTCCAGAAGGTTGTGGTCTTCTAGGTGTTGGGTGAGTTACAGGTTGATCTCTTTCTCAAGGACTTTTGATGGGTAGGTGAGTAGTGAGATGGGCCAGTAGTTCTTCAGATTGGTAGGGTCTGTGGATGTTTTTTTCAGGAGGGACCTCACTTCAGCGTGTTTCCGTTCCTCAGGGAAGAAGGCCACAATGATGAATGTATTCAGGACCTTCCCGAGTTTGTTGCAGATTGTCTTGCTTTCGAGGTTGAAAACATGGTGGGAGGATGGGGTCGGTGGATGCTCCAGATTGCACAGAGTACATCATTGAGATAGTGTCTAGCGTGTTGAGGGGTTTCCAGTGGGTGAGCAGGTGTTCAGCGTTCGTGT
Source organism: Lissotriton vulgaris (assembly GCF_964263255.1). Taxonomy (NCBI): domain Eukaryota; kingdom Metazoa; phylum Chordata; class Amphibia; order Caudata; family Salamandridae; genus Lissotriton; species Lissotriton vulgaris. Next base: position 261,731,611 of record NC_141693.1, read on the forward strand.
TTGTGGGTGTAAGCCGGTTGATGCTGTCTGGGGCAGAGGGTTGGCAAACATACAAAATCTTGGTAACTGGCTTCACTAGACGGTGGCAGAGCCCATATAGATGGTCTCAATGGACATGGTCTTTGAAGAAAAAATTGCCTCCCCATTATCCCATATGTATCAAACTGTAAATCCTGCTTGAAGCCGTTTCTTCGGGTGACCATGGGGCAAATGTATCAAGATTCCGTTTTGAGGACCTGTAATTGCGAAATTTTGTGATTCGCAGTTGCAGATTCGCAAAACGGGATGTACGTAAAAATTTAAATTTTTTTAGCGATTCCTTAAAAATCGCTAAAAATCCCTTTTGATTTCTTAAATTGCAAAATTCGCAATTTAAGAAATCACAAAAAACGGGAATCTGCAAAGCAGGAGCAGGTTGATGACATCACAACCAGGAAGAGGGAGTGATCACCTGCACCTGCTTGCCTGAGCCACACCCAGTGGCAGTTAGGAGAGTGTTTGGAGGCTGAACAGAACTGCTACCTCGGCAATGGAGTCCCAGAGCACACAGAAGGGCCTGGCTTGTGAAAAAAGGAAAAGAAAACATAAGTTTTCAGAAAGGGAGCAGGAAGTTCTAATAGAGGAAATGGTGTGCAGCCATGAACTGCTTTTTAGAAAAAAAAGCTTTCAAAGTTCCTGAATCCAGAAAGAGGAAGATCTGGCTGGATATACAACAGAAGGAGAATGCTGTTGGAGTCACCACCCGTACCATCGAAGAATTGAGGAAAAGATGGTATGATATGCGCCAGAGATCGAATGAAAGGGTGGCTAAAAGGTTAAAGGAGACACACTAGACTGGAGGTGGTACTTCGACAGCAGAGCAACCTACACCACATGAAGAACTTGTGGAGGCCACTCTCCTGCCTGAGAGTGTCAGTGGAGTTTCCCATATTGACAGCTCTGACCCTACTCCAAGTGCTCAAGATGCATGTGAGAAAGTCAAAATTATCTAGGTGATGCATGCACACATTTTAGATACATGTACATTGTGCATGGAATTTTGAACTCCAGGTACACTGCATAACATACATATAGAAATGCATGATGGGAGTTGTAGTGTTACCAAGGATATTTCTTATGTGGTAGCAATGAAACACAGGCCACATTGTGGTGTTGTTGATAGTCAAAATGAGAGTGTCTGTGTAGGAAGGTGGATATCTGACTATGGTTACCCCCAAACATTTTGCCTGGTGTTTAGCTGGTTTTTGACATAGTTGGCCTGGTATCCTGCTATTCAGGGCCCCAGGCTGATTGCTCTCTCCTTAAAATGGACTCCATGTACCTTAGGTGCATACACAATTGGAACTGGTTCCCCTTATAGGCCCCTGTAACAGTGTACCATAGGTACCCAGGGCATAGGTGTAGCCAAGGCCTACCAGGGGCTGCAGCATGTATTGTGCCACCCCTGGCCTGGCCTCCATATTTTGACACAACTGGCTGATCACTCAGCTGGGGTAAGTTGGTGTAATCACCTCTTGCTTAGATATAGTATCCCTATATCTAACCTTAACTGGACACATGTTAACCTATAAGCCATTCCTATGGAAGGCCCCTGCAATCCTGGGGGCAGAGTGCGTGGTTTCATGTGAGATGGTGCTCTAGCATGAGCTGAGCCTGTCTGCAGCTGTCGGGAACAACTCCCTTAGCTGTTCCGGTATATTGCTATACCATATACTCTTAAGTGCATTATAATCCTCGCGGTTATATGCTAACTTTGGTTTGGCTTTATCAAAACATGTCGAGTAAGGTGTCATACGATTTGGAATACTATCCTCTCGACAGTTCTGTCGACGGGGATAGCATTCCACCCTTCTAGAGGGACACGACACGTACATAGCCTTAACCCCGGTTAAAGTTAACCAGAGCCTCAGCATCACAAAATGGATGCTGCCACCACAGACACAAGTCTGACCTCCTGCTGCTGGGAGTCCTTCCAGTGAGGGAGGCTTGGACAAAGGGTTTCCTACCTTGGGAGGTGCAAGCACCACCCCAGACAGGATTTTGTGTATTGGGTAAGACAGGGCTGAATAGAATCAGACATGCCCGGGGCACACAAGGTGTCCCCGTGCATAAGCCAGTCCAAACCGGTCCTGGGACTTTCCAGATCCAGGCATGGCGAGGAGCTGGACAAAGGAAAGGGGGTGTAACCGCCCCCTATCCTGGTCCCACCCAGAGGAGGGACCTAGCAGGTGATCCACCCCTCAGATTGGGAATATGAGTGGGAGCGGTGCCATAGCACCTAAGATCATCCTGAATCAACTTGAAACTAAGAAGACGACTGGACTTCGACATTCTGCTGCACAGAAGACTGAAGAGCATCTCCCTTGTGGCCTAGGAGTGGCCACCCTGTGAACACAGGCACCAACCAGCAACTCAACGTCTGCTTTCCCGCCGCCTCCCGCCGGAGCCCGAGCCCAGAGCTTGACGAGACCCAGACTCCCAGACTTCTCACCGCCCGTTCCACAGTCCTTGCAAAGAAGGGACCGTTGAGGCACCGAGAGACGTGGGACCGGACATCTCGGAAGACCCCTGAAAAGCTGACTGCTCAGCACCCGAGGCACCCTCGACGCTGTGCTTTGGGGATTGAGAACCCCCACAACCGAGCAGCCCTTGCACCGAAGGTCAGCCCCACAGCATCTCCACGATCTGCGTGGGGCCCTTTTGCATCGTGCCACTCGACGCGCCATCCCGGCCACTTGCCACGTGGTCAGCGGCCATCTTTGTGATGAAAACTACAATCTACACTGCGGGTCTGGTTGCTTCAAATTTGCCCTCGTTCCTGTTAAAGGGAGCACCCGCTCTGACCTTGCTGGTCCGAGTGATAAGCCTTTTTCGATTCCTGCGTGGCTTGCATTAGCCAAAGCCTGTTTGCTCCGATCAAGTTGCCGACACCGCCATCAGCTAGAGCCTTCATGGGACAGCTTATGACCGACGCCTGGACGTCCTCGACCTCTTCGTGTCCATGTGGCTGCTGAGAGAAGCTACACCTCATCGCCTGTTTGCACCCGACATCGCCTGGTTCCAATCTGGTTCCACGGTAGTCACTGGCTAGTGACTTTGAACATTGTCCCCTCTGCTTTCAGGTCTTCACCACTTCAGATCCACCCTTGGATCCACCGGAACTCTTTACATCGAGCCGCCTGCAGCATCTTCAGCTCCAAGCACCACCGACCTGCGTGACGAAACCCGACACTACTTCGCACCTGTGCACCCGCTTCCTGTGGGTGAGGTAACTCAACAACGCTGGTGTTCCTACACTGGTACACACCTCTAGTGTCTGTGTCTAAAGTTTCACTCCTCTAGGTCACTCGGAAGATTCCTAAAACACTAACTTTGTAACTTTTACGCGCCATAGACAATGCATTGGTGAATGTGTGCACTTTAAACACTGCACCCGAGTCCCGCGGGCCTTTCCTGACTTAGTCACTGCTAGTCCCAATCAGCTCCAGCGATTCCCAAGGCCCTAGGCCTATTTCCTTTTCGATTGGTATCTCTTATACCACTTTCTTAATATATGGTTTGAGTGGCCACCCGCCCTCATCCATATTGTGCAACTTTTGTGTATTTTAACTGTGTTTTGTTTTAACGCTTGTGCTTCTGTGCTCATAAAGAGTATAGGGGATATTTGTAGTTAATAAATATATATATATTTTCAATATATATCTGTGTAGTGTCCTTTCATTTGGTATTCAAGGGGGTTGTGTAGGGTAAAACAGCTTGCTTCACATGCCTTTCAGAGTTTAGCCTAAGAGTGCTTTGTCCACGCTACCACTAGGATAGCCGGTCTATAAGATTGACTTACAACCAATCATCATAAGGGTTGCTTGGCATGGTACAAGGTGATCACTAGAACTAGTGAGCATCACATACCAGGCCAACTTCTCAGTCAGGATTGATAGAAGTACATTACAGAAAGCTTAATTTGTTTCAAATTGCAGAACAAAACACAAACTCATATGTCTCACTCTACATCAACAGCACAATCAAGGGCACCAAGGGACCTCGCAGAGGGAGAAGAATCACCAGTCCATGTTGGATCTGGGGCAGAAGGGGAAACTAGTGATGACAATGTGTCTATTCCAATTGTGCGCAGGAAGAGCAGACACGTGGCCCCCTCTGCCTCCTATGGAGGATGATATTGAGCAACATGGGGATACAAGAGACAGTGGCCAAAACACAGTAGTCCCTGGTGAGAGCCAAGGCCAACTTCAAGCCCCAGGAGGAACACGAGCATACAGTGTTGATAGATCCAGGAGTAGCAGTGTTCATCCTGAGACACCCACAGTATTTGCTGGTCTGGAGCAGGACATGCTTGATGTGCAGCTCCTGCAACATAAGGCACCACGGTCAATCAATAGACAGCCAGCTCACAAAACTGAACAACAATCAGCAAAATATGGGTGAGGGCATGAAGTCGATGGCAGCTGCAATTGACAAATTATGCATGACCCTGGAGCGCACAGAGACATCTAGAAACAGGGCTGCTCATTGTGCTCAGGGTAAAATGCATAGTTACACAAAGGCAATTAATCGCCTCTGTACTGTAACTTCAAACTTTACTAGGCGCAGCATCAGCATGCAGAGTGAGATGAGTCAATGCACTCAAAATATTGCCAGAGGCCTGGATCAAGTGACTAGTGCTGTTGAAATATTGCAAACTGCCAACTCTGGTGCCAGCACCCTAATGGCTTCTGCTGGCAATGAAGATACCTCTAGCAGGAGCAATACCAATCCAACTCCAACTTTGCAAGTCACGCAGCGCAGAAGTGGCAGACATGGTGCTGCTACTACACCTGTAATGGAGAGTATGGATTCCAAACATCGCCATGCACCTAGCCGCCACCGTAGAAAAGTGAACTTTTACAGTGCACTAGTTTCCCCTATGTTGATAACATATTTGTCTTTTATTTTACTTTATGGAACAGTACCATGACTGTGCTGTAACATGTTTTAGGTTATCATACAAATAATGTATGTGAAGTGTGATTAAACACAACACCTGCTAAACACAGATATGACTTGTGAGACTTCTTTTTTTAACTAAAAGTAATTTTGTGTTATCTCTGACCGTCTCTGATGTCCAGCCACTGCTCCTACTCCTGCCGTTGCCCTGCCAGGGGGAGGTATGCAATCATCATCGGATGTGTCTGAGTCACTCACTTCAATGTCTGTGCCTTTTCTCATTGCCATGTTATGTACCATTGCGCAGCTTGTTACAATCTTACAGCATGTTTCAGGACTGTACTGCAATGCCCCTCCACTTTTGTGTATGCACCGGAAACAGCTTTTTAAAATGCCAAATGTGCGTTCAATGATGCTGCGCGTTGACCGGTGTGCCCTGTTGTATCTTCTCTCACTTGCATTTGATGGATTTAAATATGGCTTCAATATGAAGTTGCGCACTGCTTAGGCACTGTCACCTGCATGGGGGAAAAGTAACAGTTAGGGTATGTTTCACTGACAATTTAACAATGTATGGAAGGATGGATGTGTGAGATGTATTTACCAAGCAGGTATCCCTCTCCAAACTGTCCAGCACTCAGACGTCAATGAATCCCACTATGTCGGAAAATGAAGGAGTCATGTGTGCTGCCTGGGTATTTGGCAAAAATATAATTGATTATGTATTTGGCCTTACAAACAATCTGGATGTTTAGGGAATGGTAGATTTTCCTATTCCTGAAGACGTATTCTGTAGCTGCCGGTGGTGTGATGGCAATATGGGTGCCATCAATGCAGCCAATCACATGGGGAAAATGTGCTATTTGGTAGAAATCCAGTTTTGTTTCTTGCAATGCTTGTTGGGGTATTGGAAAGTAGATGTGATGTTGAAGCCGGTTCAGCAGTGCATCCAAAAAGGCATGAAAAAAGCGCGAAAGAGCACTCTGGGACATCCCACCAACCTCTGCTATGACACTTTTGGCTGTACACTTTGAAAAGACCCAGAAGCCAGAACGTGCAGTGAGCACAATCCCTGCACATGGGTAGGAATTGATTGTGTCCTGCCTGTTGAGTGCTCCAAAAAAGGTTTCAGCTCATCTATGAGGTCCAAGATGGTGTGTGGGTGAAGTCTGTATTTATCATAGATGTCCTCTTCAGTCTGCTGGAACAGCGTGATGCGCAGTCTGAATATTCGCTCCTGTATCTGTCTCCTCTGTGCAAGGGCATGGATACGCAGCCTCCTGGCTATCAGGTATAGCCCTGCCATTTTGGAAGTTTACATTGCATTGTAGGTTACTTTTTATACTTTCCTCCTGTTTACCACCTGCATGCACTTGGTGTTAATTGCGATGTCTAAAATTGCGAATTTGATAAATTCGCTATTTGCGATTTTTTCATACATCTCATTGCGATTTCTTATTTTGCGATTTCTGGTTTGCGAATTTCGCAAACATAAGAACCCGCAAAAGTAGAAATCGCAAATGTATTCGCAGAAAACATGTTCTCGCAACGTAAGGAATCGCAATTTTTGCGATTCCTTATATTGTGATGCAAATTCTTACATACATACCATTTCTCTATTTTTTTGTCGCAAATGCTGTTTTTTTGCAATTCGCAGCGTTTGTGACTAGAAAATTGGTTGATACATCTGCCCCTATATCCAGTCTAGTCCTCTTACAAATTAATAACTCATCCCCAAATTTTTACCAGTGCAACCAAAAACAAACAAGATTCTTTTCCAATCAATATGACACTGCTGTCCAGAAACACCCTGCTGCAAGCTGTTCGTTTCCCATTTATATAAAATATTTAGATGGTCAAGCTAAGCCAGCATTTTTTTAAACATTCCCTTTATAGTTTTTTTGGTAAAAAAAAACCACGCCTCCGGGTAGTCACAGGTGACTAACTGTTCCGCCCCTAGGAATGGCGGAGTGTACCTGACGGCGTTTTCCCTGCTCCGGTTCGGCGTTTAGGACGGCGTTTTCGGGAGGATTGGCGGAATACGGGCTGACCAGGGCTGGCGGTACCTCTTGCTTTTACCGCATGGATATTTCGGAACTTTAAACGATCGAGGAGGCTACACACCGGCTACACACGGCAGATTGCGGAGCAGTCTGGCAGTAGGAGACGAAGCATTGCGGAGCCCTGCGGAGGTCTGCGAAAATCCAGCACAGTACAGTGGAGGAGGCGGCCGGCGGCAGCCTTTCTCCTGCAAGCTGAAAGCATTTGAAAGTGGAGGAGGTGGAGGTGAGGAGGCTACGGGCAGTGGCAGGCAGTCAAGTAAAAGTTCAGCAGGCAAGGCGAATTTAATCACTACAGCCATTGTTGGTATAGGTGTGCTATACAAGGATTAATACGGCTGGGGATTGCTGGTGTCAGAGGCGGAGGCAGAGGAGGCTGAAAAGCAGGTTGAAAGCAGGTTGAGACTGAGGCAAGAGACTGACCGTGGCTTAACGACCGAGCGGACAAGGCAGTATTAGCTGTCTATATGCCTGAGCTTCCAGAGATGGGGAAACTGCTAAATACTCGCCTCGCCAAGGTTAAGGCTTGGCGGCTCTTAGCAAAGGAAGCAAGAGAGGCTTAGAAAGCGGCCCGCTTAGCTGGTTTAGAAAGCACCCCCCCTCCCCATACCATGGACTCCACAGTTGAGAGTTCTGAGGGAGAAGCAGAGGAAGAGAGCCCGGACGCAGCCACTCAGCAGCCAGCATCTTCAGGAGAGAATACCAGTAAAGATCCAATCACCGTAACCACCATTTGCCCACCAATAAATATACAAGAAGAAGGTGAATTGGACAAGGAATTGGACATGCAGAAGAAAGTGAGCACAAAGGGGGTTAAGCAATTCCCACTTTTTCTGAAAAAACCTATTCCGCAGGTCTCCTCTCCTAGCTCTAAACTGTGTACTCAGTATACTAAGAATGACAAAGAACCAGAGAGCCCAGAGAGTTCAAGTCTACAAGGAGCACTAAATAATGTGGACTGTGTTATCATCCACACTGCTTCACCCAACCTGCCGGCCTCCCGCAATCTGGATAATGAGACTGCCCTCATCCCTACTAATCAGAGCGAGAGGCCTGTGGTCAGTCTGTTGGATTCAGGGAACGGTCAAGTTGACTCTAGGAAGAATCTTGGGTCTGCTCCAACAACTAGAGCAGGAGGACGCAGCGGAAGAAGAATTGAGAACTCCCCCTTCTGCCATGCCTTTGACTCTGCCTTTGTCCACCCCCAATTACAATTTGGGCTCTAATCCGAATATGTTGGTGGACTCTACTGGAGACTTCCAAATGAGCATTAAGGATATGTTGAATCTGATCCTAGATGAAGTGCGGGACTTGAAAAGGGCTCAGAAAGCGGAATTGGCCTCCCTCAGCTTACGTTTCGAGAAAATAAAAAATACAATGGGGAGTCTTCCAATTAAGCTTCAGGAGGCTGAGGAGAGAATCTCTGCCTTAGAGGATCAGCTGTCTTCAGTCATGAAAGAGGTTAAAGTAGCTGCTAAAAGTAAACAGGCATTGGAAATCAAAATGGAAGAGTTGGAGAACCATTCCCAAAGATCAAACCTCCACTTTGTTGGGGTACCCGAGGGTCTGGAAGGGTCTCAAACCCATAGCTGAGTTAATACCTTGATTAAACAAAGGGTTATTCCTGACTTTCAAGGGGACCTCACGATTACGAGAGCTCATCGTGTCCCAGCTCATCCTTTTCCTATCTCGACACTCCCGCGCACGATTTTGATCAATTTTGCAGATTTTCGTATCAAAGAGGCAGTCTTAACGAAAGCCATTCAACAAAGGCAATTCCCGGTTAATAAGACTACCAAATATCAAATCTTCTCGGACAAGTCAGCTTCTGCGGCTCGCCGCTGTAAAGAATTTGTTAAAATGCTGCAATTATTTAAGGCAAAGGGGGCACAAGCGTCAATTGCCCAGCAATCTAAGCTGAGAGTCCTGGTGAAGGGGAAGTTTTTCATGTTCACATATGTAGGTGAAGCGCAGGGGCTTCTGGATGAGATCTCTCTGGCTGCAAAGGGCTAGAATGGTTAAGTACCAGGATGATATTTGTACTAAGCCTACTGTCAGGATTTTTGGGGTGGCAGTAAAAGTGATATAGTCCCCCATCCTAGAGAAGTATGAAACAGATAATTCTTGTCTAGATATCAGTTCGGGGAGATTGAATAGTAAATTTAGTTGTTAGAACTGGATGCTAAGTGCCAAGAGGAGCAGGTACCTCACATTGCTGGGGGGGCTGGAGGTGAGGTCCCCAGGGTCTAAAAACATGACACCCGAATTGAGAGGGGGGAGGGGAAAGTGGAAGGTGTAGTGGGTGGGAAGGTCCACTTTTCTGGGGGGCGGGGGGGTGCAAAAGGGGAAAAAGAAGCTGGTTGTTTTGTTATTGGTTTGGTGTTTTTTCACATCTGTTTTTGTTAGAAATGTCACTTGTGTGCATATATGGCTAATAGGGTAACATTGAAAGTTGTTTATTTTAATGTAAATGGGCTGAATATTCAGAGAAAGATGCATGCGATTGAAGTATGGTTAAAAACGGAAAACCCAGGGGTAATTCTCCTACAAGAAACACATATTTCAAATATAAAAATTCCGGAATTTTCCATGTTTAGAACTTGGGCAGCCTGTAGGGGTTTTTCATCATCCTCTGCCTCCCATAGAGGGACTGCGATATTTATAAATAAAAACCTACAAGCAGAGTATATTAACTCTGGTAAAAATCAATCGGGGAGGTGGTGTTGGGTCACCTATTCTTTTAGAGCAATGCCGCGCCCTCTCACATTTGTGAGCTTCTATGCATCGGTGGAGGATAATGCCAAAGCATATGAGGAGCTGTGCCTATCTTTAACCCGGGTTTCAGGAGATCGAATTGTGGGAGGGAATTTTAATATCTTGATGAACCCCCATTTAGATTCTACAACGCAAGGGAAGAGGCAGACACAGCCAAGGTCTCTTAAGGTTTTGAAAAATTATGGTGCAATGTGAAGCCTACGAGATCCTTGGCGAACAGCGTTTCCTTCCCAAAGGATATTTACGTGTGGATCAGGTCGGTTTTATTCTTCCTCCCGTATTAATTTTTTTCTGATCTCTCAGGGCTTAGATTTCCCTCAACAATTTTTTTTTTTAATGGATTTTTGGACCATGCGATGCTGACATTGGAAATCAACCCAGGGTCAGGCGTGAGACTACCGAAACGTTGGGTCTTCAATAAACAGTATTTAAGTGATGGGGAGTGGGTGAGGTTTATGGACTCAGAGATCAGACAATTTTTTAATTCAGAATACTCAGTCCGCCGCTCCAAATATAGTTTGGGACTCACTCAAAGCGTTTGTTTGGGGACTAATAATGGGTAAAGAGGCAGCCGTAGCAAAAAAAACTAGGCTAGATAAGTTAAAACTTGAGGATAAGATTCATACCCTCAGCGAGGTATTTTTTCAGAATCCCTCTGCCTCGAGTAAAACACAGCTCGAGCAGGCTAAGCGTGAGCTTTGCTCTATGTATGATGCTCAAAGTGAGATTTTTTTTCAACGCTTTCAACAGAAAGCATATGAGGAGAGTAATTTTACCGGTAGACTGTTGGCGTGGCAGGCCAAAGAGTAAGCGGCCGAGAATCAAATCAAGGCATTAAGTTGTCCCTTAAAAGCAGTTGACACGGATGATCCGGGAAAATTTGGGAACATTATGCTTGCTCATTATGAGCCTATCTATGGAAAACTCCAGATGGTCGATGACCATTTGTTTGCAAAATTACTTCATGAAAATCCACCCTCAGCTCTTTCGGAGACAGATAAAGGCTCCATGGCGAGCTCCTTTTCATTGATAGAGTTGGAGGAGGTTGTAAAGAGCCTAGCTAATAGTAAGACCTGCGGTCCAGATGGACTACCTGCTGAGTTTTATAAGGCTTTTCTTGGGGCATTGTCTGAATATTTTTTATTTTCGATTAATTATCTATTAGAAGTAGGGAGAGTCACAGAATCTTTTAGACAGGGGAACATCGTTACTTTGCTAAGAAGGGTAAGAATAAGATGGATCCGAATTCGTATCCTCCGATCACGCTGTTGAATTTGGATTATTAAATTGTCATCAAACTTTTGTCTTTAAGATTCAACAGATATGCGGCGAAATTGATCCATGTGGACCAAAATGGTTTTCTGGCTGGTAGACAATTAGCTACTAATACCCACTTTCTCGCAGAAGCTCTGGATGATTTAGAGATTCAGAAGATACCCGCTTTAGTTTTATTAGTAGACGCACAGAAGGTCTTTGACCTGGTGGTCTGGAAGACATTGTTTTCGATCCTGCGCTCCTTTAACATCCCACATTCATTTATATTCTTAATCCAGAAATTATATTAGAATGGTGTGGCTAATGTAATTATTAATTCGGCTGTGGTAGGGTCTATAAAAATTAAACGAGGTACAAGGCAAGGGTGCCCCTTATCGCCAGTTCTGTTCGCTTTTTTTATCGAGCCTCTGGCACTAGCCATTCGGAACTGTGCAGATATTCACCCTCCAATTCCAGCAATGCCCAAATTAAAATTATATGCAGATGACATCATGCTACTAATTAAGCCAACAGTGGAAGTGCAAACTAAGGTCTTCAAGTAGTTTGAAGAATTTGAAACATTAGGGGGGTATCGGATAAATAAAGGCAAGATGGAAGTTTTACAATGTGGAAGGGCCGTCACAAAATTTGCACCCTGATATCCAGAGCTTTGTTAATTCCAACCCAAAGAGATATTTGGGGATATTTTTTTCAGAGTCAATTGATGATTTATATAAATTGAATTTTGCTCCACTAATAAAGAAAGTTCAAGGGTTGTTTTCTCGATGGAGCATGCTCCCTCTGTCCATCGTGGGACGAGTTGCACTAATTAAAATGTCTGTTTTACTACTATTTAATTATTTGTTCTCCTCAATACCATGCACTTTATCAGGTTCTTTTTTTCTAAATTCGAGTCCATGGTTACAGCCTTTATTTGGGCCAAAAAAATACCACGTTTAGCACTTAGCACTTTATATGAAGATTTAGACCTAGGAGGGTTAGCACTCCCCAACATTAAGAGTTATTATGACGCGTATTTTGCACAGTATTTATCTGGGTTTAAGCCTCCACCCCAAGCTAATTTTTACTGCAATTTCTTCATAAATGTAATGTGTAAGGATACTCAAATCCATTTTCCTCTGCTAATGTTTAGATTTCCAAAGCTTGTACGCTATAGGTGCCTGCAATGCTTTTTTTAAAAGACGCCAGGCCTTTTAAAAGGAGGCCCACGGAACGTGTGTGCAGAGTGTGAACTGACACGCGAGATGCGTAACAAAGTCAATGGACAGTACAAATTACGAAAAGGTAAGTATTAGACAGTTCCGACTAGCTAGGACTAAAACGACTGGAAATCTGGACACTGGGAGAGTCAATCATCCCTTGAGCACCGAAATGCTCCTGTTACCTCACCCACGGGCTGCGGGTGCATAGGTGTCAAAGTGTGTCGGGTTTCCGCGTTGAAGTCTATGGAGACTGGACGAAAAGATGCTGCAGGTGGCCAGATGGAAGATGTCCGGAGTGATCCAAGGGTGGCTCAAGGAAGATGAAGACCTGGAAGCAGAGGGGACAATGTTCACAGTCACTAGCCAGTGACTGGAGTGGAACCAGGAAGGAACCAGATGCTGTCGTCGCGATCAGGTGAAGAGTGGACGCTTGACTCTGCAGCCACATGGACCAGGTGGTGTCTTCGACGACCAGGATGGAGGCACGAGCTGTCCCACGCAGGCTCTCGCTGTCGGCGGAGTTGGATCCGGAATCGGCGTCAAAAGGCCTTGGCAAAGGCAACCCACGCGGTGAGTGGAAAAGGCGTCTGGTGCAGACCAGGAGGGTCCGGGGGGCTTCTCAATCCCCAAAGCACTTTCTCGAGGATGCCTCTGAAGTTGTGCTGGAAGCGAAGTGCAGTTTCTCCAAGATGGCTGGTCCCACGTGTCTCGTCGCACCCACATATCTCAGCTGTGCTGCAGATGTAGGTAGAGGTCGGAGAAGTCTGGGAATCCAGGTCTCGTCGGGCTCTGAAGTCTGGATCCACTCTGGAAGACGACAAAGTGAACCGCTAGGACTCTTGATGGTGCCTGCAGATGCAGGGTGGACACTCCTTGCCCACAAGGGAGTTTTCTTCAGTCTTCTGTGGAGCAGAACGTCGAAGTCCAGAGTTTCTTCTTGTAGAGTTTCAAATCAGGATAATCATCCTTTGTCCGGTTTCACGCCAGAGCTGGGGCTGGAGTGCCCCAGCAACTGGTTTGGACCGGTGTTTGCACAGGGCACCTTGTGTGCCCCAGGCATGTCTCATTCCTTTCAGGCCTGTCCTACCTAATACACAAAATCCTGTCTTGGGTGGTGCTAGCACCTCCCAAGGCAGGAAACCCTTTGTCCAAGCCTCCCTCGCTGGAAGGACTCCCAGCAGCAGGAGGTCAGACTTGTGTCTGTGGTGGCAGCATCCATTTTGTGATGCTGAGGCCCGAGTTAACTTTAACCGGGGTTCACAGTTACATACATGTCGTGTCCCTCTAGAAGGGTGGAATGCTACCCCCGTCGCCAGAACTAGCGAGGGGGTAGTATTCCAATTCGTATGACACCTTACTCGACATGTTTTGATAATGCTATGCCAAAGTTAGCAATAACCGCGAGGTTATAATGCACTTAAGAGTATATGGTATAGCGTTATCATGGAAACAGCTGAAGGACTTGGTTCCGAAAGCTGTAGACAGGCTCAGCGCATGCCAGAGCACTATCTCACATAATTCCAAGCACTCTGCCTCCAGGATTGTTAATTATTTAGATATAAACAATGGTTCCGTCGGTTAATATCAATTTCAGGTAAGGAACAAATCTTTCAACAGACATATGCGTTATAATCAACATATCATGTGTTTTTATCAAGAGAGATTCATCAAATGCAAAACCAACCAAAAAAGTAAGGGTCATAAACAGTTTTAATCACTGTATTTCTTCAATTTAACGTTCATATTATACATGTGATAGACCCTTTGTAAAATGCTTTGAAAACACAGAAAAAGAAGCAATTAATACTTCCTATTAAACGGCGCAACAATATAAAAAGTGAATAGTGACATTCCGTGACTTTAGTTACATAAATAGTACTCTATATACAATTGTGAAAAGATAAAGGGAAAAGGACAAAAATAATTCTGTCACAAGGTCAGTTTCCAAATAAAGTCTCTTTGGTCAAGTAAGCCACCCTAGTCGACTAAAATTACTTGACCCCAGTGTACTGATCCTTTTGGAATAATTCGTCGACGTTTCGACCCTGGTGACGCCTAAATTGTGGGTCTTAACGGGTCTTCTTCAGGACGGGGGAGTGGGGTGAAATTGGCGCCTGTGAATTTAAGATGGAAAAGCCATCAGGTTGGAAATGCATTTCTAATTAAAGCCTTATTCAGCGTGTCAACGTGAGTAGATAAATAACTCACCTTAATCCTGTATTATTGGAAAAATTCTCCAAAAGGCTCCTAGTTCATGTCACGAGATTTAATCTGTTGAGTATGATATTATGATATTATGATATACGGTTATGGACATTAGGAACACTCCTTTCATTTCTAAGGCCACAACATAACTACAAAACTTAAAAAACGTTTGGTGTGCCACTCACCTTATGGGGCTATCATCTCTAATGTGGTATTGGTTCATTACGTGGCTTACATTACTTCAAAGCCTCATGACCTGTAGTCTGCCCATTCAATTGGGGCAATCTAAAAAACAAACAAATGGGACAACCCTATTTGTAAACCAGCTCTATATTCGAAAATCTGGGACATTATTTTCACTCTTAGGTGCTGCACTCACCAGTATATAGTAGTTCCACCGACATGCGGAGATGTGTATTGTTGTAGTGCAGCCCGTTCTATAAAGGATTTTCTGCAATGTTAAATGAAATTAAATTTATTAATGTGGGCTTCTAATGCAAAAACAGGGGCCACCAAACTTCAGTTACAGCGAAAATGAGGCTGTTCCTGAGCACTCACCAAAGGGCCGACAAGCAGTCCCCATAACCGGCAAAATTCGTGGCGGCGTGTTGCTGAAGCTCGCCTCGAGGACTTAGTCTAGGACGCGGCCGGTGCAGTCGGCATACGTCATAGGCGTAGACTTGTAGCCTAGCAACGACGCCTACAACAGCCTACGTCAGCCAGTGACGTGCTCTGTAGATGTATACAGATCGGGGCGGCCAATGCAGTCGGCATACGTCACCTAGCAACGACGCCTACAACAACCCACGTCAATTAGTGGACGTATACAGATGGGCGTGATTACCCGTGACAAGGTATTGTGAATGCAGCATAAAAAATAAGCCTGTGCCGAAAGAGTGGAAAAGCATGTAACAAAGTCACAATGCCAAACACAAATATCTGTGTCACATGAGGTGGTTAGGGTCAGAAGGACTTGTATGCCAGCGATAATGTTAGGCAAGCCAACCCGTGTTGAAGAGGCCGGATTTGTCTACATTCACTTAGAGTCCTTACTCAAGGATTAGTTACACATTATTAGTTGAAGGAAGTCTTTTTAAAAATCCCACACTATAAAGATACATAATGTAATCTAATTTTAAAGAAACGCTCAATGAGGCATTGTTTTACTGAAAAAGGCCTATATTTAGTTTCTTGAAAAAAGTAGTGCAGAGGATATTTAATTTATTTCGAGGGAGAGATAGGCCAGTATCTAGCATTATTACCCATTAGATAGGGATATTCATGTAGCATTGTCACTCTCCAATAATAGCACCTCCTGTGGGGAGATGTGACAACTGACTTCCATTCCTTACATCATAACATAAACATAAAATCCAATAGCACATGTGATTTTATGACGCTATAATTATATATGGCTTCATTTCAGTATCTCACAGAAACAAACTAATTAGACATCCCACCTTTATTATTATCATGGATTACAACAGTAGATGTGGTTATGTTATGCGACGCCACCGTTATGTAGAGTTTCAATTCAGTATCTGACAGAAACTGACTGAATAACAGTCCCACATTTGCCATAATGACAATAACAGTGTTATGATCTATTGCACATTTTACAATTGTCCCATCTGTCTTGCTGTCTCCTCCCTTTCATTGAGACCTTCTTGTACTGTTATGTGACGCCACCGTTATGTAAAGTTTCAATTCAGTATCTGACGGAAACGGACTGAATAACAGCCCCACATTTGCCATAATGACAATAACAGTGTTATGATCTATTCCACATTTTACAATTGTCCCATCTGTCTTGCTGTCTCCTCTCTTTCATTGAGACCTTCATGTACTGTATTAAGAGAGTGAATCCACCTACATTCCTTATAATTCAAAGACTTTGAGAGGAAACCACCTCTAGTCCCTGGGACTATCTTTTCCAACACCCTCCATCTTATATCACTCGGTTTGTGTTTTAGTGTACTGTAATGCTCCACCAGAGGAGCGCTAATCGTGTTACACCTAAGTCGACTCATGTGTTGCAGGATCCTTGTTTAAACTTTCTGGGTAGTCTGCCCCACATATACCTTTTCACATGGGCAGGTGATGGCATATATAACATGGGTGCTATTACAGTTAGTAAATTGTGATAGTTTATAAGTCTTAGCTGCATGTATGAAACTAGATCCCTCTTGGCATGAGTCACAAGCCCTACAAGTGCCACATTTATGGTGCCCCGGCACCGGGGGTAGGTTCATCATACATAAAGAAAATCATATTGAAATATTGGAACCTGGTGGCATCAGGGCTGCAGGTGAAAGATCAGCCATTGTTTGCCTTTAAACGGGGAAAGAACATTAAGGATACGGTAACTAAGGCTTTCCTGGAACCGCCAAAACCACCTGATGTGAGGAGCATGTGGACCCTACCCCCGGTGACGGGGCACCATAAGTGTGGCACTTGTAGGGCTTGTGTCTCATGCCAAGAGGGATCTAGTTTCATACATGCAGCTAAGACTTATAAACTATCACAATTTACTAACTGTATTAGCACGCATGTTATATATGCCATCACCTGCCCATGTGAAAAGGTATACGTGGGGCAGACTACCCAGAAAGTTAAAACAAGGATCCTGCAACACATGAGTCGACTTAGGTGTAACACAATTGGCGCTCCTCTGGTGGAGCATTACAGTACACTAAAACACAAACCGAGTGATATAAGATGGAGGGTGTTGGAAAAGATAGTCCCAGGGGCTAGAGGTGGTTCCCTCTCAAAGTCTTTGAATTATAAGGAATGTAGGTGGATTCCCTCTCTTAATACAGTACATGAAGGTCTCAATGAAAGAGAGGAGACAGCAACACAGATGGGACAATTGTAAAATGTGGAATAGATCATAACACTGTTATTGTCATTATGGCAAATGTGAGACTGTTATTCAGTCCGTTTTCGTCAGATACTGAATTGAAACTTTACATAACGGTATCGTCACATAACAGTACAAGAAGGTCTCAATGAAAGGGAGGAGACAGCAAGACAGATGGGACAATTGTAAAATGTGGAATAGATCATAACACTGTTATTGTCATTATGGCAAATGTGGGACTGTTATTCAGTACGTTTCTGTCAGATACTGAATTGAAACTCTACATAACGGTGGCGTCACATAACATAACCACATCTACTGTTGTAATCCATAATAATAGTAAAGGTGGGATGTCTAATTAGTTTGTTTCTGTGAGATACTGAAATGAAGTCACATATAATTATAGCGTCATAAAATCACATGTGCTATTGGATTTTATGTTTATGTTATGATGTAAGGAATGGAAGTCAGTTGTCACATCTCCCCACAGGAGGTGCTATTATTGGAGAGTGACAATGCTACATGAATATCCCTATCTAATGGGTAATAATGCTAGATACTGTCCTATCTCTCCCACGAAATAAATTAAATATACTCTGCACTACTTTTTTCAATAAACTAAATATAGGCCTTTTTCAGTAAAACAATGCCTCATTGAGCGTTTCTTTAAAATTAGATTACATTATGTCTCTTTATAGTGTGGGATTTTTAAAAAGACTTCCTTCAACTAATAATGTGTAACTAATCCTTGAGTAAGGACTCTAAGTGAATGTAGACAAATCCGGCCTCTTCAACACGGGTTGGCTTGCATAACATTATCGCTGGCATACAAGTCCTTCTGACCCCAACCACCTCATGTGACACGGATATTTGTGTTTGGCATTGTGACTTTGTTACATGCTTTTCCACGCTTTCGGCACACGCTTATTGTTTATGCTGCATTCACAATACCTTGTCACGGGTAATCACGCCCATCTGTATACGTCCACTAATTGACGTTGGTTGTTGTAGGCGTCGTTGCTAGGTGACGTATGCCGACTGCATCGGCCGCCCCGATCTGTATACATCTACAGAGCACGTCACTGGCTGACGTAGGCTGTTGTAGGCGTCGTTGCTAGGCTACAAGTCTACGCCTATGACGTATGCCGACTG
This sequence comes from Lissotriton vulgaris, assembly GCF_964263255.1. Taxonomy (NCBI): domain Eukaryota; kingdom Metazoa; phylum Chordata; class Amphibia; order Caudata; family Salamandridae; genus Lissotriton; species Lissotriton vulgaris. Next base: position 261,750,081 of record NC_141693.1, read on the forward strand.
CACCGGCCGCGTCCTAGACTACGTCCTCGAGGCGAGCTTCAGCAACACGCCGCCACAAATTTTGCTGGTTATCGGGACTGCTTGTCGGCTCTTTGGTGAGTGCTCAGGAACAGCCTCATTTTCGCTGTTACTGAAGTTTGGTGGCCCCTGTTTTCGCATTAGAAACCCACATTAATACATTTAATTTCATTTAACATTGCAGAAAATCCTTAATAGAACGGGCTGCACTACAACGATACACATCTCCGCATATCGGTGGAACTACTATATACTGGTGAGTGCAGCACCTAAGAGTGAAAATAATGTCCCAGATTTTCGAGTATAGAGCTGGTTTACAAATAGGGTTGTCCCATTTGTTTGTTTTTTAGTTTGCCCCAATTAAATGGGCAGACTACAGGTCATGAGGCTTTGAAGTAATGCAAGCCACGTAATGAACCAATACCACATTGGAGATCATAGCCCCATGAGGTGAGTGGTCCACCAAAAGTTTTTTACGGTTTTTAGTTATGGTGTGGGCTTTGAAATGAAAGGAGTGTTCCTAATGTCCATAACCGTATATCATAATATCATACTCAACAGATTAAATCTCGTGACATGAACTAGGAGCCTTTTGAAGAATTTTTTCAATAATACAGGATTTAGGTGAGTTATTTATCTACTCACGTTGACATGCTGAATAAGGCTTTAATTAGAAATGCATTTCCAACCTGATGGCTTTTCCATCTTAAATTCACAGGCGCCAATTTCACCCCACTCCCCCGTCCTGAAGAAGACCCGTTAAGACCCACAATTTAGGCGTCACCAGGGTCGAAACGTCGACGAATTATTCCAAAAGGATCAGTACACTGGGGTCACGTAATTTTAGTCGACTAGGGTGGCTTACTTGACCAAAGAGACTTTATTTGGAAACTGACCTTGTGACAGAATAATTTTTTGTCCTTTTCCCTTTATCTTTTCACAATTGTATATAGAGCACTATTTATGTCACTAATGTCACGGAATGTCACTATTCACTTTTTATATTGTTGCGCCATTTAATAGAAAGTATTAATTGCTTCTTTTTCTGTGTGTTTCAAAGAATTTTACAAAGGGTCTATCACATGTATAATATGAACGTTAAATTGAAGAAATACAGTGATTAAAACTGTTTATGCCCCTTACTTTTTTGGTTGGTTTTGCATTTGATAAATCTCTCTTGATAAAAACACATGATATGTTGATTTATAACCCATATGTCTGTTGAAAGATTTGTTCCTTACCTGAAATTGATATTACCGGACGGAACCATTGTTTATATCTAAATAGTACTGCCCAGGTTCTGAGGGATACTGGGTTACCCCATACTACGTTTGCATCCAGGATTGTTAAGGCCTGCCATAGGTGTTACTTATAGGAGTATATGTGTCCATTTTAGGGTTAGATATAGGTATACTATATCTAAAGCAAAGGGTGATTACACCACCTTTCCCCAGCTGATTGATCATCCAGTTGTGTCAGATTTGCATGGCCAGACAGGGGTGGCATAATACATGCTGCAGCCCCTGGTAGGCCCTGAGTGCACCTTTGCCCTGGGTACCTAAGGTACACTGTACAGGGACTGATAAGGTGACCCAGTATCCAATTAGATATGTACCTAAGGTACATGGAGTCCATTTTAACTGAGATGGTTTTCGTTTAGTTGGCCAGGATCCCTGGCGAACTAAACCAAAACCAGCTAAACACTAGGCAAAAAGTTGGGGGTAACCATAGTCAGATATCCACCTTCCTACACAACCCCCCCGCCCCCCAAACGAAAGGAGATAAGGCTATCCTTGACCAGGTAAGCCTATATTGCCTGAGTGGCCATATGAGGAGGTGCATGCACTGGCATTGGTACCCCCTATCTCATGGTCCACTAAGCAATCCCGCACCCTAAGGGTATCTGAGGGTCTCCACCTTAGGGAATCTCTACCTGTGGTGTGTTTTTGCAAAGTAAAAGGCTGGTGCTGGGATGGAGTACTGAAGTGAGGCTCCACTAATGTTGGGCTCAACTTGCTCCAATCATTATCCACCATATATGCCTTTCTTTCCAGGACTGAGTTGCAGTGTGCTCTCAGGGTCAACCTCTGGCTACCTAAAGCTGGAGGTTGGGTCCCTCTGTTTGGCTTACTGGAGGGACAGGTCAGGTTTGGGGCACTTAGGTCCCAGGTTTGGCTGTGCCCAGCAATGTCCATCTGTGGGAGGTCCCTAACTAAGTTTAAGGGGGATCCCTCAGGAGTTTGTTTTATTTTCACTTGGCTAGGTCTGCTAGCTTCAGTGCTCTTAATCTGCTGATTGGGGAGTTCTTTTGGACAGGGGGGCCTTTGGGGTCCACCACTGGCCTCCCTGACCTCTACAGCCCTGGGCTGACTGAGGCAGGGTAGAGAGGGGCAGGTTACCTGCTCCAGACTGGGTCCCATCTTGGAAGGGCCCACTGACATCATGGGTTCTACCTGGCTATACCTGACTACCTCTGGGGCAGTTTCTTCACAAGGGGTAAGATCAGTTCCCTGAGGAGGCTGATCCTTTCCTAAAGTCTGGTGGGAGGGAGATTTCTCTTCCTCCTCAATGCTCTCTGTTTGAGTGGAATGATCCATAGTTTCAGGCTTCACTACACTATTATCAGTCTGAGTTTGGGCTGTGGCCATCACAACCCCATCAGCCTTTTCAGGAAGAGACTCAGTTTGGGTATGGGCTGTTACCATCACAGCCCTGCTAACCTTTTCTGGGAAGGAATCTGTCTGAGATTGGGCTGAGACTGGCACAACCCTCCTGACCTGTTGAGGGAGGACATGATGGCCACAGCCCCACTAACCTTTCCATGGAGGTTTACCATTTTAAAATGGGTTTCTTGCTCTACCTCAGCCCATGCTGAGATCTCTAAATCATTCCCCAGTAGACAAGCTACAGGCACGTTTGATGACACTACCACTCTCTTGGGACCAGTGACACCTCCCCAGCTGAGATTTACCACTGCCATGGGATGATCTCTCTGCACTCCATCAATGGTGGTCACCTGGTGTGTGGTACCAGGTAAAAGTTGCCTTGAGGGGACTAGGCTCTCAATCACCATAGTGATGCTAGCCCCTGTGTCTCTATAGGCCTCAACTTTCAGACCATTGATGAGGGGCTCCTGTTTGTACTTGTCCAAAGTGTTGGGACAAACAGTGAAGTTGGCAAACCCCATGCCATTTTCACAAACAGGAGTATCTGTGGTAGGGGACCTGGTTAGGCCAGAGTCCACCTGATTTCCCCAAGTAGACCCAACCAATTTCTTGGGGGCACTCCCACCACCTGGGGGATTACTACTAGTAGTAACAGGAGGTGTTGGAGTATTACCTGGAGGAATATTTTCCTTATTGTTGGCCTTTGGGCAACTGCTGTCAGTTTTCCAATGGCCTACCCGTTTGCAGGCATGGCAATAAGGTTTCTTTTGGGTATTGGAAGGATTCTGGGACCCACCCCCTTCAGAGGATTTTTGGGGCCCTTTTGTGGTTTGATCAAAAGATTTATTCCCACCCTTCTCTTGAGGCTTGGTTGATTCTTTCTTTTGGTCACCACCCTGGTTCTTAGGCCTAATCCTGGTTCTGACCCATTTGTCTGCCCTCTTACCCAATTCTTGTGGAGAGGTCAGATCAGAGTCTACCAGGTGCTAGTGTAATAACTGGTTCTGACAATTATTTAAGACTTGCTCTCTCATAATTAGATTATACAATCCTGTGTAATCAGAGACCTTACTTCCCAGTAGCCAGCCTTCCAAAGCCTTAGTGACACAATCAACAAAGTCAGTCCAATCCTGAGACTGAGTTTTCTGGGTGTCTCTGAACATCAACCTGTACTGTTCAGATGTTAAGCCAAACCCATCAATCAGTGCATTTTTCAGGACTTGGTAATCATTAGCATCCTCATCTCTAACAGTGAGGAGCTTATCTCTACCTTTACCTTCAAAGGAGAGCCACAATATAGCTGCCCACTGACTCTGGGGTACCTGCTGTACTTTGCAGGCTCTCTCTAAAGCAGTCATCCATTTGTGGATGTCATCCCCTACCTTAAAGGGGGGTACTATTTTACTCAGGTGTCTATTATCAAAACTCCTGTCTCTATTTCTAGGGATAATGCTGCCATCTGTGGGTTCTAACCCACTCAATTTCTGCTCTCTGGCAAAGGCAAGTTTCTCTTTGGCAAGGGCAAGTTCTTCCCTCTCAATCCTCAGATTGACTTCCCTCATCTTAGCTTCATGCTCTCTTCTCTGAGGGGATGTCATCCCTCTCTGAGAAGATGTCTGAGAGACATGAGTGTGAATAGATCTGTTAGAGCCTCTGGAGTGAGACCTAACTCGTCTAATCCCAAGGTTAGGCCTGCTTGTACATGGGTTTGGGGCTCTCCCAGTTCCATCCTCATGTAGGCTTAAGTTGGCCCTGGTAAGTCTACTGACTGTAACTGGACCATTGTCTACACCTCCTTCAGATGATTCTCCATCCTCCTCCTCCACATCTTCTGTCTCAGGGAGGTTAGAGTCATCTTCTACTGGGGTATGCTTCCATCTGTAGGATCAGAGGGGCCTGGATTAGAAGCCCTTCTAGAATCATATGTCTCTAAGAGACCTATCAGAAAAGGAAGGGTAGGGTTAGAACCCTGTTTCAGTTTCCTGGAGGCACACAATTGTCTCATCTCCTGGAAGCTGAGGGCTGCATATCTTGAAATGACCTGTGGAGGGTCAGCATTCACAAGGGGAGTCACTGCGTTCTCTCCTGTGATAGACATGCTTTCTAGTGAGGTGTAAGTGGTGCACTTACCTACACTATAGGTTTTCCTACTGATCCCTTGCTAAGAGTTGTAGTCAGGGTGTGCTACTCCCTTTCTACTACAACAGCTGGTTCAGTAGAACTCAGAGTATTTCTAAGCTTTGTTATATGTACCTATGGTACCTTATGTGATCTTTCAAATGATATCTCAAGATTATATTTGGTAAAAACAACAGCAAGCTCAAATCCCAACCGCTGCACACCAATGTGAGAAGTTGGCCTGATATATGATGCTCACTAATTCTAGTGATCACCTTGTATCAGTCCGAACAACCCTTATGGTGATTGGTTGTAAGTCAACCTTATAGACCAGCTATCCTAATGGTAGCATGGACCATGCAGTCTTAGGCTAAATATTTTTGGCATGTGAAGCCAGCTGTTTTACCACATATAACCCCTTGAATACCAAATGAAAGGACACCACACAGGTAGTTATGAAAATGATATTTATTAACTAACAAACACCTCTGAACTCTTTATGAGGTCAGAGGGCTAAGCACATGACAAGACTCTTAAGAAAAATACGATAAGTTGCACAAATCACAATGGTGCCCTAGGGGCACGACAAACCATATACTAAGTAAATGGTATAAAAAAATCGATTGAAGGAATGGAGCTGTCCAGAGGCTGTAGGCTCGCTGGGACTACACTATCCTGACCTGAGGTGAGTAATAGAAGGCCCACGGAACCCGTGTGCAGAGTGTGAACTCACACGCGAGATGCGTAACAAAGTCAGTGGACAGTATAAATTACGAAAAGGTAAGTATTAGACAGTTCCGACTAGCTAGGACTAAAACGACTGGAAATCTGGACACTAGGAGAGTCAATCTACCCTTGAGCACCGAAATTCTCTTGTTACCTCACCCACGGGCTGCGGGTGCATAGGTGTCAAAGTGTGTCAGGTTTCCGCGTTGAAGTCTATGGAGCCTGGAAGAAAAGATGCTGCGGGCGGCCAGATGGAAGATGTCCGGAGTGATCCAAGAGTGGATCAAGAAAGATGAAGACCTGAAAGCAGAGGGGACAATGTTCACAGTAACCAACCAGTGACTGGAGTGGAACCAGATGCTGTCGTCGCGATCAGGTGAAGAGTGGACGCTTGACTCTGCAGCCACATGGACCAGGTGGTGTCTTCGACAACCAGGATGGAGGCACGAGCTGTCCCATGCAGGCTCTCGCTGTCGGCGGTGTTGGATCCGGAATCGGAGCCAACAGGCCTTGGCAAAGGCAACCCACGCGGTGAGTGGAAAAGGCCAGGAGGGTCCAGGGTGCTTCTCCTTTGCAGGGAGCAGGGGCCAGTCTGGAGCAACCAGACCAGCAGTGTGGATTTCAAGGATCGTCGTCTAGGAGGCCACTAGCCAGCCGGCAAGTGACCAGACAACGCGTCGAGCAGCAATCAAGCAAAAGGGCCCCACGCAGATCTCGTGGATGCTGGAGGGCTGATCTTCTGTGCAGGCGCTGCTCGGGGCTGGGGCTTCTCAATCCCCAAAGCACTTTCTCGAGGATGCCTCTGAAGTCGTGCTGGAAGTGAAGTGCAGTTTCTCCAAGATGGCCGGTCCCACGTGTCTCGTCGCACCCACGGATCTCAGCGCTGTGCTGCAGATGTAGGTAGAGGTCGCAGAGGTCTGGGAATCCGGGTCTCGTCGGGCTCTGAAGTCTGGATCCATTCGGGAAGACGACAAAGTGAACGGCTAAGACACTTGATGGTGCCTGCAGATGCAGGGTGGACACTCCTTGCCCACAAGGGAGATTTCTTCAGTCTTCTGTGGAGCAGAACATCGAAGTCCAGAGTTTCTTCTTGTAGAGTTTCAAATCAGGATAATCTAATTTGGAATGGGACCAGCTCCTACCTTTATTCTCCTAAAGGGGTCTGTACTATGACTAGGTCCCTCCTATGGGTGGGACCAGGAAGGGGGGTGGTTACACCCCCTATCCTTTGTCCAGTTTCCTGCCAGAGCTGGGGCTGGAGTGCCCCAGCAACTGGTTTGAACCGGTGTATGCACAGGGCACCTTGTGTGCCCCAGGCATGTCTCATTCCTTTCAGGCCTGTCCTACCTAATACACAAAATCCTGTCTGGGGTGGTGCTAGCACCTCCCTAGGCAGGAAACCCTTTGTCCAAGCCTCCCTCGCTGGAAGGACTCCCAGCAGCAGGAGGTCAGACTTGTGTCTGTGGTGTCAGCATCCATTTTGTGATGCTGAGGCTCGAATTAACTTTAACCGTTGTTCACAGTTACATACATGTCGTGTCCCTCTAGAAGGGTGGAATGCTACCCCCGTCGCCAGAACTGGCGAGAGGGTAGTATTCCAATTCGTATGACACCTTACTCAACATGTTTTGATAATGCTATGCCAAAGTTAGCAATAACCGCGAGGTTATAATGCACTTAAGAGTATATGGTATAGCGTTATCATGGAAACAGCTATAGGACTTGGTTCCGAAAGCTGTAGACAAGCTCAGCTCATGCCAGAGCACTATCTCACATAATTCCAAGCACTCTGCCTCCAGGATTGTTAAGGACTGCCATAGGAGTGACTTATGAGTATATGTGTCCATTTTAGGGTTAGATATAGGTATACTATATCTAAAGCAAAGGGTGATTACACCACCTTGCCCCAGCTGATTGATCAGCCAGTTGTGTCAGATTTGGATGGACAGCCAGGGGTGGCATAATACATGCTGCAGTCCCTGGTAGGCCCTGAGTGCACCTATGCCCTGGTTACCTAAGGTACACTGTACAGGGACTGATAAGGAGACCCAGTATCCAATTAGATATGTACCTAAGGTACATGGAGTCCATTTTAACAGAGAGAGCAGGAAGCCTGGGGTCCTGGATAGCAGGATCCCAGGCCAACTATGTCGAAAACCAGCTAAACACTAGGCAAAAGTTGGGGGTAACCATAGTCAGATATCTACCTTCCTACAGGTGACAGTTGTAGAAATGCTCCAATCTATGGCTAATGATTTTATCCTAACTCATTCTTATGGTATTTTATATAAATACCTTGTTGAAATAAATGTTGCTTCTTTTATAGATCAAAATCAGTTGGTGGAGGAATTATTAGTAAAAGCATCAAACAGGAAACCAGGTGCCTGGAAGAAATATTTAGCTAATGTAAAGGGGGGGGACCTTGAGTCGAAAGCTATTAAGAAATGGACAGAACATGAGAACTGCGAAATTTCTCCCCATATTTGGACAAACATTAACAGGCTAAATTTCAATACTTTGAGAGGGTCAAATTGGCGCAGGATGCTATTTTGTAGCAAATGGTTGTTGTATCGAACTCCCGCCTCCCTGTCAAAGATGTATGCCAACCAGTCTTCTCAATGTTTCCGATGTATGAATCATCCATCTGCCAACTGGTCACATATTATGCTGGATTGTCCAAAAATTAATGTTTATTGGGTAGAGGTGTTTGCGCAGCTGGAACAGGAATGTAATTTTCAGCTGGAAGTTAATGATAGGCTAATTTTATTCGGTTTTGACCCTGATCGTCCTTTTACAGAGTCAGTGACTAGGGGCCCGATGTAGGTGGCAAATACCGGTCGGAAACGGCCGAATTCGTCCGTTTCCGACCGGTATTTGGCATCTTGAGATGTAGGGGGCCAGATTTGACAGATTCTGTAAATTTACCGAATCGGTAAATTTACAGAATCTGTAAAATACCAAATCGGTATTTTTACCGATTCGGTAATTCCCAGATGTAGGTGGGACTCTTCTGAGTCCCAAAGGCCCTACAAATTCGGTATTTTACCACCCAATCCAATTGGGTGTTAAAATACCGAATTCAGCTGTGCATGCACATGTGTGCATGCACACCTAGCCATGTGACAGACAGACATGCCCATAGGGCATGTCTGTGTGCCTCATGGCACACATGCCTATTTTTGGGGTGCCAGAGGGTGTCAAAGTGACACCCCCTGCACCCTTGCAAAATTCGGTATTTACCGATTCTGTAATTACCGAATCGGTATTGCCCATTGATTCCTATGGGCTTTAAGGCCCATAGGAATCAGTGGGCAATACCGATTCGGTATTTACAGATTCTGTAAATACCGAATCTTAACGATTCGGTATTTACAGAATCTGTAATACCTACATCACCCCCCTTCATATTTACAGACTCTTAAATACCGAATCAGTAAAATTCGGTATTTAAGAGTCGGTAAATATGAATTACCTACATCTGGCCCTAGATTTTGTATATAGCAATGGCAATTGCAAGATCACTCTTTTTTTTTTTTTTGGAAAACCTTTATTTGACATTTTCAACCAGATACAAACACGGGCCTACAACCCCCAGGGTTGGCCGCTAAGCAATTGCAACACAATACTACGATCAAAACTTCAGACCCAGCCTCCCGGGGAGTACAATCGCTACATCCACAATGCGTACTGGTTGGAAGACATATCAAATTGGAAACAGGATACAAAAGGTTTCATTTTATAATATAAGATAGAAGGATCAGGTGCCATACAATATCGCAAGCTATGAAGTGGGGGCGAGTGAAAAGCCAGGCTTTATCCCATCCGCCATCTTGATAGACCGACTGGGGTCGACACCGTCCAAAACAGTTCACCATACCAATTAAAAGGAACCGAAGGTGGGACAGCATGTAAATGTTCCGACAGTTGCAAAACCGGGGATTCCAACAGATTAATTGAGTCACCAAGCACAGTACTTTCGGGTAGCTCCACTGCGAGAGGGGCAAATACAGCTTCCAGCGCCGGGTCTAAGTACGCCACCGGGGCATCAATCGAAAGGCGAGCTGGCCGCCGGGTCTCGGGCGTCGAGTCAGGATCCGGTCTCAATCCTTCTGCCGCCAACAACAGGCTGCAGGTCTGAGCTTTAACAGTCTCCTGAAGTGCCACAAGGGCCTCCAGCACCGTCCGCAATGACGGGCCACTTTGAGCCTGCTCCGTCAGCCTCCATTTTTCCTCAGGCATGGTGGTCCCCACGGAGAGGCGCCTTCTCCGGGGGAAGATTAGGCGGAGCAGGAATAAGCCATGAGGGACAGTCTGTTAGCGTGCAGTAGCGCGTAGTGAGATTCCAACCCAAGGGGCACCGGCGATATGGATGCCGGACCCCCGGTCCAGGACCCCCGCAACACAGCACCGTGCGTCACTCGTCACCTCACCTCCTATAGAGCACCAGGCAGCAGATGGTAGCAGAGCAATCCCAAAATTCCGAATGTTCCAGAGACCGGACCCAACCGCATTCAACAGTCCGCTGTTGTTCAACTCGGACCCGGCTAGGCCAGCACTCGAGACCCCGGCTTCTCGGCTGGGTTAGGCCTCAAACCAGTCCTCGACGTTACTCCGCTCCACGATGTCGGAGAAACTCTGGGATCACATCATCAGAGTGCAAATCGGGTCACACACACGGATTCGGGGCAGGAAATCAGGATAGGTGGCAGGATAGTAGAGCGTAGGACGGAGGTCGGCGGACCCGGGAGACTATGCGGCCATCTTACTTGGTGTCGTAGCTCCTCCTGCAAGATCACTCTTATTACAAAAATGGCGTTCGGATCTGATTCCCTCGGTCCAGGAGTGGGGTCAGAAGATGAGAAGGGTTAAGAAAAGTGAATACACTTATGCTGTACGAATTGGGGGCCTTAGGAAATTCAATAAAATTTGGGGGTACCAACTTTGATTAATTAATAGCTAGAGGAGACGATAGAAACTGTTGTTAAGCTGCTAAGTTGCAGTGAGATGGGATGTGGTCTTGGATCTTATCTACTGCTTTTTATTGTGTAAATATATGAATGACTTCTTATCATCATTTTTATAAAGTGTTATAGAGTGTGAAATAGGTTGAGGATTTATAATTTTATACTGACTCAGATGTGATTTGTATTTTGTATTTCCTTTTTAGCTCTGGCTTCAATAAAAACAAATTAAAATAAAAAAAGTTTTTTGGGTCATCATCAGGACAAACCAGTGAGCACCAAGTATCTGGATGTGTCGTAAGGCAGAGCAGGAATTAATTCCTAGGTGCATCCTATGTGGTCCCCATGAGGAATTCAGGGCTCTTGTTCCAAAAAGTCTTCTCTTGGTATTGGTAGAAAGGGAACCAGTCCAGTACACGGTGGCCTAGTGAATTGACGGCTCCGGAATAATTTACACGCAAGATCCAAACTGTAAGTCCCTGGGGTCATAGCAACAGTGGCCTACAAATTTCCAGAAGGTACTGGTCCCGTACAAAAGTGGCCAGAAGGATTCAAGGATACCAAAAAAATGTATGGGCGGAATCCAAGTAGAAAGGATCCAAGCTGAAAAATTCTGGGATCACAGCCACAATGGCTTGTGTACAACATCTGAGTGACACAAAGCAAATGTCTTCTGGGACAACCTCCACTAATTTCTGAAGCTAGTTTTCTATGAAGAACCATTAGTTAACACCCTCCGCACCCGGAGGGAAGCCTTTTATCAGTGCCTGTTCACTTTGATTTTGTTCTCCAAAATATTTGCTGCTCTGTAGGAGAGGGATAGTTCTCTTTACATATCGCTTAATTATTTTTATTTGTTACCGGGAGACTTGGTTTAATATTCAGGTGTTTCTCAAAATCCCTCATTTTTTCTGGAGCCCTGGTACAGTGACTAAGTATTTTAATTGCCCATTCAGCGTCTCAAGCTTACTATCATTAAAATTGACTGGCCATTGTCAGTGACCGTTTTGTCAGTTGTCTTTCAGGAAAGCAGTTACATCTTTCCTGTTTAAGTAAAGTGAGTGCACTGCACTGCAGATAGTTCTATTTTATCTCACCATCAAGAAGCCACTCTGGTGGTCTGTATTGCACTTTCTAAATAAATCTGCCTCCTCATGCTGAAGACCTCATACCTCATGCAGCTTGTCGCTTGAGTGAGATACAAGTGCTCTTCGTCCTTCTGCTGTATATCACCTTCTTCCTAGATAAGCTGGTACTCCGGACAAAAGCAGCACTCTTACCAAAGGTCATGACACATTTCCACATAGGACAGTCTATCACCTTCCAAATTCTTTGCACCAATTCATCCATCTAAAGAGAAAGATATCCGACATTACCTTCATCCAAAGAGAGCCCTGGGTTTCTAAATTGATCATACCAAGGAACAGTGTGTGGATAATCAGCTCTTTTTGGTTTTCTCTGGGTGAAAAATAGAGTTGGATGAGTAGCTATTCTTTTTTTCCCTTCAAATTCTGTTTACTGATTATAGAACAATACAACGAAGATCAGACAAACTGAGGACCCACGTCCCATATAAGAAGAATCACCAAGCAAGGCCGTTATCCACGTTACATAATATGACATTGTAAAAAAAGCATACACTACAGAATCATTCCCATCTCATACTTCACTGGATTGGTCTCATGGAACTTTAGGGAGGTAGAAAGGGGCAGATGGTAGTATCCCCCCTATCCCAAGTTATCTTTGGAGAGTGCACATTCCTGCAAGGAGCTAAAAACACTGTAAAGAAGCCCGGAGTATCTCAGTCAATGTATGGAGTTCTACCGTTGATAAAGCAATGAAAACATTAGTTGCTAGCCATGTGGGACGAATCAAAATAAACATGTTATGCTCTGCTCTTGGGACCCTTTAAACTACGTAGGCAGCGGGGAGCTGGCAACAGTGTTGTGCATATGGAACTTGGAGAAGAAAAAGAGAGAAAGAAGAAAAAACTAAAACACGCTCAAAGAAGAAGGGAGGAAGGAGAGGATGAGCTGAGGGGGTACAGTCTCCATAAGAATGGCAAAGTCATCGGGAGGGAATAGAGGAAGCCCTCTAGCCTAAGTGGACCCTTCTGGGGATTCTGGTTTCCCGCCCCTGGAGTATGGTTCGAGCAAGTCCTCAAACAGTTGTAGAGTGCGCAGGAAGGTGGGACCAGTCTGGAGTGTCTAGTCATGGTAAAGTAGTGTATAAGGGGCTTCCAGATTCGAGTGAATTTGGCATCTGTGTGGTTAATTCGAGCAGTGAGTAATTCAAGGGCTACATCATTCCACACAAAAGTATGAACCAGGTGGAATGGGGGAGGGTGTGGTTTCTTCCAACATAAAGCAATGGACTGTCTAGCTGCCCCTAGCAAATGTAAAATGAAGCGCCAGTCCATGTGTGTCATTGCAGTCAGTGTTAAAGGCTTAATGCCTAGTAGAGTAACCATTGGTGCAGAAGGGATAGGAAACCCCACTATCTGCTTGGTTTGGCTGAGGACCTCCTTCCAAAACTTTGCGAGTTGTGGGCATGACCACCAAATATGAATAAAGTCTCCTCTATTTTCCTGGCACCTACAGCAGGTCGGGGGGGAAATTTGGAAACATTTGGTATAAGTGGGTCGGGTGTGATACCATCTCATCATTATCTTATACGCTGATTCGCACTGCAGCGTACTCTGATATATTTTCAGTATATCCCGCCATATTCAGTCCCAGTCCTCTGGCGGTATATCCTCTGCCAAATCTGAAGCACATCGTGTTTGATATCCATGGGGTATAGGGCTCTGGGAGTGCTGCAGTACGAAATGCGTATGAGAGATCAAACCCTTTGAGCCCTCAAATTTGCCCACCACGGATTCAAAAGCAGTAAGTTGTCTAGAGGCCCCTTGAGTGAAAGTCTGGGAATGGAGCCAGTGACACAACTGGTAATATTGCAGTTGTGCCCCTTCCGTAAGGCGAAAAGCCTGTCTGCATTGATCAAACTTAAGGCATCTGTCACCGTGAAAAAAGATCCTGAATGACTCAGCTTTCACCATCAGTTCACGCAAGAAATGCCTGTGGCTGTATGGCGGGAGGAAACAGAGGGTTCCGGGCTATAGGCGTGTTTGGGGAGGGGAATGTAGTCAGGCCTTGGGGTATCGATAGCGTATTCCAGGTCTCCAAGTCTGTCTTTATAGGGGTAGCTAGGTACCCACTGCGAGGCTGAGCCCTGCGCGGGAGCCAGGAAAAGTCCCATAAGGGTCTACAGGAGACCACCAGATCTAAATTACACCAATGTTTTTCGCTCTCGCGAACCACCCACTCCAATATGTACCGAAGATCGCAAGCACAACAGTATTCCAGAAGATTAGGACACACCAGTCCTCCCTGATCCGGCGGCAGCATCAAAATCCTGTTGGAGAAGCGTGGTCTGTAGTTCCCCCATATACATTTGGTGAAATCCCGTTGTAGGGCCAGAATATCAGTTTGTAGTGTTGCAGTGGGGAGGAACTGAAAGAGATTTAGGGGCAGATGTATCAAGATACCATTTTGCACTTCTCAAATAGCGATTGTTAAGGAATCGCTATTTGAGAAGTGCAAAATGGTATGTATGTAGAATTTCGCTATTTATTAGCGATTCCTTAGAATTCCTTAATTGCGATTAGCAAATTGCTAATCGCAATTAAGGAATAATTTCCCATTAATTTCTATGGGCCAGGAGGCCCATAGGAATGAATGTAAAACTATACTCAATTTGCGATTAGCAATTAGCTAATCGCAAATTGTGAATAATTTCAAGGGTGCAAGGGTGTCTTAAGGACACCCTGCTGCACCCCTGAATTTGATATGTGTACGCATATGGCGCACATACATGCCCTAAGGGCATGTATGAGCGTCATATGGCACCTTTAGAATTTAAAAAAAGTGCTTTTTGAAAAGAATTCGCAAGTTACCACCAACTACAAGTTGATGGTAATTTGCGAATTCTTAGTCAAAAATCGCAACACTGAAATGCTTGATACATTTCAAATATCAAATCGCAATTTGCTATTTCTTAAAAGCCTCGCAATGTTAAGGAATCGCTAAATTAGCGATTCCTTAATATTGCGAGGCTTTTTGAATGATACATTCCAATTCCCGTTTTTTTGTCGCAAACGCTGCTATTTTCCAAATCGCAGCGTTTGCGACAAAAAAAACGGATGATACATCTGCCCCTTAGTATCTTAGGGAGCTAAGACATTTTAATGGTGTTGATGCGACCAAGCCATAAAAGAGGAAGGCTCTTCCATCTATGTCATTTCTCCAGGATAGCGTGTCTATAACTGGGCCAATTGGCCAAAGTCCCTGTCGAGAGCATAGGAGTAAGATCTAGCCCCAAGTATCTAATCGATTTGTCCTTCCACTGTATTGGAATCAGCTCCTACAGGCCTTGGACCTCTTCAGTCTGAAGGTTAGATTAAGGGCATGGGACTTGGTAAAATTAATCTGGTATCCTGACAACACCTTGAAAGACTGCAGGACAGTAGCTACCGCAGGTAGGGAGGTAGAGGAGGAGGGGGAGGAAAGCGAAAGGAGGAGGTCATCAGCAAAGAGAGAAGCTTTGTGTTCGAAACCTCCCATAGGGATACCCCGTATATTCTGGTTGCAGCGTATGGCGATGGCCAGAGGTTCTACCACCAAGGCGAACAATAACGGAGATAAGGGGCATCCCAGCCTGGTGCACGATGGAGGGAGATAGGGTCAGTGAGACGCCCAGTGAAGCGAATAAGAGTGGTAGGCCCCGCATAGCGTGCCTTTATTTTAGATATCATCACTGAGCCCAGTCCCACCCTCTGCAAAATCTCCCTGAGGAAACCCCAGTCCACTCGATTGAAAGCTTTCTCAGCATCAAGGGACACCAGATAGGCAGGGATGTTTCTATAGCATGCTTTCTCCACCAGGTGGGCTATCGGACGTATATTATCAGCCTCTTGTCGCTGGCGGATGAATCCCACCTGATCAGTATCAATAAGAGCCTGAAGATGAGGTTCCAGGCGGTTCGTTAGAATTTTGGTGTAGATCTTGGCGTCTGTATTTAAAAAAGCAATAGGGCGATATGACGCAGGCAGGGAATGGTCTTTCCCTGACTTAGGGATAAGTACAACCTCAGCTTCAGACACCGTTGGAGTAAGACCAGAGAGATCTGTAAAGATATTAAAAAGATCTAGCAAATGTGCCCATAGTTGTGGGTAGAAGACCCGGTAAAAAGTGACCGGGAGGCCATCCGGGCCCGGCGTTTTGCAGAATGGAAGTTGTTTCAGGGCCTTAGCAATTTCATAGTGGGTGATAGGGTCTTCCAGTAATTTTGCTTGGTGGGCATCAATAGGTTCTCAAGGGCAGGAGTCTAGAAAATCACTGATATCGTCAAGAGAGCAAGGTGCTTCAGCATAGAGCTCTTTATAGAAGGTCTCTAATTCCCTGCTTTTATCAGCCTCCGAAATAGCCCATGTGCTCTCCGGGTGATTACGTTTAGCAATGTAGGCTCGCGTGGTCTGTGCACGGAGACGTTGTGGCATACATGCTCCAACCTTATCTCCCCCTGTATAGACTTTTTGTTTAAGAGCGAGCAAGAGTCTCTCCGCTTTATTGGTGTGGTGCAAGCGCAGTTGGACCTACAATTCAGCAAGAAGCCTTTTAATGCGGAGGGATGGGTGCAGGTGATCCTTATGTTTTAAGGCTTTGATAATCTCCAGAAAGGGTGGTTTCCTGAGCAACTCTTTTTGTGTTTCTCTGGGCAAAAAAGAATAGAGCTGTGCAAAAGGAAACACCCCCCTGATCGATTGTCTTAAGAATTAAGATCTGTTTTGGTTTGGCTAAGAACTGCCTTCAAAAGGTCTTCAATCTCATTTTACCTGAGCAAAGGTTGCTACCACTGCACTGTCATGCATTGTGCCAGTAGTGGGCATCTGCCAGGCAGCTACGTGGGCGTCATTTAACATGTTCACAAAGCACTACTGCCTGTATAGCCAGGTCCAGCTGGAGGTGGCATTTTGCCTGATCTGTCCTGCAGGATTTCCTGGTCAGGGTCATTCCACAGATTCACCACTTGGGGAGGGACGGTTTATGTATTTATCCACAAGGTGAGGAATTTGGATTTAGAAGTATCCATCAGAAGGAAAAGTTGCTTCCCTTGGATAACGTTCTTTCTGGTGAATACTCTAACTCAAGATTCCTCACCGACCCCATTTTTTCCTCCATTCTGTGGTACGGGCACATTCCGTCCGTGTTAATAAGATTTCCGTTTAGAGATCGTCACCCTGGTATGATTTGATTTCCAATTACTCTGCATCCAGCACAGACAGAGATCAGGAAGAAGCTGACATCAGTGTGCTGAGTTCGCTATTATGTAGAAACCTCAACTTCGCATCTAGCATGAGAGCTGAGCCAGTCACATGAAACCACCTACTAACGCGCAAAGGGAATTGCTAGAAAAAAAATCAGATCCAGTCTGGCTCCTAGGGCTATTCTCAAGGTGTGGAATCCGTAGTTGCATAGAGTATTCACCAGCAAGGGAATTACAGAAGGTAGTGACCTGTTCATGCTACGTCCTCACCTGGTGTACGGAGGGCCACAGTTGCTCTGGTGAGGAATAGTCCTAAACCAGTCATTTGTAGACTTGCCATAATGAGATCAATCTATATGTTAGCTAGCCTTTACTAATGGTATTCTGTCCCTACAGCAGATAACCTATTGGTTTAGGCTTCCCCTCCTCGCAACATTTTGGAAGTGCCTTTTTTGTTTTTCCTGGACATGCTTCTAAGAAGATCGGACTGGGGCAGAAAATAGGCTTGGTACCAAACTAAGGGGCTCATTACGATCGTGGACGGACTTGCGTCCGTCCGCGAGCCCTGAGTAGGAGGGAACATCCGCATGTGCTGCGGCGTTCCCTCCTGTGCAATTAGGATGTGACCGCCACCCTGGCGGTCACATCCTCTATATTTACCATTGCGGCGGGTGCGGCTTCAAGCTGCACCCCCCGCAATGTTAAAAAGGCATGCATTGTATTTACATGCAGAAAGCGGCAGGCACCACGCGGTGCCTGCCGCTTTCTGCATGTAAATGCAGGGGAGTACCATAGATACCCCCCATGTGCACCCCCCACCCAACCTTCACCCAGGGGGCCCGCAACGGGCCCCCGAAGTGAAGATCCGTATGCTTTTCCACAGCGGAGAATCCGCCGCGGAAAAGCATGTTTTAGAAGCCATCCTAATATGTCTGGCGGTGTCTGAGAGACACTGCCACCATGTCAGAGCTTTTCCGCTGCGGCTGTAAGCCGACCGCGGCGGAAAAGCGGCGGACTGAAACCAAGACCCACCAGCAATCCTAATGTGGCGGCGGGTCTTTAGTGGGTCCGCAGCGGTTTTCCCGCATCCTCTGGGCCGGCGGTGGCTTCCGCCAGCCCGGAGGATGCGGGAAAACTGCGATCATAATGGGCCCCTTAATGTGGCCACGTTAGTGAAAAAGACAGCCAAAAAAGTGTCCCACATACCCAAATCAGAGCTGTTTTGAACGTGTAAAGATATGCTGTATAGGTGCTTTGTGAGGTATGAGAGACTGAATGCATTTGTGTTTTGCTGCATGAAATGTTTGTGGAAATATCAACCATAAACAAGCATTGGCATAGCCAATAGGTCTCGCTTTTGGGACCTTATAAGTATTTAGTTATGCAGCACAATATCCCTGGTGCAACAACATCAACTGTTGCATGGTTAAACACTTAAAAGGTCCCAGAGGCGTGACCTATTGGCTATGCTCGATGACTCAATTATGTGGTGGCCTTCTGAATTGTGTGGCATGATGCAGACTTCTGTGGTGTGGAATGGATGTATGTGGCGTGTAGTGTAATTATGTTGAGTTGAATTATGTGGTTTACTGTTGAATTATGTGGTGTGGATTGGATGGATTAATAAATGAAAGGTTGGATGATTAGTGAAAGAGTAGCTGGATGTATGGGTGAAAGGCTGGATGGATGGACGCGTTGAATAGGTTCATAAATGGATGATAGATAGATGAGTGAAAGATTGAATGAATGAGTAAAAGGGAGGACAGATGGATGGCTGGATGAAAGGGTGGACGGGTGGATGAGTGAATGGATGGAAGGCTGAGTGAAAAGGTGGATGGATGAGTGAAAGGTAAATGGATGAATTAATGGATAGATGTGTGAGTGAAATTGGGGATTGCGGGTGATTGAAAAGATGGATGGATGCATGCATGGATAAATGAGTAAAAGGATTGATGTAATGATGCATCTATTCACCAGCATTTACAAATGCAGTTTAGCACATTAAAGCCAGACAATTTACCAAAAAAGGATTGGTTTCTTATTGGTTGCATATACAAGAAAAAGAAATGAATATGATCCTGTGATGGCAGAGTGTACTTATCACAGGCAAAATAGTCCCTCGAACATTTTAATGGAATTACTTCAAAGAAAATGGAATGATATACCTGAGGATCATTAATTACTAGAGGTATCTTGACATTTTTATTGTTGCCTGGAAATTGTTAGAAGCAAAGAATAAGGCAGCATGTTGCACAATATAAACAACAATTGTAGTACTCACCTTTAAAAGCTGTTAGCTCTGCAAGAGCGTGTTTGTATTGGCATTAGAAAAATAAATTAAATACAAATTGGCACTGGTAAGTCACAACATAGGATCATGTATGCGCACACCTGGGTGGTCATCGCACAATGCTATTTAATAATAAAAAAGCATTGGAAAATTGTTGACCTTATGTGCTTATGTGTGTGTCTGCTGCTTGATGCAGTGCCAGTTGTTGTGACATATTCTTTGAAATTTTGGTGCACCATTCCAATATAGTGAATGAACATTTTAGAAGGGTAAGTAGAAAAACATTATGCACAGGGGTGTGCAAAGCAATAGAAACAACCTCTCTGGAAGCAATGTGATGCTATTTAATAATAAAAAAGCATTGGAAAATTGTTGACCTTATGTGCTTATGTGTGTGTCTGCTGCTTGATGCAGTGCCAGTTGTTGTGACATATTCTTTGAAATTTTGGTGCACCATTCCAATATAGTGAATGAACATTTTAGAAGGGTAAGTAGAAAAACATTATGCACAGGGGTGTGCAAAGCAATAGAAACAACCTCTCTGGAAGCAATGTGATGCTGCTGGGGCAACACTGGAATAATTGAAAAAATAAATAAATAAAAATAAAGTGCAAGCAGGAATCGGATGGGCAAAAATCACGATATGCAGGAAGCAAACGGACCAGTAGCAGTGTTATTCTGCCGGGCATTCGCACAATGATTTGTTGAAAAATGTATAACTATTTTAATTTCTTTTGTGTAATACCTGCTCATGCTTGCTTCTAAGAAAGGCAGTTTTTTGAGATTATGAGTTTCGAAGCTTGGCAAGTCAGACTCCCTTCTCCATTCATCTGAGGTGGGTGAATTGAGAACCATGAATTGGGCAACAGTTATATAACATAGGGTAGTGAAAAACACGAGTTGGCCGTTATAAAGAGCTATATAAAACTCATGATATTATTGTTCCTTATTAATAATGTACCTTCTCATGTAGCTTTCTGATATATTTTCCATTAACAATTCTCTGAAATCTCGGAAACACTTAACCTTTGAGTTGTGTGATCGTGGACACACTGCCCCAAAGTTAAGAAGGAGAACATTGGACCCACAGTTTGCACTCACACCCGATCCAAGCGCAGCCTTCTGGTGCCTAGCAATGCGGGCAGTGAATTAGTGTAGGAGAGAGGACACGGGCCCAGGGACAGCCCTACCCCTCCATCGAGAGCTGAAAGAGCAGTGCACTGAGAGCAGGGATACTCTCGGTTGGAGCCGTCTCTAATGGCGACAGCTGCATCTGGACTCTTGAGACAGGAGGGGGAGAGGATGAATTGTCCATTCATGCTCCTTCCCCAGGAGTGGGCCCGTGGAAAGGACGCCAGACGACAGCTTCCGTATAAGAGCACTTCACAGACAGTACCTGCTGGAAGGGGACGTGGCAGGCAGACACACAGACACAGTGGCGGAGGGCAAGACCGATGGGGAATAAAGGAACGCTGACGGTAAAACACCTTCACTCTGCAATTTTCACTCCGCATACCATCACTCCTCATACCATTACAAGGCAAGTACCTTTACTCCGCAATACTCTTATAACGCATACCATTACATTTTATATGCTTTTACCACGCATGCTTTTACAACGAAATTCGTTGTAAATGCATGAATGATAAAAGCATATGGGTTTTTTTTAACTCTTTTTATTATAGAATAAAACAATACAAAAAGAAATAATAAGATCTCAGGTGAATGCAATCAATTACAACACTCCGGTTCATTGGGCACTGTGCAGGATCAATCAATTAATAGAAAAAACATTAGGATCAAGGGGATTCCTGTGCTGTAATATCGGGATCTCCCCTAGGGGATTCACAAAGGCCTCCACGATACTGGTTCCAAGCCCCCCATACCTTCCCCCATTTCCAAAGGGCAGCCTCTGGCAACATAGACCGCCCGTTCTCTCATCATACACCAGTCGAGGTCTTCTTCCCATTTATGCACCTGAGGCGGCTGGCTGGTGCCCCACAACTGCGCGATGTTTCGCTTGGCCACCATGCACACCAACGTCACCCATTGCTTCTGATAATCATTGAGAGCCGTCGGTTCCCATACATTCAAGAGGCATCTACGGACTTCCATACGTACTTCCAGACCCAACACAACTCTCAATTTCTCGTGAATCTTCTCCCAGTAACTTTGTACGAAGGTACAGTGCCACAGAATATGCATCAATGTGCTCACTTCTCCACATTCTCTCCTGCATGCAGCGCTAGGCGCTCTGCCCATTCGCACGAGCCGTGGCCCGGTAACATAAACTCCGTGGAGCACTTTCAATTGGACCAGGCGAAGCCTCGTCTGAACATCTGAACAGCGACTACCTTGGGGGAGGATAGTGCCTCCGTCCAGTCCTCATCATCCATTTGAAGGCCATCTGCACACCATTGTGACCTGAGCCTAACCAGTGGGTCTTCTGTGTTGTTAATTAATTTGCAATATATCAGGGAGATAGTCTTGTCTGGGATATGACCATCAAGGACCCGGTCCTCCAGAGGGGACGCCTCAGGGAGTTCCGTTCCCTCAGGGTATTTGCAGGTGAGACACTCGCTAACAACGGGTGTCTCACCTGCAAATACTGCAAGTATTCATTCTGGTGGAGACTATATTGATTTGCAAGCGAGTCAAACGTGTGCATCGAATCTTTCCCCCACACATCCTTAATCTGAGTGATTCCAATGAGGTCCCACTTATTAAACCCTTTGGATTGAAGCACATCCGGAAAATACCGGCAGGAGGTTTTAGGTTTAGTAAGATAGAGTAGAACATCATCTGCATATAACGATATTTTATCCTCCGCGTATAGTGATGTCCAGCGCTCCCACGCCGCCAACGTTTCCATTGCCAATGCAAAGAGCAGCGGCGACAGAGGGCACCCCTACCTGGTACCTCTTCCAAGGGAGAAGTCCTGGGATTTGCTGTTGTTAACAACTACCCTCGCCAGTGGCCTCGTATACAGTAAGCGCACCCAACTCACAAACTCATCACCGAAACCCAGCTTGGTCAAAACCGCAAATAAATATGGCCATTCCACTCTATCGAATGCCATTGTGGCATCCAAAGACACCAGGACCGCCGGTTCCCCAAGTCTTGAGGCCCCTCCAAGTACGCCATGCAGCCGACGCAGATTCAACGCTGTGCTGCGCCGCGGCATAAAACCGGGTTGGTCCGGATGGATCAGGGTTGTTATCACCTTCACTAATCTGGTAGCAAGGAGCTTGGCCAGGACCTTGGGCTCTACATTGAGGAGCGATATGGGCCTGTAGGAGGAGCAACATGTCTTAGGCTTAGCTTGCTTATGAATAACAGCTATATTGGCCACCCGCTGATAATATGGGAGCTCTCCTTTTTCTCGGCTCTCGAGAAACATGGCGCGGAGATACGGTGCTACTCTGTTGGCCTTCAGCTTATACAACTCGATAGGTATTCCGTTCGGGAAAAGAGGCCTTGCCGGAGTTAACTTGCTGTATAGCCTGAGCGACTTCATCATCTGTAATAGCAGAGTCAAGAAAGCTCCTATCCTCGTCTGAAAGGAATGGCATGACAATATCTTTAATCATTTCTCCATTGTCTTGTTCCGTAAAATCATTCCCGTCCTCATAAACCCCCGATAATACTCAAATTCATCTGCCACCGCCTGTGGGTCTTTAATCAAATCAAAAAAGGAATTCCCTTTGGGCAAGTGAACATTAATACAAAGGTACTTACAAACAATAAACTAACTAGTACATAGGCATAACATAGAAGCAATGAAAAAATGGAAATCCAAAAACGTGAAAACACTGTAATAAGATCAAAGCATTAATACAATTTATTGACATACATTCTGTTCATTAAAAATTGGGAAACAAACACAGGACGTAACAATAATAAACAAAAACATTCCAATAAAAAAGGAGTTACAGGAAAAAGGACTAAATTCAAACACCAAAATTATTTCGAATTTTCCTTAGTTTTCTAATCCACATTCACTCCTTGAGCATCGACGCGTTTCGGCGGTATGAGCAAAGTTTGACCGCCTTCATCAGGATATATGTATATCTGTTTCCCAACAATTCTGTGAATTTAAATGAGATTGGTCTAAATTATAACAGGCCACAAATCCAATTTAATTTCAAAGATACAATTATTTAAAAAAAAACCAAAAATGAAATGTCCTATTCTATATTTGAACACCCACTATAGCATTGCTTCCAACATTATACAGCACATGAAAACAAAACACATAACATTGCACAATTTAACAGACATTTAGCGGCATGTTAACATGATAAGAAAGTAGGTCACCAGATTTAAACAACACCTTACATTTCATTGCATATATACATATATTAAACGGCAGATATCTTCAACCTATCCTACCGCATTTGGATAGAATGTTCACAGGGGGTTCACACCTCAATGCATCTACACTTTATGTAACAGGTTTCCTAAACCGTATTACGACATTCGGACCAGGTTAAAAAGTTATCAAAATAAGGAATACACATACATTTCTAATCAAACAAAGTGGAGGTGGCAATAGTGTGGAGCATAATACATCACCTACCTCAGGGATATAATGTTTCAGTCAGTGTATATTTTAAGGGGTATATGTCCTCCTTATCCTTTTCTTAGGGTATTCGACCTGCAAATTATCCTAAAGTTCTCCTAAACATAAAGATGAATATATCTTATTTATTTATGTTAAGATAAATTCTAAAAAGATACACTGAAGTTGATATAATTTGAAACTACAGCGAGACAGATGTGCTTCTCATTATCTATTTTAACCCATTCATAAGAAACAAATCTAAACTAATAAGCACTTATATCTTGTTTTTATATGGTAAAGTTTTATACCGTCATATAATGCACTTATAAAGCACTCATAAGCTCTCCTATAGATAGTTATGAACAGCCACATGATTACTAGTTGGCCTTATTTCTACAAAAATGTTAAGCCGAATTTCCATTTAAATTAAATTCACATTCAGTGCAACTTACTGATATAAAAATGTAGTTGCTGATATAGATTCAATTTTTTGAAATATGTCCAGCGCTATTGCTGAGGGCTGTAAATAAACAGACAAAGTGAAAATGCCATTAGTTACCCTGGCTAGTTCCAAAATGACGAACATAGAACACTTATTAGTCAAGACACTCACTAAGTGCAACTTACTGATAAGAAGATATTGTTGCTGTTATAAAATTCCGTTTTTCTAATTCCAAACAGCACTATGGCTGAGGACTGTAAATAAACATAAAGAGCGAAATTACCATAAATGCATATTGCAAGTGTAATTCCGACTCGCTTTTTCGAATCTTTAAAGTACATGAATATACTTACACAAAATAGAAAGGTGTAAGCCTGGAACGCGGTACAATCTTGATCAGTTTTAAACTTGCTAGGGACACAGCGTGACTCCCGATGCCCCTTACTTAAGGCGGCTCGAAATGGGTCTCTGTCCTTAAAGTTAAACAGAGACAGAGCGCCACCAGATAAGAACGCTTCCGAGATTAAAGACAAGAGAATTGGCGCATTAACACAATTAACCCGCCCTTCTTACCTCAAAGATTTGCTAAGCCGGCGTCCCGCGTCCTCACATACGACAAGGCAAAAATGAACCGAACGCCGCTCTTCCAGCAGCCCTTGATATACTGATAATACTACTAGACGTGTTCCATATGACCTAATGGAGAACACGGAAGTACGATAAAAAATGCGGAAGCAATAAAAATAAACGATGGACTACATAGCGTACCTTTCATGCTTGCTGCAGAAAGGGACGCAAATGAATATAGAAAACAGACTGAGTTAAGCCTAGCGAATGACTAGGGAGTAAATTGTTGTTATATATAGAAATGCGAGTATTCACACAATATGTGCGTAATAAATATACAAAACGGAATAAACGATATTCTTCAAATATTAACGTCTATAGACCTACAAAAAAACAAAGTTATTATCAGCCTTATTCATGAAGGCTAAATCGGCTCGCAAAGGGCCGGATTCTGAGAATCCGGCCCTTTGCGAGTGCGATTTTTGCATTTGGGATTCAGCATCCCAAATGCAAAAATCGCTAATTGCGATGTCGCAAATGTGCGAGGAATTACATTTAAGGAATCTCTATTAGAGATTCCTTAAATGCAATTCAACATCCAATTTAAATTTGCGAATTCGCAATTTCTTGCCGCAAATTACCGCGAGGTCAGACCTCGCGGTAAATTGCGAAAACTCAGAAAAATGCATTTAAATGCATTTTTCTGAGTTGCATGTTACACACACACATGTCCTCTGGACATGTGTGTGTGCAACACCTGTGTGAAATGTCATTTGAGGGGTGCTACAGGGTGTCCTGTGGACATCCCTGGCACCCTTCAAATCGCAATCTTATTTGCGATTAGCTAATTGCTAATCGCAAATAAGGAATACTCCCCATTCATTCCTATGGGCCTTTTGGCCCATAGGAATGAATGGCGAGTTATTCCTTATTTGCGATTAGCAATTTGCTAATCGCAAATAAGGAATCAGTAGGAATCGCATTTTATTATGCGATTCCTACATGATTACCGTTTTGCGAGTCCTTAATAGCGAATCGCTATGATTCGCTATTAGGGGCTCGCAAAACGGCCCCTTCATGAATAAGGCTGTATGAGCCCACGTATTTGCGCGTGAGGACGTAATTTTCACTACGCACATTTTTCAAAGAGAATGATTATCCTAAGTACATACTGTCTTTATCAATCAATGCTCCGGTATCCCAAAAAATGCATTTATATATCCCAGAGCAGGGAGTATTTATTATAACATACAAATATAAGCATGTCGGTCTGCATAAGACATGGGATACCGGAAATATAGACTTATATGAGTATTTCTTATAACATACAAATATAAGCATTTCGGTCTGCATAAGACATGGGTTATCAGGAATACAGACTTATATGAGTAGTCTTCACATTAAATATATATAGGGCATTCTTTTAAGCTCCTCTGTTCACATATGCCTATGCGTATGGTGACTGTTAATAAGATGTACCAGGAGCCCGTCTTTTTGGCAAGATAAAATAACACAGCTCCCTATATCTGCTAAGTTGAGA
Organism: Lissotriton vulgaris; assembly: GCF_964263255.1. Taxonomy (NCBI): domain Eukaryota; kingdom Metazoa; phylum Chordata; class Amphibia; order Caudata; family Salamandridae; genus Lissotriton; species Lissotriton vulgaris. Next base: position 261,776,297 of record NC_141693.1, read on the forward strand.
ATGGTTGTTGATAAATCAAACAACAGCTATACGCGTTTATTATTGAAAGGCATGTCGGTCCAAGAATTTTTCAAAGAGAATGATTATCCTAAGTACATACTGTCTTTATCAATCAATGCTCCGGTATCCCAAAAAATGCATTTATATATCCCAGAGCAGGGAGTATTTATTATAACATACAAATATAAGCATGTCGGTCTGCATAAGACATGGGATACCGGGAATACAGACTTATATGAGTATTTCTTATAACATACAAATATAAGCATTTCGGTCTGCATAAGACATGGGTTATCAGGAATACAGACTTATATGAGTAGTCTTTAATCAAACCCTGCTCCTGACTATCCAATTCCGGGACTAACCTAGACGCTCGCTCCCCCTTTTCCAACCAAGCAATCAGTTTCCCGGCCTTATCGCCATGTTTATATATACGGCTCTGCGTCGCATTATGTTGCGCCACGGCGCTCTCTCTAGCCAAAGTCCTATATTCCTCCCCCCGAAGCCTCAGCAGGTGAAGGTCCGCCGCTGGAGGTGATTCAGCGAACTGCCTCTCTAGACGCGAGACCTCTCCCTCCTTGCTGGTAATCACCGCCTGCCCTTCCCTCTTCCGCCTCGAAACAATAGACAACACTTCGCCCCTCATGACAGTTTTGTATGCTTCCCAAAGTGATCTGGCAGATTCAACTGATCCCTCGTTCTCCAAAAAGTATCTGTCTGCCACCTTAAGAATTTCTTTCCGGACCGTGGGGTCCTTCAATCTCCAAGCCCCAATAGGAGCCACTCTACCTGCTACCGTAAGTTCAAGCGTGAGACTAATCCATAGCGGGGAGTGGTTTGATATACCTCTCCCCAGGTACCTGACCTCCAGAATCGAAGGCGCCGCTGCAATTAAGACATAATCAAGTTGGGACAGGGATCTATGCGCGGCCGAAACATGGGAATACTGCACGGATCTCGGGTTGCGCGCAAGCCAGCTATCAATCAATCCAAGAGTTCCTAAGAACTCTGGAAGCCATCTCTGTGAATGCGCCAGCACCCTGGGCGGGCTGCGGTCCAATTCACCATCTAGCACCGAATTAAAATCTCCACCCAATACTAGCCCTCCCAGGGGAAGAGCAAGAAATATGTTGCTCATGTCTCTGAATGTCTCAGACTGAAGGGACGGTGGCACATATATGGACAGAAGAGTAAACGTTTGTCCCCCAAGCTGGCCAGTGACACCAGCGTACCTACCCCGCTGATCAATCCAAGTCTTCTGTACAGAGAAGGGGAAGGAGTTTTTGATTAGAATACCCACTCCCCTGGAACCGGATGTGAAACCCGCATGCACCAACATTTTGTATCCCCCTCTGTGTACAGCCATGCATTTGTTACCAATTAGGTGGGTTTCCTGGAGCAACTCTACGTCCGGGGAGTGTCTCCAAATGAGTTGACTCACCATCCCCCTCTTGATCTTATCTCCTAAACCATTCACGTTCCAGCTCAGCACTTTCATCCCAGATCCTCTTTTTTCACGTGCCTTCGAAACATGAGAAAGATCAAAACTGGATAGTCACCTGAGTCAAAAATATGCACATACATACACAACTCAAACCAAAACAAAAACTCAACATCACTAACAAACATATACCCCCCTCCCCCTTACACCTCCCCCCTCCCTGCACCCCTGCATAAGGACAATGCCCAACCCCAACTCGCAGTGTGCCCGTCGCCCGACCCTAACAAATTAACTAAAGATAGTACGAGGGGGAACCCAGCCCTCAGCCCCTTCTCCCCCCCCTCCAAGTAAGACCAACCAGAGTCATAGTCATGTATGAGTTTCCTACAAAACCACACACCCCCCCCTGCGGCAGTCATCAATCAGCTAATTCTGGCCTCACTGTTCCTCTGCAGCGTCCTCACGCCTTTCCTCTGATCGAGGCCGCGTGGTGCTGTCCAACCAGTCCGATGCCGCCTTTGGATGATCAAAAAACCACGCCTTCCCATCCACCTCCACACGAAGCTTTGCCGGAAAAAGCATTGAATAACGTATTTCTTTTTCCCTCAGTCTCCTTTTAACAGGAAGGAAGCTCTGTCTTTGCCGTTGTACAGCCTGGGTGAAGTCTGGAAAGAAGGACAAAGTCGTGTTCCCAAAGCGAAGCGGGTCTGCGGAACGTGCCGCTTGCAGGATCACATCTCTGTCTCTATAGTTCAGCACTCTAGCTATCATCGGGCGAGGAGGCGCCCCGGGTCTCGGCAGTCGACCCGGCACTCTGTGGGCCCGCTCAACCGTGAAAAAGTTGCTGAGACCCTTCGGCTTTAAGTGATTCAGCACAATGTCCTCTACAAATAAGTCTGGGGCCTGATCCTCCGATTTCTTCGGTATTCCAAGGATTCGAATATTATTCCTCCTATTACGCTTTTCATACTCGTCCAACTTCCGACGCGTTTCCTCATGGGCCGCTTGCAAGGCCAGGACCTCCCGCTGCACCTCTGCCATGTCGTCCACCAGGATGGATGTCTTGATGTCTAGCAATTTAACCTTTTCGCTCGTCTTGGCATGGTCAGCTCTCAATAGGCTAACCTCCAGTTTCACTGTGTCTAGTTTATTGTCCAATGCGTCCATTTTTACCACCATAGACGTCTGAACTTTGTTTATGGCAGCCATGACATCAGCCAGCGTGGGCTCCACGGCCTCCCCCAGGGAGTCTCCTCCAAGCGGCGGAGATTTCCTCCGTTCCACTGGCGATCCTTTGGCCTGTGCGTATCTGTCCATCTTATTGGTCTGAATATTTTTCAGCCCTCTCCCACCCCGCAATGGGGCCTTTTCGTTGTCTGGTTTCGACGCCATTGACTGGATCGTCGCCGCTTTTGTGTTCCAACGAAGGACTTCACACCTTGGATGTGTATCACACCTCAGTCGTGCATACAACACGCAGTCCGTGCCGGTGATGCAGCGTCGGTCTTATCCGATGTCACAACTTTCAAATGGGGGAAGAGGAGGTCGACGCCCGAAGCGAGCCGGAGCTTCCGGTGTCGCAGGCCGCTGTTGTTGCATTAACATCCGGCTCAGAGGCATACCATGGCCCCCGGTCTCCAAAGGCGTCAGGCCCGAATCTTCCGATGCTGCTCTGGAGGGGTAGAAATACCCGTTTTCGTCCCAGTTTTCGCCTACTATTATCTTTCCGACTCAACCGTTGAATTTCACTCTCGGGTGGCAGGATCAAGACAGGATAGACTTACAGGAGGAGCGGGCTCTATGGAGCTAAGGTCTCACGTGGCCATCTTGGTCCCATGCGTAGCTCCTCCCCCGCATATGTTTTTAAAATTTAAGTTTAAGGTAAGTATATGGTTTTAGTTTGGGGGTGTTGGGGTATATGTTTTAGGGGTTATGGGGTATTTTAAGGCTTCAGGGCTAGGTTTGGGTTTTGGGGTACAGGGGTATTTGTAGGGTTCAGGCCTAGGTTTGGGTTTTGGGGTACAGGGGTATTTTTTGGGTTCAGGGCTAGGTTTGGGTTTTGGGGTACAGGGGTATTTTTAGGGTTCAGGGCTAGGTTTGGGTTTTGGGGTACAGGGGTATTTTTAGGGTTCATGGGTATGTTTGGGTTTTGGGGTGCAGGGGTATTTTAGAGTTCAGGGCTAGGTTTGGGTTTTGGGGTACATGGGTATTTTTAGGGTTCAGTGCTAGGTTTGGATTTTGGGGTACAGGGGTATTTCTAGGGTCAGGATGGGTTAGTGTTTAAGGGTGCTAGGGCATTTTAAGGAGTAAGGGTGGGTTAGGATTTTGGGGTGCTGGGGTATTTTAAGGTAGCAGGGTGGAATTCGTTTTTAGGGTGAAAAGAGTAATTTGAAAAATATTATCCATACTAATATAATAAAGAGAGAGCCCAAACCTTTGAGGCGGGTAATCTCAGGAACCACAGCACCAGTCACAACACCCAATACAGCGTTGGAAAGGGCAGTTGTAGCAGAAGGACATAGGCTATGCAGACGCCCACCATATACATTAAAAGGTAAAAGAACCGTGCCAGCAAAGTAGTCCCTTGTGGGCATGTCTGCGTTGTGCTGTGGGCGTGTGCTTGGGGCGTGACAAACGCTGGGAGCGTGTGGTACATTCCGCCCTTCATGCCATGTCTCATATCGTGTGCTAATCCCACCCTGCTCCCTTTAAATACCCCTGCACCCCATAATCATAACCCACCCTCACTCCTTAAAATACCCCAACATCCTTAAACACTAACCCATCTTAAACCTATAAATATACCCTGGACCCCAAAACCCAAACCTATCCCTAAACCCTAAAAATACCCCTGTACCCCAAAACCCAAACCTAGGCCTGAACCCTATAAATACCCCTGTACCTCAAAACCCAAACCTACCCCTGAACCCTAAAAATACCCCTGTACCCCAAAACCCAAACCTAGCCCTGAACCCTTAAAATACCCCTGTACCCCAAAACCCAAACCTAGCCCTGAACCCTTAAAATACCCCTGTACCCCAAAACCCAAACCTACCCCTGAACCCTAAAAATACCCCTGTACCACAAAACCCAAACCTAGCCCTGAACCCTAAAAATAACCCTGTACCCCAACACCCAAACCTACCCCATAACCCTAAAATACCCCTGTACCCCAAAACCCAAACCTAACCCTGAACCCTAAAAATACCCCTGTACCCCAAAACCCAAACCTAGCCCTGAACCCTTAAATACCCCTGTACCCCAAAACCCAAACCTACCCCTGAACCCTAAAAATACCACTATACCCCAAAACCCAAACCTACCTCTGAACCCTAAAAATACCCCTGTACCCCAAAACCCATACCTAACCCTAAAACTACCCCTGTACCCCATAACACAAAACTATGTCTGAACCCTTAAAATACCCAAACACCCCAAAACACATACCTCAGTACCCCAAAACATATACCCATATACCCAAACTTACCTTATCCAAACATAAAAAAAACATGCTTTTACCATTGTTCTGACCGACTTTTTCGGCCCTTCCTTGAGGGAAGGTGATTGGAGGTGACTTTAGTCTACTACCATTCTAATAGAAGGATTAGAACCGTAAATAGAGCCTATTCACAAGGCGTGTTGACACAATCCCGTACCCTTTTCCTTAGATCAGGGCTTATAAATCTATGTTAAGGGATAGATTCATTAGTATTAGTGATAATCCGTCCTTTTGTAAGAGTGTTAGAATACTTTTGATGGAGTTATGCTGATTTCGGGCCTTGTAGGCCTCAAACGGGAGAGACTCCATCTTTCTTTCTGCCCCGGCAGCTTGAGATGCTTCTAGGTCAAATGTAATGTTTTAGTTACGAGGTGTTGTTCGCTTGGAGAGAACCGGCTCAGGCTGGCCCTTATCGAAAGACTGTATTTTTCTCCATGCCGAAGACATAACATCAGGCCGGCCGGCTGAGAACGTGTCCTTGGTACGGGGAGGTAGAAGAATTTGGTGGGCGGCGAGTTACTGGCCGTAACTTTCCATGAAGGGACAAGCTTCCATATTAGCGAAAGCATGAGGCAGTGAGTCAGTCAGTCTGTAGGCGGCAGCTAGTCGTTAGCATCAATGCCATTAATTATTCCAACGATTTACAAAAAGGGGGTGGTGATGAACAGAGTGTCTGAGTTAAACAGACCACTCTTACCCAGTCCAAAGATCAGGGCTTGATCCATCACCGTTATTTATCTCACTGCCCCATCCCAGCTCAGAACCTGGCTATATGCAAATCAGTCTGTCCCTGGCCCAGTGCATCATGGGAACAGGGCAGACTAAACTACCAAGCCAATTCTTCACCAGAAAGGAGACAAGCTACTGGGGACCGGTTTCTGGCATTTCAGCCTTCTTCGGCCCGGCTTGCTTGAATCCTGATGGAGCAGTGAGAAAGGGACTCATGTCTGAGTATACCCTGCCACACCTATAGTGGCCAAAAACGATTTACAAAAAGGGGGTGGTGATGAACAGAGTGTATGAGTTAAACAGACCACTCTTACCCAGTCCAAAGATCAGGGCTTGATCCATCACCGTTATTTATCTCACTGCCCCATCCCAGCTCAGAACCTGGCTATATGCAAATCAGTCTGTCCCTGGCCCAGTGCATCATGGGAACAGGGCAGACTAAACTACCAAGCCAATTCTTCACCAGAAAGGAGACAAGCTACCGGGGACCGGTTTCTGGCATTTCAGCCTTCTTCGGCCCGGCTTGCTTGAATCCTGATGGAGCAGTGAGAAAGGGACTCATGTCTGAGTATACCCTGCCACACCTATAGTGGCCAAAAATGATTTACAAAAAGGGGGTGGTGATGAACAGAGTGTCTGAGTTAAACAGACCACTCTTACCCAGTCCAAAGATCAGGGCTTGATCCATCACCGTTATTTATCTCACTGCCCCATCCCAGCTCAGAACCTGGCTATATGCAAATCAGTCTGTCCCTGGCCCAGTGCATCATGGGAACAGGGCAGACTAAACTACCAAGCCAATTCTTCACCAGAAAGGAGACAAGCTACCGGGGACCGGTTTCTGGCATTTCAGCCTTCTTCGGCCCGGCTTGCTTGAATCCTGATGGAGCAGTGAGAAAGGGACTCATGTCTGAGTATACCCTGCCACACCTATAGTGGCCAAAAACGATTTACAAAAAGGGGGTGGTGATGAACAGAGTGTCTGAGTTAAACAGGCCACTCTTACCCAGTCCAAAGATCAGGGCTTGATCCATCACCGTTATTTATCTCACTGCCCCATCCCAGCTCAGAACCTGGCTATATGCAAATCAGTCTGTCCCTGGCCCAGTGCATCATGGGAACAGGGCAGACTAAACTACCAAGCCAATTCTTCACCAGAAAGGAGACAAGCTACCGGGGACCGGTTTCTGGCATTTCAGCCTTCTTCGGCCCGGCTTGCTTGAATCCTGATGGAGCAGTGAGAAAGGGACTCATGTCTGAGTATACCCTGCCACACCTATAGTGGCCAAAAACGATTTACAAAAAGGGGGTGGTGATGAACAGAGTGTCTGAGTTAAACAGACCACTCTTACCCAGTCCAAAGATCAGGGCTTGATCCATCACCGTTATTTATCTCACTGCCCCATCCCAGCTCAGAACCTGGCTATATGCAAATCAGTCTGTCCCTGGCCCAGTGCATCATGGGAACAGGGCAGACTAAACTACCAAGCCAATTCTTCACCAGAAAGGAGACAAGCTACCGGGGACCGGTTTCTGGCATTTCAGCCTTCTTCGGCCCGGCTTGCTTGAATCCTGATGGAGCAGTGAGAAAGGGACTCATGTCTGAGTATACCCTGCCACACCTATAGTGGCCAAAAACGATTTACAAAAAGGGGGTGGTGATGAACAGAGTGTCTGAGTTAAACAGACCACTCTTACCCAGTCCAAAGATCAGGGCTTGATCCATCACCGTTATTTATCTCACTGCCCCATCCCAGCTCAGAACCTGGCTATATGCAAATCAGTCTGTCCCTGGCCCAGTGCATCATGGGAACAGGGCAGACTAAACTACCAAGCCAATTCTTCACCAGAAAGGAGACAAGCTACCGGGGACCGGTTTCTGGCATTTCAGCCTTCTTCGGCCCGGCTTGCTTGAATCCTGATGGAGCAGTGAGAAAGGGACTCATGTCTGAGTATACCCTGCCACACCTATAGTGGCCAAAAACGATTTACAAAAAGGGGGTGGTGATGAACAGAGTGTCTGAGTTAAACAGACCACTCTTACCCAGTCCAAAGATCAGGGCTTGATCCATCACCGTTATTTATCTCACTGCCCCATCCCAGCTCAGAACCTGGCTATATGCAAATCAGTCTGTCCCTGGCCCAGTGCATCATGGGAACAGGGCAGACTAAACTACCAAGCCAATTCTTCACCAGAAAGGAGACAAGCTACCGGGGACCGGTTTCTGGCATTTCAGCCTTCTTCGGCCCGGCTTGCTTGAATCCTGATGGAGCAGTGAGAAAGGGACTCATGTCTGAGTATACCCTGCCACACCTATAGTGGCCAAAAACGATTTACAAAAAGGGGGTGGTGATGAACAGAGTGTCTGAGTTAAACAGACCACTCTTACCCAGTCCAAAGATCAGGGCTTGATCCATCACCGTTATTTATCTCACTGCCCCATCCCAGCTCAGAACCTGGCTATATGCAAATCAGTCTGTCCCTGGCCCAGTGCATCATGGGAACAGGGCAGACTAAACTACCAAGCCAATTCTTCACCAGAAAGGAGACAAGCTACCGGGGACCGGTTTCTGGCATTTCAGCCTTCTTCGGCCCGGCTTGCTTGAATCCTGATGGAGCAGTGAGAAAGGGACTCATGTCTGAGTATACCCTGCCACACCTATAGTGGCCAAAAACGATTTACAAAAAGGGGGTGGTGATGAACAGAGTGTCTGAGTTAAACAGACCACTCTTACCCAGTCCAAAGATCAGGGCTTGATCCATCACCGTTATTTATCTCACTGCCCCATCCCAGCTCAGAACCTGGCTATATGCAAATCAGTCTGTCCCTGGCCCAGTGCATCATGGGAACAGGGCAGACTAAACTACCAAGCCAATTCTTCACCAGAAAGGAGACAAGCTACCGGGGACCGGTTTCTGGCATTTCAGCCTTCTTCGGCCCGGCTTGCTTGAATCCTGATGGAGCAGTGAGAAAGGGACTCATGTCTGAGTATACCCTGCCACACCTATAGTGGCCAAAAACGATTTACAAAAAGGGGGTGGTGATGAACAGAGTGTCTGAGTTAAACAGACCACTCTTACCCAGTCCAAAGATCAGGGCTTGATCCATCACCGTTATTTATCTCACTGCCCCATCCCAGCTCAGAACCTGGCTATATGCAAATCAGTCTGTCCCTGGCCCAGTGCATCATGGGAACAGGGCAGACTAAACTACCAAGCCAATTCTTCACCAGAAAGGAGACAAGCTACCGGGGACCGGTTTCTGGCATTTCAGCCTTCTTCGGCCCGGCTTGCTTGAATCCTGATGGAGCAGTGAGAAAGGGACTCATGTCTGAGTATACCCTGCCACACCTATAGTGGCCAAAAACGATTTACAAAAAGGGGGTGGTGATGAACAGAGTGTCTGAGTTAAACAGACCACTCTTACCCAGTCCAAAGATCAGGGCTTGATCCATCACCGTTATTTATCTCACTGCCCCATCCCAGCTCAGAACCTGGCTATATGCAAATCAGTCTGTCCCTGGCCCAGTGCATCATGGGAACAGGGCAGACTAAACTACCAAGCCAATTCTTCACCAGAAAGGAGACAAGCTACCGGGGACCGGTTTCTGGCATTTCAGCCTTCTTCGGCCCGGCTTGCTTGAATCCTGATGGAGCAGTGAGAAAGGGACTCATGTCTGAGTATACCCTGCCACACCTATAGTGGCCAAAAACGATTTACAAAAAGGGGGTGGTGATGAACAGAGTGTCTGAGTTAAACAGACCACTCTTACCCAGTCCAAAGATCAGGGCTTGATCCATCACCGTTATTTATCTCACTGCCCCATCCCAGCTCAGAACCTGGCTATATGCAAATCAGTCTGTCCCTGGCCCAGTGCATCATGGGAACAGGGCAGACTAAACTACCAAGCCAATTCTTCACCAGAAAGGAGACAAGCTACCGGGGACCGGTTTCTGGCATTTCAGCCTTCTTCGGCCCGGCTTGCTTGAATCCTGATGGAGCAGTGAGAAAGGGACTCATGTCTGAGTATACCCTGCCACACCTATAGTGGCCAAAAACGATTTACAAAAAGGGGGTGGTGATGAACAGAGTGTCTGAGTTAAACAGACCACTCTTACCCAGTCCAAAGATCAGGGCTTGATCCATCACCGTTATTTATCTCACTGCCCCATCCCAGCTCAGAACCTGGCTATATGCAAATCAGTCTGTCCCTGGCCCAGTGCATCATGGGAACAGGGCAGACTAAACTACCAAGCCAATTCTTCACCAGAAAGGAGACAAGCTACCGGGGACCGGTTTCTGGCATTTCAGCCTTCTTCGGCCCGGCTTGCTTGAATCCTGATGGAGCAGTGAGAAAGGGACTCATGTCTGAGTATACCCTGCCACACCTATAGTGGCCAAAAACGATTTACAAAAAGGGGGTGGTGATGAACAGAGTGTCTGAGTTAAACAGACCACTCTTACCCAGTCCAAAGATCAGGGCTTGATCCATCACCATTATTTATCTCACTGCCCCATCCCAGCTCAGAACCTGGCTATATGCAAATCAGTCTGTCCCTGGCCCAGTGCATCATGGGAACAGGGCAGACTAAACTACCAAGCCAATTCTTCACCAGAAAGGAGACAAGCTACCGGGGACCGGTTTCTGGCATTTCAGCCTTCTTCGGCCCGGCTTGCTTGAATCCTGATGGAGCAGTGAGAAAGGGACTCATGTCTGAGTATACCCTGCCACACCTATAGTGGCCAAAAACGATTTACAAAAAGGGGGTGGTGATGAACAGAGTGTCTGAGTTAAACAGACCACTCTTACCCAGTCCAAAGATCAGGGCTTGATCCATCACCATTATTTATCTCACTGCCCCATCCCAGCTCAGAACCTGGCTATATGCAAATCAGTCTGTCCCTGGCCCAGTGCATCATGGGAACAGGGCAGACTAAACTACCAAGCCAATTCTTCACCAGAAAGGAGACAAGCTACCGGGGACCGGTTTCTGGCATTTCAGCCTTCTTCGGCCCGGCTTGCTTGAATCCTGATGGAGCAGTGAGAAAGGGACTCATGTCTGAGTATACCCTGCCACACCTATAGTGGCCAAAAACGATTTACAAAAAGGGGGTGGTGATGAACAGAGTGTCTGAGTTAAACAGACCACTCTTACCCAGTCCAAAGATCAGGGCTTGATCCATCACCGTTATTTATCTCACTGCCCCATCCCAGCTCAGAACCTGGCTATATGCAAATCAGTCTGTCCCTGGCCCAGTGCATCATGGGAACAGGGCAGACTAAACTACCAAGCCAATTCTTCACCAGAAAGGAGACAAGCTACCGGGGACCGGTTTCTGGCATTTCAGCCTTCTTCGGCCCGGCTTGCTTGAATCCTGATGGAGCAGTGAGAAAGGGACTCATGTCTGAGTATACCCTGCCACACCTATAGTGGCCAAAAACGATTTACAAAAAGGGGGTGGTGATGAACAGAGTGTCTGAGTTAAACAGACCACTCTTACCCAGTCCAAAGATCAGGGCTTGATCCATCACCGTTATTTATCTCACTGCCCCATCCCAGCTCAGACCCTGGCTATATGCAAATCAGTCTGTCCCTGGCCCAGTGCATCATGGGAACAGGGCAGACTAAACTACCAAGCCAATTCTTCACCAGAAAGGAGACAAGCTACCGGGGACCGGTTTCTGGCATTTCAGCCTTCTTCGGCCCGGCTTGCTTGAATCCTGATGGAGCAGTGAGAAAGGGACTCATGTCTGAGTATACCCTGCCACACCTATAGTGGCCAAAAACGATTTACAAAAAGGGGGTGGTGATGAACAGAGTGTCTGAGTTAAACAGACCACTCTTACCCAGTCCAAAGATCAGGGCTTGATCCATCACCGTTATTTATCTCACTGCCCCATCCCAGCTCAGAACCTGGCTATATGCAAATCAGTCTGTCCCTGGCCCAGTGCATCATGGGAACAGGGCAGACTAAACTACCAAGCCAATTCTTCACCAGAAAGGAGACAAGCTACCGGGGACCGGTTTCTGGCATTTCAGCCTTCTTCGGCCCGGCTTGCTTGAATCCTGATGGAGCAGTGAGAAAGGGACTCATGTCTGAGTATACCCTGCCACACCTATAGTGGCCAAAAACGATTTACAAAAAGGGGGTGGTGATGAACAGAGTGTCTGAGTTAAACAGACCACTCTTACCCAGTCCAAAGATCAGGGCTTGATCCATCACCGTTATTTATCTCACTGCCCCATCCCAGCTCAGAACCTGGCTATATGCAAATCAGTCTGTCCCTGGCCCAGTGCATCATGGGAACAGGGCAGACTAAACTACCAAGCCAATTCTTCACCAGAAAGGAGACAAGCTACCGGGGACCGGTTTCTGGCATTTCAGCCTTCTTCGGCCCGGCTTGCTTGAATCCTGATGGAGCAGTGAGAAAGGGACTCATGTCTGAGTATACCCTGCCATACCTATAGTGGCCAAAAACGATTTACAAAAGGGGGTGGTGATGAACAGAGTGTCTGAGTTAAACAGACCACTCTTACCCAGTCCAAAGATCAGGGCTTGATCCATCACCGTTATTTATCTCACTGCCCCATCCCAGCTCAGAACCCGGCTATATGCAAATCAGTCTGTCCCTGGCCCAGTGCATCATGGGAACAGGGCAGACTAAACTACCAAGCCAATTCTTCACCACAAAGGAGACAAGCTACCGGGGACCGGTTTCTGGCATTTCAGCCTTCTTCGGCCCGGCTGTAGTTTGGTTTGCCCTGTTCCCATCATGCACTGGGACAGGAACAGACTAATTTGCATACAGCCAGGTTCTGAAACTGGGCTGGTGCAGTGAGCTAAAAAACGGTGTTGGATCTAGCCCTGATCTCTTGACTGGGTGAGAGTATTCTGTTTAATTCAGAGACTCTGTCCCTCACCACCCCTTGTTGTAAATATTTTTGTCCACCCTAAGCGTGGAAGGGTATGCTCAGATGTGAGTCCCTTGCTCATTGCACCATCAGGATTCAAGCAAGCCGGGCCGAAGAGGCTGAAATGCCAGAAACCGGTCCCCGGTAGCTTGTTTCCTTCCCAGTGTAAGAATTGGCTTTTGTAGTTTGGTTTGCCCTGTTCCCATCATGCACTGGGACAGGAACAGACTAATTTGCATACAGCCAGGTTCTGAAACTGGGCTGGTGCAGTGAGCTAAAAAACGGTGTTGGATCTAGCCCTGATCTCTTGACTGGGTGAGAGTATTCTGTTTAATTCAGAGACTCTGTCCCTCACCACCCCTTGTTGTAAATATTTTTGTCCACCCTAAGCGTGGAAGGGTATGCTCAGATGTGAGTCCCTTGCTCATTGCACCATCAGGATTCAAGCAAGCCGGGCCGAAGAGGCTGAAATGCCAGAAACCGGTCCCCGGTAGCTTGTTTCCTTCCCAGTGTAAGAATTGGCTTTTGTAGTTTGGTTTGCCCTGTTCCCATCATGCACTGGGACAGGAACAGACTAATTTGCATACAGCCAGGTTCTGAAACTGGGCTGGTGCAGTGAGCTAAAAAACGGTGTTGGATCTAGCCCTGATCTCTTGACTGGGTGAGAGTATTCTGTTTAATTCAGAGACTCTGTCCCTCACCACCCCTTGTTGTAAATATTTTTGTCCACCCTAAGCGTGGAAGGGTATGCTCAGATGTGAGTCCCTTGCTCATTGCACCATCAGGATTCAAGCAAGCCGGGCCGAAGAGGCTGAAATGCCAGAAACCGGTCCCCGGTAGCTTGTTTCCTTCCCAGTGTAAGAATTGGCTTTTGTAGTTTGGTTTGCCCTGTTCCCATCATGCACTGGGACAGGAACAGACTAATTTGCATACAGCCAGGTTCTGAAACTGGGCTGGTGCAGTGAGCTAAAAAACGGTGTTGGATCTAGCCCTGATCTCTTGACTGGGTGAGAGTATTCTGTTTAATTCAGAGACTCTGTCCCTCACCACCCCTTGTTGTAAATATTTTTGTCCACCCTAAGCGTGGAAGGGTATGCTCAGATGTGAGTCCCTTGCTCATTGCACCATCAGGATTCAAGCAAGCCGGGCCGAAGAGGCTGAAATGCCAGAAACCGGTCCCCGGTAGCTTGTTTCCTTCCCAGTGTAAGAATTGGCTTTTGTAGTTTGGTTTGCCCTGTTCCCATCATGCACTGGGACAGGAACAGACTAATTTGCATACAGCCAGGTTCTGAAACTGGGCTGGTGCAGTGAGCTAAAAAACGGTGTTGGATCTAGCCCTGATCTCTTGACTGGGTGAGAGTATTCTGTTTAATTCAGAGACTCTGTCCCTCACCACCCCTTGTTGTAAATATTTTTGTCCACCCTAAGCGTGGAAGGGTATGCTCAGATGTGAGTCCCTTGCTCATTGCACCATCAGGATTCAAGCAAGCCGGGCCGAAGAGGCTGAAATGCCAGAAACCGGTCCCCGGTAGCTTGTTTCCTTCCCAGTGTAAGAATTGGCTTTTGTAGTTTGGTTTGCCCTGTTCCCATCATGCACTGGGACAGGAACAGACTAATTTGCATACAGCCAGGTTCTGAAACTGGGCTGGTGCAGTGAGCTAAAAAACGGTGTTGGATCTAGCCCTGATCTCTTGACTGGGTGAGAGTATTCTGTTTAATTCAGAGACTCTGTCCCTCACCACCCCTTGTTGTAAATATTTTTGTCCACCCTAAGCGTGGAAGGGTATGCTCAGATGTGAGTCCCTTGCTCATTGCACCATCAGGATTCAAGCAAGCCGGGCCGAAGAGGCTGAAATGCCAGAAACCGGTCCCCGGTAGCTTGTTTCCTTCCCAGTGTAAGAATTGGCTTTTGTAGTTTGGTTTGCCCTGTTCCCATCATGCACTGGGACAGGAACAGACTAATTTGCATACAGCCAGGTTCTGAAACTGGGCTGGTGCAGTGAGCTAAAAAACGGTGTTGGATCTAGCCCTGATCTCTTGACTGGGTGAGAGTATTCTGTTTAATTCAGAGACTCTGTCCCTCACCACCCCTTGTTGTAAATATTTTTGTCCACCCTAAGCGTGGAAGGGTATGCTCAGATGTGAGTCCCTTGCTCATTGCACCATCAGGATTCAAGCAAGCCGGGCCGAAGAGGCTGAAATGCCAGAAACCGGTCCCCGGTAGCTTGTTTCCTTCCCAGTGTAAGAATTGGCTTTTGTAGTTTGGTTTGCCCTGTTCCCATCATGCACTGGGACAGGAACAGACTAATTTGCATACAGCCAGGTTCTGAAACTGGGCTGGTGCAGTGAGCTAAAAAACGGTGTTGGATCTAGCCCTGATCTCTTGACTGGGTGAGAGTATTCTGTTTAATTCAGAGACTCTGTCCCTCACCACCCCTTGTTGTAAATATTAATTATTCCAAGGCAGGCAGTCGCCATTTTGAAGTCCGAGAAAGACCAAGAAGCTGATACTCTCTTAGAAAGATTGAAATTATTTTAGTTGGAGCAGCTGGCGAGCTTTGACATTAAGATCAGAGCATACAGAGTGAAGTAGTTAGTTGAGGTAACGAATACCAGAGTGGTAGAAACTGAGTTATAAGATCGAAGCTGAGAAGTGAAGACAGTCCGTGATTGAGAGGAGAGAGGAGTAGTGCAGAACAGCCAGAGAGAAAGCAGCTGATAAGAGGAAGGTTCCAGTGACTTGGAGGGAAGCGGAGGAGACACAGCATAGCGGTGCAGACCTGTATCCGTGACTGCAGAGGTGTGATCCTAAGGCGAGCCAAGGCACAGATGAGAAGGGAACCCAGATGACTGCTGAGTCCAGACTTCATATTAATAAGGTGACGTCGACCCTTTCTTATTAGCGTGCACATATTCTAACCTTTCATTTTCCTTTGCAGGCTATATGTTATAGTATAGTATTATATTGTTATTGTGATTATAATAATAAACGTACCCCAGTTCTTAGTGAACCAGTTTGTATATATCTCTTATTTTTATACAGTAAAGGTAACCTTTCTTCTAGTCAGGTGCTATTATATGAACGGATGCTACCCCCGATCAGGTAAATGGTAACTGAATAATGAGGGAGAGAGGAGCCCTTGAAATAGAGAATAAGTTGTACACCGTGTAATTCGGCCATTCTTGTGTGATCCATAATATTGTAGTATTGTACCTCTAGTGAATAGTGAGAAATTCCCCAACATGAAGAGATAACGGTATTTATAGGAAAGTGATCGTCGTTGTAAGGCGGCGTTAATGAGAGCATCAGGGGGGATACTGATGCGTATACCCACAGGATTGTGGCTTGGATATTAAAGAGAGCATCAGGGGGGATACTGATGCGTATACCCACAGGATTGTGGCTTGTAGGAAGAAGAGAGCACCCGGGGGGACACTGGTGTGGATACCCACAGGATTGTGGCTAATGAGAGCACTGGTTGCAGTCAGTGTGTAATGGTAATGAATCAGAACTGCCCGAGGGTAGATTAGTCTGGGTCCGTGTGGCCGTGAGACTATATTGTATGAATGTGGTATTGTAGAAGACCTAAGCATGTATATTGCTAATTCCTCATCCTTGGGTAGGAAACATAGATACCTGTTGTAAATCGGTCCTAAGGAGGGAGGTGATTACGTTGCGGCTGGGTTGGTGGTGCTCTGGTGAGCTGATTCTATCTGGTCCGAAAATCCGGTTGTTGTGAAATAATGGGTGTTTACCCTCCCCCGGTAAGTACATTGGTGGCACAGCGGCCCACATCTCCAGCAACATACTCATATTTTTTCAGCACCCATTTGAAAAATGCACGGGTCTCTCTCATTGATGGCCAGCACCGACATACACTTTTAGACACACTTCCCGCCACAAGTTCTAGAATTGCGAACTTTAGAGTTGGGGAGCTACGTTCGAATCTCGGCATCAGCTCAACATCCTGTGATTCCAGGCAAACCGCTTTGTCTCCCCGTGCCTACCACAAATGAATGTGTTCTTCTGTAATGTAAATTGTGCTCATGCCTTGTTGTCGAGTTCGCGCTATATAATATTGCAAGGAAAAATAAAGTAGGGAAACTCGAGTTCACACACTACTGAACGTGCACTCTTAAGTGCATCAGCAGTGCACTGTGAATAGAGCGTTTCACAGGCCTGTCACAGATATGAAATGCTATCAAAACGAAATCCTACAAAACAATATACTACTAGCCGGCAGCAATTCATACCTGGACAACTTTGGGACGGGCTGCTAGTATATATATATATATATATATATATATATATATATATATATATATATATATATATATATATATATATATATATATATATATATATATATATATATATATATTTAAAAAATATTTGTTAAAAAATATAAATGTAGAATTTATATATATTTATATACATATGCATTATTAAGTATATATATATATATATAGCAGCCCGCCCCGGCCTTGCCCGGGGCAGAAAGGGGCTGGGGGCAGCATCGCAGCAGGAGAGGCGCAGCAGAGCGGCCGCTTCTGCCTACGCTTTGTTTCCCCCGACGTCCCGACTTTCACTCTCTGTTCATGGCCCCTGCCCGTCCCTCGCTGGGCACCCGCGGCTGCTTGACTTACCTCATCCGCCGCTCCTCCCCGCGCTGCTGTGTTTCCCGCTCCACTGCTCCCCTGCTTCTCGCCGCTCCTGACCGCTTGTCCGCTACCTCATCCGCCGCTCCTCCCCGCGCTGCTACTTCTCCTCTGCTTCTTGCCGCTCCTTTCCTCTTGTCCTCCGCAGGTCCTCCCCGCGCTCATGTCCTCAGCTCTTTCTGTTGCTCCCGAACGCCGCTCCACCCTGCGCTTCCGATGTCATGACGCAGACGTCGCAGCCGGCGCTACTTTCTAGGGACTACTTTATTTTTTTTCGTAAATGTTTTAAATAACGTATATTTTTTATTTTTATATCGCCTATGTCCTTCTGCTTGCCCTGAGGTTTTCATAGATGTCTTGGGTGTTTAGATTGGTGGTGTACTTTTCGAGTTTACCTGGCTCAAAGGACAGACTTCCTTCTTTATAATAGTAGTATAGATTTGTATATATATATATATATATGTATATATATATATATATATATATATGTACATACATATATATATATATTCCAAAAAGGTGCTCCGCGGGTTGCTAGAGGCCCCTGGGGAGGTGGCGTGTACTCCGGTCGAGCACGCCGGAAATCCAATTCAGGTCAGAAGCACTAAATAGACACGCTCTCAGTGGTAGCCAAATATACGCAACACAGGAACAGTCCAAGGGTGTTTAATCACAAAAAAATCATACATGACAACATCATGTGCACGCATTAATAAATGAGTTCAACAACAAGGAGAAATACAGTAACAGATCGAGTAGTGGGCAAAAGGAAGATTACAGAGCTATGTATAATCATCTTTAAGATGAACAGCAAGTTCTTCATCGTGATTTAACCCTCCCGGGGCCTTGGTGTGGAAGGAAATGATGTATTTGGATTCCATCGGCCTCATTTTAAGAAGTCTGTTTCCACCCCTGGGATTCTTGGTTACCTGCTCTAAAATGAAGAATTTCATCAGAGAGGGATTAGAGAAATGGTGTTCACTGAAATGTCTGGCCACTGGGTATTTAGCATCTTTATGAATAATGGCACGATAATGCTCAAGGATGCGTTTTTTGGCATGTGCAGTGGTACTGCCGATATACCATAGTCCGCAGGCTACGAATATGGTATTGCAAGTGAGGAATTGATTAATTTCTTTGCTGACCCCATTATATGTAGCTTTCTTGATCGAGGTACTATATCTACAGGCCTTGCAGTGGCTACACAGAAAAAACCCTTTCAAACCAAGATCTTGGCTATTGGGGTAAACCGTGATGTCACTGCGGACACATATGTCCCTGATGTTCTTGCCTTTCCTATAGGTGATGCTGGGCCTATCAGCAATTAAATGGCCAATAGTAGCATCGCTCTTAAGGATATTCCAATTCTTTTTTTTTTATTGAACCTTTATTTGTAGCACATGTAGTTACAAGTATGGGCCTACAACCATCCCGGCCGGCCGCTAAACAGAGCGAGAATACTGCAAGCAATATGTATAGTTTTAGCAGTTCGAAACCCGGGGTCATAAAATGACAGTACATAGCTTGTAATCCGACACAACAGCTTGAAATCAGGATTTAAGAGGTTCATTTTCAAATAAGGAACTAAGGAAGAGGTGTCGCACAGTCGTACACAGTCCCGCAATAGTGTGCGAATCAGGATATATGCAAACAGTATTAATGCAGAGGAAATATCGGGGGGTGAGATATACAAAGCAGAAGAAAAGCAGGCGCAACCCCAGCGTGCAGCAAGTCTAACCCCCGCCCCTCAACACCAAACATACCGCAAAGAGCATGAGCGACGACGACACTAAAAAGAGAAGAAAGACTAAAGGGCCATAGAAACAAATACCGATCAAACACCCATCCCGCAACCCCCCACCCTGCACACCCGCAGAAGGCCATGGCCTACCCCCCCCCAGCAGCGTGCCTGTCGCCCTAATAGAGACCCGAAATATAGAAAGATAGGGGAAAGAGGAAAAGAAAATAAGCGGAGGAGGGCCCTCATCGTGCCGCCCGGCCCCGCCCTTCACCCCTATACCTCGAAAATCCCAGAAGGGAAATAATACTGTAATGAAGGATAACAAATCCCGAGCACAACAGCGATGAAATATCGATCGAACATACCCACTGCACCGTCTGCCAACAACTAAGCCAATAGACCACGAACCACATCATCCCTGACCCTGTCTGGCAGCGGCACCGCTAGAAGTCCACTCGTTAATCAATTTAAAGCACAGTCCTGAGGGTCCAAACAATATGGGTAGGTCCGGTTGGGGCGCAGCCATAGAGGAGCACAACAGTCCAAATCCATCCAAGTACAGACATCAAAAATCAGGCAATATCGACGCCGGTCCCGGGAACCTCCCAAAGTCCACAGATAACAACATCATCCAGGAGAGGAGAGTTGTACAGCTTGGCCACCGCCGTGACAGGACCAGGCCAGTCCAAGAGGGAAAACAGCGCTCCATCCCCAGCCGCCAGTTGGACATGTGTCCCAAGGAGACATCCATACGAGCAATCAAGTCGGTCCGCGCGGGCACGGAAGCCCGGACCTCAAGCGGCTCCCGGTGCCTCTGCGGAGCTGAAACTTCCTCCATGGACTCAGCAGCAAGTTGATCGGCAGCCCCCTGGAATCGGACCGTGGCCGCTAGAGACGGAGAGACAGCAATGGCGTCCAGTCTTTCACCCACATCCCAGGCATGGCAAATCATGGTCTCGTGCAAAACTGTTACGGCAGCCAACACGTCCCAGGATGGGAACTCCTGCGTATGTTGCGAGCATCCCGGCCCCATCCGTGCAACAGCCACCTGACGTGGACACGGGCCGTAGAGGAGGGCACCAGCCGCCATCTTAATCCAGTCGGCCCCGTCCCTCTTCACCACTGTCAGGGACCAGGCCTCACCGCGAGGGCCCCACGGGATGCGTCCCCGGGGCAAAAAGCTGCGAGGCAGGCTCCTGAAAGGAGAGTCACCAAAAGGCTAAAATCCCTGCCGGGCCCCGGGAGTCGCCTGCCTATGTTGGGGGCAGTCCTTGGCTATGCCCGGGCAACAAAGTTTGGGGAGGGGGCAGGAGGCATGCACCCCCTCCGATCCTGTGCCACCACTCTGCCCCTCGAGGGTCACCGCCGAGCGGACTGGGTCTTCACCGCTAGCAGCGGTCCTTCATGTCAACGGCACCCACCGACAGGCCCCCTAACGCCATCAAAGGCCGCCGGTGCTGCAGCTGCGGCCGGAGGCCCTGCCGAGTCAACGCCCCGGTCTCATCACCGCGTGGGCCGCGGAGCAGCCAGGGACCGTTCTCAGGATCTGCTGCACGCAGGAGTTTCGGGAGCAAACTGTAGGTGCTCGTTTTCTTTCTCCTATCAAAGTATGCCTTCGTGGCCGCCCGGACTCGCTCCTGACCGGTTGCTCCCTCCTCGCTCCTCTCCCAGTACTGCTGCTGCATGCCTGGTGTTCTTCGCACTGCTTATTGGACTTCACGGTATCGCCTGCATTTAGTTAATTAGCGGTATCGCCTGCATTTAATTAATTAGCGCTGTGGTATCTGAAAGCTGTTCACTGTAACGCTGTCCCCGCATGGTAATTGACCGGCTCATAGCGCATGTAATTATAGCGCCGCCCGCCCTGCTTTGCATTTAGCTGTGTTTGCCTACTTCTGCACTTCTGCCAGCAACTTAAAATATATTTTTCTTTTTCTTTTCGGTGTCTCAGGCGATTTGCTGCCCCTGCCTCGCCTCCCCTTTGAACTCCATTTTGTTTGCTGTTGTTGTTGTTCCCAGCCCCTCCTCCCCGCTACCGCCTCCCAGCTGCTGACCCTCCCACCCACGTTCACAGAGCTTACCTCCTCCTCTCAGCCCCTGTGACCGCCCGGACTCGTTCCTGACCGGTTGCTCCCTCCTCGCTCCTCTCCCAGTACTGCTGCTGCCTGCCTGGTGTTCTTCGCACTGCTTATTGGACTTCACGGTATCGCCTGCATTTAGTTAATTAGCGGTATCGCCTGCATTTAATTAATTAGCGCTGTGGTATCTGAAAGCTGCTCACTGTAACGCTGTCCCCGCATGGTAATTGACCGGCTCATAGCGCATGTAATTATAGCGCCGCCCGCCCTGCTTTGCATTTAGCTGTGTTTGCCTACTTCTGCACTTCTGCCAGCAACTTAAAATATATTTTTCTTTTTCTTTTCGGTGTCTCAGGCGATTTGCTGCCCCTGCCTCGCCTCCCCTTTGAACTCCATTTTGTTTGCTGTTGTTGTTGTTCCCAGCCCCTCCTCCCCGCTACCGCCTCCCAGCTGCTGACCCTCCCACCCACGTTCACAGAGCTTACCTCCTCCTCTCAGCCCCTGTGACCGCCCGGACTCGCTCCTGACCGGTTGCTCCCTCCTCGCTCCTCTCCCAGTACTGCTGCTGCCTGCCTGGTGTTTTTTGCACTGCTTATTGGACTTCACGGTATCGCCTGCATTTAGTTAATTAGCGGTATCGCCTGCATTTAATTAATTAGCGCTGTGGTATCTGAAAGCTGCTCACTGTAACGCTGTCCCCGCATGGTAATTGACCGGCTCATAGCGCATGTAATTATAGCGCCGCCCGCCCTGCTTTGCATTTAGCTGTGTTTGTCTACTTCTGCACTTCTGCCAACAACTTAAAATATATTTTTATTTTTCTTTTCGGTGTCTCAGGCGATTTGCTGCCCCTGCCTCGCCTCTCCTTTGAACTCCATTTTGTTTGCTGTTGTTGTTGTTCCCAGCCCCTCCTCCCCGCTACCGCCTCCCAGCTGCTGACCCTCCCACGCTCCGCCCCCTCCACCATCCATTTATGGCCAATGCCCCCACGCGCAGCGTCCACGCGCTACGGACACGCCGAAGGTGCGCCAAAGGTAAGCCCGTCTACACCCGTCCGCGCCTGGACCGCGCCCAGCGCCATACCCCCTGGCCCTCGCATTTCTCAGCCCTCCCGCTTTACCTACGATGCCTCCACCCTCCTAGCCCTTAACCCCGGCCGTCCCCCCAACTGCGTCCAAGCCGCTCCTGGACACACCCATGGACCTTTCTCATGCTACTCCTGCAAATTCTTCTGCACCGTCAACCACTCCGCTACGATCACACCTCAGATTCCCGACACCAACCACCTACAATGCATCTTGCTCAACACCCGATCGGTCCACAGGCACGCCATTGACCTATGGAATCTACTAGACACCATCTCTCCGGACGTCGCCTTCCTTACTGAAACATGGATGAACGCCTCCTCCGCCCCAGACATCACCATTGCCATCCCAGAAGATTATAAGATCATACGCAAGGACCGTACCGGCCACACAGGAGGAGGAATCGCTATCGTCCATAAGAAATCCATCCAAATCTCAACCAGCTCTGACGTCAACCTCGCCAACTCTGAACACCTTCACTTCCAGATCCACATCGACCCCAAGACCACACTCAGAGGCACCCTCCTTTACAGGCCTCCAGGACCCCGCGCTCAATTTAGTGAGGACATCACGGACTTCATCACTCCACACGCGCTCCCCTCCAAAGATTACATCCTTCTGGGAGACCTCAACTTTCACCTTGAAAAGAACAACGACCGCAACTCCACCACCCTGCTGGACAACCTCACCAACCTCGGACTTAAACAACTGGTCACTTCCCCCACCCACATCGCAGGTCACACTCTCGACCCTATCTTCACCTCCAGCAATCATGTCTCCTTCAGCCACACCACGAATCTCCTTTGGACTGACCACAGCTGCGTTCACTTTACCTACAACAAGCCCAAACCCAACAACCACCCCCAACCAACTCTGCAAAGAAACTGGAACAAAATCACCATCGACCAGATCTCCTCATCGCTTCTTCTAAACCCCCCAACCCACTCCTCAAACCCCGACCAAGCCGCCACCAACCTCACCCTATGGCTATCCAACAGCGCCGACATCCTAGCACCACTGAAAAAACGGCAAAGCAAACTTGGCAGCAAGAAGGCCTCCTGGTTCAACGATGATATTAAGAAATCCAAGAAACTCTGCCGCTCCCTTGAGAAGGCCTGGAAAAAAGACCCAACCACCAGCACCAAGGACGCCTTCAAAAACGCCACCCGCATACACCATCAACTGATCCGAAAGGCCAAGAAAACCGCCTTCAAGGAATGACTAGATAACAACGCCCACAACAGCAAGGAACTTTTCAACATCGTCAAGGAATTTACCAATCCCTCGGCCAACTCTAATGACATCACCCCCTCTCAAGCCCTCTGCGACTCCCTAGCCTCATTCTTCCACAACAAAATTGCAGACATCCACAACAGCTTCGACAAACAACCCGGAGACCAACCCACCCAACCATCTGCTGGACCTTCACCCCCCTCAAACATCCTTAATGACTGGAACACAATCTCCACTGAGGACACCATCCGCCTGATGAACTCCATCCACTCAGGATCCCCCACAGACCCATGCCCTCACCACATCTTCAACAAAGCAGACTCCATCATAGCACCGCACCTCCGAGACGTCATCAACTGCTCCTTCAAATCCGCCACCTTCCCGGAAAGCTGGAAACACGCTGAACTCAGCGCCCTTCTGAAAAAACCCACAGCGGACCCCACCGAACTCAAAAATTACCGCCCCATCTCGCTCCTTCCATTCCCGGCCAAAGTCATCGAGAAAGCTGTCAACAACCAGCTCGCCGCCTTCCTCGAAGCCAACAAATCCCTCGACTCCTCACAGTCCGGCTTCCGAGCAAAACACAGCACTGAGACCGCCCTCATCGCAGCAACAGACGACATTCGAACTCTACTGGACAATGGAGACACAGTCGCCCTCATCCTCCTCGACCTCTCCGCAGCCTTTGACACAGTCTGCCATAGCACCCTTCTACAGCGCCTCAGAAACATCGGAATCCAAGGAAAAGCACTGGAATGGATCACCTCGTTCCTCACCGGAAGAACCCAGAAAGTCCGCCTCCCACCATTCAAGTCAGAGGCCACTGAAGTCATCTGCGGAGTACCACAAGGATCTTCACTCAGCCCCACCCTTTTCAACGTATACATGAGCCCCCTCGCGGCCATCGCCCGCCAACACAACCTCAACATCATCTCCTACGCGGATGACACTCAACTGATCCTATCACTCACCAATGAACCTAGCACCACCAAAACTAACCTACACGAAGGAATGAAAGAAGTAGCCGAATGGATGAAACACAGCCGTCTGAAACTGAACTCTGATAAAACAGAAGTCCTCATCTTAGGTACCTCCCCCTCCGCATGGACGACTCTTGGTGGCCAGAAGCCCTTGGAAAAGCACCCATCCCGACAGACCACGCACGGAACCTGGGCGTCATCCTGGATTCCTCACTTTCAATAACCAGACAAGTCAACGCCGTCTCCTCATCCTGCTTCAACGTTCTTCGCATGCTCAAAAAAACATTTCGTTGGATCCCCACCGAAACTCGGAAAACGGTCACCCACGCTCTGGTCACGAGCCGACTGGACTATGGAAACACCCTCTACGCCGGGACTACCGCTAAACTCCAGAAAAAACTCCAACGAATCCAAAACGCCTCAGCCAGGCTCATATTAGACATCCCGCGTAAAGAACATATCTCTGGTCACCTGAAAAACCTCCACTGGCTTCCCGTCAATAAGAGGATCACTTTCCGGCTCCTAACCCACGCACACAAAGCACTCTACGAAATCGGACCAGAATGCCTCAACACACGACTGTCCTTCTACACCCCCTCCCGCCAGCTTCGTTCTTCCAACCAATCCCTTGCCACTGTACCTCGCATCAACAAGACCACCATGGGAGGTAGATCCTTCTCCTACCTGGCAGCTAAAACCTGGAACTCACTTCCCACTTACCTTCGCCTTACCCAGAACCACCTAGCATTCAGAAAGCAACTTAAAACGTGGATATTTGACAAGTAATTCCCCACCCCTCCATAAGCGCCTTGAGACCCTCTGGGTATGTAGTGCGCTATATAAATCCTTTGACTTGACTTGACTTGACTTGACTTGACTTGCCTTCGTGGCTCAGGATAGACGTCAGGATAGACATGTGGGGCGAAAGGGCTCACGGAGCCGAGCGACTATGCGGCCATTTCGAATGACTGCTTGGCTCCTCCCCGATATTCCAATTCTTAGCTACAATTTTGTGTATTTTTCTCGACTCCCTGTTATATGTGAGGATGAGTCATGAGTTGTTTTCATCACAGCATGTCTCTTCAGAGGGTTCATCACGCAAGGTGTCGATGCGTGGAACGGAGTCAGCTCTGGTTTTATCTTTCATGAGAACCCAGGCAGGAAAATTCCTGAGTTTAAAACGTTCCATCATTTCGGAAGCAGCTTGTTGGTAGCTGCTCTCCGTATTACAGTTTCTTTTTGCCCTCAGCAGTTCGCGGTATGAAATACTCCATTTGAGAGGTTCCGGGTGGCTGCTGAGAGCATGGAGAATACTGTTGCCGGCAGTGGCTTTCCTGAAGAGAGAGGTATTAATACTGCTGTCCTTGATGTCAATTCTGACATCAAGGTACTCTGCCATCTCCCTGTTGATATTGCTGGTAAGTCTGATGTTATGACTGTTATTGTTAAGGATGTCAATGAAGTGCAAGGCTTCATCTTCAGTGCCATTCCAGACCATAAAGAGGTCATCGATATACCTCCACCAAGTAACTACATGGCTTATATGTTCAGTTAGAGATGGGTCCGTGAAGATGGTCAGCTCCCAATGTCCCATGAAAACATTCGCGAAACTTGGGGCAAAACACGAGCCCATCGCGGTACCAATCTCTTGTTTATAGATGGCACCATCAAAAAGAAAGAAATTGTTTTTCAAGCAGAATTCCATCATTTCGAGGAGCATTTTGCTGTGCTCCCTGAAACGTAAAGGACGCCCATCAAGGAAATACTGACAAGCATCCAAGCCTTGCTTGTGGTCTATGATAGTATAGAGTGCTTGGACATCCATGGTGATGAGTAAGTAATTTTCATCCCAAGTAAGATTGTAGAGTTTGGACAAGAAATCTTTGGTGTCTTTGATATAGCTAGCCAGTCCCTAACCCATTCCCTAAGATAGTGATCCACGTATTTAGAGACATGCTCCGCCACGCTACCCCGGGAGGACACTATGGGTCTGCCCGGCGGGTGGTCCATACTTTTGTGGATTTTGGGGAGTAGGTAAAGCACTGGTAGGGTAGGATTGTCATTTTTCAAAAATCTATATTTCTCCCATTCCAGAATGCCCTTATCTTTCCACCCACTCAATTTGTCCCACAGTTCAATTATACTATTGTTATAGAGTTCAAAGGTGGTAGTAATATAGTAGTTGCCTTCCGAGAGTTGTCTTTGGGCCTCTGCCACATATTGATCCCTGTCCATGATGACAATGTTGCCCCCTTTGTCAGCGGGGCAAATGACGATGGTATTGTCTTCTGTAAGGGACTTCAGAGCTTTCCTCTGGTTAAAAGACAGGTTATCTTGTCCGGGTCTGAAATTTCTTTTCTTGTTATTTCTAAAGATGTTAAGTTCTTTATTGACACATTCGTGAAACGTGTCAATCGCGTCATGGGTCATCATAGGAATGAAGGTGGATTTAGGCTTGAAGCCAGAGGCAGCACTGTAGTCTATGGAAAAATTGGCTTCTGTGAGGAGCTGGGTGTTGCTGGTAGTTTCAGCATTTTCTTCTTGTACATTGGTGTTAGATGCCAAAGGCTCCCTATCGCTTTCTTTCCCAAGGTGTATGATGTTGATGAGAGCGTCAACATCACCTATCCTGAAGGGATCCTCTTCATGAGCCAGCGGTCTCTGTATGTGCTGCTGCCCCCCCCCCCAGCCCCTCAGTTTATGCAATTTTTTAAGTTTTAATTTATGGACATATTTAAAAACATCGATCCTGGATTCACTGTAGTTGAAGCACATGGACGGACAGAAGGAGAGGCCCAAACTGAGAGTAGTCAATTCAGTCTCAGTAATAGTACGTTTGGATAAGCTAATAACAGTTTTGTTTACCGTGTTGTCATCCATTATTGGCCTTTCTTGGAGCGGGTGTTGACTCTTCCCATGTTGCCCCTTGAATTGCCTCCTCTCCCACCGCTGGCGAAGCCTCTTCCCACGGTTCCTACGTTTCCGCGTCCCCTGGGTCGTCCTCGGCCTCTCGATGTGCTGGGTGGTGGTGGTGCCGGAATTGCCTGATTCGTCCGTCTGCTCCGGCGCATATGACGATATTCGTCTAAAAAATTTGGCTTCCTTGCTGGGGTGTTGACTTGAGTAGTTTCCTCAGTGGATACATTCGAGACATCTGATTCAGTCTCGCTCATTACTGTGGAGTCTTCTTCTCCCCCTGTTGCACCTGCCACTTGCGTAGTGTTGGCTGTATTGGCATAAAGATGATCATATTTCCGGCTACGGGTCAAAATCCTGCCCGTATCATAGTCTTTATAGTCTCTCTCCAGTTTTCTCTCTTTGCGAGCCTTTATGTCCTCCTCATGACGTTTAAGGCGCTCTTTAATTTCTGCGACCAATTTCTTAACATTTTCTTCATCCGCATGTTTACTTATGTCCTCCATTAATTCTGCAATTTCTTTCAATAAACCATCTCTATCTAGCCACACGTACTTGACCAGAATTTCCAGCATCTTTCTGGAACTATTGGCTGAGTTGACTGACCATTCAGCCAACATGTCAGGATTGGGCGCCTCGTAGGTGTGAGTGGTAAAAATGCATAGTCCCCTCGGTACCATCTCTTGATCTATGTAGTTCTGTAGCAAGGTTGCCTCCCACCACTTGGAGATTTCTCCTTTCGTTAGCTTTTCAAGCTTGCTGATTTTATCTTTATTGGTTTGTGGAGGGTCCTTCCTGACCGTACTGCTGGTGGGGGCCCCCTTCTTAGTCCTAGCAAACAACGAGTGTGCTGCTGCCCTTCTTTCATTCTCTTCCTCCATTTTGGAACGCCCTTGGACTAGATGACTTTCAGTAACGTATTATGGCTGCCTCCCTTTGTAAGATACAAAGTTCCTCCTGCTGTGCGATACTGGAAAAGTAGATGTGGGAGAAAAAGTAACGGCGAGGTGAGGTTTCACCGCACGGCGTATATTATGCCTTTTGGTCTAAAATGCCAATGCTGAACAGCGGGAGCACTGGCGCAGGACAAAGCGCGCTGCGCCGTAAACCCGGGGGATACGCGATGCCTGATAGCGTGAGACAACCAATACTCCGCTCCCCTAGGACGGACACAGAACACACAGCCCGTGACCACGCACTCACCGCTGTGAATCGCCTTCTCCTTCACGCTACGTAAACGAAGTCCAGTGTTAATTCGGAGCCGGGCCAGGTGCAACCTCCAAGTAATGAATTCCAAAAAGGTGCTCCGCGGGTTGCTAGAGGCCCCTGTGGAGGTGGCGTGTACTCCGGAATCCAATTCAGGTCAGAAGTACTACATAGACACGCTCTCAGTGGCAGCCAAAGATACGCAACACAGGAATATATATATATGTGGTAAGTACATTTACTAAGGTTATAACTTCACCACACATGCCTTTGCGTTGTAAAGGCATGTGTGGTAAAGTTATATGCGGGGTAAAAGATCGAGGAGTGATAGTACTGCGGAGTAATGGCTCATGCGTTGTAATAAATGCGGAGTCATGGTATGCTGGATTTAAGTTTGCGGAATAATGTCATACATTCATGCTGACATCACGGGACACTGTCTGTTACTACGGAGGATGGGATTGGGCACCAGAACCCTGTTGAAGCCACTTTTTCAACTTAAAAAATTAAATACATTTTTCAGAATCAGAAAGTTTCAAAGAAGAACATTGTGACACATAATTCCATCTGAAAAGGCATTGAGCTGTATATCTTTTAGGAGCATTATAAAAAATCCACATATGTGTAACATTCACCTGTCCTAAGAAAGGGTCAGTCGCTTCTGCGGGGGCAGTGACGTAGCAACACTGCCTTCCACTCTAAGTCAACAAGGAAACCAAAGATTATGGCTCTTAGATTGGAAGCAGCCAGACGCGTGACCAGAGACGCGTGGCCGCGAGCACTCTCAGTCAACAAGGAAAACAAAGAGTATGTCTCTTAGATCGGAAGCAGCCAGACGCGTGACCTTAAATGCACGGCCGCGAGACGCGCTCTGTGGTGGGGGAGGGGGAGGCGCTTTAAAGCCTAAGCAAGCAAGACGGAGAGGCGGAGCAAGGCGCGAGCGCTTTTGTGCGTAACCGCACACTCTATGCCACCCCGGTACGACTTTTGAAAGCTCACTCACTAAATGTCTCGCCAGAGAAGGGCATGTGCTGGCTCAGGCGAGACCTAAAAACAGCCTACTAGACCATAAAACAGACCCACCCACAGCCCAAAAAACAGTCAACACGCAGACCAGCAACTCAAAAATTGCCAGTTTGCCCTGTAGGCCAGTCCGACCCTGGCTTCTAAGGCTATATTTAGCTCACTATTCTAGTTCACTTCTTATGAATACCGGAGAGAATGTAATGAAAACAAATAAAACGTTACTAGCACGTAATCCTGGTTCTTCGCAAATATTTTTTTTTAATTCTTAAAAGTCCCAACAACGTCCTAGAGTTTGAGGAGCACAGTTCATATCAGGTAATTTCTTAATAATTTTTTCCAGTCCTTCATGATTTAACTGCCTCTCTGCTAGACATAATGGGATATTGCAATCTCGAAGATTCTTAAATGGCGAGGGAGAGTTTTCCACTAGTTTTGGTTTCCTGGATAGACGCAAGGGCACAATTTCCTTCTTTTTTCTTTCAAAAATATAACATGGCAGTGTTTGCTGCAGGCAAATGTATTGAATTATACTTAATTTAGCTGATTAAATATATATTTAAAATAAAATATTTTCCTTTTGGCACGTTTTCTAGTTAAATGTTTTAAAATACAAAATAAATATATCTCAACAAATGTTCCTGCACCTGTGCATTTTGCCTTTTATGAATTCTGAGGTTGCTTCAGGTCCAAATCGAAGTCCTGTTCGTTATTAATTTTGAAGAATAGACTATTAAAGAATTTTCTGTGGTTTTGATAAATCAAATTTTTTATTCTAAGACGCAGGTAAATAAGGGGCAAAAAATGGGCAGTGATTTTATTATGCATTTCCTAAGGGAATCACGGGTACATTTTATTTGACATTTAACGGAAAATTGACACCCTGAACCCCACAAAGTATTTTCAAAACTTAGAACGTTCCCACTGCGACAGTGGCTTTTAAAGCTGCACAATATATCCAACACACATTATATGACCTGCCTGTTTCAAGTGTAAAAGGTGCTTAATACAGCTTGCAAAATAATGTTTCCCCAAATGTAATACGTACTGATGATGATGCGTTCTTTTTTCAGATCTTTATCCATGGTGTGCTAATTGGAATGGTGGTTGCAGCAGAAAGCCCACTGTGACTTTAACCCATGTGCTTTTAACTGTAAGTGATTACCAACATTACCAGGGGTTTTCTAACTGCTGTTTAAACCACATTAGATAAACAGTGAAAGTAATGCATTGCTTCCAACTGCAACTAGGGACTTCTCCCAACATCTTACTCTCTCATTAGTATTATCATTCCTGTGGTTTCCATTTTGTTCAATCTGATTGTTATAATGCAGTAATTATTAGCCTGTGTGAAAACAGCATTTACTTGTTATGGCTTTTTAAAGGCAATAATACATTTATCTGTGAAATTTTTTTTTTGCCAGCAAGAATGTTAAGATTGCGATTAGCACCATTGTCTCGGTACAAATGCCAAACACAGTTTTGCTCCTTGAAGAGGTTATCAGGGGGATCCACACTGGCAGACGCCTCTAATTATGGGCAGAGTAGGAGGTAGTAACCAGTGGCATTCATCTATGTCTTTTTAGTTTTTCCCGCAAATGTTATACTGACCTGTTCTCTTCCTCATGTCACAACGGTGCCAAAGGGTCTTCTTACCCTATTGGAATAATATACCTACTGAATTCTATGTCCAAGCAGCATGCATAATCTCCTTCACTCGACCCTGTATGCAGACCATAAGCCCAGCTCACTTAACCACAATCTGAATGAACTATGTACAGCTCTGTTCTTGCTTAAAACATAATCTATAACTTTTTTGCACACAAGAGAGGAACTGGATAGTGAATAGAGGAACCATTGCAGAATACTGTATTACAGTTGTTGTGCCGCACAATACTGACTTACCTGTCACCTTTGCGCTTTTCGGTGTCTGTGTCCAGACTGCTGTCTGCTAGTTTTTGTGCATGTGGTAATGCGGTTGAATCTTGCAACCTACCAACAAACCTGTGCAAGTGTAAATAACAGATCTTATATTGCAGCAATGGCATCCTTGTCAGTTTTTCCCTGTGTTCCAGTGTGAGTCGATTTCTCTATATTCTAAAAGACTGTTGTATTTAAGAGTACAATTAGTTTGCCCCTCTGCTGTTCTGTTTTCTGTCTTTCCCTATCGCGCCAGGATACTTTCAAGTAACAGAGCGCGCTACAAAATGGTTTATACATACATACATACATACATATTTATACATTAAGGAGCTTTGTTGAACACTGCTTGATGCTGTAGAATTACTGTGTTTGGATGAGTAAGAAAGCACACTCATTGGAGTGAGAAGTGGTAATGTAATCAACAAAGGGGGGCCCCAATCCGATTGCTGCACCTTGCAAGTTAAGTTTGGTTATAGGTGAGTGTAAGTTCTGTCAGCCTTAGATTGGCTTCCGTCAAATATTTTGCCTCACTACTCCATTTTTGATGATCTTGGTTTTGTTGGTCTTAGGACTCTGTGCACTTTACCGCTGCTAACCAGTGCTAACACTTCCTAAAACATGGTAACATTGATTTACAGCCAATTGGCACATTTAATTTACTTGTAAGTCCCTAGTATCGTGGTACTACATGTACTCAGAACCTCTAATTGTGCCACACCTTTTAGTAGCCCTTTAAACATATCTAAGGCCTGCCAGGGCAACCTGTATGTGCAGTTTTAAGCTGTCATTTTGACCTAACAAGGTAAACCTCTTGCAATGCCTAAACTTTGTTATTTTTCTTTATATCCAATTTTGTTGGCATTTTGTAAAAACAAGGTAACTGTAGTAACATTCGTATCACAGTGACACATTTCATTGCATATCCAAATATTATCTCCCCAACAGTAGGCTTAATAAGATAAATAGAAAAGGGCACGCTCTTAGCGCTAAGAGTAATCAGTCCAATGGTCCTGTCCATTTGCCCCATACTTGCTCAAATTTGTTCGGGCACCCTCTTACCTCGTTAACCGCTTTTTCTTGGACAGCACACCAATCAACTCCCCTCCGCCATTTGGAAATAGAAGGAGACTTTGAGTCTATCAACATGGCTGTTCCTAGAAACAACTTGTCGGCTCTGGAGACGTCCATTCCCTCCATCACCCCCAGAAGAAGAGCAAGCGGACTAAGGGGAACCTCTCACCCCAGTATGTCACTTAATTCCGATGTGAATGATGCCCAGTATTTAGATATGACCGCGCAGGACCAGACCATATGGAAGAACTTGTCTGGTTCATCTTCACAGCGTGGACATTGCGGGCTGTGAGAAGTCCAGCTTTGTGCAGTCGTGTTGGTGCACAGTGAAGATAGTATATCTTTATAAGGTAAAGTCCGGCAGATATAGTGAGAGTTCTGGGGGCCATGAGAGCTTCCCTCCAAATTTCGTCCTCTAGAGGGCCCAACCATCTTTCCCATCTGGTTCTAAGAGGGTCTAGCATGGATGGGGTATTGTTTATCAGGGATTGGTATTTTTGAGATATCCCTCCCTTCCCTAGGTCTCCCATGAGACTTGGGGGTGCCCAGGAGTGGACGCCTCACAGGGAAAGCCAGGATGGGTTCCACAGCGGTATTCGTACAAGCGCCTTGAGACCCTTGCGGGTGAGTAGTGCGCTATACAAGTATCAATTTACATTTACATGAGAATTTTGACCTCCAACGGGCTGAATTCGGGAAATGGCTCTTGGTTGGGGATGTGAGTGGCAAGGGCGTGACGTAATTGGAGATATTTAAAGAATTGTGTGGAGCGTAAGGAGTATGTGCGTTGTAAGTCCTGAAAGGAGGACAAATGTTCTCCCTTCCGAACGTCTCCTAGGAAGGTGATGCCTATTAGGTCCCACGTTTGAAAGCCTGTCAGAGTCCCCACTTTCTGCAGCCAGGTGCTGTGCCATAGTGTAGTTTGTAGTGTGAGGCTGTTGTCCCAGTGGATGTGCCTCAATGCAGATCGCCATGCTAGGAAAGCCGTACAAGTAACTACTGGTAGGACCTGAGGGAGTGGGGCTCCGTACAGCATTGCTTGGGCCCAGGAGAATCCAAGACGTCCCAGTTCAAGTCAATCTGCTGGATCCCACCATCCACTGTTAAGCCAATCATGGATTATCAGGAGGCGAGGGGCAAGATAGAATAAAAAGGGATTCGTCATGCCCTTTCCTCTCTCGTATGTGGTTCGTTGGCAAGTTGTGAGACCTAGATGCGCTGTTGAGCCCCTCCAAAGGCAGTTGGTAACCACCCCATCTAGATTGCGAAATCAGCTGCGAGGGAGATGGATCGGAAGATTTTGGAGGACATATAAGAGGTGGGGAGAACCATAATTTTGAAGAGGGCAACTCTCCTGAGAGGGTTAACAGGGAGTTTTTGCCATCGACGTAAGTCATCTTTAGTCCGTTGGAGAAGTGGACCGACGTAAAGGGACCAGGTCAACTCCGGGAGAAACGCCACCCCGATACCAAGGTATTTAAAGGATAATCTTCATATGAGCATGGATGTCTGCCAGTCGAGGCATTCCCTGGAGGCATGAAGGGGCACCACTGTGGGTTTGAGCGGGTTAAGGCGTAACCCAGACATCTGAAAGAAACATGTTAGTGTTAGATTCCTTATCTTAGAATATCCCCAGGCGTCAGACTGGATCCGGAAAGTTTTCGTCAGCAGTACCCCTGTGCGTCAGTAGGTGTCGTCTGCCGGTCCGCTTCCGTCGTCTGCGTCGTGTTCGCCAGGATGACGTGGTCGGAGTACTTAGACGTCGCCCTCACGCGCTGACCTCAGTTCTTCTTTTTTCCGCACCACCAAGCGCAGATCCGAGAAGAGCAGTACTCAAGTCATTTTTTTACTAATTTTTTTGATCTCTTTTGATCACTTTTCGAGTCGATTTCGACTTGCGGTACTGCTAGGGATGCCTGGTTTTAAACCTTGCGACGCTTGTCACCGCCTGATGTCGGTGATGGACCCCCACTGTTGTTGCCTTTACTGCCTCGGGCTGACTAACGATGACAAGTCGTGCCCCGACTGCCGGGCCTTGACCTTGAAGGCTAGACGGGAGCGGTCCCGTAAGCTGCTCGAGCTCCGGCAGTCGGCTCCGCGTCCCGGTCGAGGAGGAAGTCGAGGGACCGGGCGCGGAGCCGCAGTCATCGCCACTCATCGAGGCACCACCACTCGTCGGGCTCCAAGTCCTCCGGTAAGTCGAGGCATTGAAAAAGAAGTCGAAGAGGCATCATCGCTCTTCTAACTCCCCCCGACGCTCATGCGATGTGGCTTCGAACGACACCGCCTGCACGACTCCGCCGGTGCCGCAGGCTCCACGTCCAGCTCCACACACGCCGGTTCCTGGGCTGCACGTGACGCCGGAGGAGATACGTGACTTCCTCGTGGTCATGAGGATTCACTTCCCTCTTTCGGAACCCGTTGAGGTGCCTTCGGGCACCGCGTTTTTTCGACTGGAAGTCCTAGCGGGCCGGCGGCTCCGGCCCGGTGCCATCGGGTGCTTCGGCCCCGGCGCCGTCGTCGACTCCCGTCCCGACGCCGCAGAGGACCGTAGGTTTCAGGCCTGGATCCGGGTTGTCGCCAGTCGACCTCACGACTCCTCCGCTGGTGCCGACCCCGAGGGTGTCGCTCCCGATCCTGTCTTCGGACGACACCGGCCCCGGTTTCCTACGCCGATGGGTGACCAATTCACCTACGACCTGGCTCCATAATTTTTGCCTGGTTTCCAGGAGATGGATGACGAGGAGGACCGGGAGAGTTCTCAGGACCCTCTGGCACAGCAGTTCCAGTTAAGCCAGGACTGGGCAGATGAGCTGGGGGAGGCCAGTGGTCTAGACACTTCGCCTGACACTGGATTCATCTCTCCTCCCTCCGTGGCTTCGGAGGAGAGTGCTACTTATAGCGTGGTGTTGAACAGGCCGGCCAAGGCCTTGGCTCTTCAGCTCCCTGTCACGGCCGTGAGGACTAACCTCCTTACTGAGGTGCTCAAACCACAGGCAAGCTCCTCGGAGCCTCTACTGCCGTTTAACGAAGCCCTCACCAACGTTCTGATGGGCACCAAGCCCTCTCTGAATCGGAACGTGGCCAGACGCCACCGCCCGGCTCCGAGCGACCCCTGCTTTATGTTCGTTCACTCCACCCCTGAGAGCCTGGTAATTCAGGCCTCTACGACCCAGACCACATTGCTGACCGCTCCTCCGGATCGGGAATCCAAAATGTATGATCAGTTTGGGAAGAAACTGTTCTCCTCTCTGAGTTTGGGGCTGCGGTCTGTCAACACCGCCTGCCTTTTGGGCGGTTACACCCACTCTCTGTGTGATACGGTTACGGAGGTGATGCCACAGTGTCCGGAGGAGGCCCGGGCACGGCTCGCCCAAGCCCTGGCGGAGGGGCGGGATGCAGCACTATACTCTATTCGATGTGGACTTGACACCATGGACTCGCTGGGCAGAGCGATTGCCATGACGGTGGCGGTTCGCCGCCACGCCAGGCTGAGGTCTGCCAACTTCTCGGGGAATGTCCAGGCCACGCTCATGGACATGCCCTTCGATGGCCTTCGCCTCTTTGGCGACAAAGCGGATAGTGCGCTAGAGCATTTTAAGGACTCCAGGGCTAGGGCCAAGTCCTTGGGCCTAGGCCAACTCCAGCAACCTTCCGCTTTTCGCCCCTTTTGTGGCCAAGGAAGGGGCACCCCCACACGTCTAGCCAGCCACAGGCCGCAGAACCAGTCTCAACGGTATTCACCTGTTACAACGCATTTTTTACAACGCACTACCACTACAACGCAGGCATTACAACGCATACCATTACAACGCATAGCGCTGGGGGGCGCTCTAGGATAAGAGGTAAGTTTAATTTACTATCCAACACCTTCCCTAGGGTCCACGGGGACTGGAGTTAGAATAGTAAATTATACTTACCACTATCCAGCACCCCAAAGCGCTATGCGTTGTAGTGGTATGCGTTGTGAATACCGCGTTGTAATGGTATGCGGAGTAAAAGTATGCGTTGTAACGTCATACATCCAGTCTCAACGCGGTCGCAGACGTGGTTACCGCCGTGGCGGTACCGAGGACAACGGCAGGGTCAGTCCACATCCGCCCCAGCAGCATCTGCCGCTAAGCCTTCCTAGTCCGATATTTCAGGCCCATTCGACACCAGTGGGGGCAGGGTTCTCCATCACCTCCCCCACTGGCATACCATCACGTCGGACAGGTGGGTGCTGCAAATCCTCCGAAGGGGTTACTCCCACCCCTCCAGCCATGCCACCGCAGCACCACCGCATATCGGGGAATCACTTGCAACTTCTACAGGAGGAAGTTGCGGCCCTCTTGGCCAAGGGGGCCATTGAGCGCGTTCCTGGGCCAGAAGTAGGACGTGGTTGCTATTCCCACCTCTTTCTGGTACCCAAGAAGGGCAAAGGAGGCCTACGCCCTATCTTGGACCTACGGAGCGTCAACGGCTTCCTCCAGAAAGAGAAGTTCAAGATGCTGACTTTGGCTCAGGTCCTTTTTGCCCTGGACCCGGGAGACTGGATGTGGCGTTGGACTTGCAGGACACATATTTTCACATCCCTGTCCTGCTGGCCCACCGGCGCTACCTGCAGTTCACGGTAGGCCACGAGCACTTTCAGTTTACCATGCTCCCCTTCGGCCTTACCAGCGCCTCTCGGGTGTTCACGAAAGTGATGGCGGTGGTCGCAGCTCATCTGCGCAGATCAGGGGTTTCAGTCTTCGACGATTGGTTGTTGAAGGCGGGCTCGCCCCAATCAGTCGTCTCCCACCTCCAGACTACCGGCGACCTCCTGCATTCGCTGGGGTTCTCCATCAACGTGCCAAAGTCACACCTGTGCCCCTCTCAGAAGTTCCTTTTCATCGGAGCAGTTCTGGACTCGGCGCAGTTTTGGGTTTATCCCCCTGAACAGCGGGTTTGGGATATTCAGGCTCTGATTCCGATCTTTCAGCCTTCAATCCGAATTTCGGTCAGGTTGACGCTGCGTCTCCTGGGGTGTAGCGATTTCGTACCGACGGAGTAAGCGGTTTAGGGTAGTTCCCTTTTTCGCGCTGAAACATGGGATAAGGAACTACTATTACCAGCAGGCCATGGGGCGCATGAAAACCCGGCATTGGGCAGGTCGTATATAAGCACCTCCCCCACACCGGAAAGGTGCTTGACAATCCTCCCAGTACCAGGAATGGTGGTATGGTATGCCCCTGCCGGATTTCAGCCAAAAGTCTAACCAACGCCGATCATGAGCATGCGTGGTCAGTCTAACCAACGTCGATCAAGAGCCTGCGTGGTCATTCTTCCCGACGCCGATCAAAAGCCTGCATGATCATTCTTCTCCGTGTTCCTTGCCACCCTGCGGCCTTTCTGCTCCTGGCTAACCAAGTATCTACGTCTTTCCCCGAGGGCTTTGCGGTGATTCCCAGGTATCGAGGAAGGAGTGCGGGCTCGCCCCCTCCCTTTAATTACTTATTGTTTCTTTGTTTGTTTTCATCAGTACTCAGAGAGCGATGAAGCGCATCCAGAGTCCTGAGTACTTTCCTTTCCTTTTCTTTATACTTTGTGGGGTCTCTGCTGTGTTCCGACAAGGAGATAGTTAGTGCTTGTAATTCGGAACTGTCTCTGATTGTTCCAAGGTGCGCTTTTGATAATCGGCGTTTCCTCGTGAACATCGAATTCTGTATTCAGAGGGATCGGCGCTTGCTGGCGTACTACGTGTAGACGATTAATTAACGGGTGATTCTCCTTGCTGGATTATCCCTATTCAAGTTGTAAATTAACAACACTTATACTTTGAGGTTCCTTGTAGCCTCCTTTCGAAGAACCATTTGATGTATGTGCCTACTCCCAGGTTCATCTACTTTGGAATTTCATCGTACATTGTCTGTCGTATTCCAGCCCAGACTGTATATCTCCTGGTGAGTTGGAGCAGGATTAGAGCTGAGAGCGAGAGCGAGACAGTTCTTATAGAGAGAGTGAATTCTAATGTTTGTCTAATTGTTTCCTTGTCCTGCAGTACACACCCCCTTCCTCGACCCTGCTGCCTACCTGACCAGACCTTGAGGGGAGTACAGAAACTATGGCTAGTTTATTATTTTATCCACTTCCCTTTTCCCTTTGGGCGCAATTTCAAGCAGTAGGTATTCCTCCTCTGCCAGGAGTTGCTACAAGGGGAATAGGGAGGGATTTCGTCTGTCATCGTCTCTGCTGGTCACAAGAGACAGGTTAGTGGCAATATATATATTCTTGCCCTGCTGACGATCCTGACAGATTGTCAAGCCCAAGGGTTACGCTGACTTCGATTTTGGGATTAAGTATAGACCTGGTTCCCGTAATGGAAAAGCTGATGCTCTCTCCCGTCTGGGGGAAGAGAGTGGAAGTGTACAACCCGAACCACCTCTCATCTTGATGGAAACAGAACATCCAGAGCAAACTCTAGCCTTGATCACCTCACAGGAGATTTTGGAGGATGTAAAAATAGCAGGGGCAGATTTGGACCTTCAAGCATGGATACAGGATGAGCCAGAACATCGCTGCAAAAAAGAAGATCTTGTCTATCACTTCCATGCATTGTATTTACCACATTAGAAACTGCAACAACAAGTGCTGAATTGGGCACATGATTTAGTGTTCGGTGGACATATGGGTGTCTATAAAATGACTGCCACCGTAGAACGCTCCTTCTGGTGGCCCGGTTTACGTAAAGACGTAAAAGAATATGTAAAGAACTGTGTGATCTGTGCACAAGGTAAAGCCATCCATACTAAACCTTCAGGTTTACTTCGCTCACTACCCATTCCTCCACAGCCATGGCATACCTTATACATGAATTTTATCGTGGAGATGCCTCCTTGTGCAAAACAGACAGTCATTTTGGTGATGGTGGATCATCTGACGAAAATGGGACACTTTATTCCCTTTCCAGGCCTGCCTACCTCATCGGAATTAGCCCAGGTGTTTCTCCAACACATTGTACGTGCACATGGAGTACCAAGTGTCTTGATAACTGATAGGGGCACTCAATTCACGTCGCACTTCTGGAAGGCCCTCTGTTCTGTATTGAAAATGGAAGCACGACTCTCCTCTAGCTACCACCCGCAAACAGATGGTAAGACAGAGCGTCTGAATCAGACCTTGGAGCAGTATCTCCGTTGTTTCACCCTACAGAACAACTCTGAATGGAGTACTCTCTTATGGATGGCAGAATTCGCCTACAACAACGCTGTACATGCCACTCTAGGTTGTTCACCTTTTTATTGTCTCAACGGGTTTCACCCTAACATGCTCCCATTCGAATGGCCTGCCAGTTCCCCAGTTCCCAGCATACACGAACACCATGCAAATCTCAAAGCAGTGTTGTTTGATGCGCAGCGTAATCTAGCAGTGGCTCAAGAGTCTCAGAAACTGTTTGCAGATCGGAAGCGGTCCCAGGAACCCTCGTACAACAAGGTGGGGGACAAGGTGTGGCTCTCCACAAAGAACCTACATCTGAGAGGGGTTAATAAGCTGAAGCCAAAATACGTAGGGCCCTATGGTATCAGTGAGGTTATCAACCCCGTAGCTATGAAGTTGTCATTGCCTGTATCATGGAAGATACATTCCGTATTCCATGTCTCCCTGCTTCAACCCTGTCCCCCTAGTATGAGGTTGCCGACTCAACCTCTGGCTGTGGAGGTGGACGGACAGGAAGAGTATGAGGTCCAGGCTATATTGGACTCCCGCATGGTGAGGGGCAGGATTCAATACTTGGTCGACTGGGAAGGGTTCGGTCCTGAGGATCGGACTTGGGAACCTAAGGACCATATCCATTGCCCTGTCTTAGTTGACCGGTTTCACAACGATCATCCGGGTATGCCGGGTCGACCGCCGTATCGGCTGTCCTCGAGAGGGGGTACTGTAGCGATTTCGTACCGACGGAGTAAGCGGTTTAGGGTAGTTCCCTTTTTCGCGCTGAAACATGGGATAAGGAACTACTATTACCAGCAGGCCATGGGGCGCATGTAAACCCGGCATTGGGTGGGTCGTATATAAGCACCTCCCCCACACCGGAAAGGTGCTTGACAATCCTCCAGTACCAGGAATGGCGGTATGGTATGCCCCCGCCGGATTTCAGCCAGAAGTCTAACCAACGCCGATCAAGAGCCTGCGTGGTCAGTCTAACCAACGCCGATCTAGAGCCTGCGTGGTCATTCTTCCCGACGCCGATCAAAAGACTGCGTGAACATTCTTCTCCGTGTTCCTTGCCGCCCTGCGGCCTTTCTGCTCCTGGCTAACCGAGTATCTACGTCTTACCCCGAGGGCTCCGCGGTGATTCCCAGGTATCGAGGAAGGAGTACGGGCTCGCCTCCTCCCTTTAGTTACTTATAATTTCTTTGTTTGTTTTCATCGGTACTCAGAGAGCGATGAAGCGCATCTAGAGTCCGAGTACTTTCCTTTATAATTTGTGGGGTCTCTGCTGTGTTCCGACAAGGAGCTAGTTAGCGCTTGTAATTCGGAACTGTCTCTGGTTGTTCCAAGGTGCGCTTATGATAATCGCCGTTTCCTTGTGAACATCGAATTCTGTATTCAGAGGGATCAGCGCTTGCTGGCGTACTACGTGTAGACGATTAATTAACGTGTGATTCTCCTTGCTGGATTATCCCTATTCAAGTTGTGAATTAACAACACTTATACTTTGAGGATCCTTGTTGCGTCCTTTCGAAGAACCATTTGATGTATGTGCCTACTCCCAGGTTCATCTACTTTGGAATTTCATCGTACATTGTCTGTCGTATTCCAGCCGAGACTGTATATCTCCTGGTGAGTTGGAGCAGGATTAGAGCTGAGAGCGAGAGCGAGACAGTTCTTATAGAGAGTGAATTGTAATGTTTTTCTAATTGTTTCCTTGTCCTGCAGTACACACCCCCTTCCTCGACCGTGCTGCCTACCTGACCAGACCTTGAGGGGAGTACAGAAACTACGGCTAGTTTATTATTTTATCCACTTCCCTTTTCCCTTTGGGCGCAATTTCAAGCAGTAGGTATTCCTCCTCCGCCGGGAGTTGCGACAAGGGGAATAGGGAGGGATTTCGTCTGTCATCGTCTCTGCTGGTCACAAGAGACAGGTTAGTGGCGATATATATATTCTTGCGCTGTTGACGATCCTGACATGGGGCTGATGGCCTCCTGCATCATTCTGGTGCATCACACCAGGTGGCAGATGCGGGCTCTGCAGTGGGACCTGAAGCTTCAGTGGGCACAGCATCAGGGCAACCTGTCCGACCACGTCCTGATCTCGGAGGGCACTGCGAGTCAGTTGTAGTGGGGGCTCACAAACTGTGATTGGGTCAGTGGCAGATCCCTCTCCCTACCCCAACCGGAGCACATAGTGGTGACAGATGCGTCCCTCCTGGGATGGGGGGGCCACATGGGAGAGGGGGAGATCAGAGGCCTCTGGTCTCCGGCGGAGCCCAGGCTCCATATCAACCTTCTGGAGCTGCGG
This sequence comes from Lissotriton vulgaris, assembly GCF_964263255.1. Lineage (NCBI taxonomy): Eukaryota > Metazoa > Chordata > Amphibia > Caudata > Salamandridae > Lissotriton > Lissotriton vulgaris. The sequence goes on from NC_141693.1 coordinate 261,818,283, forward strand.
GCAATCCGACTTGCACTGAAGGCATTCCTTCCCTCTGTCCGGGGACGTGTAGTGCAGGTGTTCACTGAAAACACCACCGCCATGTGGTACTGCAACAAACAGGGCGGGGTGGGGTCGTGGACCCTTTGTCAGGAGGCTCTGCGCCTCTGGCAATGGCTGGAACACCAGGGCGTCACCCTGGTGGTTCAACACCGGGCAGGTTCCCTGAACGCCAAGGCGGACAAACTCAGCCGCCGGTGCATGATGGATCACGAATGGCGTCTGAACTCGGGCGTGGCGCAAGGTCTCTTTCAGCAGTGCGGAGAGCCTTGGTTAGATCTATTAGCCACCGAAGAGAACGCGCAATGTCATCAGTATTGCACAATGGAATTTCCAAGGCTCCGGTCTGTTGTAATCCTTTCCGCCTATACCACTTCTGCCCAGAGTGCTGAAGAAGATCAGGTGAGACCGGGCCCAAGTCATCCTTGTGGCTCCGGACTGGGCACGAAGATACTGGTATTCCGAGCTACTCAGCATGTCAGTCGATTCCCCGATTCGTCTGCCTCTTCAGGAGGACCTTCTGTCGCAGCAGCAGGGGACGGTCCTCCACCCGAACCTGTCCAGTCTCCACCTACATGCGTGGTTGAGGCCATTTGACTTGCCTCCTGAAGTCTGTGATTTGATTCTGGCAGCCAGGCGTCCCTCCACAAAAACGATATACGCCTGCAGGTGGAACACATTTGTGGCATGGTGCACGGCAAAGGCTGTGGATCCACTCTCTGCCACCCTTTCAGAGGTTCTCCTCTTCTTTCTTTCTCTTGCCCAGCAGGGTTCTGCTCTGGGCACTATCAAGGGCTACCTCTCGGCCATTTCAGCCTTCTTAAAGCTTCCTGATCAGCCTTCTCTTTTGAAGTCCCCTGTTGTAAATAGATTCTTGAAAGGCATCACTCACATGTTTCCTCTTGTTCCCTTTGTGATGCCTCAGTGGGACTTGAATGTTGTTCTGACGTACCTGATGTGCGCTCCCTTTGAGCCACTTCATAACTGTCCTCTTCGTCTTCTGACTCTTAAAACTGCATTCCTGGTTTACATCACCTCTGCAAGGAGAGTGAGTGAGCTCCAGGTTCTATCTTCTAAACCTCCTTTCCTCTCTGTCCAGCCGGACAAGGTTGTTCTGAGGACTCGTCCTTCTTTCCTGCCCAAGGTGGTCACAGCCTTTCACATCGGGCAGTCCATCACCTTGCCCACCTTTTTTCCGCCTCTGCATCCCTTGAAGGAGGAAGACATGCTCCACCATCAGGACCCAAAACGCGCGCTCTCCTTCTATCTAGATCGCACAGGCCAGTTCCGGGTGGACGACCAGCTCTTTGTTGTTTACATGGGCGCTAAGAAGTGACGTGCCGGTGCACAAGTGAACCATCTCTCGGTGGGTTGTCTTGTGCATCAAGGTTTGCTACTCTTTGGCAAAAAAGGAGCCTCTTGTTGGGCTGCGCGCCCATTCCACTCGGGCCACGGCGGCTACTACTGCCCTGGGTCGTGGAGTCCCCTTGCAGGACATCTGTCAGGCAGCTACGTGGGCCTCGCTGCACACGTTTGCTCGGCACTACTGTCTGGACAGCCAAGTCTGGAGAGATAGCTTTTTCGGCCTGCCTGTTCTCCAGGACTTTCTGGTGTGATCTTGGTTCGCAGACCCACCACCGGGGTTGGTATTGCTGGGGTATCTATTCTAAGGTAAGGAATCTAATACTAACCTGTTTCTTTCAGATGCACAAGTTGCTTACCTTCGGTAACGATATATCTGTAAGAAACAGTAGTTAGTGTTAGATTCCTTACCGCTCACACATCCTCCCCGTTCTGCGAACCGATATCTAGGGTTAAGGACATCCCTTACAGGGCCCTAGTTTCATGGCACCAGTGTCGGTTTCTATCATGGCTGTGCGTTTCTGGTGCGGAAAGCTCTGTACAGAACTGATGTCAGCGTGCGAAGGCGGTGTCTAAGTACTCCGACAACGTCATCCCGAAGATCGCGACGACGGATGCGGAGCCACAGACTACGCCTACCGACGCGCCGGGGTACTGCTGACGAAAACTTTCCAGATCCAGTCTGACGCCTGGGGATATTCTAAGGTAAGGAATCTAACACTAACTACGGTTTCTTACAGATATATTGTTACCAAAGGTAAGTAACTTGTGCGCTCGCCTGAATAAATGAAGGATCTGCAAATATCTCTGCCCGGATCGGGGTGGATCAGCGAGGTACAAGGAGACATCGTCCGCGTACAAGGCGACTCAGTCCTCCTGAGATCCCTGCCAGCTCCAACCTTGCATACGGTCATCCGTCCTGATGTGACATGCCAGAGGCTCGATCACGAGAACGAAGAGGAGAGGGGAGATAGGACATCCCTGTTGGGTCCCTCTCGCAATCGGGAAAACCTCGGAGAACGGCCCATTTATAAGGTCTCTGGCAGATGGATTAGAGTATAGAACTCCTACCATCTTTTGATAATAGGGTCCGAAGCCTGCTCTTACTAGCACGTTTTGCATGTAACACCAGTCAACAATATTAAAAGCCTACTCGAAGTCTAGTAAGATTAAGGCCAGATATGGTGTAAGGAGGTCCCGGTAGGCAAGGGCCACATGCAGGCGTCAAAAGCAATGATGGGTGCTGCAGTGCTGCATGAAGCCACATTTTGGTCAGGGTTTATGAGGGTGTGGAGTACTCTTTTCATTCGGGTGGTGAAAATCGTTGCATATATTTTGACTTCATATTAATGAGCGAGATCGGGCGTCTTTGGTCTGACCACAATGGTGGCTGTGTCAGTGCTAGAGGAGAACAACTCATCTTCTATAGCTTCCTCAATTTGGGCATGGAGTCGTGGGAGCAGAGTTTTGCGGAATGCCGCATAACACTCCTCAGAGAGTCCATCTGGGCCTGGGGTCTTGTAAGTGACAAGCATGGAGATAACTTTGCTCCCTTCTTCAGTAGTGATAGGCTCGTCCATGGTTTTCTGCTCAATCTCTCATAGCCTTGGGAGAGGGATATTTTGCAAGAAAGCTGTACAGTCACCCTGTTTGTGTGCGTAGGATCTGCCGAGTACAGTGTCTTGTAATAGTTTACAAACATCTGAGCAATTGCTGCAGGTGTATGGGACGTTTGACCCTGTTTGTCTGGTATTTCGGGGACTATTCCATTGGCCATGAGATGAGTAGCAAGCCAATCGAGCAATTTGCCATTTTTGTCCCCCCAGCTATACACCATGGCTACTGAAGATTTCCAAATCAATTTAGCTGACTCAATGGAGATACTTCTGATTTCTTCTCGCACCAACTGCAGTTGTCGGCATTCTTTTTCCCCCTCCTTCGTTGCTAGTGCCGTCTCCATACGGAGCGCCCTATGTTCAATTTGAGTCAGGTGGTGGTCAGGGTTCTGATGCCTGCGCTTAAGGAGTCCATTAACGTAGCCCCGAATTGTGGCTTTGACCGCCTCCCAAAGAGTACGCTGACGCTGCACTGTGCCTTTGTTAGTACGAAAGTAATTATTGAGCTCCTCCCCAGCACTCTCTTTGTATTCTTGATCTTGGAGGAATCAAGCATTTAGTCGCCATATGGGCCTCAGCGTCTTAGTGGTACCGCCCACTCATAACGGGAGCGGGGAATGGTCTGATATTCAGACGACACAGCTGTCTTAAGCGCGCATGAACAGGAGGTCTATACAGGAGTGGTTGTGGTGCGTCGAAGAGGTGTGTGTATACTGTTGTGTTTTAGGGTGCCAAATGCACCAGGCATCATAGACCTAGTGTAGCGGTCTCATCCCCAAGACGTCTGGCCCCATTTTTCTAAGCGGATACAGGACCCGTAGCTTCGTCCGTGGGCTCCGGGACAGCATTATAATCACCACCCCACAATCATCAAGCCATGAGGAAGAGTGGATTGTATTTTCAGTGCAGCTTGGAGCGTGGGCTTTAAATTTGATGGAGGAGCATAGAGTCATACTAGATTAACGGTGAATTCTCCTAGTGTACCAGAGAGAGCTGTGAATCTGCCTGAAAGGTTGTTATCTACTTGGGTCATTGTGAGGGGAAGGGAGCGCCTTAAGAGGATTGCTGTTCCCCAAGCCCTTCTGGAAAACCTAGAGTGCCATACCCTGTCAAATAACTGACGTGGCAGGAAAGAGCAGCGGTTCCCAACTAGGTGTGCCTCTTGTAGTAATAAGACATCTGGGTCATTTCTTCGGGCATACGTTAAAATTTCCGCCCGTTTAATTTGATCTAAGAGGCCATTCACATTCCATGAGAGGATTCTCATGGGCTCGCTCCCAATATATGGACGTGACACAGTGGCAGTGTGGCAATGTCTGGAACCAACCATTTGGTGTTCTCCAATCGATCAGGTAGTTGGGCTTCCGAGGGAAGCTGTGTTTATTCAAAGCAGTACAAAAGGGGGTGGTGATGGACGGAGCTTCTGAACCAATCAAACACTCACACCCAGTCAACAGATCTGGGTTTAATCCATCACCGTTCTTTAGCCCACTCTGCCACCCCAGTTCAGACATGGCCATATGCAAATCAGTCTGACCCTGTGTCTCATGGGAACAGTCCAGCCTGAACTGCCAAGCCATGCCTTCCCTGGGCCGGAAACAAGCTTCCGAGGACCGGTTTCTGGCATTTCAGCCGTCTTCAGCCCGGCTTGCTTAAATCCAGTGCCAACAGTAATGCCAGAAACCGGTCCTCAGTAGCTTGTTTCCGGTTCAGGGAAGGCATTCCTGGAGAGAAGGACGCCTGGCGGCGCCATCTTTGCTGACGGTCTAGTCGTCATAAGGACGCTAGACCTTTACTTAAGGCAAGGGAAACACTCAGTCAGTCCTTAGAACTGACTGGTGACACGATCAAGGAACCAGTGTGTGCTGCGCCTAATCGCGCTAATTTGCGAGCTATTTTAGCGATATTTGAAAAAAATCCTGTTATCTGGCATTTCATTTGTTTTTCTTTGCCTTCTCCACCGTTTTTACATACCTGGCCCACTTGCTTGCACCATAATTGTAAAGCACCGCTATTTCGGCGGGCCCCTGGTCGGACATCCCCTCCTCGGCGGACATCTTGTGTGTGTGGAGAGAAGGATGCCTGGCGGCGCCGTCTTTGCTGACGGTCTAGTCGTCATAAGGACGCTAGACCTTTACTTAAGGCAAGGGAAACACTCGGTCAGTCCTTAGATCTGACTGGTGACACGAGCAAGGAACCAGTGTGTGCTGCGCCTAATCACGCTAATTTGCGAGCTATTTTAATGATATTTCATAAGGACGCTAGACCTTTATTTAATACAAATATGTTAACGCGCAGCGGTCACGCGCAGCGGGCTTGCCGGATTTCCGCCGGAGCTACACCTGAGTTCAGCCCGTCTGCGCCCGTCTGCGCCGGGACGGGCCCAGGGGCCATGACTCCTATATCAAGCTCGGCAGCTGGCTGCGTGTCTTCCGGGATTTATACCTATACCGGTGAGGTCTTAAAATTCTTACGACCCCCCATATACGCTGACTGCACCTCCTGCATTCTACCTATTCATAATTTTAAATGCCCTGGCTGTAACTTCTCTACTGGTAAAATGTCCAGATGCAAAGCTATGAGTCATACTCGAACACGAGGTAGACGGAGGGACGTAAAAACTCCTCCTACCTGCCCTCCACGACAGGTTTTGGAGTATTAATTGCAGGTCCCTCCCGAAACACAAACAAAACATTTATGACTTCATCGTCGATGAGCAGCCTGACGCCATATTTCTTACTGAAACTTGGCTCCATGAAAGCTCTGGTCCCAACATTGCCATTGCAATTCCCACTAATTATGTTATAGTGAGGCAGGATAGAGACTCCGGAAAAGGGGGGGGGGGCATTGCTATAATCTTTAAATCTACTTACATCTGTAAGCTTGAAGCCTTTCCCTTGTCCGGATGCGAAGCTGCCTTTTTTAAATTAGCAATTCATCCTCAATTTACTTTGTCGGGCCTTTTGGTTTATCGTCCTCCCGGCAATGCTAACACCTGGACGTCCTCATTCGCTGAGACCATAGCTCCCCTACTTCTCAGGGCGGCAAATTTCACCATTTTAGGTGATCTTAATTTGCACCTTGAAGATCCTTTATGCACTACCAGCAAGCACTTCTTATCTGATCTTGAAGTTTTTAATCTTTTGTTGCGTAGCTCTGGGTCTACTCATTCTGCTGGACATCAATTGGATCCTATTCTCTCCAATCTTCATTTTGATTGTTCTCAGAGTGCTCACCCGCTGGAGTGGTCTGACCGCTTCGCAGTCCATTTTTCCCTATCTCATGCCAAGAGCCTGGTAAAGGGTGGCTGCAGTAAGGGCGAATTAATCCATCGGTGGGGTAAACTTGATATTACGAATTTAAACCAGTACCTTTCGAGTACTCGCCCTGACATTGATGTTCCGATTCTGGAACTGAATACTGCAGTATCACACTGGCTCACTAATGCTGTAACTATCCTTCTCCCTCTCACGCCGAAACATTCTAGGTCTCATCGTCCACCTGCACCTTGCTTCTCTGATGATTTGAAGATCTTACGAGCCAGCTGCAAGGCCCTTGAATGGAAATGGAGGCATTCTTACTCCGTTTCTCGGAAAGTGGCTTATGAAGAAGCTTTGAAGGGGTATCACTCACAATGTAAAATTGCGAGAGCTGCATACACTGCGAGTACAGTGACACAAGCACAGAACTGCCCGCGCACTCTCTTCACTGTTATCAAGAAGTTAACAGGAGCGGATACTGTTCCGGCCCCTCCAGCTTTGGAGGAAGCTCATTGCAACTCTCTGGCTGAATTCTTTTTTGCCAAGGTTGAACGCATAGACGATTCTATGAGCACTCCCTTGACAGTAATTGAACCCCGAATAGGACAGACTGCGGTGACTGAACGACCGCTTCCAATGGCAAAAGTCACAAACTGGCAATTGTTTGATGATACCTCGTTCCTTTCCTGTTTGAACAGTGTCAGATCCGGATCACCTCGTGATCCAGTACCTGCGAAAGTCCTAAAGTTACTGGACCTTGAACCATGGCGGGTTCTTATGAGACTTCTTAATGCATCTTTTATTGAGTCTCATGTGTTACAGGAATGGAAGCATGCGATGGTTGTCCCTCTCCTAAAGAAGGCAGGAGCGGACGTGTCCAATCTAACTTTAGACCCATATCCTTGTTGCCAGTTTTCTCTAAAGTGTTGGAAAGGCATGTTAACAACCAGTTAAATCATCTTGTGGAAAGCTCGGGATTTTTACATCCTTCCCAGTCCGGCTTTCGAGCGCACCACTCCACCGAGACCGCGCTACTTGGGGTGACGGAGAGTTTACGGCACGGTATCGACCGCAGGGAGACATCTGCACTCATCCTTTTGGATTTGAGTGCTGCGTTCGATACTGTGCCCCATTCCATCCTCTTGAACTCTCTCCGGTCTCTGGGAGTAGATGGTCCTGCGCTAGCCTGGATTGCCTCCTTTTTGAGTGAGCGCACCTTCCAGGTTTTTTCGACGAAAGCTGCATCTGTTACCTGTTCATCGGCGTATGGCGTTCCCGAGGGGTCAATACTCAGCCCCCTACTATTTAACATCTATGTTAGACCCCTGCCTACCATCTTAGAGGACGCTGGGCTGACAATATTTTCATACGCCGATGACACTCAGATTGTTTTCTCCCTTTCCAGCAGTGAGTGCAACAGTACATCGGTCCTGAAGGTCGTGCTATCGCGTGTCGCTGAGTGGATGCAGAGGCATCTCCTCAAGTTAAACGGTGACAAGACCGAGATCGTCATCTTCGGGAAGAACAAAGATCTCTGGGGCCCTCAGCATTGGCCTAGTGACATGGGACCCCTCCCTCAGCCGGTCCCTGTGGTCCGCAACCTCGGATTTCTTATAGATGACAAACTCTCTATGAGGCAGCAGCCCACTAAGGTGGCCTCCGTTTGTTTTGCCACCTTGAGATGGCTCCAGAAAATCTTATGGATGCTGCCCCGTGCCACCCAGAGAACCGTTGTCCAGGCGTTAGTGGTCTCCCCCCTGGACTATGGAAATGTCCTCTATCTCGGTGCTGATACTTCAACCATCAATAAACTTCAGGTGGTGCAAAATTCGTTGGCCCGACTTCTCTGTAATGTACCGAGGAGATCTTCGGCCTCACAGCCTCTTCGCGAACTACATTGGCTTAGGGTCCCGAGCCATATCAAATTTAAAGCCCTGTGTTATCTTTTTAAAATTAAGCAGGGCTCGGCCCCAAAATATCTACAGAGTCTTGTCCAAACCTACAAACCCAGTCGCACACTGAGATCTTCTGCAAATGGCGACTTTGTTGTTCCTAGATTTAAACTTGTAAAGATGGGGGGTCGGTCTTTCTCCCATCTAGGCCCCAAATCCTGGAACGCATTACCTATCGCCCTGAAATCAGAGACCGATTTATTTTGCTTTCGGAAAAAGCTTAAGACCCTGCTTTTTCTGTAGATTCATCCTTTTGCACTAGCTGGCTCACTGCACTGTGTTGTGTCTTCTTTTTTCTTCTTCTGTCTATCCCTGGCGCCGGGAAACCCACTGCGGGTAGCTGGTGCGCATTATAAGTTCAAATAAATAAATAAATGGCTTGGCAGTTTGGGCTGGACTGTTCCCATGAGGCACAGGGTCAGACTGATTTGCATACGGCCATGTCTGAACTGGGGTGGCAGAGTGGGCTAAAGAACGGTGATGGATTAAACCCAGATCTGTTGACTGGGTGTGAGTGTTTGATTGGTTCAGATTCTCCGTCCATCACCTCCCCCTTTTGTACCGCTTTGTTCTCCATAAGTTGGCAGGGTACACTTAGACGTGAGTCCCTTGCTCACTTTGCCACTGGATTCAAGCAAGCCGGGCTGAAGACGGCTGTAATGCCAGAAACTTGTCCCCTGTTTACGGTCCAGGGAAGGCATGGCTTGCCATTTCGGGCTGGACTGTTCCCATGAGGCACAGGGTCAGACTGATTTGCATATGGCCATGTCTGAAGTGGGGTGGCAGAGTGGGCTAAAGAACGGTGATGGATTAAACCCAGATCTGTTGACTGGGTGTGAGTGTTTGATTGGTTCAGATGCTCCGTCCATCACCTCCCCCTTTTGTACCGCTGTGTGTACTCAAAGGCGCTATTTGGGCTGCTTAAGGTAGTATCTTGTATATAATTCACAGTGTTACCATGGAACAAATCAACATAAACAGTGTCTGGAAAACATTCCGTGTAGAAAAACCCAACCAACCCCCCACCCTTGTGTGGATCATAGAGGAGTGTAAGCGTTGGTAGAATCACTGGCCCCTTTTTCCAAGTATGTTTTGTACATAGTACAAAAAGATACAGATTTGTGTCTTTTCTCCTCCAGGATCCTGTGAAGCACTTTCACTGCGGGTTGGGGATTGTCGGCTCTATTTAGGTAAATGCCCATTATGGCATCCTGGTTTTCAATTATGCGCAGCCTATTAATGATTTGCTTGAATAATTCAGTGTGTGATGTAGTAAAGTTGGCATATTAGCATCAGAGCTTTGCTTAGGAGTACACTTCAGTCAGGGGAAGAAGACTCCAAAGTATATGGGGCAACAAATTGCCACTGTTTAGCGGACTTTAACTTCGGGAATGATGGAAAGCTTGGAACGGGAGTAAATTCCCAAATCCCTCATTTTCTTACTCTCCTATTTTACCTTGTTGGCTGTAGTTGTAAACAAATTGTGATCCATTTCAAGGCAATTACAAAGTAGCTCAATCCTTGAGCATAGTCACAGCTACATTGTGTTGTGCAGAATCTTAGGCATCTTAGGTGGTTGGGGGGGTTGAGGGGTATGAGAACTGAATAGAAATGTTTGCATGAGGAGAAGTTTTCTCTAATGTAGGTCAGAGCTGATTTTGCATCCCTTGAAGGCTTGAAAAGATTGATTATCGTGTAGGTATCACTTTTGACCAGCCAAAGTATAGTGACAAAACTAGTAACTCCCAGAAGTAAATGAAGGTAAATATAAATACATATTTATAAATAACGCTAGGTTTACAAAACGTAGCACAACACAGATTTACTGAACTTTCCCACATTTACTTATCTTCACAGTATCTGTACTCCACTTACCTATATTCTGATAGCCAGTGTTTTCATTTTAATTTGGCAGGTCGATATTTTTCTCTTTGATATTCTAACAAGCCCCCAATTCTGTTCAACATATGCTGAGATGTCTTGTTAACACTTTACAAGATCCTGTTGCCGAAACAGATGATGGAGTTTGGGTGGTAGTTAGCCATCTCTCTTGGGTGAGCTGTTGGTTATTTGAAGAGAGGTGAAAAGATTGCATGTTTCAGGGATTTTGGAGCAATTTTTTGTGAATGGGTTCATTCAATCAATCTATCAGTCAATCAATTATTTCTTTATTCGGGTTAAAACACCATAAAATTAACACAAACAAATAACATCATACAAAGTACCTAGTTAAGATCCGTTCCTTTACACAAACATCTGCAAAATGTATCAAAATTGTCCAAGGCCGCTTTGAAATTGGAAATGGTTGAGCCGGGACTCATTGGGCATGGGTAATTGTAAGATCTCCTGAGTGTTCTTGCAGTACGTCCTTCTTTATAACTTACCCCACCCATTGCAGCATTTGCAATCTCTCACACCCTTGCAGCATTCCTACCAAGCATAGGTTCGAACGTTGTGAATGCTTTTGTAACTCAGCAATTTGGTGAAGATTTTTATTTTCTTGCTAGGTTAGCCTGTTGCTGCTTACGACTCATCTGATGCAAAGATGCTATTCCGCTACCATGCATGATCTTTAGTTCTCTTATTTTTCCAGATGAGGTTCAGCATCGTTTTGATAGCCCACTGGTCAGTGATCTTGTTCTCTTTCTGTTTTTACTAATGGCGTCTCCTCAGGATCCACTTGTTCTACGCAGGATCTGTTCTTGGTGCCTCTGTATGTCCGTAGTTATAGTCGGAGAGCCCTCCCGAAGCTGAATTTCCATTTAAATTTTACACGGTTCAGTGCAAGATATCTGACACCCTTCATCTACCTTTACCATGTGTTTCGCATTTGCCAAGGGGATCTGGGTTTTTACTATTTGACTTGGTTCAGCATTTAGAGGATTCTCCTGCAAAAGTTTAGAAGTTTTCACTTTTACAAAAAGTGTATAATCTTTTGGCCTGTCTGGCCTATCAGGTGTTGCTGTCATAGTTGTTTCCTGAGCATGCACATGGAGACTCTTTCCCCTTCGCCGATTGAGTTATTTTCCCGGTCTGTGGTATGAGCACTGGGGTCCCCGCCCCTGATTTACCATCGATGCTGTTTAGTCATCGGGAGGGACCTCACCTAAACCAGCGTCAACATTATTATCTGGGGTGTCATCAGAGCTTAAGAAGATTTTTGCCAGATCCTGGCATACTTTTTGACTCCGCTCTGCCCTTTGCATTTGTCACCCCGAATGGGACAGGTATGCTCAGACGTGAGTCCTGTGCTCTCTATGCCACTGGAATCAAGCTATCCTGGGTGATGAGGGCTGAAAGCCCGAAACCAGTCCTAGGATGCTTATTTCCAGTCCAGGGAGGACCTGGCTTGGCAGTTCGGGCTAGACTGTTCCCATGGGGCACAGGGTCAAGACTGATTTGCATATTGCTAGGTTCAAACTGGAATGTCATGGTGAGCGAAAAAGACAATAGATTTAGGCCCAGATCTCTGTACTTGGGTGAATGTATGACATTGTTCTGCATTCTGTCCATCAATTGTTGTTTTTGTATTTGTCACCCCAGTGGGACGGGTATGCTCAGACGTGAGTCCCGAGCTCTCCATGCCACTGGAATCAAGATATCATGGCTGATGAGGGCTGAAAGCCCGGAACTGATCCTAGGATGCTTGTTTCCAGTCCAGGAAGACCTGGCTTGGCAGTTCCGGCTGGACTGTTCCCATGGGGCACAGGGTCAAGACTGATTTGCATGTGGCTAGGTTCAAACTGGAATGGCATGGTAAGCAAAAAAACGATGGATTTAGGCCCAGATCTCTGTACTGGGGTGAATGTATGACATTGTTCTGCATTCTGTCCATCAATTGTTGTTTTTGCATTTGTCACCCTGAGTGGGACGGGTACGCTCAGACGTGAGTCCCGGGCTCTTCATGCTACTGGAATCAAGCTATCCTGGCTGATGAGGTCTTGAAGCCTGAAACCGTCCTAGGATGCTTGTTTCCAGTCCAGGGAGGACCTGGCTTGGCAGTTCGGGCTGGACTGGTCCCATGGGGCACAGGGTCAAGACTGATTTGCATATGGCTAGGTTCAAACTGGATGGCATGGTGAGCAAAAAAACGATGGATTTAGGCCCAGATCTCTGTACTGAGGTGAATGTATGACATTGTTCTGCATTCTGTCCATCAATTGTTGTTTTTGCAGTTTTCAATTGGGCTGTTCGGGCTTTAGTTTTCTTTGCAATGTCCATATTCCCCATCATAGTCGTTATTTTGTGTATTAACTTTGTTTATTGCGCTGCAAATTCAGTACATCAGATCAATATGCTTCACAGGCTGGCGTGGCGTCAACATTCAGCCCAACCAGCGTCAATACAGCTTTTAGGAATAGGTCAAAACAGGGAAAGGGGAGAGAGGAGAGCTTGGACACATGCGTGTTGCGGACCCTGTCCTGATGCCCAAGTGTCAATAGAGTGTCTTCGAGGCACCGTCAGTGGTGACACGGAATAATGGGGCACAGCTTCAAGGTAACGGCTCTCGCAATCGGGTCTGCATCGAAGTAGCTTAGTAGTGTCCAAACAGGGTAAAAAGAACCATAACCCAACGGAATGTCCCCGTCGCCACCACCCCCCAGCCTACCCACCCCCCACCCCAGTTCCAGGTCCATATTCCTAACTTGTAACAGTAGTCTCTCAGGCCTCAGTATTTGTGGCAACCGGCTGAGACAGCCGCAGCATGCGTAGGTATCTGGGGCAGGTCACTTCTCTAAACTCAGAAGCCAGGAGCGTCAAGAAGGGTTGCCATAATTCTGGATATTTGTCGCCCTCCCCCTTAGCAATCAGTGACAGTTTCTCCATCCCCAGGACGTACCAGAGACGGTGCAGCCAGCCCTGAAAAGTGGGGTCATGTGTGGTGCGCCAATAAGTGAGAATATTCTGTGTCGCCGATCCCAAGGCTATAGCTATCAACCTTCCTCTGTGGGAGCACAAGGGGTAAGTGATGGGATTAGGAGAGCCCAGCAACACATATGCGGGGAACCTCGGGATGGTGGTGTCCAAGTGTAAATCTATTTAATCTAGCACCTGATTCCAATAAGCCTGCAGGTGAGAACAGACCCATAACAAGTGTACCAGTGTACCCCTCTCCCCGCAGCCCTGCCAGCAGAGTGCGTCCCTTGTGTGGTCCATCTCGTGAAGTTTTTCAGGGGTATAATACCAGTATGTGGCCAGTTTAGTGAGAGTGTCCGTTAATCCCATGTGGTGCGCAGAATGACGGGTCCTATAACAAATGCCTTCCCACTCTTTATTACTCAGCGTGCGCTCTAAATCTCTTTCCCAGCCCGCCCTGCCTGCATTGTGAATATGTGCGTATCTGCCCAGGAGCATGCGATAAAGATCAGATATCAAACCGCGGTCATTTTTCCTAGAAAGCAGCCAGTATTCGTAGTCGCTGAGTCTTCAGTCAGCCCCTGCTCTAACGGCGGGATGAAGCGCCCAGTGTCGCACCTGGAGGTAGCGAAGACGTTCCTCCTCCGGTAGACCAAATTCCCGGCGGAGGGCATCAAAGGGGATAGCTCCCTTCTCGGCATAGAGGTGGGACAACACTTTACAAACCGCAGGGCCCCACTTCGCAAAAGCCACCGCGTCCATGCCAGGACCAAAGTCCGGGTTGGACACTAGAGGTGTCAGCGGGGATGGGAAGGACGTTAGTTCATGTGGTATGCTCACCTGGTCCCAAACCTCCTGGGGCGTCCTCGTAATGAAGGAAGCATAGAGATTCGGGGGTCGATGGCGCCGCCGCAGGAAGGGTACCTCCTGCAAAGTGCGACCCGCCACTGCCTGGTCTTGGAAGAGCCAGTGCTTCTCCGATTCCCATTTGCTCCACTCCACAAGCGTTCGTAACTGTGCTGCTTGGCAGTATAGGAGCAGATCCGGGAGGCCCTTGTTCAGGAGGCAGCATTGCCAAGCGTAGTTTCATGCGTGGGCGCCGTCCATTCCATATGAAGTTGGCCACTTCAGCTTGGGTTTGACGAATCCACCCCTCCGGCGGCCGCATAGGGACAGCTCTGAATAAATACAATGTTTGCGGCAGTATCGTCATCTTTATCGCTGCCACCTTGCCAAGCCACGACAATGGAAGGTGTTTCCACCTGCCCAACTCCGATCGTATCGTGTTTCTTAGTTTCGCATAGTTCAGGCGGACTGTGCCCTGCAGAGTTGGTGCCAGTTGTATACCTAAATACGGGACAGCCTCTGATGCCCATGGGAAGGGGAAGAGGCCCTGTAAGAATGTCTTCTTGGATGCCTCCAAGGAGAGGTCAAGCGCCACGGATTTGCTGAGATTAACCTTAAAACCAGCCACCTCCGCGAAGGTGTCAAGTACCGCCACACAGGCAGGGAGGGACTCACGAGGGGAGGAGAGGGACAACAGCACATCGTCCGCGTATAGGCTGATGGTGTGCATAAAGGCCCCCTTCTTGATGCTGCGAATCTCCGGAGTAAGTCGTATTACCTGTGCCAGGGGTTCCATATATAGGGCGAATAATAAGGGGTAGAGGGGACAGCCCTGCCGTGTACCACGTTCTATAGGGAAGCGGGGCGACGAGTACCCATTGACCCGTACCGTCGCTGAGGGCCTCGAGTAACAGTTGAGCACCCAGGCACGGAAACGGTCGCCCAGTCCGGCCCGTATCAGAACCCGCTCCAGGTACGGCCAGTGGACGCGGTCGAAAGCCTTCTCCGCGTCGATGGACAGTAGCATATATTCCCCCTCCGTACGCGTGGCTTTTTCTATAAGATGTAGGGCCCTTTTGGTGTTGTCGATGGTTTGGCGTTCTGAGATGAACCCTGTCTGGTCTGGGTCGATCAGTCTCGGCATCAGTGGGCCGAGTCTCGCGGCGAGGATACCCGTATAGAGCTTCAAGTCTATATTGAGAAGCGAGATGGGCCGATATGCTGCACAGCTCGTCTTGTCTTTCCCCGGTTTAGGGATCACGGAAATGGTGGCATCTAGCAAGTCCCCTGTAATACCTCCCGATTCCGAGAGATAATTGAATAGAGTGGTAAGCAGCGGTACCACCTGCATGCAGAATTTCTTATAAAAGAGGGCCGTGAAGCCATCCGGCCCCGGGGCCTTCCCCAGCCGGAGCCGGGAGATGGCCGATATTACCTCCTCGGGCCGTATGTCACCGTCCAGAGCCGTCGCCTGCTCTGTGGTAAGCGTCGGTAGTTGGGTAGAGTCCAAAAAAGTATCACCCGCCGCCAGATCCAGTGTTTCCTCTGAGTACAATGAGGTGTAGAAAGTGCCGAAGGCGGTTGCGATTTCCCTATCTCCTGTGGCCAGGCTACCTCCGGACGTTCTGATTTCCTGCACTGCCTGATGCTGACGCTTCTCCCTGAGTGCCCGTCACAAAAGGCGCCCACACCCATCCCCCCCGGTGTAGTACATGTGGCGCACCCTCAGTGCCGCAAATTCCGCCCTGTCTTGATCGATCGCACTCAATTGTTTCCTAGCCAAGGTCAGCTGCCTCCAGATCCTTGGTGCGCAAGTCCTCTGGTGCATGCCCTCCAGTTCCCTAACTTTCTGCGTTAGTTCATCCCTCTTCTCCGCTCGCGCTTTGTTCTCTGCCGCAGCTAAGGCTATGAATTCCCCCCTGAGGACTGCTTTTAAGGCCGCCCAATGTGTGGTCGGGGAGGTGTCCGCCGTGGTGTTGTGTAGCAGGTAATCGTGGATCGCGCCTATTATTTTCTCCGGAACTTCTTTGCGGTGCAGCAGTGTGTCCCGCAGACGCCAGCACCGAGGTGGTCGCTGCGCTGGTGGGAAGAGGAAAGTCGCCAACAGGGGAGCATGGTCAGAAAGGGATGCCGCTCCTATCTCTACCGTGGAGGTCTAGGCATGTAAGGAGGTAGAGGCCAAGAAGTAGTCCAGCCTGGCGTAAGTGCGGTGTGCACTGGAAAAGTATGAGTAAGCCCTGGCGCCATGATGGAAACTGCGCCAAAGATCTACCATGCCCAGCTCTCTCAGTCGTGCCAACCCTCCCTCAGACAAGGACCCAGCCTGCGTGGAGCGCTGCGCTGATCTATCTAGGGCGGTGTCGAACACAAGGTTAAGATCCCCTCCCAGTAGGATGTGTCTATCTGCCGAGGCCGCCAGCATGTTAAGTTCGTCATGAAAGAATTTTTCTTGTCCCTCGTTTGGGGCATAGGCCGAACAGACCGTGAAATCTGATCCCCCCAGTGAGAAGTGGTATGATAAGAGTCTCCCCTTGATTTCCGCTCCCTGTCTCAGGACCCGCCCCCGAAACCTTCTCGCCACTAGTATAGCAACCCCAGCTTTCTTATGTGGTGCGGACAAAAAAAACTGGTGTGGAAAGGTGTGTGCTTTCATGCGTATGCAATCCTTCTGTAATAGGTGTGTCTCTTGGAGGAGACAGATGTCTGCTTGTGAGTGCTCGAGGCACGACAGTACCGCCTTGCGTTTGATGGGGTTGTTGAGCCCTCGCACGTTCAGCGAGAGGATGCGTACCTCAGTAGAAGCCATAAATCCTCATCCGTACCTCCCTCCCCTTATCACCCATGCTGACCTTCAGTGCATACAATCCTCCCCAGCCGGGTTCTGGGACCGGGCCGAGTCGCGCCCAGCAGGGGCTTGTCCCCTACGACCTGGAATGCCCACTTGCCTGTCATTGCGAAACACCCTGGACCTGGAACCCCTCCCTCGCCAACCCACAACCAGAACTACCCTTGCCCTACCCCCATCCCTCCCCTCTTCCCCTCCCCACCCCCCCCCCCAACACCCCCAAATTGAGAACCACAAAACATAGAGCCACAAAAGTACAATACTGTCCCTCATCTTTCACAGATGAGTGAAGAAAGCAGGGGAATGTGTCCGCCTCCATCGAGATTCCTCCCGCCGCCGACCGCCGAAGCAATCCATATCTGGCCCGAGGGGTCCCTGGCCCCCGGCTCCCGCCCATCAGCCGTTATCCGTTGCTCCCAGCTCCACCGCCGCCGTCTCGACTGCCGCTCTCTGACCTTTGTGGATCTCTTCCTGGGGTGGGCGACGCGGCCTGCGTCGCCGTTTCTGCTGCCGCCATCGGCTAGAAGAGCCAGTCTCTGGTGCACTCCCGGACTGCGAGCCTCCCTCCGACTCGGGTTCTTCAATGCCCAATAACCGGCAAGCATCAGTGAGGGACCGCAGCTGGTGTATTTTATTGTCCCATTTAAACACAAGGCGGAACGGGTGTCCCCAGTTGTAGGCGATACCGAGGCGCCTCAGTTCAGCAGTGACCGGTCTGAATGACCTGCGTTTTTCCAGGATGATGGCGGCGAGGTCCTGAAAGAGCGTTGGTGAGTGGTCGCCATACGTGATGGGGTCTAGCTGTCGTGCCTTGGTAAGGATCTCTTCTTTGGTGCGAAAGTCCTGGACGCACACCAATATATCTGCTGGCAGGGCACCAGAGGCTCTGGGCGGACCCGTCCGGTGCGCTCTGTCTAGGATTATAACGGAGTCCGCCGGTCGGCCCAGAATGTGGTTGAAGAGGCCTTTTGTGAACTGGAAGAGGTCCGCTGTGTCCGGGGTAGGCTTCACTCCTCGGATTCAGATGTTATGCCTTCGAGCACGATTCTCCAGGTCTTTAACATGCGTTTGTAAGTCAACTTGTTGGTCGTGAATGCGGATGATTTCTTGCTGGAGTGCTTCCATATCGACATCCCGGCTGTCGCTCTTCGTCTCGAGGTCTGCTACCCGCTCCCCTATGGCGTCCGTGTCCCGCCGTAGTCCCCAAATCTCTTCCCTCAGTTCCGCCTTAAGGAGTTGGAGGTCCTCTCTTAGGCCGCTAAACAGAGACTCCAGGAAGGACCTGGTGACAGGCTCATCTGTGCTTTGAGAGTTGTTGCTCGGCGGGCTGGCTACCAGTTTAGTGGGCACCGCCTGGGCTCCAGCACTTTGAAGGTCGGTTTTCTTCCCAATGATGGCAGGAGTGAGCAAGTCCTTAATGGTTGTGAGAAGTTGGCCCGATATGCAACGTTCGCTATTCTAGCGACCGCTATGTATCGTTCCAACGACCCTTATGGTGTTTGGTTGTAAGTCAACCTATAGACCAGCTATCCTAGTAGCGTGGATACAAGCAGTCTAAGGCTAAAGACTCGAGAGGGCGCGTTAAGCCAGCTGTTTACCACACATGTACCCCTTGAACACCCAGTGAAAGGACACCACACAAGTGTTATGAAAATAAACAGTATATTTATTAAGAATCACAACAACCCTGTACTCTTTATGAGGACAGGGTACTAAGCACAAACCAAATCTCTTTAGCAAATACTTCAAGTGCACAATTAAAACAAGTGTCCGGGGACACGGAAAGGTTAAGGTCTCGGGCGGACCCGATAAGGCAAGTCGGAAGCGAGGGACTCGGGACCCTAGAGTAAGGAGGCTATGCAGGCACCGAAATGCCGAGTACCTAGCCACGAGGGCTGCGGCTGCACAAGTCTTACAGGCGTCGGGGTCTTCGCTGACGAGCCAGGAGCCGGAAGAAAGGAGTTGCTGGCCGGCGACCAGTGCTGAATAGTTCGTAGAGATCCAAGCCTGGATCGGAGATTGATGAAACCTGAAAGCAGAGGGGACCAAGTTCGTACTACTAGCCAGTAGTCAGAGGGTACCAGGAAGGCACCGGTTGGCCGTCACCTCGACCAGGTGAGTGGGCGACGCTAGGCGCTGCAGTCTCTCGGACCAGGAGGCGTTGTCGGCGACCACGGTGGAGGTGCGAGCTGTCCCACGAAGGATGATGCTGTCGGCGTCGCTGGGCCCAGGATGGGGCAACAAGCCTTGGCAGATCTCAGGGCCACGTGGTGGGCCTAAGATGGCGTCTTGAGTGGACCAGGAGGGTCCGGGGTGCTTCTCGCAAAGATGGAAGCAAGGGCCAGTCTGGAGCAACCAGACCAGCAGTGATGATTCTCGGATGTCGTCACAGAAGGGCACAAGCCAGCGGCGAGTGACCAGACAACGTGCTGAGCAGCGAGCAGAAGGGCCCCACGCAGATCGTGGAGATGCTGGGAGACTGCACTTCGGTGCTAGAGCGGCTCAGGGTCGGGGCTTCTCGGACCCCAGAGCACTCACCAGAGAGTTACCTCGATGGTCGTGCTGGTTTTTAAGAGCGTGCAGGTTCTGATGATGGCCGGTCCCTCGAGGTCTCGTCGCACCCACAGATCACAGCTGAGCTGATGACGTGGGTAGAGGTCAGAGGTGCCAGGGAAGCCGGTTCTCGTCGAGCTGGGCCGTCGGATCCTTGAGGAAGGACTTGCAGCAAACCGCAGAGTTCTTAGATGGTGCCCGCTGATGCAGGGTGACTACTCCTTAGCCACAAGGGAGAAATCTTGAGAAGAGTCTCGAAGTCCTTTCGTAGAAAGTATTCTTGATTCAAAGATGATCTAATTTGGAAGGGTCCCCGCTCCGGTCTTTATCCTAAAGAAAGGGGTGGGTACATGACTAGGTCCTGCCCTAAGGGTGGGACCAGGAAGGGGGGTAGTTACGCCCCTCTCCCCTGCCGGACTTTCCCCAGGCCAGGGCTGTCGCCCCTGGAACTGGTTCTAACCGGCAGATGCGTAGTGAGCACCGGGGTGCCACTCCGCAGTCACCTTCTCGCCAAAGCCCTACCTACCCAGAATACACAAACCCTGTCTGGGACGGTGCGAACACCGCCCTCGACAGGAAACCCTTTGTCCAAGCGCTCCTCGCTGGAAGGACTCCCAGCAGCAGGAGGTCAGACTCGTGTCTGTGGTGGCAGCATCCATTTTGTGGAGCTGAGGCTTTCGTTAACTTTAACCGGGGTTCACAGTTACGTACATGTCGTGTCCCTCTAGGAGGGTGGAATGCTAACCTCATCGCCAGAGTTGGTGAGAGGGCAGCACCCCGATTCGTATGACACCTTACTCGACATGTCTTGATAACGCGACACCGAAGTTACCGATGTGGTACGCGTTATCATGGAACAGCCATTGGGTCCTTTATCCGCAAGCTGCAACCGGCTCGGCTCGGGCCAGAGCACAGTTCACACGAGCCCATGCACTCTGCCTTCAGGATTGTCAAGGCCTGCCATAGGAGTGACTGATAGGAACTCGGTGTCCATTGTATGGTTAGATATAGGGCTACTATATCTAAAGCAAAGGGTGATTACACGACTTCGCCCCAGCTGTCATGCAGCCAGTTGTGTCAAATTTAGGAGGCCAGCCAGGGGTGGCATAATACATGCTGCAGCCCCTGGCGGCCCTGGGTACACCTATGCCCTGAGTTACAGGGTCTGATAAGGTGGTCCAGTACCAATTGGAAATGTACCTAGGGTACATGGAATCCATTTTAAAGAGAGAGCAGTAGGCCTGGGGTCCTGATTGGCAGGGTCCCAGGTGGACTATGTCCAAAACCAGCTAAAACACAGGGCAAAAAGTTGGGGGCAACCATAGTCAGGATGTACCTTCCTACACAACCCCCCCCCAAACGAAAGGAGATAAGGCTATCCTTGTCCAGGTAAGCCTCTATTACCTAAGTGGCCATATAAGGAAGGACCAGCTCTGGCTTGGTTTCCCCCTGTGTCATGGTCCACTAGGCAACCCCTCACCCTAAGGGTATCTGAGGGTCTCCACCATAGGGAATCTCTGTCTCTGGTGTGTCTTGGGAAAGAAGAAGGCTGATGCTGGGATGGAGTACTGAAGTGAGGCTCCTCTACCTTTGGGCTCAACTTCCTCCAATCACCATTCATCATGTGTGCCTTTCTTTCTTTAGCTGAGATGCACTGAGCTCTCAGGGTCAGCCTCTGGCTACCTAAAGCTGGAGGCTGAGTCCCTCTGTTTGGCTTACTGGAGGGACAGGTCAGGTCTGGGGTTTTTAGGCCTCATGTTTGGCTGTGCCCAACAGTGTCCAGCTGTGGGAGTTCCCTAACTACTTTTAAGGGGGATCCCTCAGGAGTCTGTTCTATTTTCACTTGGCTAGGTTTACCAGCTTCAGTGATCCTAATCTGTTGATTAAGGGGTTCTTTTGGACAGGGGGCCCTTTTGGGTCCACCACTGGCCTCCCTGTCCTCTTCAGCCCTGGGCTGACTGAGGCAGGGTAGAGAGGTGCAGGTTACCTGCTCCAGACTGGGTCCCACCTGGGAAGGGTCCACTGCCATCAGGGGCTCTGCCAGGCTAGGCCTGACTACCTCTGGGGCAGTTCCTTCAACAGGGGTAGAGTCAGTTCCCTGAGGAGGCTGGCTCTCACCTAGTGTCTGGGAGGGGGAAGACTCTTCTTCCTCCTCAATGCTCTCTGTTTGAGTGGAGTGATCCATGGTTTCAGGCTTCACAACCTCACTATCGGTTTGAGTAGAGGCTGAGACCATTTCAGCCTTGCCAACCTTTTCAGGAGGGCACTCAGTTTGGGTTTGGGCTGTGACTGTCACAGCCCTCCTATCCTGTTCGGTAAAGTCTGTCTGAGCCTGGGCAGTGGCTACCACTGCTCTTCCAACCTTCTCAGGGAGGAATGGTGCTTGGACTGGGGCTGTAGCTATTACTGCCCCACTAACCTGTCTGGATAGGCCTATCATTCTGGAATGAGCTTCTTGCTCCACCTCAGCCCATGCTGAGAGTTCCAGGTCATTCCCCAGTAAGCAATCTACAGGTAGGTTATCTGTCACTGCCACTCTCATAGGCCCTGTGACATTACCCCAGCTGAGCTTGACCACTGCCATGGGATGCCTTCTCTTCATTCCATGAATGTCCGTCACCTGATAAGTAAAACCAGGGGTCAGTTGAGCAGAGGGGACCAGATGGTCACTCACCATGGTGAGGCTGGCCCCGGTGTCTCTGAATGCCTCAACTTTCCGACCATTCAATAAAACTTCTTGTCTATACTTTCCCAAAATGTGGGGTCCAGTAGTGAAGTTGGCAAACCCCATGCCAGTCTCACAGACAAGAGTGTGGTCAGGGAACCTGGCTAGGCCATAGTCCTCCTGATTGCCCAAAGTAATGCCCACCACATTCTTGGGGGCACTCCCACCACCTGGGGGATTACCACTAGTGGTAACAGGAGGTCTGGGAGTGTTACTTGGGGGTATGTTTTCCTTATTGCTATTTTTAGGGCACTTGGCATCACTTTTGTAATGGCCCACCTGTTTACAGGAATGGCAATAAGGTTTCTTCTGTTCTGAAGGAGTGTTCTGGGACCCACCACCCTTGTTGGAGTTTTGGGGCCCTTGGGAAGTCTTCTCTGTGGATTTATCCCCACCCTTCTCTTAAGGCTTGGTCGATTCCTTTTTCTGGTCACCACCCTGGTTTTTAGGCCTAACCCTGGTTCTGACCCATTTGTCTGCCCTCTTACCCAATTCCTGTGGAGAGGTCAACTCAGAGTCTACCAGGTGCTGATGTAGTAGCTGGTTCTGACAATTGTTTAAAATTTGTTCTCTCATCATCAAATTATACAATCCTTTATAATCAGTAACCTTACTGCCCAGCAACCAGCCCTCAAAAGCCTTAGTGGCACAATCGACAAAATCAGACCAATCTTGAGACTGCGTTTTCTGGGTATCCCTGAACAGCACCCTGTACTGCTCAGTGGTTAGGCCGAACCCTTCAACGAGTGTATTTTTCAAGATTTGGTAATTGTTAGCATCCTCCACCCTTGTGGTGAGGAGCTTGTCTCTTCCTTTTCCTTCAAAGGAGAGCCACAAGATAGCTGCCCACTGACTCTGGGGAACACCCTGCACAGTGCAGGCCCTCTCCAAAGCAGTAATCCATTTGTGGATGTCGTCCCCTTGTTTAAAGGGGGGCACTATCTTACCAAGGTGTTTCGTATCGAAACTCTTTTCCCTATTACTAGGTACATTGCTGCCACCAGTGGGGACTGCCCCACTTAACTGTTGCTCTCTAGCAAAGGCAAGCCTCTCTTTGGCCAGGGCAAGTTCTTCCCTTTCAATCCTTAGATTGGCTGCCCTTTCCTTAGCTTCGTACACTCTCCTCTGAGGGGACGTCATCCCTCTCTGAGACGAGTTGTGAGAGCCATTGGTTTGAAGGGATCTGCCAGAGCCTCTTGACAGAGATCTGGCTCGTCCATTCCCAATGTTAAGCTGACCTGATAGTGGCCCCAGGGGTCCCCCAGTACCGCTATCATGTTTGCTTAAGTTGGACCTGCTTAGTCTGACGACTTCTACCTGTCCCTTATCTGCCTCATCCCCAGAGAGATCCTCATCCTCATCCTCCTCCACATCTTCGTTCTCAGTTGCGAGGTGGATGAGGTCAGGATCGTCCCGGGTTCCCTCGAGGGGAGGCATGTCTCCTTCTGGATTAGAAGAGCTACGAAGTTTCTCAGCTCTTCTGGCATCATAAGTCTCCAAGAGACCAATCAGAAAGGGCGTTGTGGGGTTAGACCCCTGCTGAATCTTCCTGGAGTGACACAGTCGTCTTAACTCCTTGAAGCTCAGCACAGTATATCCTGAAGGGATGACCTGTGGAGGGTCAACTGACACAAGGGGAGACCCAGAGTTTCCTCCTTTGTCCGACATACTGTTTCTAGTGTGGTGTAAGTGATGCACCTACCTACACTACGTGTTTACCTACTGTACCCTTGCTAAGAGTTGTAGCCAAGGTGTGCTAAGCCTTGAGGAGCTACAACAGCTGGTTCAGTAGAACTCAGAGTATTCTAAGCTTTAGTTATATGTACTAACAGTACTTGTGCGATCTTTCAACAAGATATTCTTAGGATACGTGTGGTAAAACAACAGCAAGCTCAAATCCCAACCGCTGCTCACCAATGTGAGAAGTTGGCCCGATATGCAACGTTCGCTATTCTAGCGACCGCTATGTATCGTTCCAACGACCCTTATGGTGTTTGGTTGTAAGTCAACCTATAGACCAGCTATCCTAGTAGCGTGGATACGAGCAGTCTAAGGCTAAAGACTCGAGAGGGCGCGTTAAGCCAGCTGTTTACCACACATGTACCCCTTGAACACCCAGTGAAAGGACACCACACAAGTGTTATGAAAATAAACAGTATATTTATTAAGAATCACAACAACCCTGTACTCTTTATGAGGACAGGGTACTAAGCACAAACCAAATCTCTTTAGCAAATACTTCAAGTGCACAATTAAAACAAGTGTCCGGGGACACGGAAAGGTTAAGGTCTCGGGCGGACCCGATAAGGCAAGTCGGAAGCGAGGGACTCGGGACCCTAGAGTAAGGAGGCTATGCAGGCACCGAAATGCCGAGTTACCTAGCCACGAGGGCTGCGGCTGCACAAGTCTTACAGGCGTCGGGGTCTTCGCTGACGAGCCAGGAGCCGGAAGAAAGGAGTTGCTGGCCGGCGACCAGTGCTGAATAGTTCGTAGAGATCCAAGCCTGGATCGGAGATTGATGAAACCTGAAAGCAGAGGGGACCAAGTTCGTACTACTAGCCAGTAGTCAGAGGGTACCAGGAAGGCACCGGTTGGCCGTCACCTCGACCAGGTGAGTGGGCGACGCTAGGCGCTGCAGTCTCTCGGACCAGGAGGCGTTGTCGGCGACCACGGTGGAGGTGCGAGCTGTCCCACGAAGGATGATGCTGTCGGCGTCGCTGGGCCCAGGATGGGGCAACAAGCCTTGGCAGATCTCAGGGCCACGTGGTGGGCCTAAGATGGCGTCTTGAGTGGACCAGGAGGGTCCGGGGTGCTTCTCGCAAAGATGGAAGCAAGGGCCAGTCTGGAGCAACCAGACCAGCAGTGATGATTCTCGGATGTCGTCACAGAAGGGCACAAGCCAGCGGCGAGTGACCAGACAACGTGCTGAGCAGCGAGCAGAAGGGCCCCACGCAGATCGTGGAGATGCTGGGAGACTGCACTTCGGTGCTAGAGCGGCTCAGGGTCGGGGCTTCTCGGACCCCAGAGCACTCACCAGAGAGTTACCTCGATGGTCGTGCTGGTTTTTAAGAGCGTGCAGGTTCTGATGATGGCCGGTCCCTCGAGGTCTCGTCGCACCCACAGATCACAGCTGAGCTGATGACGTGGGTAGAGGTCAGAGGTGCCAGGGAAGCCGGTTCTCGTCGAGCTGGGCCGTCGGATCCTTGAGGAAGGACTTGCAGCAAACCGCAGAGTTCTTAGATGGTGCCCGCTGATGCAGGGTGACTACTCCTTAGCCACAAGGGAGAAATCTTGAGAAGAGTCTCGAAGTCCTTTCGTAGAAAGTATTCTTGATTCAAAGATGATCTAATTTGGAAGGGTCCCCGCTCCGGTCTTTATCCTAAAGAAAGGGGTGGGTACATGACTAGGTCCTGCCCTAAGGGTGGGACCAGGAAGGGGGGTAGTTACGCCCCTCTCCCCTGCCGGACTTTCCCCAGGCCAGGGCTGTCGCCCCTGGAACTGGTTCTAACCGGCAGATGCGTAGTGAGCACCGGGGTGCCACTCCGCAGTCACCTTCTCGCCAAAGCCCTACCTACCCAGAATACACAAACCCTGTCTGGGACGGTGCGAACACCGCCCTCGACAGGAAACCCTTTGTCCAAGCGCTCCTCGCTGGAAGGACTCCCAGCAGCAGGAGGTCAGACTCGTGTCTGTGGTGGCAGCATCCATTTTGTGGAGCTGAGGCTTTCGTTAACTTTAACCGGGGTTCACAGTTACGTACATGTCGTGTCCCTCTAGGAGGGTGGAATGCTAACCTCATCGCCAGAGTTGGTGAGAGGGCAGCACCCCGATTCGTATGACACCTTACTCGACATGTCTTGATAACGCGACACCGAAGTTACCGATGTGGTACGCGTTATCATGGAACAGCCATTGGGTCCTTTATCCGCAAGCTGCAACCGGCTCGGCTCGGGCCAGAGCACAGTTCACACGAGCCCATGCACTCTGCCTTCAGGATTGTCAAGGCCTGCCATAGGAGTGACTGATAGGAACTCGGGTGTCCATTGTATGGTTAGATATAGGGCTACTATATCTAAAGCAAAGGGTGATTACACGACTTCGCCCCAGCTGTCATGCAGCCAGTTGTGTCAAATTTAGGAGGCCAGCCAGGGGTGGCATAATACATGCTGCAGCCCCTGGCGGCCCTGGGTACACCTATGCCCTGAGTTACAGGGTCTGATAAGGTGGTCCAGTACCAATTGGAAATGTACCTAGGCTACATGGAATCCATTTTAAAGAGAGAGCAGTAGGCCTGGGGTCCTGATTGGCAGGGTCCCAGGTCGACTATGTCCAAAACCAGCTAAAACACAGGGCAAAAAGTTGGGGGCAACCATAGTCAGGATGTACCTTCCTACAATGGTCCTATCTTTGCGCACCCTACCAGCAGCCATACCCTCCGGGTCCGTCAGGAGAACAAAGCCGAGCAGGGCAGACCGGGCCGACAGTACGCCGCAGCTCTAATATCTAGGCCCTGTACAGTAGCGGTGAAGAGACCAGTCCCAGCGGACCGCCGCAGGGTCCCCCCGAACCACGTGCTCTTGCTTCCAGGGGTCCCCCAACTAGGCCAAGCACTCGGGGGAAGGTCACACGGGTGGACACCCCTCCACAGAAATGGCGGTCAATGTCTAGCTTCCGGCAGTATGGTAGGGCGCAGGACCGGGCCAGTTCATAAAAAATGGTGGCACACGGCTCGCCAAACCCGGGAGGCCACGAGGCAGCCGGCTATCATCCAGGTCAGGGACAGTACAGTGTGCGCAGGGGGCCCCCAAAGCCACCGCTCCGACGCGGGGTCTCCACGTTGCCTCCGCTGACTCGCTTCCACCCGCTGCGCACACGGGGGCCCTCCCACACGCCTTCAGCTCCCGTGGTGCGCGAAGGTACAAGGCTCCGCACCCAGCTCTTGTGCGCTACGTGTTAGGAGCGAGGCTGCAGGGGCGATGCGTTGCCTAACCAGGGGGAGGTATAGGGAGTATGCCCAGCTAGGGTGCCCGACAGTCATGCCCCTAAATCCACAAGATGGCGGCTCGTAGAGACAGGCAGGGATCGGGGAGGGCTGCAGGTGCGGTGCACCGCGTGGGGTCTGCTGGTGCCGTTACTAGCTCCCCGGGGCTGTCCCCGAGCCACAGTCTTCAGCCGGCGTGATGCAGGGGGGGTTGTCCGGGCACCCCCCTCACCTAACCTCTGGTCTCCCGCCGAGTGCCAGTGCCGCCGCTCTTCTCCCGGCCGCCGCTCACCAGCCTTTCTGTCCGCAGCCTGGGAGGACCGGCCGTGTCGCCAAGAGGAGACGGCAGGTCCGCAGAAGCCCCCGCTGAGGAGCCGCGGGAGGCCTCGCGCACAGCCGCGCGGGTCGGACCTGCCACTGCCCGCCGGGGATGCTGTAGCGGCGGCCGCCTGTCTCCGCCCCTCGCGGCCTCGTTGTCGCTGTCCCGGCCTCCGCAGGCCGCGTCTAGCCCGTTCAGGGTCGGCAGGATCTGGGCACCGCCGGGCCGCTGTATTGCCCCTCAGGGACACCGTTGCTCTGGTGTCGGGTCCGGGCACCTCGGGGAGTCACCCGGTGCCAGAAAAGATGCGGTAGTAGCTAGAAAACGGCGGCCAACGGCGGGAGCTCGACGAGGCACGTCTGCTCACACCGCCATCTTGGCCACGCCCCCCATAGTCGTTATTTTGAAGTGCTTCCCCATTGTTTTTTTTAACTTCCTCTTTTTTTATTTTCCCCCCTCAGTCCTTGATTTTGCTTAAGAAGGAAAAGTTCCTAAAAAGAGGAGGAAGGGGAACCAACCAGCCACTCACACCTAGTCCGCTTTTAAATGAATTTTCATACCAGTACTCACCAACTAGTGTGAAGTCTGGTGGTCTCTCCTTGCCACTGCTCTGATGAGCCTTTGTCCTTCATCTTCTTATTGCCGGGGCGAAGAATGAGGAAAGCGAGAAGTGCAGCGCAGCTCTCCATAGCGGGGTATACGAGATAAAGATGCCTCCTATATTTATTTCTGACAGACTGCGAGGGGCCAAGAGCATAAACACAACCTCCAGGCTACAGGCAATGCCGCGCTGACCTCTACAGCCTGTCTCGCTATACCCGTGAGTGGTGTCCTCTGCTTCTCCCAGACTCCAGGAGGGGTGAAGGGGCCAGGTACAGAGCTCCTCCGATAAACAAACGAGGCCGCTTGGGTCTCTACATGGCCTGTCTCGCTATATCCACGATGTCCTTGGGCTCTCCCAGACTCCAGGGGTGGCCCCTCCGATAAACAAACGAGGCAACTCGGGCTCTACGCAGCCTGCCTCGCTGCGTCTCCTCCAGTTGGTGTCCTCTGCCTGGAAATAGAAACGAGGATGAGGGCCGTGCGATGATATGTTGAGAGTTGGGGGGGGGCTTAAGGGCAGTCTCCTACCAGCAGCGAATGTGGGATTCCTCGTTGCCCCCCAGCTCCGTGCTATTTAGAGGAAGCAATTCTCCACAGAGGAAATACCTTGCTGCCAACATTTTTAGATATATCAGCAGCGCTTCGCAGGAAGGAATTCCTAAAGTTACTACAACTTTTTAAGGCTCAGGGTGCATAGGCAGCAATTGCCCAACAGTCCAAATTAAGAGTCTTGATAAAAGGGAAATTCCGTATGTTTTCTAATCTAGACAAAGCCCAAGAGATGTTACCAACTATTACAAATTAATCAAACTTTGTGGATGGGTAAGCGGACATTGGTAGAGGGCTGTGTTGTTTTTTTTTTTCTTTCAACAACCGGGATGGGAGGGTGGGCAGTCTACTGGGGGCAATACCATGGCACCCAAAAAGGGCAGCTATCACTTTGAGAGTGGTATTGTGGGCTATTCCTCTCTCAAACGAGGTTGGGGATGTGGGTTCTATAGGGGGCACGGATAGATGTTGGGTGTGGGGTTTGGGGAGTTTCATTAGTAAAAGAATAAGCAGAGTATTAGGTAATAGCTGAATGCAGAGAAGAATCCTGAGAGATCCTTTAGTATCTTTTGGGACAACTAATGCCTATAAAAGTGATGGGGTCTAAAATGTGAATGTTTTCTTGCAATGTCAATCGTGTATCCAACAAATAAAAATATAGGGGTTTAATCAGGTGGTTAACATCCTATTCCCCCTAGCTGTTAATGTTGCAGGATACTCATTTAAAAACCAACATGCCCAAACTCTTTATCCCTAAACATTCTTATGAGGCATATTTTGCTTCAGCCGTGCTCGCATTGAGGGGGGTAGTGATTTATCTTTAGAAGGGGTTAGATTGGGAGGACATACAAGTTAGTCGGGATCCCAATGGTAGATGAATCTGGGTTACAACCTGCAGAAACGGTAATCCGATCAACTTAGTGAGCTACTATGCCCCGGTAATTGACGATTTCAAAGCAGTTCTTCATATTAGCGAGGTGGCCATGGGAGTAGTAGGCCCCATAGTTGTAGGAGGGGATTTTAATTTCATACAAGACTTGGCGAAGGATACTTCGAACAAAACAAAGAAGCAGTTAAAAGCCCTACATTAAGAAAATAATAGATATACTGAAAAGGGAGTATTAGTTGGTGGAACCTTGGTGCAGAGTTAATATTGAATCTTCACAATATACTTACTATTCACAGCAATTAAAATCTGCTTCTCGTATAGATCTTTTTTTATTTCTCATTTGCTTAAATGTGTGGGTTCTGAAATAGGGGCTAATGCATTTCCTGTTCATTCCTTGATTAGTATTGATCTGGAGGTAGAAGCCAGTAAAAGAGAGAGGTCCAGTGGCAGGTGGACCGCTCCCTTCTATCTAATCAGCAATTGGTATCAGATATGAGGGAATATAGTGCAAACTTTTTTCAGATCAGCAAAGGCACTGCATAATTTTTTCCGGTCTGGGGAGCCTTTAAGGCCACAATTCCTGGACAAATGATAGACTCTATGGCTGCTCAGTCTAAAATGCGGGTGGCACACATAGCTTAATTGCAATCCGCAGTCATTAATATATTACAGCATTGCGATGGCCGACTTGGGACACAAAGTATTGCTAGGCAATTAAGCTAAACACGAGTTAAGAGAGTTCTTTATTTTAGAGGAAATTCAGAGCTCATGGATATATCAGCACCGGGTCTATGAGGAAAGACAGTTGATAGGACAGTTTCTTGCTCATTCAACTAGGATTAAGCAGGAAGCTGCAACAAATATGAAACTGGCGGAACCAGAGACCGGAGCTGTCATATCTCAGAAGGATAAGATAGCTCAAATCTTTTTACAACTTTATAATAATTTAATGCTGCTAAATACACGGTCTCAAAGGAGACTATATCTTATTGTTTTCACTATAGAAATCAGAAACAACTGACAAGTGTACAGATAGAAGAATTAGAAGCAGACATAACAGCAACAGAAATCCAACTTGCCCTCGCCACATACCAAGTGGCAAAGCTTCTGGTAATGATGGCTTTCCAATAGAATTTTATTTTTTTTAAACCAAGGAACTGACACCCTTTTTGGTTGAGGTTTTTAACTCAAGAAAAAGGGGGAGGGATTCTATCTGATTTTAAAGAATCAACAATAGTTAGCTTTGTGAAGAAGGGCAAGAATCCGAGAGATGTTAATGCATACTGACCGATAAGCTTATTAAATGCCGACTATAAAATCTTAATGAAAATATGGGTTAATCATGTGTCGCCTATGGCACAGAAGACAATTTATATGGACCAGACAGGATTTATCGCCAATAGGATGATGTCATCTAACACATCCTTTCTAACCCAAGTACTCAATGTTTTCAATACTAACCAGACACCTTCAGTTATAATGATGGTAGATGCTGAAAAAGCATTTGACCTAGTGGATTGGGATGCTCTTTTCTTAGACCTTGAGAAATGTGGTTTCCTTCTCAGTTTACTAATATGCTTCCCTGAGTATATCATGGCGCACAGGCCAAGGTTCTTATAAATTCGAATTTAGCAGGAGTGGTTAAAATACACAGGGGAACAAGTCATGGATGTCCCCTATTGCCAGTGTTGGTAACCTTCTTTATTGAACCTTTAACGATTAGCATTATGGCCAATAGGGGTATTGAGCCGCCGATTTTGGGAATATCCAAGCTTAAACTATTTGCGGATGATAAAATACTCTATCTCAGGGCAGAAACACAAAATATAGAAAAAATACTGGCAGAATTTGATCGCTTTCAAGCTATAGGGGGATACAAAATCAATCATAGAAAAACAGAAATGCTTGCATTTAACACCTTACTTAGTATTCTCCCTTTATATCTTTAGCAACGGGTATCTAACAACCAATTTGTTATTTAGGGGTAAGAGTAATTAACCAATTCACAGAACTTTATAGATTGAATTGTGAACCAATGTTGGAAAAATAAAGGAATTATTGGATGGATGGGCATTTCTCCCTCTTACATTGATAGGAAGCTTAACATTAATAAAAATATCTATCCTGCTTGTTATGTGGAACAACCATATGTATATGTTTCGCTCAGTTGAAGATGCCGATTTGCTCATAGAAAAAATTAAAGGAGGTGTTTAACTATGGATAGGAGAGGGTGAAAGATGGATGGGGGAGCAAGGGGGTGCCCTGTCAATGAGACCTATGATTGATTGTTAGGATATTTTTCTTTTTAAGACCCATGGGACAGAGGCCGAATAGGCATTGGTTTTATAGAAGGGATGGTTTCCCAAAGGGAGGAAGGTCACAGGGGGGTGAGGGGGTGGGGGAAGGCTGGTACTGGGTGGGGAGCAGTGTGAAAAAAAATATCCTCAATCTCACATTATAAGCCGGCTGTTATGGTAAACATGAGTTTTTCTCGCAGATGGCAGGGCCTTTCCCATAAGTAACGAGGTTAAATTCATTACTTGGAATGTTAATGGGTTAAGGTGCCCTCGTAGACAAAGGCTGGTCATGAAATATCTAGAATTATCCCCTGCGCAGGTTGTCTTATTCAGGAGACACATTTAAGCTACGAAGAAAGTAGATCTATTTTCTCTAAATATCCCTGGGTGGAATATTTTTGTTCTTCTAAACAGACAGTGCATAGCAAGGGGGTTGCTGTTTTGATAAAACGGGGGTCAGGATGTTCCATCAAATCTATCCAGTCCGATCAGTTAGGGAGGTGGATATTGGCTTTCTTGAATTTTGGTAGTTTTGAGCTTGCATGTGCCTGTCCTAATAGCGATGACCCGATGCATATTTGTAAACCTCAATCGATCATACTTGAAATAGTATCGCCAGTATTAATTGGAGGTGATTTTAATGTCCTCCTTGACCAGATCAAAGATAGATCAAATCAGAGTCACTTTGTGGGGGTTCCCTGAGTACG
The DNA here is from genome assembly GCF_964263255.1 of Lissotriton vulgaris. NCBI lineage: Eukaryota > Metazoa > Chordata > Amphibia > Caudata > Salamandridae > Lissotriton > Lissotriton vulgaris. The sequence continues at coordinate 261,850,683 of NC_141693.1, forward strand.
ACGAGCATTGAAAAATATGTTACACGATTTAGATTTGGTGGATGTTTTGAAGACAAAAATGGGCAACAAGCAAGGGTTTACGTTTCACAGCAAGAAACACAGCCACTCCTCTAGATTGGATTATGTACTATCAAATAGGCCAAGTGTGGTCAAGATTACCAGTATTACAGTCATGCCTAGTCATGTTTCTGACCATGCCCCGATATTGTTTTCCTATGTTGTGAAAAGGCCAAATTCATCCCCCAGATGGACACTTAAAAGGTCCATACTGGCAGACATTGATATAGCAAGGTCACGTAAATCAGCCACTGTAGATTATTTTGGCGATAATATTGGATCTACATCCATGGACTATGTTTGGGATGGCTTTAAAGCTAATATCAGGGGCGTCCTACATAGTCTTATCTGCTCTAAGAATAGGGCAGGTACCCGTGAGCTTCAGATTCTGGAGGAGAACATTTTATCTTTGGAGAAGGAGCTGTCTCGGATCTGTCACGGGTGTGCTGATAGGGTTTTCAACTTAACAGGTGCTTGGAGGATGCCCGCCATAGGGGGAAGTTCGATAATAAATGTGGGGCACAGTGGATCACAAAAAATATGCAAAACTACGAGTATGGTGAGAAGGCAGGTGCACTTTTGGGGTGGAAAGCAAGAGTTGATCGCACAAAAAACAACATTAATGAATTGATAATAAATGATAGCGGGGATAAGTGAAGTAGTGTGGAGGATATGCAAGCCTTCCTTCATCTCTATTCACAGAACTGTATCAGGGAGAGATTGTGCCTAATACTAAGATGCCTCAAAGTTGGCTGAAGAGTGAATCCCTACCAGCGTTAACCAAATAAGGCTGTGGTTATTTAGACGCCCCAATCAGTGAGAAATCAAATCAGAAAATGTAAAAACAACAAGGCAGCTGGTACAGACGCGCTTCTGAGTGAGATTTACAAGCTACTCATTGAGGAAATGGTCCCGATAATGGCTATCTTATTTAACACAGTTCTTAAAGTGGGAGGTCAGGTCCCGAATTCCTGGAAAGAACCAACTATCGTTTTAATTTTAAACGTCGGAAGGATCCCCTAAAAGCAGACTCCTAAAGACCAATCTCTCTGCTAAATGCAGATTACAAAATCTTTATGATCGTTCCTGCAGGGTGATTGGTCAAGTTGGCACCTCTGTTGATAAATCTGGATCAAATAGGGTTTATCACAGGGAGATAAATTCAGGAGCAAACCCAGCAGTTAATTGGTAATATCGATATGGCAATAAGCCGAGTTGATCCCTTGGCCGTAGTGGCATTCGATGCGGCCAAGGCATTCAATAGAGTCTGTTGGGTATACCTATGGGAGGTACTTAGGGCGATGGGTTTCGGCCCTATTTTTGTTAAAAATTTTATAAACTGTTGCCAAGGTGCCTCCGCTAAAATCCTGTTAAATGGTATGCTAACTTCTAGTTTTAACATTCATAGAGTGACCAGACAGGGCTGCCCTATCTCCCCGTTGCTCTTTGACATTTATATAGAGCCATTAGCACAAGCTATAAGATTAGATGATGCGATCTCCCTGTTCAAATCTCAGCAGTACTGTAGTAAATTGGCTTTGTATGCTGACGATTTGTTGCTATACATGGATAATCCCGGGGAGGTCATTCGTAGGGATGAGGCCCTGTTAGTAGAATTTGGCTCACTATCGGTATATTTGGCCAACACCGCCAAAACTGAGGTGATGTGCTGGAACATTGATGGTTGGGATGGCATTACGAGTAAAGAGTTCAAATATCTGGGTATCACCATTATCAAGGATCTGGATAAAATCCCCCAGATTAACTTGAATAAGATCATAAAAGAAGTGGATCGTACATTTGGAAAATGGAAAAATCTCCCACTGACAATTTACGGCAGGGTCAACTTGGTGAAAATGGTCATCTTGCCCAAGTCGACTTACCTGTTTAATGCCATCCCCCTTGAATTCCCCATTAAAGATATATGTAAAATCCAGAGTAAGATTGGGAGTTTTGAGTGGGCTAACAAAGGGGCAAGGCTGTCCTGGAAAAAGCTAAAATGTAAGCATACCAAGAGAGGATTAGCCTTACCAGATATTAGCTGGTACTCGTTGCTTTTCAGTTTAAAAACATTAGGGTGCTACTTGTAAAATCAGTAGAGACATCTTGGGGGAGATTATTGGGAGAAATGGCGTGGTCAGAGGGTGCGGTGGAGGGGAAGCCTTTTTGTATAAATTTGGAGCACCTAGGCACCTAGGTTCTTCAAAAGGGTTCAGCTAAAAGTTCTTAGGGCTGCCCTCATTGTTTGGCACAAGGTTAGACGTAGTTGGGGTTTAGGGCATTACTCAGACTTAGCTCCAATCTGGGATTCCCCAGGGACTCCGCTGTGTTTGAGTGATAGCCTCGCAACCTCAACTAAAAGGGCGGGGATTACTATCTGGACTGAGCTTGTGTCGGCCGATGGTGTGCGCCCATAGGAGGTCTTAAGAGGTAAAATCGGTAGCGGCTTCTCTAGATTAAAATATTTACAATTGGTTTCCTGGTACGCATCAGAAAAGGAGGATATACAAGGAAATTGGGAGATGGAGCTATTACTACAACAAGTACGTACCAAAAGGAAGGAGGTTTCCTTATGGTATAAGAAGTGTATGGCGATGGAAGATCTGGAGCTTCCCCTGCAAAATAGAGTGTGGAACCAGCCCGCTCTTGAGCCTGTGTCTGAAGATTTGTATGAACCATCTCTGAAGCTTTTGTATAAATTTGTAAAACCAGCTAGTCTAAAAAAAAAATCACTTCTTTTCCATCACTTCTTTATTACACCCCGGTAAGATAAGTTTGCACCACTATCCTCCCCAAATGTCCGAGGTGTAACTTTTTCAACGCGGATGACATCCACATCTTCTATGACTGTGCTGTTCTTAGATTTTTCTGGAGGGAGGTGGAGGATGTTTTAAGTGTCATTTTTAAACTTGAAATTAAGGTCAATCCCTCATTGGTAACATTTGGGGATGATGGAATCCTTGTGAAGAATCTCCAGCAGGTACATAGAGGCACCTTTTGTTATATTTGATAGTAATAGCTCGAAGAGAAGTCTGTAAGAAGTGGAAAGACCCGCTGCCCCCATCGTGTGATGATTGGTTAAATACTGCATTTGCTATGGCACGTACAGACCAGGAGGGAGAAACTGAGAGCAGGAAGAACATCTGGCAGGCCTTAATCTCTTGGTGAAGGAGCTGCGTTCGGTATAATTTTGTTCCATAATAACCTGGTCCTATGATTACACCATGGCTCTAATGAAGGGGGTGGGCCCGGTGTGGCCTAAGCATATGCAGCAGCCGTGGAGTTCCTAGGTTGGAATGTACGGCTTCTCTTTGAGAATTGCAGATGTTTATTGGTGAGATGAGGATCAAAAAAAATGTCTATCCTACCTTTGTTGATTTTTCTTTTTTCCAATATTCCGATTAAAGTCAAGAGGGCATATTTTAAGGAATTGAATACACTTTGTAGGCGTTTTATTTGGAATAAAAAGGCTCCAAGAGTTACATTTGCAGTACTTCAGATGGATGTAAATCAGGGGGGTATTAGCATTAGCCAATATGTATTCTTATTATGAAGCAGCCTTTTAGATAGATCAGCGCTGATTTGTGATACTGAAGGATCACAGGATATTTTATCAAGAAGGTGGTGCAGTAGGTGGGTTCTCAGTTACTGGCTTTTTTAAAGACTGCAAAGTTCCCAAAAAGACAAGATCTAAAGTTCTTCAGGAATATTCTTTGAGGCTGCAAACATTCTATGCCGCAAGGGGGCAATCAACAGGATATAGGTATTTGCAGTAAAGTGAATGCCACGGGTTGGGCTTACAAATCCCAAACAGCCATACAAGGTATTGGTATAACAATGGATTTAAAGAACTGGACATTTTTTGGATGGAAGGAATATTAAATCTCCAAGAAAGATGCGGAGAACGCTGCAAGTTTTTTTATTTTCGATATCTGAAGATTGTGCACTTTACTAAAAATATTAGTCTACAAACGAGTTCCATTTCTTCACCAATAATGAATGACCTCTTTAGGATAAGGATGAGGGGGATATGACATTGATATAGATTATTAGGGAGTCAAAGGGAAAAGGGAATGTTTCTTGACCAAACAATTTTTAGAGATTTCCTTGACAACTCAGAGTACTTTCTCCGAGGCGGAATGGCAGGTGATCTCAAAATTAGGGAGCAAGGCCTTAAGAGCCACAAATTACAAAAGAATATTTTTTTTAGCTCGAGGGAGGGCATATTATATACCTAAAGCCCTTAAAAGATGTACCCAGAGGTGGAAGATCGCTGCTTTTGGTGCAAGCAGCTGGGGAGGGGAGACTGGATTCATATATTTTTTACCTGCCCTTGGATTATGCTGTTTTGGGAACAAAGTGTTCAACGACTTAAGCAGGGGGCTAAATATACAGATGGTACCTAATGCAGGTGTGGCACTCTTCGGGTTCAGTACTCAAAGGCAAAGCCAACTATCGAGAAAAGGTGCTTATGTATTCATACCTATTACCTCTTTAGTTGCTCGCTCCTTGATCCTCCTTAACTGGAAGACTAACAGAACGCCAGTTTATCAGGAATGGTATAAAAAATCATTCTAACTCAAAACTTCGAAAAAGCATATACTATAAGGGTTGGACCCTTAAAAGATTTGCCACCCCCTGGCAATTCATGACAGAGATAGAGAACTATACCTTAGGATTAGCTGCTGAACAACACACATCTTCCACCACATAAGCACTTTCTAGGCCATATTGTGTAGAAAGGATAGCCGGTAAATTCCACATTCCTACACTTTATTTAGAATATATTGGACATTTGCACTTTCTAGACATATCTAGGATTTGATGCATTGTTGAAATAATAATGATGAAAGGGTTGTATATGATTTTGTAGCTTAAGTACATTTTATGATATCTTATTAGAAGTATAATCGCTATGCTGTGTTCATTAAGGTATAAACTGTATTAAATGCTTGACTGATAAATGTAATTCTTTTGTACTTCTTTGAAAATTATACTGGATTATTCCATATATGCACTCTGTCACGTTATAGAAATATTTGGGAAAGCTTTTTGTACAGTTGAAATGACTATGACGAATCTGCTGTATCCTGCGTATCTGCTTAATTAAAATATAAACACAAAGTACCTAAAATTAAACAATACAATAAAAGTCACAGTGCCATTTTGTCACTTACCTGAATAGCAGCAGACAAACGATTAACAGATGAGCATTCTAAAGGTTTATTCAACAGTGAAAAAAGAAAAGCTGGTGTACACCGAATAAAAACTCATCTAAGAATTCCAACACAGAGTCTTTGAGTGGTTGCAATGCCAATTGGCCTGGCTTATGAATGAAAGTGCCTTTTGTGTCACTGATGGGTTTAGACATTCAGTTGGTCATCATACATGTACTCTGTCACTCCTCTTTGCACTCTTACATCCAATCATTTATCCACTGACTCATTCTTGCATTCACCCTGTGACCCAATCGCAATAAACACACACAAAAGTGACATATGGAATGCTATATGTTACTGGTGGCTGCCTTCCCCCATCTCTGATACTGTCAGAGAAAGATCAGCACCATAAATGATCTAGATATTTAGGACACTTTTACTGCATAACAATGTCATGAGTCTGCCCCTGAAAGTTCAAGCTGAGCCAGCTGGATAGATAAACAAAATGATCACAGCTGTTTAGAGGGCAAGCACTTTTTTGTGGAAGCATTAAACATCGGTGTTGGACCTGATCCTTTTTGCAGGGTTATCCCCAAACCTTTTGCCTTCTTCCTCCTATTTTTTATGTCCTGTTTTTGGGGGTTTTAGGACTCTGGCCACTTTACAACTGCTAACTATAGTGCATATGGTCATTGTCTAAATTTCATTGGTGATTGGTTTATTCATGATTGGAATATTTGATATTCCGAAAAGTTCCTGGTAAAGTTCACCAGGTGTGCCCAAGGCCTGTAAATCAAATGCTATTAGTGGGCCTGCAGCACTAATTGTGCCACCCACTTGAGTAGCCTTGCAAACATGTCTCAGACGGCACGGCAGTGTCTGTTTATGCAGTTTTAAACTGCTATGCCAACCTGGCAAGTGCCCAAAATGTCCCTTTAATTACATCTAAGGCACCCCTAAGGTAGGCACATGGCAGCCCCATGGGCAGGGTATAGTGTATTTAGAAGGTAGGTTATGTACTGGTATGTTTTCCATGTCCTAATAGTGAAACACTGTTATTTTCATTTTTCACTATTACAAGGACTATCTCACCCATAGGGTAACATGGGGAATGCCTTGAAATATATTTTAAGTGTAATTTTCTATTGGGAGAAGCTCGAGATTTGGAGTTTGGGGTCGCTGAACTCACAATATAAAAATACATCTTTTGGTGAAGTTGGTTTTTAAATTGCGTGTGTGAAAATGCTACTTTTAAAAATTTCAAAAAGAACAATAGATGGACAGAATGCAGTTCCGGTTTGAACCCAGCCATATGCTAATCAGACTTGACCCTGCGTCCAACGGGAACAGTCCTCCCTGAGCTGCCAGGCCAGGATCTCCCTGGACTGGAAACAAGCAGCCTAGGAACGGTTTATTTCAGGGATTTACCCCTCATCAGCAAGGATAGCTTGACTCCAGTGGCATGGAGAGCTCCGCCAAGTGATTCCAAATCCAGTCCTGGACCCTAGGAAGTGAGTGTTTCGTGCTGCAACCCAAGAAATCAACACATCAACATCAAAGCATCTTTCAAAACTGGCGCACTTCCTGCAAAATCGACTGATGCCTCTGCCTGCAGCGAAGATGTGGACACTGCTCGGTGAGTGCATGACGCAATGACCTCGATTTACAATGCAGCCCGACTTTGCCAACACAGCACCTTCGAATCACAGCTGCTGCGCGTGTCTCAGACATATCGCCAATGTTTCCGACGTCCCTTCCCGACTCTGATGCATTCCTGGACCTGCACGGCTACGCTCCAATGCATAACCTTCAGCCCAGCGGTTTGAAATTGATGCTTCGGACCCGACGTACAGCGCTCTTGACATGGACACATGAATATCTTTGCCCGACTTCGGAACTGACGCATCCCCCGCAATGGCGACACCTCACCTCCATTTTTCAAAGCATCATACCCTAGCATTGACTCATTAAAGGTACTGTTAGTGGGTCAGCATGACTCTTGTATCTGGCCCACGCTCCATCGCGCTCAAACGGAACATTTCTGGATTTGCCCCTGTCAAGCGTGACCATATAGCCCAAGTTGGAGCTATTGATTTCTAAGCACTGCATTTTGATATAATCTTGCAAAATTCATAACTTGACTTGTGTATGTTGCATTTGTCATTTTGGTCTTGTTTTACTCAGATAACTGAACTGGTGTGTAGTACTTTTGTGGTATTTTCACTATGTTACTGTGCTTGTGTGTACAAACACTTTACACATTGCCTCTTTAGTTTAGCCTGACTTCTATGTGTAAAGCTAGCACTAGTAAACTTTTAATGTGTACTACACTTTTCCTGACTAGGATTGTGGTTCCTACTTGGACTGGGTGTATACCTCTGCCAACCAGAAACCCATTTCTAACACTCTCAATCTCATCATAGGAGGTATTTGCCTTCTATATCGCACTGTCTTCTATAAATGATTACTCTCTAACCCTAACCTACACTCCTTCAGCTAGAGTCTCTCCAGGAAATGATATCTCAACTTATAATGATGTGCTACTGAGAGGGGCCACAAAATTGCACATCACAATTCCCACCATGAATGACTACTTCAACTTCAGTCATCTTTGAAGCTTTACACCAAAGAACCTCTTCTAGACCTAGACTGCCTTAAGTTCCAGGTCTTTTAGAGCCAGCAATGCAGCTATTCATGAGGCCTACATTGATTAGGTCAGCTTCTTCCAGACTTTTAAAGAAGTGCAAACCACAAGATCAGGATCCTCTTCTTTTTTAAGGCAAGATCCTAGACTGAATTCGGTGATTGTAGCAACAGCAAAAAAAAGACACATACTGTTGCTCCTACTTCTACTGCCCCACCAGATAGAGAGCAAAAGGATGGACTCATTGGGTAAGAAAACGTGCAGAACATCTGCAGCAGTCATGATGGTGGCAAGTGCAACAGCTCTCGTGTGAAGCTATACTCATTCCCTGTGGGACTCTTTCAAAAATACTCTAGCAAACTCCCCAAGGAAGATGGACAAGACACACTTGGAATGAAGGAATGCTGGTCATGAATCAAATCATTGAGGCAGTAACATATATGTCAGACTTGGCTGCGCATGGGCACTGCCATGGAATCTCTGCTAGTTGCAACACTTGGCTCAGGTTTACTTGCCTAAAACTGGAAGCCCAACAGTGGATTGCTAATTTGCCATTCTCAGACTCAACATTATTTGGTTCACATGCGGATGACGAAATATCAAGAATGACGTCTGAAATGGACCCTTTAAAAGCAGTTGGCCTGGAAAAGAGGCAGGAGTTCAGAAGGCATACAGGCCTTATCACAGGTGTTACTTCCCTTAAAGGGTTCAAACCCCTCATTGTTTGTACCAACAGCAGCAACAACCAAGACAACCATACCATCACAGGAAGTCTTCCAGAGGGAGAGGAGGTCTCCAGCAACCACAAACCGCGTCCACAGGAAAACCTCCAGCAAAACAATGATTCCTCTTTCCTTCCTTTCTGTTGTTTACTGGAGTAGAAGGAAGGATAAGCAACTAAGAGTAGCTTCATATAACCAAAGACAAATGGGTCTTGTATATTGTGCAGTATGAATATTCTCTATGCTCGAATCCTCTCCTCCAGCAATACCACCAACCAAATCATCGGACCATCAGATAGATCTGTTTCAAAAGGAGGCCAACACATTGCTGCAGAAAAACACTGTGGAGAATGTTCCACACTATTAGAAGGGATTGGGAGTAGTAATCCCTGGTACTTTCTGGTTCAGAAGAAAACATCGAAACAAGAATTTAGATCTATATTAGATTTAAGAAGTCTAAACAAATTCATATGAAAATATTACAGAATGCTTGCACTACATGAAATATATCTACAGCTTCAATAAGGAGACTGAATGTGTGCTCTAGATCTTCAAGATGCCTATTTCCACATACTGATCATACAGAAACCTTGAACATTTTTACAATTTATAGTAGGTTCAAAACATCTTCAATGCACAAGGCTACCGGTTTAGCTAAAGTTGGCTCCTAGGACTTTTTCGAAATGCATGGCTGTCGTCGCAAGACATTTAAGAAAGCAAGAGCTATTAGTCTACCCTGATCTAGATGACTGGATAATAAAGAGTTTGTCCTCAGAAACAACTCTAAAGCTTTTCCAAATATGTCTGGACACATTCTCACTACTAGGTCTACAGATAAACATAAACAACTCAATAGTAAATCCAGTGTAAAAGATACACTATCTAGCTGCTAATCTGGATAACCAGTCAGCAAAAGTGTATCGTTTGACGGAGAGACTATCATCTATCCGTCTGAAGTGTCTCACTCTGTTGCATACTCAACATCCTTCAGCTCGACAGATATCATCCCTTTTGGGGGTCAATGGCATCTTATATATTCCTAGTTCCCCATGCCAGACTTCACATGAGACAACTGCAACAATGTCTGAAGGATCAGTGAAATCGACCCTCAAACAGCTGGCAACAGAAACTAACATGGTTACAGTCTGCACTCTAGTCTGTCCCATGGTGGACCAAGTCGCGGAACCTAAAGGTGGAAATTCCCTTCCATCAGGATCTCCTGGCCCAACCTCTTGTCACAGATGCTTCCCTCTAAGGATGGGGTGCTCACATAGGTAATTTACAGACTCAAGGAGTATGGTCAGACAAAGAAACATCTTACCATATTAGCCTCCTAGTAATTAAGTCCTTTCTTCCTGCTATAAAAACAAACTACCTTTTGGTTCAGACGGACAATGCTACAATAAAGTATTTCCTGAACAAACGGAGAGGAACACACTCCAGACCTCTGTCCCTCCAATCACAGACCATATGGCAATGGCTCATAGCGAGGAACCTAACAGTTACAGCAGTACACCTTCAAGGTGTACAAAATACAGAAGCAGATTCCCCCAGTCAAATTATTCGAGACAACAATGACTGGGTTCTGAACGATTAAGTACTGTAGGACATTTTTCAAGAATGGAGCTGTCCCCAAATAGATTTATTTGCAGATGCAGAAAACAAAAAATGCTAAGAATACACCTCCAGATTTTACCAAACGGCGTAAAAAGGGAATGCACTGCTACGCTTTTCCTCCAATCTCGCTTATTCAAGCAGTTTTGATTATACTGTAAAAATTTCTTCACCAGAATGATATTGTAGTGTAGTTCCTAGTTTCCCACTAGGCCCTGCGCATTGGAATAACATAAACAGTAGTATCGACGTGGAACTGCGGATATTCCAGGCCTCCACTGACTATGCTAAACTTAATTGGGTTGTGTTACCAACTAGCTCAGAGGTCACTGGAAACTTTCTTCTCTGCATAGGAAGTGATCAGCTTCCTTGGCACAGACAAGAAGGGATTCAGTTTTCCAACAACCGTGCAACATGACAACTTTGCTCCTCAGATCAAGAGTCGATCTCTAGGGTCGTGTGAAACAATAGACATAGATTTCACTCAGTCAGTCTGGTGCAGTTTACTTTCACAATATGTAGAGAATAGAGAGACGGGCGTTTATCAATAAAGGTTGACATTTATTGAACAGTCTTTCTTCTCGTACAAGAGAAATGTATTGCCACAATTGCAATAACTGTTAGTATAAAAAGTACGTACAGTAAGATAAGAATTGCGAAATAGAACTGTAAAAGCATTGATATGGTTTCTTAGCCATACAATGGTTTAAAAGTAATAAAACATATATACAGTCATATACACATTAGGCTAACATACTCAACTGGTGCTTCTAACTAAGCCTACCCCGGTGTGCCTGACCTAAGCCTAACACGCGAGAAGGGGGAGTAAGTAAGTAGCTTAAGTTAAGTTGGTTTTGCCAAGGTTTGTTTCAAGAATTCTCTTCTAAGGGTTTAGTCAACACCATACCTCTGAATAGAATGATGGAGGATTGGTATCTCCTTCAGGGGTCTCTCTCGATATCCCAGTCACCCGCGAGGGTAAACCGGAAGCGCCGGGACTGGATTTCTCTGCACGAGAAAGGCAGCGGCTCTCTTCAGCGCGTCGGGAGGAAGGAGGGGTGACAGCGTCCGCGGGCAGCTGGGCTGGATGTCTTCGCAGAGGACGGCTGCACGGCTCCTCAAGCGTACTGAACCACAGTTCGCGCTGTAGCGGCGATAATGGTAATCAGTAGCTTCACCACCACAGGATAGCAGGCTGCAGCGACAGAGTGCTAGTTTTTACCAACACTGGTCATGCAGGCAGCTGGCATCAGCAACAGGCAACGCACATTGCTTAAGGCAACGTTGGTAATATTTATACCTGACAGGTGCCGGGTTTGACGCAAGTTTGCTGGACATAAGACGTCAATTAAAGATGTCACTAGGAAGTGGCAGCTATCAGTTGCTCATTAGAGTTCTATTACTAATCAAAACATAGCAAGCGGGGATTTCCAGGTTTGCTAAGTTTTTATCTTGTTGAAGAACTCGGAGTGTTATCTAGGAATATCAGATAGTGACTGCTGCTCTGTCATTGCACTAATTGGTCGCAAAGGAAGTAGCAGAGAGTCATGCTGGAATGTGGCTCTGTGGCTTTGCTCGTGTGAGGCCAGAGATGACTTTTCAGAAAATCGTACTTGAACGGTTATGCCAATATAGGGAACAAAAAGGGCTTTATAGCCGAATAGGGGCATAAGGTCACAGTATCGATCAGGAACCTAGATAAACACATGACACCCACTCCACGAATTCATGTCCATCAAAATTACTAAAACTAAGCAATTAGATGCATGTGTAACATTGCCCACCCCAAAATACATAAATGCATTCGAAATAGGCGTACTTGTAATACATGGAATTTAGGTACTGTACGTTTTTTTTTTAAAGCATAGCAATCATTCAAAAATTATTGCATATGAAATCAATGAACGATTATGCATAAAGAATTACACATGAAGTATCTCTGACAGAAAAAATGCGAGATAAATCATCACATAAAAATGCATTGTAATAACATGTGTGCTAGAGGCTGGTGTTATGTTGTTATGTCTCTAGATGTGTATTTAGAAATAGAAGTGTGAAGCTTCTGTTCTCTAAGAATAGTTTTTACGTTAAGCAAAGAATTGCTCGTGCCAAAAAAAGAAAAGGGTCAATATTTGAAAAATTGTCCAATTCAAAGAAAAAATCAGTTTTACCAAAGCTCCTGGCAGTTCTTTGTTGATCAAAACTGAAGGCCGAATCCAGAGTTCATAGGAACGCTGTGTGTCGGAAAGCTTTTCAAAAGTTATTGTTTCTCTATGGGTGAGAACATCGTATCAGACAGGCTCGCAAAGAATTGGTCTACAAAATCAGGTGATAGTTCAACCAAATTAGATAGCGCTGAAACTTGGCAGGTGTGAGAATGATTGCTGTCATCATATTCGGGAGCAGCAATGCTCACAGCTCGCTGTACCTGGGTGATGTTGCTTTTGTCACTCGCTCCACTGTTACCACTTGGCTGTAGTACAGGAGTCTCCACAAATGCCGTCATCAGGATTGGTAGCCGCTGGGGACAACACAATGCGTGAGCCGTTATTGGACTTAGCAAAGTATCGACGTCCATTGGTACTGCTGATGGAAGTGAAAGACAGATGTCCAACACGCATTCCTCGCCGCAAAGCATACACCGTAGCACAGGTAAAATGCAATTTTGCCATATCGGTCTGAATGAAAGGAACCAGGTCATGTTTAGATCTCTCAGCCTGGCCAATCCGAGGACGTTAGTTATCCTGTCCCTGTAGCGCATTGCTAGGATTGTTTCTTCCATTCCCATGGGAGCTATGTCTGTGCCGAGGCTTGCCATAACGTAGCAGGATGGTCAAAAATAGAATCCCTGCGATGAGTCCAAAAAATAGTGGAATACCACCAAAGATGGAGTGCACAAAATTAGGAAATATTCCCAAAATTGCCTGGAAGGGTGTTAGCAGTCCCGTAAAGACTGTCTTAAATATGCCTGGGATGCTTGTAGCACTAGACATGTTAAGGAGTTGGCTAAACATTTCTACGAAATGCACGGGGCAATTTGTTGATAAAAGGTCATGGACCTCAGTAGCCGTCCTTGCGACTAGAAGATCATACGTCTCTTTAGATGACGTTATAGGCACTGTTGTCTGTAAAAGCACAGATTTCATTTTGCTTAATGTATCAATTCGTATAGAATAGAGATTCAGACGAGGCCAGATGGGAGTCACTATGTCTGGAGGCCCGCTCGGGAACAATGCTTGCATACAGCATTCGACCATGGACGTTACTTCTACTAGATAACTTAGTCCGGGCGCGAGGCCACAGCACCTGTGATCCGTTCTTAGAATGTAACTCCCGTTTGCGAGTTGCATAAAGAAGGGCTCTATCTGAGTTGCAGGTGTGACTAGCTGGTGGCATGAAAGGTTATTTGAATTTCCATCACATGCTCCGTGTAAATTAATACCCTGACACAAAAGTATACCGCTTAGTGAGTGTTTACAGTTGTCACCACTAAGAAATACATTTTTGTCGCTGTCACTATAGCAAGAATGAGTGTATGGTAATTTCCATTCGGATTTTATATATCCCTTACCCAATTGTTCATACTGGCCAGCAGGTATGTACTCAAGGCACTTATGAAACTGGAAAGTTGTAATCGGAATTGTGATAATCCCGTGTATTATCCATTCAATGACAGGACTCTCTGACATTGTCAATGGTAATCTCTCGAGTTTCTCGATGCTCAAAATTGTATAGTCTGCTCCTTTCTGTGCCAAACTGATCTGTTTATCAGTAAGGTTAAAAATGGAAAACAATGACGTTGTGTTGATTAAACGCCAAGGCACATAGCCTGAACGAAGATTTTGCAGCGTCCAGCCTAGTTCTATAATAGAGCGTAATTGAGACTGGCCATGTTGTAACATTAGCAAATCTCTGTCTATCACATCAAAGGCAGATGATACAATATTGTCCAAAGAATATATTCTGGAAGACAGAGTCATTAACCCATTGTCTACTACAGAAAGTGTTTTCTCCAAATTAATACGATCAATTTCTCGTATCTTTTCAGCAGTTTCAATTTGCTTTACTTTCCAAGCCTCGTTGTAAGCCGCATAGATGCTGGTCGCTATGAAACGCTTTTGACGCTGTTTGCGTGGTCCAAGAATGAAATCGCGCAAATCAGCACCATCTTTTAATAAAGACAAGTGTTGCTTAATTTCAGCCAGTGTGGATGTAGCTAGCCATTCTAGGCAGAGTTTACCTACACTGTATGTTGTTATTATTCCTGGATGTTGTCTCTGGGAATATCTTGAGTCTAATCTGGTCAATTTTAAACCCTGTGTTTTATTCAGGAACCTATCTTGACAGTTATTTGTGTCTGTAGGCCAGATTAACCACTTTTTCCAATCAGGATGTGTTCTGTTGAAATGTAAAATGTGTGACACGTCTAACTCATTATCTGCAGTTGCATTTTCAGGTATTGGCTTTGGTATAGACGGTGTTTTCATTTCTTTGTTCTTAGCTAGGCCAAGACAGGATGTTTGGTGTACAGTGTCATTTAAAAATAACATTTGTTCTGGTATCATGCAGGTTCTAAATAGTGCTTCTAAGCCTTGCACCTGCCAATCTTTTGTACCCCAAATTGTTTTCGTTTCAATATTATTTTTCCAATAATCAAAACCAAATGTCATCATTTTGTCATAAAATGCTTCTGAATATATCAATTTAGAATTTGTCAGCATTGTTTTCATTCCTGTTTTATCTAACAGTTTATAATAAAACGTTTCTGCATCACTTGTGTTAAACCCTGAAAAATATTTGAATTTCTCAAAAAATGCTTTAGAACTGCTTTTAGGTGGTGTAGAACAATGTTCCCATTGATTATACATAAAAACATTTCTAGGCTGTGCAGATTTATGCAAGTAATGATCCCCATAGTGGGTGTAACAGAATAACTGCTCATAACTAGATGAACCTTGTAAATAATCATGATCTGTGAATCTAGCTGACATTACTAAATCAGACATCATGTCATTAATACTGTTAAAGTCCCAATCATCAGAGAATGTACTAGGTGTAACAAAGTCACTTAAGGAAACCTTCAGTTGATGAGGATACTTCAGGATTTCGACCGGACCATAGATCTCATAGTCTGTTTTCTCCCATACTACCCCACCAGGTATTGGAATTGCTGTGACATTTACTGTTGACAGTTCTCTTTTCTTCACGTGGGATGATCTGTGTGGTTTCAGGACTAGGTTGATGTTCTGACTTGCTGTGTCCATTGTAATATATTTTCCTTCAATGAATTTTCCCAAACACAGTACCATGATGAGCCAAAGCAGGAGGAAAAATACACCTAGACCGAACCAGAACTCTAGCCAAGGGGAAACAAGGTAGATTTTCTTCAGTTGATGGAAGAGTTCCGTTGCTTTTTCTTTAAAAGACTTTTTTGTTTCTGGCATCACTTCGGGGTCGTTAAAATCTTCAGAGAAGTTGTCGAAGTTGATGAAATAACCAGAGGCAGTTCTGTCAATTCTTTCAATCTGTCTTTCGGTAGCACTTTCTGATGCCACATTAGTGTATACTGGTGTTGTTTCTTGATGAACTGTTTCAATTTGTGTTTCAAGAGGCACGAGTTCCATGGCTGTATTGCATAGTCCTTCATTGTGCACTGCAGGCTGATCGAATGTGATTAGTCTTTCAGTTTGAACCTCTTGGATTGTTGCAAGTTTGGGTATTCTGTTGTTTCTTGGGAGTCCACTGGGCCTACTGTTGATTATAGGCCACATGCTTGTGGTTTTACCAGATCGATGGACACGATTCTGTTCTCCTTTTTACCAGCAAGGGGCGGTAGCACAACTGATCTTGTTCCGGTGACTGCTAAGACAGGTACTGCTTTTCTGTAAGAAGGCCCAAATTCCTTCTTAACCGCGATCTTTTCTCTGACTAGATCCCCAATCTTTGGAATCCAGACAGGCCTTGCTGGGGCTGTTGCGGGTGGTGCCTCGTCAGTGGTACTTGGCTGTTGCTTTAACTTTATGTTGCTTAATGATTTTCTTGTTTCATTCAGTTCCTGTAAAACAGCCAAACGGTCTTTTACTTCAAACTGCTTTGTTTCTTTTTGTACCACTGACATCTGACTATCGAGGTCCTGAACGTTCATTCTAATTCCGAACAATAGTTCGTATGGGCTGAAACCTTTCAGAGAATTTCTTGGCATGTTGTTAAGACTAGTCTGGACACTTATTAAATGTTTGACCCACCCAGCGCCTGAACCTAATACCTTCGCTGTTATAGATTGCTTTATGTCCCGGTTTTTTCTTTCTACCACACTATTCCCTTCGGGATGCGACGGACAAGAATACCGCAACCCAATTCCCATGCTGGCCATGGCCTCCCTATAGGCTCGAGAGCTGAAAGCAGGACCCTGGTCAGAATGGAACGTGGTAATTGCGTATATGCCGATATGGACTCGCTAATCTTTTTATAACAGTTCTAGGCGTCAGCCAAGTGCTGGAGGCCTCATTATTTAAGTGTATTTCGTCTTAAACGTTGTACACTGGGACGCGCTTCTCTTCTTTGATTGCGCAGATAGACCGCCTTATGCTGTCTAGAAGGGATCCTGAAACTACACTGGCCTGTTCATTACTGCGATCTCTGTTGCAGTCTTCACAATTCTGAGCAAAACATTGAATATCTATACTCATTCCTGGCCACCAGTACTCTGATTGCAATTCTTTCAGAGAGGCTTTGATTGTTTGGTGTTTCAGACCCAACCCCATGTGTGCTTCCAGTAAGAGGAAGCCCCTCCTGCTCCTGTTTGGAATTACTCTATCCCCCACTCCAGGGATTCGAGCAAAAGGAACGGAGTTTGCATCGATTATGTATGCATAATTGAGTGGATAGTTTACGGGTAGTGCTGCGCAGTCGCCTTTTACGGTCGTTCTTACTGCCAGCATGGTTTCCCCGTCTATATACTTATCTGTACGCTTTTTTGTGGCTACGGAAGCCGGGTTAGTTGCTTCCGCGGTGGCTGTATTAGCCAATGAATTCCCTGCAACGTGAACGCCATCACGTTGAAGACTCTGTGCGTGAATCACGTGAGTCTTTTGTAGTTCTTTGTGTAAAAGAGCTACCTGTTCCCAAAGCAATTTATGCTTTATTGTGGCACCTGTGTCATCTTTGTAGTCGTTTTCGATCCAACTCTGCAGTTTGTTATTGTAAGAATTGACGCAAAAATGAGAATCGCACACGATAAGTGTGGGGAATTCGCGTTCTGCATTTTCGAGCGCCATCTTTAAAGATCTGATCTCAGTTCTTTGAACAGAACAGTTTCTTACAGATTCAGTTTTTGTTACTTTCGGTCTGAATTTACCGCACAGCCAACGACCTTTAATGATCGCACATGCTGCATTGTAGGATTTACTCTCTACATTAAAATGCTGTACAAAGCTATCTGTATAGATTATACATGCGTATTGTGGGAGAGGCAGGATTTCGATTGGCAGAGGATATTCTTCTTCATAATCTAAATCATTCAGTTCTGTGTATTGTGGGGCGAAATAGTATTTCACATCTTCCGCTCCTAGAGAATCTATGCACTGTATCCATTTTGGATTCAGTGACACTGTAGGCAGGTTTACTGGGCTGAATAGCGCTTCGAAGGCGGATTCCGCTGTAAGGATATTAATCCGTTTGCCGTGTGCTAGTTCTCTTTCATTTACTAATGCGATTTGCACTGCGTTCACAGTTCTTTCTGTGCGACTGAATGTTTTTTCTGCTTGTGTGTACAAGTGAGATTTTATTGAAATTGGTACCTTTTCTCCCTCATTAGAGGTTAGGTACGTGAATCCGCATCTTCCTGGGATGACTCGGATTACCAGATCGCGTGTGTTGTCACGTGTATCTAATTTTGTTTTTGCTAACATGTCTGTTTGCAGTGATCTCAAAATTTCTGTGTGTTTTTGAGTCCAATTGATTTGTTTTAAATCAGGTTTAATTAGTTCGTAGAGAGGTTTAACCCTCTCTGCGTAATTTAGGATGTAAGTTCTTCCGAAATTCAGAAAACCTAGTATTGATTGTAAATTCTTCAGCGTTTTTGGAGCTTGGAGTACAGCGCACTTCTCTAAGAAGTTGTCCGCTAGGCTTTTCCCTTCACTTGATAATTCGTACCCTAAAAACAGTACTGTCAGATGGGCAATTCGAGACTTTTTAAAGTTGAATTTGTAACCCTCTGCTGCGAACCCAAGTATAATGGTGTTCACTCTTTTCAAGTGAGTATCCAAGTCGTCATCTGTGAGATAAATATCATCTACGTAAGATAATGCTTCATCATCATAGATTTGTAGTAACTCTGTTACCCTAGCTGAGAATAGTCCTGGGCTGTTCTTGAACCCCTGTGGGAGTCGACAGAATTTTTTCTGCGACCCAAATGCGGAGAAAGCGGTCAAGTATCTGCTTTCTGGTGCAATGTTTTGACAAAAGAAACCATTAGAAATGTCTAATGTCGTTTTATATTTTTTCCTAACTATGTTATTCATTAGGGCTGCACTATGCGAGTTTTGTACTGCAAAGGTTTTGCAACATGTATTAAGGTGTCTGTAGTCCAAAACTAGACGATATGAATTGTCTGGCTTGGAGACAGGAAACAAAGGATTGTTCATTTGAGAGGTGCATGTTTCAATCACCCCCTGGTACTCAAGTTGATCTAAGATCTCCCTGACCTGTTTTTTAGCTTCTTGCTTTATGGGATACTGCCGTTGGGCAGTTGGTTCACTTTTTAGTTGGAGTTTGTGAGGCGGAGAATCCTCATCCCATCCTACATGATTTTTATACAATGCAGGTGCCTGGGCTACTGCCCATTTCCTTGCATATGTGTATTTTTTGTGAATCGGTATGTGATTCGAGAAGGCAGGCATAATTACCTCTTCGCCACGAGGGCACTCCCTGACAAACTCCGGGGGCCAATCTTTTTCAGCTAACAGAATATCATAGCCTTTTGAGAGCTTATCCCAAATTAGACCCTTAATTTTCCTAGTCTTATCACCCTCCATACGCAATGTTATTTCGTATATTTTATGGGGCTCGCTAAGTCTGGTGTCGGCAGTTTCAACCTGAATGTATTCATTCGTGTCCACTGTCTCCAGATGACTCATCAAGTTCTTGCGCGCTATACTGATCTCTGCTGCACTGTCCAACATTGTCAATGCCCACTCCCCGTTTTTCAACTGTGTCCTCAGTATCCTCGGCATGATTGATTACTCTAATACTGGCTACCTTCTTTTTCTGAAATTGAGATTTCTTATTTTGAGCAGGTTCCTTGTCTTTGGACTTGGTGTGCTCTCCTGGGTCTGACCGTCCTCTTCTTTCCGAATTCTGTGGAAGAGATCGAGAGGGACGTGTATCAATACTTTGATATCTATCAGGTCTTTTTATATTATCCCTATTTCTAAGGTTATATCTTTTCTCAGAGGGCTCCCGTTGGGGAGACTGGCGTTCTCGAGTCGGAGTTCTTTCCCTCCGTCGAGGAGACCTTCCTCTGGACTGGAAAACTTTTTCCTTGGGAGTGGATTGTTTATTTCCATCCCAGCTCTTTTTAGGAGTGTTTAAATTATTTTTAATAAATAATTTTTCAGGATTTTCGAGCAGTTGGGGCTTAACTGGTTTTCCACCCAAGCTGTCTCTACCTAATTCTTCATAGCATTTTTCTATGATTTTTGCAAGCTCAACAGGATCTTTTATATCTGTTTCCCTCAACTTCTGGCGAATCGCCACAGATGCTGCTTCTCCCTTTATATTGGCTAATAATATAGCCGTGACCTGCTTGAAGTCTTTCAGTAATTTCATACCTAGATTTAAAGCGGGCTCTGGACCGAATTCATTTTGAATCTGTTTTAGCACGTCTGGTATTACCGCCATAGACGGAACACCGTGTGTTTTTGTGTAAATGGAAGCAAAGACTGTACCCCAAGTGTCGCAGTCCTCTATGTGTGGTGCGATTCCCATAGGAAGGCAGATGGTCAAGATTCTGTGTTTCTCAATAGGGGTAGTATCAGGAAATACTGCCTCTATTTGAGTGATTTTCTGGGCTAACCAGAAAGGAATTTGTTCCCGTTTTACGGGTGTTTTACCAAGACATGACTGTATGTTCTGTGGTGTAATTTTATTTGTGTTCCCCTGATGAGGGGTCAGCTGTGGAATATTAACAGCTGGCTGGACTGTTGCAGTCCGTATTACATATTGGACTAATTGCCTATGTATTTTTATTAATGTGTTTAGCTGTGCTAACAGCTCTTCTCTAGACATTTTTGCAATGTCAGGATGTGGTGTGTAGCTGGCTAGAACCGGCCACGTGGCTCCTGGTCTACCTAGTGGACCGAGCCTGGTTATGTGATCATTGTGTTTTAGGGCGCCATTAAACCAGAGCAGGTGCTCTTGAAATTTAAGTGGAATTTCAACCTCCTCGAAAGGGGCGTACTCATCCGGAGGTTCCTCTATTTTGTAATAGTGAAACTCTTGTGTTATTGCGTTTACCGCTGGAAAGTTTATCCATGAATAGAATACCTCTGTCTGCCGATACTCGTGAGCCTCTATCACGAAAATTACTGTACCACCTTGAGGTGGCAGTCCGTTTTCTATAAGTTTTAAAGTTATAGATCTTCTTAACTGGACCGGGATGATGATAGCATCCGGGTCTGCTTGTTCGGGACCTTGCTGAGTCGCATCTACTGCGGCCCCAGAGGTTCCGTTGGTTTCTACTGACATTTCAAAAAATGCAGGTTTTTGCAGAGTAGGTCTCCAAGGAGACAAAGATTAGATGCACAATATTTTGGAACACTGTATCCTTCAACGTTGAATAAACCGGAGCTTTACATAGGAATCTCTTCCTACTAAGGTCGGGCGGATTTTAACCTTTCACCCACTCCAGACGTCTATTGGAGTATTTACGGGTGAAAGGGGTGTGAAATATGCACGACTGAGTTACTCTACAAGTCTTACGTTAGTTTATCGCCTTACCAAACGTTGGGCGCCATGTAGTGTAGTTCCTAGTTTCCCACTAGGCCCTGCGCATTGGAATAACATAAACAGTAGTATCGACGTGGAACTGCGGATATTCCAGGCCTCCACTGACTATGCTAAACTTAATTGGGTTGTGTTACCAACTAGCTCAGAGGTCACTGGAAACTTTCTTCTCTGCATAGGAAGTGATCAGCTTCCTTGGCACAGACAAGAAGGGATTCAGTTTTCCAACAACCGTGCAACATGACAACTTTGCTCCTCAGATCAAGAGTCGATCTCTAGGGTCGTGTGAAACAATAGACATAGATTTCACTCAGTCAGTCTGGTGCAGTTTACTTTCACAATATGTAGAGAATAGAGAGACGGGCGTTTATCAATAAAGGTTGACATTTATTGAACAGTCTTTCTTCTCGTACAAGAGAAATGTATTGCCACAATTGCAATAACTGTTAGTATAAAAAGTACGTACAGTAAGATAAGAATTGCGAAATAGAACTGTAAAAGCATTGATATGGTTTCTTAGCCATACAATGGTTTAAAAGTAATAAAACATATATACAGTCATATACACATTAGGCTAACATACTCAACTGGTGCTTCTAACTAAGCCTACCCCGGTGTGCCTGACCTAAGCCTAACACGCGAGAAGGGGGAGTAAGTAAGTAGCTTAAGTTAAGTTGGTTTTGCCAAGGTTTGTTTCAAGAATTCTCTTCTAAGGGTTTAGTCAACACCATACCTCTGAATAGAATGATGGAGGATTGGTATCTCCTTCAGGGGTCTCTCTCGATATCCCAGTCACCCGCGAGGGTAAACCGGAAGCGCCGGGACTGGATTTCTCTGCACGAGAAAGGCAGCGGCTCTCTTCAGTGCGTCGGGAGGAAGGAGGGGTGACAGCGTCCGCGGGCAGCTGGGCTGGATGTCTTCGCAGAGGACGGCTGCACGGCTCCTCAAGCGTACTGAACCACAGTTCGCGCTGTAGCGGCGATAATGGTAATCAGTAGCTTCACCACCACAGGATAGCAGGCTGCAGCGACAGAGTGCTAGTTTTTACCAACACTGGTCATGCAGGCAGCTGGCATCAGCAACAGGCAACGCACATTGCTTAAGGCAACGTTGGTAATATTTATACCTGACAGGTGCCGGGTTTGACGCAAGTTTGCTGGACATAAGACGTCAATTAAAGATGTCACTAGGAAGTGGCAGCTATCAGTTGCTCATTAGAGTTCTATTACTAATCAAAACATAGCAAGCGGGGATTTCCAGGTTTGCTAAGTTTTTATCTTGTTGAAGAACTCGGAGTGTTATCTAGGAATATCAGATAGTGACTGCTGCTCTGTCATTGCACTAATTGGTCGCAAAGGAAGTAGCAGAGAGTCATGCTGGAATGTGGCTCTGTGGCTTTGCTCGTGTGAGGCCAGAGATGACTTTTCAGAAAATCGTACTTGAACGGTTATGCCAATATAGGGAACAAAAAGGGCTTTATAGCCGAATAGGGGCATAAGGTCACAGTATCGATCAGGAACCTAGATAAACACATGACAATATTATTGCGCTGGAATGGTCTTGTCATTGGTGGTCCACTGATCTTCTCCACCAATCCAAGCGCCGGCCCAAGAGTTTGCCGTGCTGGCATGATCTTCTTTACAAGTTGGGAGCACGGATTCCCCATTCCAATCTTCCATCTTTGTGATCGACTGCTTGGCTCCTGAATATCTACAATACAGTCATCTAAAGCTGCCACAAGACTGTATAGACACTTTGAGAGAGTCCAAGCGCCCTTCCCAAAAAAATCCTGTGCTTCTAAATGGAAGAGATATTGTTTTTGGTGTATTCAAAAGAACTTTGATCCATTTAGTTGTCATGTTGAAGTATTGTACACCTTTTTAAGCCATAACCGCCTATTGAAAATCTGCTTCACAGACCTTATTTTTTCAAATTCCTTTAGGTAAGTATTTCTTAGAAGGTATTAAGAAGGCGTTCTTTCAAGTTAGAACATCTTCTCCCCCATAGGAGATTAACATTGTTTTATTTAAAAAAAGAAATTGTAAAAAAAATATTTGGACTTCTTAGCCTGTTTATATATTGCTAATGTTATGAGTGTTAATACAATTTTAGACTGTATATATGTGCATGTATTTTATAAGCTCTCCAGGGTCCCTGCGTGTGGGTGAGACTATTGAGTGCTTATGACTTTGATGAGGTTAGCCTTAGAAGAGAACTGGGATTACAGGTAAGTAACTGTTACATCTGAGAGTACTAATGGTAATAGTCCAAGGAAGAAGAAATGTCAAAGATGGCTTTGGAGAACCTCATGTGGATGAATGATTGGTGAGGGGGGGCAGTTTAAAAAGTAGGTGGTAAGTCAATGTTGTGGAAGGTAAATTAGCGGTGGGTGAAATTCCTTGGAGGTGTGGCAAACGTGGGATTGGATCAGGTGCACTCCTTTTGCATTGAGTTGCCCAGCTCTAGTTTCCGAAATGTTCTTTCAAAGGCTGTCCGGATTATGACTGTTCTGTTAGGTTAGATGTTGACTGGTTTGGTGTGGAAGCCAGATTCCAGCATGGCATTGAGCTTAAGATATCTTTAAATGCTCAAATATTTGAGGTGAAGAATTCTATCTGGAATATGGATTGACATGCATCTGACTTTTTTGTGTAATGTAGAAGTCTGTTTTTAGAGGTCCGTTTTTTAGGCTTGTGTCTTTGTGTCTATATAGGCAAGGATAATTTCTAGGAAATCTTGCAAGGGGGTAGTGTTAATCCTTTTCTTTGCATATTTGGAGATCTTGTTGGTTGGATTCATTGGTGGTAGGTAATAAGAGGTTTTGTTTAGGTTGTATGAGTTTTTTTTGGCTTTCAATTGTTTACTTTGATTTTCTGTTTTCCATTATGGTGTCATTTCTATTAAACACTCAAAACCAATAAGTCTGATGTCCTCTCTTCAAGAACTTTGTTATATTAATATGCCAGTTTGCTCCTTAGTAAATATTTTTGTAGTTGTTATTGCAATTTTTCTAAAGAGTTTGCTCTCTGCCAATGTTTCTTCAAAACCGCATGCTCAGTGATCAGATTTTTGATGAGAGTGAGTGGAAGAATTAATCAGATATTTGCCAACTTTGGAATCCCTTGGGCTTGGTAAGGGAAAAGACATCCAATGCAAGACTGCACACTGATTACCTCCCCCACATTTCTTTTTTATTTACCTCCCCCACATTTCTTTTTTATTTAGCCCCTCTATCTGGGATTTATTCTGGTAATAGGTACTACAAACCTCCCCTTCAAGGATGTCCCTCAATAATCGCAAGCACTGCATTTTTTCTGCCCACACGCAGGATCCCGCAGCAGTATTTCAAAGAAGATGTTTGATTTTGCTTTTTGTTAAAAAAAAATCATGTAATCTTGTATTTAGCAGCATGTAAAAAGGCTATATTGGTCAATTCCATTTATTTTCTTTAAAATCAAAAACTCAATAATAAATTGGGAAACTCACCAGAGGAACTAGGGAAAAACCTCTCTTCTGGATACTTTCTGCGCAGATTCCTCTGCATCCGAATATGCCCTGGTCATAGACAAGATACAAAGATACAAAGATTTTTTTTGAGCAAAGCTTCCCACGTGCCAGTTGGTGACGCCTTACGGCTCTCACGGCGTCAGAAGTGATGGAGCTGAGCTGCATGTAGATGCCCCCCGTGTGCAGTTATCCGTGTCTAAATATGGGCCCTCATAGGTGGAACACTTTGAGCAACTTGCAGGTGGCAGTTCCAAAATCTAGCTTAGAACCTAATCATGATGTACAGGAGTCTACTGCACAGAATGGGAAGGTGGGAATTCATTGAGTAACCTGCAGTGAGTATCCACCAAGAAGAGAATTAAGGAAGGTATCTAACTTGTTCTTTGAATAGATAGCACAGTAGTACCTTTGAAAGTTGGAGGGTCGGAAGAGTTGCCTGAGATTAGGAGGTGTTGCAAAACTAATTGGCCAAAATGGCCCTCTAGCCAAAATAGTGGGCCCAAAGATAAAAGATAAACAACCAATAAATGAACATACAATGGTATGACCACATAAGTTTAAAGACGACCAGGGTGGATGATGCCCTCCTCAAAACTGTAGCAGATGAGCCGTCCGAGTTGCTAATTAAATGTTGCTGCTACCATTGCTTTTTA
This sequence comes from Lissotriton vulgaris, assembly GCF_964263255.1. Lineage (NCBI taxonomy): Eukaryota > Metazoa > Chordata > Amphibia > Caudata > Salamandridae > Lissotriton > Lissotriton vulgaris. The sequence goes on from NC_141693.1 coordinate 261,876,043, forward strand.
ATTGTATAAGATGGCTTTTAAGATCCTGTGAATTACCATTTTCCACACAACATACGCCCCTTATTGTTTCTCCAGCACGGGACTCTGAACAAAATTGCCCCAGTGATTCTTAGCTTTAAATGTTTAACTCATGCTTTACGTTTTTAACTCAATCTTACAGACTTCTCACGTGAAACTATGTTAATGTAATAATTTCACAATTTGACATCTCTGCTTATTATTCTACTTCCTAGGTAAATTATTGCAACAGTTTTAATTAATCATGCAAATAAAGATATTCTATTCTATTCTCTCGTCATACCTGGATGCAAAGAATGTGAATATGTGCACCGGTACCCATCGCAGAACGGCAGATTTCTAGAAACTGCTTCACCCTTAAATAAACTGTTGCGATTTTGAACCTTCTTAGCTAGTGTGTAGCAAATTTTAATCCAGAGTACTCTCCACTTGGACAAAGTTCTCTCTTGCTCAGGCTTGCCTTTCTTGGTCCCAGTGAGCCCCACAAATGAGTTGATCTTTTACACCATGATCTCTCGTATGGTCAGTGTAGCAATTCAAAGCACTTTTTGGGTCAAGCTGGCTTAACCTGTCTTTTTTGTGGGATGTGGCAAAGGTCAGCAAGGTGATCGATTTGACAGAAGCGGAAGGATGACACCACTCTTGATAGGAAAGTAATGATTGTCTGAAGCGGAAGGATGATACCATCTTTGGTAGGAAAGCGGCCAGAGTCCACAGCACCAATTTGTCTTGGAAGAAAATAGAAGTAGGGCGGTTGTACAAAAAGCTACTATAGTCTATTTACTCTGCAAGCAGGAGAAAAAAAAGATTGTTTAGATTTTCAGAAGCTGTGGCAGGTAATTGTGCACAGGTTAGAATGGTGAGCACATAAGTAACCTCTGGAATAGAATCAGGTCCCACTGAGGCATGACAATGATTTTGAAAGGATTATACGTGTCAGGACCTTCAACATATGCACCAGTGGTTTAAAGAGAGGGGATTATTCAAGCAAGTATACAAAAGCTGAAACTGCTGACAATAAACTTCAAGTCAGCAGCATCAACATTTAATTTTTGATTCTTAATTTAGATTGACACTGTATCTTGAAACATGTTTTTATTTTTTACAGCATCAAGGCCTGACACTCATTGTCATTCTTCTTGATAGCACGCGGACCAGGACAGACCTATATGGCAAGTGTCACACTGAGATGCTTCAAAAATGGATCTTCCTGAAGTCCTTAGCAACTTTTCAGGTGCTAATTGTAGTAATGAGGACTGCACAATGAGTAGGTTCAAGCAGGATTTATTCATAAGAAGGAGCGAATTTCTCTGGAGGAATGGATTTCTGTGAAGGGGTAGCAAGGGGTTTGCATAAAGAAATCCTTCTTAAATTCCATATTTTGCCCCCCTCGACTCTGACAGCTTTGCTAAAAACTTCAATGACTCTGATAGGGTCAGACCATCTGGACACATTTTTGTGGAACAAACCACCCATCTTTACACGCACTCGATCACCAACTCTTACACGGCAAGTATTGTACTTCTTTTTGGCCGAATGCAGGATCATACTTTCCTGGTGCTTCTGAATTTTCTCCCTCAATACCTTAAAATCTACCTCGTAGGGAGAATCACCTTTTAACCACCAGGGAAAAAGTCGAGAACCTGGTTTTCTCCCACGCAATAGTTCAAAAGGGGATAGCCCAGTGACTGAATTGGGAGACAACCGGTAAGTTAATAAAGTTGCCTGAAGCGCTTTTTTCCATTTTAAACCACTTTTAATAGCCAATTGGCAAGATTCTTTGATGACTCTGTTGAACCTCTCAACTTGGCCGTTGGCTTGCGGAAAATAATTAGAGGTTCTTTTGTGAACGATACCACAATTCTTGAGAAAACACTCAAACTCATTGCTAATGAATTGTGGGCCATTGTCAGAGACAAGTTCCTCCGGTAAACCTTCCCTAGCAAATATCTCATCAAGAAATTCAATAACATGTTCAGAGGAGGTTTTTTCAACAACTTTAAGTTCAGGCCACTTAGAGAAGTAGTCGATTAGGACTAGGGCAAACATATCCTTACCAGACTGATAACTAAAAGGTCCAATGATATCAATTGCCAACCTTCGCCAAGGACCATTGGCGTACTCAATGGGCGAAGTATCAACAGCTAAACTCTTCACCGATTTGTCACTCAACGAGCAAGGAGAACAATTCCTGACCCAATTATCTACCATGGAATCAATACCAGGCCACCAGTAGTGTTCCCTAATCCTTCTTTTGGTGGTGGACATTCCCATGTGCCCCTCATGAGCTAAACTGCAAATTTTCTCTCTGAGACTTGTGGGAGGTATGATTTTATCTGATCTGAGAATGATGTCTCGAGATAGCATTAGGTCATCCTTAACTTTGTAAAACGACCCCAACTCACCAGAAAGCTTCCTTTCTTCAGGCCATCCCTTCACCAAATACTGCTTGACAAGAAGCAAAACAGAATCATTCTCCATAGCTTCTGACCAATTTTTTTCAGAAAGAATTAAACAACTTTCCTGATCTGAAATTATATTGACGTCTGCAAACGAATACGCAACATCACAATCAAAATTGTCACCAACTTCTACACTGGCCGGAAAACGCGACATGCAATCCGCATGAACATTGAGACGGCCAGGGACGTAAACAACCTCACAACGGTATTCCTGTAATTTTGCCGCTAGTCTCGCTAAGCGAGCAGTAAGAACTCTTCCACCACCAGCAGACAACATGGAAATCAGGGGTTTGTGGTCAGTTCTTAAAGAAAATTTTGTCCCCCACAAAAACTGCCTGAAGTGCTGAGAGGCCCAAGTACAAGCAAGTAGTTCTCTCTCTATAGTTGAGTAATTCTTCTCAGCATCACGTAGAGCTCGAGAAGCATAAGAGACAACAAACTCCCCAGATTTATCTTTTTGCATCAGGACGGCCCCTAACCCAACATTACTTGCATCAACGTAGACAATGCATTCCTTACCCACTGAGTAAGGTTTCAAAAATGGTGCTTCAACAATTTTGCGTTTCAATATAGCAAAGGAATTCTCTTGCTCTTTCCCCCAAACAAATTTTGCATTCTTTTTTAGAAGGACTCTCAAAGGATGCACAATATCTGAATAGTTTTTAACAAATTTCCCATAAAATTCAGTAAGCCCCAGAAAAGAAAGTAATTGTTCCTTGGAACTGGGAGAAGGGGCATTGACGATATTTTGAACATGATTAAGTTTAGGTTTGATTCCATGACTTGATATTTCGTGTCCCAGGTACTCAACTTTTTCTTGTCTGAATTTGCATTTGTTAAATTTCAAAGTGAGACCCTTAGAACGAACTTTCTCCAAGACACAAAATAAATTGGCATCATGTTCAATATGATTTTCCCCAAAAATCAAAATATCGTCTTGGAAAGCTATGGCCCCTTTGCAGTCTGTCAATAGTTCTTTCATCAGACGCTGGAAGACGGAGGCTGCACTAGCCAAACCAAAGGGCATGCGTAAATACTGAAACACGCCCTCAGGAGTGACAAAAGCAGTCAATTTCCTTGAGTCTTCATCCAATTCTACTTGGTGATAGGCACTAGCCAAATCAATTGAAGAAAATACAGTAGCGCCTGACAAAGCGGAAATTAGCTCGTGAATATTTGGCAAAGGATGTTTATCAATCCAAATTTCCTTGTTGAGGCTGCGTAAATCCGCACATAAGCGAAGTTCGCCAGAACTCTTAAGAGAAATCACAATAGGCGAAACCCAAGGGGAGGATTCAATTGGTTCTATAATGTTCCTTTTTACCAAATCGTCTAGAATTTCTTTCAATTTAGATCTGTAAGCTAAAGGGACATTTCTTACCTTATGCCTGACGGGAACAGCATTATCATTGAGGACAATTTTGTGCTTAAAATCAATGTATTTCCCAAGTTTGTCGTTAAAAATCTCAGGAAATTTCTCAAGTACACTCTTGGTGAAATCAGGATTAATAGAAGTATTCAAAGTTAAATTGACTAACGAGTCAGTAATGTGTTTCTCATAACGGGGCTCTTCAACATAAACAGGTGGAACAGAATTTGGGTCTAACTTGATCCCCAAGACACGTTGATGGGGCCAACTAAGTATAGAAACACCCTTAGTAGCAACATAAACCTTAGCCGTGACATCCCAGTTTTTGAAAAACAATTTAGCCCAAAAGAAACCCTCCAATGCAATCCTACGTCCTGTGTACCCACCAGGATATATATCTGGACTTAAGAGTTCCCTATTGTGCCAAAATTGTTCAAAAATATTCTTCCCAATGATCGTGTACCAAGCACATGAATCGACAAAAATGTCAATAGGTTTGTCGTCCATGAGAATAGTACAGGAAGGAAAATTATTTTGAATGCATTCATCAACAGAAAGTATGCAATTTAGACTATTCAAAACTTCTTCTTCTTCAGGAGAAATATAGTTAATCCTTTGACCAGATCTGCACACGTTACCAAAGTGTCCTTTATTTTTACATTTGATGCAGATTTTATCCCATGCGGGACAACCCTTGTAGTTACCAACATGGTTAGTACTACCACATCTATAGCAAACAATTGTACCTTTCTTGGTATAACTCTTATTATCATTCACATTCTTAACATATTCTTTCTTAAATGTAGGCCTAGGATTGGAAACATTCGAGGAGGATTTAACAATGGCAACTTCAACATCTGGAACATTAGTTTTTAAATTTTTTCCTCTTATCTCAGATACAAAAATTTCAGAATGCTCTATACCCTTAGCTATGTTTACAACCGCAGCAAGGGTAGTTTCAGTACCTAACCAAAGCCTTTCTTGGATTATTTTACTTTTGGTTTTCATCATGATTTGGTCTCTAAGAACTTGCTCATATGATATGGTTTCAAAAGAGCAAGTGCAGGCAAGAGAACGTAAAGCTGCCACGTAATCCTCAATTGTCTCATCCTGTTTTTGTTCGCGAGAGTAAAATTTAAACCTTTCCATAACAGTATTTATCCGTCTACCAAAACGGATTTTCATTTGCTTTGAAGCTTTACTAAACACATCCATATCATCAGCATCTTCTAAAGGTGGTAGATTATCAAATTCTTTTATTCCTGCTCCACCAAGGCAATGTCTTAGAAGAGCAAGTTTTCTTTTTGCGGAACAATCCTCTTTTTCTAAAACATCCACATAGGCAATAAACATGGGAAACCAAAGATCCCATTCAATAGGAGGATCACCCGCAACCTGAAGGAAATGAGGTGGAGCAGCAATGTTAGACATTTGTATATATCGATCAGAGCGAAAATATGAACAATAAAATGCAATAAAAGTAGAAAAATTAATGTAGATGGTGTGCAAATCACCGTAGTAAAATAATGTAGGTGGTGTGCAAATCACCGTAGTAAAAGATTTGCTAAAGCGGATGGTGTGCAAATCACCGTAGTAAGAGATTTGCTGAAATGGATTTCTCAACTTCCACTATCGATGTCTGAAATGAGCGTTAATAACTTTTAAATTTTCCAAAGTCGTTTTTCCTCTTATAAATACTTGTTGTTGACAACCTTGACAGTCAGGGTTAATTTAAAATGTTGTTGTAGAAAGATTTGACATTCAGCGTTAATTTGTTGACGAAGGAACTGTAAAACGCTAAAGTCTCAACTGACACGAAGTTAATGCTTCAAACTTACACAAGATGGCCGCCGAGAGCGTCGGAAATGCGCGATGACGTGCGCAGTGACGCGTCTGATGAGGTCCGCATAAACAATGGCGGTAGAGGAGGATGCAGGACGCTCGAGAAGAACCTCGTGAGTTCGAAAGTAAGCGAACTGCAAGGCGCTCGAGAGGCGGAGTGCTCGAGGTAAAGCATTAACTAGTAGAAGGATCCTGGCGGACCAACCATACACCTAGGTTTCAGGAGCTGCCCTCTCTCCTGTGGGGATCTCTAGATGCAAGTAGGCGGCTCTATTAGGCCTCGCGTGACGCTGAGACCATAAGTCTTTTTCCACACCAAGTTTGAGAGGAGCCAGATAAGGCTTTAAACAAGTGCCACATTGGTTGTTTTTTTATAAGTAAGGGTTATTTGTGTACTGACAACCTCCCCCTAGCATCTCCAAACTCAGATGTCCCTTGGCAGTATTGTTGAGGAACAGTTATAATCAGCTGGCACAGATTTCTGTGATGTCTCAGGCTTCCTAACCTACAAAGCTGAGCCAAACGGCACAGCTCAGGCATTGGAAGGCAGCACTGCTAACTTAGCACATTCATAAACAGACATGCTTCACCTCTGGCTCCAACAAGGGATGCCCCTACTGCCCACAAAAGAACCTCTGTACTAATCCGTACTTCCAATGGATTCCACGGTAAGACTTTTAAATGTAAACAATGTACTGTAAAACGCTCGAGCAGCGCTGCCAAGAAGAGCTCGAGAAAAGTCTTTTAATTGAAAAGACACAGTTCTCGTAAAGTGAGCAGGACCTTTACTGTCAAAATTTCCATGACACCGCTCGATATTGCGGTCGAAAAGTAAAGGGATAGAGAATCAAATATAAGTAAAATGACTCACGTTTGATCTGGCTCACGTTTAAGGGACAGATGATAGATGATGATGGTCCAGGATCTGTCAGAATGATGTAGAATCCTCTCAGAAGAGAAACAGAAAAACAATGTTCTTCTTGGTAGGCAAAGTCCAATTTAGTTAAAAATAGGAAGAAGAGTAAGCGAGTGAACGCTGCCTTCGAGGAAATCACTGCTCCCGTCGTCGCCAATAATTGTGTAGTAATGAGGACTGCACAATGAGTAGGTTCAAGCAGGATTTATTCATAAGAAGGACAGCTTAAACAACCACAGCTCCAAAGAGGTGTCTTCATCATCCAAGCCCAGTAACAGATCACAGTCAAGGGAAAACATTCTAAAGTCCTAACACTCTACTGAGTGACATGGAGAGATTCCAAATAACATGAGGTAATGGAATACCACACTAATAACCTTTAATGGAAGCATACTGACAAAGCCTCCCAATGCCTTCCTACTATTGTCAACCACTCCAGAATGTCTTTCGAATTGGCCTAGCTGTCAGCGAGTTAGGAGAATGGGATAGAGAAAAGACGGCTCCTGGTCTTCAATTGGGTTTTTCATTGTCTACGTTCTGGTCTTATCAGTCTTTGTTCACCGTTTTGCCTCTTCAGAAGAAATATATTTTAACATACATCTGATACAGTAAATTCACTAATGGTAAACAAATTCTATAGTATAATACTACCATATATGACTTATTGTAGGTTTATATACATTTAGACATTAACAATGAAACTAGCTGCTTCGTTGAGACACATACCCCATTATGTGAAGACACCTCTTTTAAATTAATAATTTTACTGCACTGACTTCCTAGAAAGAATTTTCAAATTTACAATATCAGTCGAAGTCTGGCTGTTCAAGCTCTCTTTCAAGCAGTAAAGTTAAAACCAGTTGGTTAGGAGCAAGTTCAGCAGATGAATCGACACTTTGCAACCCTTCGCCTTTAATCAAAAACCTAAATATTGGAGGCTCACTTTTATTCTGAACTCCCTTACGAAAGAGCACAGCTAAAACTATGGCAACTGTTTCACTCGAGTTTCTCTTCAAATATGCTTGAGGAGGGGAAAAAGGGAAAGCAAAATGCACAGTAACCAGTCGAGGGTTGTGGAGAATAACCGCAGAGAGCTGGTTGGAGTTGGGGCGGTTACAAGACACTGCTCTCCTCACGACCAGGTCAGATGATGTGCGCAATGATTGGTTCACTGAGCACTAAGGATATTCAAGGCAATTCTCTCAAGACGTGGTTCTGCATCCAGAACTTCTTTAGATGGCAAACTGGTGGCCATCTTGAAAGATCTTCTGAAATCTTCTATGCCACAGAAGTCTCCAGTAATTTTAGGTAAGCTAACCCTTGTCTTAACATCACCACCAGAATGATACTGTATCCTTCAATTTGAATCATGTCAGTGGAGTGTGCCAAAAAGAATCCTGCTGTGAATGGAAAAGCTTCTTGTTTTAGACTTTAGATGGGTAGTTTAATGGTAGTGATAAACAGTGCCCCCCATGTCTGTTTTTGTTGTGGAGCCTCAGTAATAGTGTCTGAAGGAGGTGTACATGTTCTTTTCCACCTTATGCAAAGTCCCTTCCCTCCTTCAGAGTCCTTAACATGGCTTTGCGGGATACATGGTGCAACCTAAGCCGCCTCCTGCTCCTATCATCAGCAACATGCTGAGGCCTAGAGGGCTGATCTGCGCACTGTAACCATGGTAGTGTTCTTGAAAACACATCACTTGTTTTTCATGAACACTTCGAAATTAAATAGTACTGCACAGGCGGCTAACAACGTTATATGAATGCTCAGATCGTGAAGAGCAGTGCCCACACATCCCTGTTGACGAGCTACGAGTGTATGAGACCAGTAAAGCATTAACTAGTAGAAGGATCCTGGCGGACCAACCATACACCTAGGTTTCAGGAGCTGCCCTCTCTCCTGTGGGGATCTCTAGATGCAAGTAGGCGGCTCTATTAGGCCTCGCGTGACGCTGAGACCATAAGTCTTTTTCCACACCAAGTTTGAGAGGAGCCAGATAAGGCTTTAAACAAGTGCCACATTGGTTGTTTTTTTATAAGTAAGGGTTATTTGTGTACTGACAACCTCCCCCTAGCATCTCCAAACTCAGATGTCCCTTGGCAGTATTGTTGAGGAACAGTTATAATCAGCTGGCACAGATTTCTGTGATGTCTCAGGCTTCCTAACCTACAAAGCTGAGCCAAACGGCACAGCTCAGGCATTGGAAGGCAGCACTGCTAACTTAGCACATTCATAAACAGACATGCTTCACCTCTGGCTCCAACAAGGGATGCCCCTACTGCCCACAAAAGAACCTCTGTACTAATCCGTACTTCCAATGGATTCCACGCTCAGGGAATTGGAACAACAAATTGACACCATCCATGGCAGCATTTTAAACTTTTCCATGAAGGATAAAGCAATAAAACTTGGTGAACGTGCCTATTCTCTGTAGATTTCAGCAACACAGACAAAAATAATAGACTCTTCCCTTCAAGGATGGGGGCGTTCTCACAGGAGATGTGCTGTTCCCAGAACGAGCCTTCATATTGTGCCGAATGGATCTTTTGCCACTGATGACCTTAGAGCCAACCATGATGAAAAACAGTTTATTGAATGTGGTTTGCATAGAAAGTGTGTGAGCTATGGTTTGTAGCGCTAACCATAACTAGTTAATGCTAAGGGGATTTCAGTTTTATTTTCCAACAATAGTTTCACTTCAGCTGTGTTTTTCCAAGTGAATTTCAGTGGTTTGTCAAACATGCATTAATGTGTTATGACCAGCTCTAACTACAACTTCAGTTTATATGTGTATTATATGTGAGTTATGTTTTTTTGGAGGGGAGGGGCACTACCAACTTCTATAAAAGCAAACTCATTCATAGGTAGGCAATCCTCAACAGATAAGGCCTCGCACTCAACCATTGTGTGCTTACACCCCACACAGCCATTTGCAGAGTTGGTGTACCAAATGGATTTTTTTAAACCAGGTGGATCCACGGGGCCCATGATCCTTGAATATCAAAACAAAATTTAATGTTCGAGGCATGTGGGCTGCTGAATTCTTATCTGTGCATAGATCACCGCCTAGTGTTGGGTCCAGATGACTGCACCTTGTTGTCCTGGAAGAGTCTTCGAAGTATCACAAGATAGGTGACCCCTCCACTGGATTACAGTGCGCATGGGCATCTTCTCCATCCTCAGATTGTTTTTTTCTGCCATTGGGTTTGGATGTTATTCCTATACTCCAACTTCGGAATCAAAACTAAACTTTTCTAAAGGCCAAAAGGTCTTCGACTTTGACGGTATTGTTCTCGCTCGGTACTTCTTGACTCGATCAAACTTTCCATCTCGACCCGGTCGTCGACGCGGGCCGTTGGCCTTTTCGACGCCACGTGGGCCTGCTGTCAATGGAAAGGACACTTGCAAACAAAACAGGTGATGGACCGAATGTGGATCAATGTCACACATTCACCCCAGTCCGAAGATCTGGGCCCAAATCCATCGTTTTTTTGCACTCCACACCACCCTGGGTTAGACAATGGCGATATGCAAATCAGCTCTGACCCTGTGCCCCATGGGACCAGTCCAGTCCGAACTACAAAAGCCATGTCCTTCCCAGAACGGAATCAAGCATCCGAGGACCGGACCGGTTTCGAGGTAACACCTCTCATCAGCCCGGCTAGCTTGACTCCAGTGGTGTGGAGTGCCTGGGACCCACGTCTGAGCATCCCCAGCGCACTTAGGGCGGAATTTGCAAACAAAACAGGTGATGGACCGAATGTGGATCAATGTCACACATTCACTCCAGTCCGAAGATCTGGGCCCAAATCCATTGTTTTTTTGCACTCCACACCACCCTGGGTTAGACAATGGCGATATGCAAATCAGCTCTGACCCTGTGCCCCATGGGAACAGTCCAGTCCGAACTACAAAAGCCATGTCCTTCCCAGAACAGAATCAAGCATCCGAGGACCGGACCGGTTTCGAGGTAACACCTCTCATCAGCCCGGCTAGCTTGCCTCCAGTGCTGTGGAGTGCCTGGGACCCACGTCTGAGCATCCCCAGCGCACTTAGGGCGGAATTTGCAAACAAAACAGGTGATGGACCGAATGTGGATCAATGTCACACATTCACCCCAGTCCGAAGATCTGGGCCCAAATCCATCGTTTTTTTGCACTCCACACCACCCTGGGTTAGACAATGGCGATATGGAAATCAGCTCTGACCCTGTGCCCCATGGGAACAGTCCAGTCCGAACTACAAAAGCCATGTCCTTCCCAGAACGGAATCAAGCATCCGAGGACCGGACCGGTTTCGAGGTAACACCTCTCATCAGCCCGGCTAGCTTGACTCCAGTGGTGTGGAGTGCCTGGGACCCACGTCTGAGCATCCCCAGCGCACTTAGGGCGGAATTTGCAAACAAAACAGGTGATGGACCGAATGTGGATCAATGTCACACATTCACCCCAGTCCGAAGATCTGGGCCCAAATCCATCGTTTTTTTGCACTCCACACCACCCTGGGTTAGACAATGGCGATATGCAAATCAGCTCTGACCCTGTGCCCCATGGGAACAGTCCAGTCCGAACTACAAAAGTCATGTCCTTCCCAGAACGGAATCAAGCATCCGAGGACCGGACCGGTTTCGAGGTAACACCTCTCATCAGCCCGGCTAGCTTGACTCCAGTGGTGTGGAGTGCCTGGGACCCACGTCTGAGCATCCCCAGCGCACTTAGGGCGGAATTTGCAAACAAAACAGGTGATGGACCGAATGTGGATCAATGTCACACATTCACCCCAGTCCGAAGATCTGGGCCCAAATCCATCGTTTTTTTGCACTCCACACCACCCTGGGTTAGACAATGGCGATATGCAAATCAGCTCAGACCCTGTGCCCCATGGGAACAGTCCAGTCCGAACTACAAAAGCCATGTCCTTCCCAGAACGGAATCAAGCATCCGAGGACCGGACCGGTTTCGAGGTAACACCTCTCATCAGCCCGGCTAGCTTGACTCCAGTGGTGTGGAGTGCCTGGGGCCCACGTCTGAGCATCCCCAGCGCACTTAGGGCGGAATTTGCAAACAAAACAGGTGATGGACAAATGTGGATCAATGTCACACATTCACCCCAGTCCGAAGATCTGGGCCCAAATCCATCGTTTTTTTGCACTCCACACCACCCTGGGTTAGACAATGGCGATATGCAAATCAGCTCTGACCCTGTGCCCCATGGGAACAGTCCAGTCCGAACTACAAAAGCCATGTCCTTCCCAGAACGGAATCAAGCATCTGAGGACCGGACCGGTTTCGAGGTAACACCTCTCATCAGCCCGGCTAGCTTGACTCCAGTGGTGTGGAGTGCCTGGGACCCACGTCTGAGCATCCCCAGCGCACAGGGTGGAATTTGCAAACAAAACAGGTGATGGACCGAATGTGGATCAATGTCACTCATTCACCCCAGTCCGAAGATCTGGGCCCAAATCCATCGTTTTGTTTTCCACTCCACACCACCCTGGGTTAGACAATGGCGATATGCAAATCAGCTCTGACTCTGTGCCCCATGGGAACAGTCCAGTCCGAACTACAAAAGCCATGTCCTTCCCAGAAAGGAATCAAGCATCCGAGGACCGGACCGGTTTCGAGGTAACACCTCTCATCAGCCCGGCTAGCTTGACTCCAGTGGTGTGGAGTGCCTGGGACCCACGTCTGAGCATCCCCAGTGCACTTAGGGCGGAATTTGCAGACAAAACAGGTGATGGACCGAGTGTGGATCAATGTCACACATTCACCCCAGTCCGAAGATCTGGGCCCAAATCCATCATTTTTTTGCACTCCACACCACCCTGGGTTAGACAATGGCGATATGCAAATCAGCTCTGACCCTGTGCCCATGGGAACAGTCCAGTCCGAACTACAAAAGCCATGTCCTTCCCAGAACGGAATCAAGCATCCGAGGACCGGACCGGTTTCGAGGTAACACCTCTCATCAGCCCGGCTAGCTTGACTCCAGTGGTGTGGAGTGCCTGGGACCCACGTCTGAGCATCCCCAGCGCACTTAGGGCGGAATTTGCAAACAAAACAGGTGATGGACCGAATGTGGATCAATGTCACACATTCACCCCAGTCCGAAGATCTGGGCCCAAATCCATCGTTTTTTTGCACTCCACACCACCCTGGGCTAGACAATGGCGATATGCAAATCAGCTCTGACCCTGTGCCCCATGGGAACAGTCCAGTCCGAACTACAAAAGCCATGTCCTTCCCAGAACGGAATCAAGCATCCGAGGACCGGAACGGTTTCGAGGTAACACCTCTCATCAGCCCGGCTAGCTTGACTCCAGTGGTGTGGAGTGCCTGGGACCCACGTCTGAGCATCCCCAGCGCACTTAGGGCGGAATTTGCAAGCAAAACAGGTGATGGACCGAATGTGGATCAATGTCACACATTCACCCCAGTCCGAAGATCTGGGCCCAAATCCATCGTTTTTTTGCACTCCACACCACCCTGGGTTAGACAATGGCGATATGCAAATCAGCTCAGACCCTGTGCCCCATGGGAACAGTCCAGTCCGAACTACAAAAGCCATGTCCTTCCCAGAACGGAATCAAGCATCCGAGGACCGGACCGGTTTCGAGGTAACACCTCTCATCAGCCCGGCTAGCTTGACTCCAGTGGTGTGGAGTGCCTGGGGCCCACGTCTGAGCATCCCCAGCGCACTTAGGGCGGAATTTGCAAACAAAACAGGTGATGGACAAATGTGGATCAATGTCACACATTCACCCCAGTCCGAAGATCTGGGCCCAAATCCATCGTTTTTTTGCACTCCACACCACCCTGGGTTAGACAATGGCGATATGCAAATCAGCTCTGACCCTGTGCTCCATGGGAACAGTCCAGTCCGAACTACAAAAGCCATGTCCTTCCCAGAACGGAATCAAGCATCTGAGGACCGGACCGGTTTCGAGGTAACACCTCTCATCAGCCCGGCTAGCTTGACTCCAGTGGTGTGGAGTGCCTGGGGCCCACGTCTGAGCATCCCCAGCGCACTTAGGGCGGAATTTGCAAACAAAACAGGTGATGGACAAATGTGGATCAATGTCACACATTCACCCCAGTCCGAAGATCTGGGCCCAAATCCATCGTTTTTTTGCACTCCACACCACCCTGGGTTAGACAATGGCGATATGCAAATCAGCTCTGACCCTGTGCCCCATGGGAACAGTCCAGTCCGAACTACAAAAGCCATGTCCTTCCCAGAACGGAATCAAGCATCTGAGGACCGGACCGGTTTCGAGGTAACACCTCTCATCAGCCCGGCTAGCTTGACTCCAGTGGTGTGGAGTGCCTGGGACCCACGTCTGAGCATCCCCAGCGCACAGGGTGGAATTTGCAAACAAAACAGGTGATGGACCGAATGTGGATCAATGTCACTCATTCACCCCAGTCCGAAGATCTGGGCCCAAATCCATCGTTTTGTTTTCCACTCCACACCACCCTGGGTTAGACAATGGCGATATGCAAATCAGCTCTGACTCTGTGCCCCATGGGAACAGTCCAGTCCGAACTACAAAAGCCATGTCCTTCCCAGAAAGGAATCAAGCATCCGAGGACCGGACCGGTTTCGAGGTAACACCTCTCATCAGCCCGGCTAGCTTGACTCCAGTGGTGTGGAGTGCCTGGGACCCACGTCTGAGCATCCCCAGTGCACTTAGGGCGGAATTTGCAGACAAAACAGGTGATGGACCGAGTGTGGATCAATGTCACACATTCACCCCAGTCCGAAGATCTGGGCCCAAATCCATCGATTTTTTTGCACTCCACACCACCCTGGGTTAGACAATGGCGATATGCAAATCAGCTCTGACCCTGTGCCCATGGGAACAGTCCAGTCCGAACTACAAAAGCCATGTCCTTCCCAGAACGGAATCAAGCATCCGAGGACCGGACCGGTTTCGAGGTAACACCTCTCATCAGCCCGGCTAGCTTGACTCCAGTGGTGTGGAGTGCCTGGGACCCACGTCTGAGCATCCCCAGCGCACTTAGGGCGGAATTTGCAAACAAAACAGGTGATGGACCGAATGTGGATCAATGTCACACATTCACCCCAGTCCGAAGATCTGGGCCCAAATCCATCGTTTTTTTGCACTCCACACCACCCTGGGCTAGACAATGGCGATATGCAAATCAGCTCTGACCCTGTGCCCCATGGGAACAGTCCAGTCCGAACTACAAAAGCCATGTCCTTCCCAGAACGGAATCAAGCATCCGAGGACCGGAACGGTTTCGAGGTAACACCTCTCATCAGCCCGGCTAGCTTGACTCCAGTGGTGTGGAGTGCCTGGGACCCACGTCTGAGCATCCCCAGCGCACTTAGGGCGGAATTTGCAAGCAAAACAGGTGATGGACCGAATGTGGATCAATGTCACACATTCACCCCAGTCCGAAGATCTGGGCCCAAATCCATCGTTTTTTTGCACTCCACACCACCCTGGGTTAGACAATGGCGATATGCAAATCAGCTCAGACCCTGTGCCCCATGGGAACAGTCCAGTCCGAACTACAAAAGCCATGTCCTTCCCAGAACGGAATCAAGCATCCGAGGACCGGACCGGTTTCGAGGTAACACCTCTCATCAGCCCGGCTAGCTTGACTCCAGTGGTGTGGAGTGCCTGGGGCCCACGTCTGAGCATCCCCAGCGCACTTAGGGCGGAATTTGCAAACAAAACAGGTGATGGACAAATGTGGATCAATGTCACACATTCACCCCAGTCCGAAGATCTGGGCCCAAATCCATCGTTTTTTTGCACTCCACACCACCCTGGGTTAGACAATGGCGATATGCAAATCAGCTCTGACCCTGTGCTCCATGGGAACAGTCCATTCCGAACTACAAAAGCCATGTCCTTCCCAGAACGGAATCAAGCATCTGAGGACCGGACCGGTTTCGAGGTAACACCTCTCATCAGCCCGGCTAGCTTGACTCCAGTGGTGTGGAGTGCCTGGGACCCACGTCTGAGCATCCCCAGTGCACAGGGTGGAATTTGCAAACAAAACAGGTGATGGACCGAATGTGGATCAATGTCACACATTCACCCCAGTCCAAAGATCTGGGCCCAAATCCATTGTTTTGTTTTCCACTCCACACCACCCTGGGTTAGACAATGGCGATATGCAAATCAGCTCTGACTCTGTGCCCCATGGGAACAGTCCAGTCCGAACTACAAAAGCCATGTCCTTCCCAGAAAGGAATCAAGCATCCGAGGACCGGACCGGTTTCGAGGTAACACCTCTCATCAGCCCGGCTAGCTTGACTCCAGTGGTGTGGAGTGCCTGGGACCCACGTCTGAGCATCCCCAGCGCACTTAGGGCGGAATTTGCAAACAAAACAGGTGATGGACCGAATGTGGATCAATGTCACACATTCACCCCAGTCCGAAGATCTGGGCCCAAATCCATCGTTTTTTTGCACTCCACACCACCCTGGGCTAGACAATGGCGATATGCAAATCAGCTCTGACCCTGTGCCCCATGGGAACAGTCCAGTCCGAACTACAAAAGCCATGTCCTTCCCAGAACGGAATCAAGCATCCGAGGACCGGACCGGTTTCGAGTAACACCTCTCATCAGCCCGGCTAGCTTGACTCCAGTGGTGTGGAGTGCCTGGGACCCACGTCTGAGCATCCCCAGCGCACTTAGGGCGGAATTTGCAAACAAAACAGGTGATGGACCGAATGTGGATCAATGTCACACATTCACCCCAGTCCGAAGATCTGGGCCCAAATCCATCGTTATTTTGCACTCCACACCACCCTGGGCTAGACAATGGCGATATGCAAATCAGCTCTGACCCTGTGCCCCATGGGAACAGTCCAGTCCGAACTACAAAAGCCATGTCCTTCCCAGAACGGAATCAAGCATCCGAGGACCGGACCGGTTTCGAGGTAACACCTCTCATCAGCCCGGCTAGCTTGACTCCAGTGGTGTGGAGTGCCTGGGACCCACGTCTGAGCATCCCCAGCGCACTTAGGGCGGAATTTGCAAACAAAACAGGCGATGGACCGAATGTGGATCAATGTCACACATTCACCCCAGTCCGAAGATCTGGGCCCAAATCCATCGGTTTTTTTTCCACTCCACACCACCCTGGGTTAGACAATGGCGATATGCAAATCAGCTCTGACCCTGTGCCCCATGGGAACAGTCCAGTCCGAAGTACAAAAGCCATGTCCTTCCCAGAACGGAATCAAGCATCCGAGGACCGGACCGGTTTCGAGGTAACACCTCTCATCAGCCCAGCTAGCTTG
Organism: Lissotriton vulgaris; assembly: GCF_964263255.1. NCBI lineage: Eukaryota > Metazoa > Chordata > Amphibia > Caudata > Salamandridae > Lissotriton > Lissotriton vulgaris. Next base: position 261,892,935 of record NC_141693.1, read on the forward strand.
ACTCCAGTGGTGTGGAGTGCCTGGGACCCACGTCTGAGCATCCCCAGCGCACTTAGGGCGGAATTTGCAAACAAAACAGGTGATGGACCGAATGTGGATCAATGTCACACATTCACCCCAGTCCGAAGATCTGGGCCCAAATCCATCGTTTTTTTGCACTCCACACCACCCTGGGTTAGACAATGGCAATATGCAAATCAGCTCTGACCCTGTGCCCCATGGGAACAGTCCAGTCCGAACTACAAAAGCCATGTCCTTCCCAGAACGGAATCAAGCATCCGAGGACCGGACGGGTTTCGAGGTAACACCTCTCATCAGCCCGGCTAGCTTGACTCCAGTGGTGTGGAGTGCCTGGGACCCACGTCTGAGCATTCCCAGAGCACTTAGGGCGGAATTTGCAAACAAAACAGGTGATGGACCGAATGTGGATCAATGTCACACATTCACCCCAGTCCGAAGATCTGGGCCCAAATCCATCGTTTTTTTGCACTCCACACCACCCTGGGTTAGACAATGGCGATATGCAAATCAGCTCTGACCCTGTGCCCCATGGGAACAGTCCAGTCCGAACTACAAAAGCCATGTCCTTCCCAGAACGGAATCAAGCATCCGAGGACCGGACCGGTTTTGAGGTAACACCTCTCATCAGCCCGGCTAGCTTGACTCCAGTGGTGTGGAGTGCCTGGGACCCACGTCTGAGCATCCCCAGCGCACTTAGGGCGGAATTTGCAAACAAAACAGGTGATGGACCGAATGTGGATCAATGTCACACATTCATCACATCCAAACTCAACGAGGATAGCCAACATGCAGATGCTCATTCGCAAATTTCAGCCACAACACTCTTTGCCAGCTCGATTATTCATGCAGCTCATATGAATGATGGCCTCCTGCATATTCATTGTCCCCCATGCCCAACTTCAAATGCGTCCACTGCAAGAGTGCCTTGCAAGACAGTGGAACCAAGCTCAGGGACTACTAAAAGACCTAGTGTTGGTAGACAGTTGCACTTACAACTCTCTGCAGTGGTGGAACCCACAAAACCTTTCCAAGGGGTGACTGTTCCAAGAGTAAGTTCCACAACTAGTACTAACAGCGAACGCATCACTGACAGGTTGGGGAGCCCACCTACTTCAATACACAATCCAAGGGCTCTGGACAATCAAACAAAAGAAACTGCATATCAACCAACTAGAGTTGCTAGCAATATTTCTAGCGCTAAAAGCATTCCAGAAATACTTGTACAACAAGACTGTGTTGATCCGGACGGACAACATGACAGCCATGTACTATATCCAGAAACAGGGAGCAACACACCCTCCACAGCTGGCGCACTTAGCACAGACCATATGGAAGTGGGCAATTCCAAAAACATCTTTCTCCTGGCAGAACACCTCCCAGGGAAGGACAATCAAGTAGCGAATCTGCTCAGCAGACATAGCCAACAACTACACGAATGGGAGATTCATCCCCAAGTTCTCCAGCCATTCTTCAAAAAATGGGGTCACCCAGAGATAGACCTGTTTGCCACAAAAGAAAACTCGAAATGCCAGTACTTTGCCGCCAGGTTCACACATCCGCTGTCACAGGGCAATGCGATATAGATGAACTGGTCAGGTAGATTTGCGTAGCTTTTCCCCCAGCACCACTGATTCCGCTGGTGGCACGCAAACTACGGCAACAGTCACTCACAATGATCCTAGTTGCTCCCACATGGGCGAGACAGCCATGGTACACAACGTTCCTGGAGCTTTCAGTAGTTCCTCATCAAAGGCTGCGCCTCGCACCCCATCTTCTCACTCAGAACCATGGAGAAATCAGACACCCAGATCTCAATCAGATGAACCTAGCGATATTAGAATTCGGATACCTTTACTTATCTCCAAACTGCATGAACATTATTAAGGAGCCAAGACGACCAACTACTAGAGCATGCTATGCAGCTAAATGGAAAAGATTTGTTATTTACTGCAACAATAACCAAATCAACCCATTAGATGCTTCCATACAAAACATTATATATTACCTATTGCATCTTCAAAGATGCAACCTAGCATACTCTTTTATAAGACTACACCTCGCTGCTATAGCAGCATATCTCAAAAACAAACAACACCTTTCCCTGTTTAGAGTACCAGCAATCAAGGCTTTTATGGAGGGTCTTAAAAGGGTGATTCCTCCAAAGCACCCACCTTCACCAGTCTGGAACCTAAATACAGTACTTACCAGACTTATGGGACCTCCTTTCGAACCTCTACACTCATGCAAATTGCAATTTCTAACATGGAAGGTGGCATTCTTGATTGCCATTACCTCACTCAGGCGAGTTAGCGAGCTACAAGCACTAACAATTATAGAACCCTTCATGCAGATACATGCTAACAGGGTAGTACTTAGAACAAACCCTAAGTTTATGCCAAAGGTCATATCCACTTTCCATATTAATCAATCAATAGAACTGCCAGTGTTCTTCCAAAATCCACAGTCAGTAGCTGAAGGAGCCCTACACACACTGGATGTAAAGAGAGCTCTGCTTTATTATGTGGACAGAACTAAATCATTTAGAAAAACAAAGCAATTATTTGTTGCTTTTTCACCACAACATAAAGGGAATCCCATATCAAAGTCAGGAATAGCCAGATGGATAGTTAAATGCATTCAAATATGTTATCAAAAAGCTAAACGCACTTTAACTGTCCCCCCAAGAGCACACTCTACGCGCAAAATGGGGGCATCCATGGCTTTCCTAGGGAATATTCCTCTTGAAGACATATGTAGAGCAGCCACATGGTCTACCATACACACTTTCACAAAACACTACTGTGTAGACATGTAAGCAAAGCAGCAAGCTGCTGTAGGCCAGGCTGTTCTCAAAACTCTCTTTCAAACTGCTGCAGCTGGCACAGGTAACCACCGCTAGAGGAGATACTGCTATACAGTCTATGCACAGATATGATTTCAGCAGCCCCCATGCCTCAAACGGAATATGCTACTTACCAGTATGCATCTGTTCTTGGCATGTCTGGCTGCTGACATTTATATTGCCCGCCCTCCTCCCCGGTGCCTGTTGCAGCTGCAGCATTATCTTTTGCATGGCCATCTCTTACTTTACTATCTCCATCTCTGCCACAATGGCGAAAAACAATCTGAGGATGGAGAAGATGCTCATGCGCACTGTAGTCCAGATGAGGAGTCACCTATCTCGTGATACTTCGAAGACTCTTCCAGGACAACAAGTGCAATCACCTGGACCCAACACTAGGCGGCGATCTATGCACAGATATGAATGTCAGCATCCCTACATGCCAAGAACAGATGCATACCGATAAGTAGCATATTCCTTTCATTAATTTTAAAACCGGCGGTGTGTTTTGGGTCCGACACATCAACTTACTGGTCAGGGTGTGCTCACTGTGTCCCTTATGCCCTATTTTCTGTCTTCTTTAATTTATATTTTTCATATCATTCACAAACTATAGTTACTAGATTTAGAATAGTAGAAAATACCATAGTATGCATGAGTGAATCAGATAGTTAAAAAGTGGCCCATGTTTGCAAACTGGGGAGACAGGCTGTATTTGAGCTTCCTACAGGCAAGGTTTGTTTACTATCAGGGAAATCAACAGTAAAAATCGGCCAACTTGTTCATAAAACAGGTCCATAAACACCCGTAAAAACCTACCTCTACACTGACCTACCAGACTGGCTCGTCGGACACTGCCTGATTGCCCTGTAGGCCAGTCCCGCCCATCAGGCTCCAGTGCACTGTACGGGCTGCAGCAATGGTAGCTCCGCCTGAGGCGAAGATAAAGGCAGGGCACATGCAGTGCCTGCTGGGACTGGCTCATTGTCAGTCTGTATGTGGCAGTGTGTGTGTGTGTATTTATTGCATCCCATTGAAAGTAAATGTGGCCCAATATTGCGAGGTGTTTGGAGCAACTAATATGTGCACATTAATACATTTATGACTACATTTCAAAGAGTTTGAGTTTACTTCCACAGTACAACAAAATTGGCATGAAGACACTATGCTGCTTCACAGATTGCATTAATCAATTACGTTAAGCCGGGAAACAACTAATAATAATAAGGTTTCTTCAGTGTAAGTGTACCATGCTGTACAGATTTAATCTTTTGCATCCTGGTTTTAGTTAAATACCTTTTGTTAAATAGTGCACACGTGCAACAAATAACATGGAATAAACCAGATATGCTTGTGCATAGAGTGTAAAAATGTATTTATGACCATTTTGCGGGTGTTTTAGCCACTGCTCGCACTCAGAAACGGTAATAAATATAATGTTACTCTTTCTATATCTGCATCCAGACGTGTGTTATTGTATGGGGTATGTGTTTAGCACACGGATATTGTAGCTTGCCCCAGTATTGGACTTTGATAGATTCCCATGCTTTGTATCATTCCTCCGTCGTCGGAATGGGAGCCTCGGTAATAGAAAAATACCATAGCAGTAAGTACAAAAGAGAAAAGATAGGCCTAGGACTCATCTCATTTTGTAGCCTATCCGCCTCTTTTTGTAAAAGAGACCAAAAATGTTGCAGCAACCAATCAGAATAGCCTCACCCCATAGAACCCTGCTGAGAGAGCCTCAGAGCCTCAGATGTTCTACCGCACGTTGTGCTTAGGGAGTCTCCACTGAGCTCTGCTCAGATTTCTCTTCAGTTTGGAATTTTTTCCATTTCTTCATCTTTACTATGTCTGAAAAGGAGAAGAAGGCGTTATTTAGAGCTTGTGCTACCTGTTCAAAGAAGAGGCTGTTTGTTGAGGACAAGCATAAAGACTGTATCTACTGCGTGTACCCAGATCACAAGGCCACAGATTGTAAGATCTGCAGAACATTCTCTACTAAGACCTTGAGAGATAGGGAAGGCCGCTTGTTGACTTGGTTGCAGAAAATGAAGTCACGCAAGGAGGTTTTGTCATCTGACAGTGAAGATTCTTCCTCAGCTGCGTCCTCCAGAAGATCCAAGAAAAGGGGTAGGTCCTCACCTTCAACTTCTACTGAGCCCCCTGTTAAAGCCTTACAAAAGACCTCTGATAGGTCTGAAAGGCCCACTCCCAAACAATCTCCTCACCGAGGTGTAAAGGAGAGGCTGGGACAGACTGAGGAGACACAGTAATCTAAGAAGGTACAGAAAAGCCTTTCTGTTGCTTCTCCGCCATCTGAAAAGGAGAAGGGATTCAAGAAACCTTTTGCTGTCCCTCAGGAAGGAAAATCGGACAAGAAACCACGTCCGTCGACGACGAAATCATCTGGTACGTCGACGACAACTTCCAAAAAGGACTTGAGTTCAGGTACAGCTCCGTCGACGGGCCCATCGACGGCAGCTTCATCGACAGCGGCTGCATTGATATCTGTATCGACATTTAAGGTACCTGTTCCCTCCTCGTCGACGATGGTGTTTACATCTTCGACGTCGGCGATAATGACGACGAAGATAGCGTCGACGGCAGCGATGACGACGAAGTCGACGACGTCGTCGACGACAGCTATGATGATTCTGACGACGAGCTCGCTGACTACACCGTCGACGATCAATCCTCCGCCGACGAGGTCTATCTCTCCGTCGGCGGTCCCGTCGATGAAGATTTCGCCGCATTTCTGTCGACGACGAGTCCGTTCACGAACTCGTCGACGATTCAAAGGGTCCACATCTCTATAAAGAGGCAGCAAATCACTCCAGAGATTACATCTCATCGCGGTGCAACACCCATTCCTCCAACTTTGCTTCTTGTGGAGGAGTCTGATGATGATGAAGAATGTCCTTATGGGGATGCTTATAGCCCATCCGAACTCCAAGTAAAGTATCAGGATTCGGATTCTGACGAATACTATACAGAAGAACACCATTTTGTTCAACAAGAGAGGCCTCCACAAAAGTCGTGTCAGGATATGGTGGCAATGCCGTCCTCTCTTATAACTGACTTACAGATGATGCTGCAAGACTACAGGAAAAGATTTCCATCACAAGCTTCGGACCAGCAAGAGCATCCTCCTTCTCCATCTGCTCCGGCAGTTGCAGTGACGCCTCTGGTTTCTCGAGTTTCGGAACCAGAACCAAGAGAAAGCCTTCAGGAGGTTGTGACTATTCAGGATGATAATGTTTCATCTGATGAAGATATTCAGGTAGATCCACCTCATGACCCGGATAGAGGTTGGGACGATGATGTTGTTCAAGATCCAGCTTCACCAGTGCCTGATACTGCTACTTCCCCTCCAGCTGACATTGGAGGTTTCCATAATCTTATGGAGAGGGCGTCCAAGAGATTTGGCCTTCCGATTACGACAGTGCAATCAGACTGTTTTCTTTACGACTTCAAAGAGCCTTATAGAAAATCCATCCGTTCAATACCGATAATTGAACATGTGTGGTCGGAAGGTACTAAGATGATGCAGAATCCTGCTACACTCATCCCTGTTCTTCCCCAGCTGGAGAAAAAGTATAAAGCTCCAGAAGGCAGTCCCGGTTGCCTGACGAGTCAACCGAAGCCGGACTCAGTTATTTCCCAGGCAGCGCAAAGTAAGTCCAAGAACCCATCGGCGTCCCTTACGACACCGCCAGACAAGGAAGGGAGACGTCTGGACAATGTGGGAAAAAGATTCTCTTCTATGGCTAGCCTTTTGGTTAGAGCTGCTAATGCTCTTGCTATCTTGGGTAGATATGATCGCCAGATGTGGTGTGATTTATCCCCGTTTGTTGACCAACTTCCGGAAAGTGCGAAAGATGAGGCCAGAAAGATACTGGTGGAAGGAGAACCTTCATCTTCAGAGGTGATAGATTGTGCTATGGACATAGCAACTACCGCTTTCCGAGCTCTACCGGGTTCAGCATTTTTAAGGCTTCAGGGCTGGCTGCGGGCAACCTGGTTTCGCCAGGAAGTTCAGAATAAGATCTTGGACTTACCTTATGACGGAGAAATGTTTTTTGGAATGCATGTAGATGAGGCCCTTCAAGACATCAAGAAGGACACGGACACGGCAAAGTCCTTGGGTACATTGCATTACCGCAAAGTTCCTTTCAGAGGTGCGAGAGGGAGAGGATTTTCATCGTACAGAGGTGGCAATCAACAATGCTATTCTTCATACTCACAGTCCTCTCAGTCTTACAAGCCCCAATACGCGCAGCGCCAAGGTCAATCGGCGTCTTTCTCTCGCCAACCATCAAGAGGGCATCAGGGGCGTCAGGGAAGAGATATTTCTAAAAGACAATAGCGGCTTTATGCTACTGTTCCTCCCCCTCTAGTAACATCAGTGGGGGGGGGCGCAGGATCTCAAAATACCTCCACAACTGGAAAATTATTACATCGGATCGGTGGGTCATCAACATCATTCAATTCGGCCACACAATGGAGTTTCAGAAATTGCCACCATCCAGAGCTCCTCGCGCCACGGAAGCGAAACATCTAAATCTTCTGCATTTCGAGGTTCAACAACTGCTCATCAAAGGAGCAATAGAATCAGTTCCTTAGACCCAACGCGGGAAAGGATTCTATTCCAGGTTTTTCCTGATTCGCAAGACAGAAGAAAAGTGGGGTCCAATTCTAGACCTGAGAGAGCTCAACACCTATCTCAAAAAACTGTCTTTTCGGATGGTTTCCCTACAGGATATATTACGTCTCCTAAATCCTGGCGATTATATGGCAACTCTAGACCTGGAAGACGCATATTTTCATGTTCCTGTTCATCCGGCCCACAGGAGGTGTCTTCGCTTCACAGTAGCCAATAGCCATTTTCTGTTCAGAGTCCTACCTTTCAGACTAAGCTCTGCACCGCGGATATTTACGAAGGTATTAGCGCCAGTAGCGGCTTTTCTCAGAATGCAGTCTCTGCAGGTGTTTCCTACCTGGACGACTGGCTGATAAAGCTCCTTCTTCTCAGGAAGCTTCAAAAGCAGTCGGGTTTTGTATTAAACTTTTCAGTCATCTAGCTCTTGGTCCAAACAGAAGCAAGTCGGTTCTTCTTCCATCCAGGTCAGAAAGATTTCTGGGTGCCATTCTGGACACTGCTCATTGGAGGGCTTTTCCTTCAAAGGAGAGGAAGAACAAACTGATGCTTGCTGCCAACTGATTTCAAAGGAAACAAATTCTTTCAGTCCGTCAGTACAAATCCCTTCTAGGGTCGATGTCATCTTGCATTGTATTGATTCCGCACTGCAGGCTTCACATGCGTCCCTTGCAGGAACAACTGGACATGCAATGGCCTCAAGCAAAGGGGTCCTTGAAGGACAGAATAACGATAACTCCTATCATGAATAAAGCAGTCAGGTGGTGGACTGTAGCAAGCAATATCGAGGAAGGTGTCTCCTTCACGGTTTCTCCCTCTCCGTTAGTTCCAACCACGGACGCCTCTCTGGAAGGCTGGGGAGCGACATTACAGGATCTTCAAGTGAGCGATCACTGGTCTCCAGTGCTTCGCACCTTTCACATCAACCTACTGAAACTGCGAGCAATTCGTCTGGCTCTACAGGCTTTCCTTCCACGGATTCAGGGTTCTACGGTCTCAGTACGTACAGACAATACGACGGCCATGCATTATGTGAACAAACAGGGCGGAACAAAATCCAAGCTTCTTTCAAGGGAAGCTCAAGAGAATTGGGAATGGGATATTAGTCACCAGATTTGTCTCTCTGCAGAACATCTTCCAGGTTCCCTCAATGTAGAGGCGGATTCATTAAGCCGCCTAAGGTCGGTTTCCCACGAATGGTAATTGGATGACAGAACTCGAAAGGATATTCTCTCGTTGGGGCACTCCTCTTATAGACCTGTTCGCGACCCCAGAGAACAAGAAATACCAACTCTACGCAAGCAGGTATCCCCATCGAGGGTCATTGGCGAATGCCCTTTCAATAGCCTGGTCAGGCGCATTTCTTTACGCCTTTCCACCGATTCCTTTGATGCCAAGGATATTGAGGAAACTCAAGACGGAACCCTGCACCATGGTTTTAATACAATCGGCTTGGCCCCGCCAGTTTTTGTACACAGAGCTCCTCCTTCTGTCTCGGGGTCAACGGGTTCTCCTACGCCCCATTCCTACCCTGCTGACGATGTCCCAGGGCCAAATAACGCATCCGGACCCGAGCTCTTTGCAATTGACAGCTTGGCTCCCAAACGCCAAGAGTTCAATGCTTTAGATATTCCTCAAGATTGCAAGGACATTTTGGCTCAAGCTCGGGCTCCTAGTACAAACAGGACTTATCGAGCAAAATGGAAGCATTTTTGTGCATGGTGCCAAAAGGAAAATCTGCATTATTTTACTTCGGCTCCTCATAAGATCATACCGTACATATTGCCTTTGGCAAGGTAAGGTTTTCAACACTCCTCCATTAAGGTGCATATGGCAGCGATGTCTAGGTTCAGGTGAACAACCTCTGGTCCTTCTCTTTAGTCCGCGAGGGTGATCAAACAATTCCTGAAGGGTCTATTCAGAGCTTTCCCTCAGGTGAGACCTCCTCCTCCGATTTGGCAACTCAACCTGGTCCTAGCCCATCTCATGAGGGCTCCTTTTGAACCAATCCATAAAGCTGACATGAAGTTTGTGTCATGGAAAGTTGCTTTTCTTCTAGCGATAACAACAGCTAGGAGGGTTGGAGAGATTCAAGCTCTCACGATTGTCGAACCTTTCTTACAGTTCAAAAAGAAGTCTTTGATTTTACGGACAAATCCAAAATATATCCCAAAAGTCCCTTCGGATTTTCACCTAAACGAACCTATAGTATTAAAGTCTTACTTTCCTCAACCTTCATCTCTGGCGGAGAGGTCTCTCTACACTTTGGATGTCCAAAGATGCTTAAAGTTCTATCTTCAACGTACTAAGGCATTCAGGAAGACATCACAACCTTTTGTCGCTTTTGGCGCTCCAAGAAAAGGTTTACCCCTGTCAAAGCAGGGAATATTACATTGGATTGCCAGCACAATTCAGTTCTGTCATCAGGCGGCAGGGAAGCCGCTGAAGGGACGGTTCAAGGCTCATTCTACGAGATCAGTGTCATCGTCTACAGCTCTGTTCTCTGGTGTCCCTATCAAGGACATTTGTAGGGCAGCTACTTCGAGCAGTGCCCATTCGTTCACGAGACACTACTGTTTGGATTCTTCCACAAGAAGTGACGCTGCAGTCGGACAAGCAGCCCTGAGGAATTTATTCCAGTGAGCGGTGAGCTTTCCTTTCTATCCCTCCTTCATTTGTTGCACATTTTGTATTTGATAATATTACCTATCTATTGTTATAAAGTATTTTCACTATCTATAATAATACTTATGCTGGGTTATGTTAATATGCATACAACAAAATGTGCGTTGGTTGCTTACTGCTAGCTACTCTGATATAAAACATGGGAACCTATGAAAGTCCAGTACTGGGGCAAGAAAACAAGGTACTTACCTGTAACTTTGGTTCCCCAGTATTGGTACTTTCATAGATTCCTATGCGCCCACCCACCTCCCCTGGGAAAGCTCAGCCTTTACCGCAAGTAGTTACTTTTACACAACGGCTAAGAACATCTGAGGCTCTGAGGCTCTCTCCGGAGGGTTCTATGGGGTGAGGCTATTCTGATTGGTTGCTGCAACATTTTTGGTCTCTTTTACAAAAAGAGGCGGATAGGCTACAAAATGAGATGAGGCCTAGGCCTGTCTTTTCTCTTTTGTACTTACTGCTATGCTATTTTTCTATTACCGAGGCTCCCATTCCGACGATGGGGGAACGATACAAAGCATGGGAATCTATGAAAGTACCAATACTTGGGAACCAAAGTTACAGGTAAGTAACTTGTTTTCTTCTTGGCGATGTTTACTTGGTTTCAATTGGCAATCGTGTGTGATGGAAGATTATGAGAGAAAGAGAAAGGGCTTTAAAGAATTTCTGAAAAGAGGGAGAAAGGGTTCTAACTGAAGAGAAATAGGGGGCCTTTCCAGGCTTTAGTATCAACCACAGATAAAGAGCGATCACCAAGAGAGGCAGTTCTGGATTTTGGAACCTCGAAAAAACTATGCTCTTTTTCTACCATTCAAATTTTGCCGCTGTGAAGTCTGGTGAAGATTGATAAATTGTTCTGTGGACAATTAGCATGGCCTTAAACATGATTCTTTGGTGAGCAGGCAGCCAGTGTAGATGTTTAAGGTAGGGAAAGAGGTGTTTGTGCTTGGTAACACTGCATATTGTACAAGCAGCATAGCTCTGAACGATTTGTAGCTGATTGTTTTTTTCAGGGACACTGAGCAAAATGGAGTTGCCATAATCAATGCAAGATTGAATAATGGGGTTGAATATGGTTATATAGTGACACTTGTCCACGTAGGAAAGGGTGTTCCGGATTGTCGTGAGGTAAAAGAAGCGAGTACAAGCAGGTTTATTAGCATGATGACCAACTGGAAAGTTTGAGTCCAAGAGAAATCCTATGTTGCATGCCACAGGTAGTATAGAGGGGTGGCAGCCATTGAAAATGGCAATTAAAGATCTTGGGTAGAGGCTGCCTCATGGGGGGAAGGCCAGAAGTTCCATTTTAGTAGGATTTCGTTCCAGATCGTTTTAAGACATCCACCAAGGAATCAAGTGTAGAGTGCCATGCAGGTATACTGAGGCTGATGCTTCCTGTTTCAAACCAAAGATCAGCTGTGTATCCTCTGCATATCTGAAAATTGTGCACCTACACTGGACAAGAGTTCAGCCAAGAGGCACATGTAGATGTTAAACAGTGAAGGAAACAAAGTTGAACCTTGTGTGACACCACAGCTGAGAGCTTTCGGTTATGATTGGAAGAGGAGTAAAGTCACTGCTTGATAATGGCAGGACAAGTACGAAATGAACCACTTTAGAGATGTACTTTGGAGGCCTATATTCCTGGAGCAAAGATTGGTGTTGTCAGTGGCGTCAAATGCAGCCAATAGGTCAAGATGGACCAAGCTTGCTGGACTACTAGAGTCCACCAGGATGTGTATGTAGTCAGCAACAGAGAGTACAGCCAGGTCAGTGCTTCTACCCACCTGAAAGCGGTCTGGTTCAGTTGAAATAGGTTTGAATGTCGAAAATGTTTTTGAACTTGGTTGAAGACCAGTTTCTCCAGCACTTCTGACCAATAAGTAAGAAGGGAAATGGAGAGGTAGTTGTTTAAGTCAGCTAAGTCAAGGGTGGGCATCTCCAATAAAGAATTAACCATAGCTGTTTTTCATTGATTAGGGAGGACACCCAAAGTAAGGAAACAGTTGAACAAAGTGGTTAGTTAAGTAAGGAATAAGAGACTAAGATAACTGAACTAACCTGCAGGGACTCTCATTCTCTTTTGTGTCTCATGGCTTTGCAGATTGCCAGGAGCACGCCAATCATCCTCTTCACAAGGCTCAGTTGGGCGGACCCACAGCACTGCGAGTCATCTGTTCTTATCCACACCAACAGCCTGCTCCTCCTACAGGGATGGCTTGCTCCATCCCCCTTCTTCCAGGTAAGACGCTCCATTGTTCCAGGGCAGGAAAACAGCTCTTACTCCAGATAAGACTAGTTTTTTTTTTTAAACCTTTATTGAGAAAGACATGAAGATACAAAAGCAAACATACAGCCACTGTGGGTCGGCTGGCAACTGTCCCATTACAATACAGGATGAAAAGTACACAGCCCTTCAGCCGACAACCCATAGGGCCCGGCAGCAAGTGGAAACCCATGTCTAGCCATATGGACATGCAAAGGAAAAGAGAAGGTTTTGGTTTTATCATTTTTGAAAAACAACCCCCCAACCAACAGACATAAGGAAACTACTGCAAGGGCTCAAAATAAAAAGGGAACAATGTTGGTGAATCCTTCTGGAGAGGGGTACCGTGTCTGCAAGGACATATTGTCCACAAACTGAATGTCCGGAATGGAATGAAAGAGGGAACAGGTAGTAGGCAACAATACGCAAATAGAACCTGGAAAAGAGGGAATGTCATGCTAAGGGGACTGAAGACGTTCCGGTCAGATAAGACTAGTTGATGTCCCCTCACTTATGGGATTCTGGCTGTCAGGCCAGCTTTTGTTTCCAAGTAGTTCGCTGAGTAATCTGTGGAGCACCCCTTCCATGGTCAAGGAGAACTTACAACTGAAACAGCAAGTGGGTCATCAGCTCCCATCTTTATTCAGAGTTGTCAGATAGGAAATGTTTGCTCTGTCTGCACTTTCAGAACCAGTTTTTCAGTCTCCTTTCATTCGTCCTTCTTAGCCTAGCGTAAAGATTCTGCCTTTGTCTTGAGTGATGCTCCTTGCAGCACAGTCCCTTCCAGGCTGGAGAGCTCGCAACAGAAGCACAAAAAGATATGAACATTTTGCACCTGACCATTACCAGCGACGCATGACAGTGATCAAGAAGAGAGGTAAAAGGCTTGCCATTTTCTAAAGGACCATACGCACACTGACAATACGGACTACAGTCCCAAGCTTCACCTTTACCATGCACCAAATGGTAGTTTCTTGGAGACAAATCGGCATCCCTCAGTATCAGAAAGAACCTAATCAAGTTTCATAGGGGAAACTTGTTTCCTCTTCCCTCACTTAAGTGTCTAGGTTGTCTCTCTCAAGTGACAGGAACGCCAGCAATACATTCCAACTGTCTAGGAAATAAAGCTCACCTCCATGTTGTGCTGGCCAGGGGTTTCCAAAATGGAACCTGCATGTTTGTGTCACTCTGGTTCACTCACACGCTCAGTGTCTATATAACACTTATACCACACACAACATACAAACATATATGTGCCTGGGATATTAGCACAAGGATCTGGGCCAGTAAGCCTTTACTCCTGTGACACAAGTAAAAGGTATGCTCACACTGGGATTTCCAAAAACACAGTATGCTGCCACCACTGTGTTACAAACATGGACTTCTGACAGGAACTGTAGACCTCTGTAACCTACAGGGAGTGCACTTGGTGTACCTCTCCAGGTCCTGGATGGGTCCAGGACTGCACTCTTGTCAAAGGGCAGTCCTAGGCCTTTTGCCTTATGCTAGACTTGAGTGATGCTGAGGCCCAAATCCAAAGGCTTTCATACCAGGTACTCACAGTTGGGCATGAGGCATTCCCATCGTAAAAGTTATAATAAGTTCCCATGAATACAGTTGACTTTGTGCACTCATTCTGGAGTGTCTGAAATGGGGTAGGCATCTCTTATTCTCTACAACTCAGCTGAGCTGTCAGTCGTCCACCAAACATGTTTTTCAAATGTGGTTTGAACAGCTGGGTGGTGCGGGGGGGGGTTGAGATTCATGTCATATTCTTTTTTTACCTAGAGAATTGGCTATTTCCAGTGCTCTGGGTCTATGCAATTGAAAATAATGTGCTTCCAAAAAGAGGGTAAGCAAAACTGGGATTGTTTGCCCGTGTTCAAAAAGAAAGTTGGAAGGTGCCAAAGTCAATATAGGCAATGTAAAGAATTAGTCCATGATTGTTTCCCTTTATTCAAAACTAGCAGCCCGTCCCGACATTGTCCGGGGATGAAATGTTATGTGTTTAATGTTAGTAATGGTAAATTGTAAATTATTGCAAAATTTCGCGGTATACAACATTTTTGGTCTCATTAGAATGTGGGCGTAGAATAAATTGATTTTGGACATTGCCGGACCTAGAGAGTGCTACATATAACTGTCCATGAGTGAAACAGTCCTCTATTAAGTCTACACCTATGACTTTGTATGTTTGACCTTGAGATTTGTTAATGGTAGAAGCAAAAGCAATGTTGACAGGGAACTGCAAGCATTTAAATTGAAATGGTAGATCAGTTGGGATCATGGGGATGCGAGGAATGTGAGCTAACTGCCCTGCTGCAGGCCCGAGAGAATAGTCGCTTTAATGACATATTGCAAAAGATTGGTAACTTGTAGTCGTGTCCCATTGCATGGATTGGGCGGATGTAAGTTCCGTAATAACATCATAGGAATGCCAACTTTTATGTGTAGTAAATGAGGTGGGAGGCCGGAAGGGTTAAGTGAGTTCAGGAATTCTTAAGGATAATGAACGGCGTCTTGAGTATATAATACTGTATCAATGGATTTACAAACTTTAGCCTCCCCTGGGATTTGTAGTAATATGTGCTCATTATTAAGGTTTACAGTGGTGTTTCGGGGTGCAACTATAGCTCTTTCGCAAATCCATTTGTAGTGTTAGGTAAGAATATGTTGAATGTCGTGGTATACTTGATGAATGAGTTCATTCAAGTTAGAGACAGGCGTACCTAAATTTTCAATCCTAATATTGCCATTACTGTTAGGTAGTTCTCCATTACCAACTTGTAGTAGAAGATCTGCAAAGTGAGTATCTCCACCTCCCAAATGTGTCCTCATGTTAGTGCGTAAGGTGATATTTTGTACTGAGTCCCAGAGGTGTGATGCCTTCAAACATGCTTTTAGTATATCATCACGTGTTCCTCTTGGAACAACAGGGAGAGTTTGTCTGAAGTCACCAGCAAAGACAAACGTAACTCCACCCATTATTAGAGTTGAACTTCTAATATCTTTTAGGGTTGTGTTTACGGCGTCTATATGTGCGTGGTGTGTCATAGTACATTCGTCCCACATGATAAGAGACACACTTTGAAGCAGGAAGCCTAAAGGTCAGTTTTTGCGGACAGAGCATGTAGAATCCTTTTCAAGTGAAACACTTAAAGGTAGTTTAAAAGTCGAAGGTGCAGTTTTCCACCCACTTAGCAAAGTAGCTGCTATTCCTGATGATGCAACAGCAAGTGCTAATAGTCCTAAAGAGCGTATTTTAGCTAGTATAAGGTTGATTAAGTAAGTTTTGCCAGTTCCTCCTGGTGCGTCTAAGAAGAATACTTTTCCTTGTTTAGTTTCTACACTCTGAACAATAGTGTTGTAGGCGAGTGTTTGATCAGGAACTAAGTTTGGCAAATGTTGTGCACCATATTCATGTAGGTTGTGTATTGAGTCTCCGATTTCTGTGTCTTTGTATGGTGTATGTATTGTCCTGTCTGTTGCCGGAAGTTTGAAATCTGTTAATGATTTCTCACTTAGTACATAGAGTGAGTCTTCGATTTCTATTAGTCCGCGGTTCAAAATGTCATTAGTAATTGCCATTGAGTTATCATGTGTTTTTTTACGCGTACTGTGTTGTATATCTTCACATAAATGATGTTTGTATTCGTCCCATAAAGCCATCGGATCAGATGGGTTACAAAACAACAGAATAGTAACAAACAACTGATGTAGCTTTGATGGAGAATCGGAAAGTGAAGTATCACCTAATGTATGTTTCCAATGTTCGTCGTCTTCAATGAGTCTGAGTATTTTACACGCAGCCTGATAGGTAGGCATTAATTTTCCATTAACGGTTTAAAGGCAGTTAAACCCAGTAGGCCCGCAAACATGTTGTAAAAGAATGCGTAAGTGGAAGCACTCTGATTGGTTTGGGTGAATAGTGTACATTCTACCAAGAGCTGAGTCTTTCTTTACCCCTGGGTGTCCTAATACCTCCTGGCCACATTTCCTACGTGTAAACGTTGAATTAGACCACATATAGTATTGCGGTACTTCTTGGTATAGCAAGGTTTTCGCAAAAGGGTCAGTGTCACACAATTTGAAGAATGCAGTAAGTGTTGTCGGTGTTGGGTTTTGTGCTAAGTGTTTCATGTTTTTTTCATGGAAGTATACTCTTTGTCCATTTGGTAGATGAACAACTAGATGTGAGACAGTGGGCTGCCTTTCATGAATGTGAAACTCTAGAATGCGCCACACTGCCTCCGATGTGCTAATATACCGTCCATTTAGATATGTTTCGATCTCATTGTGGTTGTTCCAATAGTAGCAGTTGCTTGATCCGATCCTTTGTTAATATATTTGCAAATATATTTTATAGCTTTAACTGATTGGCAGTATTCAATATTAATGTGAGCATTAAAAGTGAGAGATAGTACAGGTGAATATGGAACCACCCAGTCATTATTGACAGTAACTTCTTGTCCTCTAACAGTCATTGTGATTGCATGTCCACCATGTTCGAGGCTCCTCCTACGGTAAATTGGATAACCATTTACACCAGTTTCCGTTTGATTTGTGAGAGTCCGTGGGTATTTTTTAGTACAAATCCCGTTTTTCATACATGGTGAAAGAATGTTGTGGAGGGCGTGGCTTGGGCGCCGATGGCGATGGTCGCCTGAGAGCTCGGCTCCGGGACTGAGCCCGGGATTATCCTGTTAATCGGAGGCCGCGGGGCACCCTAGCCCCCGCAAATCGTCGCTCGGCCCGGCTGGACCCCACTGAGACGCCCGGTGCGGCCTGGACGAGTGGTGCTTTGCCCGAAACACGAAGTTTGAGGTCCCGGGAAGAACGACCCAATATGGCGCCCGGACCCCTTTGTCCCCTTGGACGGGGCCATTAGCCTGGATGAACGCCGCTGGTCATAACGTGCCCTCCGCTCTTGTGTTATCCAGGAGAGTGAGGAGCTGGACTCTGCCCTGTTGAGACCCTGGTATTGATGGATGCGCCCGGGCGATCGGAGCTCCTACCATAGTAGACCCTGGCACGCGGACGACTGGAAGTCCCGGCGGTGGTGACGACCTCCGACGCGGCGCTTGGCTGCATCCCCCGATCGTCCCGATCCCATGGGGAGCATAACCCCCTGGTGCCACAAAGTCTCTGGAGGTGTGGGTGGCCCTCGTTCCAGATCCTCGTCCACCAGACGGACCTGCCCGGCCTGGCGCCGAGTGTCTCCGCCTCCTCCTCAGCGCTCTCAGACGACACGGTGGTGGCGCGAGCCGAACCTGTGGAGATCCACCTGGCCCTGGAGAAGAGGATCACCGGCCTTCACCCCGAGGACTTCCATTCGGGAGAGTTATAGGCGGCGTCCGCACTCGGTGGCACCTTTATCTGAGCCCACACTGTGCGCTTCCCGCGCTATGGGGAAGCCGAGAGGGGCCAAGGGGCCCACCCCGGCCGCCTCTGACTCGGAGACCCCAGACAAGGAAGGCAGCGGCAACCCGGGGGACGCTGGTGGCGCTCCGCTGCAGCAACAGTTTGATCGCGTCCTGGAAGCGATTGCGACCACACGCTCGGCCCTCCAGCAGGATATTGCTCAGGTGGCGACGAGTCTGGGCCTCCTCAGGGCGGATCATGGCAAGCTATCGGACAGGGTCAAAGAAGTAGAAGGCTCGGTGAAAACCTTGGAGCCGGCGCAGCGAACCCTGGCCGCGGCAATGAAAGATGCTCTAACCCGGATTTCTGCCCTGGAACAGCGAGCGGAGGATGCGGAAGGCCGTAACAGGCGCAACAACATCCGAGTGGTAGGCCTGCCGGAGAAGATCGAGGATGGCGACATGGTGGCCTACTTGGAGGCCTGGCTCCGAGACACGGTAGCCCCGGAGGGCCTATCCTCTTTCTACACCCTTGAACGGGCTCATAGAGTCCCAGCACGGCCACCGCAACTGGGCCGGGCGCCGCGCCCGGTGGTGGCGCGCCTCCTACATTTTCGCGACAGGGACCTCATCCTCAATGCCGCTAGACATAATGGCCCTTTCAAGGTGGAGAACAGCCAGGTGAACATCTTCCCGGACTACACCTATGAAACCCAACGTAGGCGGTACTCATTCTTGGCGATCAAGCGGGAGCTCCGGAGCGAGGGTATTCAATACTCGCTCCTATTTCCTGCAAGGCTCCGCGTCATTGTTGACGACAAGACTCAATTTTTTGATACCCCGGAGGAGGCCTGTAACTGGCTTGAACTTTATAGGGCTGGGAAAGATGGCTTTGCCTCCACATCTCAGACAACGGCGGAGCCGGGACAGCGACGGCGATCCACGAGGGTGCGGAGTCGCCGGGGCCGTTCAGGCGGCCCTACTACTGTAGAGACATCGACGGAGCGGAAAGGTGTATTGGAGGTGTTGTCTGCCCTGTCTGGGTCACGAGAGGACGCTATTGCAGAAGAAGAGAACCCTGGTGGCGAGGGGGCATCGACGGACTCGGAGAACTCGGTGACAGATAGTACCGGCACACCGGTGATTACACCAAAATCGGTTGAGGACCTTCTTGATGGACAGGGTTGACGGGGTGAGCTGTATCCTTTTGGGTGGGGGCCCGTAGCGGGGGTGGAGGGAGCCGATGGTTCAACATGATTACGTGAGAAGCGGGGGGTGGGGTGCCCTGCCTTTGCCCCGAGGGTTTCCGTTACTGTTTAGGGCTTGCTTTAGTCCTGGCAGCCAGGGCATCGAGGGCCCACTGCCACCGCCCAGCCCGCACCTGGCCCTTAAGGCCTTCCTACGGTGGCGACTGTAGGATTAGTTTGGGATGAGGGGATTTCTTGAGGGCATGGTTTGGATGGGAACTAGATGGAGTTATTTGGGTCCTGTTCTGGGGGGGGTGGGCAGGGGTTTGGGTAATGTAAGATTTGTTGAGTTTTGGTTGGGGAAAATGGCCGCCATCAGTGTTGGGGGGATTGTTGTTTGCCTATTGCTGAGACCCAGATGGAGAGACTTTGCACGCACAGTATGGGACAATGGCTGACGGTGCTAATGTGAAGTGTATTACTTGGAACGTGCGGGGGCTTCACACCATGTCTAGGCGGCACAAAGTCCACGCTTATTTAGTGCGTAGGGGAATACAAATGGCGCTACTGCAGGAGACCCATCTGAACAAGGCGGAAGGGGCGGCGCTACAGCGTAGATGGAGGGGACAGGTCTTCTACACGTCGTACTCAGCGTATGCCAGGGGGGCGCTAATCTGGATCCGGGCTGGGGTTCCCTTTCAGGTCACAAACTCAGTGGTAGATCCCGAGGGGCGTTACGTGGCCATCTCTGGTACTCTGGGGGGGAGGGACCTGAACGTTTGCTGTGTTTACGCACCTAACATGGACCAGATTGCCTTCCTTTCTAGGTTATCGGGCTCGTTAGCACACTTTTTCACGGGGCCCCTCCTGCTCGGTGGGGACTTTAATTCAGTGGTGGATGTGGAGACCGATCGCTCGCACCCGCCCCTCCCTGATTCTCCGGTTCGCCGCGTGGCCAAGGGCCGTAGAGACTGGCAGACACGGTGGGGTTTGACGGATATTTGGAGAGCGCAGCACCCCGACACTAGAGATTACTCCTACTTTTCGGGCCTCCACGAGTTGCACGTTCGACTGGACGGGTTTCTTGGCTCGACAGAACTGGTTTCGGCGGCCATCTGTTCCGAATACTTGACTAGGACCATCTCGGACCATAACCCCCTCCTGCTGGCCCTTCGCTGGTTTCCGGGGGCGCCGGCGGTGCCCACCTGGAAGTTACGCCCTGAGATGCTCGAGGACATTGTCTTCAGAGCGGACTTAGGTGATAAGATCGAGGAGTATTTCGCGTCCAACGGGGGCTCTGCGAGCTCGAGGGCGCTGGAATGGGACGCTTTTAAGGTAGTGGTGAGGGGTTATTGCATCACCAAGAAGGTAGGTATGAGGCGGGTTATCCTCGATGACTTGGAGGTGGCCGATCGGAAGCTTCGGGAGTTGGAGCTCCGCCGCCCCGGGCACCCTGAGCTCCAGGGACGCACGGCGGAGGCGAAGGAGGCGGTGGCGGCTGAGGTCGAGCGGCTGCGCTGCTTCGACTACAAGGCCTATACAGTTCGGTCCCTTGCAGAAGGGGATAAATCGAGTGCATTGCTGGCATGGTTGGCAAACCCTACGCGCCAGACTTCACTGACGACATCCATGCGCATGGCGAACGGGTCCATGGTGCACACTCAACCGGAGATTCTAGGCTGCTACCGGCACTACTACGATCAGTTGTATCGCAGTCGCGCTGCCAAAGACCCCGACCTTCTTGAGGACTATTTGCGACCCCTGGTGCTCCCGGTGGTGGAGCCTGACGTGGCGAAAGCCCTAGGTTCCGATATCGAACTGGGGGAGATCCGCGGCGCCATCAAAAGGATGGCGCGGAACAAGACCCCAGGACTGGACGGTCTTCCTGTGGAGTTTTACGCGACTTATGCCGACCTCCTGGCTCCGAGACTGGTGATTGTTTATAGAGAAGCGAAGAGGCTTGGCAGACTGCCTGGCTCAATGCGTGAGGCCCTGGTGGTTCCCCTCCTCAAGCCGGGGCGAGACTCAACCGATCCGGCGTCCTACCGGCCTTTATCGATGCTGACGGTCGATTATAAGATCCTGAGCAGCATCCTGGCCTCGAGACTAGTCGGCCACATGGCCTCCCTAGTGCATGAGGACCAGGCCGGGTTCATCCCCAAGCGCAATACAACAATGAACATCCGTAGGTTGTTCCGCTTACTGGGTGAGCCGCTAATAGATGCTCCGTGCCCAGTGGTCCTGTCGGTGGACTTAGAGAAGGCGTTTGATAGCTTGGAATGGGACTACCTACACGCAGTGCTGCGACGGTTTGGCCTCGGGGAGGGCTTCATCAGATGGACCGCGGTCCTGTACGCCTCCGTGTCGGCCAGGGTTCGGGCGGGCCCATTAATTTCCTCACAGTACCCGGTAGAAAGGGGCACGAGACAGGGCTGTTCGTTATCCCCACTTCTCTTTGCGCTGGCGGTGGAGCCCCTCGCAGTGTTACTCCGGTCGGGGGCGCATTACGGTGGATTCCGGACCCCTTCGGGCCCGCACCATGTTTCGTTATATGCCGACGACCTATTACTCTTCCTTGAGGACCCAGTCGAGGCCCTACTTGGAGCTAGGACGGCACTCACGGCGTTCGGGGCGGTCTCGGGCCTACGGGTAAATTGGAGCAAGACATGCCTCTTCCCGGTCCATAGAGGCACCCCTAGTCCAGTCCTCATTGGAGGACTTAGATGGGAACCTGACTGTTTCAGGTACCTGGGGGTGTACATTTATCATGATCCATCTGACCTCCTGGACGGAAACATCGCCAGATGCAGTCGAGCTCTACGGGGGAACATGGACTTCTGGGCTACACTGCCGCTTTCGCTGGCAGGGCGGGTCGCCCTCCTCAAAATGGTGGCTCTCCCCCGACTGCTATACTATTTCCGGGCGCTGCCAGTTTGGATCCCGCCAGCCACGTTTAGGCTCTTACGGTCGACGATGACTGGATTCCTTTGGGGCTCGGGCCGCCGTAGAGTGGCCCTTAAGACCCTGATGAGGCCGAAAGCCGAAGGGGGACTTGCAGTGCCGGATTTTGAGAAATACTATCTGGCGGCGCAGCTCCAGACTCTCACCCAAGAGGTTGCCAGGGAGTTCCGAGGCCCGGAGGACAGGAGAGGTACAGGGATGGCCAGGCATGTCCTATCTTTCATAGCTCTACGCCAACGTTTGACCTTACAGGACCTGACGTTGGAGGAAAAGACCATTCGCCTGTGTTGGAACCGGGCTCACGCCAGGGGCCAACTCCGGATACCGTATGCGCCGGAAATACCATTGGGGATGCTGACGGCGTTGCCCCATGGCGGGGATTGGTCACGGTTGGCGGACTGGGAGGACGCGGGGCTGCAGTTGGTGGGGGATCTTTATGAGGCTGGGGTACTCTTGCCTTTCCAGGAGCTCATTGACCGCTTCGAGATTCCCCCAGGGGACTTCCTGTTGCACTCGGCCCTGGTCCGTGCGATCCAGGCGCATTGGAAAGGCGGACAGGAGGAACCTCCTACGTCTCCGGTGTGTCAATACGTCATGATGTCTGCGGGCACGGTGAAGGCGGTCACCTGCCTCTACGGTAGATTGATCAATGAAGGGTTGACCCCCCTTACGACCCTCAAGATCCGGTGGGAGGCAGACATAGGCAAGGAAATCCCGGAAGCGACCTGGTCTCAGCTCGTGCGGCGAGCTTGGAAGGGGACGCGTCACGCACGTTTTCAGTTGGTCCACTATTATATACTCCATCGGGCATACCTGACCCCGGCGAAAATCCAACAGTATTTCGCTACGGGCTCGGCAGCCTGCCCCAGATGCCCGGCGCCAGAGGCAGACCTCCTCCATATGTTGTGGACCTGCCCGGGTCTATCCTCTTACTGGGTGGAGGTGGAGAAGACCCTGACGGAGGTGACGGGGAGACCTCTATCGGTTGATGCGGCGGTGGGTCTGTTGCATTGGTTTCCACATACCCCCAAAAACAAAATTTCCAGTAAATTTATTGATTTAGGGCTTCTCTTAGCCAAACGAGAGGTGACCAGGAACTGGAAGGCACGAGCTGGTCCGACTGGGAGCAGATGGCATAGCGAATTTTTGAAGTGGGCGGCGGGGGAGAGCACGCTGAGATATCAACTGGCTGGGAGACAACGTAACGAACGAGCACAGGAGACAGCGCTGGAATGGGAGACACTAGTGCAGGCCCTCAGAGACTATTGCGCCCCCAGCGACTCTGATAGTGAGATAGCAGCGCGCCCTGAGTCCCGATAGGCGATGGTGTTTTCTGTTACTGATACGCACATCTTGGGTCCTCTCACGAATCCTATTGCGGTAGCTACCATACACTGATGGCGGGGTTGGGTGGGGGAGGGATTTCTTTGCAAGTTAGTGTTTTGTGGGTGGGACTTTCTTTTGGGTTTGGGGGCTTGTTTAGAAAAGCAGATGACGGACAGTGGATTATCCGGAACAGCCTCTCGCTCCTGCTGAACCCCCACTGGATTTTATCGCCCGACTTTGGAACTGTGGGCTGGAGGATAGTGTATAAAAACGTGATGCGGGGGGTGGACGGGATGCAGTCGATTGATTTCAGTGTATTTTTGATGCTGGTCGTAATTGTAACAGTTTACTGATTCCTGCAATAAAAATATATTTCAAAAAAAAAATAAAAAAAAATGGTGAAAGAATGTTGTGTTCACCACATGGCCCATGTAACATTTTTTTTTTAACGATTGTAAAGAGTTGTTGATCGTTGATAGGATTAGGCAGTTCAGCGGATATAATGAGATCAACCTCGTCTGGCTGTATTTTCGGTTCAAGCCACAATAAGATGTGTACGTGAGGCAGTCCTCTTTTTTGCCATTCTATTGTAAATATGTAAGCTTTAGCAGATTCAAAGATAGCTTTTTGTGTTATAATTTTCATGAGTGCTTTCACCTTTAAATTGAAAACAAGTGCGACAATGTCATGTCTATCGCATGATCTTTGTTTTGTAAATAATTGCGCTTTAATTTCTGGCCATTCAGGATTGCTTGTGAAAGTGATGAACAAATCTGGTCTTCCATAGTGCCTGACGTATGTCATAGCACCTTGTGTTTTTCATGCATGTACCTTGGTGAGCCTGTGAAGGTAGCGGGTAAAATAACATGTTGTCCAATATCTAAAGCATGAACTTTTTGCTCTCGATTAAGGGCATCTTTTAAATTGATGTAGTTGTCTGCGCGTAGTTGTGTTTGATTGCTCCGGATAAAGTCAAGTCTTTCGTTGATCATCTTAGCCATCATATCCACAATGTATTGAATAAAGAGATTGTGGAACCAATGCAAGGTATTGAAACTTGTGGATCTAACCATAAGAGTATAGGCATAGTACTGCATGTATGTTACCGTTTTGTTAGTAGCACAGTGTGCTTGTGGTATATTGAGACAATAACCGTCTTTCCCTCTAGTGAATAGAAGGGGGTATTGTAAAGGATCATATGATCTATGCAATTCAGACACTTTGCGTAATAGTCCGTCTCGAGTATGTAAGACAATGTCTCGTTGGCCTTTGTTTTCGTTGACTAAAAGAACAGCAACCTCATCCGTTGTTGGTGCAATATATCTTCCATGATGTGTATTTGCAGGACGTTGATCTGCGTGTATAATAATTAAAAACTCATCTTCTTGTAAATTCATCTCATAGTTGTATTTGAGTGACTGAATGTAGGTGTTATTATCGTGCAATGTGTCTTGTAGTTCTTGAATAAGGTGTCTGTTTAGATTTGGAAGCATGTGTGACCGATCCTCTATTTGTTGTTGTTGCGATAGGAAATATATTTGTAGAAACTGTGGAGGTTTGCCTTCTTGTGAAAGCAGACTGCCAATTAAGTGGTATAACTGGCCATGTATTTTAAAAGTAGGCATGAAATTTCCTTCCCTTACTTCATTTGCCCCAAAGGATGTCATTTGGAATAGAGTATTGTAACGGCATGTGTTTGTTAAGAAATGTATTGAAAGTGGATGAGTGCCATCAAGTAGTTTTCTAATTAGTATAGGTGGAGCTGTAAAGTTGTTCAGAACTACTTTTCCTGAGGAGCAGCAAAGGCCTTGAGGTTCAGCTTTCCTTTTAAGTGCGTAGCACTTGTTACAGACATTGTCCATATTCCCAATGTTTACATGTGGATTGTTGATGTAGTCAGTAAGTGGGTTGTAGAGGAATGCAGATCTGAGAGTGTGTACAGTG
Organism: Lissotriton vulgaris; assembly: GCF_964263255.1. NCBI lineage: Eukaryota > Metazoa > Chordata > Amphibia > Caudata > Salamandridae > Lissotriton > Lissotriton vulgaris. The sequence continues at coordinate 261,918,187 of NC_141693.1, forward strand.
TGCGATCTTTGTAGTAAAGGTAGTTGTGTACGTTGTGTTTGTGGTAGCAGTTTTGCGTTTTGTAAAGTTTGTGTTTGAGGTATGTTGTGTGTGTTGTGCTGGTGAGTCTGACTTAAAGTATGAGGAATGTGGTTAGTAATGTTGTTAGTGTAGTATTGGATCTTGTGGCGTGTGCACTCCTGTGAGCAACACGTTCTGAACGCTGCTTAAATTGTTGATTGGAAACAGCAGAGGTTGATGGACCTGCGATGCTTGTTAACATTTGTCCATGTGTTTCCTGTGTTTTGCATATGCGTTTATTCCTCTGTGCCCGTGTTTTATATGTCTTCCTTGAAAGTTGTGTCTTCCTTTTCCCCATTTTGCAATTTTTCTTGCAGTACAGTTAAAGATACTGCGCGTGACGTTAAGTGGTCAGTCAATTTTATTTTGGTGTTAATGTGTGAATTTAAATTCCAAGGTAGCATGTGCTGTTAGACATTTTCCTGTAGGCTAAGGATGATGTAGTAATGTTTGTTGAAGGGCTTTGTCCGCTCGTGCATGCACTGTTAGAAACTCCAAACTTTATATGTGCATGTTTAGCTGTGTCGCATTAGCATGTCCTTTGTTGTGTGTGCGTCCTCAGCTGAAAAAATCGTTACTTTTCTGTGTTATGTAGTGTGTTGCTTCTGTAATTAACAAGTGCGTACAGTTAGACGTGAATGTGAGAGTGTCCCTTCAATTAGTTTAATGTTAGTACAGTTTATTTCTTGTCTGTCCTGCATGCAGTGTTGTTATCATGTATTTTTATATGTGGCTTTGTATGTGTGGCATATTTTCAGGTTTTAGTTTGTGTCCCAGCGGGCGTCTTTTGTTGTTCGTGAAGGTGTGTATTTTGATACTTGAGAGCGTGAGAGCTGTTTAAAGTCCCCGTGTGAGGCCCAGAGTAAAAGCAAATAGTGAAGTCTGTCTGATCGTCTTTTTGTCAGTCTTCGGTAATTTCCCGCTGTAGCGGTTGGAGTGCGAATCTGGCGGTCAATAAATGTTGCGCCTCTGCGCCCCTTTATTGTTTGTCTTCATGCAGCCACTTGTCCGAATGGTAACGTAAGTCCATGAGCGAAAGTTATTTTACTCATGAAAGTATTTTATTTTGTAAGCGAAGGTTTATTTAATGCGGCGCAGCTTGTGTGCGCAGGTTCCATTTTTCTCACGAATTGTGTAGTTTCCTATACAGATTAAGGGGTTTTTGAGGGTGTCCCCTTCCTGCTGCACCTTTCCATTTAGCCACACTACCCATTCATTTACGTTAATACTGCTTGTGCGCATTTCTTCCTGAACACTTAAACCCGTCCCTATCTACTTATTACTTGTCCCAGGAAGGGCAGCCGCTACGTAATTTATTGATTAAAATAAAGAGTTTCTAGATATCCTGTTAAAATGGACAGGGATAAAGAGGCGGAGGAGTTGTTTGGAACTCTGACAACTGGATTAATGAATAACAATGCATCCACTAGCACTAATACCACACGCAATGAGGGCCTCCGAGATACATTTTTAAAACTAAAACGCCTAAAAAAGACAGAGAACGCAAGATGGTGGGACGGGGCAACCCTCAAATAATATCTTAGATTAAAAAGAATACCGTGGGGGTTGCGTGCCCAGATACTACCGACATATGACGAACTATATACAGACCTTCTTAATAAGTGGGAAGAATCACTTAATGTTACCTCAGAAACACTGATGATGATTCTTATTGAAAGCTCAGAGAGAAAGGTGAGCAAACTTCAAACTGAGATTAATATTCTGGAAAAAGAGATCAGTGACCTTAACCATAAAGAAGCAACAGAGAAGAATTATGCTATCCTTAAGGATATCCTAACAGTACATCAGAGGGATATCAAGGACAGAAAATCTAGACAGTTAAAACGGGACGAAATCGATTATAAGACCGGGAGAATCTTTACTTATGCCCGCAAATATGATTCTCTGATTCCCAAAAGCACTACGAGGGACCCGAGAATTGGAGCAGATGCCATCTCTATTTCCTCTAGTTCCATTTCTACCAATGCTGCAACCTCAAGTGGTAGCGAGAATGACAGCACTAACAACACATCAGTATCAGCTTTTTTGCGGGTTGTTCGCACTGTCTGCAAGGGGAACAGGAACCTAGGTACACGAACAGGGGTAGAGGCAAAACCCGTAGAGGCCAAAGGGGTGGACAAAGGGGACAAAGAAGAGTACAAGAGGAAACTCAGATCAGGACAGGTCAGGACCAAATAGGTAGAGCAGAAGATTCCCTACAAATCATTAACCTCTCCTCCAAAGTACTTGATACTAATATGATCTCTCTACTGAGCAAGGGACTGAGTTTTAATCCTACAGACCCGGGTGATTTATGCAAACTAAAGGTGGACCTATTTAAATTTATAAGGGGTCTTAAATTGAAGAAATTTTTCACTTGTAACCCTTCATTAAATAAAAAAGTCCCAAATGCAATCTTGAGTGATGTGTCTGGTGTTTCTAGTATTCAGGATATACAAGCCACTAACCTACTACTATCAATCACGGATGTAGAGGACTCCCCGCATACGATTACCAGTCTTCTAGAAGACCTTGAAATTGACATAGATTTTTCCAACTCAAGTGGACTAAAAAACAAGTCCAAATGGACATCCACTCTCCCGGGTGGGAATTCAATTGATACCTTTTACAAAAGGGTCCTACATGATCTCGAAGATTGGGATTTTAACCAATCTTCCAAGAGGAGACATAAATTCCACAAAGATAATCTCAAAAGTGGTGAACGACATGACTTACATGAACTGGGTAATGACAGTGGTATCCCGATAAGAGAAGCAGACAAAGGAGGAAATATGGTTGGGATGAACAGATCGGATTATAACAAAGAAGTTTTGTCATAACTACATGATCCTACCTGCTATGAACATGTGCCATATAACCCGACAGGTCTCCTCACTATCCTAATCAACAAACATCTTGTTGAATGGCATTCCAATGGCCTTTTGGATGATGATGAACTGGCATACCTTAAGGTTTTTATACTCACTTATCCCTACATGTATACCCTACCTAAAGTGCACAAGCAGGGAGCCTTTCCACCTGGGAGGCCCATTGTCTCAGGGATAGGGGGTCCTACAGAAAGACTGTCTGAGTATGTGGACCTGTTTTTAGGTCCCCTAGTCAGAAACTTACCCAGTTACATACAGGATTCGAAACATATACTGAGTATCCTGGCAGATTTAGAGTGGCAACCAGGCTTGTTACTGGTAACGCTTAATGTTGTCTCTCTTTATACTAACATTGAACCAGATCTGGGAGTAGACACATTAGCACGTAGGCTCAGTGCCAGGCCGGCCTCAGAATGGCTACATAATGAGATGTTGATCATGATGATGCGTATTATTCTGCACAACAATTGCTTTCTTTTTGATGAAAAATGGTATAAGCAAATTAAGGGGGTCGTGATGGGGTCGAAATGTTCCCCCTCTTTTCTTTGTCTTTTCATGGGTGGCCTGGAAAAGGATTGAACTTGGGGTAACAGTGAAAATTAATGGATAGACAAAATGATTTTTTGGGGCAGGTATATAGATGATTGCCTACTATTATGGTCAGGTACTCAGCCAGAATTAGAACTGTTCTATGAATATATGAACAAGAACAATTTTGGCATGAAGTTCACCATGGAATATAGTCATAAGCATATCAATTTCCTTGACATCGAAATATACACAGAAGGGGACAAACTTAAAAGCTGCTTGTTTCGCAAGGATACTACATGTAATTCTATCCTGCATGCAGAATCATCACATCCAATACATCAGATTAGTTCCATACCTTATGGTGAGTACATGAGGGCGAGACGCAATTGTAGCGAAGATATGGAATTTGAAAGGTGTGTTAAAGACATGAAATACAGATTCCTAGACACAGGTTATCCAACTACATACCTGAACAAAGCTTAAAGTAGGATAAGGAAGGTCAAGAGAGTGGATACTCTTAAACCTAAGGTAATAAGAGAAACTTTGAACCAGACCATACGTATGATCACAGATTTTAATGGACTGAGTCACATCTTACATAGATCCTAATGGCAGATAATACCTTAGAAAGCCACATTACTAAACAGCCACAAATCACTTTTAGGAAGGGCCGTACGCTCCGCAATAGACTCAGCCCTACGGTTCCGAGGGTGATAAGGACAGACAACTGGCTAACTTCACCCAATACTGGTTTTTACAAATTTGGTTTCTGTGGAATGTGCAGATGGGCCAAACACAGAACTAAGAGGTTCACAGGATGTGACGACAAAATGTATTACATCAAAACCAACATTAATTGTTCAACCAGGTTTGCAATCTATATAATTGAGTGCAAATGCGGCAAACAATATGTAGGGAGTACGATCAGGACCCTGTAAGAGAGAATAGGGGAACATGTCAGGGCACTTGTACAGCAGGAAGCAAGATACCCAGTAGCAATACATGCTGCATCCTGCACAGCGCTAGGCCCACGTAAAGAATTTTGCTTTTTTGGAATTGAACACATCCCTCTCAGTCCCCAGGGTGGAAATAGAGAACTTCACCTCAGGAGAAGGGAAGCTAGTTGTATCATGAGATTACATACAGTTGAACGGGGGTTAAATTGCAATTCCGAGATGCAATATTTTCTGGGGGATTGACCTTACTGTTCTGTTTATGATCCGAACATATCAATTACTGTGTGGTAGGACCAATAGAACACACTGTTTATTTATGACCAAAGTAGCTGTTGTAAACTCCGGTCATTACTTGCACAGTAGTTTCTAACAGGACTACTAATGATATATAGATTCTCTTCACTTAAATAGGGTGCTTACAATAGACAATGGGAGTAACTGTTGTAAACTCCTTTTACATATACACCCCTAAAATAACTGTTCTTGCAATGGAACTTATGAGCAGAAGGTCGGTAATATCCAGACCCTATTACTAAAGGACAGTGACATTTGTACAAGAATACTAATTAATAATTATATTCTCTTTCCAGCTGTCCTTTCTCTCTTTTGGACTTTCAGCCGGATACTCTTTAGATCTTAAATTAGTTTGGGACCATTACCCCGTCTTATGGAGAAATTTAGAGAGCGTGGCATTCCATCTAAGGTGACGGATCTAATTCACAATCAGCCTGATTCATCAAAGGTAATTGCGCTTGCAAAGGGCCAGATTCTGAGAATCTGGCCCTTTGCGAGTGCGATTTTTGCATTTGGGATTCATCATCCCAAATGCAAAAATCGCTATTACCGAAATCGCATATTTGCGAGGAATTGGATTTAAGGAATCTCTAATAGAGATTCCTTAAATGCAATTCATCAACCAATTAGAAATTGCGAAATCGCAATATTTGGTCGCAATTTACCACCAAGTCTGACTTGGTGGTAAATTGCGAAAAAGGGGTAAAAAGCACTTTAGTGCATTTTTTTCTTTTGCATGTTACACACACACATGTCCTTTAAACATGTGTGTGCGCAACACCTGTTCAAATGTGCATTTAAGGGGTGCTACAGGGTGTCCTTTGGACACCCCTGGCACCCTTCAAATCGCTATCTTATTTGCGATTAGCAAATTGCTAATCGCAAATAAGGAATACTCCCCATTCATTCCTATGGGCCTTTTGGCCCATAGGAATGAATGGGGAGTTTTTCCTTATTTGCGATTAGCAATTTGCTAATCGCAAATAAGGAATGTGTAGGAATCACATTTTTTTGCGATTCCTACATGAATACCGTTTTGCGAGTCTGGAATAGCGATTCGTTATGAATCGCTATTTCAGACTCGCAAAACGGCCCAATGATGAATCAGGCTGTATATTTTTTTTACAAACCATGGATATACTTAAATCGGCACTTTTAAATTGTTAATTGAGAAATTGACCATACCGTTGGGTCAGTCACGACTCTAGTTATTTTGGACAACATACATGTACCAAATACCAGTATACATAAACAATTATGACAAGCACCTTGACCTTTTGGGGTAGATTGAATAGGTCTCCCCTTAAGTAACTTGAGACCAAGCGGACTATTTCTTCCATTTCTATTAATCTGCGCATTGACTCACACGCTCTAGCGTTTTCATTGTAACCCGACTATATAACTACTTCATGGTTTCGTCTCTGCGCACACGAGACTTTGAAGAGGATGCCAAGGGGAAAGCCAATTAACAGTAAGAGGTACGAGTAATTTGCCATAGCGGTTTGAACGAGTTTCATTGAGGATCTTTATGGGATGGAATTTTAAGCGGGTGATACTTGGCACTTGAAACCTTCATACAACGGGTTTCCTCTCTTATCTCCCCCTAGGCAGTTCTTTCAGGAGGGCACGTACCCGTGCCTCACCGGGACTCTACCGGTTGTTTTCCTGCCGTATTGATATCGTGATTCAACGTGAGTGGCCTGACTTTACATTCTTTGATCTATTAATTACGGTTTAGGCAATTTTACCTCCTCAGTAGGGGCCATTATTATTATTATTATTATTATTATATTTCTTATATAGCGCCTGAATCGACCCCCGAAGGGGTATCTCCGCGCTTGCCTTGGGAACCCGTCCTGGGTTTTCCCTGTGAGATAGCCCCTACAGGGCATCCCCAAGGTGAAAGCCAGGCATCCCGCCGCGGGGGGCCGTTGTAGAGATTAAGCAAGCTTAATGCCCAGAGTTGCAGAGTGTGAACCCATGATTAGGTCAGGCACCGAAGCGAGAATTATCGAATCCGTGGACATTTGAGCTCAAGACCCTGCCGCGTCGGGAATTGAACCCTGGTCCCGGGTCTGACCTCTGCTTCAGGGTCTGCCTGCTCTAACCAGTGAGCCACACTTCTCCACTGGCAATACCTCTTTATTTTATGTTACCAATTAGGTTGAATTTACAGATCCTGCACATTACCCTACTTGTTGGGATCACTCGGCGTCCATAATTTAAACTGCCATCATATAGGTAAGAGTAATTTATTGGTTTATGGCTCACGATTTACATGATTAAACTTTTTACTAACAGCCCCATGTCAATTAATGGGTGGGGATGAGCGGAAGTGGTATTATAATCTGGAGGACCTTTTTGATTATACAAGGTTATAGATTAGAATAAAAGAGCAATCAGTTATTTTGTGTCAATCAGCCTTGGGTTACTTTGCCTCGCGTTTCTTACTTCTTGATCAGCTATGTGTATAGGGATATGGACTGGTTTTACAATGCCATTATATGTCTTAAAAATAGAATCTGTGCCTTTAAGAATCCAGAGACCGCCAGTATTCCATCATGCTCTGCTAGTTGCAGTTGCTACAGTTCTTTTTCCCGGCTCCTGCTATCAGGACCATGGAGCATTGAGCTCGACCAATTTTGGTTGTTTCTTCCAAATTCACTTCTGAATTTAACAAATAGCTACTTAACTCACGTCTTTGGTCTTTCTCTACCCTTTCCTTTCGTTTTCTCACAAGAATTTCTACAGTTTTCACTAAAAAATACCATCTTTTTGATAAGTGTCCAGACTGTGGTAGAAAGAAGGCCAAGACTGATCCTCGCAAAGTGTGTATACTATGCTTGCCTGCAAGTCATGTTCCTGACTCTTGTCTCATCTGTAAACCTTTCTCCAAGCACACGAAACATGACAGAGAGAAGATTCGACTCCAAGGAGCAGAGCAGTGGCGCAACAGCAGGCCCAAGTCTTCAGGTGGGACTTCAGAGCGAGGAGAGAGTCAGTCCATTACCAGGGCTCTATCTTCAGCCTCTGGGGTGTTCTCCAGCAGAAGAAGGGCTGAAAAATGGCTCCGGTCGAGGACGATGACGTCGAAATTAGGTAAAGCGTCGACCTGGCCGCCGGTGAAACCAGGGCTCAGGTTTTAAAAGACGTTGAAGCTCCACATTGAGAGGAAGGACTTCGCAGTCGTTTAAAAATCTGATGACGAGGACTCTGGCTCGGCGAGTGAGGAAGCTAACTGCAGACAGCGCCTACTTGCAGGTCACCGTCGAGGTCCTTATCGGTTTCCACGCATCCCTGCTGAGCAACGTCGACACACCGCCGCAGTCGCTCAACGTCGAGACACCACAGTCGATCGCCGACGCACTCCCAACGTCGGTTGACGCCAAGGTATCGTTGTTGATCGCCGGCGAGGCACCACCGTTGGAAATTGAGACAAGACCAGCCTTCGAGGCGACCATTGACTAGTAGATTGACATTGAGTGGGACGGAAGAATCATCTTCAGTGACTGTCAGCCTCTTCAAGGCTTCAGGAGGCGCGCAAAAAGAGAAGGCTGATATATACATCAGATAACAGTTCAAGGGGTGGGAGCGCACCAGACACGTCCCAACGTAATTACCTCAAGCATGATGGTTCATGTAGTTCATTATTTCTCGCTCCATTCATTTCAAAGTGTTCATAGCCAGTGCTGTATTATTAGTTTCAATTCGTATCCCTAGACACGTGTTTCATGATTCCTCAATCGTCAGTAGGGAAAAAAGGCAACGTTCATAGGTTGCAGGGCGTGCTCCCTCGTCTCTCAGGACTAGTTCCACTCACAGCATGAAGGTGCAGGCTCCCAAGCTCGTCAGCTCACAAAATTTAAACAGTTCAAGGGGTGGGGGTGCACCAGACACGTCCCAACGTAATTACCTCAAGCATGATGGTTCATGTCGTTCATTATTTCTTGCTCCATTCATTTCAAAGTGTTCATAGCCAGTGCTGTATTATTAGTTTCAATTCGTATCCCTAGACACGTGTTTCATGATTCCTCAATCGTCCCCGTAGGGAAAAAAGGCAAAGTTCAAAGGTTGCAGGGCGTGCTGCCTCGTCTCTCAGGACCAGTTCCACTCACAGCATGAAGGTGCAGGCTCCCGAGCTCGTCAGCTCACAACATTTAAACAGTTCAAGGGGTGGGAGCGCACCAGACACGTCCCAACGTAATTACCTCAAGCATGATGGTTCATGTAGTTTGTCAGGGAACTGTATGTAGTGTCCCATTCTCTGAGTCATGACATCCAGGAACTTCCTGAAGAAACGGGACAGACAGCTCTGGGATACACCTCCTACTGCAGCTATCACACTCTGGTAGCTCCCAGAGGCAAGCAGGTGTATGCTGCACAGCACCTGGACATGGGGAGGAATGGCGTGGGCCCTGGGTGTTGGATGATCCAGGTATGGGTGGAGGTCCCTTATTAGGTCCATGATGGTATTGGGGTGCAGCCTGTACCTCTGGAGTATCTCAGGCTCAGTCAATTGGAACAGAGTGATCCTCTGCCTGTACACCTGCTCCTCCCTTTGCCATACCCTCAGTCCTGCTGCCTGTAGCCTTCGCCTCCTCGCTATCGGTGCGCAACGTTTACAACGCGCGCGTTACCACGACCTACTATTACCACGCGGTTGTAACAACGAGAGTTGTTACAACGCATTGCGCTGGGGGGCGCTCGAGGATAGTAAATCATTTAATTTACTATCCCAACACCTTCCCTGCTATCCATGGGGACTGGTGTTGGAATAGTAATTTAAATGTTTTAAATTTGCGCCCCCCCAACGCAAGTCGTTGTAACGACTTGCGTTGTTACAACCGCGTTGTAATGGTAGGTCGTTGTAACGCGCGCGTTGTAACGACATATATCCCTCGCTATCACATAGAGTGCAGCCATTTTGACTGGAGGGTTGCATTTTGGGAGCTTTTTTATAGCATCCACATGGTTACCACCACCTTTCAGTCCATGGTAAATACCCACTCCGAAATACCGAAATTCGATGGAATCGGTATTTTTGGCCTTTCCTACATCTCGATGGGCATGTTTTCCGATTCCTTATTTACCGAATCGGTGTATGCCGACTTGGTAATTTTCCAATCGGTGAATACCGATTCAGTAAATATGAACTCGGAGAATTCCGAGTCGGAATTTTTCCGATTGATATTTACGGATTCGGTATTTTTTTGGCACCTACATCTCTTTCTAGCTATACCGGTCGGTAACGGCCGATTTTACCGATTTTTGGCCGTTACCAGCCGGTATTTGGCGACCTACATCTGGCCCTTAGTGATTTGCCCAGAATTACAGGATGTGGACGCGACCCCGAGGCTCGAACCTTGGTTTCCCAGCTACAGAGTTGGCAGTCTAACCGTCAGACCACATCGTCATCCACATCATCTCTTATGTGTGAAATATATTGCATTTGGTTGTTTGTTTGATGCTTTACTGGAGCCCATGGGAGGAACAGAATGGCAGGGATAGAGACTAGGGTGACCAACCGTCTGTAAATTTCACGGACCGTCCGGAATTTGGACCTCACGTCCGTTGTCCGTGAAGATCCTTTTTACGGACACCTTTTGTCCGTAATTTTAGGTATTGCAGGGAACAGCACTGTTCCCTGCATAAAGCCTCAGCCCCCTTGATGGGGCCGCCTCACACTCCCCCTCGGAGCACAAGTAGCCCCACCCGCCCATTGTCATTCTGTATGCGGCTGATTGCAACATACAGAATGACAATGGGCCAGTTTGGAGTGTTACTTACTGCATGCAGTGGCCTCCTCCTGCCACGGGCTAGGGCAGATGGAAGGAATGTGCAAACAAGCTAATGCTGCTAGAGAAGCCAGTTCATTCAAAGAAGCTGGTGAAACAAGTTGAAAAGAAGGGGCTAGAGTTCTTTCAGTCTCATCATTTTAGGAACGTGCAGTTTCAATGTTATATTCAACGAAGCCATGGTTGCTGCACTTTTTTTATGCAACTAACAATCATTGACAAAGCCAATAGTTCTGGCTTGTTGTAGGTGTAATGTTACTTATGTTATATATCTGGATTTTTAGCTTAGGTGTTTTAAGCCACGTTCTTAAATGCATCAAAATCACCCTTTTGAGAGCTCCCCCCCCCTTTCATCCTGCCTAAAGCCCTGGAAACAACACCATGTAACAGTCATCTCACGTCCTGACACTGCATCATGCATGACTCATGCCTTCTACTTTTTCAAATTGCCTATGTGCATGGGAATAGTGAACCCTCCCCCCACCCCACTGCTTGCTTTCTGAACTAAAGCAAGGTTGACATTCTTGATGGGCCTCTTCTGTCTTTAACCCCTTTCATGCTGATGACGGCCCCCAGCCGTCATGCATCACGGTGCTCGTGTGCTGATGACGGCTGGGGGCCGTCATGAACCCGCCCACTCTTAAAATCGGCCGCACTGGCGCAGAATCGCGGCCGCGCCCAAGGGGTTAAATCTGCAGCCAAAGGCTCGGCTCATAATTAATATGAAAAGGTGGGCGAGTGAATAAGTGAAGGGATGGGTGGCTGGCTGGATGGATTAGTGAAAATGTGAATGGATGAATGAAAGGGTGAATAGATGGATAAAGAGCGAAAGGATGGATGATCGGTGAGTGAACCGTTGGATGGATGAAAAAAGGTAAATAGATGGATGTATGGGTGGAAGGGAAGTTGAATGGTTAAAAAGAGGTGGATGGATGAGTGAAAGGACGGATAGATGAGTGAAAGGATGGATAGATGAGGGAAAGGGTTGATGATGGGCGAGTGGATGGGTGGATGGATGAGTGAAATGGTGGATGAGTGATAGGGTCAATAGATGGATGAGTGAGTGGATGAGTAGAAGGATGGGCGGATGGATGGAAGGAAGGATGGCTAAGCGAAAGGGTCAATGGAGAGAGAAAGGGAGGATGGATGGATGACTGAAAAGGTGAATGGGTGAAAGGATGAGTGACTGGGTGGATGGATGAGTAAGTGAAAGGATGGCTGGATGGGTGAAAGGGTAAATGGCTGGATGGATGAGTGGATACATGGCTGGATGGATGAGTGGATGGTTGAGTGGAAGAGTGGATGGATGAGTGTAAGGATTGATAGGGTGAAAGGGTGGATGTATGGATGAGTGAAAGTGTGGATGGAGGGATGGATGAGTGAAATGATGGATGGAAGGATACATGATGGATAGGTTTGCAAATGGATGAATATGTTTGGATATAGATGGGATTACTTTTATACTATGACTCGACCTCCTTTGATGTGTCTATTAAACGTACCTTTTGTACCGAAATTTTGTCCTGAAATTTGACCTCCGGTCCTGAATTTGTATCCTGAATTTTGACCCTTTGTCCTGAAGTTTTACCCTCACCGTCCTGTATTTTTACCCTCACCGTCCTGAATTTGCACGCATGCCAGTTGGTCACCCTAGATAGAGAGCACGCATAGCTGACATGTTTTTGGTTTCCCAAGTATTCACCGGTGTACGCCTAGTGTCCCAACCCTTCCAGTCATTTCATGTGGCCCTTCCATCAAAGCACCATAGGCAGGTTGTGTCCGATATTGGGAGTTAACCATCTCGCATCTTGTAAGAAACTACGCAACCTTTTCACCGACCCATGCTTGTTGCAATCGTGCTGGCCACGAGTTTTTCACAAGCTTGGAGCACCCCTCATGTCAGTCCAGCACTGCTCAAAACGGACCCAATATAATGCTGACTTCCTCAGACCTCTTTTGTAGGCATAGAGTGGGCTTTCGGCTTGACGGTCAAGGGTTTGGTAGGCGTTCTGTGCCAAATGAATATAGGGTTGTTATGAAACAGTAGGAGTATGTCATAGAATAACACAGATGAGATTGTAATAATGCATTAAAAACCAAGCATTGGCATAGCCAATAGGTCTCGCCTTTGGGACCTTATAAGTGTTTAGCCAAGTGCCCTTCACTGATCATTTCTCACCCAATGCTCCTCGTTCCTCGCTAATCATTCTTCACTTGCCATCTCTCAGTCCTCAACTGAGTCCTCATCCCTCTGTCCTCACAAGGTCGCAAAAGCAAGACCCGTTGGCTATGCCAATGCTTGTTTTAAGGGTCATCAGTCTCCAGGCAAATGCTCGACAAGGCTCTTGCAGCCCGCCAGTAAGCATCTACACTGGAAGGATTTATTTTGGCACAAGGAGAACAGAGTCAGTAGTTCAGAGTTCGGGCAGAGTTGGCTGACAGCGCCACCTAGTTGTCGGAGGATGCACTGTGTACGCAGACCCGCAGCGGTACTTTAAACAAATGCTAGCCACATAAGAGGTCCAGGGTGGGTTCCTGTTTCAACCTTAACACAACACTCAATCACCAATGCATGAAATACCACAAATTACTGAGAAATTGCTGAGAAACAATGAACTCAAACGATAAGGGAGCAAGAGGCACTTATTTGTGGCTGCAGGAACAGCAAAGAAAGAGGGAGATTGGAAAGCGGCGTAGAACTAAATGTGGAATTTCAGCTCCTGATTAGAAGATGTTGTGTTATTTTTTTCCATGGTGTTTCTGGGAAAGTTATGTGTGAAGGTTCTTTTAACATCTGCTGTTTATAGACAATGCATAGTAAAGCGAAGGAAGAAAAGCGTAATCCTCACCTCCGGTCCTGACATAGAATTCAAGTCTTTCTTCTACAAGCATTGTAAGCAGAAATCAATCACTTTTTGTATTTTTTTTACTGCTAGTGGCATTTTATTTTTTTACTTATTTTTGGGTGAAGGTTTGATCTTTAGGTGGCCATTCATCTAATATGTATTGCCTTCACATAGGTCTGTAGCTCTTTAGGTAATTACCACCACCACCACCAGCACTACTGTTACCAAAATCATTACTACACCACCACCACTGCAATAGTCATTACTACCGCCATAACTACCATTACCACAACGATTAACCCCATGATTACCAAAACAGTTCCCACTACCATCATTACAATTACCACAATTACCACTCCCACCATTACTCTCACCATGAATACCACTACCACCACCCTTGCTGTTGCAATATTACTATCATCATGGTTAGGACCATCTTTATACCACCACTGTTATCACCATTACCACACTGCTAAATCCAGTAGGTCTGGCATTGCTGAGCTAAGACGTGCTGATACATAAATGACCATATTCTGTTTGCGTAGTATTAGCTCATTTAAGCCAGACCTGTTGGCTTTGCCCATGCTTTTTTGTTATCGGGGGTGTACTGCAAATGCTGAGAAGGCCCACCCTGGAAAATGTCCATGTAGTGGTAGTTTTTTAATGATAAGGCTGGGATGCTGTCCCACTGCAGTCTGACTTTCCAACTCAAGGGCACATCGGACATTCTACTGATTTCCCTATTGCATATTTATTATTGTATCTGTGTTACCTACATTTTGCTTTGTGCTGAGATAGTACAAACTGGTATTCTTTGCGCCTTTTGTCAAATGAGAATTTCACAACCCAAATTTAGTAGTTGTTGTAGTGCTCTAGTGTTTCCCCGGGGTCTCTGATGAGCCCCGGAAGAAACCACACACTAAGTATCACCTTCTGGCCAGGCTTGGCCAGAAGGCTATAAATAAATGGTTGGAAGTTGCACGTGACTTCCTGTCCGACATAACGCTGTGTCTGCTGTGTCCTTTTGTACCCTCCTTGCATGCGATAATTATGTATGGCACCTAATGGATATTCAGCCCCCACACTGGCGACGAGGGTGGGATTGCTGAAATCGTGACCCCCCCAACCCCACCCAGAGCGTGGAGGTCTCACCAGTGCCGCGTACCTGCCGAAGCTGTGTCCCGGTGCCCCCGTCAAAACGACTGCCGCAGGAGTCAAGCCCCGCCGAAGGAGAGGCCCTGCCGAAGAACTGGTAAGCAGCGGGAGAAAAGCTGTGTAAGGGACCAGCCTAGCGGTGGGCAGAGGAGCGCGAAACCAAGAACAGTCAGGACGCGCGAGAGAAGGCCCGACCAGCGGAACTCCAGCTCGCACATGCGCGCGAAGACTGAGGCCTACGGAGACACGCAAGCCGCGGCCATAAAAGGAGAAGGAAAGCACACGCGAAGCAAGCACACAACGGAGCAGCGCTTGACACGCTGTAGGCAGCAACACGCGGAGAAGCCACCAAACAAACACCAGCAAAGCCAGCTACATCCCCATAACAATTAAGGCAACAAGCATTGGCAAATGCAAACGCGAATGGTGCGTAGCACACCAGTGAGACCCATAACCAACCAGGGAATAGCAGCATAAGCACTAGCAGTGCCATCCAGGAACACAGTGAGCCCGAAACAAGCATTGACACCGACAGTGATGGCGTGAAGACCTGCAAACAAACACTGACAGCAACAATTGCACTAACGTCACGACATGTCGAACACACAAGGAAGCAGTGGTGGAGCACAGCTACCAACAAATCCCCCAGCCGCTGCGACAGGAGGGGCACAGAATGTACAACCGCCACCCCCGGCACCCCCAGCACCGGGCGCAGGTGCACAAGGAGCTGGACTACCAGTGCCACAGTCTGCACACTCACAAATCCAAGCACTGCCACCCTTCAGTGAGCTCATTGACCCAGGGACAGCCGCAATGAGATGGGCAGTCTGGATTGGAAGGTTGAACAATTACTTTGTGGCCACGAGAGAAAAAGACAATGAAGTGAAGAGATCACTATTACTGCTTTTTGGGGGAGACGAGATATATAAACTCTTCACACATCTCCCAGACACAGGAACCGCCAATGACTATGATGCTGCTGTGCGTGCGCTGAATGCGCACTTCGATCCACAGCTCAACCCACACTATGACTGCTTCAAGTTTCACCAATCAAGACAACGAGAGGGTGAAACAATGGATGCATTCCATGCACGACTAAGGGAACTGATCAGCACATGCGCCGACGACGACCAAACGAAAGAAGTCACTGCGCAGCTGATTCAAGGATGCCGCAACAAAACCCTAAGAACCCTGATCCTACGTCAACCCCGCATCACGCTAGAGGAAATACTAATGCTCGCCCGGTCACATGAGCTCTCGGACGCCAGGGCCACTGCCATGGAAGCCGCGATCAACCCGAATGCTGACTCAGGGACGGCAGTGAAAACCGAGCGAGTCGACGCAATGCGCAGCTCTAGCCGCAACACAAGAGGGCGTTGGCAAACCAGGACATCACGGCGGTCCACATGTGGATACTGTGGGCGAGAAGAACATAACCCGGAAAATTGCCCTGCCAGAGGGAAGACATGTTCGAAATGCGGAATTCCAAACCACTTCTCTAGTGTCTGCAGAGGTGGATCTCGCGGAAGAGGACAACCCGGAAGGAAATCACTATCTGGAGCAGTCCGGCATCTAACAATGGATGACCAGCGCTCAACAAGCTCAGCAAAATCGCATCGCCGTCAATATGAGCTACTGGACGACTCGTCCACCGAGGACGATGACGAATGCTATTTCATTTCATTCACCAATGACCTAAAGAAGTGAAGAAGGCCACAGCCCAAATGTCAGATACAAATAGATGGATCGCCAGTGACAGGAGTGATCGACACTGGAGCTACAATAAATGTCATGGGCATACAGCATTACAAAGCCCTCAAACCAAGGCCACCATTGAAACCATCAGCAGTGCGCATCCTCACATATGGGAGCCAGAAGCCACTCCCGGTGCGAGGCAAGATGACGGTACAGGTGAAGTCTGAAGATAGAGAACTGACCACAACATTCCATGTCATTGACAAAGAGGCTGACCTACTAGTCGGAAGCCACGCGGCCGAGGACCTTAGTCTCATCGCATTCGCCAACGTGGTCAAAACCCTGCAAGTTGAGGACATTCTGCAGTGGTTCCCGTCTTTATTCAGTGGCTTCGGAACAATCAAAAAGGCTCCTGTGAAGCTCCACGTAGACAAAGCCATTCAACCGGTCGCTCTACGTCATCGGAGGATCCAATTTCACCTGTGGGCAGCCGTGGAGCAAGAACTGTCCACGTTGGAAAAACAAAGGGTGATCAAGAAGGTGACCGGCCCTACGCCATGGGTATCCCCCATGGTGATAGCAGAAAAGCCTCGACAACCTGGGAAGATACGGATATACATTGATATGCGCATGCCCAACAAAGCAATAAAAAGGGAGAGGCACATAACGCCCACTGTGGATGATATACTCGCTGACCTGAACGGAGCACAATGGTTCTCAAAACTAGATCTAAACGCGGGATATCACCAACTGAGACTGGCTGAAGAGAGTAGGGAATCTCTTCAGCTGCCGAGATATTCCAAAACACCATCAAGGAAATACTGTCCGGGCTGCAAGGGGTGCTAAATGTCAGCGATGACATACTGATACATGCCAAAACCAGTGAAGAACATCACCACCGACTGTTGCCCTCCCTCAAGAGAATAACCGAGCACGGAGTCACCTTACACAAGGACGAATGCAAATTCTTTCCAAAATCGATAGAATTCTTTGGATACGTATTTGATGCCAACGGAGTCAAAGTAGATCCCCGGAAAGCACAGGCCATTCGACATGCCCCTGCGCCCAAAACAGCCTCTGAAGTAAGAAGCTTCCTCGGAATGGCTTAGTATTGTGCGAGGTTCATCCCAAACCTCGCCACTATCGCAGAGCCTCTGCGCAATTTAACAAAGAAAGACAATCCCTGGAGATGGACTCAAGAAGAAAAGGAAGCATTCAAGACAGTAAAAGAAGCGCTCCTAGACGGAACAACAATGGCGTACTTCGACACCGCCAAGAACACTGAAATCCTCGTAGACGCCAGCCCTGTCGGGCTTGGAGCATTGTTGACACAAGAAGCAGAGCAAGGCATCTGAGTTCCACTTGCATTCGCCAGCAAAGCTCTCACGCCAACGGAGGCAAGATACTCTCAAATAGAAAGGGAAGCGATGGCAGTAAAATGGGCGTGCAGCCATTACCATCTATACATTGCCGGGTGCCCGTTTCGAATGGTAACGGACCATCAACCGTTAGTACCTTTATTCAAGGGCATGGCACCACATCCACCACCGAGGATCGAGCGCTGGGCAATCCAAATTTAACAGTATCAAATGGACCTAGTCTACAGGCCCGGAGCCAAGAATCCAGCGGATTTCCTATCCCGTCACCCCCCAGCCAGAAATGAGATTGGAGAAGAGCCAGACGCACAAACGGAGAAATTTGTGAACATGATTGCCCAATGGGCATGCCCACAAGCACTGTCAGCAGCCACGATAACCGATCAGTACACCAACGATGCGGTAATCCAGCGCGTCACTCAAGCCATACAAACAGGTTCATGGGAAGGATTCCTCCAGGGAACTCAGAACTGAAGTGAGCCAGATCAATTGAGACTGGGGAAGTTTTGGAGAGTACACAACGAGCTTAGCACCGCCGAGAACGGGCTCGTCCTACGAGGGTCCCGAGTGGTCATTCCTGTGACACTCCAAGAACACGCAACAACACTTGCCCATGCCGGACACCAAGGCACTCGTAGGATGAAAGCCCGAATGCGGGAGAAAGTATGGTTCCCTGAGCTGGAACAGTTGGTAGACACCACAGTGCAGAACTGCAGAGCATGCCAACTGACCAGCACGCAGGAGGTCCCTGCCCCGGTGATCACAGAAGACCTGGCACCAGCACCATGGTCATGGATCAGTCTAGACTTTGGCAGTTTTCCTGACGAAAGGGCCACTGCAGTTATAATTGACAGTTTCACCAAGTATCCAGTTGTAGAAGTAGTAGAATCAACGAGTTTCGCAAACATTCAACCGGTGCTCAACAAGACATTTGCCATGTTCGGGATACCACTGGTGATCAAGACAGACAATGGACCCCCTTTTCAAGGGAGTGAATTCAAAGAATTTCTCAAGGGACTTGGGGTGAAACATCATCGCATCACACCTCAATGGCCTCAGGCCAATGGAGAGGCAGAACTGTTCATGAGGACAATCAACAAAATTCTGCGGATAGCTACAGTGGAAGGAACAGATCCCGAAGAATCGCTCCAACACTTTCTTCGAGAATATCGGAGCACCCCTCACAGCACCACCAACAAATCACCGTGGTCGCTCATGCTAGTGGGACAGAGACGAGATCTACTTCCAGTGGCAGACAACTGGAGACCGGAGCCTTACTACCCTGAGGCCACCCAAGAGCGAAGGCGGAGGACCAATGAAAAGGCGAGTCAGAAACGGAGAGCACGTGACAGGAGACTAAAGTCTGGAGACCTAGTGCTCATCAGAACCCGATGGCCAGGCGGGAGATTTCGAACCCCCTATGAAGCTGAGCCGTGGGTGATCAGAGCGGCTCGAGGCACCGCAATAACGGTGTCACGTAGAGAAGAAGCTACCCGCAACATATCGTGGTTCAAGAAGATACCATCAGAATCTCACCAGCCGGAGCTGATAGAAGAAGGGCCATTTGACGGCACAGAGGGAAGTGGCGCTGAGCAAGTTTGCCCAGAACCAGTGCCTGACCGACCTGAAGCAAGTTTGCCCAGAACCAGTGCCTGACCGACCTGAAGCTGACACACCATCACCAGACCTGCTGGCGCCGAGACAAACGCCCATCAGATGAAGACAGCGATACAATCTCCGACCCAATCCGAGGCCCAGCCAGAAGCTGGCTGATTTCGCCTGTTGAACTAAGGCGATTATCAGGAACTGTCAAAAGACCAACTTGGGAAGGGATGTAGCACTCTAGTGTTTCCCCGGGGTCTCGGATGAGCCCCGGAAGAAACCACACACTATGTATCACTTTCTGGCCAGGCGTGGCCAGAAGGCTATAAATAAATGGTTGGAAGTTGCACGTGACTTCCTGTCCGACATAACGCTGATTCTGCTGTGTCCTTTTGTACCCTCCTTGCATGCGATAATTATGTATCGCACCTAATGGTTATTCAACCCCCCACAGTTGTGTGGCTTTTCATGGTATGGATTATTTATTTCCAGTTGCTTTTCAAAATGCCACCAGTGCAATTTAACAGTGGTGATGAGTGAAAGCTCGGCCAGGCTGGGAACAGAAACCAGCCCTTGCAATTCCGCTCGACCTGCCCCAGGGAGGGGGAGGTGGGATGGGTTGCTACTGAAAATCTACGGGGGTGGAATGCAGTGTCTAGCACCGCTGCCGCTTTAGTAACAGGGGGGCGATATTACAGCACAGCTGCAAAAACGGCCCCCACGGGTCAAGAACCAGATCCCACCCTTTGGCACAACGGGAAAACGTCCGGTGCACGCTATGGCTCTGACTGAAAGCTCAAGTATGCACTATTACCTTCTCCTTCGGTCACCATCGCTCCATTCCTTAGTTCATGAGGTAGACCTTGCCTAGGGATAGTTGTTTACCAGTCTTCCACCTTATATTTGGTTCAATAACATTTTTATCTTTCTTTTATTTTCGTTACTATTCTCCATGTTCAATTACCATCTACCATGCCAACAGCCTGCTTATACCAGGCGTGCAACGCCCATAGGGCTGAAAGGGCTTCACAGTGTACTCACAATCATCAGCA
Source organism: Lissotriton vulgaris (assembly GCF_964263255.1). Classification (NCBI taxonomy): domain Eukaryota; kingdom Metazoa; phylum Chordata; class Amphibia; order Caudata; family Salamandridae; genus Lissotriton; species Lissotriton vulgaris. The sequence continues at coordinate 261,938,437 of NC_141693.1, forward strand.
TGCACTCACACCATTCACACACTCACCCTGCACTCACAGTAACTACACTGCACTTATGCCACTTGCCATGAACTCAAACCGTTCTCCCTCCACTTACCCTGTGGTCACATGAGCACACCGCTCACTCGGCAGTCACAGTGATCACTCTGCACTCACAATGCACTTGCGCTGTTCACCCTGCACCTCATCTTGCAGTCACACAAGCACACTACTCACCCTGCACTCATGTAAAACTTCACTCACTTGTTCCCCTTACTGCACAATCTCTCTCAACCATTCATTCATTCATTCGTCCCACTCTGCACTTATATCCAAACCCAAATTATTATATGGTCACCTCACTTACCCTGCAGCCACTCCTCTCACCATACTCTCACAGTTTCGCATCGCTCACCGTGCACTCACATGGGCACTCCTGCCACCTACACAGCGCAGGGGGTTATTGTGCCTGCTACAAAGAACGCGTGCAATGCCAATCACAGAACTGAGGGGCATATTATCAACAACTAGCGATATTTATCGCTAAATGAGCTTAGCAATATTTTTTTTATCGTCACACATCGCCGGATTTTATCGCAGAGATAACGTGCTATTAGCAACGTTTATCTCATATGCGATAAAATATCCGACGATAGCGGCTCAATGCGTGAATATCGCTGGAAATCCAGCGATATTCAGGCATTAACGCCAATAGGGTCTTAACCTGAATATCCAACTCCCATTGGATATACAGGTTAAGAAGTGATATGAGCAGGCGTTAGTTTTTGGCGATATTCGTGCTTAGCGCAAATTTTTTTATTGCTGTGCCTGCATTGATAATAGGCGATAGCGATGTCGCTAACAGGTTGGTACGCCCACTGTGCATGTCATTAATGATAAATATCGCTGACATGCAAAGCGGACCCCAAACCGCTCGCTATCACCTACAAACTGTTGCTAATAGGGCAATGAAATTATCGCCGCTTTAGCGGGAAAAAGTCCAGCTAAAGCGGCGATAAGGCCCTTGATAATATGCCCCTGAGTGTGGGTAAACTACGGGTAGCCCTATAAAGAAATTAAATGTTTGTCAGGGGCTACAGAGAGATGAGGTACACTGTAGGCGAGTTGTAGTGAAGGTATTCATGGAGAAGGAGGAAATGGGGAGGGACGCAAAAAAAGACTGCTACACCGTGTGTGACCAGTGCTAGGGCCAGCCCTCGCTGGGAGTGTTAGCCTCCCCGAAGTTCGGCTCTAGTTGCGACCCTGGCTGATGCCAACCATATTCGTTTTTAACACCTTTATGAGGAGGTGAGGTGTATTTGTAGGACTGTGATGATGAGGAAGACTGGGATTTGAAGTAATGATGTTTTCCCGCTAACTAAGTAATGCTAGTATTTCCTGACTGCCAACTAACATTTTGGAGTTGCCATAGAGCTAAAGAACACAAATTACTGGTAAACTACGAAGACCCATAAACGCAAGGCATTCAAGATCCATTCATTTTGTATGTATTTATAGCTTTCTTTCAATTTGATGTATTCAGTCCGCTAGCTTTTTTGCTTTGTGTCAAAAACATGTTATCCTATAGAATAGTAATTTATGGCCAGAAAGCGTGAACAACATTTCTTCTCCACAGGCCCCACTCTGCATGACTGTTCTGTTGAGGGTCATGCGCGATTTGACTGCTGGGCCTTTGTGGGCACTTATGGCGCCGAACGTTTATGTTGAATTCAACCGTGACTTAGACATCCTCTCAAGACTTTAACTGCATTTTCACTTTGTGATTTTTATTTATGCCTTTCAGATTATCTCACTGAACACCTCCCGTAAGCGTGTTCCACTCTCCTCCCGTTCACCCCTCTCGCAGGTCTTTGAATTTTCTTTTTAGAATGATAAAGATTGCTGATGTACAGTATTTGCATGGGTAATACATTATGTATTATTTTATTGTAAGCAGAGCCTTTCACATCCTGACAGTAGCAATAAAATGTAAGCATGGTATTTCTAATACAGACTGACTAATGTTTCTACCGCGAGTCTCTGATTTTTTTTGCCTGCTAAGCACTTCTGAAAGGACTCCTTTTATACTCCTAATAAAATTATAGCAAAATACATCGATTTACTGGAAAAGGTTTTTTCTCCTGGTGATAGCATTTTTTAAAATGCTGATGAATATTATAAATGAAACAGCTTCACATGCTATTTGACTTCTGACCTCGACTTGGCCAAAATCTTTTTCAGTGAAAGTCTTTCCAGCGTCTGACTGCTGTGTTTTGCTTGATATAGTGAAGTTTGCTCTCTTCGCATATCTTTTTTTATGGTTGCTCCTTTATCATGTAAAGCATGACAAATTACAGCGTAAATCTTGGGTGAGGAACTTGTGCAGCAGCCAGTGCCGGTAGACACCAAGGGTGACGATGAGGATGTCGTTTTTACTGGGTGGATCCTGCATGTGTAATAGTATCAGTTTCATATCTTTCTGTTGCACTTTTTATCTAGTTTTTATAATACATTTAAATGGGATTTGACAGACCTGAGGCAGAGCATCCTAAAACAAAAACGGTCCTTTAAGATTGATCTTGTTCCCTTTTGTTAGGTCGAGCATTCGAGACCTCTTGTATATACTTATGTGTATGTACTTTGTGGGCTCTGGAGATCAGCCCTAGGACTTGTCTGTTTCTGCTTAGGGACTTTTTTCAGTTCAACTGTCTCTATTTAACTGTCTTAATAGAAAACGACCAGCAGAGGTCAGTAAAATACCAGAATTGCTTTCTGCTTAGGGACTTTCTCTTTTTAAATTTTTCTGGCAACTGCCTCTTTTGAACTTTCTTGAGAGCAAACGACCAGCAGAGGTCAGTAAAATACCAGAATCTCTTTAGCATTCTCTAGATTCCAGTCCATAGAAATTGTCGTCCATGAGCACCCGTAGACAATAATATATTTTTCAAATCTTGTATTTTCAGTAAAATGACCAACGAAAGCCGTGATATTTATTAAATACACAGCTTTAGACTACACCATTTCCAGCTGAAAGGCAATATTTATCTCTGTGTATTCCCAAACCTGGTGTGTCACGCAGTTTGTGCTTATTTTCCCTCCATGTTAAAGAACAGCAGATGTTTCAGCACCCAGGCTAAAGTGCTGCATATATATAAGGTCCCAAAGGTGAGACCGACTTCATTGCAAATGCATTTTTTTTGTTGAGTTTGTATATAGTGCGTACTGGACCCGAATGTATTGGAGCGCTTTACACGACCATCAGTTACATTATAAATTGTATCAGCAGTAGCACTCCCTTTTGTTTGGTGAGTGCATGGCATACAATGGGAGTACGTAGCTCAGCTCACATACCAGGCCTTGATGTTTAGTACATACTCAAAGGTGCTGAAGGCTTCACGGAACCCCTAGCTCGGGTAGTGTAGGGTCAAAAACCCAACCGTTCCATCCTGCAATATTTTTTATTTTCATGCCGACTCTGTGCTCCCTAGGCGGCTGCTACGACAGAAGGTGCTTCAGTATGGTAGTGGAGAAGTGTGGCTCAGGGGTTAGAGGCGGCAGACCCGGAAGCTGAGATCGGCCCTGGACCAGGGTTCAATTCCCCGCCTTGGCGAGTCTTGGGCTCAAAATTCCACAGACTTGATAATTCTCGCCCCGGTGCCCTCTCGACTCACGGGTTCACACTCTGCGACTCTGGGCAATAGCTTGCTTAATCTCCACAACGGCCCCTCGCGGCGGGATGCCTGGCTTTCACCTTGTGGATACCCTGCTGGGGTTATCTCACAGGGGAATACCAGGACGGGTTCCCTAAGCAAGCGCCGGGAAACCCACTGCGGGTAGCTGTGCGCTATATAAGCTCAAATACATTTACATTTACATTTATGGTACCCTGCAAAAACAACAATTGATGGACGGAATGTTGCACAATGGCAAAACATTCACCCACAGTCACAGATCTGGGTTTAATCCATCGTTATTTTGCTCACCACACCACCCTGTGCCTCATGGGAACAGTCCAGCCCGAACTGCCAAGCCGTGTCTTCCCTGGACCGGAATAAAGCATATTAGGACTGGATTCTGGCTATCAGCCGTCATCAGCCCAGAAAGCTTGATTCCAGTGGCATGGAGAGCACGGGACTCACGTCTGAGCATACCCGTCCCACTCGGGGTGACAAATGAAAAAACAACAATTGATGGACGGAATGTTGCACACTGGCAAAACATTCCCCCCCAGTCACAGATCTGGGATTAATCCATCGTTATTTTGCTCACCACACCACCCTGTGCCTCATGGGAACAGTCCAGCCCGAACTGCCAAGCCGTGTCTTCCCTGGACCGGAATCAAGCATATTAGGACTGGATTCTGGCTATCAGCCGTCATCAGCCCAGAAAGCTTGATTCCAGTGGCATGGAGAGCACGGGACTCACGTCTGAGCATACCCGTCCCACTCGGAGTGACAAATGAAAAAACAACAATTGATGGACGGAATGTTGCACACTGGCAAAACATTCACCCCCAGTCACAGATCTGGGTTTAATCCATCGTTATTTTGCTCACCACACCACCCCAGTTCACACATGGCCATAGGCAAATCAGCCTTGACCCTGTGCCTCATGGGAACAGTCCAGCCCGAACTGCCAAGCCATGTCTTCCCTGGACCGGACTCAAGCATCCTAGGACCCGTTTCTGGCTATCAGCCGTCATTGGCCAGGATAGCTTGATTCCAGTGGCATGGAGAGCACGGGACTCAAATCTGAGCATACCCGTCCCCCTCGGGGTGACAAATGCAAAAACAATTGATGAACAGAATGTTGTACACCAGCAAAACATTCAACCTCAATCACAGATATGGGTTTAATCCATCGTTATTTTGCTCACCAAACCACCCCAGTTTAGACATGGCCATATGCAAATCAGTCTTGACCCTGTGCCTCATGGGAACAGTCCAGCCCAAACTGCCAAGCCATGTCTTCCCTAGACCGGAATCATGCATCCTAGGACCGGTTTCTGGCTATCAGCCGTCATCAGCCAGGATATCTTGATTCCAGTGGCATGGAGAGCACGGGACTCACGTCTGAGCAAACCCGTCCCACTCGGGGTGACAAAGGCAAAAACAACAATTAATGGGCGGAAGGTTGCACAATGGCAAAACATTCACCCCCAGTCACAGATCTGGGTTTAATCCATTGTTATTTTTCTCACCACACCACCCCAGTTCAGACATGGCCATATGCAAATCAGTCTTGACCCTTTTGCCTCATGGGACCAGTCCAGCCCGAACTGCCAAGCCATGTCTTCCCTGGACCGGAATCAAGCATCCTAGAACCGGTTTCTGGCTATCAGCCGTCATCAGCCAGGATAGCTTGATTCCAGTGGCATGGAGAGCACGGGACTCACGTCAGAGCATACCTGTCCCACTCGGGGTGACAAATGCAAAAACAACAATTGATGGACGGAATGTTGCACACTGGCAAAACATTCACCCCGGTCAAAGACCTGGGTTTAAATCCATCGTTATTTTGCTCACCACACCACCCCAGTTCACACATGGCCGTATGCAAATCAGTCTTGACCCTGTGCCTCATGGGAACAGTCCAGCCCGAACTGCAAAGCCATGTCTTCCCTGGACGGGAGTCAAGCATCCTAGGACCGGTTTATAGCAATCAGCCGTCATCAGCCAGGATAGCTTGATTCCAGTGGCATGGAGAGCACAGGACTCACGTCTGAGCATACCTGTCTCACTACGGTGGACAAATGCAAAAACAACAATTGATAGACAGAATGTTGCACACTGGCAAAACATTCAACCTCAGTCACAGATCTGGGCTTAGTCCATCGTTAATTTGCTCACCACACGACCCCATTTCAGACATGGCCATATGCAAATCAGTCTTGACCCTGTGCCTCATGGGAATAGTCCAGTCCGAACTGCCAAGCCATGTCTTCCCTGGACCGGAATCAAGCATCATAGGACCGGTTTCCGGCTATCAGCCGTCATCAGCCAGGATAGCTTGATTCCAGTACAAGGAGAGCACGGGACTCACATCTGAGCATACCCGTCCCACTCGGGGTGACACATGCAAAAACAAAAATTGATGGACGGAATGTTGGACAATGGCAAAACATTCACCCCAGTCACAGATCTGGGTTTATTCCATCGTTATTTTGCTCACCACACCACCCCAGTTTAGACATGGCCATATGCAAATCAGTCTTGACCCTGTGCCTCATGGAAACAGTCCAGCCTGAACTGCCAAGCCATGTCTTCCCTGAACCGGAATCAAGCATCCTAGGACCGGTTTCTGGCTATCAGCCGTCATCAGCCAGGATAGCTTGATTCCAGTGGCATGGAGAGCATGGGACTCACGTCTGAGCATACCCATCCCACTTGGGGTGACAAATGCAAAAACAACAATTGATGGACGGAATGTTGCAACTGGCAAATCATTCACCCCCAGTCACAATTCTGGGTGTAATCCATCGTAATTTTGCTCACCACACCACCCCATTTCAGACATAGCCATATGCAAATCACTCTTGACCCTGTGCCTCATGGTAATAGTCCAGCCCGAACTGCCAAGCCATGTCTCCCCTAGACCGGAATCAAGCATCCTAGGACCGGTTTCTGGCTATCAGCCGTCATCAGCCAGGATAGGTTGATTCCAGTGGCATGGAGAGCACGTGACTCACGTCTGAGCAAACCTGTCCCACTCGGGGTGACAAATGCAAAAACAACAATTGATGGATGGAATGTTGCATAATGGCAAAACATTCAAACCCAGTCACAGATATGGGTTTAATCCATCGTTATTTTGCTCACCAAACCACCCCAGTTTAGACATGGCCATATGCAAATCAGTCTTGACCCTGTGCCTCATGGGAACAGTCCACCCCAAACTGCCAAGCCATGTCTTCCCTAGACCGGAATCATGCATCCTAGGACCGGTTTCTGGCTATCAGCCGTCATCAGCCAGGATATCTTGATTCCAGTGGCATGGAGAGCACGTGACTCACGTCTGAGCAAACCTGTCCCACTCGGGGTGACAAAGGCAAAAACAACAATTAATGGACGGAATGTTGCACAATGGCAAAACATTCACCCCCAATCACAGATCTGGGTTTAATCCATTGTTATTTTTCTCACCACACCACCCCAGTTCAGACATGGCCATATGCAAATCAGTCTTGACCCTTTTGCCTCATGGGAACAGTCCAGCCCGAACTGCCAAGCCATGTCTTCCCTGGACCGGAATCAAGCATCCTAGGACCGGTTTCAGGCTATCAGCCGTCATCAGCCAGGATAGCTTGATTCCAGTGGGATGGAGAGCTTGGGACTCACGTCAGAGCATACCTGTCCCACTCGGGGTGACAAATGCAAAAATAACAATTGATGGACGGAATGTTGCACACTGGCAAAACATTCTCCGCCAGGCACAGATCTGGGTTTAATCCATCATTATTTTGCTCACCACACCACCCCAGTTTAGACATGGCCATATGCAAATCAGTCTTGACCCTGTGCCTCATGGGAACAGTCCAGGCCGAACTGCCAAGCCATGTCTTCCCTGGACCGGAATCAAGCATCCTAGTACCGGTTTCTGGCTATCAGCCGTCATCAGCCAGGATAGCTTGATTCCAGTGGCATGGAGAGCACGGGACTCACGTCTGAGCATACCCGTCCCACTCGGGGTGACAAATGCAAAAATAACAATTGATGGACGGAATGTTGCACACCGGAAAAACATTCTCCGCCAGGCACAGATCTGGGTTTAATCCATCATTATTTTGCTCACCAAGTCAAGTCAAGTCACGTCAAAGATTTATATAGCGCGCTACATACCCGGAGGGTCTCAAGGCGCTTGGAGAAGGGTGGGGAATTACTTGTCGAATATCCAAGTTTTAAGTTGCTTTCTGAATGCTAGGTGGTTCTGAGTGAGGCGAAGGTGAGTGGGAAGTGAGTTCCAGGTTTTAGCTGCCAGGTAGGAGAAAGATCTACCTCCCATGGTGGTTTGTTGATGCGAGGTACAGTAGCAAGGGCTTGGTTGGAGGATCGTAGCTGGCGGGAGGGGGTGTAGAAGGAAAGTCGTGTGTTGAGGCATTCGGGTCCAAGTTCGTAGAGTGCTTTGTGTGCGTGGGTAAGGAGGCGGAAAGTAATCCTCTTGTTGATGGGGAGCCAGTGGAGGTTTTTCAGGTGATCAGAGATGTGGTCTTTACGCGGGATGTCTAGTATGAGTCTGGCTGAAGCGTTCTGGATGCGTTGGAGTTTTTTCTGGAGTTTTGCGGTGGTACCGGTGTATATGGCGTTTCCGTAGTCCAGGCGACTCGTGACCAGTGCGTGGGTGACCGTTTTTCTAGTTTCGGTGGGGATCCAGCGAAATGTTTTTTTGAGCATGAGAAGAATGTTGAAGCAAGATGATGAAACGGCGTTGACTTGTCTGTTCATAGAGAGTGAGGAGTCCAGGATGACGCCCAGGTTCCGTGCGTGGTCTGTCGGGATGGTTGCTTTTCCAAGGGCCTCTGGCCACCAAGAGTCATCCCAGGTGGAGGGGGAGGTACCTAAGATAAGGACTTCTGTTTTTTCTGAGTTCAGTTTCAGACGGCTGTGCTTCATCCACTCGGCTACTTCTTTCATTCCTTCATGTAGGTTGGTTTTGGCAGTGTTAGGGTCTTTGGTGAGTGATAGGATCAGTTGAGTGTCATCAGCGTAGGAGATGATGTTGAGGTTGTGTTGGCGAGCGATGACCGCGAGGGGGCTCATGTATACGTTGAAGAGGGTGGGGCTGAGTGAGAATCCTTGTGGTACGCCGCAGATGACTTCAGTGGCCTCTGACTTGAATGGTGGGAGGCGACCTCTCTGGGTTCTTCCGGTGAGGAACGAGGTGATCCATTCCAGTGCTTTTCCTTGGATTCCGATGTTTCTGAGGCGCTGTAATAGGGTGCTATGACAGACTGTGTCGAAGGCTGCGGAGAGGTCGAGGAGGATGAGGGCGACTGTGTCTCCATTGTCCAGTAGAGTTCGAATGTCGTCTGTTGCTGCGATGAGGGCGGTCTCAGTGCTGTGTTTGGCTCGGAAGCCGGACTGTGAGGAGTCGAGGGATTTGTTGGTTTCGAGGAAGGCGGCGAGCTGGTTGTTGACAGCTTTCTCGATGACTTTGGCCGGAATGGAAGGAGCGAGATGGGGCGGTAGTTTTTGAGTTCGGTGGGGTCAGCTGTGGGTTTTTTCAGAAGGGCGCTGAGTTCTGCGTGTTTCCAGCTTTCCGGGAAGGTGGCGGAGCTGAGGGAGCAGTTGATGACGTCTCAGAGGTGTGGTGCTATGATGGAGTCTGCTTTGTTGAAGATGTGGTGAGGGCATGGGTCTTTGGGGGATCCTGAGTGGATGGAGTTCATCAGGCGGATGGTGTCCCCAGTGGAGATTGGGTTCCAGTCATTAAGGATGTTCAAGGGGGGTGAAGGTCCTGCAGAAGGTTGGGTGGGTTGGTCTCCGGGTCGGTTGTTGAAGCGGTTGTGGATTAAGCATGGGCGGAAAATCCGTTCCGCTCGCGGATTTTGCGGATTTTCGGGAAATTCGCAATCCGCGAGATTCGCGAATCTCCCGCAAAATCCGCAAATCCGCGAGCAGCGGATTTTGCTCGCACTGCTCGCACTGTTCGCGTGAGTTCGCGCCCCGCGAATAAGTGCAAAATTGCAGAAATACGCTCTTAGCAAAACTGAAAGTAACTACTTACCAGGTTCAAAAGTTCAGGCTCATCATTAGTAGCCATTTCCTGTTGTGCTTCCTGAGGGGCCCCTCCTGAGTTCAGTTGCCAGTTGAAACTATTATGTGACCCTGCTCTGAACCTCAGAATAGTTACACATATGCCACAAAGGTCCTGAATTACAGCTAAGGGAGACAAGCAGGAGCCAGGCTGGAAGTTAAAATCCATTAATCAGCCCCTAATTCATTATTGTCAGTTGGGGCAGGGCAGGTGTTGTAACTAATTTTGCAACAATGAAAGCACTTAGCAAGTGCAAAAGATCACTAATCAGGGCGCACTAAGGAAGCAGGTGCCAGCTAAAAAAATATTCTGTGACACATTAATCAGCCCCAAATTAATTCAGGTCACTTGAGGCAGGGAAGGTGTGCTTTGCTTTGCCGAAAATAATGTACACTGGACAACCAGAGGGTGTGGTGATGAAACAGAGGGTGGCATGGGTGGGCCAGAGGGTGGCATGAGTAGTCAGAGAGTGGCAGTGGTGACAGAGAGTGGCAGTGATGAAGAAGAGTGTCCCAAACAGGCTGGACACGTAGAAACAACAAGTTCGCAAAACTTGCGACCCGACAGGTAAGTTCGCAAATTGCGAAATTGTAAAAACCCTCGCGAACTGGCAGAAACACGGGCGAACACAAAAAAAAATAAAATCAGCAAATTCGCGGGAATTCGCGGATTTTGCGGATTGCGAATCCGCAAATCCGCAAAATTCGCGAACGCGAGATCCGCAAAATTCGCCCATGCTTATTGTGGATGTCTGCGATTTTGTTGTGGAAGAATGAAGCTAGGGAGTCGCAGAGGGCTTGAGAGGGGGTGATGTCGTTGGAGTTGGCTGAGGGGTTGGTAAATTCTTTGACGATGTTGAATAATTCCTTGCTGTTGGGGGCGTTGTTATCTAGTCGGTCTTTGAATGCGGCTTTCTTGGCAGACCGGATTAGTTGGTGGTGTATGCGGGTGGCGTTTTTGAAGGCGTCCCTGGTGCTGGTGTTTGGGTCTTTTTTCCAGGCCTTCTCGAGGGAGCGACAGAGTTTCTTAGATTTCTTAAGATCATCGTTGAACCAGGAGACGTTTTTGCTGCCTGGTTTGATTTGACGTTTTTTCAACGGTGCTAGGATGTCGGCGCTGTTGGATAGCCAATGGGTGAGGTTAATGGCTGCTTGGTCGGGGTTTGAGGATTGGGCAGGGGGGTTTTGAAGAAGCGATGAGGAGATCTGGTTGATGGTGATTTAGTTCCAGTTTCTTCGCAGAGTAGGTTGAGGATGGTTGTGGGTTGTGGTCTTATTGTAGATAAATTGAACGCCAGGATAGCTTGATTCCAATACAAGGAGAGCACGGGACTCACATCTGAGCATACCCGTCCCACTCGGGGTGACACATGCAAAAACAAAAATTTATGGACGGAATGTTGGACAATGGCAAACCATTCACCCCAGTCACAGATCTGGGTTTATTCCATCGTTATTTTGCTCACCACACCACCCCAGTTTAGACATGGCCATATGCAAATCAGTCTTGACCCTGTGCCTCATGGAAACAGTCCAGCCCGAACTGCCAAGCCATGTCTTCCCTGAACCGGAATCAAGCATCCTAGGACCGGTTTCTGGCTATCAGCCGTCATCAGCCAGGATAGCTTGATTCCAGTGGCATGGAAAGCACGGGACTCACGTCTGAGCATACCCATCCCACTTGGGGTGACAAATGCAAAAACAACAGTTGATGGACGGAATGTTGCAACTGGCAAATCATTCACCCCCAGTCACAGATCTGGGTGTAATCCATCGTAATTTTGCTCACCACACCACCCCATTTCAGACATAGCCATATGCAAATCACTCTTGACCCTGTGCCTCATGGTAATAGTCCAGCCCGAACTGCCAAGCCATGTCTTCCCTAGACCGGAATCAAGCATCCTAGGACCGGTTTCTGGCTATCAGCCGTCATCTGCCAGGATAGGTTGATTCCAGTGGCATGGAGAGCTCGGGACTCACGTCTGAGCATACCCATCCCACTCGGGGTGACAAATGCAAAAACAACAATTGATGGATGGAATGTTGCATAATGGCAAAACATTCACCCCGAGTCACAGATCTGGGTTTAATCCATCGTTATTTTTCTAACCACACCACCCCAGTTCAGACATGGCCATATGCAAATCAGTCTTGACCGTGTGCCTCATGGGAACAGTCCAGCCCGAACTGCCAAGCCATGTCTTCCCTGGACCGGAATCAAGCATCCTAGGACCGGTTTCTGGCTTTCAGCCGTCATCAGCCAGGATAGCTTGATTCCAGTGGCATGGAGAGCACGGGACTCACGTCAGAGCATACTTGTCCCACTCGGGGTGACAAATGCAATAACAACAATTGATGGACGGAATGTTGCACAATGGCAAAACATTCACCCCCAATCACAGATCTGGGTTTAATCCATTGTTATTTTGCTCACCACACCACCCCAGTTCAGACATGGCCATATACAAATCAGTCTTGATCCTGTGCCTCATGAGAACAGTCCAGCCCGAACTGCCAAGCCATGTCTTTCCTGGACCGGAATCCCGCATCCTAGGACCGGTTTCAGGCTATCAGCCGTCATCAGCCAGGATAGCTTTATTCCAGTGGCATGGAGAGGAAAGGACTAACGTCTGAGCATACCCGTCCCACTCAGAGTGACAAATGCAAAAACAACAGTTGATGGACAGAATTTTGCACAATGGCAAAACATTCACCCCCGGTCACAGATCTGGGTTTAATCCATCGTTATTTTGCTCACCACACCACCCCACTTCACACATTGCCATATGCAAATCAGTCTTGACCCTGTGCCTCATCGGAACAGTCCAGCCTGAACTGCCAAGCCATGTTTTCCGTGGACCGAAATCAAGCATCCTAGGACCGGTTTCTGGCCATCAGCTGTCATCAGCCAGGATAGCTTGATTCCAGTGGCATGGAGAGCACAGGACTCACGTCTGAGCATACCCGTCTCACTCCGGGGGACAAATGCAAAAACAACATTTGATAGACAGAATGTTGCACACTGGCAAATCATTCAACTTCAGTCACAGACCTGGGCTTAGTCCATCGTTAATTTGCTCACCACATGACCCCAGTTCAGACATGGCCATATGCAAATCAGTCTTGACCCTGTGCCTCATGGGAACAGTCCAGCCCGAACTGCCAAGCCATGTCTTCCCTGGACTGGAATCAAGCATCCTAGGACCGGTTTCTGGCTATCAGCCAGGATAGCTTGATTCCAGTGGCATGGAGAGCACGGGACTCACGTCTGAGCATACCTGTCCCACTCGGGGTGACAAATGCAAAAACAACAATTGATGGACGGAATGTTGCACACTGGCAAAACATTCACCCCCGGTCACAGATCTGGGTTTAATCCATCGTTATTTTGCTCACCACACCACCCCAGTTCACACATGGCCGTATGCAAATCAGTCTTGACCCTGTGCCTCATGGGAACAGTCCAGCCCGAGCTGCAAAGCCATGTCTTCCCTGGACCGGAATCAAGCATCCTAGGACCGGTTTATGGCAATCAGCCATCATCAGCCAGGATAGCTTGATTCCAGTGGCATGGAGAGCACAGGATTAGCGTCTGAGCATACCCGTCTCACTCCGGGGGACAAATGCAAAAACAACATTTGATAGACAGAATGTTGCACACTGGCAAATCATTCAACTTCAGTCACAGACCTGGGCTTAGTCCATCGTTAATTTGCTCACCACATGACCCCAGTTCAGACATGGCCATATGCAAATCAGTCTTGACCCTGTGCCTCATGGGAACAGTCCAGCCCGAACTGCCAAGCCATGTCTTCCCTGGACTGGAATCAAGCATCCTAGGACCAGTTTCTGGCTATCAGCCATCATCAGCCAGGATAGCTTGACTCCAGTGGCATGGAGAGCACGGGACTCACGTCTGAGCATACCCGTCCCACTCGGAGTGACAAATGCAAAAATACAACAATTGATGGACGGAATGTTGGACAATGGCAAAACATTCACCCCCAATCACCGATCTGGGTTTAATCCATCGTTATTTTGCTCACCACACCACCCCAGTTTAGACATGGCCATATGCAAATCAGTCTTGACCCTGTGCCTCATGGGAACAGTCCAGGCCGAACTGCCAAGCCATGTCTTCCCTGGACCGGAATCGAGCATCCTAGTACCGGTTTCTGGCTATCAGCCGCCATCAGCCAGAATAGCTTAATTCCAGTGGCATGGAGAGCACGGGACTCACGTCTGAGCATACCCGTCCCACTCGGGGTGACAAATGCAAAAATAACAATTGATGGACGGAATGTTGCACACTGGCAAAACATTCTCCGCCAGGAACAGTTCTGGGTTTAATCCATCATTATTTTGCTCACCACACCACCCCAGTTTAGACATGGCCATATGCAAATCAGTCTTACCTTGTGCCTCATGGGAATAGTCCAGTCCGAAATGCCAAGCCATGTCTTCCCTGGACCAGAATCAAGCATCATAGGACCGGTTTCTGGCTATCAGCCGTCATCAGCCAGGATAGGTTGATTCCAGTGCAAGGAGAGCACGGGACTCACATCTGAGCATACCCGTCCCACTCGGGGTGACACATGCAAAAACAAAAATTGATGGACGGAATGTTGGACGATGGCAAAACATTCACCCCCAGTCACAGATCTGGGTTTATTCCATCGTTATTTTGCTCACCACGCCACCCCAGTTTAGACATGGCCATATGCAAATCAGTCTTGACCCTGTGCCTCATGGGAATAGTCCAGTCCGAACTGCCAAGCCATGTCTTCCCTGGACCGGAATCAAGCATCATAGGACCGGTTTCTGGCTATCAGCCGTCATCAGCCAGGATAGGTTGATTCCAGTGCAAGGAGAGCACGGGACTCACATCTGAGCATACCCGTCCCACTCGGGGTGACACATGCAAAAACAAAAATTGATGGACGGAATGTTGGATGATGGCAAAACATTCACCCCCAGTCACAGACCTGGGTTTATTCCATCGTTATTTTGCTCACCACGCCACCCCAGTTTAGACATGGCCATATGCAAATCAGTCTTGACCCTGTGCCTCATGGGAACAGTCCAGCCCGAACTGCCAAGCCATGTCTTCCCTCGACCGGAATCAAGCATCCTAGGACCGGTTTCTGGCTATCAGCCGTCATCAGCCAGGATAGGTTGATTCCAGTGGCATGGAGAGCACGGGACTCACGTCAGAGCATACCCATCCCACTCGGGGTGACAAATGCAAAAACAACAATTGATGGATGGAATGTTGCATAATGGCAAAACATTCACCCCGAGTCACAGATCTGGGTTTAATCCATCGTTATTTTGCTCACCACACCACCCCAGTTCAGACATGGCCATATGCAAATCAGTCTTGACCCTGTGCCTCATGGGAACAGTCCAGCCCGAACTGCCAAGCCATGTATTTCCTGGACCGGAATCAAGCATTCTAGGACCGGTTTCTGGCTATCAGCCGTCATCAGCCAGGATAGCTTGATTCCAGTGGCATTGAGAGCACAGGACTCACGTCTGAGCATACCCGTCCCACTCGGGTTGACACATACAATACCAAAAATTGATGGACGGAATGTTGGACAATGGCAAAACATTCACCCCCAGTCACAAATCTGGGTTTATTCCATTGTTATTTTGCTCACCACACCACCCCCGTTTAGACATGGCCATATGCAAATCAGTCTTGACCCTGTGCCTCATGGGAACAGTCCAGCCCGAACTGCCAAGCCATGTCTCCCCTGGACCGGAATCCAGCATCCTAGGACCGGTCTCTGGTTATCAGCCGTCATCAGCCAGGATAGCTTGCTTCCAGTGGCATGGAGAGCACGAGACTCACGTCTGTGCATACCCATCCCACTCGGGGTGACAAATGCAAAAACAACAATTGATGGACGGAATGTTGCACACTGGCAAAACATTCACCCCCAGTCACAGATCTGGGTTTAATCCATCATTATTTTGCTCACCACACCACCCCAGTTCAGACATAGCCATATGCAAATCACTCTTGACCCTGTGCCTCATGGGAATAGTCCAGCCTGAACTGCCAAGCATGTCTTCCCTAGACCGGAATCAAGCATCCTAGGACCGGTTTCGGCTATCAGCCATCATCCGCCAGCATAGCTTGATTCCAGTGGCATGGAGAGCACGGGACTCACATCTGAGCATACCCGTGCCACTCGGAGTGACAAATGCAAAAACAAGAATTGATGGACAGGATGTTGCACAATGGCAAAACATTCAACCCAAGTCACAGATCTTGGTTTAATCCATCGTTATTTTTCTCACCACACCACCCCAGTTCATACATGGCCATATGCAAATCAGTCTTGACCCTGTGCCTCATGGGAACAGTCCAGCCCGAACTGCCAAGCCATGTCTTCTCTGGTCCGGAATCAAGCATCCTAGGACCGGTTTCTGGCTATCAGCCAGGATAGCTTGATTCCAGTGGCATTGAGAGCACAGGACTCACATCTGACATCTCCACTGTCTCTCTCTCCACTCTCTCTCTCTCCACTCGGTCTCTCTTCACTCTCTCTCCACTCTCTCTTCACTCTCTCTTCTCTCTCTCTCTCCACTCTCTCTCTCTACTCTCTCTCCACTCTCTCTCTACTCTCTACACTGTCTCTCTTTCTCCGCTCTCTCCTCTCTCTCTCTCCACTCTCTCCACTGTCTCCCTCCGCTCTCCCTCAACTGTCTCCCTCCACTCTCTCTACTCTCTCTCCACTGTCTCTCTCTCCACTCTCTCTCTATCTCTCTCCACTCTTTCCACTCTGTCTCTCTCCACTCTCTCTCCACTGTCTCCCCAGCTGCAACATTTTATTTTATTACATCTAGATTTATTATAAATATCCTAAATGAATTTACATTTATTATTTATATTTAAATATTTTCATTTTTTTAAATTAAAAATAAGCTTTAATAATTTCTCTATACTTCCTCATAGGGAGATCTCCACTACAGTGGTGGAAATCACTACCTACGAGTGAAAAGTTACTAGTAGGTATTTTAGACTCATAAATCCTATTGAAGGAAAGTCCACTAGTGGGTGGAAACATGTAAATTTACACTTAGGTGTAAATCTACAGTAGGAAATGCTGGACGGCAAAAAGGTTTAGATTTACACCTAGGTGCAGGGGTTTACAGGAGTAAATGCAGGGCTCGAGTTGGGGTACCACGCGTGTGGACGGCGTCCCCCCACTTATTTTACCGGGATCTCGATAAATGGAGCAAATGGAGCCACACATTCACTCTTTGGCCTCTCTGGGGCGAGATCAGAGCTCATTCACAACGCTGCTCATGCGCTGGCGTCTCTGATGCAATCACATCTAATTGGTTAAGCGAGGTGAGGCAATGAGTCTGATGGTGCAAGCCACCTTTCGTGACATCACTTCCAGTCATGACGAGAAGTTTATGGAATGAAGTAGGCATCTTAAGTTATAGCGCTTTGACTGTACCTTTTCAAATGCATTCTGGGGACGGAGTTAAGGGGATTTCATGTGAAAACTTAGGCTAAAAAAGATAAGCTGCAAGACAGAAAACAAATATTAGTTCTGGCCAAGGAGTCTAAACCTTTCCATCAACTACCTGAGGGGGACTGACGTACACACATGAGAGCAGTGCACGGAGCTGGCACTGCTGGGCATTGGTGCACAGTGTGATATAGGTTGCATCACTGTACAGGAACTGGCACTGGGCAGGAATGTAGCAAACATGGGCAGTGTGAGCGGCTGGCACTGGTGGCAGACTGAGCGGCAGGCACTGGTGGCTGTGGGAGAGGCTGGGACTGGTGGCAGATTGAGAGGCTGGTACTGGTGAGAGTGTGAGAGGCTGGCACTGGTGGGAAGTGGGAGTGGCTGACACTGGTGGCAGTATGAGAGGCTGGCACTGGTGGCAGAGTGAGAGGCTGGCACTGGTGGCAAAGTGAGAGGCTGGCACTGGTGGCAGTATGAGAGGCTGGCACTGGTGGCAGAGTGAGAGGCTGGCACTGGTGGCAGAGTGAGCGGCAGGCACTGGTGGCAGAGTGAGCGTCTGGCACTGGTGGCAGAGTGAGAGGCTGGCACTGGTGGCAGAGAGAGCGGCAGGCACTGGTGGCAGAGTGAGAGGCTGCCCTGGTGGCAGAGTGAGCAGCAGGCACTGGTGGCAGAGTGAGCGGCTGGCACTGGTGGCAGAGTGAGAGGCTGGCACTGGTGGCAGAATGAGAGGCTGGCACTGGTGGCAGTGTAAGAGGCTGGCACTGGTGACAGACTGAGCGGCAGGCACTGGTGGCAGTGTGAGAGGCTGGCACTGGTGGCAGAGTGGGAGGGTGGTACTGGTGGGAGTGTGAGAGGCTGGCACTGGTGCAGAGTGAGCGACTGGCACTGGTGGGAAGTGGAAGGGGCTGACTCTGGTGGCAGTATGAGAGGCTCGCACTGGTGGCAGAGTGAGCGGCAGGCTCTGGTGGCAGTGTGAGAGGCTGGCACTGGTGGCAAAGTGAGCGGCAGGCACTGGTGGCAGAGTGAGCGGCAGGCACTGGTGGCAGAGTGAGAGGCTAGCACTGGTAGCAGAGTGAACGGCAGGCACTGATGGCAGAGTGAGCAGCAGGCACTGGTGGCAGTGTGAAAGGCTGGCACTGGTGTCAGAGTGAGAGGCTGGCACTGGTGACAGAGTGAGCGGCAGGCACTGGTGGCAGAGTGAGCGGCAGGCACTGGTGGCAGAGTGAGTGGCAGGCACTGGTGGCAGAGTGAGAGGCTGGCACTGGTGACAGAGTGAGCGGCAGGCACTGGTGGCAGAGTGAGCGGCAGGCACTGGTGGCAGAGTGAGCGGCAGGCACTGGTGGCAGAGTGAGCGGCAGGCACTGGTGGCAGAGTGAGAGGCTGGCACTGGTGACAGAGTGAGCTGCAGGCATTGGTGGCAGAGTGAGCGGCAGGCACTGGTGGCAGAGTGAGAGGCTGGCACTGGTGGTAGAGTGAGTGGCTGGCACTTGTGGGAAGTCGGAATAGTTGATACTTCTCAGAGAAGAAGAGCCCTGTGGGGAATGCTGTCTCAGGGGCCCCCACCCTTGTTCCCTCTGGCTCTGACTGAAGAAAGAATGTAAGTTGAAACATTGTTTCTCTTCAGTCAGAGGGAGGGGGTGAGGGGCTCAGAGCAGGCTGCACCTGCTTCACAGTGAGAGAGGCTTGCTTCAGCGCAAGCCACTCTCACAGCTTCACCAAAGAGCTGAGGTGGGCCCGGGGCCCCTGAAGCCTGGGGGGCCCCCCGCACTGCGGGGCCTGCGGGGGTGTTTGTTACGCCTCTGCATTCACCCCTGGTCACAGATCTGGGTTTAATCCATTGTTATTTTGCTCACCAAACCACCCCGCTTCACACATGGCCATATGCAAAGCAGTCTTGACCCTGTGCCTCATGAGAACAGTCCAGCCCGAACTGCCAAGCCATGTCTTCCCTGGACCGGAATCAAGCATCCTGGGAGCGGTTTCTGGCTATCAGCCGTCATCAGCCAGGATAGCTTGATTCCAGTGGCATGGAGAGCACGGGTCTCTTGTCTGAAGATACCCATCCCACTCAGGGTGACAAATGCAAAAACAACAATTGATGGACGGAATGTTGCACAATGGCAAAACATTCACCCCCAGTCACAGATCTGGGTTCAGTCCATCGTTATTTTGCTCACCACACCACCCCAGTTCAGACATGGCCATATGCAAATCAGTCTTGATCCTGTGCCTCATGGGAACAGTCCAGCCCGAACTGCCAAGCCATGTCTTTCCTGGACCGAAATCACGCATCCTAGGACCGGTTTCAGGCTGTCAGCCGTCATCATCCAGGATAGCTTGATTCCAGTGGCATGGAGAGGAAAGGACTCACGTCTGAGCATACCTGTCCCACTCAGGGTGACAAATGCAAAAACAACAATTGATGGACGGAATTTTGCACAATGGCAAAACATTCACCCCCAGTCACAGATCTGAGTTTAATCCATTGTTATTTTGTTCACCACACCACCCCAGTTCCGACATGGCCATATGCAAATCAGTCTTGACCCTGTGCCTCATTGGAACATTCCAGCCCGAACTGCCAAGCCATGTCTTCCCTGAACCGGAATCAAGCATCCTAGGACCGGTTTCAGGCTATCAGCTGTCATCAGCCAGGATAGCTTGATTCCAGTGGCATGGAGAGCACGTCTGAACATACCCGTCCCACTCGGGGTGACAAATGCCAAAACAACAACTGATTGACGGAATGTTACACAATGGCAAAACATTCACCCAGTGGCGTAACGAAACTTGAGGGGGCCCCCCTGCAAACTACATGGAGGGGGCCCCCTCCCATTCTCCGTGCCAGTCTAGAGCTCTCAGGCCAGCAACCCACCATACTGCAGGGGATGCAGAGCTATTGTTATGCCACTGTCACCAATACAGCCTTTATAAGTAACACTGGATGGTGGAGTTAAAGGTTGGGCTTAGTCTGCCCGCAGGCTATCATAGGTGGTGGTCCATTCATTACAGGGCCCCTGCCATCAGTAGTCCGGGGTAGTTTGCCCATTTTTAGGTGGGTTTCCTGATGCAGACTCCTGTCTTGATATACAATATCGGGCCCACTCATCGTTCAATTTTTACAAAAGTGCATCCACTGCTCCTTCTCGTTTCCGTTTTAAAACATTAGACAATGCGACAAAGCAGTATTTCAAAAGCAGATGTAACTACAAAGAACACATTTTGATAATACATTTTTATTATTAGACAATAGCAATCTTGAGAGGCATTGCATAGCTTCATACACACTTTGACCCCAATTCCATCACCATCTCTCTCCCTTTCTCTCTGTCAGTCAGTCTCTCTCTCTGTCAGTCTTTAGTCAGTCGGTCTCTCTCTCTCTCTGTCAGTCTCTCTATCTCTCTTTCTGTCAGTCAGTCAGTCTCTCTCTCTCTCTTAGTCAGTCAGTCTCTCTCTCTCTGTTAGTCTCTCTATCTCTCTCTGTCAGTCTCTCTCTCTCTCTCTGTCAGTCTCTCTCAGTCAGTCTCTCTATCTCTCTCTGTCTGTCAGTCTCTCTCAGTCAGTCAGTCTCTCTCTCAGTCAGTCTCTCTCTTTCTGTCAGTCAGTCTCTCCCTTTCTGTCATTCAGTCTCTCTCTCAGTCAGCCAGTCTCTCTCAGTCAGTCAGTCTGTCAGTCGGTCTCTCTCTCTCTGTCAGTCTCTCTCAGTCAGTCCCTCTTTCTGTCAGTCTCTCTGTCAGTCTCTCTCTCTGTCAGTCTCTCTCTGCCAGTCTCTCTATCTCTCTCTTTCTGTCAGTCTCTCTGAGTCTCTCTCTTAGTCAGTCTCTCTCTTTCTGTCAGTCAGTCTCTCCCTTTCTGTCAGTTAGTCTCTCAAAGTCGCTCTCTGTCAGTTTCTCTCAGTAAGCCAGTCTCCCTTTCTCTCAGTCAGCCAGTCTCTCTCTCTCAGTCAGTCTCTCTCTCTATCAGTCAGTCAGTCTCTCTCTGTCAGTCAGTCTCTCACTCTGTCAGTCAGTCTCTCTCTCTGTCAGTCAGTCTCTCTCTCTGTCAGAGTCCCAGTCTCTCTCTCTGTCAGTCTCTCTCTGTCAGTCTCTCTCGCAGTCAGTCTCTCTCTCAGTCAGTCTCTCTCTCAATCAGTCTCTCTCTCAATCAGTCTCTATCTCAATCAGTCTCTCTCTTAGTCAGTCAGTCTCTCTCTGTTAGTCAGTCCCTCTCACTGTCAGTCCCTCTCTCTGTCAGTCCCTCTCTCTATCAGTCCCTCTCTCTGTCAGTTTCTCTCTCTGTCAGTGTCTCTCTCAGTCTCTCTCTCTGTCTCTCTGTCAGTCTCTCTCTCTCACTCTCTTTCTCTCTGTCAGTTAGTCTTCCAGATAGTCTCTCTCTCCCTCTGTCAGTCTCTCTCAGTCAGTCATTCTCTCTCTCTCGCAGTCAGCCAGTCTCTCTCAGTCAGTCTCTCTCTCAGTCAGTGACTCTCTCTGTCAATTCAATTCAATTCAGTTAATTTATATAGCGCGCTACATACCCGGAGGGTCTCAAGGCGCTTGGAAAAGGGTGGGGGATTACTTGTCGAATATCCAGGTTTTAAGTTGCTTTCTGAATGCTAGGTGGTTCGGAGTGAGGCGAAGGTGAATGGGAAGTGAGTTCCAGGTTTTAGCTGCCAGGTAGGAGAAGGATCTACCTCCCATGGTGGTTTCGTTGATACGAGGTACAGCAGCAAGGGCTTGGTTGAAGGAACGTAACTGGCGGGAGGGGGTGTAGAAGGAGAGTCGTGTGTTGAGGCATTCGGGTCCAAGTTCGTTGAGTGCTTTGTGTGCGTGGGTTAGGAAACGGAATGTTATCCTCTTATTGACGGGGAGCCAGTGGAGGTTTTTCAGGTGACCAGAGATGTGGTCGTTACGCGGGATGTCTAGTATGAGTCTGGCTGATGCGTTCTGGATGCGCTATAGTTTTTTCTGAAGTCTTGCGGTGGTACCGGCGTATAGGGTGTTTCCATAGTCCAGCCGGCTTGTAATCAGAGCGTGGGTGACCGTTTTTCTAGTTTTGGTAGGGATCCAGCGAAATGTTTTCTTGAGCATGCGGAGAATGTTGAAGCAAGATGATGAAACGGCGTTGACTTGTCTGGTCATCGAGAGTGAGGAATCCAAGATGACGCCTAGGTTCCGTGCGTGATCCGTCGGGATGGGTGCTTTACCAAGGGCCTCTGGCCACCAAGAGTCGTCCCAGGCGGAGGGGGAGGTACCTAAGATAAGGACTTCTGTTATGTCTGAATTCAGTTTCAGACGGCTGTGCTTCATCCACTCGGCTACTTCTTTCATTCCTTCATGTAGGTTGGTTTTGGCGGTGTTAGGGTCTTTGGTGAGTGAGAGGATAAGTTGAGTGTCATCAGCGTAGGAGATGATGTTGAGGTTGTGTTGGCGTGCGATGGCCGCGAGGGGGCTCATGTATACGTTGAAGAGGGTGGGACTGAGTGAGGATCCTTAAGGAACGCCACAAATGTCTTCAGTGGCCTCTGACTTGAATGGTGGGAGGCGGACTCTCTGAGTTCTTCCGGTAAGGTGATCCATTCCAGTGCATTTCCCTGGATTCCGATGTTTCTGAGGCGTTGTATAAGGGTGCTATGGCAGACTGTGTCGAAGGCTGCGGAGAGGTCGAGGAGGATGAGGGCGACTGTGTCTCCGTTGTCCAGTAGAGTGCGAATGTCGTCTGTTGCTGCGATGAGTGCGGTCTCAGTGCTGTGTTTGGCTCGGAAGCCGGACTGAGAGGAGTCGAGGGATTTGTTGGTTTCGAGGAAGGCGGCGAGCTGGTTGTTGACAGCTTTCTCGATGACTTTGGCCGGGAATGGAAGGAGCGAGATGGGACGGTCGTTTTTTAGTTCGGTGGGGTCAGCTGTGGGTTTTTTCAGAAGGGCACTGAGTTATACGTGTTTCCAGCTTTCCGGGAAAGTGGCGGAGTTGAGGGAGCAGTTGATGACGTCTCGGAGGTGTGGTGCTATGATGGAATCTGCTTTGTTGAAGATGTGGTGAGGGCAAGGATCAGTGGGGGATCCTGAGTGGATGGAGTTCATCAGGCGGATGGTGTCCTCAATGGAGACTGGGTTCTATTCGTTAAGGATGTTCAAGGGAGGTGAGAGTACGTCAGAAGGTTGGGTGGGTTGGTCTCCGGGTTGATTGTCGAAGCTGTTGTGGATGTCTGCGATTTTGTCATGAAAGAACGAGGCTAGGGAGTCGCAGAGGGTTTGAGAGGGAGTGATGTCGTTGGAGTTGGCAGTGGGGTTGGTAAACTCTTTGACGATGTTGAATAATTCCTTGCTGTTGTGGGCGTTGTTGTCTAGTCGGTCTTTGAATGCGGCTTTCTTGGCAGTTCGGATCAGTTGGTGGTGTATGCGGGTGGCGTTTTTGAAGGCGTCCCTAGTGCTGGTGTTTGGGACTTTTTTCCAGGCCTTTTCAAGGGAGCGACAGAGTTTCTTGGATTTCTTGAGATCATCGTTGAACCAGGGGGCCTTTTTGTTGCCTAGTTTGATTTGACGTTTTTTCAGGGGTGCTAGGTTGTCGGCGCTGTTGGTTAGCCATAGAGTGAGGTTGATGGCTGCTTGGTTGGGGTTCGAAGAGTGGGCAGGGGGGTTTTGAAGAAGCGATGAGGAGATCTCCTCGATGGTGATTTTGTTCCAGTTTCTTTGCAGAGTAGGTTGGGGATGGTTGTGGGTTGCAGTCTTATTGTAGATAAAGTGAACGCAGCTGTGGTCCGTCCAATGGAGAGCTGTGGTGTGACTGAAGGAGATATGTTTGCTGGAGGTGAAGATAGGGTCGAGTGTGTGACCTGCGTAGTGAGTGGGGGTATTAAGAAGTTGTTTGAGTCCGAGGTTGGCGAGATTGTCCAGAAGGGCGGTGGTGTTGCTGTCGTTGCTTTTTTCCAGGTGAAAATTGAGGTCGCCCAATAGAATGTAGTCCTCGGAGGGGAGGGCGTGTGGGGTGATGAAGTCAGTGATGTCTTCACTGAATTGTGCTCGGGGTCCTGGTGGCCTGTAGAGGAGGGTGCCTCTGAGTGTGGTCTTGGGGTCGGTGTGGATCTGGAAGTGAAGGTGCTCGGCGCTAGCGAGGTTGACGTCTGTCAGTCTCTCTCTCTGTCAGTCAGTCTCTCTCTCTGTCAGTCAGTCTCTCTCTGTGAGTCTCTCTCTCTCAGTCAGTCTCTCTCTGTCAGTCAGTCTCTCTCTTTGTCGGTCAGTCTCCCAGTCTCTCTCTATCTCGGTCAGTCTCTGTCAGTCAATCTCTCTCTCTGTCAGTCTCTCTCACTGTCAGTGTCTCTCTCAACCAGTCAGTCTCTCAGTCTCTATCTCTCTCTTAGTCTCTCTCTCTGTCAGTCAGTCTCTCTCTCTCCCAGTCAGTCTCTCTCTCTCTCTCTCTCAGTCAGTCAGTCTCTCTCAGTCAGTCATTCTCTCTCTACATCAATCAGTCTCTCTCTCTCTCTCTCTCTCTGTCAGTCTCTCTCGCAGTCAATCAGTCTATTTCTCTCAGTCAGTCAGTCTCTGCCTCTCTCTCTGTCTCTCTCTCTGTCAGTCAATCTCTCTCTGTCAGTTATTATCGCTCTACCTCAGTCAGTCAGTCTCTGCCAGTCAGTCAGTCTCTCTCTCTCTCTGTCAGTCAGTCTCACTCTCAATCAGTCTCTCTCTCTCTGTCAGTCAGTCAGTCACTCTCTCAGTCAGCCAGTCTCTGTCTCTCTCTCAGTCAGTTACTCAGCCAGTCAGTCTCTCGGTCAGTCAGTATTCAGTCTCTGAGTGAGCCAGTCAGTCTCTACTCTCTCTCCACTCTCTCTCTCTTTCTCTCTCTCCATTCTCTCTCTCAACTCTGTCCACTCTATCTCCACTGCCCCTCTCTCCACTGTCTCTCTCTTCACTTTCATCTCTCTACTCTCTCTCCATTGTCTCCCTCCACTCTCTCCACTCTCTCTCTCCACGCTTTCTCCCGTCTCTCTCTCTCTACTCTCTCCATTCTCTCTCTCCACTCTCTCTCCACTGTCTTCCTCCACTCTCACTCTCTCTCCACTCTCTCTCCACTCTCTCTCTCCACTCTATCTCTCTCTTCTCTCCTCCATTCTCTCTCTCGGTCTCTCTCTCTACTCTCTCTCCACTCTCTCTCCACTGTCTCCCTCCACTCGCTCCACTCTCTCTCTCCACCCTCTCCCCCTTCTCTCTCTCTCTCCTCTCTCTCCATTATCTCTCTCTCTCCACTCTCTCTCCACTCTCACTCCACTGTCTCCCTCCACTCTCTCTCACTCACTCTCTACACTGTCTCTCCACGTTCTCTCCACTCTCTCTGTCTCCACTGTCTATCTCCACTCTCTCTCTCCACTGTCTCTCTCTCCACTCTCTCTCTCCACGCTTTCTCCCCTCTCTCTCTCTCTCTACTCTCTCCATTCTCTCTCTCCACTGTCTTCCTCCACTCTCACTCTCTCTTCACTCTCTCTCCACTCTCTCTTCACTCTCTCTTCTCTCTCTCTCTCCACTCTCTCTCTCTACTCTCTCTCCACTCTCTCGCTCTACTCTCTACACTGTCTCTCTCTCTCCGCTCTCTCCTCTCTCTCTCTCTCTCCACTCTCTCCACTGTCTCCCTCCACTCTCCCTCCACTGTCTCCCTCCACTCTCTCTACTCTCTCTCCACTGTCTCTCTCTCCACTCTCTCTCTACTCTCTCTATCTCTCTCCACTCTCTCCACTCTCTCTCCACTGTCTCTCTCCACTCTCTCTCCATTGTCTCCCCAGCTGCAACATTTTATTCTCTTCCAGGGGATCCTCATCAATAGTCATAAGCACTGAATATTTCCGCCCATGTGCGGGACCCCGGAAACAATATAAAAATATATATGTCAAAAACACATATATCTCGCTCCACATATATGCATGTACATATATTATTTTTCTCACACTAATGCAGCTCCATAACTGAGGCTAAAACAATGTAAACACATATACATGCACTGCAATTATTTAGGAAGCAAAAGGAAAGAAAACACATTAGGTCAAATAACCTTTTAACTTTGTGTTTTAATGAGTAGACCACTCATAAATCCTAAAAATTGCTTGTAAATAGACATTGTTAGCTCTCAGGCTGCATTGTTAAAACAATAGCATAGAAAATGAAACCATTTTCAACAAAAACTGTCACTGTGTCTTTAAGGCAGCCATGACCCCAGGCTTCCCATCATGCCTCAGGGGTGACAGTTAGGTCAGTTGTTCTTTAGGCTCCTTCAGTCAGGACCCTGGTGAAACAGCTCCCTTTATTTTTGGCTTTTTGTCAAAAATATTATTGTTAACAACAATGTTTTGCTTCCACTCGACGTCTTTTAGACATAGGGTGTTACTGAAACCTTTTTTAGGCTTAAAAAGGTGATTTTTCTGTCAGAGATGCCTTCCCTCTTTGACAAATGCCCTTCATGTGGAAGGAAGATGGCCAAGACTGACACTCATTCAGTGTGTATCCTGTGCCTACCAGAATCTAATTCCTCTAAAACCTGTGAACACTGGCAGGTTTTAACATCCAGGACTCTGAAAGAACGTGAGAGGATTCGGGTTTATGGGCTTTCTGAGAGAGGAGGATATCCCAAGAAGCAGAAAAGTTGGAAGGCGCGGTCGACGTCGAAAGAAGCCCCGACTGGTTCACATTCGGCGTCGGGATCGGCGTTGGAGAAGCAGTCGACGGCGACGAAGAAGATGTCTTCAGCGTCTACATCTAAGGTACCTCCGCTACAGACAGCGTCGAGGGACAGGTCACCGTCGAAGCAGAAGAGCTCGACGGCGAGCCACCTGACGTCGAAGCGGCATCATCATGCTATGACGTCGAGGCATTCTCCGTCGACGCCTGGCCATCGGCGTTCGACGTCGAGTCATCCTCCGTCGACGACTAGTCATGGTCGTTCAGCGTCGAGGGAGCCTCTGTCGACACATCGTCGGTCGACGTCGAAGCAGCCCACGTCGACGCCCGGTCAAGAGCGTTCGACGTCGAAGCGGCATTCGGACTCGAGGCACGCCCAGTCGCCGACAAAGCACCGGCGATCGGCGTCGAAACAGCCTCCGTCGACGTCGAGCAGACAACCTTCAACGGCGAGATGCTCTACGCCGAAGGACAGTCATCGCCATCCGAGGTCGACGTTGGAGAAATCACGGTCGCCGTCGAGCGAGCGTCTACCTTCTTGGCGCTCGGCGTCGATACAGCCACCGTCGATGGATCAGCGAAGATCCAGGGAACGGAGCGTTTCTCAGCCAGAGAACATCTCTCCTGCAAGGTCACAGGAGAGGTCACCTTTGAAGCAGGTGATTCAGGAGAAAGAGAGTGAACCATTGGGCCAGGCTCACGTCCTAGGACCGCAGTTGGGTTCTCCAGGTTCAGCATCCGCTGCGGAGGTGGAACAATCTCCAGTACAGGATCCTCCTGCCAAGAGAAGGAGGGTTGCAGAAGAGAGATCTCGGTCGAGGTCTTCCTCTAGATCTCTAGTGAGCCTCTCCTCATCTTCCTCATCATCTCGGAGTGGCAGATACTCGGATGGACAAAACAGCGATTCGGATAGGGAGAGGTCCAAATCCCCTGCAAGATCGCAACAGGATCAAACGGATCAGCCTCCACGGTCACGTTCACGAGTGAAGGATCCCATCCACAAATCTCCTACTATTCGTCTTTCCCCAAGGTGGAATAGACCTCTTCACCACTGGGCCAAGGACAAGGAGACTGCAGATCGGCTAAAACGTTATCGAGACCAGGCTCTCCCCCGCAAGGAACGGTCTCGTTCTAGGCACTCAAGTAAAAGAAAATCTCGTCACAGAGAGCGATCTCGTTCTAGAACGCGCTCAAGTAGAAGATCTAGGTCCAGGAGGACCCGTAGCTCTTCAAGTTCTTCGAGGACCAGATCTCACAGGGAGTACTCTCCGACCCTAACAAGCAGTCCACGCTCGAGGACATCTCCAACTGAAGATATTTTCTCGTTCCAAGACATCTTAGGCAGGGGAGCCCTGAAGCTGGGTGTGCCTACGACAGCTCCGCAGATCAAGACGACGGTCATATTTGAAACCCTACAACACAGAACGGCACCCAAACCTTTATTGCTGTTGGTCCCGGTCCCGGGTTCGGAAGACGCACCGCCATTCGGCGGGTCCGGGTCCCGGGGCTGGAATCCTGTGGGCGCCATTTTAGATTGGGGTAAGTGTGGTGTAGCGCGGGCGCCATTTTGGAGCGTCCCGACGCTCGAGGTGTTCAGGGAGACGCCTATTTAAGGCGGACTCTTCTTTCCTCTCGCCCTGATCATTGCTGCACTAGCGCAGGTCGCGCTGCCAGCAAGCCACGATATTTTAAAACTTCCTTCAGACTATTTTTGTTGTTCCTGATTTGACCTTCTACCCTGATTTTAATTCTATCCTTGTCACTGGGCTGCCCCCTTACTTGCATTTAATTCGGAAGACGCACCGCCATTCGGCGGGTCCGGGTCCCGGGGCTGGAATCCTGTGGGCGCCATTTTAGATTGGGGTAAGTGTGGTGTAGCGCGGGCGCCATTTTGGAGCGTCCCGACGCTCGAGGTGTTCAGGGAGACGCCTATTTAAGGCGGACTCTTCTTTCCTCTCGCCCTGATCATTGCTGCACTAGCGCAGGTCGCGCTGCCAGCAAGCCACGATATTTTAAAACTTCCTTCAGACTATTTTTGTTGTTCCTGATTTGACCTTCTACCCTGATTTTAATTCTATCCTTGTCACTGGGCTGCCCCCTTACTTGCATTTAATTCGGAAGACGCACCGCCATTCGGCGGGTCCGGGTCCCGGGGCTGGAATCCTGTGGGCGCCATTTTAGATTGGGGTAAGTGTGGTGTAGCGCGGGCGCCATTTTGGAGCGTCCCGACGCTCGAGGTGTTCAGGGAGACGCCTATTTAAAGTCGTCCTCTCCCGCGCAGCGGGAACGCGCAGTGGGACGCCGTCGCTTAGCCGGAGTCGTGCCAGAGTCCTGCCCGTCTGCGCTCGTCCGCGTCGAGGCAGCGGACGCGGGCTATGGACTCTGGTCCCCTCCCCTATTAGCAGTCTGTGTACTATGGCGGCGCTCAGGTACGATCGAGCGGCTCTCTTCTCCATAAGAGATAGTCTTCGGATTTGTAATCATGACCCTCTACCCCCTCTCTCAGGACCTTATGAGTGTACCTGCGGTCTTTTCTCTTTGACCTCTCCCACTGGAGTTCTTCCAGTTAGCAGGGCGGTTCTGGGTACTCATACGGAATGGTCCGGACAAGCACTTAATATATGGAGCCTGAATGTAAGATCCTTGGTTAAACACCATCAGTCATTACGAGATATGATTGATGTGGACCTTCCTGATATTATCTTCTTGACCGAAACTTGGTTACAGGACGCTGACACGGCCATTATCAACTTGGCTTTCCCCTCTACCTATACGGTATCCATCTTAAACCGCTCGACTAGGGGAGGTGGTATAGCCATGGCGACTAAGTCTTGTTTCCCGGTTGAGTGGAAGCCCTTGGATCTCTCGATGTGTGAGAGCGCATCGTTCAAGGTAAAGGTCAGTCATCAATTCACCTTCAGCGGTGTGCTTATCTATCGCCCACCTGGGAATGACACTGCCTTTAAGGCTACCCTTGTGGATGTGGTTAGTTCTTTGTCCGCTACATGCTCCAACTTTAACATAGTAGGGGACTTAAATATACATCTGGATCAGTCGTCTTCTCCTTCCATCAGCTCCTTGCTGGCGGACTTAGAAGCACTGCAGCTTGACCAACTGGTCACCTCCCCCACCCACATAGGAGGACACATATTGGATCCTTTTTTTACTACCTTAGCTCGGGCTAGATCAGCTGACCCGAGGGTGTTGGGTTGGACTGACCATTTATTGGTTAGAGTGTCATGTCCTCTTGACACTCCACAACTGAAACCAGTAGGTAAACAGAGTTTGAAGCGCAGCTGGCGTAAACTTCAGCTGGAGGAGTTTGTCAGGATATTAGAGGCACATCCCCTGGGCAAATTGCAGAATGTAGAACAGGGCTATGATCAATTCTGCAACTGGGTTCTTACCGCCCTCGATTCTCTTATACCTTTGCGGTGGGCAAAATGTCATGCGAAAAGCCGTAGCCCGTGGTATAATGAGACTCTTGCCGAGCATAAGAGAACCTGCCGTCAAGCTGAGAGGGCATGGAGAAAAGCTTTCGATCCCATGCTAAAATCATTGTACTTTGCCCAGCTCAAGTCTTACCACAGAGCTATCTGTCAAACCCGGGCCGCATATTATGCAGCTGAGTTCTCCAACAGCCCCAACCCCTCTAAGTTGATCTTTAAGGTACTTAAGGACCTGATGGGGAAACGGGCCACCTCGCAAGAAATCTGTACAGACTCGCACTGTGAAAGCCTGGCATCCTTTTTCGTCGAGAAAGTACAGAAAATCTACCGAGGCTTCGCACCAGCTGCCCCCGGGGATGTTCCTAGCGACGTAGAAGTCTTGGTGTCGGAAACCCTGTCAACCCTGCCGACTATGTCGAATGAGGTATTTGACACTCTGAGCCTCAAAATCAAATCTGGCTCTCCCTCAGACCCTCTGAAGCCGGAACTTTTCGCCTCCCTCCCGCCCCTCTGTCGTGAGCCCATACTGGAGCTTATTAATCTCTCCCTCAGTGAGGGCGTAGTTCCGTTATCCTGGAAGCAGGCTGTGGTCAAGCCCATTCTGAAAAAAACGAATTCTGACCCCTTGCTTCCGGAGAACTACCGGCCCATCTCCCTCCTGCCTTGGACCGCCAAGGTCACCGAGGCACACGTGAATACCACTCTGTCTGCCCACCTCTCGCGCAATAATATCTTAGACGAGAGTCAAAATGGGTTTCGTGCTCAGCACAGCACTGAAACGGCTCTGCTCTTCATGATCGAGCATCTGCGGACAGTGCTGGATGCGGGGCAGACCGCGGCGCTCTTATTGTTGGACCTGAGCGCCGCGTTCGACACGGTGTCTCATGACATCCTGTTGCGGCGTCTGGAGGAGGTAGGGATCGTCGGGAAGGCCCTCGCGTGGTTCCGCTCATTCCTCTCGGACCGGTTTTTTAAAGTAGCCATTCCACCTGGCCAGTCCTCATACCACTCTTTGGATCTGGGAGTCCCTCAGGGCTCTGCCCTCAGTCCCACATTATTCAACCTGTATGTGAAACCGCTGGCTGCCGTCGTCAGGCAGTATGGCCTTACGATGACATCGTATGCCGATGACACGC
This sequence comes from Lissotriton vulgaris, assembly GCF_964263255.1. Lineage (NCBI taxonomy): Eukaryota > Metazoa > Chordata > Amphibia > Caudata > Salamandridae > Lissotriton > Lissotriton vulgaris. The sequence continues at coordinate 261,969,886 of NC_141693.1, forward strand.
AGCTGGCGGTGACACTCAGTGGGAACCCTGAGGTGACTGCGCCCAGATTCCAGGCGGGACTGATAGCTGTGGCTAGCTGGATGCGTAACAACTGCTTACAGCTCAATGCCAAGAAAACCGAGGTCCTGATTGTGGGGAAGCAGGCGGAACTCTGGGGAGACCAGTGGTGGCCTCTCGAACTGGGGGCGTTGCCCATTCCAGTGGACGTAGTTAAAAATCTGGGAGTTTGGCTGGACTCTAACCTTTCTTTTACCAGCCATACGAAAAAGACAGCAGCTACCTGTCATGGCATTCTGCGAGGACTCAGACCAGTCCTCAAATTTTTCGATCCTCCCACACGTCAACTGGTGGTGCAGGCCTCTATCCTGTCTCGGATAGACTATGGGAGTGCCTTACTCCTTGGAGTCAACCAGGCGGAGGCGACTAGGCTCCAGAGGGTGCAGAACGCTGCTGCACGGGCCATTGTAGGCCTCCCAAGACGATGTCCGGTCTCTCCTGTCTTGGCCTCTCTGCACTGGCTTCCGGTCAGACAGAGAATCAAATTCAAGGCTCTCTGCCTGACATTCAAGATTTTAAAACTGTCTTCTCCCCCGGCCTTGACAGGCCTTATCTCTTCTTATGTCCCTACACGATCCCTTAGATCAGAAGCCCAGTATCTGGCGAATAAGCCTAGGTTCAGGCTTAGCAGGATGGGAGGTCGTTCCTTCCGTGTGATGGCGGCGGATTTATGGAATTCTCTCCCTGTTCAAATCCGCGCCCTTAACAGCCTGACCCTCTTTAGACGGGCCATTAAAACTCACCTGTTTACCTCTGTCAGTTAAATATCCCCCTTGTTCAGCTTTGATCTGTTATGTTGCTGCATATGATCTGGCGCCAGGACGCCCCTTCGCTGGGGCAGCTGTTGCGCCTAATAAATGTTATTAACATAACATAACATAACATAATGGAACCAGTGAATGAAGTCTTCCTCACTCCGGCAAAGGTGAAGTCCGTTCCAGCGAGGATTCTCAAGAAGTATCGCCCGCCGGAGGAGGATCCTCTGTTCCTCAAATCTGATCCCCCGCCAGATTCAGTAATCATTGCGGCGGCCAGAAAATCCAATGAGGTGGCTTCCTCATCCACGGTACCGCCGGATAAGGACAGCAAGGTGCAAGACTCATGGGGTAGAAGAGTTTGTAACACCTCAGCTTCTTTCCTCAAAGTCTCCAATGCGGAAGCGCTCCTCGGGAGGTATGATAGAGCTCTGTGGGACTCACTTCAGAGGTTTTCTGCAAAACTTCCTCAGGAAGATAGAAAGGACTTTGAGGAGGTTCTGATGGAGGGCGGTCAAGTCTCCAATCAGATTATAGGAGCGGCGGCAGATGGGGCAACGCTGGCTGCGCATGGCTATGTGCATGGAATCACAGCGATGAGATCCTCATGGTTGCGCCTCACAGCATTGAAACCAGAGGCTCAAGCCAGAATCCTAAATCTTCCTTTTTCAGGCACGTCTCTCTTTGGAGCGAGTGCTGATGAGGAGATGCAACGGATGAAGACCGAGTTAGACACCCTCAAAGCCGTGGGGCTTGAAAAGAAAAAGGAATTTAGGAAGAAGTTCCGTTCGAACAACAAGGGCTCTTCACTGGCAGAAAGGCCAGAACCAGCAAGGCCAACAAAAGTCGCAATACAAAGGCAAGAGCAATTCCAAAGGAAATGGAAATCAGCGCCAAGGCAACAACTTCAATAAATCTCAGCAGAAGCAATGAGTCTTCACTTCTCCCAGCGCCGTTGTCCACTCCAGTGGGGGGAAGCATCGCGCATCACAGGACAGAGTGGCAGGCCATTACAAAACATCAATGGGTGTTGTCTACGCTGCAGAATGGGTACTGTCTTCGTTTCCATGGTCTACCTCCACCCGTTCCTCCGATGTCAACGTCAAGCCACCAGCTACAAAGGTTAAAGAAAGAAGTAGCGACAATCCTCGAAAAAGAAGCCATCGAGAGAGTTCCGGTGGCCCAAAGGGGGAAAGGAGTATACTCGAGGTATTTTCTGGTCAGAAAAAAGGGCCAGAAGGAGGAATACAGGCCCATTCTGGACTTGAGAACACTCAATCTGCATGTACGAAAAGAAAGGTTTCGCATGTTGGCGCTTCACCAAATATATCCACATCTCAGGAAGGGGGATTGGATGTGTTCGATGGACCTTCAAGATGCGTATTTTCATATCCCAATACGGCCCGATCACAGGAGGTTCCTGCGATTCCGGGTGGGGACCTCCCACTACCAGTTCAAAGTCCTTCCGTTTGGGTTGAAGTCGGCTCCCAGGGTGTTCACGAAGTGTGTCGCAGTGGTGGCGGCAGCTCTACGACGCAGGGGAGTCTTCGTATACCCATACTTAGACGATTGGCTGTTGAAAGGTCCAACTCCAGGCAATGTAAGGAATCAATTCCAGACATGCATAGAACTTTGTCAGCGTCTAGGCCTGCATGTCAACTACAGCAAGTCTGTCTCTCAACCCACTCAGAAGATCCACTTCCTAGGAGCTCTGCTAGACTCCGAAGTAGGAAAAGTGTTTCCTTCGGAGGAGAGACAGTTTTCGATAGCACTCAAGTGCCAGCAAATTCTTCACCACAGGTCTCAGAAAGTGCGGAAGATAGCCTCACTCTTAGGGTCGATGGCTTCCTGCATCTTCCTAGTACCGAATGCCAGACTTCGGATGCGTCCTCTTCAGCAGGATCTGGAGGACAAATGGGACCAGCATTCAGATCAATGGGACGATCAGATCACTTTGTCGGAGGTAGCTCAATCTTCCCTCCAGTGGTGGACAAAGAGACAGAACGTGCAGGTGGGAGTTCTCTTCCATCAACCTCCTCCTACTCAAACGATCATCACAGACGCATCGTTGCAAGGCTGGGGGGCGCACATGGGTCCTCTACAAGTGCAGGGTCTGTGGTCCTCCAAAGAAAGCACTTATCACATCAACTTGCTGGAATTGAGAGCGGTCCACCTGGCTCTCAAAGAGTTCCTTCCCTCGCTTCAGGAGGAAATGGTTCTAGTACAGACGGACAACACCACCACGATGTACTATTTGAACAAGCAGGGAGGAACCCGCTCAAGGACTCTGTCTCTGGAAGCTCAGCGCATCTGGCATTGGCTACTGGCTCGCAAGTTGTCTGTTCAAGAAGTCCACCTCCCAGGAGAGCAGAACGTGAGGGCGGACACACTAAGTCGGCACTTCGAAGACAAAGAAGACTGGGTTCTCAACGACGAAGTGCTAGAAGACATTTTCCAGTCATGGGGTCGTCCCTCCATAGATCTCTTCGCGGACGACGTAAACAGCAAATGCCCAAGCTTCGCCTCCAGGTTCTATCGACCAGGAACAAGAGGGAATGCTCTTTTAATCGACTGGTCAGGGCAATTTGTGTACGCCTTTCCACCCCTTCCCCTGATCCCGAAGGTGGTGAGCAAGCTGAACCACTCGTGCACAACAATGATCCTGATTGCCCCCGACTGGCCGAGACAATGGTGGTACACGGACCTACTTCACCTGTCAGTGTCTCCTCACAAGAGGCTTCCATGCAGGCCGGACCTGTTATCAAAGATGAACGGGAGGATTCACCATCCCAACCTTCCGTCACTGAACTTGGCAGCATAGCTCCTGAGGTCATTCAGTACGGCCATCTAGGGCTGCCACAGGACTGCATGTCCATTCTGAGAGAAGCACGACGTCCTTCCACAAGACATTCTTATGCATGCAAGTGGAAGAGGTTCTATATGTGGTGCATGCAGAATGGTCACAATCCGGTGAAGAGTCAGGAAGAAGCAGTTCTTCCATACTTGTTGTACCTGACTAAAGCAGGTTTGAAGTTTAACTCCATTAAGGTGTATTTAGCCGCAGCTTATAGGCGATCACCTTCACAGACTTCTTTTTTTCAGCTTCCAGCAGTAAAAGATTTCCTGCAAGGTCTGAAAAAGGTGTACCCTCCTGTACGGCCTCCTTCTCCGCCCTGGGAGCTGAACCTAGTACTATCAGAATCGATGGGCCCACCTTTTGAGCCCATTCATAAAGCTACTTTACAGCATATTTCCTGGAAAGCGGCTTTTTTGGTAGCGATTACGTCAGCCCGTAGGGTGAGCGAAATTCAGGCCCTCTGTACTAAATAACCGTATACAGTGTTTCATTTAAACAGAGTGGTGCTCAGAACGCACCCTTCTTTCCTGCCGAAAGTGGTATCAGATTTTCATGTCAATCAATCTATCTCTTTACCCACTTTCTTTCCTAATCCCTCTACTCCAGCTGAGAGGGCGTTACACTCTTTGGACCTGAAAAGGGTTTTAAAGTTCTATCTGGACAGGTCCAAGTCTATTCGACATTCTGATCAATTGTTTGTTAACTACGGATCGATCAGAACTGGTCATGCAGCGTCGAAACGTTCCATTTCCAGGTGGATCGTTTCGCGTATCAAGCTTGCTTACCAATTGGCGCAGAAACCTCTGGGGGGTACTCCTAAAGCGCATTCCACTAGAGGTAGAGCGGCCACGGCGGCTTACCTGCATGATGTGCCCATGTCTGAGATTTGTAAAGCGGCGACCTGGAGGTCTGTTCATACATTTACCAGACATTACTGTCTAGATTCTGACACGAGAGCAGATACCCAGGTGGGCCAGGCCTCCCTGAGGAATCTGTTTAACAGCTGAGTATTTGGCTGTTATGATTTGGTTGGGTCATGTACTTCTCATTTACCTGCAGGTGGTTGATGGGCTTGCTATTCTATTCAGTGCTTATGACTATTGATGAGGATGCCTGGAAGAGAAGGATAAGTTACTTACCTGTAATCCTAGTTCTCTTCCAGGGGTATCCTCATCAAAGTCATAAGCAACCCACCCGCCTCCCCAGGTAAATGAGATTTGGTACTATTTCAATCTTGTGGTTGAGCCCTGTCTTCAGGGTTATGCAAAGAAGAACTGACCTAACTGTCACCCCTGAGGCATGATGGGAAGCCTGGGGTCATGGCTGCCTTAAAGGCACTGTGCCAGTTTTTGTTGAAAATGGTTTCATTTTCTATGCTATTGTTTTTACAATGCAGCCTGAGGGCTAACAATGTCTACTTACAAGCAATTTTCAGGATTTATGAGTGGTCTACTCATTAAAACACAAAGTTCAAAGGTTATTTGACCTAATGTGTTTTCTTTCCTTTTGCTTCCTAAATAATTGCAGTGCATGTATATGTGTTTACATTGTTTTAGCCTCAGTTATGGAGCTGCATTGGTGTGAGAAAAATAATATATGTACATACATATATGTGGAGCGAGATATATGTGTTTTTTACATATATATTTTTATATTGTTTCCGGGGTCCCGCACATGGGCGGGAATATTCAGTGCTCATGACTTTGATGAGGATACCCCTGGAAGAGAACTAGGATTACAGGTAAGTAACTTATCCTTTTATTACATCTAGATTTATTATAAATATCCTAAATGAATTTACATTTATTATTTATATTTAAATATTTTCATTTTTTTAAATTAAAAATAAGCTTTAATAATTTCTCTATACTTCCTCATAGGGAGATCTCCACTACAGTGGTGGAAATCACTACCTACGAGTGAAAAGTTACTAGTAGGTATTTTAGACTCATAAATCCTATTGAAGGAAAGTCCACTAGTGGGTGGAAACATGTAAATTTACACTTAGGTGTAAATCTACAGTAGGAAATGCTGGACGGCAAAAAGGTTTAGATTTACACCTAGGTGCAGGGGTTTACAGGAGTAAATGCAGGGCTCGAGTCACCCACTTATTTTACCGGGATCTCGATAAATGGATCAAATGGAGCCACACATTCACTCTTTGGCCTCTCTGGGGCGAGATCGGAGCTCATTCAGAACGCTGCTCATGTGCTGGCGTCTCTGATGCAATCACATCTAAGGGGTGAGCGAGGGGAGGCAATGAGTCTGATGGTGCAAGCCACCTTTCGTGACATCACTTCCTGTCATGACGAGAAGTTTATGGAATGAAGTAGGCATCTTAAGTTATAGAGCTTTGACTGTACCTTTTCAAATGCATTCTGGGGACGGAGTTAAGGGGATTTCATGTGAAAACTTAGGCTAAAAAAGATAAGCTGCAAGACAGAAAACAAATATTAGTTCTGGCCAAGGAGTCTAAACCTTTCCATCAACTACCTGAGGGGGACTGACGTACACATGAGAGCAGTGCACGGAGCTGGCACTGCTGGGCATTGGTGCACAGTGTGATATAGGTGGCATCACTGTACAGGAACTGGCACTGGGCAGGATTGTAGCAAACATGGGCAGTGTGAGCGGCTGGCACTGGTGGCAGAGTGAGCGGCAGGCACTGGTGGCAGAGTGAGCGGCAGGCACTGGTGGCAGAGTGAGAGGCTGGCACTGGTGACAGAGTGAGCTGCAGGCACTGGTGGCAGAGTGAGCGGCAGGCACTGGTGGCAGAGTGAGAGGCTGGCACTGGTGGCGGTGTGAGTGGCTGGCACTTGTGGGAAGTCGGAATAGCTGATACTTCTCCATGGGCGTCCGCAGAAATTTTTCCAGGGGGGGGCAAAATTTTTACTTCATCACCATCCTCCGACATGATTGAGGCCAAGTAATAAATAAACAAATAAAAAAATCTAATAAGACAAAGAGCTTAAAGAAATCCCATGGGGTGGGGGAAAAATCATGTGAGGCTTCACAGCAGATTACCTGGCAACCACAATGAAACAGAGGAAAAAACAAACAAGCATTGGCATAGCCAATAGGTCTCGCCTTTGGGACCTTATAAGTGTTTAGCCATGCAACACTTGACGTTGTTGCACCAAGGATATTGTACTAGACAACTAAACACTTATAAGGTCCCAAAGGGGAGACCTATTGGCTATGTCAATGCTGTTTTTTTTTAATGACAAGCAGTGCTATATGGCTCCGGCTGCCACTTAGTCCACCACATCCCACGTAGATGCTGCAGCCATCTTTGAATGGTTTTAAAGCCAATTCAAAAGCTGTCACCAGTGTATGTTAATCCCTATCTCAACTGTGAGACTGCTCTCCTGCTTCCCAATTCTATTAAATACAAATGATGTAAAAAGAACATCCCTTTCTGAGCTGCATGGCTCATCCTACCCACATTTCATGCGCAGATTTGAAATACTGATGGTTTGGGCTTCCCGGAATTCAACTGGTTTAGAGGTAGACAGGTGTAGAGAGGTAGAGAGAGGTAGAGAGAGAGAGGTGTAGAGAGGTAGAGAGACAGATGTAGAGAGAGAGAGGTAGAGAGAGAGAGGTAGAGAGAGAGAGGTAGAGAGAGAGAGAGGTAGAGAGAGAGAGGTAGATAGAGAGAGGTAGATAGAGAGAGGTAGATAGAGAGAGGTAGAAAGAGAGAGGTAGAGAGGTAGGAAGGGGTAGAAAGAGGTAGAAAGAGGTAGAGGTAGGGAGAGAGAGAGAGAGGTAGAGAGAGAGAGAGGTAGAGGTGTAAAGGTAGAGAGAGAGGTATAGAGATAGAGGGAGAGGTAGAGAGAGAGAGAGGGAGAGGTAGAGAGAGAGGGAGGAGTAGAGGGAGAGAGGGAGAGGTAGAGAGAGAGTGGGAGAGGTGGAGAGGGTGAGAGAGGTAAAGAGATAAAGAGGTAGAGAGAGAGGTAGAGAGAGAGGTAGAGAGAGAGAGGTAGAGAGAGAGAGGTAGAGAGAGAAAGGAAGAGAGAGAGGTAGCGAGAGAGGTAGAGAGGGGTAGAGAGGGGTAGAGTGAGAGGTAGAGAGAGGTAGAGAGAGAGAGAGAGGTAGAGGTAGGGAGAGAGAGAGAGAGGTAGAGAGAGAGGTAGAGGTAGAGAGGTGGAGATAGAAAGAGGGGTAGAGAGAGAGAGAGAGAGAGAGAGAGAGAGAGAGAGCAAGAGAGAGAGAGAGAGCAGTAGAGAGAGAGAGTGAGGTAGAGAGAGACGTACAGGTGGAGCGAGAGAGAGAGAGTGGTAGAGAGAGAGAGAGAGAGAGAGAGGTAGAGAGAGAGAGGTAGAGAGAGAGAGGTAGAGGTAGAGGTAAGGAGAGGTAGAGGGAGAGAGGTAGAGGGAGAGAGGTAGAGGTAGAGGTAGAGAGGTAGAGGTAGAGAGAGAGTGGTAGAGGGAGAAGAGAGAGAGAGGTAGAGAGAGAGGTAGAGGGAGAGGGAAAGGGAAAGGTAGAGAGAGACAGAGGTAGAGAGAGGTAGAGAGGTGCAGAGAGAGGTGTAGAGAGAGAGGTAGAGGTAAAGAGAGACATAGAGAGACGTAGAGAGAGAGGTAGAGAGAGAGGTAGAGAGGTAGAGAGAGAGAGAGGTAGATAGAGAGATAGAGAGGGAGAGGTAGAGAGAGAGAGGTAGAGGGAGAGGTAGAGAGAGAGAGGTAGAGAGAGACAGGTAGAGGGAGAGGTAGAGAGAGAGAGGTAGAGAGAGACAGAGGTAGAGAGAGACAGAGGTAGAGAGAGACAGAGGTAGAGAGAGAGATAGCGAGAGGTAGAGAGGTGTAGAGAGAGGTGTAGAGAGAGAGGTAGAGGTAAAGAGAGACATAGAGAGACGTAGAGAGAGAGGTAGAGAAAGAGAGGTAGAGAGGTAGAGAGAGAGGTAGAGAGAGAGGTAGAGAGAGAGGTAGAGAGAAAGGTAGAGAGAGAGAGGTAGAGAGGTAGATTGGAGGTCCTAGCATTTCCAGAGCATTAAAGACACTACTCCTTTGTAACGTCATTCCTTTCACTGCACATCCTGCTTTATCTAAATAACTAGGGCCCGCATATACAAAAGGATGCTGTGGTCATAAAGCTTACAATTTGCAGCATCACAGTGGTTGCTACTGCAAACCCCCTTTTTAGAGTTGTGTATAACCTTCATGATTGACAAAAGGGGTTCTGCATCTTACTTCATATTGGAATTTGGAGGGGCAGTGGAAAGGGTGCTATCTTCAAATTGCAATTTACAATGACATTTATCAATGGTTTTCTAACGCAATGGCAGTCGCAAACCGTTGATCTGATACCAACACTGAGCTGCAGTTGGTACATGATTCAGAAAAGAAAAGTTGTCTCTGTGGGACAGCTTTCCCTTCGTGAATCATGGCAGGCGACAGTGAGTGCAGACAGTGGTCCAGGGGCCACACTCGATACTGCAATGAACATGAGGGACTGCCCCTTTGGAGCTCAAGGCGTAAACTCTTTAATCCATCTCATATGCAGACCCTTCTGTAATACTAGTGCTTATGGTGCAAAAAACAGGCATATCGTGTGTGGTGCAGACACTTCTGTTCAGTTTTAACTCTTTTTCAGTTGTCAACAAAATATTTTAATTCATATTTTGGTTTCCATTGTTAACTGTTTTTTAATATATCCATTATTTTATTTTAGAAATAATGGATATATTAAAAAACGTATAACAACAGTTAACAATGGAAACCAAAATATGAATTAAAATATTTTGTTGACAACTGAAAAAGAGTTACAACTGATTATTACCATGGAAAATAAATTGAAACTTAAATGTTCGCTGAAAAGTGCACACATCCATCGGAACAGAAGTGTCTGCACCACACACGATATGGTATACGAAAGGGCACCTAAAGAGTAGGTACCAGGATGTAGTAGCACCAACAAAAGAAAGGAATATAGCTTGAGTACGGTACGAATAAATCACGAGTGCACACATGGACTTTCCAATTGATCTCGCAAAAAACAGGCAGACACACCCATTGCATCTCTGGGCGAATTGTGTAATTTACTGGGGCGTTAATGAGGCTTTGATGGTTTTCAGCCCTGGGGCCCCTGGCTGCAGCTCCACTCTTCCTTAGCTTGAAAAACGTGCCCTCCTCCCTGAAATTTGACTCTAGGTGCACCTCTGTTTCAAGCTGTGGGAGCAGCCAGGCCCGGCCGGACCTTCTCTCTTGCCCATCAGCAGCAGTTTTCATGCTCATCAAGCAGGACCTTATTGCAAGCGCTTTCTCAGGCTTTTAAAATTGACGGCCCTGCAGACAAACACCACTGTGGGGGCTGTCAATAGTGACGGACCAGTGTTCCAGGGGGGGGCAAGTGCCCCCCCTTGCCCTCCCCTGCGGACGCCCATGTACTTCTCAGAGGAGCAGAGCTCTGTGGGGAATGCTGTCTCTGGGGCCCCCACCCTTGTTCCCTCTGGCTCTGACTGAAGAAAGAATGTAAGTTGAAACATTGTTTCTCTTCAGTCAGAGAGAGGGGGCGAGGGGCTCAGAGCAGGCTGCACCTGCTTCAGAGTGAGAGAGGCTTGCTTCAGCGCAAGCCACTCTCACAGCTTCACCGAAGAGCTGAGGTGGGCCCGGGGCCCCCTTCATTTACTGAAGCCTGGGGGGCCACCCGCACTGCGGGGCCTGCGGGGGTGTTTGTTACGCCCCTGCATTCACCCCTGGTCACAGATCTGGGTTTAATCCATTGTTATTTTGCTCACCACACTACCCCACTTCATACATGGCCATATGCAAAGCAGTCTTGACCCTGTGCCTCATGGGAACAGTCCAGCCCGAACTGCCAAGCCATGTCTTCCCTGGACCAGAATCAAGCATCCTTGGAGCGGTTTCTGGCTATCAGCCGTCATCAGCCAGGATAGCTTGATTCCAGTGGCATGGAGAGCACAGGACTCACGTCTGAGCATACCCGTCCCACTCGGGGTGACAAATGGAAAAAGAACAATTGATAGACGGAATGTTGCACACTGGCAAAACATTCACCCCAGTCACAGATCTGGGTTTAATCCAGCGTTATTTTGCTCACCACACGACCCCAGTTCAGACATGGCCATATGCAAATCAGTCTTGACCCTGTGCCTCATGGGAACAGTCCAGCCCGAACGGCCAAGCCATGTCTTCCCTGGACTGGAATCAAGCATCCTAGGACCGGTTTCAGGCTATCAGCCGTCATCAGCCAGCATAGCTTGATTCCAGTGGCATGGAGAGCACAGGACGGAACTGCCAAGCCATGTCTTCCCTGGGCCTGAATCAAGCATCCTAGGACCGGTTTCTTGCTATCAGCCAGGATAGCTTGATTCCAGTGGCATTGAGAGCACGGGACTCACGTCTGAAGATACCCGTCCCACTCGGGGTGACAAATGCAAAAACAACAATTGATGGACAGAATGTTGCACACTGGCAAAACATTCACTCCCGGTCACTGATCTGGGTTTAATCCATCGTTATTTTGCTCACCACACCACCCCAGTTCACACATGGCCAAATGCAAATCAGTCTCGACCCTGTGCTTCATGGGAACAGTCCAGCCCGAACTGCCAAGCCATGTCTTTCCTGGACCGGAATCAACCATCCTAGTACCGGTTTCTGGCTATCAGCCGTCATCAGCCAGGATTGCTTGATTCCAGTGGCATGGAGAGCACGGGACTCACGTCTGAGCATACCCGTTCCACTCGGGGTGACAAATGCAAAAACAACAATTGATGGACGATATGTTGCACACTGGTAAAACATTCACCCCCAGGCACAGATCTGGGTTTAATCCATCTTTATTCTGCTCACCACACCAGCCCAGTTCAGACATGGCCATATGCAAATCAGCCTTGACCCTGTGCCTCATGGGAACAGTCCAGCCCGAACTGCCAAGCCATGTCTTTCCTGGACCGGAACCAAGCATCCTAGGATCGGTTTCTGGCTATCAGCCTTCTTCAGCCAGGATAGCTTGACTCCAGTGGTGTGGAGAGTATGAGACTCATGTCTGAGCATACCCATCCCACTCGGGGTGACAAATGCAAAAACCACAGTTGATGGACAGAATGCAGAACAATGTCATACATTCACCCCATTACAGAGATCTGGGCCTAAATCCATCGTTTTTTTGCACTCCACACCACCCCAGTTCAGACATGGCCATATGCAAATCAGCCTTTACCCTGTGCCTCATGGGAACAGTCCAGCCCGAACTGCCAAGCCATGTCTTTCCTGGAGCGGAATCAAGCATCCTAGGATCGGTTTCTGGCTATCAGCGTCTTCAGCCAGGATAGCTTGACTCCAGTGGTGTGGAGAGCATGGGACTCACGTCTGAGAATACCCATCCCACTCGGGGTGACAAATGCAAAAACCACAGTTGATGGACAGAATGCAGAACAATGTCATACATTCACCCCAGTACAGAGATCTGGGCCTAAATCCATCGTTATTTTGCACTCCACAGTACCCCAGTTAAGACATGGCCATATGCAAATCAGCCTTGACCCTGTGCCTCATGGGAACGGTCCAGCTCGAACTGCCAAGCCATGCCTTTCCTGGACCGGAACCAAGCATCCTAGGATCGGTTTCTGGCTATCAGCCGTCTTCAGCCAGGATAGCGTGACTCCAGTGGTGTAGAGAGCATGGGACTCACGTTTGAGCAGACCCATCCCACTCGGGGTGACAAATGCAAAACCCACAGTTGATGGACAGAATGCAGAACAATGTCATACATTCGCCCCAGTACAGAGATCTGGACCTAAATCCATTGTTTTTTTGCACTCCACACCACCCCAGTTCAGACATGGCCATATGCAAATCAGCCTTGACCCTGTACCTCATAGGAACAGTCCAGCCCGAACTGCCAGGCCATGTCTTTCCTGGACCGGAATCAAGCATCCTAGGACCGGTTTCTGGCTATCAGCTGTCTTCAGCCAGGATAGCTTGACTCCAGTGGTGTGGAGAGCATGGGACTCACGTCTGAGCATACCCATCCCACTCGGGTGACAAACGCAAAAACCACAGTTGGTGGACAGAATGCAGAACAATTTTATACATTCACCCCAGTACAGAGATATGGGCCTAAATCCATCGTTTTTGTACACTCCACACCACCCCAGTTCAGACATGGCCATATGCAAATCAGCCTTGACCCTGTGCCTCATGGGAACAGTCCAGCCCGAACTGCCTGTCAACAGGGCAAGGAGACTGCCTCTCTTGCCGTGGTCGAATAGTCTAGAAAAATCTTGGACAACGGAAGCTGCGCTGCTCTCATCTTGTTAGATCTTAGGGCAGCCTTTGATACCTTTAACCATCAACTCATGATTCAAAGACTCAGGGAGGTGAGACTGGCAGGCACTGCCCTAACATGGCTGCAGTCCTTCCTTGAAGATAGTTCTTTTTCTGTTTTTGAGGAGGATGTTCTCTCAAAGGAGATCCCTTTGTAGTGTGGAGTACCCCAGGGATCTTCTTTAAGTCCTACCATGTTTAACATCTACAAGAGATCTCTTGCAGCTGTAGTACTTGCCCCAGTATTGGAACTTTTCCCATAGCTTGTATCATTCCCCGTCGTCGGAATGGGAGCCACGGTAAACAAAAAATACCAAAGCAGTAGGTACAAAAGAGAAAGAAAGGCCTAGGCCTCATCTCATTTTGTAGCATGTCCACCTCTTTTTGTAAAAGAGACCAAAAAACTGCAACAACCTATCAGTTCAGCCTCACCCCATAGAACCCTCCTGAGAGAGCCTCTGAGCCTCAGATGTTCTACCGCACGTTGTGCTTAGGGAGTCTCCACTGAGCTCTGCTCAATTTCTCAACAACTCTTGGATTTCTACTATATTTTCTCCAGAATGTCTGATAAAGAAAAGAAAGCTTTATTTAAGGCCTGTGCTACTTGCTCTAAAAAAAGGCTTTATGTTGAAGACAAGCATTAGGATTGTATTTATTGCTTGTACCCGGATCACAAGGCCACTGATTGTAAGATCTGCAGGACCTTTTCTACTAAGACCCTGAGAGACAGGGAAGGACGACTTTTGACCTGGTTACAGAAGATGAAGTCACGGACAGATGTAATTTCAAGTGACAGTGAAGATTCCTCCTCAGCAACATCTTCAAGGAGGTCTAAAAAAAGGGGTAGGTCTTCCCCTTCCACTTCAACTGAGCCTCCTGCTAAGGCCTCTCAAAAGACCTCTGATAGGTCTAGCAGGCCGAGTCCCAAGAAATCTTCTCACCGGGGTGTAAAGGAGAGAGAGGGACTTGTTTCTGAGGTATTTCCATCTCAGAAGGTGATTCGTGGACCTTCTATTGCCTCTTCACCAACTGAAAAGGCTAAACGTTTCAAGAAGCCTACATCTGTACCTCAGGAGGGAAAATCAAAGAAGAAAACCCGTTCGTTGACGACGATAATTCCAGGTACGAATCACTGACAAATTATCGATTCCACTAAAATCGACCTACACTAATATCGAGTCTCTAACATCGATACCAATTACATCAACTCCCTATACTTATTTAAATAAATACTAAAATATCGACCAGACAATATCAATGTACAAAAATATTGACTACACTAATTTCGATAGCATATTTATCGATATACAAAATATCGACATTTATAATTAAATATAGGACACAACTATTATATCGATTACACTAATATCGACAGCACTTATTTCGACTATCTCCAAATATCGACAACACTAAATAAATAAATAATTATTTTCTAAACACTACACATCAACACTATTACAAATACACCCATAAAAATATATTTAAAAAGATAATAGACTTTTACATACTTATATATCACAAGAACATTTATTATAAATTACTATATTAATACATTAAATATAAACACACACATTTAATATATACAATTTCTTTTACTAATATAATACTATTTTTACTACCAATACAAATTATATACATTATTATTAAAATACTTACAAATACACTACTCCTCTGTATAAACCTTTAACAAACAAGTAACTTAATTCTTTAACTTAAAAAAATTCAAACTAACCAATACAAACACTTCTCAACGTATGTGACCAATCAGAAATAAACACTAATTAAGCATACCCTATATAAAGAAGTCACAATTATACCCTAAAACCTGCAGAAAATATTCAGCTTGAAGACAGACTGCCAAATTTTCGACTAGCTTCAAGATTCTTCTGTGAATGAAAATACTACTAAGTACAACAAGTAAGTAATCTAATAGCTCTGAATGATAAGTTTGATCTAATGTAACCTACTACTGATATTCACTATTTTATAATTAACTATTTCTTTCTCTATCTCCTTTTTTCCACAACAGACTCTACTATTAAAAACAGATGAACATTTTCATCAAGAAATACTACAAACTAATTATAAAGTAGGTATATACCTAATTGTTGTTTTAAACTTAAAAAAGTTAGACAAATAGTTAAAAGGAAAAAACATTTTATAATCGTGTCTTCTCTTTTAAATTGTTAAAAATTAGTAAACACAGGTTTAAAAGACGAAATAAGTGAAATTGCTTTTGTAAAAATGTCACTTCTATTATAATTACATAACTAACTTTTTACACATACAACATTTTTTCTCACAACAGATAATAGAAAAACGAAAAGCAGCAATTTATCATCCAATAACCGACATTCAACAACTAAGCATAAACACTTGGTAAGTACAGAATGCCAACACATATACTAATTTTTAGCTCTCAAACATGGACAATGTTAATACTTGCCTTTATAATCATTTTTGTTTGTATTTTCTTAAACTGTTTTCTTTTTTAATCTAAATAAACTTACCTTTCTCATTTTGGAAGGTTATACCCGAGCAAATGTCTAACCAAAATACACAAGTATACATTTCCTATAATATTGTTTGCTTTCTTTCTACAGACCTATAAAAACTATAACAGCATCAAACTGAAAATACATCTACTTTCTAAATCTGCTACTTTACTGTTGGTAAGTAAGAAGCTACAAATGGTACATATTTAATTTAATATGATTGTCAAGTTAAAAACTTTCCTAATATTTTGAATACAACTTTTCTAGATTTAAGAAAACAACAATGACAGAAGATGCAAGATTCATTACATCTCAGAAAGGAACATTTTTATTATGCTATATGGGGTATACTTATACTCAGGAAAAACAAAAAGACCTTAAAGTTAACTGGAAATGTACTAAGTATTACTCTAACAAATGCTATGGGCGTGCAACAACCAGAGAAACACGTGTAATTAATACTACTGAACATAACCATCCACCTAACATCTCAGAAATAGAGGTTAGATCTACTCTAGAAAATATAAAAGAATTAAGTAGCACATCTGACCTACCAACAAGCGTAATTCTTAAAGAATTACTACCTAGAGTACCTAGAGAAGCAAGAGGTCAGTTGCCATCAATTGCTTCTATAAAAAGAACCATAGCTAGAACCAAAAAATCCAGTAGACCCACAGTACCAATACCAAAAACTTTTGAGGAGATCATTATTCCAGAAAAACAACTATTAAAGGAGGGTCAAGGGGAATATATTTATAGACCATCCAAGCTCAAAGAACCCCTATTGGAACTATAAAGAACAAGAAGAACTGGAAGGTCTGAAAAGAAAAAAGCTAAGTCCACATGGTCTTCAGTGAGAGCTACGCACTTGGATTGTACTGAACCAGACCAGAGTGGTCGATAGACACTAAGTGTACAGTAGAAATCCTATCAGCCCACCCTCTTGGCGGAGCCTCGTCATGTAGGACATCTAGAACCAAGTTGGTGTATCCATGCCTAGATGAATTGGCTAGATATCACGCAGTCATGGTTCACAAGATGGAAGTGTCCACGCCACTGGCGGTACTGGTACAGCGCAGTGCAAAATCACTGTCTACTTTGCTGTGTGGTTGATTAGGCCTAATCAACCACACAGCAAAGTAGACAGTGATTTTGTCACACTGTCATGCACCTTTTTTTAATCTGACGTCCAGGTGAATAATAATAAAGGGATCTTTCTTTTTTGCCTCGACCGTCATTTTAGAATCACCCACTCACTTTTTCTCATTGCACTGCACTGTACCAGTACCGCCAGTGGCGTGGACACTTCCATCTTGTGAACCATAACTGCGTGATATCTAGCCAATTAATCGAAAGTCCTTTCTACACACAAAACGAAAAAAACTTGCTCCACTTTTGGATTACTTTGAGGACACCTGGGTGGGTAGACTACACGGGTCAGGCCACAGACGCCAACCTAAATTCCTAATACCTTGGTGGAATGTATATCTACCAACCCTAAACCAAGAAGCCAAGAGAAACAACGCAGTTGAGGGTTGGCATAATGCCTTCCTATCTTCAACTGGACGAATAACTCCCACACTACACAAACTCCTCACAGCAATCCAAAAAGAGCAAAGTTTTCAAGAATTACGAATGGAGCAATCTGTCTTACAACTAAAACCCAAACTATCAAGACAAACTGCCCAAATGTACCAATATTTACAACAACAAGTACAACTTTACCCTACAACAAGACGACTGGAATACTTAAAAATGATAGCCAAAACATTGAACTAAAAATACTAACTATATCAAAGGATCAAAATCCTAATAAATCCTGAAATATTACACCACACATATCAATAAAAAATCATAATTTCCTTATTTTGTCTAATATATTTGTTTAATTATTAATATATAGACAAAATAATTATCTAAGCATAGTAAAAACATTTCATCAGAGCACATTTCCCACCCAACATAAATATTAATATTAAATCACTTACCTTTCACAGCAACGTGATAGGCAAATCCAATAATCCATAACAATCCATGTAGTGATATATCCACAAAATTTGAAATAAAAAAAGCCCAATGAAATGTAAAAATACAACTGTGCAAAATCCATCCAGCATCCAAATAAATCGATAGGTCAAAATCCATGAAAAACCCGAAAATAATATAAAATTGTAATAAACGCTCCTGGAAACCCAAAAAATAAAGGAAGTATTCTATACATCTCAGTTCAAACAACTGAAACACACTTCCTTTGATAAAAAAAGTCACAGCTCGGAAACGGAAATGGCTGTATCCAAACACCTAGAATAAAACAAGAAACATTCCCACCCACATAACACTTAGAACGAGATATTAAAAATAAACATTAAATAC